>NC_046285.1:69281014-71681014 GCF_004115265.2 Rhinolophus ferrumequinum
GGCTCAGTCCTTGGAACTCTCACTCTTCTATCCAGTATTTTTTAATCTGAGGAACATGTAGTAACTCTGGGTTTTTGAACAACAACAACAAAGCAGACACAAGAAAAACAAAATGTTTCACATAGTAAGATAAAGTTATACAAAACATCTTTTGCAGTGTGTAAGCTGTGTGTATATGAGAAATAAAATATTATTTTAAGCACAGAAAGCGGCCAAAAATATTGAGAAACTCTACCCTAGGTGATGCCATCTTGTTTCATAGCATTAAACAAGATATACGTGGATGGAGTCGTTCGATGTCAATTTTCCATCTCTAGACTATAACTCTTCTCTGAACTCCAGACTAATTTTCTGACTACACAACATTTCCACTTCAATGAGTAATTAGCAATGCAAATATATCATGCCCAAAAGTAGATTCCTGACCTTTGTGGACCCCAACCCATCTGCCCAGTCTTCCCCATCGCAAGCCAAAACTCTGGGAGCATTCTGATTTCTTTCTTTCTCTCATACTCCACATCCAATTATCACCAATCTTGTCAGTTCTACCTTCAAAATGTATCAGAACCTGACCATGTCATACCACTTCCAAAACACCACTTCGAGTTAAACCACTATCATCTGCCTGAATTATTGTCATTAAAATAAACCTCCTGACCACTGTCTGCTTTCACTGTTGCTTCTCTGTTTATTCTCTCCATGGGAGCAAGAATGATGCTTGAAGTAAATTGAAGCAAATCATTACTCCTTTCCTCAACACCTTTTCTTACTTTCTATCTCATTTACACTTTGTATTTAACTACTTATAATATGTGTATATTTTTATATATGAAATTAAAGATATCTGATATGCGCTGTCGCCAGGTAGCAGTAGTCCTTGCTTGAACTTGAACAGGCTTGGCCATAGCTACTGATAATGTCATCACTTTAGTTGAATCATAAGCACTGTTGGGACTGTACATTTTGAGTTTACTGTCTTTAGTGAGTTTCAACTAGTACCATTCAACACTGAAATGAGACGCTATCGTGTGTACAAAAAGACACAGTGGCAGAGCAGCATGGTACATAACAGAATCTTGGTCGACATAAGACTAAATGAGCTCTTCAAATACAACCTAAAAGGTACTTTAGGTTATAAAGTATTGTATCACTGTTTACATGGAAGTATTTTAAATATATATATACATATATGTGTGTGTATATATATGCATATATATATACATATATATATTAGTCATACATGGAACAATGGTGAAGCTAACACTTAAAAGTATCTTGTTTGATGATCTACAGGGAAAGCTACTCCTTCTAAAGTTTGATAAGACCCTTATATGTTTTTACATTCCCGAAACCTTTCTGAACTTATATCTAAAAATTCTCCCCTTTGCTTACATAGCTCTAGCACAGTGGCCTCCTTGCAGCTCTTTGAATATGCCATGAACACTTATGTCAAGACATTTGCCTCAGCTGTTCCTTCTACATGGTATGCTCCTAGTCCTCCAATACCTGCATGACTTACTCTTTTTAAGTTTCTTTGCTCAAATGGTATCTTATTAGGGATGTCTTCCCTACATATCCAATTTAAAATATTCCTGCTCCTCTCCAATTAAGCTTTCTCCATAATCTGTTTTTCTTGTTTTTTTTTAAAAAATTTGTCTCTCATTTGTGTCTCTTCCCTCCATTAAAAGGCATCAAAATGCCTGGCACATAGTAAGTTAATTAATGGATAAATGAATGAATGGATCTTCAGAAAACTCTTATTGTAGCTAACAACATTATTGTGGAGAGTGATAATATTATCATTCTCATTGGACTGATAAAGTGAGGTACAGAGAGGTTAAGTTGGTCAAGGTAACACAGGTAGTATACAGGACAGACCCCAGATTTGGTGTGGCTACAGTGCCTAGACAATAAACCTCCCCTATTTTCGTCTCTTGTAGCTTAATATGAGTCCAGGTCTGAGGCCGTTTATGAAGATAAGGAAAGAAAAGCTTATACAGGGTAATGACTTGCACAAAACTATGGAGGGAATTTGCCACTGAGATAGCAAAGGCTACCAACTCAGTCTGCAGATACTAACTGTGGAGCAATTTTACAATCGATATTTTACTAATTACTCAGAAGTGCTATTTCTTAAGATGTTTCTCCATTCTCCTGAAAAAAGCAAAAGATTCTACAACACTAATAATGAAATACGTATCTTTTTTGCCCAGCATATACTCATGATGTCCACCAAGTTATAGCTGTTTCTTACTCAACACAAATGCATGATCAATACTTTATCCTAGCCAAAAGGGGACCATGTTTCCAATCTGTTAAAGTGATTAAGTGGCTGTGTAGAGTGAAGAGCAAGCCATGCTTTAGTGACTACTATATTGCAGAGATGATACAAAGCTATTTTATTCTTTTTGCAGTGATAAACATATTTTCTTAGTTTTAAAATTATCTCCTATCCCCAGGCTTTCTGCAATAGTCTATGCATCAATAATTACATAACACTTATATGGTGGGTTTTTCCTTTGAAAAAAGTATTAAGTTGTTGTAAAGATGAAATAAGGTAATTCATAAATATATTATGAGCACTACATGGCACAGAATAAGCACCCTGAACTTACGCTTCTTATTATTGTTATTTTTTTTTTATTTTGCTGTTGTTATTATTATTATTATCATTAACTATTACATGTGTGTATTTTACCTTCGAGTTTGGTGACTAGAACTGAAAAATCTGGAAATACAAAATATAGAAATGATTATGGATAACTAAAACTATAGAGTTTACTCAGAAAGTATGAGCTGTGATACATATGAAAACTCAAAAGAAGAAACAAAAATGTCTAAGGAGGAAAGGATAGGCTCTTCACTAACATTGCAGCTCTTCTTGAAATGCTCTACCTGACCCTTTGCCTGGTCAACAACCTCTTGTTCCTTCTTCAAGATTGTAATTAAATACCATTCTTCAAGGAAACCTTCTTTGACCCCTAAGGCTGAAGCAAGCATCCTGTTCTACCTCTCACATATTTCTGCAAATTACAACTGTACTTAGATATCACTAAAAGTGATTTCACAAATAATGATTCCCTTAGAATCATCAAAAGCTCCATGAGAACAGGTATCAAGTTTTCGTTTATTCCTCCATTTCCACATCTTAGCACCATGCCTGCAACCTAGAAGACACTACAGAATACTTGTTTAAAGAATAAATTTAACTCGGTTACCCTTGCTAGTAGAAAGACTCAAATGGAAAAAATCTAAAGGTCTGGACTATCCAAAATGTATTTGCATAGAAATACAAATAAAATATTTAGTTTTGACATGTTTTCTTCTTAATAGAATTAACTTCCTAGTAATGTGTTGTATAATGAAAGATTTTTTTTTTTCTACCAATGAAACAGGATTAAAAGATCATCTACTCCTAGTCTCTCATTTTATATCTTTTGCCTTTCCTAAGTAAATTGTTGGTGACATACTGGAAGCGAGCAGCTCTGCCTGATATACTGATTGACTTTTAATAAGCTTTGGTAAGTAGTCTAGAATTCCCTGATAGTTCTTGGCTAAACTTTGCTTTCATGTCACATGATCCCAATGTCTTTTTACAATGCAAGAGGAAAATTAACTAAACTTTGGGTCACCTGGATAAGGGAACATTAAAACTTATCCACAAACAAGTTATCACTGACATTTTTCACCATGAAAAAAGTTTAATTTAGGTCTTCAATGCAGCATGCCTAGGTAACATTTGAGAGTTTATTTTAAAATAAAGATTCTTCATTAGTATATTTATATTTAATAGGTTGGAATATGACTCACTGGCATTTTTTAGAAGCACCCAAAAATCCACAACCACAGTTTAAAAAAACCCTATCCTAGAAAATAGCAAGACATATATAAGATATATATAAGATATATATATATAAGATATATATATATACACACATATATAATAAGATATATATAAAATATATAAACAATGTATATATTATATATATTTACATATATCTTATATATGTATCATTTATATATATAATATATAAACACTTTTTAAATATATTTATTGATATTTTGATGACTTTTTGATATTTTTTAAGGTTTCTCATTAATCTCTATTCTCTATATTTTTTAAGATTTCTCATTAATCTCTATTCCCAGTATAGTCTCAGTATTTTCTGAGGAAAGTTCAAACATCAACTATATGAGGCTATTTGTGAGACACTCACATAATATCCTCTTTAGCTTCCCCATACCTTTCTAAAAGTGTTAGTAATTCCACCTTCCAACAGGATGCCTTTTCCTAGAAGATTCTGGTTAAGATGTAAATTCTCCTGAAAGCAGTTACACTATAAGTCATTAATGAGATTTCTCCATTCCTTAACACGAGTTAGTGTGTAACTGTTAGTGTGTTACTGTTTCGAAACAGTCCAAGGAACCAGATCCTGGGCAGGTCAGTTTTGTCAAGAAAAAGTGAAAATATCAAGGTCAGGAGCTTGAACAGGCAGGAGGATACTCACAAAAAAGAGTTTAAGGGAAATAAGAGACCAGAATTATGCATTTATTAGGGGAATTCAGTCCAGGAAGGACGGAAAGAAAGGAAAACTAGAGATGAAAATAAAATTTTGTTATTTCCAAGTTACCTAGAGCAAGTCTTACTAAAACAAACTCATTCATCCATTCTTACATTTATGTGTATTTATAGATTCAACAACTATCTAATGAGTGCCAGACTGGGCCTAGAATAATGCCTTGCTTTGGGGAAAAAACGATCAATGGGGCTGAAAGACACGAATAATCCCTGTCCTCATGAAGTTTCCATGCCAGCCTGGTCTACCTAGGAGCAGAGAAAACATCAGTGCTATGAAAAGTGGGTCTTATAACATAAGTTACCTTTAACTATGGCTCAGCAATATGAGAAAAATTTTATTTTAATGGTTCCAGATAAGATTTTCACATTCAGTTCACCACTCATAATACTCACACATTATTATACAATAACAGGAAATGCTTTCAAGTATTTTTATAAGCATTTTTGGTGATTATTAAAAAATGTTCTTTAAAAAAATTCTTACAACCTATTTTAGAAGCAATTTGCATCAGATAGATCCATACACTGAATGGGATCACACAGGCAGGTGATGTCTCTAATAGCTTATTAAGCATATTCATTGACTTGAATCTGACATGATGATCAAATTTGCATATATTTTCTAGTCAGAGTCATAGATATTTACAGTTGAGAGGCACTTTTAGAAATTATTGTACACCTCCCTTCACTCTTGTGCAACATGTGGTCTAGAGCAGTGTTTTACAAATTGAGACCCATTCATAGACTGTGAAAACGATTTAGTGATTTATGACAGTGATTCTTTTTAACAAAATAGCATAGAGTGAAAAATAGAGTGCATTGCCTGTATAAAGGGTGTTATTCTGTGAAGCATTTTTTTTTCAGTTTTTAACATACACTGTGTATACCATGTCACCATGTAAAATGTATCACATACTATGAATCACAGCCTAAACATTTTGGAAGACACTGGTCAAGAGCCATTACATAGCAAGCTGGGGTCAAGATGCCTTTTTTCCTACCTCTCATGCAATTCTAGTATTATCTGGCTTTGTATACAGATTTTTGTAAAAATGGAAATAATTAACTCTCAAATCAACATATTTCTTTAAGAGATCCAAACATCTCACAAAATAAAAACTATTTAAGTTTATTCTTTTTCATAAAATGTTCAACCACATTAAAGTTTGACAGAAGATAAAATAAACATAATCAGTTCAGACCAGATTACATCAAATTTTATTAAGACCAAAAGTTCACTCTCCAAGCCCACTAAATCTAAGGATTGCTAAGGCATCATCATACCAAATTGTCTGGATGGAATTTCTTTTATTAGATGTTTCTTTAATGAACTTTTCATGATAATCCAGTGAAAGAATGAGCTTAGAAGTAGTTAAAAGCCATCTGCTAAGGCTGGAGTCACTTAATAAAAAGTAACTTGTAATGGTTGCTGGAGGCAAAATCAAATACTAGAAATGAATTCAGGTGCGGGGATCAAAGGCACAGTTCCACTGACTAATGCGTCAGGATAAACGGTCTGAGGCAGTCCCCTCATTGCAGTGCATTCAATGTGTTGCTATGATATCTTCATAAAGAAACATGGCAATTATACACCTCGAAACAGTAGGCAATAAATGAATATAGAAGAAGAGAAATATCCTAATTAAAAGGCCAACTGATCAAATAATAATCTAAGCTATATTATACTTCACCCTGACTGTGGCTTTCTCTCTTGAATTTAAGGATACATTTGGCTCCGAGCAACACTAAAGCTCATTATAATCATCATTAAAATAACACTTTTCTCAAGCCAGCAGGAGTTGGGTGTCTTGCTAAAGCTGTGCATTCAGCTGCCCTGGAAGAAGGACTATCAAGCAGTGAATCAAGTGACCCATCGGGATAAACCTGAATGGGCTCTGATGAGCTCCAAAGGGATGTGATCCCAAGGTCTACTGGAGGTGAAGACCCTGCTGCCTCTTGCTTCCTATATGTCAGCACTGAGTCTGCTGTAAGAGAAGAGCTGGAGTTTAAATGAGTCAGTTTCTTGCATTCTATACATGGTACTTTAAATTGAAATTCAGACATTATTAATATACAGTATGTGTTATATATAAATAAAAAGTCATCCAATTGACAAGCACTCATGTATTTTAGGTAAAATTAGTACATCTGCAAAATCAGTGACTAATCTTTCCAGAAAATGAAAAATATTCTAGTTAAATTCAGAAATTAGAAATGTCTATAAAGATTAATTCCTTTAAATTCCTTTTCTAAAACTTTGTATTTATTGTATCCACCAGCTCTTGTGTATAGCCAGTTTTGACAGGAAACCAATAAAGTTTTAGACTCACTCAATTTTGTTTTGTGAAATAACTCAAAGCTTTTTTGTTAATGATAGAATTGTTTTATGAATAACTCTGGATATTGTAAATATGTTCATTTATTAGGCACTTTTAAAATCTTCCAAATAATTTCAAATACCACTCCCTACTATAAAAATTAAACATTTTTTTTGTTGTTCAGCAAGCGTTCAAAAACATTAATCAAATCTAAATAAAGAAATATATTTTAAAAAATAAGTATGAAACCCAGTTTTCCTAGTACATGACATAAAAGACAGTGTGAACAGAACAAAGATTTTGTTTTATTTTTTCATTTAAATTATCAACCAAAACAGTGTGTGGAATACTTAATATATTCTTGACTAATAAACTTTCTATTTAAGTAATTTAATTTTTCTCAGCAACGTAATATCAGGAATCATAATAACTTCTGTATACTGTTCAATGGGCAGAAAATGAGGAGAAAACTGAAGTTGTTTGAAATAAAAGGGATAGAAAATCCTTCTCCTGACACAGAAATAGCTCACCTAGTCCTTTTTGCTACTTTTATTCTGTAACGGTGCAAACCAAGACTCTCAAATGTTAAAGCTCTGTAATAAGTGAGATGAATCACACCAAGAAAATTACTCATCACTTACGGAACAAGGAAAAAAGAAGTGGAGTATTTATTTTGCGTATTATTCTCTTTGTGTTGGAGCCATGGACTTAACAATAAATTTCAAGTAGAAATATTCTCCATGACATTGTGGAATTGGACATGAGCAATGGTTATGTGAAGGTCATCAAACATGAGTACTATTGAGTTCTTGGGCAAAAACAAACCACAGTGTCCAGATTTATACTCAGGAAGTAAATTGAAAATGGGTATAAAATAATCATTTAAGCGAAGGCCTATATTCCAATTTAAAGAAATGAGGGAACATCAGGTCGTCTTGATTGCACTTGAATAGAATCCATCCACTTTTCTCTCGCCCCCCTGTCATACCCTTTTAGGGGGCTACTATGACCTCCTGACTGGATTTTAGAAAGTGCCTCCAAAGAGGCTGCCTTTTCAGAAACTGCCTTCCTCCATCTGCTCTCTATGTTGTACCAAAGTGAAGAAAAGAGTAGCCTTTTTTTTTTTTTAATTTATTTTTAATTTATTGGGGTGACAATTGTTAGTAGAATTACATAGATTTCAGTTGTGCAATTCTGTATCACATCATCCATAAATCACACTGTGTGTTCACCACCCAGAGTCAGCTCCCCTTCCATCACCATACATTTGATCCCCCTCACCCTCATCCCCCACCCCCCAACACCCTTACGCTCTGGTAACCACCAAATTACGTTCCCCAGATTAATTTTCAAACCCCGTGGCCATCCTGTGGTCACCGACTGAAGAGTAGCCTTTTAAAGCTTAAGTCTCATCATGTATCATGTGAGCATTCTGAGGAATCCCTAGCAGTCTAACCTCCCGAAAACTCAGGACACTTCTGATCTTACCCCTACTCACTTTTCTTCTTATCTTCTATCAATTGTTCCACTCCCCTCAGCCTATTCCCATATTTTTCTCCAGCAGTACTAGATAGACTACTTGAATTTTCCCCAAAATATTCTGGGCACACACAGTTCCCTCAAATTTTATAATTGTCTCTGCTCTCTTCTCAGGTTAAATCTCATTTTCTCAGGATCCAGTTCACAGATCACATTCCCTGAAATGAGGGGGTTCTCAGTACTCTTTGCCGAGCAGCAATCTATAGGTGCTTCCATCCTCTGCAGAATAATTACCATACAGTATTATAAGAGCCTATTTACTCTTTCATCTCCTCCAACTGACTTGCAATCTACTTGAGGCCAAGAACAGCATCTTTCGTATTGTTGTTCTTCCAAGCCTAAGGACTGACATCATATAATAACAGCTACAATCATGGAACGCAAACATGGTGTCAAGAACAGTTCTAAGCCCTTTATCTGCATTAGTCCAATTAATCTCAGTTATCTCTTTGAGATAAACACTATCATTGGCTTTTTTATTTCAGATGCAGAAATCAAGAAACAACAGGTTAATTAGGGTGAGAAATGAGTTTTGAACATTAATTTGATCCCAGAGCCCATTTTCTTAAATGTCACGTTTTTTTAAAGTACTTAACAAAGATTTTATAAATGAGTGAATGAAAGTTGATATACCCAGAGTTGTCAACAGTTGCATTCTCACTTCCAAGATATTCTCAGTTGAACTGGCAATATAACATGAAAAACACAAGTGTTTTTAAAAGAGATTGTTATAATCAATCATTATAATCAAAGTAATGCTGTAATCTGAATCTTAAGTTATCCTCAAAAGATGTTATTTTCTAATATTATAGAATAGCAAATATATTGCCATTATCTTTGTATTCAAACATGTATCCCTTCTCCCCTTAGTTTAGCTATTCCTTCATCTTTCCCCTTTATCTTTGTATCCTTGACCATCTCTAATTTGGTAGGAGGGAGCAAACAATAAAAAGCATCTCTTTAGGAATAAAGCCATATATGAAGCAAAGTATCATTTAAGCATTTTTAGAATATCTAACAGGTACATGTATAACTTGTTTTATAGAAAGTAAGCTAAAGAATATAATCATGTACATGATAACTAATGCTAGTAGTTGGCATCGATTGAGTCCAGATAGGTATAAGACATTAATTCTAAACACTTTGCATGTACTGTCCCACTTAATTCCCACAAGAATGCTATATTATCATTAATCCCACCTTAAGGATGGAAAGTAGGGAAAGTCTGATAATTGTCCGAAGTCAGCCATGTAGTAAATGGTGAAGTTGGGATTCAATGCCAGGCAATCTGGCCTAAGACTATAGGATTATTATAATTTTAAAAATAAAAATAATTTACAATTTTTTTCAAAAAGAAAGAGGGTAATTATCAGTGGCCTAAGCACAAAATCTGAAGATATAAAGCTGACGCTTGTGCCATCCTTTTCCTTTCCTTAACTGTTTTGCTCTTCTGTTGCACTAACTCATTAGCCCTTTGCTCCCCTCAGATAAAGAAAAACTAAGTTGATTTAAAAAAAAAATGAAATTCAAATTATGAAGGCATGTGTCTCTGCAATTTGTAAACCCAAACAGTGGGAATATTTTATGGAGTAAAGAGAACTCTGATAAACTATCTATTTTCTTAATTTTTGCTTATTTGGGACCTATCTTCTGGTCTTTATTCTGATTGCACATTATCACAGAGTGCCCCTTGACACTGTGACAGCTGTTTTGGGGAAAGCTTCATTTCAGACTCCACCTGAATAAAAACAAAGAGAGATATTTTGGTGTCTGCCTAAAATTATGAAAATGCAACATTGCTTAAAGTAATAGTGCATTCAAAATTATAAGCTAATGGTATTACTTGCTGAACAGTCTCTTGGGATGTCTATCTGCCTCTTTGTCTTCAGTTTATCATTGTCTAGAACAGGCTACTGCCATACAGGTCTCTCCCTATCTCTTTCTACATGGCTGTCTATCTCTATCCTTATCATTTTTGCCTGACTGTGTTTTATGTCTCTTCACCCTTTCTAGCCTGTTTCGAAGTGTTAAAATCAATTCCTAAAAAAAAACCCTGAATTTTAATACCTCAAGTTAAAAAGAAAACAAAAACTATCCCATCATATATTTTATAAGGCTACTGTTTAGTCTTTGTCCCACTGGTGGTATGCAGTAATAGCAGTGGTAACGACAGCACCAACGGCTACTACTTATGGAGCACTCACTAGAAGCTAGACATCATTTGATCCAAGTACTTTCCATGTATTAACCCATTTCATATTAATGATACCCTGAGGAATTAAATTCTATTAGTATCCTCATTTTACAGTAAGAAACCTAAGGTTCAAAAAAATAAAGTATCACTTTCAAAGTCATACAAGTCGGTGGTAGAGGCAGGATCTGAGTCCAGGCAGCTTTGCCTAGAGTCCAAATGTGAACCACTGTGTCTAGGCCAGCTTAGCGGTTAAGAATCTTACACTTAGTGAGCTTAATCATAGCTCACGAAGAGGGGCTAGCCTAGGCTTTGAAATGGAACAGACACGGGTTTGAATTTCCCTTCTTCTATTTACTGGCTTTGTGTTCCCAGACAAGCATGTCATCTTCTCCAAATTTCAGTCTCCTCATCTGGAAATACAAGCGTAACACCCACCTCACTGTAAGAATTAAGTGAACTAACAAACAAACATCACTCAACACAGTGGCTGGCATGTATCACATGTCTTATAAACTATTATTAAGCACAGGCGTAGAACTATGTACTTACTTTCTGATCTGCACTTAGTTCACTTGTCAAAGCTGCCCAAAAGCAGGAACCAAAGAACACGCTGGGATTCTCAACTAATGTCAGATTAGAAAGTAGAATGACCTGTTTTGCTCTATGGCCTCCCAGTTTTCTACTGTTCACTCTCTGACCTGTTTAGTGATTAGCTTTGGCCTCAGTGCCACTCCAAACCTGGAACAAGTCCGATTCCTCCTCCAGGGAAATGTAAAGGGATGCTGTACGTTGGGCAGCATCCAGACTCTTTGCCAGTGAGATTCTAGGCTCTAACCTCACCTCCCTGGGTGGCTAGGCTGCCATTTCATGGGATTCAACATCACCCTGGTAGACCAGTTCCAGTAACAAGCATAAGGAGCCACCATATTTAGTGGGTACCCCTAAGAGCAGGAAAAAAATAAGAAACATGCAGAGCCCCGTGCAATGCCCCTCCCGCAAAAAGACAAGTCCCTTCAGCCTCCATTTTTCTTATAACCCTTTGACTGACCTGAACCTAGAAATATGAAAATTATGAGCCTTGCTGCCTTCAGGCATTAACAAAGGAAACACAGGTGACATGCAATAACTGGTAGCTTTAACAGTCTATATTTCACTGGGGGACTTCTTCACTTCATGTCCCAATTTTTGACTTGGGATACTGCCCTTTGCCTCCCTTACCTGAGGAGCAAATTATACTCTAAAATTTCTCCCCCTGTCACCAGAAACAGACTAATTAGCACCATGTTGGTTCTTAGCCAGAAAACATCTAAATTGCGATATCTGTGAAATATTTTCCTGAATCATTTAAATGCAGAAAGATGGCCAGAATTAGTTCAACAAAACTAATTACCCATCATAAAATCAGTTCTATTATTCCTAAGAATGTGTATATCTCTTGATTTTATGTTTTTCCTATTTCCTCAATTTAGACAACGGCAATCTAGTGAATTCGTTGTCTTTTTAATGTAAATATTGAAAAATAAATGTGAATAATATATGAGAATCTGGCTTCTGGAATCTCAAACTCATAGCCAGATACTCTAATTTTGCCCATGAAATTATTTAGTTTCACTGGCACAGTACTTTAAAATACTTCTAACATGAATTACTTTAAGAAGTATATGTACTCCCAAGTATCTCAGGAAACCAAAATCCTTGCTTCCTTATGGACTAAACAATTAACTCTCTCATGGTACATGACTGATTCTTGTTATGCTCTTGAGTTTGCTAAGCCTGGCTTAGAAGATTCCAGGAGTATGTATTACCTTCAAAGTATCTCAGGTAAAAAGGGACTTCATTGTTAAAAAATCCTCAGTTAACAAAAAATTTAGACACAATTAAAATTTTAATTATTAATGTTTCATTAATTTAACAAAAGCCCTGCTATCAGAGATATTGCTATTGTGTGTTGTGGGGCATTCAATGGTCGTTGCAGGAATAGACTTAGAGAATATTCTAATATATCATACAGGTGACAAAATGCAGTAAACCAAGTTTTAGAAAACAAAATGCAAGTAAACCAAGTTTTAGAAAATTAAATTACTTTTCAGCAATATAACTTACTTTTAGCAGGTAAAAATTGGAAATAATTCAGAAACATTGAATTTAAAACTAAGGTTAGATATTTAAATGCTGAAAAATTAGACTGTACTAAACAGTTAAGTAAAAAAAACAAATGCATGAATCTTGGGAAATCTATGGAGTGTTTTTGTTTGTTTGTTTGTTTGTTTTTTAATGAGTAGAAATACAGCTAACATGTCAAACATGGCAATAGTGAGATTTCAGAATCGACAGAATTCCAAAAAACTCAAGAAGAGAAAGCTGGGTACCTTGCTGGTCATTTTCTACTTTATGTAAGACTAATATTTTCTACCGTATATTTGGTATTTTCATTATACTTTTCATGTAGTATCAGATTAAATATATATTCACTCAATAAATATTTGAAAAACCCATAATTAGTTGCGTCTACTTAATTTCAAATTTAATTACAGATATGTCCATCACCAATTTGGCAAGGCATGAAAGCAAAACTAATGCTAGATGGACAAATATTTTAAAATTAACATATAAGTATTACATTAGGTATTAATGCCTTTAAAGTCTATCACATGGCCTTAGTTTTAAAAATATTACAAAAGTACTGAAAACACACATAAAGTTTTAAAAATATAGACCCCACCCCTAAGGAATTATAGTTAACAAATTTGGTGCATATTTTTCTAATGTTCTTATGATTTTCTACATATGCACATTTGTACAGTATACAGGATTAGAAATTAGTCCTGATAAACAAATACCTAGCCTTGTACTCGTACATACACTCACGGCTACAATTGTATCTATGTTTAAATTATTTGGTATACTTTGTGTCTTTGGTATGGAAACAAGATTTCTCCATAACTACATGCCCTACAAATATGTTAAAAAGGAAATAATACTACAACACAACAGAACTCAAGTTACTGAGAAACTTGTTTTCAAAACGAAATTAATATACTGAACAATGCATTGATTTAAAATAAAGCTTTATTTTCTCCCAAAGGGTACATAGTTTAAAATCAGTGTGTTCAATAGGTGTGATGCTCATTGGGATTTGTGCTATTATCTAACTGACATCTGAAATATATTCGAGTGCTCACGTATGATCATTAACACCCCCGAGACCCAGGTGAGGTAGACCCCGAGGCGCTGTACTTTACACGGTGTCCACATGACTCCCTGACATTCCGCACTCCTCAGGGGACAAGGAGTCTGCAGGGATAAATCGATGTGTCCACCCACAGTTTACAGCAACTTTTCCAGACCATGCTCCGGGTGTCTAAGACACTAAGATTCCTGCCTTAATGGTCCGGAGCCCAATCCGGAGCCCAGTCCAGGGCCTGTGCAGGACACTTCCTTGGTCCATCCTCCTAAAGGAAGAATACTGCACTGGTATGTGTATCCTACACCTAGACCAGAGGTTGGCCAACATATAGCCTTTTGGGGCTGGGAGGTGGGATTTAGAGGCTTAGAAGTATGAATGACCAGAGGCAAAAAACAAAATCCCTTGTGCTGCAGCTCTGCGCTGGGGGTGGAAAGATAGTGGAAAGGGCAACAAATGAGGGGTCTGCTCTTCAGCCAAGATCTGATGTGAAAGTTCAAGAATTCTATATTCAATCCTGGGCTTCTACATCGTTATGAACATAGATTTATCAAGGTACAAGAGAAGAACATATTTGAGTTTAACTTACTTTACAATTTGTATATATTTGCCCACACTCCACAGAACCTTAAGGGTAGGAGTGTATATGATCAGTACTTTAACTTCAGCATAAAACTGTGATGATCAAAATACAATTTCTTAAAAAAAAAATACAATTTCTTATATAATTGCTAATATAAATTCAATCTGACTATAAGGAGCTTCACCTGTCACTGTTAATTAAAACTGCATTTTGTCACCTGTAAGATTCATTTATTACAGAAAAGTCGTTAATTTTTGAACGAATAACAAATTACAAAATGTAATTGAAAGGGCTGTTTTATTTCTAAGGATAGGTAGCAAAAACACCTTAATATTCAACAGTGAGGTCATTTTTGAGCAGTACCATATCCCTATCTCACAGTCCATTGGGTTTAGCATTGGCAGCAGGCTTTTTGTAATTTTTCAGGTTTTTAATTAGATTTAGCCATTAATTTGACTATTCTTTCATATGGGAAAGAGACTTTAACCATATTTGTGAGTTTATTTTTCTTTCTGCTTTTACAAAATAATTTCTAATGGATACACGGTCATATTTACATCTGGAATCTTGTTATCTATTCATGTACTTGAGATTCACATTACTGAGTACACATCAGGAGAGGGGGCCTCGGTCTTCTTATTTACTGACTTATCTACTGACAAAATTCACATCTTCACTGTAATGACAATACTTACATTTATAGAAAAACGTAGAAAGCACCCATAAAACGATTATCTTGTTTATGCATTACTCCTTTGTGACGTTTGTTGTTATTACTTCATTTCACAGATGAATTAAAGTGAGATTCATAGATGATACAGAACATCTCCAAAGTTACACACCAATTAAGTGGCAAATTTTTCTGACTCAAATCCTATGTACTTTTCCAGAACACTATACTACTCAACAATTATACCGTTTTTATGATAACAATGGAAATTCAGAAGTACACAACACTGCTTATTACCTTTTCCAATCAATACATATTGCCAGATCAAAACGTATTACATGTATGTGCAAGATGAGTAAGACATAATTTCCTGCAACCAGGGAGTTTACCTACTAATACTGAAGCTGAGATATGCCTAAATCAAAGCTAGCAAAGGAGAATAGGTAAGTGTCCCAAAGGAGTGCAAGTCACTGTAGACGTTCTAAGGAGGAAGAATAAGATTTCTGATACAGACAATCAAAACAACCAAGGCTCAGTAGAGACAGTATAATAGAACTCAGCTTCCCTGTATGAATCAAGATAAATAAGGAGAAACCAGTTTCCATGCAGATGAAACAGCATAAGCTAAAGCTTGTGCTTGGAAACGTGTGTGTGCGCGTATGTACACGTGCACACATGAGCTTTCCGCATGTTTACATCTATATTTATAACTACATCTATAAGTATGTCTATATCTATATCTGTATGTTCTGTAACTATATCTACAGGAGATATCCATATTTATAGCTTTGGTAATACCTGCTAAATACGATGGCTAAGAAGAGGACCAACCTACTAATAACAGGGCAGCAGATTAGAAAACCTCTCAAATGTATTTTAACCTAGTATCAGAGTAAAACAGAACAAAAAAGATATCAGGGAAAATGTTACTGAGGGATGTGGAAACCACGTTTTCATACATTGATGGTAGGAGTGTAAAATAGTATTAGCTGCCTAAACACCTTTGAACCAGCAAATGTAATTCCAGAAACCTATACTAAGAAGATAATTAAACACATATGTAAAAATATATGAAGAAGAACATTTATTGCCGTAGTGTTTTAATGAAAAAATGTTGAAAACAATTCAACTCTTAACCGTACAGAATTGTTCAAATAAGTTAGAGTACATCTATTTCTAAAAAGTGATAAATTTATATGTATTAACAAATCCTCATTATATTGTTAAGTGAAGAGAACAAATGATGAACAGTAAATACAGTAGTATGCCTGCATTTAAGTAGATAAAATATACTGACATATGCATAAATAGTATGGATCATAAATCATAAACCAAATCATAAACATAAGCAATCATAAACAATATTTACCTCTGAAAATAGAATTACAAGGAACTTTCAAGTTCTATTTGATACTACAACTACTTGAATGTTTGCAAAGAGTATGCAAATTACTTCCAGTTTAATTATTTTAAGTTTAATTATCATAAGTTATTATAACTCCTAACACATAATTCTGCCCAAACATTGCACATAAGGGATAAATTAATCCCAACCTTATTTAGAATGTTTTCCTTAGTTATATTTGATCTTCTAGAAACTATAAAACAGCTCTACTACAACTGATTTTCATAAGACCTATGTACCTTGAATATAAGGGAGGTGTTTTTCTGGCTAAAACATCCAAAACAGCACACTCAAGTTTACAGGATTATGCTCTCAATGGAAAATACTTCATATGTAAGAAAAAAAGAGGAAAGATATGCTAGATTTTCCCCATGACAACAGAATCATTATTCCATTCGTTTTTATGACCAAAAAAGTCATGTTATTTCAAGTAAAACTTTCCACCTGCTAAGGTTATTCTTGGGTTTTCTATTTTCTTCATCTCATTTCCATAAAAAGAAATACTCCCTCAAATAATCTTTCAACAATATTGTAATTATCCAATTTCTTATACCACTTTAAACCCCTCTTAAGATTTCAAAAATCTCAGGTATGCTTCAAAGCAACAAAATGTATTTTTGGAATCTGCCAGGTAATATAAAGGTATTTTCCTGTTTCTTCCTTTCTCCAGGAGAAGAATTTTAAATGAACAAACAAACAAACAAACAAAAACCCCAGAAATTTAGAAAATAAACATCTTAGTGGTTGCTATGAAAACATTTCACAATGACTTATTCCCTTATATCAAAAATGACAAGCCCACCCCACTCCCCATCAATATATTTCACTGTGGATCCTGCAACTTCACATGACATTTTTCAAATTTAGCTTCAGGTTTGCCACTGGATTTATGTCACAAATTCATCTAGTTTCTGTTATTTCAGTAAAAAATGTTTTCAAAGGATATTAGTTGAAAAATAATACTGATTTGCACATGCATATGTCTGAGGCTGTCAGGGCCTTTTGGGGGTTGATAATTCCTGACATCATAGATTTGAGTGAAGATAGCTTGTCAGTTGAAATGGTAAAAAGCCTATGAAAAGTAATTGGCCACTAAAGTAAATTGTCAAACTTTAAAGTACCCTGACTGTTATTGATGATATGGTAGCAGGGGTTGCTTGAGCAAATGGTAACCCGCTAACATGTTGAAGATTAAAGAGGACAAACACTGTTAAATCCAACTCAAATGGAACAGTATACATTCAGAGTTTATTGTCACTTGAAAGAGTTTTGGGAAAGTGAATACTAATCCATCACCACTATTGGTCAAATAATCCAAAGAAAACATGTAGTTTACAGTGGCATTCAACAAAGATTTTCATCATTATTCAGTTATCAGAAGTAATCTTATTGAGTCCTTTTGCATCGTGGAGAAAGTAAGTAGGCAAAGTGATCAAAATAATTCAGCAAAATTTTCCACCATGACCTGAGTTTCTCAAAAGAACGATTAAAACTTGCAATATTTTATACAATACTATCAGATCTCACCAGTGGAATCTCTGACTCCTCCTATAAATTGAACTCTCTCCTAAACGAAATGATTGTTACAATTGCTATGAGCACTTTTGAAAAGTGTCCCTACTGGGTTACCTCATTGAGCAACAAATAATTCCCTACTGATTATAAGAAGCAAATCATTATCTGCCTTGAACAAATCCATACGTACTAAAAGACAGAAGTTTGGCCAATTCTGACCATGTTTTTAAACAATGAAATTACTGTGGCACTTTAGAGAATGGATAAAGACTTGTTCTTTGACAATTGAGAACATAATTATTTGGAGGACACTGTGAGACATCAGAACACATTGCCACGGTCCAGACTTATCAATATATTGAACATGTTTCTCTCCCTAGATTATGACTCCCAAACCAAGTTTCTGCATTAGCTGACAATTACTCTGTGTACTCCCAAGTAACTGAAGCTACTGCATCTGCTACCACAGGGAAAAATAAAAGGCAGGCGGTAACACAATACGAGTGTGATTTAAGAAGCAGTTCTACCACAGCCTCTAATTGCTCTCAGTATCTGAATTGGCAAAACCATAAGACATTCAACAAAAGGCTCTATGCAGGTAGGCCTATAAAACCTAATTATTTCTCACAAAGCAGACCATTCCATTTAAAATAAAAGAAAGCTATGAGCAATAAAGACCCTGCCATTAACAATTAGTCTTCTGCACACATGATTAGACTCAGAGAGATAAAGAAGCCTCTAAATTTAATGACGTACCCCATATTTCTGGTGGGGTTCAATATTCTGTGCTAATTACATTGAAAGACCTCGTGCTACTTAAAAGTATTTGGACTGCAAAGTATGACACTGTCTCCATGGATTCACTGCTAGCACTTAACATTTAACTTTGATATTAAAATACACTTGAGTGTCTGAATTCAGGAGTGATTTTTTTTTTTTTTGCTTTCTTAAAATGTTTTTAAGCTTTTGCCAATGGTAATACAGAGGGTGCCAAAAAATGTATACACATTTTAAGATAGGAAAAAACTATTAAAATTGCAATACTCAATATATACCTATAACAAAAGATGAATACAAGTCATGCGTATACGTTTTTTGGCACCCCCGGTATTTACTGATATGTATGTCATTCAAAATTTCATACAATAACCTTAGTGTGAAGTAGAGAATCCCATCTTAAAGAAGAATTAAAACAAATTAAACTGCCCACCCAGTGAATAAAGCCAGTATAAAAAGGGAATTCAGACCAGGGAATCCTATCTGTTGTTTACCAAATATATTAAAAAATATAAATGTATTTAAAATGAATGATACAAAAGAAGGCAGAATGGACCCATCAGAATCCAAGAAACAAACACTAATGTAGCATTTCTTTATTAAATAGAATTGCCATGCCCCTTCTAAGTAGAAAACATTTGTTCTTTTACATAGCTTTGTACTAATTTGGTTGGTTCTATAAAGGGTACTTTGCTACTAGCATGCAAATGTAACTCCAGTTAATAAAAATAGAAGTTATCTACACTCCACAGCTGTGCAAAAGACCAAAGTTGAAGTTATTGGTAGTGTTTAATGTATAAATTGTTTAAAAAAAAAAGAAAGAAAGAAAACCTGGGTATAATGCCAAAAAAAAAAATAGATTTATAAACACACAGGAAAATCACTCTCTGCCATTAGAATGGGATGGTCAGGGAGGATCTTATTTTCTGTTGGACTATATTTAATTTGTAAACATTTATCGTCTTAATGAAATAAAAGAGAATCCTATTGGCATTCAAATGATATTGCTTGAAAAGAAAATCATTTTATTTCTTGAACATGTGAAATAGGAAAACAAGTAAAAACAGTTTTAAAGCCACAGGGAAGTGGAGGAGTCTTTCCCCCCCCTAACTACACGATAGTTAGTGTCTCCATAGAAACTGATGGCATGGCAGTGAAGTGTCATCAACAAACCTGGGCTTCTAAAATATACACAAGTACGTTTCCAAGACATTGAAAAACACAAGTACATATCCTTTCCCAAAGTAGAAAGTAATGATTAAATCGTTGCAGAATAAGAAAAACAGCTCAAAATCATATGATGTTCTCTTGGTGAAACTCAATTCTTTTTGGTCATCCTCTTATTCAAAGAACTGATAGATGAAGAGGAAAACTTTTTGCATGTTGTGATGAAAGAGTTCTTTGCAGAATCTTGCTCCTTACAAGTTATTAATTAATTAATTATAATTATATTTGTTTATGTTTGCTTTCCTAACTAATAGATACCAAGAGAGTAGAGGCCTTGGCTAATCAGCTCATGGCCTAGTCTGGAATTTAGCAGGACATATACAAACTCTTATTCTGAAGTGACCCCTCCCCAGCCCTATTTCCTCTCTGTACACCCACTTTTACCTGAACTCCTTATCACAACATTTGAAAATATTTCTTAAACACTGACCTTGTGCAGGCAAATATTTTCATACCATAAAGCAGAGCCAGTGCGATAGAAATTATGCATCAGTGGTCTACGAGCCTTATGTTGCTCCAAATTGAGTCTCATTGCTGCCGCTAAATACCGTGTTTCCCGGAAAATAAGACGTAGCTCTAATGTGTCTTTTGGAACAAAAATTAATGTAAGACCTGGTATTGTATTGTATTGTATTGTATTGTATTGTATTGTATTGTATTGTATTGTATTCTATTCTATTGTATTCTATTCTATCTATCTATTCTATTCTATTCTATTCTATTCTATTCTATTCAAGACCCGGTCGTATATTATAGTAAAATAAGACCAGGTCTTATATTAATTTTTGCCTCAAAAGATGCATTAGAGCTGATTGTCCAGCTAGGTCTTATTTTCGGGGAAACATGGTATTAATAGCTGTGTTACCTTGAGCAGATCACTTATCTTCTCTGGATTTAGTTACTCAAGTGCAATTGGACTGTATCCATGAGATATATTCTAGTTCTGTTATTTGAAAAGGACAAAATGTCTCAGGATTATGTCTCAATCACTGTGTTTTCCTTTAAATCTCAGAATTCTGTATTTTAAAGTTAAAAAGTCAGATTAACAAGTGTATTCATTTCCTGTTAGGAAAATTATCACAACTTTTAGTGGTCTGAAATGCCAGAAATGTATTATATGACAGTGCTGGTGGTCGGAAATCCGAAATCAGTTTCCCTGGGCTAAATTAAGGTATCAGCAGGGTTGTATTCTGTTGGGAGGCTCTAGGGGAATATCATTTCCTTGTCCTTTCCAGCTTTGAGAGGCTACCCTTCCTCCTTAGCTCAAGGATGCATCACTCTGCCTTCCGCTTTTTTGTCACATTTCCTCTATCACTCTCCTGCCTCCCTTTTATAAGAAACCTTGTGATTACATCGGGCCCACCCAGAAAACCCAGCATAATCTCCCTCACCTCAATATACTTAATTTAATCACACTCCTAAAGTCTTATTTGCCATATGAAGTAACATCTTTGGGGGGAGGGGCATTATTTTGCCTATATGCTTCAGAAAAACTTGAGATAAACTTGAAAGGTATTTTTCCAGCACCTTTGTGAAGTATGGTTTCTAAAATTTCTATTAGCCACTCCCAAATACACACCTTAGCACTCTACTTTGGCTTCTCCATAATTGGCTTGCCCTGCTATATAACAGCTATAGCTTTTATAGAAAAATCTTTCACAGGCAAAAAATAAATGTGAAAGAAATCTTCGGAGACTAGGTTAGATTCAGGTAATAGCTAGACACCAAATTCACAAATGCAGGTTTCTGCCTAAAAATGATGCATCAGGGAGGAGAAAGCAGGAAGTTTATTATATAAAGATGTTATGAAAACTCTATGAAAATATGACAGAAGTTTCGCATTCAACACAAGAAATTCATTAAGAAAATATAAATCACTACCATTCAGTTTTCTTCATACAGTCTTAATGATGGTAGAATTTCTTTCTACCTTAGACTACAAAGTGCATTACCGTAATACAGAGGTCTGGGTATATTTTTCTCACTTTGAGAGAGTCACTAACCAGGGTTCATATCTATAACAACGCAGTTTTTTATAAGATTTAATTAAAATGAACTAATCTGGCTCTTTGATTGCTTTTAAAATTATCTTGTATTTTTCCAAGAAATGGAACATTATAAAAAAATAAGGAAATACAGAACTTCAATAGTGATTACCATGAGTGCATTTACAAGAATTTTTGTAGATATACAATTAACAATAATATTTTCGTATATTTCCCAGGAGCATGTGTTTTTTGGCATTTGGGGAATAATTTCCGTTTTGCTGTTTTACTCCATTACCCATATCTTACCCAGTTATTTCCCAAAAGATGAATAACTAGCTATGCAGAGTTTCATCCTTTGGGTGGGAAGAATGTAAATTTGCTCAGTTTGGTAGGTAAATTAGTTCTTTTTAACCACAAATGTCCACTTAATAAATTATGCTCCAGTGCACTAAATAGTACATCTGTTACCTGCAAAGTTCTTTTTCCTTTTTCTTTTCTTATCGTCCTCTAACCTTCCAATGGTGGACAATTTTCTCGCCACTGCTGGGAGAGGAGAGTTTATTATATTTGTGAGGCACTTCACAGTGTCTGTTTTAACCAGTACTCAGAAAAATTACCTGCAGCCACTCCAGTATCTTTCTACATTACTCTTCCCCAAAAACCTTAGGACATAAAATACCCTCTATCATTACACATTCTCATTTCCAAGAATGAAAACCAAGATGGCAAGGCCACAGATACTCCATGGTGAGTTAGTACTGGGGAGAACGACTTGGATCTGTGACTTTAAACTTCCCATATTGTTGCTAGGCTCACTGAGAAAAGGAAGTTATATTTATAGTCACCGCAAGGACAACACATTTCAAATAATCCATGAGAAAGCAGAACAGTATTTACACCTGCTCTAGAAAAATCAGGCCATCTGGTTGTCCTCATGACATATTTGAATATCAGGTTAGAAATTTAGGTCAAAGCAAACCAAGAGAAAAGAGCTTGACAAGAGTAAGCTAACATATTTAATGTCAGGTTGATTTTGGATTTACCCTAAAATTTATGGATGTGCATTTTTAAACTGTACTGGTGATAGTTTGGATATTTTTTTTAAATTTTGTGTTCATGTTTGGTAAATCATCATGAAATTTGGGCTTTGAAATGGAAAAATAGGTAAGGAAGACAGAATACAGAATAAAATTAATATGGAGAGATACTTTTTAAATCTTTCCTTTGTCTTAGAAAAGTAAAGAAAAAAGTTTGTTTATATTTAAATAAAAAGCAAAATATATTACAAAACTTAATAATCAAGTTACTGCAAAAAACTATGTATATATAGCTATATCATGCATGGATTGCCATTAAATTTTAAACTAGAGCTATATATATGTCTGTATTGAGATAAGGCTTGATTTTAAAATGAGGTATCACATACTTTTAAGGCCATATTCTGTTTGGGGGAGAAAAACGTTTTTTAGTCTCCAAATCATTATCATTTGATTACAACTGGGAATATAAGTAGAAAGGCTAGAAGTGCGCATATAAAAGCAAAAATAAAAACAGGTATGTTACAGTTTACAGTACTGAGATCCTAAGTGTTTGACAAGTTATATGATGTTGTTAGTCCAAATAAAAGAAAATTTAGATTGATTTTTATATCAATCCCTTTCAATTGATTATAAGAAGCATTGTGACAAGTGACATAATTCATACTATTATTAAGCTCAGTATACATAGGACAGCTGCAGTAATTCTACAATACCAATCAAAACATATTTGTCAGCCTCATTGTGTAGTTAATTCATCTAAAATTATTATTTAGAACTGAATTAAACAGGCATTTCCCTTAATTTTCTCATTTTTACACAATAGAACAATAAATCAATGTTCCTGTGATTGGCTATTGCAAGGATTTAATCCTGGCTTTCGAATATGGCTAAATAGATTAGTAATCTAAGAACTGGTTTTGCCATCATTAAGGGGGTGAAGGGTCCCAGTTTTAAGAAGTCACTGTTTTCTAATTGCACATTGTCCAACATTTCTTCCCATTTCATCAAGAGCATTGTCCTTACTACACAGAGACAAATATTACCAAGGGAGAACAAAGAGAAGTCTTTTTTAAACTAATCATTCATTCATTTGAGAAAGCTTGCCTTGTGTATGTGTGGACAAGAGCCGAAATTTCAGGGTTTTTTCCATAATATAATAAAAATATATCTAACAAGAGTCTTGTGTTTTGAAGACATACTTCATTTGTATGTTCCACAGGGCATGACATAGAACAAGGTATATAGTGAGAACGAAAGAAATATGAAGGCCAGTTGAATTTGTGAAGCAATTACCATGTTAAAGTATTCTGCCATCAGTGGGTGAAGCCTCACATATCAAAGGGAATACGGTTGTTCTCCCATTAAAAAAAAAAAAAAGTGTATGAATCTGTTAGGTGACCAGAATCTATTTAATTGAATGGTTTGGGAGGTCTCTTATATCTCAGCAGAAGAAGAAGCATTTGAAAGAGCACCAGACCCCTAATATTGTTTTAACTTGCTTACAGGGGGAAAGAAAATTTTCCATTTGATAATTCAGTATTGCAATGTGGTGATTTCCTCTCCTGGATTTCCTTTTCTTGAAACAACAACAACAACAACAACAACAAACACCATTATCAAGCAGCATTTATTGAGTATCTAGTAGTTGCAGAATAGACTACAAAGCTCCACAAATCAGCAATCTTCTGCAACTAAGGAATGATTCTCCTAAGGACTTGTAAATCTGATAAACTAAAACATGAGAAAGTAAATAGTTTTTACGTTACCTTGAAAATGAAGCCTATAGAAAGAAATTGTGCTAACTTTTAAAGCTTAATGAAGCTTTTAGGCCACTGGTTACCATTCAATGCACTAGAGCACACATTTACAAAATGACCCCAGTAATCTGAAAAAAATTAATGTACTCCTAAAAGGAGCATATTCACTAACTAATAATACAAAGGGTCCAACACACAAAAGAGAATGGGCATGAAAATTTGATTGAAAATTTTTTCTCCTCTCAATGTCTCTTTAATATAGACATGTGCATGTTGCTCTCTTAATCTTATTTAAAAATTTCATAACATCAGACAAAAGATAAAAATGGCTACTAATTAATTTATAACTGTCAATATGACCACTAACCTATATCAAAACACGGTATTTTAAGTACTTTGCATACATTATTTATTTAGTTCTCACACAAAAAATCTTCTGAGGTAAGCACTATTTATTATTTTTATTTCCTTTTTAACAGATGTAGGAACTGAGGCTTAGAAAGGTAAAATAACTTGTTTAGAGACACAGAGAGCTGGAAAAATAGACAAAAAGAAAAAGAAAGCACTTGAGCCCTGATCTGGCCCACTCCCAAACCTGTGCTTCGAACACAGTGCCATGTTAACTCAAATCACGTTTTTCTATAGCTATGTATGAAATTTTACTGTAACTAAAATATGTATCTATATGTTGGTGAATAGACAAAAGCATAAAAACTGGAGAGAGATATTTAACTTTCCCCAGAATCAAAATATGGTAATGTTACTTCTGAATGTATTTTAAAATTTAAATAAAAAGAGTAGCATTGATAATTATAGACAGGTATGCTTTTCAGCTTATTCAATGGCTATAACAGACTGCCCATTTTCAGGAGAGACTTACCTCTTTTCTTCACAAAACACCTATTCTTATCAAGAAAAATACTTATATGAAACACACTACTTTGTTCAGATGTTTACCCCATAATGTCTGCAGAACTCTTTGTAGGTAAAAAAAGATTGTAACATAATTATGGATGTACGATTAATTTACAGAAATCATAATTTTTTGAGTATGTAGGACAGCATTTCAATGTGGCTAAAAGTCATAAGAAATAAGGAAACAAGTCTCTCTGGTGTTCTTTCAGTTATCAAGGGGCCATATTCTTCTTAGGTAGAGAAAGAGAAAGAGAAGGAAGGAAGGTGAAGGAAAGAAAAGAACTAAGTGGAGTAAACAGGGTTTTTGCCCAGCCCTCTCTTCCATATTCTAGAAACTTCAGTCTACTTCCTCCTCACAGACAGTTGCCATTTGAAATTTCATTTTATTTCAGAATAACTCCATTCTTGGGCTACAGATGATTGGTTCAGCAGTGGGTGGACCACACGAATTAACAGCCTCACTCAAAGTCTTTTCCTTAGATTTAAAGAACTGGAGATGAGAAAGAATGTCTTGGGAGCTAAAATAGCCATTTTCTCACTCTGCCATGGGAAAAGTTAGAATGCGCTGCGAGGCAGGGGAGTTAAGATGCAAAACAAGCAGATATGAGAGATCAAGAGAGAATATTGTCAGCATTTAAATCTTTGGTTGTGGTTATTTCTAACGGCCAGTTGCTCCTGTCTCATGCCACTGTTTTATTGTTCAATGTTTTCTTGAAATGTTTAATCTAATAGATTTCCATTTTTTGGTCTAGTAAGTTGGAACTTAGTTTCTTCACAGGCAGCATAAAGAATCACAAATAAATGGTTACCACATATTGAGTATTTCAATATATGCTGGGCACCGTGCCAGGCTCTTCACACACTTTCTCTCTAATGGTCAAAGATATCCTATGATACAGGTGTTACTCTCTTCATTTTACAAGTAAAGAAATTGAGTGAGAGTCAGAGAGATTAAATTGCCCACGGTTTTACTGCAAGAAGGGGTGAAGACAAGGTTGAATTATGTTTGCAGACATGCTTCCTATAATACTGGTTTGGAGAAAAATCTGTGGACTACTAACAGGTATCAAATTAAAAACAAAACTAAAACAAACCTTTTAGAGGTAGCATAGTAGTGGAAATGGTCTTAGAAAATATAGGATCAAAAGATTTGAATATGAGGCCCAGTTTTACAATTAATCTTTATCAACAATGCAGACTAACAAATGGGTCGTAATAAAATCCCAAGTATGAATGTATCTCCCTGGACTGCACTATTTTAAGGAGAATTTTGTGGGTTTGGGAACCTAATCAGCCTTTCTAACATAAAAATGTGTGTTTTTTATTTCCAAGCTATTGACTAATAAGTGAATGTGAGAACACAACCCCCATGAACCTTGGGGGCTGACTGTATTAATAATGTTCAGTGTGATAGAATATTTAAAATTACAAAGCCTTATTTTCAAAGTACTTCTAGCTACTGAAGGTAGATATTCTCTGTTTCTCCTGAAAAAGTAATTTACCTTGAAATGCATTTTTGGCAACTTTATTTAGGCTATAACATGTTATGATTTTTAAAATGATATATAGATGATGTATTACAGATTTGTACACCTGAAATCTATATAACTTTACTAACGATTGTACCCCAATAAATGTTAATTTAAAAAACAAAAATGACTAAAAAACTCAATTAGAAGTTCTTGACTCAACATCTGAACAAAAATTCTCTGGAAAAGTCTCAAATAACAAAACTAAAAGCCTCAATATCACTACTGAAAATGTGATGACAAATAAAGATAAATGTAGAATTTATTATTAGAATCTGATAAATCTGAAAATTTTTTTTAACATCTCAACTGTCTTTCTATATTCAGTGGAGGGCTGGCCCTGGAATATATTTCTTTTCTCCAACTTTGGAATTCGTTTATTGTTAATATTCTTGGGAGAAATTGGCGGTATGGGTGCTGCAGCATGTTGTGTCACAGTCAATGAAAGGCGATACAAATTGTACATGTGACTAATCTATTCAGGAGCATTGCTTAGATATGTTGTGGGCCCTGGGTTAATAATCTTACTTTTCAATTACAATCAAGGCTAGAATGGTCCCTATACAACAGTGGCAGGTTTTGACTCTGGATACCAGAAACTATGCACAAAAGCATGTCTTAATTAACCTAACCTACGCTCTAACAGACAAACAGAAGTTTGTGCAATGTTGCTTATTTTTGTAGCATAAGACAATATGGTAGCAAAATATGTCCTGTTGAATTAATTCATATATTGGTTTAGTTGCAACCCTCTATCACGTACCCTCAATGTGTCCCAATGAACCTAACCCACTGAGACTTTAAATGAGACCTTGCCATTACTGTTCACAAGCTTTCAGCACCCCACTTGGCCCCAAAGTGTCCAAACCATTTTCAGTATGTAATGTTTTATTTGGTGGTTCATCTTGTCATATCTTATCCTACCCTGCCCATAATATATCACTGACTTAACCATATAGAAGAATAAATAATTGACAATTGACCTATTTAATTCTGAGTGCAAAGAGAAAAATTCTTGTTTCACAGCAATGCCAACCACCAGCAACCGCTATGTCTGTCCCACAAAAATCACTAATAGAGTTGGTTAATCTCACAGCACTCTCTGGTGATATTTAGGGTTCAGCTCCTCTGGGATTTCCTTATGCTTTCCAAGGACTGTTTTCCTCCTATTACTTTCTTATATTTTCCCATTATTGACAGTGCGTTGTTCTTAAAGCGTGTTCTTTTATATTTTCTCTACAAATTTCATTCTGCCTCTTGGATTAAACTAATATATTAATATTAACAGTTCTAATTATTTTTGTCTGTTTCTCCAATCAGTACCTCACACTTTCTCTAAAAATATTTGCGTGGACATCCCAGAAACCCAAAATAAACTCAAGAAAAACCTTTTTGGTAAATTCACCTCCTTTTTTTTGTTCTTCTGAACCACATTTTCCTGTTTTTCTTGTTGCTCATTATGTTCTGACATCTTCTTCCCCCAAACGTATTTTGTGATTCTGTCCTACAGCCAGTATTAGAAGGGGAAAAAATTCTCTAATTCATGCTACTAAATTCAGGAGAGTATAGACTAATAGGAATTAATGTTCTTATAAACACACAATATAACCAGGTTATCAAGTAATGATTAGTAAAGGCTTTTCCTTCATTGAATAGATAATTTATTAATACCACATCAATATTTAGTCACTTTTATGTTTTGTTCAAAGTATTGGTAAAGTTTGAGCTTGTAGTTTGGAATCTCCAATAAATATCATTTTCTAATTCTATTCTTGATATTTCTGGGAACCCTACGACATATGTCAGAGGGCTCAATCTAATATCCGTTAGCCTGTAATTGATCCTGCAGATGTTTATTTTATTTTATTTTTTAACCCTCCCCACCTTGCCTACCTTAGGTGTTTATTTTGGGTGCCCAACTATTAAATGTAAGTTGGATTTGAATATTTGTGTGTAGGTCATTTACTCTTCATTTTCCCATAAACTTCATTTTCCCATATTTTCCATTATTCTACTTGTTTTCTACTGACAGTTACATACTTATGTTTGCCTGCCTACCCGTGAAGGAATGTGCAACAATAGCACTTGTTTTCCGTAGTTGGCAGGTACATTTTATTCCAGACCCTATTTGAATTTCCAAATTAAACCATATTCCCAGTCCTTAATAGAACTGACTTTACAGATAGTCCACAGGTCTTCCAAAGACTGCCTCAAGTCATACAAGATCCTCAGCATTTCATCTCATTCTGTTTCAAGACATCAAAATCACGGGCTCTATTAATTTAGTATAAATTATCTTACAAAGAAAGATTCCTTAGCCAGCTTCTCATAACTCTAATTCTTCCTCTCATTCGCAGTGTATTCTTGAGGAAATCGTGTAAAAAAAACCCTCTGGGCCACAAACTTGTACTATGCAACAGCAAGTACACTTGATTTGACTGAACTGGTGAAGATATTTGTGTAACAGGCTCTTTCTGAAATCAGGCACATACTTTTGATTCTATACAGTAGCTGTTAATAGGGAAGTGACCCCTCCTTGTTTTCTACCAGTGTTACTTCCAATGCATTGAACCCTGTTCACAGAGACCATCTTCACAGACGTATCTAAGGAGTAGAGTTAATACAGCTAAAGACTTCTGAGTATCTTGCAGAAAAGTTAGCTTTTAAGCACAAGGTATTATCATTTTAGTTCATTTTAAATTCAAGCAGCTCATCTTTGCCTTCAGGGCACTGTAGCTTTCTGTGCACTTCCAAATCTCAGCTATCAAACACATTTCTAAAATACTCAATATAGAAGTTAAGCTAGTATGTTACCAAGGATTTTTGACACCCACTGCTGGTATTTGATAAGTCCAATCTTACCTCTGTACTGCAGAAAAACGTGGTTGGAAAAAGTCATATTTTACATTTACATAGTATTTTATATTTTCAAAGAAATAACTGATCACTTGCTTTATTATACAGCAGTCACATGGTATTTGGTGGCTGTAGAGATATTTATCAGTTAATCCTTATATCACAACTGTGAGTATGTCATTGATTTTTAAAAACAAATTTGTGTAAAAATGGACTTCTGCTATGCACAGAGAAGTGATAGCTGCCAAACAAGATTTATAGATTGCTCCTACCATGTTTCCCCGAAAATAAGACCTAAATGGAAAATAAGCCCTAGCATGATTTTTCAGGATGACATCCCCTGAACAGAAGCCCTAATGCATCTATTGGAGCAAAAATTAATATAAAACCTGGTCTTATTTACGGGGAAACACAGTATATACCTGAAACAACAGTGACTACTGTTGTAAGTAAATGACGTAATGACATCCACCATGTTAATATCAGAATGGTCTCATTCTTTAAATACTAATGGGCTTAACAAAATGTTGATTTCAAATGAGAATTTTCTAGCAAATAAATATAAAGGAAATCATAATGATGCCAGATTTTGACGTAGTAAGTAGTACACTGAATTTTATTTGTACATTTAATTTTATGTACTGTTTACTGTTATCACAAATAAATCTTCTACTAATTTCTGATATATTAAATCCACAGTATGTGAGACATTATGTGTACCTAAAAGCAATAAATTAATTTGCATTCAGTTACAAGATGATGCATGGTGCTTGATAATCTTGGCTTTTAAATAGCTACAGTCCTTCCACAAGTGGGAATTTAACTTGTATTTCAGTTACCAGCCAAAAATCATAACTCTCTTTCAAAAATCTTCAATAGTGCAAACATTTCACCTAGAGGAAATAATCGTTGTTGCTTCATTTTGTGTTGCTTTTAGGGCATACCAATATCATTCAGAGACAGGTATGATGCGCATGTGATCAAGTTATATAACACCACTGAGGGTGAAAAATGCCATACAAAACCGTATACTGATTTCCTATTTCATCGTAACACAAGCTCTGGAGAGGGACTCTAAGTTCACTTCTAACACTTAAACTTTATCTCTCAGTTATACATGGGGAATAGGTTCTGCCACTTTAAGTGGCCTAGATCTATGCTAGATGGAGTATACAAGAATATAATATGCAATCTCTGGCTGTAGAGAGAAATTATTTTCAATATGATGTACACAACCACCTCTGAGCTACCGAATGAGACCATAATAAGACAAAAAGTCTTCTAAGGAGTCAATTAGGAATTAAGAATAAAGACTTAAGAAGGGTGCTAATTTTGCAGTGGATTCAATAAATGTAGAGGGGTGGAAAGAAAGAATGAGAGAGAGAGAGAGAATGAACATTGACGAGGATCATCAAAAAACTCCAAAAATGGAGGGACTCGAACTAATCCTTGAAGGAAAAATGGGCTAAGAAGAGGTGGGAAGAAAAGGAAAAGATATCTTCCAGATGGGAAAACAGCATGAGCAAAGGACAGGAGTAGGAGGATTCCTAATGTTATTTCAAGTTCCCCTTCTCAGAAGCCAACAATGGCTCCCAATTATCCCTTGAATATAATTACGACTTCTGTCACAGCTTCAAAGCTTCTCCCCCCTTCCTCCCGCCCTGCCCCATCCCCTGGACTCTCCAGCTAATACTTCAGTCAGACATATCAAATGAATATACTCTACACAGAACTTGTGTTCACCCCTCTACAACTTCTGCAATTTCTATAGCTTCTCCTAAGTGCTTTCCTTAAGGCACTGAACCTGTTCAGCCCATGTTTCTTTTCAAAATGGTTTAAATTCAAGCCTTTCTGCCTTTGGCTCTCTTCACTAACCACACTTGGTTCTGATCTGCTTATATACAAAATCAGTCACCTATCTATGTTTATGCTTCATTGTGCTTTTATTCTTGTATGCATTCAGTGCTGCTGTAAACAGAAGCAGAAATTATGTCCTTCATTAATAAGATTGCATTATGAAGTCCTTGAACTATTCATGCACTAGGAATTTCTAGGCTATCTTGGATCATGGGCTTTCATTACATACTTCGTATATTCATTAACGAAATATTTACTGATAACTATGCGTAAAGCACTACATAAATTTACAGTATAGTGTTTGGACCTATTGAAAAATGTTTCAATTCAGTGGGAAACTGAACAAAAATTCAGGGAGTGTGTGAAAAATGTCACATGAGATAATTTCAAGAGTTGTGAGCTGGTTTCTAGGTGTAGTACTCCGAGCTGGATTCATGAATAAGGAAGTGACTGAGCTGAAAAAAAAAAAAAATGGTAATGCCTAGAAGTGAGAAAAGATGACATTCTACAAATGAGAAACAAAAAGAGCAAAGGCCTGGCATATGTAAGTCTTGATGGGGTGGTGAGCAGCCTAGCTTAACTGGAGCTGGAGACCTTGTGAATACTTTATAGCATAATACATAGAAGCCAGTCAGACATGGACTCATGTCAGAACTGTTATTTCAGTTTTTTAAGGGTCACCTGTAAAATGGGTTCACTCAGCAAGGATTCCGGAGTCCTGCCTCCGCTCCTGACTCTGCCAATAACTAAATGATTACGATTTGGGCAGTTCTAGGCTCAGTTTCTTCAGATACAAACAAAAAAGTAGAACCACCCAATTTCTTCAATCCTCCCACAATTCCCTGCCTTAACATTCTGTTAACTTCTCTTGTAACACTAATTCCAATGTACTCTATTTGCATTACTTATTTTGTGCCCATTTTCTACAAATAGAACTGAGATGGGGCAGGGGCAGAGCCTCCAAGAAAAATCACCAACTCCCAGCAGAAGACAAAGGACCAGTAAATCAAAATGAGATAAGGAAACCAGCCAGAACCAGCCAAGATACAGATGGCGGCGAGATTCACATCCAGGTAAAATCCAGCCACATTATATCGTCATTGTAATACTAAATGACACACCCACCCTTCAAAGGGGGCCATATAAGGATAAAAAGGGGTGCATCCCAAATTCCGAGAAAAACTTACTCCTTCTGAGAATTAATAAGAATATTCTTCCTCTTTGTTCCCATATTAAAAAGCTTAACTAATAAAAACCACAGCCATAAACACGGTAGGGGCTGTCTCTTGCCTACAGGCAGCCTCTACTCTGTCTGTGGAGTGGACCACCTCACAAATGAACTACTTTTGCTCTTCTGTCTGGCTCACACTTGAATTCTTCCCTGTGCAAACCAAGAACACTTTTCTACAACAGAATGAGTGTAGGGATCATATTTACTCTCTCCATCACTGTATTACAAGTGTCTACTTAAGAATATCTTTTTAAAATTATTAAAGTTCTTTTCTACTGTGCATGTTTTAGAACATTTTTTTTTATTGTAGCTCACCCAAGGTACCTAATTGAATGAGGCAAGGTAGAATGGGAGGATTAGGTAACAGATGGAATGCAACAAGGGTAAAAAAAAAAATCAAGATAAAATTCAGTTTTTGATATTAAAAATATGATTCTGTAGCACATGTGCATGTTGCAAACCAGACCATTATCTTGTGAAATAATTGTCAAAATTCATTTGGCACCTCCTTAGGGTAATTTGAGCCAGGCTTGGCAGTTGCTCTCCCTTTTCTGTCCCAGAGACTACTGGGAAGGAGGAAAGGAAAGTAGAAGAGCCATCCCGTCAGAAGTGTGTCCCAGCTTTCTCAGATTTGTTCAAGAGATAGGGAGAGCATCAGACAAGTGGCAGTAAACTTAAGGGCAGATTGAGGCTTGTATAACTGCAAGCCCCACCATTTCTCTAGCCTCTATAAGGAACTGCCTCATGAGCTTCCCCTTACTATGTCAAAACACAGCTAAATCTGCTACCCTTGGAAACAGAAGTAGTCAAAGAGAAGCTTTAGGGTTTGCTTTGCTATGTTGTAATTACAATCCCACACAGCCAAGATAGTGAGATGAGAACCAGCAGGGATGCTATGTGGCCCACCAGGGCAATATAGAGGAATCCAAAGCAGAGGCTGAAAGTGAATCAGGGCAGAAACCAAGATCTGACTTTCTTGGAGCCAAATGGGGCCAAGGCAGGCAGTTAGAGCTGATCAATGTCCAGCAGAGCAGGACATAAATTGTGCTAGGTGCAGATACAATTTACAAATAATTGGTATACCCAAGTGGAAGGTGCAAGAACTAAATGTAACAACAGGATATTGAAATGGAGAAACTCAACTTGTGCCTCAGTCTCATAAATAACATCTTCCCAAATACTGCTTGACATCATTTTAGGGCGAGAACAGGCAGGAAGAAAAGTTTGTTTCAGAAATTAGCAATTTTGTCTACAAGACTTTGAAGACTAATTTTGAATGCTAACATCAAGGATTATTTAAAACAGATTGGACACTTAATTTTTAACCAGAAGAGGAAGACTAGTTTTCCTACACATCCAGTTAGAGTAAGAGTGAGACCGTGTTGAATTGCCTGCCGTATCTTTAATAACATAGTGTTTGGCATATGTTTGTTGTTCGATAAAAGACATTATTTAAATGACTAAAACAATTAAAGGGCTTTCTAAATAGCTATGATTCTTTGATTCCAGTGTATTGTTAAGATTAAAAAGCAAATGTAAATGACCTTTTAGTCACTCTCTACTGCCCAGCCATGCAGTACTCAGAGGAATACAAAGTCCAAAGAAAACAGTATTGTTCTCAAGGCCAAAATTCAAAGCCTAATGAATCGTTTTAAAGTTGTCTAAGCTTACTTAAATGTATTACCCCAGAAGAACAAAAGAATTAAGAGGATTCCATTGCCTTCTCAGGAGCCATTAACAAATCTGTGTGTCAGTATTCAAGGATATCTTCATAACAGAATTGTTAACATTGTAGTTGGCTTAACAGTTTACAAAGCATGTTTACACGTGCTATGTCATGTAGTGTCATTTAATGTTTGAAGAAAAGGGCTTTGAAAAGTCAAGGCACATGGCCAGCAGTAACTCAGTGAGACTTGTTCTAGGTCTACAACCTGAACAATGCATACATTTGTATATATGAACTGCAGAACACCCATAAGACACCATGTTAGACACCAACATATCTTATTATTAATTCCACACCATTCTATACGATTTTAGACTTTTCTTACAGAACTAACATTTCCTGAAATGTAATTGAAATTTAAAAACTGGTATAAAGCACTAATTCCTACCTATAGTAGTGGTGTCCTCCTGCTTGTTTTTTGCTTGTTTACTAATTTGGGAGGCTCTCTCATTGATTGTTGGGCACTACTTGCTAGATGTTCAAGACCAATCCTGCAAGGTGAAGAATTATCCTACATATCACATACCTTTCAAAATAGCTTGCTGGACATATATCAGGAGTGCCAAAAAATGTATACAAGTGCACACTTTGGTCAGCGTTGCTCAAGCAGTAGTTCATCCTAATCAGAAGTGTCTGGACACTGATGGGAACCACTTGGAGCACCTCCTGTAATTGCAGAAGTCAAACGTGACTTGTATTCATCTTTTGTTGTTGGTATATATTGAGTATTACAATTTTAATACAGTTTCCCTTTCTTAAAATGTGTATACATATTTTTGGCACCCTCTGAATAACTGAAAAACTATGTACGTATAGTGATTTGAACATACAACTTAACTGCTTTAAAAAACGTTTTATTTTTGTCACAGTTTAATATAAATTCTCCCAAAATACAATAATTTTAAAAATCAGGGAAGTTTGTATTTTATTTTTCAGAACATTATCACGGGTCAGTTACTATTTAGGAAGATCAGTGACTGACAGCAGAGCTGTTCCTGGTATCTGTGTGTCCAACACAGCATAACTGCATCTGTTTGCATGTTAGCCTTTCCATTTTAGTAATTCTATGTATAGGCATATGCAGCTAAGTACTTCATCTATCTTCTAGTGACCCATGTCTCTACAGTTATGTAATAAAGTATGTATCATTTTAAAATTAGTTTTAAACATTGCACGTGTAAGTAGATATCTATTAGCTTCATTTCAGTATAATTAAAAGTTACATTACAAGAGATTTTACACAAATGAGTATTGAGTCTGATCATATTGAGAAACACTGCTTCGGGGGACTCCATCATGGTTCTAAAAACATATGCTGAAGTCCAAAGTTCAAGAAAACAACCTAATGGATTCATTTGGAGTTTTTTTGCAATCACCACAAAACACAACATGCCTAGACTACCACTGTTCCAGTATTATACTTTCCCACCCATAAGAACCACTGTTTGAGTGTCTACTTACATGCAGGATATTGGGTGGGGTGATCGATCTCATCATATAGCTGGGAAAAGCATGGATAAGCAACAGAATATGTATGCTTAGAAGTATGCAAAAATGTATGTAGTGAAGAAAACAAAACAAAAAACATAACCATCCTTAGGAAATCACCACAGAGCATAATTTCAACTCAGAATCTTTAAGGATACAGGAATTCTGACTTAAAGAGAAGTGTAACAAAACAAAAATAAAGTTGAAATCCGTTTTGAAAATAAAAACAGGAGAGAAAGTAAAAGGAATTTTCACTCATGAAACTAGGAGATTATTTTGTTTTGATTTCTCTTTAGCCAAATACTTCATGCTCGCCTCCATATCATAGTATAATATTAAGAAAACTCTGAATTCAGCAACTCAACAAGTGAAAATTCTTCTAGCTTCAGTAATCTCAGTATCACTCCAGGGTAATGCTATGAAAAATCAATTGTGTACTGTGACCAAAAGAACAAGCCTTGGCCCTGGGTTTGAAGTCCGTGTATTTCCTTATAAAACTATTTAAAATTTGGAAGTAACCTGCTAACTGTTAGCTGCCTTCAGAAGTGACCATACTCAGTGATCACTAGAATCTGCTACGCCTCTTTTTCCTCTTATTCCCTTTAATCTTCTTGCAGCTTTATACTGTCCATTCCCCTCCCCTCTCCACACACATACACCTCAAGAGTTTAGGTTCTGATCCTCTCAACCAAGAGAGAAGAGCATTAATTTGAATTTAATAGTATGATGCCATCTGAGATGGAAGAAAAGTAAATGATGCATCCACGCTTACATTCAATTCTCCTGTCATGCTTACCTTTTGATATAGCACCTATAAAAAGTTCCAGTTCCTGTCAGAGTCACCCAAAATCGCCCAATCTTCACACTTATTTTTTTTTTTTTGGATGATTTACTAAGTTTCCTGGATTTGGATCTTCCCTGACACAGCTATCTTCCTGCCCTATCACCTTAGAGCTCACTATCTTCAATCACTGACTTCTAACCTATCGGGTAATTGGATCCTAAGATCCTTTTTTCTTTAAATTTGATGTCTTCCTGGCAGTCACCAGTTCTATGCAGAGGTTGAGGGATGACAGTGACCCTATTAACCTAAGGCCTCAAAAATCACCCAGCAATATTGTTCGGATAGGTCTCTTGGGAGCATTTTTACTATAGTTTTTAGGACACTTCTAATTACTGATGCATTTAAAACACGTTTGGCACTTAATTTTCATCAGTTATTAGTAACCTCAACCCACATAGTGTATAAATCCTGTGAATATGTCTTAACAGTACGTAAAAAATGATTCAAATCTGTTTTCTTGTTCACATGCTTTTTGATGATTGTGCCTAATAAATAGTAATTACCAATAAGCTTCATTTTGTGTCTATTGTAATATTGGGAACTACTTATTTAAATTGATTTTCAACTGGAGCTACTACTAGGTATCCTGTAATTATCTTTTATGTAACACAAACTATACAGTATTAAATGAGTTTCCATTATTGAAGAGAAAGGCCTGTAGATGGTCTAATAATGAGGGCTAACGTCATGGTTAGACTCAGCGGCTGCCATCCTGGGGCACAGAGGATTAAAATCGCAATGCAAATGAACTTCTACAGAATGAAATGATACATTATCAGCAATGCAAAAGAACTTTATTAAAAACAATAACTTCTGAATCATCAGATGTAGAGCAAGGATTATTTACCTTTAAAGGATTTTGGAGTAACATTCCATTGTTCATTTGATTACGTTTTAGAATAGCTTATGATTTTAACTGTTGTGGCCAGAATAGTTATGATTTTAACTATTATGGCCAGGAAAATAATACATTGAGATGAATATATAGTCAATTACAATATATACAACTTTCAAATTTCAAATATCTTCTCCATGACGTACATACTTCATGTAAATTCTCAATCTATAATTTTGAAACAAAGAAGCAAACAATAACCTGATTTAGTGACTGTTACTTCTAACATGCTTCACTTTGGATGTATCACGTGAGCTCAAGGATCTGATGAGACCACTTCAGCAAATTAAAAAATTTAGTTCTTTGTCCATCATAAGCATATTTTCCTTTGGTCTAGTTCTTCAAAGCCTAGATGTGTGATAAGCTAATGGTTTGTAAGTAAATTAGAGCAATAAACATCTTTTATATCTTCTTACCCAGGTCCATTTCAGATTTACACTACCATGAAGACATGGAGAGTATACTATGTAAATTCTGACTGTTAAACTTCACATTTATTTTATCAAATGTGCTTCCTCTGTTTCCTGAGCTCAAAGTGAAAAGGAACTATAGGGGCACATCAGTCTAGCTAAAACACATTTCTGAAAATTTGTATATAAATGAAGCCTCTAAAAATCAAATTGTATCTTACTGGCATGAGAAAAAAAAAAGTTCTATTTAAAAGGACACTATTGTGTCTTCAAAGGCAAAGAAATCTTTTGAAAAGTTAATAATTACTCTGAATTATTTTCTGTTTTAGCAGGTTTGAATTTTAACACATTGAATAAAATGAGGTACTCGTATTATATATAATTAAGTAATAATAATAATATCTTATATTTGCACATTGTGATAAAAAATAAAAACCACTAGCTTTGGAATCAGCTGGTGTATCCTTAGCCTCTGTTTCTTCATCTGCAAAATGGTGATGATATGCATCTCTTGGAGTTGAAATGATGATTAAGTTTGACAATATTTGCAGAGTGCAAGGCATACTATTCAACATACCTTTCTCATCTTTCAGTTTATTGTGTGCCTTCATGGACATTAGCTTATGTGATCCTATCAACTGCCTATTACTTGAGTCTTAATTGCGTGAATGGGATCTGAGGTTGAGTAAGCATAAATAATTTGCTCAAAATAAGCGATTAATTTGAAATTAAGTCATTAAATTATTTTTATTACCATGAAAATGGGGAGGGAGAAAAAGGAAATCATATTCTGAGTTACTACCTCGAGGTTATCGGATCTAGTCTTTTATCTTTACCTGTTTAAGTCTTTGCCTGTTACATGTCTCAGCAATGGTTACTGTTTTGGAAATGAGAGATACCCCCATTTGAAGTCAATTTCATATCCGCAGTTGTGACAGGCTGAGGAAAGCTTAGTGGGATCTGGGAAAGCTCAACTCTATTTTCCAAGAAGATAAGACCAGTACTTACTAAACGTGGTGTTTTCAAACACACAGTGCATGAAACAGTGTTAAAGTCATGGGGAACAGTGGGGAAGAGGGGAAAGGAGGTGAGACATGAAATGTGCAGGAATGATCGTTTCTACTATTGAGGAAACAAAGTTATAAAAATGAAGGAAAAGCAAATTAAATGAAATCTCTGCTTTTTAAAAGGAGCAAAAAAATAGCTCTCTATACATCATTTATAAACACATGCCAGCTGCATATTAATACTAAATGGAAAGACGAAACATTTAAATTTATTTTTGTAAAACTAACCACAAAAATGCATGCTGTATACAAAATACCCTATAATAAAAAGAATGGCTTTAATCTCTGTCAACAATTGCAAGAGCAGCAACTTATACAGGATGACAATTTAATAAAAGTCGCTGAATATTTTCTCATGCTGAAAAACAAAATACCTCCTTAAATTACAATAGCTTCGGTGGATTTCTTCAACTAAAGAGATATCTAAATTTGACATGAACCTCAGGTTTCAGTATCCATGATTTTTTAGTATATAATTCATTGACACCTGAGGCAGCAATTTAAAAGACTTGAGTTCTTAGATATAGAAAATCATGGCATATATAGTTTTATATATGCTCACCTATTGTTTTATAGGTGAGCAGCTATGATTTCTTAAAGGAAATCATTTAAGGAAAAATTTCAAAATAATATTAATAATATCAATGGTTACTACTTCTTGAATTAACAATGTTAGCCTCTATGTGAGGGTATATATACACTCTCCCATCTAACCCTTTCAAAACCCTGAAAGGTTAATATTACTATTATAATCACCATTTTGAAAATGAAAAACAGAGCAAAGAGAGTTTAAACAAATTTCCCACATACAAACAGTAGTACATGGCATTATCAGATTCAAATCATGTCTCAAATTTCAGAACCCATTTTTCTACTAAATAAGGGCTTACATGTTCTTTCAATTTTTAGTAAGTGCATTTCACAGATCTCAGAAATATAACTTTTTTTTTTTTTTTTAAGAAATAAGGACGTTGACTGGTATAGTTCAATGAAATCCCAAACATCATAGTAAGTATAATATTGAGCATTTGTTGAGCACTTATTAGCACTATACTGAGGGCATTCTAGGCCTGCTCATTCAACTTGACAATGTCCCTGGGAAGTAAGTTACTGTCTATTGATATTCCCATTCTCAGGGTAGGAGTCTGGTGCAGAGAGCTTAAATAACTTGCTCTGATCATACATCAAGTAGGTCGTTACTGGAACTCTGCGTTCAGAGCCCAAGCACTTAATCGGAGAATTCAAATGCTTCTTACTCGGGGAGTTTCTCGTTAAAAACAGTTCCAGAAAGATTGCATAGGTCTAGCCCTGAGAGGCAGGGAATGCAGAAATGCAAACATCAAGTACATCAGCCAGGGAGGGTTGGAGAGGCCAAGGACGGATTCATCATGCAGGCTCCGGAGGACTGACTGTCACAAAAATACCTACTTACAATTACTGGTAACAGCTTGAGCCACAGAAATATATTATTTAGAATGTCAGCAAGGAAGCATCAGTGCAAATTCATCCCTGCCTTTAGAAGAGTGAGAACAGCTAAGAGTCCATTATTATCCATCAAAATATCAATCTTCTTCTATTCCTCTTTCATACCCAAACACTGACCACAGAGTCATTTTGTTGCCTTGGCTTGGAGCAAGCATTTCATGTTTCTATTTCCTTACCATATTAAAATATACATGTGTGTGTATATATATATATATATATATATATATATATATATATATATATACACACACACAGACACACATATATATGTATATATATATAGTGTTCAGCATATAATACCACCTCTGCTTATCTCAACTCACAGGACAGAAAATGCTACATATATTTTGAAGAGAGAGTAATCTGAACATATACAAAGTTAACAGTCAATCCTCTCATCACGTATTTGATAGCCTCACAAATTTTAAATAAAAATATGAAGCTAAAATCCCTATTGGTAAATGTTTTCTTGAAAAATACAGCTTTAACATGAAGGAAATGGGCAATTTTTAAGATGAATTGTTCGAGGTTTTTTTGTAGTTCTTCTTAAGGTGGCCTGCAGCAGAAAATCTGACCCAGTTTCCCATGTCTCAAATTCCAAGCCATGAAATTGCTTGAGCTGGAACCAGAAAGGGTGCATTTATTTCAGTTCCTGGTTCAGACCATTCTTTGACCTTATGTTATATACCTATAAAGGTATATACATATATGTATATTTAATATGTGTTTTATACATACATATATATGTGTGTGTGTGTATATATATATATATATAGACACACATATACACACATATATCAGGTCAAAGAACCAAAGAATGGTCTGAACCAATAACTGAAATAATATATATATACATATATTTCAACCATCAGTTACTTCAGATTCCTTACATAGCCCCAAGTTACAGAGGTCTAACTGGATTGTCAACAAACTTCTTCTCCTTCAATTACCTGTCATTAACACATCCCAAATGTGGGCTGTAATATCATCATTGTCATAAAATGGTGCCATTGAGAAAACTCAAGAACCATGACCTTCATCCATCTTGTCACTTTATATTCATAGAATTAGAATTTAAAATGAATTTAGTTGTTTAGACTTTTAAAAATTTCACCACCTTCATGACCTAGGGAACATTGTTTTAAAAAGCAATGATTATATTTAAAATTAATCCAAAGATTACATTATTACCTTTCAACCTTTGCTTTTATTTTTAAAATTTTCTAGAACTATGACAGTGGTGATTTAAACTAAAAGTATATCTCGGATCATTCCTAAAAAAGAATCTTCTTTTTCAAATTAATACTAAGTTACTTTTACATAGATTAATTTATCAATAAGTGATATATTAATAAGTAAAATCCTTAAGAAACCTGTAGTATGTTCATATAAATTAGCACAAAAGTCATAATCTATTAAGGAAAAAACACAATTTTTAAAACCTCAATTTCCCTACAAAATAAGTCTTTCCACTCTAGCCTCAAAATATTTGCTATTCCAAAAGATTTGGTTCCAACTACTTCCTCTTTTCTCTCCAGCTAAGATCATATCCACCTTCCAAGTATTATTCCAATATTTTCTCTTTTATAGAACATTCCCTGACTTCTTCTCCCAATTATAATTAATCGTTCCCTTACCATGCACTTTCCAAAGAACTTCCATCATAAAACATGCCATATTATTTAGGACATAGAGCAGGTTTCCATGTCTCAGGCATCCACGGTGAGTGTCCACGGATGGTACTCATATATTTACTTTCCTATGGTGTAGCAATTACAAAATCAGACACAGGGACTACCTCAGGCATTTTCCTGGCTCCTGGCTTCAATTTTGATAAGATAATTACTTCCTTCTTGAAAAAGTCTTTCCTCCTTGATGCCAACATATTTTTGCTATACTATTCTTCACTCCTCCCCGAATCATTTCTCCTACTGATTTTCAGATCATTCCCCTACATCCACAGAAAAACGTATAGCAGCTTACAGTCTCCCTCTCCAATCTAACTTCTGTAAAAATTTGGAGTGATTTCAATACATGGAGATAACCTATCAAATCTTCTGGCTTCTCCTTTTTTCATCTCTTCTCATGGCAACAATTACCCCCAAATCAATTCAGCAACCCACTCATACAACCCTAAAGAGTACCATATGGCTCTGTCTTGTTCTACATATAACATCTTTAAACTATTTTCAGCTCTTTCATTTCCTTAGTTTCCTGAAATCGTGGTAACTCTAATTCTTTGATCAATGTATTTTCTGTTGATCTATTTCTTCCTGTTCTCATTCTTTTTTTTATTAGCCCTGGTGACTCACACTTTTCTCTCACCAAAAATCTCCATCAACATATCTACTTGTCTTTCATTAACCATAGAGCACTTCTAAAATCTAAGTGTACATTTTTTTGCATCTAGGCTGCATAACACAGTAGAATGGAAATCTTTGTACTCACAGACTGAGTCAATGCATATTGGTGGTTTTCAAAGTACTCTCAAACTCAACAGAATACCTAAACCAAACTTATTCAATTTCCCATGAAAACCTGCTCTACTTACTCTATTCTCTACCTCAATTAATGAAACCACCAGTTGTTATAGACTCTTCAACTTCAACATGTCATGAAGCAACACATTCCCCTAAGTATCTCCAAAATCTGCCCCTGTTCTTAATTCCATTGGTTTCATTAACAGTCAATGCCTTTGTTGAAAGCCCCAATATTTCCCACCTATGTAGCCCCCTAACTAGTATTCTGCTTTCTGGTTTTCTTTTTCAAATACTTTTTTTCCATTTTATTGCCTAAGGGATCATTTTGAAATTCATATCTGACCATATCCCTCTCCTGATTAAAAATATATATATATATATGTATATATATATGTACACATATATATACATATATAGATTATATATAGATTACATAGACTTTATATATATAATGTTATATATAATATATATTATATAATATATGTGTATATATAATATATAATATATTATATATATACTATATATGTGTGTATGTATATATATACATACATATATGTATATATGTGTGTATATATGTGTATATATACATATGTACATATGTATATATACATATATATGGCTACTATATATGTGTATATATACACATATGTATATATACATATATACGTGTGTGTGTGTGTGTATATATATATATATATATATACACACACACATATATAGTAGCCATGTGTACATTTCATTACCAGACGAATGAAGACTAAACCCCTTGGCCAGTGTACAAGGTGCTTTAAAATCTGACCCCAGCATATCTCTCTAACCCTCATCTTCAAGCACTTCGCCATCTTCTTTATAGTTACTACAGCAGTACCTCTGCAACCCTCATGGCATGGATCTTTCTGTTTGGAATGAACCCCAGCCTTTGTCCTGATAATTCCTACTACTTCTTCAATTCAAAGGTCAAGCATGACCTCCTTTGTGAAGCCTGCCCCAGTTTCCCCATGACTACATAATAACTAGGCAAAGGTGAGCTCTCTCTTTCACAACCAATGGCCTTTTCTATTACTTCTACTTCTAATGACTCTGTGTAGTTATTGTTTCTTACATATCCCTCCTACCAGTCTGTGAGTACCATAGGAGCAGTAATCATGTCATAATCATCTTAGTTAACTCAGTATATATTGACAGAACAAATACTGATAAATAGTAGGCATTTAGCATATGTTTGTTGAATGAGTATATCAGAGATCCTTCACAATGAACTACTTTTGTCACATTAAAGGCATGTGGGCATTCATGTTGACTAGATGTATGGTATTTCAACTCAAAACTGTTTGAACAGCTGATATCATCATTGCTTCCACATATAGAGAGATAAGGGACAAACTGAGGACATTATCCATATATAATCCCATTCACAGAACTGAACATATTGTTTTTTTAATGTACCAGAAACTGTAGATAACTAAAAATCAAATTATATTAAACATGTCTTTTTTTTTTTTTTTTGGTCTGATAATAGCAACTTGGTGTCACAAATAGCTCTGGAGTCAGCCATCACATATAATCCCATCACACAAGTATTTATAATCACACAAGTATTTTTGTGTGATTTTCAATCAATTACTTAATGTGTCCAAAGTTTGACTTCTGTACCTACCAAATGTGGGCATTAATATACAATGAAAGGTAATTATTAGGAAGATTATGGGAGTGGTTAACACACGATGTCTGTTTATTTATAGTGAGATAGTTCATTTATGGTAGTTCCTTTTGCCATGAATCTAAATATTTATATATCTATATTTCCATTTATTTCTATCTATATTAATAATGTGCATTTTTTTAAGACTACATGTTGAGAATGCATAAGCTCTATCTTTTGGTTATATAGTTATCAGATGTATATGGTGGTCTCTGGGTAACAATATTTCTGTCCATCTGTGAAGAAACTGTCCAGGTTAAAAACAACAGCAAAAAAAATGTTACTAAGGACGTCGAAACAACTCTCCTAAATAATTTATAGGCAACTTGAATTAAAATAATACACTCATTAATAAACCGAGGCAAATGAAAATTAGGCAATGAAAGCAGAGAAAAGAAACATGAGACGCATGGAGTCAAACGCAACAAATGCTTAAATTATAGACATGTTTTTAGATTAGGTTAGATGTCAGAAATATATTCCAGTGTATAGCTCCAAAAAGATGCAAGATGACACTACCTTTACGTCTGGTGGAAGACAACACTCCATATAATTGTCTGGCTTCCTATTTGTATCTTTGGGTATGAATCTTGGTCTCCAGATCACCCTTCTGGCCAGGATCGTAGAAAGGCCACCCTTCACTCCACAGCTGCCTGAATATGTATATATCCTGCCCTGATCTCTCGACAAAGTACTTGTCTGATGGCTACAGAAATATTAATTCTCTGGGTATCAGGTCCTTTATCTATGATTTTGTAGTCTTCTCTTTCCCTGGATATTTAATATTGCTCTGGAGAGTTTTACATGCTATGTCACCAGATATTTTCTCCCTACCACTCACTTTTAAATTATTTCAACATACATTAATTAAGCAGCATTATTTGCATAGTATTGCATTAGATGTTGGTGCCCAAGGTAAAAGGAAGAAGAGAGACAAATGAAGAATCATTCCACAACCCTAGGACTCAAATGTCTAGATAACAGAGAAACATGAAAAAAAATAATTATAAGAAAGTATGACAATTGCTTTGTTTAGAGTATGTTGAGACATGAAATGGAAATTTAGGCATTCTTAAGTCTGAGGATGGATATTTTTACTTATTATTTCCAGTATCCAGTGACATGTTTAAAATAAAAATCATATTTGAATTAACTGTATGTTCCAATACATAAATTTATATGAAAAGTACACCAAATGTATATACATAAAATGAGTTATACATTTAATGTATTACCTTTATTAGGGGAAACAAAGCACAAAAAATTTCATATTATCTGGGAAAGACAGCATGTGTATTCTCTATGTTTTGGCGATTATTGAGGGCTGTATAGCCACTGCCAGGGCCCAAGGAGAGCAGACAGGCTAAAACTCTTCACGTGGGATTTGTACTGTTTGTGAATACAGCAGGGTTCTGGCCCCATCACCAGGCCTCGTTGTTTGTTCCAGTTTCCATCTGGTCCCTGTGAACATCCAGTCCTGTTGATCTGCCTGTTAGCCTCCTCAGATTCTGTGAAAGGCATCACCACCCCAGTTCTCTGGTGACGCAGAAAGCGAGAAAGGCCAGCAGGCCCCACAGCTCACTGACAGTTTCCCTTTCCACGCTCCCATTGCTACTATTTTTAAAATTAAACTTATTTCAAATAATTCACTTGAAATATTGCAGAGATGCCATGTACTCTTTATTTGGTTTCCCTCAGTGGTAACCCCTTGCAAAATTATAGTACACTGGATATTGACATTGATACAATCCACACAATTTAGGCAGGTTTCCTCAGTTGACTTGTACTACTGTGTGTGTGTGTGTGTGTGTGTGTGTGTGTGTGTGGATGGTGTTAGTGAACTTTTTATCACATGTGTAAGTTCATATACTCATCCCCAGAGTCAAGGAAAGAGAAGTGACTCTGGGTGGTGAACACATAGATGATGTATTATAGAATTGTACTCCTGAAACCTATGTAGTTTTATTGACCACAGTCACACTAATAAATAAATTAAAAAAACACAAAAACACAAAAAAACAGAACAATGCATCACCACAAAGATCCCTTGCGCTGTTCTTTTACAACCACACCTACTTCCCTTTCCCCCTCCCACAGACACTCCGCATCCCTAACTCCCAGGAACAATTAATCTGTTCTCCATTTCTATAACTTTGTCCTTTCAAGAATGTTATATAAATGAAATCACACAGTGTGTAATCTTTTCGGATTTTTTTTTTTTCCCACTGAACATAATATTCTTGAGTTTCATTCAATTTGTTAAATGTATCAATAATTTATTACTTCTAATGGCTAAGTAGTATGTCATGGTACCATTGCTACATCTTCTAATACATTCCATTTAAAAATAGCTTCATAGAGAGGATCATAGGCTTTTGCATCAAGCAAGCTTGGGTTTAATCCCAAACTATGCAATCTTGGACAAGTTATTTAGCCTTTTTCATGAATACACCAACCACAAATGTTTTTCTTTTTTTAGAACATTAAATTGGATATTTACAAAATATCTAGCTTGGTTTCTGTCATCAATAAATGGTAGCCAATAAAGTATGAACAGTCACCAAGAATAAGAGAATTAGTTAAAACTATGCGGTAGAGTGATACTTTTCCCTACTCATAACAACCTTTTTTTTTTATTTACCTATGGTTTGGTTTTCAGAAGAGTTCTTCTACATAAGGACTTCTCAGTGCAGCTTTTGTTTATTTGTTCTAATAATTGCTCAGTTTACATGTTACCCAAAGCACATACGTGCATTAAAATGATCAGTTCTGGAGATTGAGCTGACTGGTCAGTTGAGAGATATATGTGCAATGAAATGAGCCTGGGATTCAGACATCTTGAAAATCAACTACTTTGAAGATCAAAAAGAAAAAAGAATGTTCTATCGACATTTATCCATGTTTGGATAAAAATCTTCTATTAAGAAAGATCCACATGAATATCAGTGCAACCATTTCCAAACATTTAATCAACAAAGATTTCTTTCTCTCCTACTCTATACTGAATCCAAAACTTCATATTCTTATGACTAACAAAGACCATTTATTAGTAATCAATGCATTTCATAAATAAAGGTATGTAGCTGCCAATCAAAACTTCTAGTCAGCATGGAAAAACAATGCTACCATGCTGTTTGATGGAATTTGAGTGAAAAACAAAGAAATTCAATTAACCTGAATAACCTCATTATTCAAAAACATGGAAAAAATTAGGGTTTTTTTTTTTTTTGTAACAATAAGAATAGATCTGAAATCCTTATTATTACCATTAAAGATTCCGAAGGGCCAGAAAACGTCACTTAATCTGGATCATTTTATCCAAGTTTATGAACTCACACCTCATCCCAACTACAACTCTAAATTCTCTCACCATGTCTTATTTACCACAAATCGGGAAAAAAATAACAGTAGGAAAGTTCTTTATGCTAGAAATCTTAAAAGCTACCCCAATAATTAATGGGCTTCCATCCTTATACTATTGTCCTAATTAACTTCTCAGTAATTTTTTTTATGCAGATACTGAGTCATCATTTCTGAAAGGATAGCCTTTACTTAACAAGTTTTCCTATAGCTCTGAATAACATGTTCAAAACAACATTGTTTTTCTTTTATCTACAGGGCTTCCTCTTCAGCTAAAAAAATAACATGGTGATTAAGTGCATAGAATTTCAAGTCATCAAAGCAATGGCTCAAATCTTAGCTTTTCCAGTTAAATCCTTATGAAAAAATTTGTATTTTGATATTACTGCAAAAATCATGGTCAGTAGGTATACCACCTTGACAGCCCAGACTAGTATTTCAAAAGGAGTAAAACAGGCTATATTTTAATGCCTCTTCTCTTAAGGTATGCCCTAGTGCTATGATACAGATTTCAGAATAAACGCATAAGGATTCTAGTACAGCAAATGGGAAGACATTATATTATTCTTTGTGGATGACATGACCACTTCAGTATAAATTAAAGACTGCATCAGAAGTTAACTAGTACTGGTACCTAATTATTGCCAAAGGAATGACTTAACATGAATTATGCTCAAACTAAAATCACTGTCTTGACATTCTTCACAATTTCGTCATTATGGCTTTCGGCAACTTTGCTTAATTACCCAAGGGTACATTTCATAGTACCAAGAAAATGCCATTTTAATCATAAAAAAATATTCAATGTTATTCATGAGGGAAAAAATTGATACTGATAGTGTAAACCTTTGAATTATCCATAAAATTTCCTAAAGTCTCCATTTAGTCCTTAAAAAAATAAAATCAACCTTTATTTATCACAAACCAGTTCCTATGTCATGGTTCTTAAAAACATAACTGAGGTATTCCAAATTCATTTGACTTTGAGAGATCAATTGTTTATTGACAAGGTTTAAACAAGCAAAACCTATACTGAGTCCCTAAAGGTCTGTTTCCTTTTAAAATGTCCCACAAACAGAGTAATGCACAATCATTTGTGCTGTTACAAAGTGACATTGACCTTTATTTTTAAGCAAGAGAAATAAAACAATACAGCTGAAAGAGGCATACTCTAATAGGTACCTAAACTTGAAGATAAAACTATAAAAATGCTATAATTATGGTGATGAGGTAAATAATAACTAGACTTCATTGAAGTAATTTAGGCTAAAATAAAGAAGCGGCTTAGGTGACGGGGAGAGGAGGGAGAGAGAGAACTGTATTTTGAAGGCGTCAGGCTTCTCTTAGGTAATTTATATCTGCTTTCCCATCTACTGATGAAGTATTATTACCAGCCTCCCATTGTACTGATGAAGCACAGAGGCTCTCAGAGTTCTAATAAATAGTCCAAAGCCATCAAAAAATTCAACCAGAATCTATCCAAGGATTTCTACATCATAGGTGTCATTCCATTAAGCTTTTGGGCTAGTCTTCATCTACTATAATAGTCTCCATCGGCCATCTCATTGGTGCAACACTAACAACATTAGAAAAAATTCTCTTATCTCTTTGGAACAAAGGTAGCATGTAAATCCCAAGTGTTACTCTGCTAAAACCTTAAAGACCAGTACAACTTCATGACTACAAATAAAGTATTCCTTTCTTGTTTGAACTCTCCTCGGCTCTAAGTCCTTATTCTTCATTTAAAATATTTTATCTACAATACTTGGAGCACTGACCCAAATTCTAGTCCCAGGTCTTTCAAGCATTAGCCTGTGTTTGCCCTTGGGTAAGGTACTAGGAATATCAGTTGCTCAGTTTCCTCACCTCTCAAAGGGGATTTCCCATCTACTTCAACTGCAGCACGGAAAGGAGCAAAGAAGTAAAGTATATGTGAAAGTGCTGGGAAACTGAACTACGAGCCAAATATAAAGGGACAGGAGAAATATCGTTACATGTGTAGCGAATCACGGAGTCATTTTGTATCTAGGTCTTCGCTCTTCCAAAGTGGTTAACCATGTTAAGGTAAAATGGTCCAATCCTATGTCATCACTAGAGGTTTTATTCTACCTCTTCCACTTACTAAGAATTTTGTCAGGGAAGCAAAATTATATTTGCCCAAACATATGTGTTCAAGAATGAATGGTAAAGGTGTGAAACGTGGAGTAATAATGCACCATCCCCCAGATAATCAATAGTAATTAAAAGCCAAAGCAAACCATGTTTAAGAATAAATTTAAAAATCTGCCATCGTATACTATAAAGCTGTTTGCTATGTATGTCATTTTTAGCTATTGTAATTTGAGCACTTTTTGAGCACTGTGGTTTCTTTTTGTACACTGCGATTTACAGTGCAAGTTTTGGCCTTTATATTTATGCTAAAACTTCTGACATTTTAAATCTCAATACTAATGACTAACATCTTTGCTTTAGGCCAGAAGCTAAAAACTGATAAGCCCCTGAAAATAGTGATACCTTTCAACAGTCACAACTCCAGTAATTACCAATTTTCCAATCCAGGACCTGAAAACGACACTTTGATAAATTTGCAAATGACTTGCCGAACTATTTATTAGTTCAATATATGAAAAAGTATACCCTTGATAATGACATTTTGCTCCCCAAATAAATTAATATACAGTTTCTATTTATTTTTAAGTTAAGCTACTTACAGAATTTCTGAAAATACCACCAATAACTCATAATTAATAAATGCCACACTTGTATTTCTCATCGCATCACATTTAAAAGTCCTGCATTTTTATTCAAAGTCCCAAATTATTTTCCCAGAAAGAACAACCAGCCATGACACTTTATATTCCTCCTGTAAATGAAAGAGGTGAATATCACGTTTTCATTCTTACTGTCAGTTAAAATGCGGCCGAGTTTAAAGTCATTTCCCTCAGTATCAACGAATGGAACAATAGCTAGAATAAAAATGGAATGGATGCAGTAAAACAATCCAGGGCTCAACACACGTTTGATGTCACATGTGCAATGTGGTAGTAATAACCACATCAAGACACTAAGGATTTACTAAGCTTCTTCTATGCACTCAGAATATGATAGTTTTCAAACTGCACGGAGGACAAGCTCTAGGAGTAAAAGTTATCAGTTTTAATAAATCAACTGATATATTGGCTTTATCTGCTTTCTCCTTATTTACAGAAAAAAATAAACTTAAAGACTATTTTGGAAAAAATTAATAATCTCTCCATCATAATAAAACTAACACTTCTTTTTTAGTATGCTAAATTTTTGACATACATACACATGCATATTCCTTATAGTTTTGATTATGTTGCAAACAAAATTTTATATTTTGTTTTATTAAGACCTGACATCATTTAATAATTTTAAACTACCTGATCCAAGAATGCATATACAAGTAAAAAGAAGTTATAGGCATCATACACTATTTGCCCAGTATTTGAACGGTGAGGTTGATTCGATTAGCAGAGGCAACTGGTTTCGTTAAAAAACTTATAACTAAAAAGGAGTTATGCAATTCTTATCACGCCTAGAACGCCTAGAAATATTGGGGACCATCTGGCCCTGAAGTCAGAAAGAACAATGTTATGGGTTAAACTGTGTCCCCTTAGATTCATATGTTGAAGTCCTAACCCCTAGTATCTTAGAATGTGATCTAATTTGGAAATAGTCATTCCAGATGTAATTAGGTAAAAGGAAGTCATACTGGACTAGGATGGGCCCATAATTCAACACGACTGGTGGCTTTATAAAAAGGAAGCCCTCTGCAGAGATACACATTCACACAGGGAGAATGCCACAAGAATATTGACGTTATTCTGCCCCAAACCAAAGAACTACCAGAAGCTAGATACTTTCTTAGCACTGTCAGACAGAGCATGGCCTTGCCAACACATTGATTTCAGACTTCCGACCTCCAGAACTATGAGAAAATAAATTTCTATTGTTCTAAGCCACCCAGTTTATGGTACTTTGTTACAACATCCCTAGGAAACTAATACATACGTACAATATATTAAAAGCCTGTACAGTACTGCCCTCTACACACTCAACAAAATATAACACTTTCCTAAGAAGTCTTGCAGTCTTTTAAGTCCCTTCAAGTCATTCCTCAAATTACCACCACACTTTTCTTTCTTCAATTAATAAGGCAATCATTTTGGAAATGTAAATCTGTATAGAGGTTCCTCAGCTTATTAAAAATAAAACTACCATATGATCCAGCAATCCTACTTTTGGGTGTGTATCCAACAGAAATGAAAATAGATATGAAAGAGATATCTGTATTCCAGTGATTGCTGCAGCATTATTCACAATAGCTAAGATACAGGAAAAACCTACACACGCGTGCACACGCGGTCAGACAATTAAGTTCGCAAACTCATCCTAGACAAAGTGCTACATACCACATTATTGAATATCACTATGGTCATATTCGAAGTACTCTCCTTGGGAAGCTATGCACCAACTCCAGTGCCTAGTCCACCCTTCAAAGCAATTTTGGAATTCTTTTTCTGCAGTGGCCATCAGAGCTGTTGTCCTATTACCCTTGACGTCCTGAATGTCATTCAAATGTCTTCCTTTCAATATTTCCTTTTTCTTGGGGTAAAGAAAGAAGTTATTGGGGGCCATACTAGGTGAGTAGGGAGGGTGTTCCAATACCGTTATTTGTTTACTGGCTAAAAACTCCCTCACAGACAGCGCCATGTGAGCTGGTGCATTGTCGTGATGCAAGAGCCATGAATTGTTGGTGAAAAGTTCGGGTCATCTAACTTTATTGTAGCCTTTTCAGCACTTCCAAATAGTAAACTTGGTTAACTGTTTGTCCAGTTGGTACAAATTCATAATGAATAATCTCTCTGATATCAAAAAGGTTAGCAACGTCTTTGCAACAAGTTCACAAACTTATTAGACCTTGTGTGTGTGCTCATGTGCATGCAATCAAGTATATATACACACACAATGGAATATTATTCAACTATGAGAAAGAAGGAAATTATTCTGTCATTTGTGACAACATGGGTGGACCTTGAGCGAATTATGCTAAGTGAAATAAATCAGACTGAGAAAGACTAAGACTGTATGGTATCATTTATAAGTGAAATATTTTGAAAAAGTGAAATTCATAGAAACAGAACACAAAAGTGGTTGCCAGGGGCTGGAGGTGGGGATTTAAGGGAGAGGTTGGTAAAAGGGTACAAATGAATAAGATCTGAGGATCTAATATATAATGTGGTGACTATAGTTCATAATACTATATTGCATAATTGAAATTTGCTGAGAGTAAGACTTAAATGTTCTCATCAAGAAAAAAAAAGATAAATATGTGAGGTGATAGATAAAACAAAGAAAGCAATCATTTGCTTAAATAAACTCAAATTTAAAATAGAAGTACTCCATCCCAGTTTTTTTTAAAAGAATGTAATCATTTTTTACTCTCCAGCTCAAAATAACTGTAATGACTTCCCCATGTCTATAGGAAAAAATTAAACAGTGTGTGCAAATACAGCAATGATAAACTTTAATATTTATGATAACAGACTCTGGGCTATACATGGGGTTTAGCCATATCTGTTTCATTCTTATAGCATACCTTTACAAATTAATAATATTCCCATATTAAAGAAAAAGCAAAAAAACTAAGTCAGGAAGTGAATTGCCCACAGCCACACCACTAACAAAGGGCAAACCATGACTACACTCATGGTTGTCTCCGTCCAGGGTACACACAGAGGTAACCACCATGTGAAAATTACAATAACTGAGAATTCCTTCCACAAATAGCTTCTATTTCTGTTATATTTCAATATTATTTTGCTTCACACCTACCTTCGCCCTACCCTACCTGCCTCTCACGCACCCATTCTAAATTATTTGCCTTTTAGTTTAGCTGGGTGCTTCCCTACTCATTACTTTTGCTAACACTTTTTCCCCCTTCTCCTTTTGAAAGCCCAATCAAATTGATAACTCTCATACTTAAGAGCTGGCAATTACAACTTCTTCTATGAAATCTAGTTAGGTTGTTCTTAAGGCAAATTTGCTTATCACCACGTACTTTCTGAATTCATGAGAATCTGGAAAGATGCCAATTATAGCATTTAAACAATTATATTACTATTCTAAGGTGAGTATCTTCCTAGACTGTAAGCTGCTTAAGGAAAGCACATTGAATCGATTGTGCCTACAACTGATGATATGCATTTGTAGATTACATAAATGAACAAATGAGATACAACATGTTTTCAGCTTTATTGGGGCATAATTGACAAATAAAACTGTAAAATATTTAAAGTGTAAAACATGATGATTTGATATACGTCTACACTGTGAAAGATGCCCTCCATCAAATTAACACCTCCATTATCTCACTCATTTACCCTGTTTTCTCTTTTTGGTGAGAATATAACAATGTTATTAAGTTAATAGGTTTTCATGGTTCCAAGTTTTTGATATTATAAAAACTATGTTTCAATATTTGTACAAAAATGTAAATCTTCTTTCTCTTTAATAGATCCTCCCTAAAGCCAAAGAATAGAACATTCCCTGAAACCACAATAACTGCTCAATACATGTGTTGAATAAATGTTGAATCAAGCATATTTCCTTAAACACATGGAATATTATCCAGCAGTTAAAAATGAATGGACTAGATCTATGTGTATCAACATTGTTAAATCTAAAAGATATAATGTTAAAGTTGACAGGTAAAAACCAACTAGTGAAAGTATATGTAGTGTTACACCTATATGTTTTAGATAAAAATTTGAAATGCATATGTTATAGCATTTGTGACCAAATATAATACATATGCATGCATGTAATTAAAAATATGTGTGATTAATAAATGCCAGCTTCCTAGAGAGGAAAGGAAAGGGATAGGAGAAAAAACATTTAGTTACATCTGCTATATTTCTAAAGAAATATCAAAACAAAAATTTCACATGCAAAAATAAGCGATCTAAAGTTAATGTGCCAAATATTACCAATTTATTCAATCAGGTTGAGAAGTGCCCAAAAATCTATTTAATCATTTTCTGAATTTTGCATTTTTTGAAAAATTCATAATTAAAAATAGAAAACAAATTATTTAAAATGTGTAGCATCAATGGAGAGGGAGATGAAATACAAAAATCACCATCAGGCGAAAGAAACAGTAACAATTGTTTCAGACAAGATTCATTCATTGATAGTAAAATTAGTGGGCAAAAAGTGAAGATAATAGGATGTCTACACAGTCTCAAAGTATCTCTTTCAAGGTACTTATTAATGACAAAGGGAGATGCAGCAAATTTACAGTGGAGAAACGCAGCAGATATCACCTTATCCACATTCAAGGTGGATAATATCACCAGTGAAAAGACATGACATCACAAAACACTTGGTGCTATGCATTGTGAAGGAAGTGATGTGATTTTTCTCATATTCTTGCCAAAAAATGCATAACTTCATTTGAATCAGAGGAAAACATCAGACAAGACTAAACTGAGAAACATTCTACAAAACTGACTGGTATTCTTCAAAAGTGTCAGAATCATGAAAGTAAAAAAGAAAAGAAAAGAAAAGAATGAGGACCTGTCACAGATTGGAAGAGACTAAAGACAGATAACAACTAAATGCAGCGTGGGAACCTACATAGGATTCTGGTACAGAAAAAGACATAGAAAAAACTAGTGAGATTCACTTACACTCTGCAGTTTAGATAATAGTATCATACCAATGTAATTGTCCAGTTTGGATCACTGTACTGTGGTTACACTACATGATACCATTAAAAGAAGCTGGATAAGAGGTGTTGGGGAAATTTCTGTATTATTTCTGCAATGTCTCTGTATGTATAAAATTAGTTATTAAAAAAAATTACGTGTGTATGCCAATTAATCCCACAAATTTACCTATAAAAACTTATCTCAAGAAAATAACCAGAAAAGCCCACAAAGCTATATGTGTACATGTATGTCTGTGTGTGTGTGTTCTCTTATAGCATTGTCTAAAAACTTCAAATAGAAATAACCTACATGTCCAACAAATAATTATGTTACATCCACTGTATTCAGCCATGAAATGTATTATATTACTTAAGATTTATTAACATATAGAGATGTTTGCAATCTATTGCAATGTTAAAAAAGAAAAACAGAATAAAATACATATAAAATACAATCTATACTTGTATATTTTTAATTTTATATTTTAAATCAAAAAAGTTCCTATTTCTGAATATGTGCAAAGGAATTGATCTTAAGCAATACACAATGTTACAATTTGTTTATGTAAATTAGGATGACTGCTTTGTTCATAGATGTGTATTTTCAATAGTTCTAATAGTGCAATTAAAAACTATGTGGTTTTTAGAATTCAAGATATTTTGATGATGGGTACCATAAAAAAACTATTACGAATAAAACTGCTCATCTTTATTATCATTTTAGAAGTACCCATGCAAATGTAGGCTTTTTTTTCTTCTTTTTTTAATTTGTCACTTGAGCAGAGTTTTCACCCTCAGGATAGCAATGAATCTATGACACATCCAAAAAGAACTAGTATCATTGTCAAAGTAAGACAGCGTCATCAAGAGAGTCCCTGTTAGGGAATGATTGATCTGTTAATCATATCTCTGTACAGGAGAAAAGATCCTTAAACTCTGACATTCTCTGATTAAAATGGAACTGTATTGTTACTAACTTAACACAATTTCCCTTCAAAAACAAGAAATTGTTTTAACCTGAATATATCAGGCATGCTTTCAACTATCTTCACAGTATAATTTTTAACTCTTACTATATATAGTTCACTTAAAATGATACACATTTTGGTCAGAGATTACGGTTTGCTTAATTCCATCAGTGCATCCTGTTAATAGGGAACTATCTACAAGTATGTCAATAGAATAAGAAAAAGGCTTTATATAGCTATTACAGTGCTATGATATTACTGATCAGAAACTCAAAGTCTAGAGACATTTAAGAAAAGATTAGGGGCCAAAGTTTCCAGTCCAGGCATGATGCTTTTTCCAACTCTACCACAATTTGCATCCTCAATCACATACAACAATATGGTAAAGCATGAATTCACCCATTAACCACCTGCAGGGATACAAAGATGAATAGCCAGCTTCTGTCTCCAGGTGTTAGTGAGAAGAGGTCAGGCATATAAACAGAACGCTTAGGCAGCACTCCATTATAATAGTAATGGGGGCTAGACACTAATAGCCACTCCAAATCCAAAAAAAAAAATATGTGAATAATTATAACACTCATATTATGGAAATCAGTTACCAAAAGGATTTGGTCACTACTATTTTAGATCTTCTAATTATAGTTGATTTTCCCCTTTGCACATTAACAAATGCACACACCACAGAGGTAAATGTACATTCCTTCCTTTAAAATACATATATTTTTATTTTTCTCCTGCTGTTCTAGACAAATACTATTTCTGAACATATACCCAAAGGATTTTCTTTTTTTTTTTTTTTGGTAAGGAGATTCAAGTAGACAGAAATTAAGCACTGTTTACACACGTTCGAGTCTTCAGTGTCAACTATGTAAACCTTGTCACTTCAGTATAAATATCACTACACATTTATTCAACATTGATCTTCAGAATATCTAAACACTTTGACAGGTATGCCATTCTACCTCCTTGGTTTGACAACTGGAGGAAGATGTACTTCATGAGTGTTTTCAATCTTGTCATCTATGTCACAGATGTTTATATGGACCAACCATAAGCCAGTCACCAATAGCGAATATTTGATGAGCCACTGAGATGTGGCTCAGCTCTTGACACTGAAGAACTCATCTAGCAGTGGAAATTTAAGGCGGTTTGGAGAATGTTTAAATAGAAACATATCCAAAAATCATTAAATAATTCAAGTGGTACAATTTGGAGGGAAGGGCATTAAACTTTAGAGACCGTCACATTTGGATTCCAACTCAGATCTCCTACACGCTAGGTGAATGAGTTTAACCTGTCCGTGTCTCAGTATCCTCACGTATGAAATACACACAAGACAGTTCCACTCACCCTACATGATAGGTCTCAGGATTTCATGAGAACCCACGTGAAGGTGTCAGAAGAGTGCTTGACCTAGAGTGGGTCTCAATGACTGGAAATTTCCTTATCCTTTGCCTTAGGATCACAGAGGAGGGAATTGTTATTCATGTCTACTGCTCACGTTTTAGACGTTTAATTGTTCCCTCACCCAAGCTGCCCATTTCTTTTTCAAAAAGGGAATGATCTGGTCATACTTATTCTGGAAGACGCTTCATGTACAATAAAGTGTTTCTGTATTTCTGAAAATTAGATGATGATCCCATTTAAATGTCATTCCCAGAAAGAAGCATCTTAGTAAAAAAGATGAGAGATAGTGGATATAATCTGTTCTAAATTAAAGATGTGATGAGCATTCAGGGGATTATGAAAAAAATTCAGAAGTTCATTTTAGGCCCAACTGGGAGAGTAGCCCTTAATGTACTGGTAAAGATAATAAGTATTTTGTTTTTGCAAAAGATGTGATTTTTATTATTCAGAAAATAGCATTCTTTTAGCTAAGATATGTGCATAATTCAGTAGGGACCCTGTTCAATTGTTTCATTTTCTGGAGAAGTACATTTTTTAACAATTCATATTGTTTTGGCACAGAAATAAATTATAGTGCTAAAAAGGCCCAGAATAAATATAATGACAGCATACCTCATGCTGAATACTCCTCCATCTTCCCAACAGTTTGCTAAAGGGTAAAAACACCTAAGCAGTACTTCTGCAGTTCTTTCAAACAATGTACTCCTACTCATTAAGCAGGAATCCTTTGGGGGAAAAAACTACTCACAGTGGAAAAAAAATAGTAGTGATTTTACAGATTTTAAACTGATAATATTCAAGTACCTTGGCTTTTAGGTGTCTGTGAATTCACTGCTCTATAGTTGACCATTTTCTAATCAAGGTTACTGACCTTTTTGGACATATTAGTGCAGAAAAGATGGAATGTTTAGAAATGGAGCATAATTCCCAGCTCAACTACCAATACATTTCTAGTCATCTTTCGACAGCAGCGTTTTCCTGATTCACTTGTGGGTGGTTTTAATATCTTTATAAGCTTCTCTTGTTCGGTACAGTTGTTTACAGTGTCTTTCTAATGCTATTTATTATTTTGGCACTAGTTTCTATATATGCAACCACTTTCTTTGTTATAGCATATGAAATTATTTTTTCCACATACATTTTTTAATGGGAAAAAAGCTTTTTTAAATGTTGTTTTTGTCCCATTTTCTCTTCTGATTTTAATAAACAACAGAAGCATATCTCAGTATTCCTTTTCTGCTGTAAAACCTTAATAAGTAAGTCAAACAATGGGTGCAAAGATAATTTGGATTCTCTTTTTAGTAAATCAATTAACAAAACCATTCACTAAATGGTAATTAACAAAAACTATTCACTAAAATCATTGTTAACATAATCACATCACATGTCAGTTTTAAACAGCTTTTACTTATAAGCACTTAATGCTCTATTTTAAGTCTCACAACAGTGAAGGAAGACATAATTGAACACCTTTATAGATGAGAGAATGGAGACTCAAAAAAGAAAACTAAGCTGTCTAAGGTCATATAAGTATCGATAAAGTCGGGATATGAACTCATGCCTTCCTACTCCAGAATCTCTCTCTTATCATTTAATCCACTGTCTTCCAAATATTTCTTTGAAGAAATTGAAAATAATTATTTACAACTAAATACTGCTTGATGTGTTTAAAATACTTAATTAATTTATGTTTTTCCCTGTAATGTGCCTTATAATATTTAGCACAAAAATCCGACTCCCAAACTAGTTCTTCTTCATTCTAAAGTACATATTTAGTTTCGGATTTCTCAACCTTGGCACTGCTGACATTTTCAGCAGGATTAATTCTTCACTGGGGTAGGGGTGTGCACTGTGCATTGCAGAATTTAAAAGAGTATCTTTGGTCTCTGCCTATTAGAAACCAGTAGCAGTCGCCAATTTGTGACAATCAAAAATGTCTCTAGACATTGCCAAATATCTCCAGTTAAGAACTATTGAGTAAGTTACAAGAAAGTAATGATATTGTATGCCAAATGCTAAAAATGATTCTAATTTTCTATAGAGAATCAAACGTCTAATATTTTATAAGGAATAAGTCAGGATAGAAAAAAAATGTAGTCATCTTGAAAGAAATATATACCTCAAATACATAAATTCCGAATCAACCTTAAACTACAATAATTTAAATCATGTTTTATGAGATTAAACATAGTTCGATGAGCAGGTTTTAGGATATTATAGATGAAAGACACATTAAATTTTACAACCTCCTCATTTCCTATGTGAGGAAACTGAGATTAAGTGACTTGGTCAAGGTTGATATTAAACAAAAAAAAGTAGCAAAACTATGCCTAGAAGTAGAGTCTCAGTTTATTATTTCTTTCTCAGGTATTAAGTTTAGGTCCAGCAAGGGCCTAATTGACAATGGAATTGACAGCCTTAATATTTTTCTTCTTAAGATTCCATAATGTTTTTTGTTATGAATGCACAGGAGCTGAAAGGAGTCTCCAGCAACCAGTGAAATGTAGCTTGTTTATCTTTCAGTGGAAGGGTAACAAAATTATAATCCACACAATGAAGGAAGAGTAAAATGATTAAGGAATTTACTGTGTACAAACACATGCAGGGGTCTTGTCATTTGAGTTCTGACAGACCAATGCCCTCAGCAATTAATCCATAGCAACTTAGTTAGTAAAAAGCTGTTGTCATCTGATTAGCCAGTATCCCAAATGCTATTGCACATACTGACTGCTTCATGCTCTGATTTGCCCTATTACTATGCACATGACATAAGTTAGCTCACTGTTTCTTTAACTGTATTGGTAAACATTTGTTTATCAATGAAATGGATATTCTAATAAACTTCATTAAATAGCCAAAAATGCAGGATTATGCTAATTACTTAAATTATAGATAATTTATAGTCATGAATGATAGCTGCATTAAAAGATAGATAAAGACAAGGTATGATATACATTTCTCCAACTACAACAAAGATTTACATCTGATGAAACATAGTTCTAGGAACATACATGCCAAATATCTAATCAAATAAGAAATTATTTTTTCAAATAGTGCAAACTTAGTATACTAAGGGAAATTATTAATACTGTACACCACTGTTTCCACTATGTCATATAATAATAACAACCATGTATTGTTACCACACAGTTTGGTATGGCACCTAATGATGGAATTTAAACTTTGAAGTCAGACATAGAGTCAAGTCCAGATCAGAGTTCTATCTATCAGCTAAGTAACACTAGGCAAGGTACTTAACTTCTCTGATTTAAATTTTCCCATCTGAAAAATGTGAAGAGTATCACTCATCTTTTATTAAGTCACATAGTAGTGAAGGTTAAATATTATAAGTATCATAGAGTCATCAACCAAGTTTCTTCTCTTGGAATCCTATAGAAATTCCACAAATTTTTTCCAATTCATTACTCTACTTTTAATTCCTTTGATCCTATTCATCTAAATACTTCTTTCATTAGTGCATTTCTCTCCATCTCTGCTGTCACAACACCTACGAAAGGTATGATCATTCTCAAGTGGACTATTATAATAATTGAGATCTTTAATAATAAGATCTTTAATTGAACACTACTCACTCATGCTTGCTCTCCAGCCTTGAAATATTTCATAAGCACTCTCACACTCTCCTGGTTTGTACCTGAGGAAACTCAAGCTCATAGAAGTTCATGAACTTGAGGTCACACAAAGAGTAAATGGTTGAGCCTGAAATTGAGACAAACTTCTTTCTAGTACTAATGATACCACCCAGTATAATGCGAAGGGAGGATAGATGGAAAAGACTCAGATGAAATATAAATCGATATTTCTCTCACCGGTCAAAGGGGCTTTAGGGTGGAGAACATTATGTATATTGGTCTGTATTTCTCATTTTAAACTAATAGTATGGTTTTAGAACTTTAAAGCAGTTTTTGTCTGATGTAATTGTTTGGTTTTACCTCTTGATTGTAAATCTGAATTAGTATATAAAGCATCATGTTCCAAACATCTTCACTCAAATGGCATTCTCATATTATTTGACTAGTGGTTTTGATCCTCAGTCATCCAGGCAATTTAATAATTTCGATAAATTTCCAAAGGTATAATAATGTCAGAAACATATAACATGACATTTGAAAGTCGGAGGAGATAAATGTCATTGCATCCATCCACAAAATGTCTTTAATGGACTCTCAAGTATGTTTTCCACTTGAAGAGAAAATAAAGGTATGGTAGGGTCAGTGTGATATTCTGCCTTTCTCTGATAACCAGTTTTCATCCCAATAGCTGTGATGTCTGAAACAAATGTCCAATGGATGTCTGTTGGCTTTAATAAGTGACTTATTGTTCAATGGAAACTACATTCCTTCTAGATGCTTTGGCCGTGTGTAAAAGATAAAGCTCTACTTAAGTTGGGCTGACACAGTGGAACATAATTCACCTGCCGCTGCTGTCTCTGTCATGGAGATCTCTACAGAACGGCAAGAATAACCACTCATTACTGGACCATGTGCCACATTTTCTCTTGCTATATACTTAGGACAGGAGACCTACATAAACCAACAGAGGAGGAAACTATTTAACCTACTTATCTATCAATTAAACTCCAGAAGTAAGTAAATTCAAAAAAACAAAAACAAACACGTAAGACTCAGAAATCACACTTAGGCTTCAAGATCCATATTGGGGTGGAGGATTGCTGGATAAGGACTTTTGACAAAATATAGAAGCACACATATAGAACTCCTAGCTGAAAACAACAGGCACGCAAATGGGGAAAGCAGTCAAGAAAACACACACCCCCAAAAAGGCACACAAAGCAGCCCAGAGAGTCAGAAATGAGCAGCAACAACACGCACATCAAGATTTGAAGCTACAAGGCCCTAAAGTTTGTGAATCAAGGATCAAGGCATCACAATGTCCCTTTTATGTAATAAATCCAATATGTTAGCTGGCAAAGAAGACCCTGTGGCCCAAGGCTATTTTTTAAACTGCTGCTCTGGAAGGTTCTAACTGCTAAATGATTCTAGTCATACTTACTTACTTTTTAAATGACTCCCACAGGGTTAATATTTTTGACATACCCTTCTATACGCCAGGTAGATGGTTATGTCATGCAGTGATTGTCCTTTCAGCTCTCACAGAAAGTTGACACTTCGGCAAAAAGAGGAGTCAGCAAAGAGAACAGACTTAGAAATCACCACTTGCTTATTTGAAAACAAATTACAATACAAATGCCTTTTCTTTAATCTGCTTTGTTCTTAACAGCTTATACATCACCATTAAATATACTATGAGAATACATACATCTTAATTTGGCACCATTCTGAATTCTTCTATATTTGTGTTTTATTTTCACTGGGTATTTATTACTACTTGTAATGGTTATTGCTCACAATGACACTAATGGTAAGCCAGATTCTTTGGTTAAAATATAAAAATAGAGGCAATAGAAGTTAAGAGACTCATTTGCCTAATAAGACAACCCTGAACTTCTCGTTCCTGGTGTTACAGAAGGAGAAGAGAGGACTGCAATAATTGTGTTGCCAAATGAGACTATCGGGGAGATTTGTTGTCTTTGAATAACTTTCTTATTTTATAGGATAGTTTTACAAATAGTTTGATGATGGACTCCCCATTCTACACATGTGTATAAATCACATAGATGTAGTACTTTGAGAATAAATTACAGTGTGCATTACATAGCACACACAAATATGTCCCAATGGATCATTTGAGACCTCCTCTTAGAGACCACTGTGCAATAGCACTGGAATCAACAACATGACTTCATACCCTTGAAACGGGGCCCTGAGGAGAGTCTAGCAAGATTAACGCACAGGAAAGTCTTAGTTTAGCAGCACCTTTCGTTTTGAACCAAAGCAAATGAACAAGAGGGCTTTGCTACCTTCTTCACCTTGACTGATTTTTTGCCAGCTCTGAACAGCTAAGACTGCACACATCAGAAGTCAGCGGATGGAACAGGAGGATTCTGTGCTATTTCTAAGTTAACATTTGAGCAGTCAAAATGCTTCAACACCAACATTAGATATAGGATTTTCCTAGCATATAAAAACCTGCAATTCTCATTCTTGTAGCTCACTACCCCAGATGCCGTCCTAAGAATCTGGATCGCTTTCCTTATTTCTCATAGAAGTTGGCTGTCCAAGCTACTTCTCTGTTCTACAAAGTAATTAATGGAATTACACCCAATAGAGAGTCAATAAAATAGTAATTTAGGTTATTATTGCTTCCCAACCACACCCTGTAGCAACAGACCCAAGGCAAATGAGATCCTCCTAATTGCTAACATGTGTATGATGTGGTCTCGTGGACTTACGGTATAATATGTACAGCCACAGTCATCTACTAATATATGTATGCTCACTGTGTCCATTAGGCTACTTTAACTTAGATATACAAGTTATGCCATTTGTCTTCCCTTAGTTATGTTTTATCTGTAGGGTTAATAAAACCTAATTTTTTTCAACCCCCTTTACTGGGTCTTGGTGACAGTGTCTATGCATTTTCAAACTGAGGTTTATCAATACCACAGCAGATACAGGAATCCATCCCGTGTCACATTTATCAGCTTTTATAAGAAAACACACACACACACACACACACACATAAAGTAGTAAGAAATTTTGGGGAAGAACATTGCCAACAAGGATCACCATTCAGTACTTCTGAAAAGTAACATCCCTTATCCATGGCTCCTTCTCTCAGGAAAGCCATGACCTATGTATGTTTGTATTTAATGTTATTGAGAATGAAGTGAATGGATCTAGGACTTTGCATTGAGTGGGATAATTCTAACTTTTTTTAGCTGAAGGCAACATATATGTACCGTATTTTACAACATTCTAAAACAAGAGTGTGAGTCAGGTTTCCAACTAATGACTTTGAAGGGAAGGTAATTACACTTTAAAAGAATAAATTCAAAGCAAACACTTTATATTCGCTCTTACTACTCCCCAATACACCTTAAAATGACAGTTCAGTGCCTTTGAAGGAGGCAAAATTTCGCTAATAAAAGAGAGAGCAGACAATAGTACTATTTTGGAAGCTAGGATGCAGAAAAATAAGAAGCAAAGTACTTAGCTAAGAAAGTTGATTCCTAAACTGGCAGGAGAGAAGGTCAAAAATCAAACCAATTTGCACTTGCAGAACTCAAAATGTCCCAGGAATTGGCTGTACCAGTAGTGGCAAGGGTGGTGAATACAAGCCTCAAGGCAGCACGACTGTTTGAAAATCCATTTAAGAGCAGAAGGACTCCCAAGTGACCTTCTCTCCCAAATTTAAGGCTTACCTGAGATACCATAGTAAGTGGCATTCAGGAGTCAGACACACCATGAGACCCCAAAGCTCGTGCAACTACCTTAATACACTTAGATTATTGAGGCACATGTTTTCCATGAAAACATTTAAAACTGACTCTCGAGTGTTTTTTCTTCTTTTTTTTGGCTTTCATAATAATTTATATTTATTTGCTAACATAATCATTACAACAATTATCTCCAGTAGGTAAGACAAAATAATTTCCTGTATTTTTAGATAAGAAAGAAACTGAGGTAAAATTAATCAACTTACTCGTCGTGAAACCTTGGACAGTGGCATCAAAAGTCTTGAAATCGCAAATTTGTTGTAGCTTCGATTGCCCTTTGATCTCTTCCCATAGGTCTACTCCTCCAAGAAGTGATTTGCCATCACTGGTATTTGTAACAACCCCTTGAGGAACTTGATTAAACTAATGCAGTCCCAAAGATTTTTATTGAATAAGACTGAGGTGAGTTCCTGGAAAAACTAAGAATTTATTTCAGGTGATTCTAATGTATGCAGGTGGTGGGAAACCAACCTCTGATAAATACTTCATCAAATATTCTAATTGTCACCAGAACAGAAGGCCGCATATCTTGACCACATTAGCCAAGTCTCACTAAAAACAAAAAAACAAAGAAACAAACAAAATAACTCCCAGACCAACTAACACTTTCACTGAAAGACATTATCAAGGAATATCCTTGACTATTATCAAGGGTGGTTGGGATATGGGGAACATCTTTGCAGCTTTTGCAAAAGCTCTATGTTTTTCCTGGATAGGTAGAAACCATGTAAGAAATGCTTTTCAGAAATCAAGACAAGAAAAAGAAAATAGTTATCAGTTCTAATTAACTTGGACTAGTCCCCATTTTAATCAATGTTCCTTTTTAGCTTGCCTATCCAGAAATAAAGCTAAATTTAATATAAACTACCAAGATTTTAGACATATATACTTTTTCACTGAGAATCTCACCCCCGCATACACTCATATGAGTTTGAAGTATTTCTATTTTTATTGTATTATACATGACTTTTAAATCTATCTTAAAATCATTTGGTAAGTAGGCAGGGTATAAATTATAAATACATACACCTGACAAATAAGTAAACAAATTCGCATAGAAACGATTACAACATGAAGAAAGGACAGGGAACTTGGAGATTTGTAGTGGTAGATTATTTTTTTTTTTTTAAAATGTAGTTCTCTCAGGCACAGTTGGTAAGTACACCTGTCATATATGCTTCCAAAAATGTACCTCAAAATGATAACATACTGAGAGAAAAACAAATCTTGGGAATACAAAATTCATTTATTATAACCAGTTTTGCTTACACTCTCTCAAAATAGCCATCAGTACAAAAATGTGTATATAACAGAACGACTTGCTGCATACAAAAAGGGTTGTATATATTTAGACCTTGGAACTTTCTAAGTGCTTGAAAACTTTTCAAAAACACCTTTCTCACTTGCTACAGCAATGCTACATATAAAGGAACAGGAGTTGATGTAAATGAACAGCAGCTGTTTAAATAAATCCTATTGCAATGATGTCAGTCCTATTTCTCTTTTTCCTCCCCTAAAATACTTAGCTATTTTCCCACCTTGTAAGGTCCTCTATGTCTTTTATTTAACAAACAGTTGAATGATACTAACTACATAGAGATAATTTCCTGTGTGCTTAATAAATATTAGCTCATTTAATCTTCATAGCAAACTATAATGGAGGCAAAACTTCCCCAAATTCACATAGCTATTGTGGAAGAGCTGAGATGTGAACCCAGGCAGTCTGGTTTCAATATCTGTGACCACTGCATACTCTGCTGACACTATGCTATATATTTGGCTGAAAAGGCAATGTCTTAACAGAACAAAAATAGGGTCATGAATTAATTCCTCACCTCCAGTGCAAATAGGGATATATGTCTATCTATATTTGCCATTTCAAACAAAATGCCTGAAGAATGTTCTTGCAGATATTAGACATCTATCTAATCAAATAGATAATTATTTTTTTAGAAGAAAAAAAAGAAAAATGCTTCATGAGCTATAACTGGTGCCTCAATTGTGAGATACTTTTTTTGATTTAATAATAGATTTTGGGGGAAAGGAGAAACACTATATTAAAAATATGTGTCAATCATAATAAGCATTCAACCTGATAAATATTATTAGGTTAGTGCAAAAGTAATTGTGGCTTAAAAGGTTAAAAACAATTGCAAAAACAGCAATTACTTTTGCACCAGCCTAATAAAATGTTAAAAGTATGAAACTTAAAACAAAGAAAATGATATAATAGTTTAATCCCTTCTTTTTTTATAGGTTTATCCTCCTATTTTGTTATAACTAAGACCTTACTTTTTAACTGACTTGAATCCTTATTTAAAGTAGATAAGATGAATGCAATAAACAAACTCCTTTTAACTATTAGAAGTTATTCTTTCAAGACAAGTTTTATGATTTGCTATTCAGGATCAATGTTTTATAAGATGTTACTAGTATTGTTGATGTGTTTAAGGTAAAACATTTACTTAAATACTGTATACTACAATCATCTCAACATTCATAGAATAAGATAGGAAAATAAAAGTGTAAAGAATTTACAGTGGCATCTTAGTGCATGTGAGAAGCCAAAATATTTTCTATCTAGTATTAATTCTCCCTAAAGTAATTGCTCTGGCACTGTATTGCTATGTAATAAACTATACCAAATACTAGCAGCTTCGAACAGCAAAAACCTTTAGTAATTATTTACTTTCTTCAAAAATCGGCAATGTGAGTAGGGTTCGGTGGGGATGATTCATCTCCTCTGCTCCAAAGAGCATCAGCTGGGGTAACTCCATTAGAAAGGTGAACACACTTCTAAGACGACTCACTCACATGGCTGGCTAGATAGTAGTGGCTGTTGACACAGACAGGGTTTTTGGGCAGAACTTTGGGTCCCATGCATGGAATCTCTCTGTGGAGCTGCTTGGACTTCCTCACAGCATGAAGTCTGAGTCCCAAGAATGATACCAAGAGACGGGAAAGTATCTGCGACACTTTCTCTGCCCTAGCCACTAAATCCAGAATGTCACTTTTCTGCTACATTCTGTTAGACAAGTCACTACAGCCAGCTCAAATTTAAGGGAAGAGAAAGTAGATTCTAAGTATTCATATGGAGTTGCAAGGGATTTGTGAATAGTAAAGAATTTGCACCTATTTTCAATCAACCATATCAATATATAACTTGAACATGATATCTATAAAACTACTAAGTTTTTATTTTCTTGAGCTAAATAAGCTGATGCTAAAGTTAATATAATAAAGTCAACAAGCAATAATAGCTAGGAAATCCCTGGATAATAAAATAATAATAATTGGGTACCAGTCCTGCTAGATATGACAACATACACTACAGCCTCTATAATTAAAACTACATAATGCTTTTCCAATAGAACAAAATAGAAGACCAGAAATATACTCAAAAACCTATGGAAATTTAGTGTATGGTAAAACAAGTATTCTAAATCAATGGAAAAAAAAAAGATTTTTAAAATAAGCTATGTTGAGACAAGTGGATAGTCATTTGTGAAACAAATTTGCTCTGTACCTAACTTTATTCACCACAGTACATTCCACATGAACAGACATTTAAGTGGGGGGGAAAAAGTGAACGATATAGACACTCGAAGGAAATGTAAGTGAATAAAGTCCTTTATAAACTGAGTGTGGAGAAAACTTTCTCAATTATAACTAAATATCCAGAAACAATACAAGTTTGACAGTTTTAATTACAATTTAAATTTTTTCATGTTCTAAAACACCACAAACAGAGACAAAAGACAAATTATTAACTGGGAAAAAAATGTTCGCAATTCATGTCACAGAAAAATGTGACTAATGTCACTAACATATAAGGAGGTCCTACAAATTAAGACCAGAGATAGAGACTGACAGACACAGAGATGAAAAGACAATACGGAGAAAAAGAGATAGAAATTGTCTTTAAAACATATTAAAAGGTACTCAACCTCATTATCAGAAAATGATACAAATTTAACCTAATCTGTGAAACAGGTAACACTTCAAAAGTTTGGCAACACACACAAAGGCGAGGCTATGGGGAACTGGGTCATCTATAGATGCTGCTGGAAGTGTAAACTGCACAACCACATGGAGGGGAAATTGGCAATGTCTTCCACAACAAAAGCAATTCCACTTCTAGGAATTCAACCTGAAGATAAACCTCCAAAAATTAAAACCAATTTGTGCAACAGGTTATTCATTGTGTCATTTCAGATAATCCTCTCCCTGGCTTCTGATATTTTACTCAACTGCATGCTGCTGAAATGCGTTGTGCTGAAGATCTCTGGGCTTCTTTCTGTGTATAGTTCCCTTACCTCTGTCTGCGATCGTCCTCTTGAACTCTTGGACTCCGTCTCTCCAACTCTGGGAACTGGTGGGATTCCCTCTGGATTTTCCTTCCCTATGCTGTGGTCTAGAAACTCTCTCAAGGGACAGTTGCAGAGCTCACTGTTTCTGTTTTTCAGAGATTGTTCTCTTTCATTTTCAATGCCTGACATCAATTGTCTAAAACTCATTGTTTCATATATTTTTGTCTAATTTTGTTTTATTTTTGGTTATTTCAGGCAAGAGGTATATCCAGTCTTTATTACTCTATTTGGCCAGATGAGAAGTAAACTCATGACATTTAAAGTAATGTATTCCTAAAAGCATCTAAATCAGAGGCTGGCACAATTTTTTTTTTCCCTATAAAGGATCAATAGCACATATTTTAGTCTTTGTGAGTCATAAGATCTGTATTGCAACTATTTAACTCTGCCATTGTAGTGTGCAAACAGCAAAGACAACATGTAAACAACTGAGCATAGGTTTTCCAACAAAATGTTAATTACAAAAAACAGGAAGAAAACTGGATTTAGCTCACAGACCCTAGATTACCCGTTTCTGAACTGGATCAATGCTACCCCAGTATCTCAGTGGTGAGATGTGATGGCCATTGTCTTAATCAAGTCTTAAAACATATAGCATTATCAATAACAAAATACCCTGGCATAACTTGCCTCCCAATGGAAGTAAGCAACATTACCTAGATAATTACTCACAATGTAACATTACTCACAATGTTTAAACTGATCTAACTCTGAGAAAATAATCAAACACTGAATGTGAGTTATGAATAACACTTGGAGTGAGCCATTGAAAAATATCAGTGTCATGAAAAACAAACAAACAAAAAAATCAAAATGTGGGGCAACATTTATGAATTTTTATTGCATCATGATGAAAATTCAAACACTGAAAGTTACAAAAAATATTATTAGGACAACTGGATAAATTTAAACTTGGAATGACTTTAGAGTCTATCTGATCACTAGATTGCTTTATTCAATGATTTTATTAAGAAATAATTTTGGAAATAATTTGCAATTCATCCTTTATATGTAACATACTTGGTACATTATTCATATTATGCACTCTGCTGTCTTTGAAAAATGACACATCAAGCAACATAGAGCTAGTTGATTATAAAGATTTTTTTTTCAAGAATGGATTAGAATATTGCAGCTTAAACCATTGCTAAAAGCCACACATAAAAGAAGGAAGGGAAAAATAGAAAGGCAAAAGAGAAAGAATGAGAGAAGAAAAGGGGATAAAGAAAGGAAAGGTATGAAAGGAAAAGAGGAAGAGAAATAAAGGAAGGTGGAAAACAACACAAACGAGAAGGAAGGAAGCAGGGAGATAATTGCATTCGAACGTTGTAAAATGGTAATGGCTCCCTGAGGGCAAGCCTCTTTCCCAACCAGAGCCTGGGCTCCCAATTGTGCACTGACCCAGCTCCATATTCTGGCATCAGCCTTGGCCTTTCTCCAGCTGATTTTCAGGGCTTCTAGTTTAGTAGCTCAGGTAACTCATTGCTAGGTCAAAACAATTGCTAGTTCTGTTCTGATCACATTAAAAATGATCTAGTAAGTACATTCTGCACTTCATTCCTATTTTCAGTAACTGGATCCCTATGTCAATTGCCCATGTCTGATCATGCCTTGAGAAGCTGCCCAGCACCATTACATGGCTGGGCACCTGCCTTTGTCCCCTTCAGTTTTCTCAGGAGCAGAGTGCTGACGGGCCACCCAGTTGGCCCAGCCCTCACAGATGCCTCAGCAGCTTGTTTGCCTGCCATCTTGCTTGACTCAAGTTAGCTACCTGCCTGGTTGAACTGCCAGGACTGCAAGAGCCCAAATAACAACCTCACTCCATTGGGTAGAGATGAGAGAGACAGCTGCTTGGCAGAATTTCCCAAAGATATAATCCTAACTGAGCCAGGAAAATAAAACATGCTGGCCAGGAAAACTTTTTATTGATTAGATAATGTATTCTTAATGGTCACTCCTCTTCACATTTAGAGCCAGAAAGTAAACACAGTGAAATAAAATTTTAACCGGGTGAAGTATCTTATATCAAAGATTCAATTCCAACAATACCACCTCCCCCGATTTCTACCTTACGCCGTCCTGTTAGCGTTCCTTTTCAGCACACACAACGGCTAGAAATAATACATAGCCGTGGCAATCACTCATTTTACAGTTTCAACTCTTTTCCCCTACTCTTACAGCAACTCCTTTATTCAAAAAATAATCCCATAATTCATATTTTACGTTTCACCTTAGTAACAGTATATGTGAATATGCTAGATTTTAGAAGTGAGGATGATATCAAACCTGGAGTTAAGTTTGAACTTATCCTTAACTTCTCACTTCTTTGAGTTGTTAATATTATGAGTATTTTTTCAATTTATGCAACATTTCCTCCAGTGTGTGGAAATGCCTTCCTGCATTACATGTTTATAGTCTGTCAACTCGGAGAGCAATTAATGCTTATAATTAGTACACGTAAATTAATACATGAAAAGAATTGCGCCGTCCAGAGCGACTCTGGATACTTCTCACAATGTTCTTACAGGAAAAATGATCATATAGCCATGAGCTTTAAATCATATTTATAAAACTAACATTGCCATAAAAAGGACTTCCTACATGGAGATTTCATCTCTGATAAAATGATCTGCTACATGCAAGGACTTAGAGTTAAAACTCTCTCACATTTTCTCATCGAATTGCTCATGAATCTTTGTGCAGTCGGTATCATCTTCATTTTACAAATGAGGAGAAAAAGTATCAGAGAGATTAAGAGACCTAAAGTCAGGTATCCAGGGGTGATAGGAGGGAACTGCGAAAAAATAAAAGTAAAATGTTGATAAGAATATGATCTCAACATTTATTGTTAAACTCTCCTTATATACTTCTCTTAGTAACGTTCCCAAATCTGCAACTTATTGTCCTTTTAATTTTATAACAATTTTTGCACAACCTTTTTCTGTTAAAATATAAAATCAACATCTGTCTGCTGAAGTTGACTGAGCCATCAAACTCATTTTACACCCACTTCATTTCACAGCTACAATTACACTTTCTCACCCTGAAACATCAAAACAGAGGCACAGCCAGCCTTTTTCACCTTTATGGCTACATAAAAGAAATATTCTAACAAATGCATTTCCCCATCTAGTCATTGGTTAAAAAAAAGAAAAGAACTCTATTGATAAATGTGAAGTGGCATAAAACCAGCGTTTTATCCAGGTGAATAAAAAAAAAAAAAATCCCAAGTTTTAGCTCTCTGGAGGATGCAAGGAAAGCAAACATGTCTACTAAAATCTACCAATATACCTAATAATTACACACACACACACACACACACACACACACACACTGAGGGTGCCAAAAAAATGTACACATATGACTTGTATTCATCTTTTGTTATCAGCATATATAGAGTATTACAATTTTAATATAGTTTTTTTTTCCTTTCTTAAAATGTGTATATATTTTTTTGGCACTCTCTTTATATTAGATTGGTGCAAAAATAATTGCAGTTTAAAAGGTTGAAAAATTACAAAAACTGCAATTATTTTTGCATCAACCTAATACCTTCAACTGCAGTGAGTAGTTGAACATCAAAGTTTCACAACTTTCCACTCCTAAAGCTTGTAAGGTATGGAATGAAACAGCATTTCTGGTGATTTTTATCTGGGTGCAGAAGGCTAAATCCAAAACACAAATACAGAGAAGCATAATAGCACTCATCAAAGTTGATATCCTATGTGCCATACTATGGTGACCTAGGTACCAAAAAAATGCATTTTCATGTCTCCTCATAATCGTATAACTGTTAATAAAATTTCCCCATGGTCTTCTCATCCATTACTCACTTCTATATCTTAAGGCATCATAGAAGCTTCTCTGAGCTGAGCTTCAGAGAACAAAAACCTTTGTCATGTAGACATGCCTTATAATATCTCAGTATCTCAATATCTTAACCATAAAATAATACTTATGAAATCAATAAGGGTCATAAAAATTAAACTCTGATTACATTGGGAGACTTAAGTAAACATACTGTTATTTGACTAGTTTTAAGTGTTACTTTCACTATTTTATAGGAACTAAAATAAAAGCATATAAAAACTTACATATGAAGGAATAGTGGTAAAAATAATTCTTGATATGATTCAAACAAAACGTGGATCATTCAATTTGAATGTTATTCAGAAGCCAATTATGGAACATTCTGACCACAGTTTCCTTGTGTATTAGTTATACAATGGATAAGGTGGTTGATAGAAAGCTTTTTTTCTTTCTTTCTTTCTTTCTTTTCTTTTTTGACACTGGTGGCAGTACCAAAAGAAATGACAAAATGTGGGGGTTCTGTGCAGGAATGCAGTAGTGAGGTAGGGAGGATTCACAGGTATCACATACATAGGGCATTTTCCCCCTTCCACCGTCCGCTTACATCCTACTAAACAAGAAATTGATAAATACCATTAAGTTATTTTTTCACTTTTTTGTAGAAATATAGAAACTAAGGTAGGCTACCAAATGCCAAACTAAAAAATGTAGAAGCTGAGATAAAAACGCTGGCACCCCTGATGTCTGGGCATGGCCAATAAACTCCAGTTTTCCTCTGCCTGGAATTGCACACCAGGGGTCTGCTCAATGTCCTCAATCACTATCTTCCAAACCTACTTATGAACAGACTCAATACTAAAAGAATTCAATAGAAATGTGAGTTTCATTTTACTGAACATAAAACTCGGTCCTTTCAAAAATGTTTTATCCAATTAACTTACCTCCCCATAAACATAGTCTCTAAAAATTTTGAGGAAGAATGAACGTTATTTCAAGCTTTCGTTGACATTAAAAAAGTCTTCTAATTAATAACAGTAATGAGAAAATTAAGATAATAAAGGGAAATTATTACTGAGTATAGAAAGCACTCAAACAAAGGAAGACAATTCAAATTTTAGTCACTTCTTCAAATGGCCTGGTGAGCATTCATTTCCAGAAAAGTGTCTTCCAAAATCACTTTCTTCAGAAAAGTCTTGTATATTCCCATGAGAAATAAAGGAAGAGACTATAGATATTTGTGATTGTTTTTCTCTCTACATAGAAAAAAATGAACCCAAACTTTCAATTCAAAACAGAATACCGGAATAACATTATTTCAAAAATAGAGAGAGGTCTCTACTGTGATTGCCAGTAGGCCTCATTTCATATTTATCAGAGAACTAATGAGACTTAATATAGTAAACAAGAGCTCCCTCGTTCTTATCTTGTTCTTATCTCCTATTTGCAGAAGCATATCTCCAAAGATAATAACTCCCTATAAACATAAATTACTTAATATCTCTGAGCCACATATAAAATAAAAATAAAATATAAAATAGTATGGCAATGCCTCTCTCCCAGGGGGATTGTGGCTATGGATTGCATGTGTGTAAGAAGCAAATAGCAGATGACAACATACAATAACCTGTAGAAACTTTTGTTATTATTCATGATATTATGTAACAGTAATTTTAGGCAAAATAAATGTTCAACAATGTATAAAGTAAAGCAGAGTTTTACTATTGATGACCTTACTTTTGCAAGTGTATGTGTTGTATTTTTCGAAGAGGTTCAAAATTATGTTAATCTGTCCATGTGTCACAGTGGTAAAATTTGTTCATTGTGTAGCAAAGACCTTTCTTCCTGTCATATCCATGTTCACTTAGATGTTCTACTGTCATCTCGAGAGCTCCTCTATAACTGTACTTCCTCCATCTCTCAGCTTTAGCGTCTCCTCTCCTCCATCCTGGTCTATCTCTCCCCATCTCCATCCGGGACCATCACAGGGAGAAAAAAATATCTCACAGCTTTCCTTGGGCACCTTCCTTCCAAGTTCCAATTCTTCTCACACACTGATGACTGAGCAATCTTCCCAAGCGTAGTTCTCATGAACAGTAGGAAATAAGCAGAATTACAAATACACTAAATAAAAAAATGCTTAGCATGCATTTTAAAATATATTTTCAATATATTTTATATACAGGCATTGATAAATAAATCATAGTACATTTCTATTACATATGAATTAAAAATTAATAAAAGATATGTATTACTGATGTGGGAGAAGGTCTACAATTTGTTAATTTTAAAGAAAGGCAAGTTGCTGAAAAATATTTATTATGTCACACTGTTTTGTAAAAAAGTAAATTATATACTGATTCATAAGATAGATATTTGAAATGTAAAACAGATTACATGAGACTTAGGTAATACATGTAAGTACAAAGGGTTATGAATTTGCATATAGTGATCATAGCTGTGGGATGGGATCAGGGAGCATGGGCGAGGAGATTTTATTTCCTTATTCATTTCTTTTATGGGGGATGCAATGGGCATTTTGTTTAATTATTTTATGTTTGTTTTTTAACCATCTTTTTCATATGTGCTGTCAACAATTACCTAAGGAGATTGGAGAAGTCAGTGGGGATTTTCACTTATTGTTTTAACCAATACTATACTGCCTTCTTTTTTTAAAAAAAAAAAGAAAATTAAAAATATTTATTTCTTGGCGCGCCCTCTCCCTCCTCCACCGCTGCCGCCTCCTTCTTCTGCCGCTCCTGGTGCTGCTTGTGTGCTCCTTCGGTGCGGACCTGGTACCTCTTTTGTGAAGAGGCAGCTGAGGAGACTCCGGCGCTCGCCATGGCCGACGAAAAGCCCAAGGAAGGAGTCAAGACTGAAAACAACGATCATATTAATTTGAAGGTGGCGGGGCAGGATGGTTCTGTGGTGCAATTTAAGATTAAGAGGCATACACCACTTAGTAAACTAATGAAAGCGTATTGTGAACGACAGGGTTTGTCAATGAGGCAGATCAGATTCCGATTTGACGGGCAGCCAATCAATGAAACAGACACACCTGCACAGTTGGAAATGGAGGATGAAGATACAATTGATGTGTTTCAGCAGCAGACAGGAGGTGTCTACTAAAAAGGGAACTTGCTACTTTACTCCAGAACTCTGTTTCTCCAGACCAAGACAGTCTCAATTAGAAAACCACAGTTTGGTTCCACCACATCCTGACTACTACAGTATAGTTTTCTCTATTCTTTCATTTTCCCCTTCCCCATTCCTTTATTGTACATAAAGTAACGGATGTATGTGCACAGCATTTGCTTTTTTTTTTTCTTTTTTTTTTTAACTAAATGGCCAATGGTATGTTTTTATCGACATCAAATGGAGATGGGATGGGGAAAAATACTGGCTCTGTGAAAATACCCCCTTTCTCCATTAGTGGCATGCTCAGTCAGCTCTTATCTTTATATTCCAGTAAGTTATTTTGCTCTCATTGTTTAACAAAAAGAGAACAACGTAAAAATTCTTACATACCTTGTTCGATTGGAGAATTTTAATGTTTTTCATTTATCATTGTAAAACGGAGGACAATTTTATAACTTTTTTGTACGTAGCTGTTACATGTAGGGCAATCTGTCTTTAAGTAGGGATAAATTACTCTAAAAGAAATGAATCCTAGATAGTTTTCCCTTCAAGTCAAGCGTCTTGTTGTTTAAATAAACTTCTTGTTTAAAAAAAAAAAAAAAAAAAAAAAAATATTTATTTCTTTAGTAATTTTAAAAAGTGTAAGGCCCATAATGTTTTTAATTAAAAATACAAATGTAGGCAAGGTTACCTTTATTGGCACATACAGATTTGAGTAGATTGTCTTTATTGTAGCAGGGAATTACTTAGACAAGTTGTCATCTATTACACTATCTCAGAATTCTATTAAAATGGACAACAGAACAATACCCTGCAGTGTGGTTGTGAGTATAAGCTAATATAAGTGGATTATATGCTAAGAGGCTTAACAAGCTATGGGAAATCAGCAAGGGTTATGAGGGGGAAAAAAATTCAGCCCAATATATTCTCTTTTCCTATAAATACTGTACTACTAAATGAGAAGTAAAAGATAAGGAAAAACAGGACGTTTCTTTTTGTTGTGAGCCCTAGAAGTCTCATTTTTCTTTACCTTTCAGACTTCACTAGAAGTCTGTTTCTCAGAGGGGCTGTTTCCAATAGCTCCAAGGACTGGGCTTCCTTCATAGTTGGCAATTTCTCTGCCTGTCACTGGAGGTGTCCACATAGAGCCCCTGGGCCATTTTTGAATGCTAAGGTAAGTGTTTGAATTACATACCTCGGAGGTTCCTTCCATAGGTGAGCTCTGGGGCTACAAAATTCCTCTTTGCAGGAATTTACAAAATCTCCCATTCCTATCCAATCAATTGTAGACACCCAACATGTCACTTAATGATATGAAGGACATGTACATGTGACCATGCACATACACTATGGAAAACTACCTTACTGCGGAGTACATTAGAAATACTAAAAGAAGGACAGAGTGACCGCAGGAAGCTAGTGAAACCAGATAAAGCTAGAAAAGTTGGCAGAGACCAAACCACGGAGGATCTTCTGTGAAGAGCAAATAAACACCAAAGAAGGGTTTTTAACTGGAGTGCACAGAAGGATGGTAAAATAATCAAAGTCACTTTAGGAAGATATCCATTCTGGCTGTAATATTAAGAATAATCTGAAAGGGGCCAACAAACATCAGCTCATGTCACTCCTTTGCTCACGCCCCTTCAAAGGCTGCTCATCTTAAATAGTAAAAGCTAAAGTCCGTCAAGTATGCTATAAGGCTTTCTATGATCTGGCCCTGTATAGCACAGATTTTTAGCTTCCATAATCTCCTCTACATAATAAATCTTTCATTGTATCAAGAGTCAAAAATATTTTAAGAGCAAAATACAAACATTTCGCCACTGAAAAAATTTTCCTGAAACAATTAGATCTATATTGCTCTGAGAGCAGGTACTAAACTAATCTCATCCCCTCTTCTTTAGAAGACAACAGCTACTAAAACCACCCATCATGGAGAACCCTCTGTAGTTATCGAAAATCCTATCTGTGTACCTAGTGAACCCACAATATTAGAGAAACACAAATGTCTGAATCTGTTTTCCTTGGCTTTTAATCTCAAGAGAGAAAGAATGGACATAGCAGCTTAGTCAGCTGTAAGAAAAATCTGCCTCCTTGAACTTCTTAGGACATGCAAATAATTAAGCACCTAGCTGGTTTTTCAAACATCTAATGACTGACTGAATTCTCTGACCTTCACCTAAACACAAAGCATCAAAAGACAAGCTAAAAGTAAACTAAGACCATTTTGTTCTGCTGGACTTAGTTCATGGTTATTCTTTGAGTGTGTGTATATATAGACCGTCAACAAAAGCATCCCTTCAGATAAAATAAACTCACAGTGACTTCAGGCATTTTCCTTAAGACTACAATGTACCAACATTTTTGAAAGGGAAGCAAGATGAAATTCTTCACTCTATTTCTAGAAATGTCATAGCTATGTTTCCCAGACATTCTGCGGGGAGCGAGGGGTGGGGGGGTGTTGATAATGAAGCAAAACAAATGTTTGCACAACCACCATTTGGGAAGCCCCTCATTGTAATCAAAATATCTAGCAAAATTCAAGAAGCACTGAGTGATTGTACAGCACACTAAACCCATTTCCACTAATGCTGCCCTCAGCAGAATGATTTTTATTTTTCCTCTAAGAGAAAGATTCTTCATTTCCTACAATCTGGAATGCTCAAGATAGACATTGCAGATGCATCTGAAAACAAACTTCTATGTTGTCAGCATATCATAAAGATTGAAGGCTGCCTCCTAGCCCTGGAAGATTTAAAGTTTATGGCAGCATTTCTATTACAAACACCATTTCACAAGGGTTTATTACCCAGCTGTAAAAAATCTACTCGCAGATCAAATTTTGTAGGTTTAAGAAAGGAGAAAAATATTAAAGTTCATTATGAAATAATAATAATAATAATAATATTTTAAACCCCATCTTGAAATTGTAAATTACAAAAACATAATTTTTAAGGCTTTTGTGCTACAACTTAATTTTTATATATAATGCAAGAAAAATAATGACCAGAAATTTATGGAATGGAAATTCATTTCACCTATGCAGAATGCATGTTGAAAAATAACTTCAAGGAAATAACTGTCATTCCAGAGTAGACTTTCCTCCTAGTTAGATGCATTTACTCTTGTAATCATGGACATAGGTAACTAGGAATAGCTACACTTACTGAATTGTCAGAGGATATTATACTTCAAAAACAACTCTGGGACAACAACCCGTATTTGTGAAGTACAAAGATAGAAGTGAAACCCTCGCTTCTGGTAGCATCTCTTTCTTTCTCACATATATACATAAATTCACACAAACACTTACTCTTTCCCACTCCTTCCCCTACACATACACATACACAAATGGATAAGTGAGTGCCAAGCACAAAGCCTTTTGTTCTTTTTGGCTGTTCAGGAGTAAAAAGAAATTCAAGTCCCAAAATTCAAAAAGAGAGAAAGAAAAAGGAAAGTTAAGCCCTACAGATTAAAAAAAAAAAAAATTACACTTCGAAAAGATGAACATATAGCATCAAAACAATCTTTCTCAAAACAAAGAATCTGTATTCTGCATATGGAAATATTCTCTACCTATTGCTTAACTGAATACTCTTTACTCAGTGATCATTTGATAGTTGCTAATAATACTTTGAAACAAATATTTGATTTAAAATAACCACTTTCAGAATGGGCTTGTTTCGCTCCAGTTATTTACATTTAAAACCACCAACACAGTTAACAACCAGAAACATCATGGAGAAGGCAGGTTGTCACACCTTTACATCCTGAGAAGGCAACTTACGTACTGGCTGTTATCTTGAATTTTCTCTGTAGCCCAGATACATATGGAACTTGCACCAAACCACACCCTTTCTCTCAGAGCTTCATTTCCTTACTACATCTCAAGTCTCAAGTCTCTCAAGAATTTCCCTCCCCAACCTCTACTAATTCTAATACTTGCATACAATGTTAATTGGGGTAACAAAGTTAAGAGATTTTTATGGCACTTGAAAGGCATGTCCGAAAAATATTGTTCTACATTAGGGAAACATGTAAGAAAACAACTTTCAAAGAACCCTGGTACCTAATAAGAGATGTCTTTGCAGAGATAATAAACAGACCTCACAAAGGATTGAACGTTTCTCTGTGGAAAAGAAGAAATTCTGAAAAATGATATTAAAGAAGAATGATGGGTTACTGCCCCCAAAAGGATGGTGGTGGTGGTGGTGGTGGAGGTGGTGGTGGTGAGAATCTAATTATAAAAGGTCTGTAGGATCTACCTGAAACGAATATACTGAATGACTTGATTTTGAAAGAAATGCAGAACACTGCCATCACACATAATTTAATAAAGTTTTATTTTTCTTTCTTTTTCTTTAGATTATACCCAGCTTTATTTGGAAATGGCCTTTGGTTTTATCAACTTAAATATAGCCAACTCACTCCCAAATTAAAGAAAATCAGGTAAAAGTCTGAAAAATTACAGTTAGGGATTCTAGAACTTCATATTTATTACGTAAAAAAGATTACTGTTCACTGTTCATGTCAATAGGGGAAACATTAGCTTTGTGCCTTGAAACTCTTCCTCACACTTTGGAGAGAACATCAGCCATTTAAGCACTTCCCTGAAAATACTTTTTTCCTTGTCTGTGTAGACTTAGTAATACCTTCCAAAATAGCTTAGCTTTCCAATTACATTTGACTGGTTCTGCCTTTGTTCACTTTCCCAGGCCTGGCTCATAAGTAACTGAGAAACATAATTTATTCTAAAGACATGCATTTTTTTTCTCTTTTCCTTTATCTGTGAAAAAGAAAATCCTCTCAAACGACTCTTGCCTTCTTTAACCTTCATCATTTTTTCAAGTTCTCCTGATTTTTTGGTATACACTATTTTAAAAAAAAATAACTTTTCTGGAAAGCTTAAAAAGAATTTATTGAATTTTGAAGGCTTTTTCAACTATAATTATAATGATAAAGTCTGAAATGGAGATTGATTTTTTTCAATGTTTTAATACTGTCAAGCTTCTTCTTAGCAATGAAGGTACAGATATTTAAACCAGCAATATTAAACACAATATGAAGGAGTTGGAGGTAAAGGATTAGTTATGCATATGAATCAATGAGAGTTGTCTATTAGACTTTTGAAATACAACTTGTTGAAAGTCCTTTATCTAAGGTTTCCCAAGCTTCAAATAACCTTTCACTGGATATTTTACAACCTGTTGCTATGTGGTTCTTCCCTTAAACCTACATTATTATTATTTTCCTTTTGTAATGATACCTAAAGCTAAGTCTCTGAATAACAAATACATGTATTTTTTTAATTTGAGAAGTATTTGCTAATTAAAAAGGTAATTGTCTATTGATCATTTCGCTATTCTTGAAGTCTCATTTGTAGGAGCTTAGTGATGGGGTTTACCAACTAAATTACATTAGATTAAACCCAGTGTTGGACTATGGTCCAGGCACAAAGAAATAGTTAGATCCTCCTATTTCAAAGATTTATCAACAAAAACAAAAAAACAAAAAACAAGACTTTCTACAACTCAGCTGTGTCCCTCACCATTGTAATTAAAATGAAGAATAAAGAAAAAGGATTATATGAACCCTAAAATTGCTTATACAGTAATAACAGTTATTTGTATAATACTCTGCAAAGTGTTTTGACCTCATTAAGTAATTAAAATATTACATTCAGTTACTTAGACAAAATTTTAAAGTTATATCAGGCCTCAAACAAATTAATTCCTTAAAAAAATAAAGATGTAGCATAAGGTATCTCTGAGATTCTTCCCAGTTGTATTAGATAATAACTCTATATTTTACATATTAATTGAACATATACTTAAAATTTTCATTTGGAGTATCCTCTAACTCCTTTCTTTATGTGCATATTTACATGGATTTCTTCATATCTCAGCTCACAATCACAACCAAGAAGTTGCTCTGCAGAGCTTGAATGCTCAATGACTATTGTTAAAAAGGTAAAACCTAAGGCATTTTCACATGAATTTCAGCATAAACGCAGTAATAATGAAAGAATAAGACAGAGGTTTTGTGTTTCTCTTTCCCCATCTGAGTGAGCTCATCCTAATGTTAATGCCAAATGACAATCTCACATCTATAAACAAGAGCAGAGAACAGTCTCCACCAAGAAGAGCACGTTATGGAGGAAGGTTATCCAAGAAGTGAGACTCCGAGCCCTCTCAGGTGACCCCTGGGCTCCAGGAAGCTTGCTCACCCACACAAGCTAGGCTCAAGTCGGTAAGAACTATTTTTCACTGCCTGAAGTCCCAGCTATGAAAATAATAGAAGATAAGAGTGAAATGTGACAGGAAGAGAAGTGAGCATTCACATAAAGGAGAAAGATGCAGAAATATAAAAGAGAGATGTTCAATGGACAAATACTGGAATCAGGTACAACATCCACAAAAGCCTTACAGGAAGACAGCAGAAGGATTCAGACAATGCTGAGTGATTTCTCTTGGAATGCTTTCTTTTGCTGCACAGGCAACGGATTAAAAATAAAAAGTCTTACCTGGATGAAATGTACAGCCAGCTGCTAAAATAACTTAAAGTATGAGTCCTTGTGAGGAAAAAAAAAAAAAAAAAAAAAAAATATATATATATATATATATACACACACACACACACATATATGTGCAAAATAAATATGTGTGTGTATATATAAATATAAATATATATGTATATATATACATAACAAATCTCTAATATATATATGTGTGTATATATATATATACACACACATATATATATATATATATATGCAAAATAAATGACAGGTATCTTCCTAAAATTAGGGAAAACTCAGGCTGCTATTAAGAATATCATGAGTAGAAGAATAATGACCTTAAAAGTAAGAGCTTTGTACCAAGGGTGGAATGAACTTATTTACTACAAACAAACAAAAATCCCAATACTCAGTGAGATGATGCAATGATGCAAATAGTATTTTTGGCTCTCTGGTTAACATGCTAGAAAATCAGAAATTGAAATCTTTCCATATAATGTGTTCAACTTAGAACCATGGCAAATCAGAGTAAAGAAAGTAAAACAAGAAAGAAGACATCCTTTCTGATGACATTGGTTTACTTATGAGCCAGTCTTATGAAAATGTTTTTGTTTCCCAGTCAGTGACTTTCAAGAGATCCCTAGGGAAATCTACCATTCTCTCCCACTGGGATAGTTTTGCCATTTTTGGCAACAGTTAGTTTTCGAAAACGAACAGATTATGAATCATCAGCACAGTCCTAGAAAATGATTTGAAACATCAACAGTTATAATGGTCAATTTAAAATCTCTAAAAACAAACTCTGTGACAAGTTTCTAAGCTGAGAGTCATAAAAACAGCTAATAAAAATATTTTCAAATGATTAAGTCATTTTTCAGGGACCAATTCTAGAATAGTTTGGGAGTATGCACCTGACACTGGTATATATCCTTGGAAGAAAATATGGTAAACATTAGTTCCACAAACAAAAAAGTTCTCAACTTTGAATCACTCAGAAAAACAAAAATATTTGGAAGAGCACCCTAAATAAAATAGATTTTGATGCAACACATTGTTCTCAATACCTTTGTTTTAATTTTGAAGTCTTGACGATAATTTTCTGGAAAAATAATCTACAAAGTGCTACTTAAGATTTTATAGTATTTTATTCTAAAAATGCCTGACATTAAAAATAATCATACCTAAAAAAATAAATAAAATAAAATAAAATAATAATCATACCTAACATACCTTGAATAAGTTCATTTCTTGCAACAATTTCTAGCTATCATCTTCTAAATTCAAAAATGTCCAAAATATAGACACTCAGTTTTTACTCATATTTGAAAATCCTAGATGATTTTTATCTTTCTTCTGGTGATATTAATATTCATCATCTAGCTGCACTGCCCCAAATGGTAGCTATTAATCATAGGTAACTATTTAAACTTTAATTTATATTAATAAAAGTTAAATAAAATTAGTTTCTTAGTCACATTAGCCATGTCTTCACTGCTGAACAGCCACATAGAGTTACTGTCTACCATATCAGTCAGAGCTGATAACAGAACATTTTTATGACTGCAGGTTCTAGTAGTATAGATCGACAGGCTATAAACCAAGAAGGGACTTTATACATGTGAATGTATTGTGTTATAAATGTTAAATTAAATTCAATCACCAAAGTTATATTTCTAGCTATGAAAAAAAAGTAATCACACTAAATTTCAAATATGTTTCTATTATCCTTTATATTATAACAAAGTTCATAACCTTAACAGTAAGTTTATATCAATTTTGTACTGAGCTTTTCAAAATGGTAACTGTTAAAACTCAGTTGAGTTGTGTCTATAGACTTCTTAAAGACAGCTTGTATTATATTCACATTCCAAGATTTTCTGGGCAGATTCAGATAAATGGGTCAAGTGATTTGAGTGACCACTCCTTAAGTACCTTATTTTATTAGTCAACATACCCATTTAATATTGTATCATTAACTAAAGACTTATTAGTTAATGCATCAGTAGTGCATAATAGGTTATTTAATAAATTGTTTGTGATTTGTAGCTCAAAACAAACATGTCTTTTGTGTCAACTCAGAGACCATCCCAATCATACGCGACCCACATGGACATATGAATTGGGAGAAGATGCAGAAGCATGAGAAAATGGACACATATATCCATTTAAACAGATTTACTAAAACCAATAAGTAAATCAATTTTTTTTTTCTAATTCAACGGCAATCTGAGCAAAAATACCAGGGTGGTAGCCATGGTGATATGTGTGTCTCTGAGAGAGGGAGTGAGGGAAGAGGCAGTCTTTCCAAAATCTACGCTCACAAAATACTTGTCCACATCTCAGAAAACTGTTCACATTAGCTTATCTCTGAAACCCATATCAAAGGTATTTTTTTCTAATTTCTGTAATGCCATTCCTTTGCCTTAATTCTTTACCGTTCAAGTTCATCTGTCACTTTTTCTGCAAAATTAAAGGGGAATGACGTTTCTAACAATAGTATCTCCTGTCCCCTGACAACTCAAATTCAGTTTGCTAAATACTGTTTAAACATAATAGAGTAAATCCAGAAACAGTTGGTGACTTTCTCATTAGAATCATGGAAATAGCAAGTGGGTAGAGTTGAGCATATTTGACTCACTAGTTCTCTACATCTGTCCGAGCAAACTGACGTGGATGTAATCTCTAACAATTACTGTAGAGTTCAGGAAGATTCTCACTGTAACACATATTAATCATGCTATCTTCACAAGCCTTTTATAGAACTATATGGAAGCCTCCAGAGGAAAAATGTAAATAAAGAGAATAAAACATAAAAAAGAATTATTAACCATATCATCTACCCAGTTAAGAAAAATTAGACAACCTGTGAGCTGGAAATTAGTCTTGGAAATACTACCATTGGTTGCCTAATATTCTCTCTGTTCTATTATAATTCATTAATTGATTAAATTAATTCTGTTTGTTCTTATTACATGTGGTAGCTGTTTTGCATTCATGTTTTTAAAGTACTACACAGCACAGCAAGCTGATTTAAATTATTCCTTGGCAGATAAAACTAAGATATACCAATATACCACAACTAATTTATTTAAATTGGTATTCTAATTCTTCTTAAATATAAAGAAGAAAACATATCCTCAATGTATCCTTAATTCATTGTAGGACATGGGAACAAACATCTGCTACAGTTTAGCTTCTTGGAAACAGAAGGAAAAAAAAAAAACAGCAACAGTAGCATGACAAGAAAACATTAAAGATGGCATTTAAACTGTTGCAAGAAATGAAACAAGCTCATGCTCCATTAAATTCATGCATGAAGTGAAGTCTTCAACTCATCCTCCTCTCTAGAATTCCTGGTGAGTCAGTGAAATAGGCAGAAGAAAATGCAGACAGATATTAACCCTTTTATTTACTGCAATTCCCTTTGCTCCTATTAAAAAAAAAAAAAAAAAAAAAACTGGCAAATGTGAAATATGGAAATGATTCTAGAAGTCATGGAGCCCAAACCCTCGTTCCACACAAGTGAAAACTGAAGCCCAAAAAAGTGGCATGACTTGTTCAAAGTCACATAGCAACACAATTACAGAGTCAAAACAGGAAGCCATGAAACCAGCCAGAATTCTTTCCACAGCTGATTTGCTGGCAGGAGGCCAGAAGGCCCAGCCCCTTCCCCAGAGTACAACATTTCAACTGTATGTACTGGTTCTTCCAAAATACCTTTCCTTCTTCGGGAAAAAAAAAAAAAAAATGGGGGGGAATAAAGCTAATAATGCTCTTTATTGAAAATCCTTTGAAGCCTTTTAAACAGATATCAATGGGACTGCAGGAAATTTTAAATATTTATAAGACATTTTTAAATTACTGATCAACTCCTTGTCGCATGACTTAATTACAAAAGCCTATTAACTATTTTTTTTCCCAAAGTCCCAGCCTCTTGCAACATCGATCTAACCAAAGACAACTACCAAATTAATCTTCCTAAAACAGTTTTAATCACCTCACTCTTACGCACAAACATCTGGTGGCTCCCCTTTGCCTACCAAATTAAATGTAAAATCCTCATGCTGGCATTCAAAGTCCTTCACAAAAGTCCCAATCAATCTTTCCTTCTTGGTACTCCTTACCTGTTTGCCAGCCCAACTCCAGCCACCTGATAGTCACAATCCTTGTTCTTTCCTGCCTCCATGCTCCCTTTGCTCACGCTATTCTTTCGTCTTGGCACACTTCTCTCCTTCCATATACCAGGGGTGCCAAAAAACTGTATACAGGTGGACACTTTGGTCCACATTGCTCAAGCAGTAGTTTGCCCTAATCAGAAGTGTCTGGACGCTGATGGGAACCACATTGAGCACCTCTTGTAATTGCAGAACTCAAACGTGACTTGTATTCATCTTTTGTTATTGGTATATACTGAGTATTAAAATTTTAATAGTTTTCCCCTTTCTTAAAATGTGTATACTTTTTTTGGCACCCTCTGTGTACTTATAAGTCTGTATTATTCTAGGTCATCTTAAATCCTATCAGTTTTTTTTTATTTGTTTCTTTTTTTTTTAATTGTCTACCCTCTAACCTCATCCAAAACACATTTACAATTGGACATCATCCCTCCTTCCTTTTAAACCTCCAAAGACTCTGCTTTTTCTTCTTTCGTGAACATAATCACCCTCCCTTCCACTTACGTTGTGTATGTATCTGTCCTAACTTCCTTTTCCATCAGATGGAGCTCCTTGAGAACACTGTAAATAGGTTCTCCTGCTGCCAACATTCAATCAGTATAGTTGACTTCCATGCCAAAGGATTTTAAGGACAGAATACACAGCATTGTTTAAGCTTCACTAAGGTTGACCTTCACTGAAATTTTTGTAGAAGCCATATTAGAGGCAGGCTACTAACACGGACATGGCAAACAAGGTGGACTGAGGAATAAATACACATTGCTGTAGAATGGTGATGGGATAGGATGTGGGCATTTTAGGAATAGTCACAGTCTCGTTCTTCATGCAGCCGAGTTTCCCTGGACTCAACACTCCCTGGGGTGTAGATGCAGTTAGAAGCTCTTTTAACTCTTTCAGCATAATTAGTGCACTGAAGAAGTCATTTGTTCAATGATCTGGAAGGTGGTGTTCAGCTCCCCTAAGGCCTGCATCTGTTATTGGACAGGAAATATGGCAACTTGCTGTGTTTACTAATTGGGTCAGCTAGTTACTTTGTTCTCTATTTTTATTTTTCCAAAACCTCAAAAAAAACACTAAATTTCCTTATTGATCATATTATGAAAACTGATCAGTCAGTATGATCACTTGATAAATGTAAACTTCCATTTTCCTAATCTCAAAACGAGTTTGATTTTTATTTCCCCTGCCTTTTTCCTGGGACTATTTCTCTTCTCCTTCCAGCAAGTCAGCATCAAAAAGCAATCTGGGCATTCTATCATACTCTGATCTTGCCAGATGTTCCTGCCATTGCTTTAGATAATTTTCTACTTCATGTCCCACGTTCTGTATTCTCAGTCTTTCTCTGAGGTTTATGTGGTTTTAATGATCTAGGTGTACAAGTCCCAGGGAAAAGCATACGAGTCCCATCTGTATTTCTCACAACAAGACACGTAGCTTCACTGCTTTTAAGTTCTTTGGGTCCATTCCATTTCCATGCAAATAAACACAGCACTTGATGTGTACAGTTAAATAGCTGGAAAAACAGGCTGAGTCTGGGCAATTGGCCTTGTATACATTTCTCCATCTTGGCTTGTCAGTGAAAATTATATTCACACAGCCAATGGCAGTGGGTGGCCTTTTTTCTGCGAGAAGTATTATGTACCCTATTCATTTCCCTTTAGAAATCTAGCATTATACACAGCTCAGAAATGTCAGTAAAAGGGAAATTTTAGTGCAGAAGATGCATCGTGTTTTCTTTTTCCTCCTCATTGGTAAAAAAATGAATGTAGGATTTTTTTCAGAGCATTTCTTTTCATTGATGAGGTTAACATCTGATTTGAACATACTATAAATGCATAGCTTTTCTTATACCGCCATATTGATAAAAATAAATAAAAGGATGGTATATTCTTTCACATGATCAATTTTGCTGAAAATTTCACAAACGCATTTATTCCTGGACTAAATCTGGAAATATGATTTATTCATGGCATCATTGTCCTCTGGGCCATACCGTCTCCAATCTGCTGCCAACCTTACCAGGGCCTCTTAGCTCACCGTCCACCTCCATACTTTTGCAATTTCCAATTCTTCTTTGAAATGTCCCTCAAATCCATGATTTTTTTTATTTCCATTAGCCACTTTTTATGTCAACTACAGGACCTGGACCTCTTATCTAGTCTCTTTTCCTACGATCTAACCACCAATTACCAACCTTCCCGTTCCTTGCCTACTCTCCTCTGAAACCACACTCCTGTTATCGTAATCCCTTGCCCCAAACATTATTAACGCATACCAGTTGCTAGGAAAGCCACTTATCTTGGCCTTCTAGGCCTTCTGCTATTTCACTACATCCCATATTTCATCACAATTCAGTGTCTTTTGTGATCCAAGTAACTGGATATTTACTGTCTCCAAACTTTGCTAACTGCTGTGCCTTTCTTTCCTTTTGCTGGACATCTCTGCTTGTTGAAAGCCTACCCATCCTTCAGGACAAATCCAAAATATGACTTCCTTTAAAGAGCTTTTCTGGGTCACACCCAACTTGATAAATTCTTGCATTTTTATGAAGATCTGTAACATTTCACACCTCTAATGACCTCTCTAGTCTTGTAATTATTTATCTGATTATTTATAATTTGACTTCATACTAGATTTCAACTGCCTAAGTCCAGGACACATATGTATGTCTGTGTATGTTACTAATTTGTACAGACTGTATTTGTATTCTAATACCTAGCATGAAGCATGCCACATATTCAATGCTCCAGAAATACATGTTGACTTCAATAAACATGTATTTTCTCAGTTACTAATGTTCCGAAAAATTATGTTCATTTGTCTTGTCATTAGGACAAATCTACATAAATTATGCACCTGTCTGCTTTTCTTAGCAATTTACATTTAACTAAATGATTTTGCTTTCCTTTCAGTTGACAGTTTGTGATTTGCTATCTATGTACGTCTTCCTTTTCATGTTCAAGCTTGCCATAACCAAGGGTAGGTTACAAAGTTATGACTCTTTGCTCTGTCCCCTTGCCACACTTCCCTGTCATCTGTCTCTGTCTTATTCTGACGTAGGTATCTCTCCTTCAAGTTCTAGAATTAAAAGATGATTCAGTAAAATAAATATATATGTGTGGCATTCTTTTCTAGAGTTTACCTTACATCTGGCATATGGGAGATAAAAATGTGTTCAGTGTCCCATGCTGTCCTTCTGTTTGTTTTCTGGAGCTTTTTTTCTTTCTCCTCTTCCAAGAGCACTTTCCCTCTGTCAAACTTCATTTCTTTATTCTAGCTCACTTTCCATCTTTATTCAGCCCTCATCTTCAGTCCTGGTGAAGAAGACATGTTAGAGAAAGCTGGCTAAAGGTAGTACAGGCAAGAAGGAAAGTTCTGGGCAGGGAGACATTTGACAGCTATCCTAGGCTCCATCCCTTCCTCTGCCCTCCCTCTAATCTTATGGAGCTTCCAATAAACACTTCTTATCCTTCGTTCCTTTCTTTCTATCCCAGCCAGTGCCTTTGGTATGGCCCTCGTGGTCGCTGACACACCACTGCCATAAGTTTCTATTCCTCTCTACTGTGGTTTTTCATCCTAGATTATACCACTGGTTCGGTTGTCAGAGAAACTATTCTAAAGTGCTCACTTGATGGTGTCAAGACTTTGCTTGAAATTTTTAATGACTTGCTGTCACCTAAAGAAAACCTTTAAGCTCCTAAGACACCAAGACCTGGTAGCGGCCTCATCCAGACTCATCTCTCCGTGCACTCTCTGGCCACATGCTGCTCTCTACACAGCCAAGTCTCCCACTCATCCCAGAAAATCCTCTTCCTCAGTGGAGGGGCCATGTTCTTCTTCACAGGCCCTTTCAAGCAAGATTATTTTGATAAAACCTTTTTTTACCAGCTCCTATCTGTGAGAGAACTGGAGATTCCCTCCTTTGGGCAGCATACTACCATATATCACTTTTACTCACTTCCCTCATTGCACCTTTAGCATTTCTCACACTTAGCAGCTAAGGGCACAGTCAACAGAGTTACGCTGCCTGGTTTCGAACCTGGACCTGCCACTTTCTAGCAATGGAACCTTGTACAGTTTATGGAACCTATCCATGACTCACGTTTCTCATTAGTAAAGTGAGGATACTGCTAGTAATGATTTCATAAGCCTTTTATGAGAATTGAGTGAATATAGTCATGTGCTACATATTGACAGTTCAATAAACAACGGACTGCATAGATGAGTGGTCCCATAAGATTATAATGGCGCTGAAAAATTCCTATAGCCTAGTGACATCGCAGCTGTCACGAAGTCTCAGCACAATGCATCACTCACATGTCTGTGGTGATGCTGGTGTAAACAAACCCACTGCTTTGCCAGCTGTATACAAGTATAGCACATATAATTATATATAGTACATAATACTTGATAATGATCATAAATTATTGTTAGTGATTTATGAATTCAGTATACTATACTTTTACCATTATTTTAGAATATACTCTTTCTACGTATTAAAGAAACAAAGTTGGTTGTAAAGCAGTGTGCCATGTGATACTGGCAGCAGTCTCACACATCTCGCGTTTATTATGGATGTTGACTGCATCATTTTTCTCTTCTGCTTGATTTCATCTCATGTTGTTTTGTTCATCATGGCCCCTAAACATTTGCACAATGATGAACTCACCTAACGATGCATTTCTCAGAATGTAGCCCCCTCACCAAGCAACTTGTGACCATACAAAACCCTTAGAATAGTACCTGCTCCATGATAGGCACTGTACAAGTGGTAGCTATTAGAATAATCGTTTTTATTATCCCTTTCCTGATTCTCCCTTATGGGCAAATACCACATCTAATTGTTTTTATCCTCAGTGTCTAGCATAGTCTCTAGGACATATTAGACACTTAATAACTGTTTCATGAGAGAATGAACAAATGCATAATAATAGAAATAAGAAAAAAAACAAAACACCAGACTTTTTAATCTCCCCAAATTACAACATTCCCCAAGTCCTTTGTTCATTGTTCTCCTTAGATGTGAGGGGAACTGTAAAGGTACACACACAAATGGTCGTAGTTGAGAGTTTTAACCAAAATTTTCAGCACGCACAGAGGGTTGCTGTTCTACTGTCTTTCCTAATTATATGAGTATCTATGGGTATGCAGCATGGGGAAAACGCCAGCAAAGACAGGGAGCAGACTGGCTGCATAATGTGTGGAGCCCAGTGCCAAATGAAAATGCAGGATCCCATGTTCAAAAATGATGATGAATTTAATAATGGCGACAGTCAAGCGTTTCACTAAGTGTGGAGCTGTTCTGAGCACAAAGATCAGTTTGACTGCACAGAGCACACTTCCATGAAGCCAGTCCTGCCAGGAATCTAACACCCTCTCTCCATCAGCTCTGCAGTGTGTTCTAAGACACTGATCTAGTCTCTGTTACTGCCTGATTTTTCTCTCACAACTAGATTGAGAGATTCTAGGTCTATAACGCTCTGAATACTGTGCCTCTCCTCCACCCTCAACTGTCCAGGATCCAGGCTCCACCATGCACAAGAAAAGCCACTGGCCTCTCCATTTATCTCAGTAATCTAAGCTGCCCACTGGCTGTCATGCTCAAAATGTTCCTTCATTTATCAACCATTTATTGGGCACCAACCATGTTCTCAAAACTCCGTGGTGTTGTACATAAGTTAAGGTCTCATTCTCTGATTTATCCCATTTTATAAAGTGGTTTCTGGCTTTTTGGGGACAGCTGGTACCTGCTAATGTGGAATAAAAAAAGGAAAGAGCAAAATAACCCTCTGGATACCTGTACATGTTAATGGTGGTATGAACCCCCTGAAGGCTGAATCATAAGGAAGAAGACACAGGCCACTGGAGGGCTCCTTCATGCTGTGCAGAACACCCCTTAAACAAATCCAGCTAGACCTCTTCTTAGACCATCTAGTACTCAGGCTCTGCCTCTTCCCTGACCCCAAACGACACGACACGTCTTAACTGAATTCCCATCACAGAGGTGGATGGTAGGACAAGGACAGCAAAAGTAAAATAATTGCAAGAGAATATAGATTTATCATGGGAGGGAAAATGGGGCTGGGTAAGAGGAAAGGGAAATTCAATTAGAAGGTAGGAAGAGAAAATGAAGGCTTTGGTCTGGAAAACAAGTCATTCTCCATGCTCCTATTACACAAATGCATTGTTGGCGTCCTGTATTAAAATATAAATTCAGCACAGAGGCAATAAGGCTGGCAGTAACGTGCATAGGCAGAGAGCCAAGAGCCTGGCTGTTGGCAGCCACTCGGCCCCAAGGGCCCCTGCAACAGAGTCCAGGTAATATCTGTCAGACACTGAACCACTGAACACTGTTATTTCTTAGTTAAGGGCTCTGATGTGGGCTTTGAAATTTTCTTCATTTTGGGAGCCATAAACAAACGGTGATTGCTTCGCAGAGAGGCAGAGAATATATTCTTATTTGCTATATCTGGTGAGGAATGGTAGCAGGTGTAGTATTACTCAAAAATGCAAATGATGGTGGGCGGATGAAGGCTCTCTCCAACAAAGTGCATTGTTTTCTAAGGCTGTTTATGTTCTTAATGAATACTTATTGAATCCCCTGTGAGTACTGGGGATAGAGCAGTGAAGAAGAGAAATGTTCTTCTGGGGCAGACAGAGAGCAAATATGGAAGTACATAAATGAACACGATACTTTCATATAAAGATCAAAATACGCTGAAGGAAATAACCAAGGGAATGTAAATGAATAACTGGAGGAAGAGAGTGAGGTGAGGTTAGCTTAGTAGCGTGCTCAGCAAAGACTGTTTTCACAAGGTGGCACTTTGCCAAGACTTGAATTATAATACTTAGCCAGGAAAAGAGGTAGACACTGGATGTGTAAGGTAGAAGAAACAACAAGTGCAAAGGTCCTGAGGTAGGATACAGACTGGTTATTGTAGTAACCAAAAGGTGATCATCAAGGCTAGAATGTAGAGAGCAAGAGGGACATACTTGGCTGCTACGTGTAGAATAGATTACAAAAGCAGGAGTGGAAACAGGAAGGCCTGCTCTGAGACTATTGTAGTGATTCAGGCAAGAAATAATAGAAGTTCTAGATTATGGTGAGGAAGGGGAGAAGGAAGGAGGAAAGGGTTGTAGTAAGACAACAGGATAATGTGTGCAGTGCACTGAATATCGGGGTAAGTGATGCCTGCACACATCCCTGAGACGTCCTTACTTATTTGGATGTTACCTCTACAACAGCCTCAGTTATTTAGAATATAAAATTAAAAAAATATATATTGGAAAAAATCTCCATGTGTAAGTTGCTATAGATTACTCATAGTGGGGATGCTCATTTCAAGACGATTTGTTTTCATTTCACAAATGTTTCTTGTTTGTGCGTTTTATTTTTGAAAAGTGTGGTTGCTCAATTGTCCAACCCAGGAGAGATCAGATTCAGTAGCTCAGACACGGGCAGTGACGTTTCAGTGTCTTGAAAGCCTGGCAAGGTGAGAGCAATGACAGTTGACAACTGCTCTCCGGGCAAAGAAGGAGGACACATATAAACATACATACACACCCGCAAATAAATGAACAACCAACCATTTTAATGAGCACTCAGAAATATTTTAATCTGGAGTTAATCAGTAAAATGGTCCCACAGACGACACTAGCCTTTGAAGACATCAAGGGACTTTAATAATCATTCCTGAGGGCTCACCTCAGGGACAACTTTCTGTCACAAAACATCTCTAAACCATAGCCACCTCTCCTTATGCATTCCCATAAGCCCTTTGCTTCCCTTCCTCAGGGCGCTTACTACCTAATTTTCTCCTTCTGTATCTGCCACCCCACAAGATAGTGAGTGCTTTGAGGGCAACTCTTTAATGCTGTTTCTTATCTCTGTGTCTCTGGGACTAACCACAGAGCCCTGCACAGATTACACACTCAACAAAAGTGTGGAAAGAACCACTGAGTAGCAGCTGTTAATTTACCTCTAGGAGAGATAGCCTGTAGCCCAGTAACTCAGCAGCTTTGTATCAGTAGCTAAAGCACTCGGAAGCTTTACAGAGATTGTATAGGTACAGCACAGGCTGTTTTGTTTGTTTGTTTGTTTGTTTGTTTGTTTTGCTTTGTTTCTTTGTGTTTGTTTTTGTTTTTTTTAAACAGATGGATAGACAGTTTTAAACCACTACTTCTCGGCAGAGCAACTAAGGTGGGCTCAGGCAACAGGGCTGATATAGTCATAGTCTTGCCTGACATGTTTTATTCTGATTTGCATATTTTGTGTTCCATACACATTGAAAGATTTAATTAAATGTTTTATTATAGAAAACACAGCACCAAATATCAGCATCATTACTTTTTTATGTATTTTTTTCACAGGAACAGCCATTCCCTCATTTTGTTTTGAGATTTTAATGCAAATCAGGCTTACATTTACTTGGTAATATTGACAGGGCCACCAACAAAAATGTCCTGCTTCTGAAACAAACTCATAGATACAGAGAACAAACTGATGGTTGCCACATGGGATCGGGGTTGTGGGGCTGGGTGAAACTAGTGAAGGGATTAAGAAGTAAAAATTGACAGTTACAGAATAGTTACAGAGATGTAAAGTATAGCATAGGGAATAAAGTCAATAATACTGCTATAACTATGGATGGTGCCAGGTGTGTAGTACAAGACTTATTGGGGGGATCACCTTGTGAGTTATATAAATGCCTAAACACTATGCTGTACACCTGAAACTAATATAATATTGAATGTCAACTTTAATTATTTTTTTTAATTTGTTAAGCATCTTGTTTCTTGTTACTGGCAGGCTGTCACTGCAATGTAAGCTCTGTGAGGGTAAAGTATATATCCAGCCCAACTTAGCCTCCAGTGGTGTTGGACATGGGTGCTATGCCTGCAGGAGACTCCAGCTGAGAGAGAGAGGGAACAGCCATATAGGGAACCTGAGGCAGTGCCCTTGGGACACTGAAGACAAAACAGAGCCAACCACATCAATACCAAAAAGAATAAAGGAGGAAGGAAGGAAGGAAGGAAAAGAGGGAGGGAGGGAGGAAAAGAGAGAGGGAGGGAAGAAGGAAGGGAGGAAGGGAGGGAGGAAAGAAGGGAGGGTGGGAGAGGGGAAGGAAGGGACTGAGAAATGATGAAAGAAAAGGGATGAAGGGGAGTGAAGATTTCTTTCTTCAGTCCTGAACTAAGGAGCAGAAAATCAACCGTTGTTGATTAATCAGATTTTCTACTTTTGAAGATTATAATTATGGTTTCATTGACCCCAGTTTCTTTTATTAAGACTTCTTTTTGTCATTGTTTAAAGCTGATTTTTGCAAGTTTGCATGCTTTAATGGAAATTATGGGCTATAATTAAATTATTTGAGTGCTATCATTACATAGATACCAGATGAATAGGATTACAGTACACAAAGAAATAGGTCTTAAATTAAAAATTATTTCAAAAAGAACTTTGTCTAATTACCTCAAGTGACAAATATAACAGTATTGAAAATCAATGCCACTACAGTTTTAAATTGGAAGGGATCTTAATTTTAACTAAAACAATGTTTGCATGTAAGTAACCATTGGATAAAACTTTTGCAATTTGGAGAAAATTTTAAAACTCTGAATCATTTTTATATACACAGAGTCGAACACTTGGATATTTAAAACTATCTACATTAATGCATAGTACTCTATTTTGACAGAAAATTACTTTAAAAATTAAAAAAAAAATTCTCAAAAGAGTAGAGAGAATCCATATGTATTAGAGGGATTAGATATCACATGAAATTTGAGTTTTGATTTGAAACGTAGCCCTGGCACTCCTAACTAGCCACAATTTGACTTTGGTTGAGTTATTTAACCCCAATAAGCAATAATTTCTCCTCTTATAAAATAGGCAATAATGATAGCACCCTTCTGAGATCTTCTTTGGTGATTCAGTTTGAAAAAAATAGAAGTGTGCTTGGTTTCCCTCAAGAATTCATGTCCACCTAGAAGCTCCGAATGTGACTAAATTGTGTTACCGCCACATTCATATGTTTAAGTCCTAATCCTGAATACTTCAGAATGACCTTATTTAGAAATAGGGTCTTTACAGATACCATTAGTGAAGATGAGGTCATTAGGATTAGGCCCTAACCAAATATGATTGGTAACCACATAAAAAGGGAACACGGACCTACACATGAGGGGGGTTGGGGCGGGGCGGGGGGCTGTAATGTGAAGAGACATGGGGAGAAGACAATCATCTATGACCCAGGAGAGAGACTTAGAACACATTTCTTCTACACAGCCCTCAAAAGGAACCAGCCCTGCTGACACTTTGATCTCAGACTTCCAGCCTCCAAAATCGAGACAATAGTTCTCTGCTGTTTAAGCCACGCAGTTTGTGGTATTTTGTTAGGGCAACCCTCGTCAAGTAATCAAGATGAGGTCTTCCTGGATTAGGGTAGGCCATAAATCCAAGGACCGGGGACCTGAAAAGAAGGCTATGTGAGGACACAGAGATACTGGGAGACACACAGGGAAGAAAGCCTTGTGACAACAGAGGTACAGAGTGGAGCGACGCAACTACAAGCCGAGGAACGCTGAGGACTGTTGGCAACCACCAGAAGACAGGAAAGAGGCAAGGAGAGTCTCCTTCCGAGTCTCCAGAAAGAACCAACCCTGCCAACTCCTTGATTTTGGACTTCTCCACTCCAGAATTGTGAGCGAATAAATGTGTTTGTTTTCTTTCTTTCTTTCTTTTCAGTCTCACAGTTTGTGCTAATTTATTATAGTAGCCCTAAGAAACGAATACAGTAATGTTATATAAAGTACTCTGTCCACTTATGAAGGGTTATGTAAAGACTTATGATTAGAAGTTACACTTCCACAGCTAGTCCAGAGATAAAGATTATCAACTCCAGAATGAGTTTATGTAATTGTTACTAGTAAATGTATATACTGGTGTGATTTTTGAAGTTGGTCATTTCTTAAACTACTTTAGCTTGTACCACTATTGGGGGAGGAAGAAGAAGCGTATTCACAGGAGAAATATTAAATGTCAAAAGATTACCAACAAAATCTGTAATGGTGAGTGACATAGAAGTGAAGAAAAGCAAATACTGTGCCATAATCATTAAGCTAATAGTATATTGTACCAGTATATGTGAAAACAATAAAGAAAATGTGTTCATATATTGAGTAGGAGAAAGGAAAGCTGTTTCTACGAAGGATTTATTTTGTGGCATAACTCTTTTTGCTGATGGCATAAATCTTAAATGTTTTCAACTTCAACCCCAGTTTCTATAAGAAAAACAGTATTTATTCTCAGGAAAATTGAGTTGGACAACTACAATGATCTTTTAATCATTTGCTTCAGGAGACTCTGCCTGTCAGTAAACAATGGAACAATTGATGTTGTTCTTTTAAAACTTTACAACCTTTTAGATCTACTTCATTGCAGAGTTCCAACTTAAACTGTTTAGCTTTTAGATGATTTAACCACATCTCTCCAGGGCTACTAATTCAAATATGAAGCCAAATCTCTGGTTAAGTCTGGTTTTATCTTCAAACCCCGAATGAACCAGATGTAATAATTCCCCTCTACAGTGATTTTTCTACTAGAAAATTGACCACTATTTTCTATGTGATCTGGAGTCCCATATAAACAGAATTGTTGTTGCCGATATTGTGTTATTTTGTTTTATTCCCTCTGTTCTGAAATAGTCTTCTCAAAGAAAACATATTTGGCCACCAACAAATTATGTATCTTTTGGCAAGATACTTCATCTCTTTGGTCTTCCATATCTGAATTTGTAAAGTGGGAATAAGAGCCTCGTAGGCTTGTTGTGATATTAAATAAATTAAGAAGGCTAAATGTCTAGAACACATTAAGAGCTTACCAATTTTAATTGTATCTTCAGTTCCCTTAGTATTAGACATCAAAAAACTCGAACAGAAGCAATTTGATGAGGACAGAACCGTGCTGCCATTTCTCTGCCTGACCACATGTTAATTTAAATCATCTATCTATGCTTTTTCATCCAAAACTTCCAATTGTGTACTAGATGCTGTCTCTCTCTAAAGATGTTATTCTAGCATTGTACCATCTTTTGCCTATATTTCTAAGTGTTCCCTTATACACAAACATTTCTTTATTTCTTCCATCTTAAACTGCAGCAACAAAAACAACCTCTATTGTCCTTGTGCACCCATTTTTTCCTGCTCCTTTTTACAGCAAAACTCCTTAAAATAGTTGTTTATGCTCAGCAACTCCAAATCTTCTCCCATTCTCTCTTAGACCCACGTCACTGTGTAAGACCCACATCATATCACAAAAGATCATTTGGCAGAGTTGATAACTGTGTTTATTTTGATGCATTTTCTTTACTTGCCTTCCTGGACAACAAAAAAATATTGGTTTACCTCCCATCTCACATATAACACATTCTCAGTCTCCATTGCCTTTCCTTCTCGTCTCCCAGACCTCTCTTCATGTTGGACTATCCCATGGATTAGTATTTGGTACCTTTTTCTTTTCTCCATTTTCATTTAATTCCTTTTATTCTCACTCAGGCTCCACATTACAGTGCCTCCCAAATGTATATCTCCACCTGGACCTCACTCCTGAACTTTAAACTAGCTCCTTGATATCTACACTTGGATGTCTAATAGTCACCTGAAATTTAACGTATCCAAAACGAAATATCATATTTCCACTGTGCCTCTCTGCATTATTTTTTTTTCTATCTTAATTGATGGCAAATCTATTCTTCTAAGTACTCAATCTGCTCTTAGTACATCAGCTAGAGTTATCTCTTTAATATAAAGTCAGATCATCCGAAACTCATCACCCCTCTTTCTACACTTTCCAGACTCACTATATACTAGATGTTCCTTAAATACATGAGGCAGACTCTCACCTTAATGCCCTTATGCTATCTCTTTGCGTTGATCTTTCCCCAGATACACACTTCATCTTCTTCAGGCCGTCGCTCCTATGAGGACTATACTGATTTGATTATTGTTTTTAATATCACCTTCACCTTCTACACCAGCACTCTTGATCCTCCATACTCTGTTTACTTCTCATCTTCTTACACCTCTTAAATTTAGTTGTTTATTGCCTGTATTTTTTCTCCACACACTATGATGTAAGCTCCAGAAGGGAAACAATTTGGTTTTGTTTGTTTGTTTGTGTGTTTCTCTGATGTATCTCTCAGATCTAGAGCAGTAATCTAATTGGCACAGAGTGAATACTCAATAAATATATGTCAAATGAATAAATAAATTAGTTAGAAATGTATAAGCAAAAAGGAAGAACATAACCTTCTTTTAAAATCACGTTTATAGTGATAGTCATTGTTACGCATATTTAATCATGCAAAAATCATTCTCTATTCAAATAACAACCAAATATATCCTAAATATTAATATGTGGCAAAGGCCTTTGAATGAATTCAATATTATCTCAGGTAAAGACTACTAAACATAAGACATAAAAGAAAGAATAAAATGTACAAGGAGCCAAGAATTGTACCAGAGCCATCTATAAAGAATCTAATTTTCTAAAAATTCAGGTAAATAATAATAATAAAAAGAAACGTCTTGCCACTGTAGAAATAAAAATAAAAATTAATTCTGTATTAATCTCAAAAGAACTATGCCAATAATAATGAAAGTGTTGGAGAAATACAAAGCTACACAACTCTAGGGTATCCATGAGCCAATCAATTCATCTGTGGATTCTCTGGGTCTCTAGTTTCTCCTTCTCATGTTTACTCCCTAATATTTGACCACTTTACTGTTTGCTGGCAACTCTCACAAGAGAGCAACCTAGAGAAACAAAATGAAACATAAGCAAATTAAAGCTACTCTTGCTAACAGCCAGGAGACTATGTTGGGATCTTGGTCTGTACAGTAAGAAAACATGCATAATATTTAAAAGTATTTACTAAAATGAGTACAGGAAATGCTTTCTGGGAATCAGTGGCTGACCCAATTCAATTAAGGTGAGCATTAAATCTGTCTTAAATAGAGTCAACTGATGGAATAAAAAGAATTCATGACATATATGAATGTTCAAAAGAAGAAGGAAGGAAGGGAGGGCAAGAGGGTGGAGAGATACAGGCCTCTGGTATAGAAATTATCTGCAGGAGGTAATTTAACATAATGGAATTGCATCCAATATAAGCAAGAACTAGGGCCAAATCTGACTCTACCACTTACTAGCAGTAGAAACTGGGTCAGAACCCTTAACTCTCCGAGCCTACTTTCTTATTTGTAAAATAAGAATAGCAATAGAGTTTTCTCATGAAGTTTTTGTGATAGATGGTGTTTGTCCTCCATCTCCAAATCCCAGTTTCTATCACATGTTATCTGCCTATTTGGGCAAGTATTGACAGTCATCTTATTTTAAGCCTCATCTTTTCTTTCAATTTTGCAAGAAAAAACCCTGAAGAAATATCTAGAGAGTAATTAACATATGGCTCAATCTATCCTGGGAAATATAAAAAGATAGATTAAAAAGTGCAACTGGGACCTGTTTTAAATGAGAGGCAACCTATCCATAAAAATATGCTTTCTTCTTCAATTGCACGGGAAAATATTATAAACGCTCCATTTAAAAATTATAGTAAGGCATCTCTTGGAGGAGGAGGAAGATTTTCTTTTATACAGACTGAAGTACAAAAAATGCTTTGTTATTTGTAAATTTACTTGAATTTAAGTTCTGTGGGGAGAGAGATCTTTGTCTGTTTCATTACAAACTCCCTTGATTACTGCATGAATTATAATAGGCAATAAAGAAATAGTTTTGAATGAATACAGTATGCACAGATTATAGTGTACCTGCCTCTGCAGGTGACCACACACAAGTAAAAAAATAAGACAAATAATAACAATCCAGAATTTTATTAGCACCTAGATAAAATGTAACACAACTGTATTCATACAGTTCCTGAACCATCTTTATAAACTCGTAGAATTCTGTTGAACTCATAGTCCATATGAAATATACATCGTATATGCATAGATTAAATGTCTAATATTTTCATAAACCAGGAAAATATAATTTCTTGAAATGACCAGAATAGACCCTTCGTGATAGAGAAGAAAAAAAAGGTAAAAGTTTTGGGGGGGAAAAACTCTATTCCTCTGTTTAAAAATCAAGCTCTAAACTTCAGTTTCATTTTTAAAAAGCTGTAGAAAATGAAATTTAAATTCTTTGTTATTTAGATTTGGGGATAATGTACAAACAGCTATCAGAAGAAATTATTTAACATTAATGGGATATATTACATACCAAAGCTAAATAAGTTTTTTAGAACGCGTACTATAAAAACACAACAGATGTGGATTATAAGCCACACAGACTGGAGGAGGTAGCTCTAGATTTTTGTCCTCAGGCTAATTATAATTTAGTTCGAAGTTTGCCAAAGTAAATAGCACAACCTACCTGCCTCTTTGCCAACTCTTTCATAAAGCACATAGAACCAGCAATCCAAAGAAGAATGAAAAAGAATTTTCTAATGAAAGCATTCTCTTCTGAAGATATATGAGAAGAAAGGTCCCTTTCTCATTTACCAGCTTACCTTTTGGTGTCTTTATCATTTTTTTTTTTGATTGTAGATAGTTTTGTGTATTATACTCTATTTATGCATTCCTCAATAGCATCTTTATTTATGACTTTGCGAATCAACATCTTTGTGATAGGAGGTGAAAGTCACTTAGCTAATTACACATGCTTGATAAGCTGCATAGTAATAACCACTGCAGTATTGTACATTAGTTGAAGGCATGTAAATTACTGCAGCTATTCTCATTTGAAGAAAAACAAGAGACTTTGATTTAGTTATTTAAAACACCCAGTTGCCTCTGTATCTACCTTAAGCACACTACGTTTTTAACCTAAATCATGGCATCAATAATAAAATCCCATTCTACCAGTATGACCAAAGAAATAAGAACAAAAACAAAACAAAACAAAATTCAATCTAATGCAAATACTTCTTATCTGCAGTCTAAAATTTTGTTATATGGAACTTCTTCCATATAATGCAATCCCCATAGAACAGTTTAGTCACTCCCCACCCCACAAGGAGGTCGTAATGAAATCTTCCTTGGTCCAGCCAGGAGTTTAGAAGTGCACAGAGAGATAGAACATACAATATTAGAATATTAATATGACTTCTGTATGAAGACTGGAAATTCTACAAAGTAATGAATAAGATCAAAATAACACTTAGATGATTTACTGCCATAGAAAATCATACTCTCCTGTGAGTGATTTACTGGATGTTATATAAAAATGGAGTATGGACACGCTACATTCAGATGCAAGCTTACAGCTGTCTGTGTCTACATTTGCTCAATCTGGCTAGAGGATGATTTGAAGGTTGATTTAATTGTAGCTTCTGAATCATGTTCTTCCCTGTTTTAAATTGTTTAACATAAATACAAAAATGTTAAGGTAATTTGAAGACTAAATATTTAGTATACAAATCTGCAAAAATCTCATTTTCTCTGGAAGAGTAACTGAAAATGAGAAGGCTGGCTGGGGGAAAAATGCCATTACTTAATAATAGTAATTGCCAAATAGTCATGTCAAATTTACCTTTCCATGAGAAAGTTCATGGGGTGTTCTGAAGGAGCTAAGAATAAAGAAACAAAAAACTAAGTTTATGACTGAACTTATCAATTTTAACAGGAATAGAAATCTATATCTCTAGAAAAGGGTTTGCAGATCGAAAGTGGACGAGTTGGGAAGGCAGCATCGTTTGGGTTCCTTGAAGGCAATGTAATAAGTAGTCTAAGTATCTTTTCCTCCACACACAAACTCAAAGCAGAGATTCAACTCCTGTCGATGCTACCAGCACTAGAACACGCGGTACCACCAACGATCTTCATCAGTATTAGCTACACAGCTAGAACTCTCCTTAACCATCTTTCTATTCCTTGACAGGCTTCAATAAATTCCACATATCACCTAACCATTCACTTCCCAGCATCAGCAAATCATCCTTGGGGAAAATATCTTGTTCTTCCTCTGCAAGCTTCTTCCCCCGTTTTTTATTTCCACTTTTATACATACCTCCTTTTCTACATATTTTCTTGCCGGGTTTCCTGGCACATTCCTTGGATATTCTTTTTACTGAAAAATGAATAGAAGACTAGAAAATAACATGGCGCTCCATCACAGACCGCCGGAACATGCAACACCACTATCTAACTTAATATGCTCCTGCATTTACTGAGTGCGAAAGATCCCCAATTCGTTGAGTCTGCACATGCAATGGAGAAATGTTGATGCATCTTCTCAGAAGTCATTTGGTAGGAAATGGAAATTAGAAACCCATTTCTACCTAAATATGCGTGCTGTGGAGGAAAGAAAATGAGTAGGCACAGGAAAAAAATAAGAACAGATACACCAACACACATAAACAAAAAGAGCGGCATGCAAGCATGTAAAATATGTCTACATGCCAAAAGGAAAAGCCATGCATGCTACCAGTACACGTGACTTAATATTGTTAGAACTTAGAATAGAAAAGCAAAATACAAATATATCTCCCTGTGTTTTCTGTAGTAAACTCACCATCCTCAGTTGGGACATAGATGTTTAAATATAGGCAATCTTCACTCTGGTCTTGTACATATGATGAAACCACATCCAAGTTATTAGTAAACCACACAGGAAGCATGACTTCTGGTAATCTGCCATCGATGATATTCTGGGGACAGACAGGGGCAAATTGAGTGGCATTCCTGATATCTGACCAGGGAGATGGCGGTTCTGGAGGCTGAAAACGATGTTCCCCTGTTGGCGGAGCTGCATATGGAACCCCAAGAAACTGAATAACAGGCCCCAGAATTTCATTGTTGAGTTCCTTCTTAATCCCTCTTATCTTGCCGAAGTTGGTAGTCACCAGTGGATCTGCATCATCCAGTTTTTGGGAGAGCACATGGGCAGCCTGAAGCAAACATCCCAACACACAGAGAGTCAATGAGGTACCCAATCCCCTGTGTACCAAGCATGCCATTACTGCTCTCCAACCATAATTTGGCCACGTGCATCTGGGTGGTGCCATGGTCCCACATTAGTTGTCTAGTTGTCTGGTTACAGTGAGGCAAAGGTATTTGTATCCACGTGAGAAAGACCTTATCAAATGGTAGAACAGGCCTCCAATCTTTTAAAGGTGAGCTCGTGGAGAAAAGCTCAGAAAGCTCTTCATGCAGCCAGTATCTCCCATTGATTTCACATGTATTGAAGTAGCATCTTCAGGCATCACTATTTCGCAGACCATATCCTATTGACCATTCTGTTTTCCATAGTAGCACTGTGGCAAGAGTGGCCATTGACTGTAGATTTGCCTCTTACAAATCAAATCCAGTTAGGTGCAGGTCTATATCCTAGAGAAAATGAAAATAAATCATTAGCATGAGCAAGCTAAAATAGCAAAGTGATGATAACTAGATGTTTGACAAGCTATAGGAATACATTAATAGTGGCTAGAGCTAGAGAGGTTAAATACTATTATAGGAAAATTATGGTTTGACGTGAGGTGACAGGTGAAGGAACTGTGACTATTAGATTGAGAAACTTGCCTGCTGATTTTATACACATTTAAGTGGAAGCAGGTTTTGTTCAAATAATATAGTTTCAAGAGCATTTCACAGCACAGTATTTTTAAAATAAAGGTTATATGTGAGATTTCCTCTTTTTGATAGTCTTCAATCACTTCGATGAACCACACCATCAGAAAACATGCTCAAAATTAGAATTCAATAGCAGAAAACCTTTATATATATATATATATATATATATATATATATATATACACATACACACACACTCACATATATACACACACTCACATATATACACACACATATATATATGTAGAGAATTATTGGAACATAAACACGCTCTTTAAGAATAATTGTATATATTAAAAAACAAACAAACAGAAATGCAGTCCCCAATCCCATGCTATGTAGAAAAAACAAAGCTAATGTTATAACAAGAGAACCAGTATTAGTTCCACCATGATGATTTAAGTTTAACTACCTGATAGGTTCACCTACTTGCTGCTTCTCAAAAGTCTGCATAAAATCATTGGCTACAGATCCCTCACCTTAAATTAAGGTTCAAATTTCAAAAATTTAAAAAGACAAAGGGCTTTAGACACAATTTAAAAAATAGACAGAAGTTGGCTTCATATTTTGCAGAGTTTTTTGTTTTTATCATATAGCCATATAGTTTAGATATCAGTAAATTTGCAGTGTGAAAATTAATTTCTGAGTCAAAGTCAATATATTTTAAATTACAAATTTTATTCTCACTATCTGTTAGACATCAAAAAAAAAAAAAGAATTTAAAAAAAAGCTCGGTAGTTTAAAAGAACAATCATACCTAATCATGGCATCTTGCATATTGACTCTAATCACACATCTATAACACTGTTTACCCAGTTCAACTTAAACTGCATCGGAATAAAATGTAACATTCAGTGTGATGCAATTCGCAGTGTAATTTTACATTAACTGCAAAATAGCATATAACACGACGTATTTGTCTTTTCCTGTTCAAGCACCTTTTAAAGTGCTTACTTTGGAAATAATAGTGTTGATACGTATTACAGATGGTTCTATCCTGTCATATTATGGAAAGATGCTTAAAGAAGTGCTGGTCTGGCAGTTAGGCTGCCCTGACTTTGTGTTATTGAAAAGGAGATTGTAAAAACTATATAGGGCAGCAAGAGATTTGGTTCAGTCCCGGTGTTCTTTTCGCTGCTCCGAACAGTCCATCACAGAAGGCAATAAGGAGATAAGCGTCTTTCTTCAGAAATACCGCAGTCTGTGTTAATTCGCATACATTTGCTGTGAAAGCATGTCAACATACAAAAGACAGCCTCAGACCCATCCCACTCTTGTCCCAGAACTCTAGCATGTACTGAAGATTTAGCTACTCAAATCCATTTCTGTTAAGCATATATTACGCTTATTCTTGTGCAGAATCCTGATGGGCCACAGCACAACTGAGACTTTCCTAGTAACATTCTGGTGTTAAAAAGACCCTTTCTACATGTAAAATAAAGAAGCTGTCGTGAGGCCTTAAAAGTCTCCATCACCATTTTTATTCATCCTAATTTTCAAGTACAACAATTTCCACAAGTTCTTCTTTACATACTTGGTATTTCAGTAATAATAATAACTACTTGTTTGGTTATTAACACAATAACACTTTTTTGTGTGTATTTTATATATCCTTAACTGTGTTAAAAATAAAAGGGCTCTTTTTTCCCACTGATGTGCTACCTAAACACAAATTGTGGAGGATTAGAATTCTGTATGCCATGTTGAATTTTTAAATTCTAATAATGTTTAGCTTCTGAGGTTATAGAAATATCCCATTTCTCATGGGCTTACCTGTATGGAGCACTACAGTATTGACCCCAAAGATTTTTCAGAAGTTGCTTCTATAATAATAACAGTCATCAAAGTCTGATGTAAAAATATGGCTGGCTTAAATTACTGAAATTTAAAATATATATAGATATATTTTTATATTTATAGATATAGATATAGATATGCCTAAATATAAAAACTCAAACTTTTGGCAGGTTTTTTTCCCCCTATTTATTGGTGCTTTCTTAGTATATGCCAAACCCTTAGCTTTCATGCATTTATATCTCCTTTACAACAACCCTATTGGTTCAACCGTTATCCCTTTTACACTCAAGAGGAACTGAGAGTTAAAGAGGTTAAATACCTTGGCGAAGGTCTCCTAGCTAATCAACAGCAGATCCAAGAGCCCATTGGCATCTGATTTAAAGGCTATCCTCTTGATCATTGCACATTATTTAGTCTTTCACGTCACAATTAACACTTTTTAAAAAATTGATCCCAATACACTTAAAATTGAATTGGAAAAGTGTTTAATTGCCTTCAGAAGATAGAGTCTAGGTACATATTCTGACGATTTCATAGAAACAGAGGCATTTAAATGGTGTACCCTGTTCTTATTGGAAGTTTAGATTTTTTTTTTTTTGTTATTTTTTGTTTTTTACCTTTTTTGCTTTACATTGAATACACTGATTGGTTGTTTCTGTTAAAATAATAATATGCAACAAAAAGAAAACCTCTACTTCATAATAGCCTAACTGTCCACTAATAGATACTGAAAAATGAATTATGATATAGTCACAAATTGGAATTCCATACTTCAGTGAAAATAAAGGACCTAGACCTAAATATATCAACATTGATAAATATCAAAAATTTTGAACAGAGAAAGTTATAGAAGATTGGGTACAGTAAAATGTTATTTAAATAAAGCTTAAGATATGTAAAATAATACTATATATTATTCACAAATATATAAATATGTATTAACAGGACGTTTGCAACCCCTGGGTAAGGAGGAAAGGGAAAGAAATTAGTTCTAGCTATTAATTAATTAATTGACACCTATAATAGATAACCTGTGGTGAGGCCTTAGAAGACCACCAATTAACTATAGCAAGTTTTACAACTCTTAGTATTTGATAATGTTGTGTGACACACACACACACACACACACACACACCTTTGTTAGGAAATTCTCTGTATTTATGTTTCAAATATTTTGTAATAAATACTTAAATTAATGAGGTCAGAAAAGCCTTACTCAGCAGACCAGGCAAGTAGATGTGCCTATCAATCCACATAGGACTAGCATCTTCTGATTTTGTAGTTAATGGAGATACAAATTCTTCCATTATTCCACCCTTTGGGTTAAAACATGTTTTATCCCATTGAGAGAAACACAATACAAGAATAAACAAAATTTAAAACACATCATAAATGGGAATATATTCTCTCTCTTGCATTAATTCATCTTAATAGCTGGTTTATCAACTCGTTTGTTCCAGAATGACCCAGACCAAAGTGATGAATGTAGAGACAGTAGAGAGACTGGGACATTAGATAAGCACAGTGGGTAGCCACATTCATCAATCTTTCATTCACTCAGCAAACATTTACTGCGAATCCACAATGTATAAGCTATCATGTTAAATGTTATGAGAATATAAAGACAAGTACAATCCAGCGATTGCTCCTAAGTAGCTACAATATTGTAAAGGAATATTGCTTTGTTTCTGTTATTTGTTTTATTGTTGACACCCCCCCGCCCACCCAGACCACTGAATTTCCTATTCAAGGGCAAGGATTTGGGGCTGTTGCCTTTGAAATAATATCTTTATATCCATCATAAAATCTATATGAAAACCCTTTACATAGAGCTGACATTAATAAATCTCAGCTGATCTGGATTGACTGTGTGCTTATCACCAAGCTGCGTAGATCTTGACCAATACAATTGATTGCCATTATTCATCGTAGTTATGGTCTCTACGGTCATTGCATACACTGAATGAGGGAACACGAATCCATTGTCCCTAGGGACACACACACACACACACACACACACACACACACGCACACTTCACACATTTAACATAGTTATAAACTATAATCTTAAACCCTAGAAACAATTCACCTTAGTAGATTCTGTTTTCTTTAGTTTACAAAAGAGAAAACAAGGTTCAGAATTGTTAAGTGGCGTGTCTGAGGTGACCCTACTAACAGGATCGAGAGTTGAGACCCCAACCCCTCCAGCTGGCCCGGAGCTTGAGCTTCTTACGCCATACTGCACTATCTCTACCAACCCCACCCTCTGTTCAGCTCCGCATGAGAACTAAATCAAGAAGGCAGAGCAGCACCTCAGCTGGAAACGTGATCATAGGGCAACTCAATTTTTTTTCCTGCTTTGCTCATGTCTGTGAATGACTGAAAGCATCATGAGCACAGATTTTGGGGTTACAAATAAATTTTAGTGAATAGGCGGATTTGTAAATATAGATCCAGGAATAATGAAGACTGACTGTATTAACCATAGCTAAACAATGTTTTGTACCTATAAGTATATGAGTTGAGCTCAGAACATATCAGCCTATTAACAGTGCTCAGTAATGCTTAAGAACTGGATTTAGTAATAATAATATAATTATACTCAGATATAATAATAACTGGTTTCAGTGGATTGTGGCGATTTTCAATGGCCAAGTCTGGCCATGTAACTGGGATGTGCCTATGTGACCGCCTCCCTGTAAGAAAACCCGAGGACCAACAGAGTTCGGGCTTCCTGTACCAATATGTTTCACATGCACACAGGTGGTGGTTTAAGGCCTGGAGACAAGGGGCATCCTGTGTGACCCAGCAGTGGGGCAACAAGGAGTCTGAGTCTGAGGTTTCTGGACCCAATTTAATACATACCCTTCTCTTGCTATTGCGCTATTGTATTCTTTGCCTGTAATAAAGCTGTCCAATGCGAATAAACTATTTGAGTCCTGTGAGTCCTTTCTGTAACTGAACACTTAAAGTAACTAATGTATAATTAATTCACATAGTAAATACTTAAAAATTGGATAAATAAGCAAATGAACGCAATTGCAAAAAACGTTGCTAGCCTTTAAAAGAAGAAACAGGTCTACCTCAAGTTAGTAGATTAGGAAAGAGTTCACGAATCAGGGGGAATTTGAGCGGGGCCTCAAATAATGAATAGGATTGAAACATACACTGATGGTCATACAAGAGATCCCAGGCTGAGGACACATTCTAAAAACAGTGGAGCGGTTATGTAGTGGATGCTGTGGTGCTCAACCTTCCTGGAGCTGGCTCACATTCCAATGACTGGTACACACCAGTGTAGAAAGACCAACCATATCAGCCCCAGGGCTCCCTGCGGAAAGGGGCAGAGGGAGGAGTTGGCTGGGATTCTCTCACTCGGTCCCAGGTATTTTTTCCAATGGCATGCCCCAATAAACTTTCAGCTGGCAAACACCCATCTCCGAGCCTTTATTTTCACCCTGAGAAATCTAACCTATGACAGAAGGGAAAGAAACAGCCACATTTGGGGAGGGCACAATTTAGTTTGGCCAGAACACAGAGTAAATGAGGTTGAGCATTGAAACGAGACAGACTGGCATGCCAGGTTACAGCCAAATCAAGCAAGCCCTTCATTAAAAGGCTAAAGCATTTGAATTTTATTCACTGGGTGATGAAAAGCCATTAAATATTCCTAGCAGGGGAAGAATAATATTAAGTTTATTCACAAGAAAATTAAACTAGCAGTACTGTGGAGCAGGGATCTCCAAAGCACTGTGTTCATATGCCACCACAAAATGACCAGATTAGAAAAGGGAAGCAAATTACTGAACTTCTATGTATCACAGTATTTTCTATAAAGCAAAAGAGAAAGAAATTAAGCTTTGCTAATACGAATATATGTTTTAATACAAGTGCCTTCACATAGCTGTGAGATGCATATAACATTATGCATTTTGGGAAGGTGTCGATTTTCTATAACGCAGTAGGTTCGCCAGCAGTGACCTTTTATTGTTGTTTTGTTTCCTTTTCAATGTATAGTGAAGTATTAGAGTTTATATCATTGGATAAGTAGATTTATAGTTTTCATCATGTTTTAATTGAAGTGACCTTCACAAAACAGACTACTGCATTATTTCCCACAAGATAAATGTAGATTAAAGAAATACTAGTAATACAATAATAAGAACAAGAAATGAGCAGAAATGAAACTTCTCCTACTTATAGTATAAGCTCTTCTTCAGTTACATTGCAAACTAAAAACAATGGCTATTTAATGATTTATAACAAGTCACGCAAAAATATTTGAAAACATCAAGAAGATAACTTGAAATATGGATTTATATCCATTTCATTAGCTGTGAACTGCACCCCAAGAATCTATAATGAATGATAAAGATATTAATGAACGGTGGAATGAAGACATCAAGATTTATACGATATTAAAAATACTGATTTTATCTTTCTCATCTTTTAATGTCTAGTTTTGTGTATGTTTTTCGATTTGATAATAGAAATACTTATGTAAGAGTATATATATTTTATACTTTTTATGGCTTGGTTTTCAAAACCACAGGATTGCATGATTACAAAGGTTACCTTAGTCAATGAATTGGTGATAAAGAAATCAGAAATAATTTTATTTTCACGTTCAGTTTGATGTCCAGCTGAATACATCCACATTTACGTGAAAATGACAACAAAAGCAACTAATATTATAGACCACCAACTACTTGTCTAAAGCCCTGTATAAAGTACTTTATGTGGTTCGTGTTCATGTCTTTTAGTCCCCACAACAAACTAATAAGGCACGTACTGTTGCTTGAGATGAGGAAAGTGAGGTTTTAGATGGTAAGATAACTTCATCAAGTCCACACCGCTAAGAAAAGGCAGATGCAAGAAACAAACCTAACTCCACAGAAGAGGCTCTGAACCTTTATGATACAGGACAGTTTGCTTTGCTCCCTGTTGAGACTAACTCAGTGAAGTCACATGCTCAGTGTGAGGGTTTGAGGAGAGTGAAATTCACAGGACACCAACAGGAAGGAAATAAAACGACTGCTGATCTGCTTGCTGGGGTTAATTAATAGGCATAATTTACATAAAATAGGCACAAACAGAGTGGTATTGAGGTATTTACCAGCAACATTCCACAATCTGAAGCAGAGAGTAAATAATACAGGTTAGGACTGTGGATAAGCAAGGCAAGAATGGTAAAACTTCAAGAAGCAAAGGTTATGAGAAATGGTTATTCTAGTGTTGAATAGAGTAACTACATTTGGGTCGGAAGATGTGTAGTACTGGGAGGGTACAAGGAGAAAAAGTAAGAAATAATTAGAACCAAGGATGACAAGGGGTCTACTCTGTGATAAGAATATCAAAGTTCCAGACCTTAAATATGTAAAAGTTCAACGTATGCCATGGCCCATGTAGGGGCCATACCAACATGTAGCTACTGAGGACTAATGCGGTGACAAGTATATTCTGCCATGGCCGTTATTAATGACTAACTTGGTTAATGGCTAGCACGAACTGAGCACAGACTGGGGTCAAACAGTGAGATACTGCATCATCTCATTTAATTGTCTCTAAATACCATAAAATAGAGATCATTATCATCTCACTTTAACAGATAATTGAAGAAACACAAAGACACTGAAATACTTTTCAATAAAACAAAAACAAAAAAATAGTTTTGTGCATGTAGTGAATTCAAACAAATGGATAAGGCAGAAGAATTGATAGATAGAATTCACAGATAAACCCTGCCTCCTTCTCAGTTTTGTCCAGAGCCTCCTTCTAGGAGAAAAGGTAGGCGAGCCTCAATAGTTTCCCAGAGTCACATTCCACTTGCCCTCCCTCTGCAGAAAATATAAGCAATTCTATTTGTTCTCATTCTCCTTGGTCTACTTCCACTGTAAATGAACTTTTCCAATCATGTAATAAAACAACAGAGAAAACAGAAAGTTAAGTAGAAAAGGCAAACTAAAATGTGACAGTTATAGGAGAAAAAAATTTACCAACTAAATATTTTAAAGAATATTCAGGAAAAAATCATGAGTACATTGCAGAGATTATAGCTGGTGGCAATCTATCTTTGTGAAAAAACAATAGTAATGGAAGGCAGTACGCAGCACTGGGAGCTGTGGTCAGTGAATTGGGTCCAACTTGTTTACCAAGATCTCTCTTCCAGGAAATCACTCTTCCCCCTCAGTTTTTGCTTGGAGGGACCCCAGCTAGCATCCCTGAAGGTCTGGCTCAAAAGTCAGTACTTCTGAGCACATATATCTTTACAGATAAATGTTTTCAGATTTTTTGGATATATACCCAGGAGAGGGATTTCTAGGTCATATGATAATTCTATTTTTAATATTTTGAGGAAACTCCACACTGCCTTCCATAGCGGCTGCACAAATCTGCATTCCCACCAACAGTGTATGAGAATTCCTTTTTCTCCACAGCCTCTCCAACACTTTATTTACCGTGGCCAAGAAATGGAAACAATCAAAGCATCCTTTGATAGATAATTGGATAAAGAAGATGTGGTATATATACACAATGGAATACTACTCTGCCATAAGAAAAGATTAAATGTGCCATTTGCAACAACATGGATGGATCTTGAGATTATTATGCTGAGTGAAATAAGGCAGGCAGAAAAAGTTGAGAACCATGTGATTTCACTGATATGTGGGATATAAAACTGAACGCAACAAAGGAAAAAGACAAACAAATAAACAAAAACTCACAGACACAGACAATAGTTTAGTGGTTACCAGAGGGTAAAGGAGGAGTGAGGTGGTAGATGAGGGTAAAGGGGATCAAATATATGGTGATGGAAGGAGAACTGACTCTGGGTGGTGAACACACAATGTGATTGATATACAGATGATGTATTACAGAATTGTACACTTGAAACCTATGGAATCTTACTAACCATTGTCACCCTAATAAATTTTAATTTGGAAAAAAAAAAGTGAGTACTTCTTCCCAGATCTTTCCAGCCGCAAAACACTCCCCTTAACTCTCAAAACACTTGCGATTTTTCTTGTAACTGAACCCATAGTCGTTTTTATCACAGCAATTTAAAAACCTAGTTTCCCTCTTCATTCTTACAATTATTTAATACGAGGTACTGGAGAGGCCAATATGAACCAGATAGGAATAGTGCCGATTCTCATGAAAGCTACAGTTCAATGGGGAAGACAAACTTTATGTTACACAGATAACTATTTAGTCATAAATGCTTTGCCAAGAAGGATAATGCAGGGGGCTCTGAGGAGACATTTAATGAATTTGGAGTGGGAAGGAAGATCTTTTTGAAGTGATCTATAAACTGGATTCTGAATTATGAGTAGGAATTGACAGGTGAGGACCAGGGTACAGAGTGTGGCAGAGAGAGGCAAGAAAAGACACAAATGCTGAGAAGCCTGGGGCTTTCCAAGAACAAAGAGATCAATGTGACTGAGAGAAGGGCGGAGGAGCTAACAATTCCAGAATTTCTATGCCATTTTAGGAATGTGAGATCTCATCCCAAGTATGATGAGAAGAATTATAATCACAAAAACAACGTGATCAGATTGGCCTTACTCTTCAAAAATAGAGGCTATCACTTTTGAATTGTTGATTTTTAATAACCACCCCCAGAACAATTCATTATACTCCATGTCATCAGAAAATATTTTTGAATGAATAGCCAATTCATCCATTATGTTATTTTCATCAATTAACCCTGCCCTCAGATTTTATTTATCTATTTTTAATGACTGACCTCTGTGACAGCATTATCACAATTTGAATAATAGCACGAGGGGGTAAAACAGAAAAGAGGTGGAAACAAATGAAAGTACAATGAAAATCCTCATCATGCAGGGGTATGCATGGATGATCATATAGACTGGTAGCTAATTCCATTATTGTTTGACAAGAAAAAAGGATTCTAAGATGCTATAACAGCTTATTTATGACAACTCGAAGAAATAGAGATCAAAGTGATATAGCCTTTGCTTCTGCATTCCGCAACGGAATATTTCTGCTATGACCATTACAATTAATGGCTAAATATTAGAGTTTCTTGTTTGTTTGCTTTGTTTTGTTTTGAGGCAGTAGATGACACAAGCCATTCACATTTAACTGTATAAAATAAGTTTTACTTTCTGCTTACTATGAACCTATTCTCAGATAGAACCTCCAAATATTGTTAAATCTAGAATCTACTTAGAAGTTCTGACTTCCAAATGAACGAGAAGATGAAGTTGGGTGAGAGGGACGGGAATGGATAAGACAGCATGTTTAAAACAAAACAAAACAAAACAAAAACAGAAAAACAACCAAAATAAAGAAACATGGACAACGGTTTGACTGTATACATAGCATACTGCAGGACACATTTTTGAAAACCAATTGGCAATCCAGTGATCCCCCAGAAGAAAAGAATAATCACTCAAGAGCTCAGGAGAGATAGCCAGGTAGAGTTCATTACTTCCCTTTATATTAAATTGATGCTTTTGTCTGAAAAGGGGCATCTTTGGGTCACAAGTCATTGCTACAACTTAATTATGCTGCCAGTATCTTTATAGAGAAGACAGCACACCCTAACAGCAGTGCTACATTCTCAAATCACTATTTAAGCTTACTTTTGTTTCTAGTAAGTTGCTGTGCCTGGGAATAGTGGAGAATTGCCATTCCTGGTGCTCTGCTTAATTAAAGTTACATATATATATATATATATATATATATATATATATATATATATATATATACATATATATTTAAAAAAAAAAAAAAAAAGCCTTGCTGCCAGAGAATAGCTACAACTTTGGCAGGGGCAGGACTAAGTTTCTCAGTATGGCCCTGTGCTAGGGTGTGTCAATCTTGACACTCTGGATGATGATTAGCAGAGACGGGGCAGTTAAACCTTTGTGTCCATTCACTCTCAGGCTTCTGCTGGAATTGGCAAATATTATAGTGACTGTTGTTTAAAAAGTAACTTTTTACTAGGAACTGGACTAAGACCACCAACTCCTTTCACGTAAGGCACCAAACAACAATAATGGTTTCTTGTCACTTCTGACCTGGCTTAGAGCTCAACCAGTGCCCCAAAGGGGAAAGAATATTACACTTGCAATTTTCTTCAAATATCTACATCTTTTAGATTCCCTTCACATTACAGTTTTATTAGTAATAATTTATTAATTTATTAATAATAACAAGTTTCAAAACAATGTTCTATTTATGGGCTATTTGTGTAACAGAACATCAATGAACAGATATTCACAAGAATTTAATATATACATGTAATATAAGCTGCTAAATGAATTCACCATTTAAATAAAATTGAATGATAGGGAGCTTGGAATTATCAAGTATGTAAGAAAATGACAGAAAAGTTTTGAATAATGACCAGAATGCCAAACTTCATCACATTTTAGATCTTATTGTCCAATTTCTAAGTATTTGAAAAAAATTTTACTGCTTTCAAAGTTCCTTTAGATATCACATTTTCTTCATGGCAGGAAATAACTCTAATGTACATTTTGGTAAATTATAGCCAGAAATAATCCTATAACATGTGTAAGTCTTGAAAAAATAATATATCAAAGTAAAGTCAAAAAACTATATTACAAAAATCAGTAAAAGTGTCAATTATTATTTGTCTGATTAAAATCCAATCTATTATATTCCTTTTTACTTTTAGAATTGTGCACATAACTTCAAAATACCTATTAATTCAAATAACAAATTATTTAAGAAAAAATAAAAAGCAAAAATGAAAAGACCAATTATTAAGCAAAGAAGTAACATGCAAAGCTAAAGCCTGATCTCTTTATTCATTTAACAAGTATTTATTGGCCCCCAGTAATTTGCCAGGCACAGTCCTAGAGCCTATGGGGAAACACACACAGCTTTGAAAAATCAGACAGATATCCCTGCCATCACGGAGGTTATATATACTGTTACTACAATATCGTTTCATTATATAAAATGTTTTACCTTTGTATATTCAATAACTTCTCAGATATTATTACTAAAAAGCACAGCTCTAAATAATAAGAACTTTTGGTATCAATCTCATAGTAACATACGCATTTGAACACTTGGCACAGTTAAAGAGGAAATGAAACTGGTGACTTCTTTTACCCATAAGAAAAAGGATAGATAACGCTGTCACTTACATGTAAAGCTTTGGACAGCTAAGTAATATAGATTTAAATTAAAAATGACAGATGCACTTACTTGAAACATAATGGTTACTGAAGTGAATCTTTATTACTTCAGTGTTGTGGTTAACTATTAAATGGCTCAAGTATTATTTTCAGGTGTGAATGTTGTGACCACTGTTGGTCAATGTCCTATGTAGTAATCACTGTTTTCCGGGTAAATCATGTTCTAAGAAAGGTGATTGTCCTATGTGGAAAACTTATAGTGGTGATAATCCCAAGTTAGTTTTTATCAAATCAGTACTCATTGATTTCATATGTAACCTTGCTGAATTCCTAAGCACAGAGAGTATGCCATATGACAACATGAAAGTATTCACCATAACTACTTTTTTTTAAAGGCAACAAGAATTTTCAACTCACTTTGGAACATTACAATTAACCTCTTTCCTTCTGAAGACTCAATATTCATTGGTGTGTCAAGGAAGAAAAAACTGTTACACATAAGTGATGCCCAATATCTATATAAATAAATTAGTATATCAGTTAGAATTTTCCCAAAAGGCGGTTGTTGAAAAACATTTAAGACCTTCCTATTATGGTCTGGCTTCCTCACTCTCTCCAGACGTACCTATGTTATTTAGATACAAACAAAATGTAAGAAAACTACATTCTACGAAAATATTTGCTCGATATTCTATCTCTTCCCCAACTTCTGGTCCCCAACACATTGCCACTACCAAATACGTAAATAAACAAGCAAACAAAACTATATATTTCCTCGTTTTTGTCAAAAATTAAACAGAAGTATAGGTGCAGGTAAATGGATACACAAGCAGGTTTCTTACTGAAGCACCATGTACAGCACACCCGGAGGGAAGGCATGCGCTTCTGCAGGTAGCTCTACCCGCAGGCATAGGTGGTATGAGAGAAGCAGACTACAGGAAAACAAAAGGTTACAGTGTGGCCTATCACAAGGGAACTAGCATCAGGTACAACAAATGTGGCTAGATATATAGTGAAAATACTAAATGAAAATTGCTGTAGAAACCAGAGAAAAGTGAAAACACGTGAAAAAGTATATACACTCTTTTTTTTTATTTTTTATTTTTTAATTTATTGGGGTGACAATTGTTAGTAGAATTACATAGATTTCAGTTGTGCAATTCTGAATCACATCATCCATAAATCACACTGTGTGTTCACCACCCAGAGTCAGCTCCCCTTCCATCACCGTACATTTGATCCCCCTCATTTCCTAAGTCAAACCCAAGCTCATCAACTTTAAGGCCGGCCCTAAGATGCCAACTGCATTAAGTAGAGATAAGTCTCAGCCTGAAAGTTTATTTCCTGTGATGTATCACTGTGGTTTTTGATTTTATATCTGTAGCAGTATCTTAAATTGCATTTGTTCCAAAACGAATTTCATGCTCAACTTGTTTTTCATAATTAAACTTCCTTTAGCAGTCCCTAATATGTGTATTATTAAAACTCATTAGTCCCATTCACACTTGCCTGTCATTTTTTGGCTGCACATTCACATATTGAAGTGCTCTGTTGCCATATATAGGAAGAAAATTAAATAGTAAATATGGGGACTTGAGCATTTTATGAGTGTCAGAATGAGAGAGTGCCTGCAAGGCCCATAAGATTTCACACAAAAGAGGCGTTACTGCTAAAGCTAACACGCTGACACATCTCTGATCTATAAAGTCTACAGTAATGGCAGCAGTAAAGCGTTCTGCCATTGACTAGAATTTCTCTTACATACCACGGAAATAGGCATAGAAGAGATTATACTGATTGTTATAAAAAGAATTCATATAAAATCCCCCCAAACTTTAATGTCTAATCATTTCAAATGCCTAGAGTGATTTACTAGTTTGCTCTGACTTCAGTAAAGGTTAGAGTTGGCAGTCTTTCTCTTTTACCCAGGTTTGCTACCAAATGGGTGTGTGGTTTTGTTGTTGTTGTTGTTGTCGTCGTTTTCTTTTTTTTATTTTGGCAGGGGATCTTAAAGGCAGAGATATCACAGCATCATAGGACTATTTGACACTGTCAGTGCAATACCCTTAACAACAAAGCAAGAATAATCAAACCTGTTACTGTTAAAGACTTATGCTTAGCAACAGTGGAGAATGTTGCCATGCCACACTGTTAAGCGGTCAGCTGCCTCAAAATATTTTAAATTATCTTTTAAAAGGTATTTAAAATGACACTCTAGATTCATCATGAGTGTTCATTTTTTTATTTTTCAATTTTTATGGGCTTTGCAAATTTGAGACATTAAAAAGTGAAATTTTAAATTAACTGCAAGTTAGTTTTGTTTTGCGTTTCTCAATAAAGCAAAAGAGATGAAAGATTTGCATTTGGGGCTGCCATTTGTTAAATTTCTACAAATCATTAAAGGATTGCCCTTTTCATTTTGCTTTCTGTTCAGTGTGTAGTAATTTAATTTTTAAAACTCAGTTAATGTAGAAATAACATTTAACTGTATTTAATCTTCTCAAAATTAAAAGAAGGTGCAGCAAAAGTGTTATCTCCCTCCTTGAATGTTAGGCCACTTGGAACATATGGAGATTTTCAGGGGACAGGTGTATCTGTTAAGCAAAGCTCCAGTAAATGCAACATCAGTTCTTCCATAGGGATAAGTTTTGGGGAATCCAATGGTAATTCTTATCATGTACATTAGGAATTGGGCTTGCAATTATTAAGGCTAATTGAGAGTTTCCATAACTTTACCCCAAATTACCACATTTTCTGTTATTCTGTAGCAAACTTGGAACTGATAAAAGCCACCATGTAATTTTTAATAATCATGACCAAAAATATGTATTTGGATAAGGTAGAGCAAAAATGTAATTAATTTTCTAAGTGAACTCTTCAGGTTTTTCAGTAGTCCTTACAGTGATCCTCTCTATTCATGGAGAACATTTACTTAACTGGTTACCTTGCTCTTCATGTATTGACTACAGTTTTTAGTGGTGTGTAGTTTTGTTTATTTTATTTAGATTGTTACTGGACTTCCAAAGTGAAATTACCACCTACAAAGTTTACCAAAGTTTTGTGCAGGAACTCCTTTTAGAAACCAAAGAGTAGGCCAGAGTTTTCCCCTTTTCATTCTCTCTGCCGAAAGAGAATAGAACGAGGGAGTGGAAAGTACTGATTGTTCTTGACAGAGAAAAATATTGTTCAAACAAGACAAAGGCACGTTAAGCTGAGTTGTCTGCTTTAGCACTAGGGAACATGCCATGACCACTGGTTCAAAGATTGCAAAAACATGCAAGTTAACTTTGAAAAGGACCTCCTTTATCATGTTTCATCTACTTTTTATACTCTTATTCTTCATCTACTTTTGTATCAACACTATACTCTTTTCAAGCCTAAAAAGAGAAATCCCAGCCCATCTCCCATTCCCCTTCAGTGTTTAATTATCATTTAATATGCTATTTGCTTGCTGTCTTCTTTTAATCATTTAATTAAAAAAAAAAAGATGTTAAATTTTACTGGACTGCGTGGCTAGGGCCAGTGGCTAGAATGCACCAACACACAGCACATCCATTCTTCTAGTTCATGCTGCACATCAACCACGTGACTTAGAGCTGTGTGAAATAAAAGGCAAACCTAGCCTCTCAGATATCTCCTTAAAATGAACAATTGGGCTTGCAGAAACTATTCCTTGCTATTTCTATCATTTTGAGACATGCTTATACAGTCTGCAGAAATAAAAACTAACATTTCCACTGTAGAATTCTTAGGAGACAGAACTTTTATATTTGCTATTTTATCTTTAAAAAGAAAAAATAAATGTCATGTGCTTGTTTCAAAATTTAGATTTCAGAAACATATATAGACACACAAATCCAGGAAGAAAGTTTGGTGAGTCTCCGCTTTTAATACCAGGATGTCTGATGTATTGTGAACTCCTGAAATAAGTACTGGGTGGATGAGTGCTTCAGATGACATTGAAGAGTTGCCTTTCAATGAGTCACAAATAATGAAGAAGTTTCAATGCTAAAACCATAAGGGTATCTACACACATTTTATAATCTGTAAACGAAAACCCCTGGGAAAAAAAATCTGATGCTTTTCTTCAGAAGATTAAAATGTACACAATACATTGTGTTATAGTTTAGTATCTATCTCCATGTCATTCTAATGTATTTGAATGTGTGAAGGTTTAAAATGTAACAAAATGGCCTTAAATAGAAAAAGCCAACTAAAATTATGATGCCGAATGAGGTGTCAGAAGAATGGGGGTGGTGTTCATTAACCTATTAACATATCTATCTATATAAATATATGCATATTTTAAATGAATCAGTTCTTTAGATGTTATTGTTCTGAACCTGTGTGGACACCAAAACTGGTTCAGAATAAACTGCTTTCCTGGATTCCAAAGCAACTTTTAGTTTCTTAAGTCAATTAATATTTACTCATTTGGGTAATTAATTTTAATTATATCTGCTGAAATTGATTTTCCCTTTGCAAATAAAGGTAAGCTTTTCTTGAGAGCTACAAAATACATTTTTAAAAGGGAGGGGGGAATTCCCCCTGAATTCAGCTGCAAGAAAATATCCGGGAACGCGCGCGCTCCACTCAGTCGGAAAGAAAAGCCAGTAAGTGACGAGGCAGCCAAGGTTGGGATGCATCAGAAATGCAGCGGCTGCTTGGCGCGCTCGCCATCCTGGGCCCTGGGCAGAAAAGCTGCAATGCCTTCCTGGACTCTTCCAACTCGAAGAAAGTTACCTTGGACAGTATTATGCAAAGTCGTGCAAGTGAATTACAAGACAACATGAGTGGCCACTCACTCACTTCTGTCTCTATCCGATTCAGTGACCCTGTAACCCTTTAGTGATCAGCTGAGAGAAGGGGGAGGCGTGAAGGAGAAAAGAGAATGAGGGGGAGGCAGAAAGACACAACATGAAAACGGCCAATTCTCCCTGCAAAATTGCCGGAAAAGCCAATAGAGACGCCGAAACCGCCGCGGAGCCAGCCGCGATGTCTACTTGGGCTTTCCCCCTCCACACTCAGGTATTCCAAGGCATCACTGCCTCCTCTCCTTAAAGTATCACTAGGAGAAAGCCCTGCATCCAAAAGGGATCCCCCAACTGGGAGATTTTCAATGCTAAGTTGAGAGCTTGGAGGGTTTGCTCAGCTTCCCCATTGACGCCACAAAAGAGGGTTTTTTAAGCTCCATCTAGGTAGCTCCCTAGCGATCCCGAGATGCGCGAGGTGGTTTTGCTTCCCCCTTTCTCCCATTTCAACAAGCACCGCGTCCGCAGCACCTTCCGCGCAGCGGCACACAAACCACGGCAGCACCCCCCCAATAAAAGACCCCCAAACTTACCCTCAGTAAGAAAAATCCACAGAGGGAGACCCCTCATCTTCCCCCAGTCCCCTTCCAATAATTCAAGGAGACAGTTTCTACAACACTTCGCCGTCAAATTCAAGCTGAATTGGTTAAAGTATTTACCAGTTTCTAGAGGCTTTTTTGGAATTTTGAGCACCAGGTAATTCTTGTTTCAGAATTCAAGATGCTTCCTTTATTTTATTTGTTTTTTTCTTCTTTAAGCAGCCGCAACCCCCGTTTTGCTCCCCCCCTTCTTCTCTTTTGCTTTCTTTCTTTCTTTCCTTTTTTTTTTTTTTTTTTTTATTCACCCACAGACACTTCCAAAACGTGTCGATTGATCCTTTTTTCTCTCCAGCTGCAACCACGATCCAGAGTCCTGGGGACCCAAAGCCACCTCCATGTAAATCCGACCATCAAGCAAGAAATACAAATGATCAAAAACGTTACTTCTTTCAGCTGCAATCAGATAATCCTACTAATCCAATAAATTTATCTCGATTGGAAATTGACCTCAAAAATGAATCCCCGGTGCTGATGTCCGGTAGAGCGATTTCGTAGCCCTGTTCGGGTGACCGAAAGAACTGTGGTTTCTTTCTTTCGCTCTTTCTTCTTTTTTTCAATCTTTTTGGATTCTGGGTGCACTGCTCGCAAAAATGCCGAGGACCGTGGTTTTCCCCTAATATAGGTTTCTACTCCAAATCGGTGCAGAATGAAAAATGGTACAAAGATACCCCTAGTGGCTCGAGATAACATTGCAGGGATCTCACTTTTTTTTTTTTTTCTTCAATCCCCTCTCCTCACGGATTTTTTTTTCTTTTTCTTTTTCTTTTTTTTCCCCCTGTAGATAACTGGCTGCTGCTGTAGTATTTAAACAAGAAAGCTGAATGGAAATTAACATGAATAGTATATGATTACTTGAAAAAAATCGTGTGATCTTTCTTCTTTGTTTTACTTTAAAGACTGAATCTTCTGTGCTTCTGTCTCCCGCAGTATCCATCTTTTCTCTACAGAACTTTCCCCAATGGCATTTAGTAGCTAAAATGCCAATTTAGGGCAGTTAGTGATTTCAAAGCAAGTATATTTGTTTCCTGTGTGACTATAGATATCAAAAGACGCTCTAATATTCCTAAAACATGCTCCTTTTAGAAAAACCCTTAACAGTGTTTTGCTTTTTTTTCCTTTAAAGGAATATGAGTGTACATACCAGGGGTGCCAAAAAAAAAGTATATACATTTTAAGAGATATTAACACTTTGGTCAACATTGCTCGAGCAGTAGTTCGCCATAATAAGAAGTGTCTGAATACTGATGGTAACCACTTCGAGCACCTCTTGCAATTGCAGAAGTTAAACATGACTTGTGTTCATCCATTGCTATCAGTATATATTGAGTATTACAATTTTAATACTTTTTTCCTTTCTTAAAATGTGTATACATTTTCTTGGCACACTCTGTATATACAATCTCTTCTCATTTTGAACCTTTGATGTTCACTCAGTAAAGCAGATCGCTGCTGGGACCCTGTGGCAAGAGTATGATCTATGTGCCATTACATGGGCCTCTATCATTGTTGCCCTGCATCCTTCGCAGTTCAATGACTTACAGATAACTACTAGCATTTTTCGCAGGTTTTAGAGAAAAAGAGCCAATGCCATGAGTTTTAGGACTCATTTTTGGTAAGCAATACTTCACAAATTTATTGTGCTTACCAGTGACCCAGGAATCTTTTAAAAATGAGGACTGTGAATCTGTAGAACCAGAGAAAGAATGAGATTCTGCATATCTAACAAGCCCTCTGACACACTCTGATTATCAATGGCCTAGTAAATCCAGGAGGTTGGATTAACTTTTTTGCTGGTGGGTGCAGGAGCTGCAAGGACTCCAAGATCTTTCACTGTGCTGACTAAATAATTAACCCCTTTTAGTGTAGGAGCTGTTAAGGAGTCAAAAGACCTTCATTCTACCACTGGTTTTGCTCTTAACTGGTTATGTGACTGTGAGCAGTCACTTTTTGACCCACAGTTTATAAATCTATTAAAATTAAAGAGTAAACCCAAATAAATGAGTAAAATATATGTTCTTTGATAGGAGACTCAATATTGTAAAATAATCTATAAAATTAATGTAATTATTATAAAAAGCCCACTATAGTTTTTCAAGAAAGTTGAAAACTTAATCCAAAAATTTGTTTGCAAGAGCAAAGGGTCAAAACTTGTCAGTACAATTTTTAAGAAGAAGGTATTGGGAATTCCATATGAACTATTAAGGCTTAATACAAAATGACAGTAATTGAGGCAATGTAGCCTTGGTTTAGGAATAGAAATTAGCTCACTAGAATAGAGGGCTGGGAAATATATTGACAAATTTGTAGAAACTTGATACATAGGTGTCACTAGAGAGCAATGCAAAAATGAATTATTCAGACAATACATTAAGCATATGAAAAAATTATAATACTAGCTCTCAACTTCACACCTAAATAAATATTTAAAGTAGGATAAAGACTTAAAGATGCAGAGCAAAGCTTAAAACTTTTAGAAAAAGATAACTATGATTTGGAGTAGATGGAAAGAGAAGGATTTTTAAACATTAAGATATAAAAAGTGAAGTCCATAAAGGAAGTATGTTAAATTTGATATATTAAAATGAAAACTTCATGTACATCAAAAAAAGTCAAGGAATAGACTAAGAAAAGATATTTGTTATGCATATAACCAAATAAGGATTAGTATCTAAGTATATAAAGCTTTCTTATAAATATATAAGGACAAAAAATATGATAGAAAACAGCGAGCCAAGATTAACAACCAATTGACAGAAAATTCTCAATGTCCAATAGACATATGGAAACAGTATTCAATTTCCTAGTTATTAGAGAGATACAAGTTAAATGATGGACTATCATTTCACAGCTATGAAATTGGCAAAAAATTTTAGGTCCAGCAATGCCAAGTATTGATGAGGATGTGGAGCAAGCACAGAAAGTATGTAATACAGCAACAACTTTGGAAATCAATTAAGTGATAGGTGAATGTTTGCACATACTAAAACCCATTCTCCCCACTCCTGCATACTTCTCCACACATGTACATAAAACACCCATTACAGAATTATTTGAAAAGCAAAAAAAGGGGAGTTGGTAATCTAAATACCTTTTGATAAATAAATGGACTGGTAATGTATAGACTATTCGCATACTGCAATACTGTAGTAGATGCAGTAGAAAGAACAAGGAATGCACTATAGCTACTTGAGTTATTCTGGGTGGATTCATCTCAGAAATGCAACGTGGAGCAGCAATAACAAAAGCAGATTGCAGAAAGATACCTGTGGGATGATACTATTTTTAAATCAAGTTTTAAAACATGAAAAATAATTATACCTATTATTTTTTGAGCACATCTATGTGTGGCTAAAGTACATACACATGCATAACAATGATAACCATGAAACTCAGAATAGAAAATAGAAAAAGTGGAGAACCATATGATTTCACTGATATGGGGATATAATACTGAAAACAACAAAAGAACAAGACAAACAAATGAAGAAATAAAAACTAATAGATACGGACAACAGTTTGGTGGTTATCAGAGGTTAAGGGGGGAGGGGAGTGCGAGATGAGGGTAAAGGCGATCAAATATATGGTGATGGAAGGAGAACTGACTCTTCTGGGTGGTGAGCACACAATGGGATTTATAGATGATGTAATACAGAATTGTATATCTGAAATCTATGTAACTTTACTAAATATTGTCACCCCAATAAGTTTTAATTAAAAAAGAGAAAGGAAAGAAAAGAAAATGGGGGTTAGTGAAATTGGGAAGGCATCACAGTGAGCTTCAGCTGAATCTTCAGTGCTTTATTTTTCAGACTTAATCTTGAGTACACAGGTGTTTATAATATTACATATGAAATATTTGTACGCCTGAACTATTTCATTAAAATGCAATATTTAAAGTAGATGATTTCTATGAATGCTTACAGTATTAGAAATTTTTCTAATTAGAATAAGTATATGTAGAACTGAAAAAAAAAACAGTACGGGAGTTCAGAAATTCATGATGTGTTTTCTATATAGAGATTTAAAATATCTGTAACACTTTATATTTCTAAGAAGTGGATATAGATAAGTGCTTATTTATTTCTTTAATGCATATGAAAATTTCCAGCTATCAAGCAAAAATTGCCATCTAAATGAGAAAAACGGGGTTGAAATAGGGGGAAAATATAACCCTCAACTAATTCTTTCTTGTATTTTCCTTTATTCTTGCATATAATATCTCATATGTATATAGTAACAAGGCCTCTGGAATTGTGAAACAGGCAAACAGTCGATTGTGTTCAGCTCTGACCAGTTAACAGGAAACCACCAAAGCCAGAGTAGCCCTAACCCAAACAACACAAAAGACAATTCTTCCAGAATATTGAAAATACATATGTAAATTCAAATACGGAGGCTTTGTTGACAGGAAATATGAGAACTTGAAATCTCATTTCAAGTCATTAAACAGTATTTTTCATAATTCATGAAAAATAAAAGATACTGAATGTTAGGAAAGAATTTTTGTAGAGTCCAGTCTTAGAAATAAAATAGTTAGATTAGTAGTTAATATCACTCAACTCACGATAGATACCTGGACAAATCGTCAAACAATCAATATTTAACCATTCAGAACAGTGGTCTTGAGCAATAACCAAAGCAGCTTTGTGATCAAGAAATAGTGAGAGGACAATTTAATTTCCTTAGAACAGACAAGAAGGAAGGGGTAGAGGTAATATTTCTGAAATTTGGAGAAGTTGACATATTCTTTCAGCAACCAGCTACTGAAAACTGCAGCTGCCTACTGGGCACAGTCCAAGCAGCATTTCACAGGAGAGCTGACTTTGATACAAACAACCACCACAAACCCTAACTTTGCTATTGACAATTAATTTCTTGATTGTAAATGGTTAGTTGTTGTTTTGAATTAATACTTCATCATCCATACTGAAAAGTTAGATATTAGTTATTAATATACGTAGAAAGTAAACATTTTCTGTATGTTTAAGTACAAACTGGTTTGAAGGTTAAGGTAGTCAATGAAGGATGAAGAGTAACAGAAGAAGTACAAAGATGAAGGTAAAACATGAATCAAACTCATGTCTCTCCCTAGTGATTTACTTTATAGAGAGCATAGAAATTTACTTAATCTTTGTGTCCCTCAGAGTACAAATGATTAGTGAATGAATGACTTAATAGATCAAAGAGTGAAACAAGCTGGTACATGAGAAAAACAAATTTATTCTCTATATTGGATGGGCTTGCTAATCTCTCTTCAGAGAATAGAATTAATAGAGGAGGGAAGTAAAAACAATTATTATGACTAACGATAATGAGAAATAAAAGGCCAGAATTGGCAAACTTGAGTGTCAATTAGAATAGGGGATTCCAATTTGATTATGTCACTAAAATCTCAGCTATGTTAAACCCCATGGTAGGATTACACATTCCATTTTGGTTTCTATACTTTAAACAAATAAAAAATGATTGATTAAAACCAAGTGGATCATGTACAGAAATGGCATGATTCTACTAAAAAAATAAATGAGACAGTATTTGTTGTTTTTAATATAAGAGGAGTCATTATGAAAAGAGAGTTATGATTTATTCGGGGGATAACTGATATAAAGGCACTTTTTTTTATGACCAGGTCAAATCAACTAAGTGCTGCCTGGTAGTAAATATTTTAGGATGTTATGAAAGATTGGTGCTCTATGTCTGAAAAAAATAAATAACGTAAATTATAGTAAAACAAATTTCTAAAACAAGTCTTGGGAAAAAATATTCCTCTACCATCTTCAGAACTCCCCTGATGTAACCTCATTTTAAGTTCTCAGACTTGAATCTAAATGAACAGCAATTGGGAATTATGAAAAGCATAAAAATAAAAAGCATTGCAACATTTTAAGGCCTAACCGCTGCGAAGGTGGCTGTTTGCGAGGGGGTTCTACAGGGAAGAATCTGTTCACACAATCCTCCTTAATTAGAAAAGACTACTTAAAACACTTGATTGATACTGAATATTTCAGGTATGCATTCAGAAAACACACCTGCTTGAACACTAAATTTATACATGTTTCTCTATATTTTATGGTTTAAAGACTTGAATTGGAAACCAAGGAAGTCATGATCAAGACTATATATTTTAGGATGAGACTGTCACGTGGAGAAATGGGGCTTCTTCATCAAGGTTGGTTTGAGATACTGAAACATGTTTAAAGTTCAGTGGCTTAAATCAGAAATAAATCCAGATTTTCAAAATAAACTCACATCATTTTGAACTGTTAAAAACTTCCAAATATTAATGCCATTCTGCTAATAATATGTTTTCTTTCTTTTTGAAGGTACTCTTTTTCTATATCTATAATTTATAGTTATATTTAATTGGTACAATTACTCTTTACTTAAAATATATCAGCATTCTACTTCAAAGATTTTAGCTATTCATAGCTGAATACATTATTTTATAGAATATATTATTTATTTTGAAATAGATTTTTACATATTTGAGAGACTGAGTAGTATTTTTACTGACCCTCTATTAATATCATGCAGATTCTCTTGACATTTTAGCTGCTTTTGACTCTGTCATACCATGATTGATTTCAGGACCTTGTAGTATAGTCTAGAGCGACTTAAATTACAAAAAAAAAAAAAATGATCTTAAGTATTCCTTTAGTACTGAATAAATACAAACAAAAAATCATCCTATTGTACATCATGCATTGAAGCTTATTGTATAGTATTTATTTGAGTCTATATTTCTAGTATTATCAAAAATTTCTATAAAATTTCACCCAATTGTGGAAAAGCCACATGAAAATTAATGTTCTGTAGCTCAATCTAGAAAATAAAATTTTTAGTTATATCCCTATGGCATTGCCCTTTTATTGTATCACAGATACAGTTTGGGTATTCTTCTTTTTCTGGGTAAGATTCTACGCTAATTATACAACTAAAATAACACTAGTCTAGATTTTCATTATTGTTCACTTGGTGATTTGATGAACATTATCTACCTGTCTCAAAATATTTAGTTCCATAATTTCTTAAACATTAAATAAAGGAGACCTTTAAATGACATCTCCAAAAGGAATGGATATTTCTGTATTTGTCTCTTCTGTTTGTGTGTGTGTACATGCCTGTCTGTCTCTTCCTATTTTTTCCTCTCTCTCTGTCCCTCTCTCTTTCTCTCAAGATCTCTAAACACATAAATCCACCTTTTTTAGTTAATTTTTGAATATTTACCTCAAATTGGGAATTATGTCACAAATGTTTCAAAAGTATGAATTTTCCTAAAATCACTTGTATTTGGTTTTAGAGCTTGCTTTTATTGCATGTAAATAAAACTATTTTGGGTGATCTAGATACAAACAATAGAATGATGTAATGAAAGAATGATAAAGCCATATTGCATTCAATGTGTATGAAGTCGTTTAGTCTTCCAACCATCTGTAATAAAAATCAAGACCCCCCTAGCCTAAATGTTGTGGCTTTTTCTCTGAAAATTTCCCAAAACTCCCTAGAGAAAAATAACCCAATCAATGGTGTTTTGTTACTTTAAACAACATATAATCTTGACCCTTTACAGTAATTTTTAAATAGCTGCTTAAGTAGGTTACATAGAGAAGGTAATGTGAAGATATTTCAAAACAAAATTTGTTATAAATCTCAAAGTTGCTAGACTACCAGGATAGACAGTTTATGTGTTAACAGAAAGTTTATCTACTGCTTGATGCAATGAGAGTGTAACTCTTGGCAGTCTGCAGTACATTAAACCAATTCACAGTTCACTTCCTCATCTTCATCACTCACAAGTTTGATAACAGACATAGGAAATACTTTGTAGTCAATATCAGTTTTACCAGGACTCAAAATAATGACTAAAACAAATGGAACACATTTTAACTATGGCCTAAAGAATTTGATAGTCCCTGTATAGACTCCAAAGATATCCTTTTGCTAAACAGGAAAACAAAACAAAACAAAACAAAACAAAAAAGAACAAAAAGGTTAAATGACTGACTTAACTAAGGTCACGCTGAGTTCAGGGTCATCACTACATGAGAAGCTACTGCACCAAGCCACTTCAGACTTGTTGTTGTTTATGTTTGGTTTTTGGTATTAAAATGTCATTGTTCTTAAAGTATTTGACCACAACCAAATTTTTAAAATTGTAATTAACAAATCAAGAAAGCACAACACTAAATATTCTTAATGTAGCAAGAATTACAGCCTTCCAAAGATGTCCACATTTTAATCCCTAGAATTTGTAAATATGTTACCTGACATGACACAGGGACTTTGCTGATGTGATTAATTTAAGGATCTTGAGATGGGATCAATGTAATCACAAGGGTCCTTATTAACAGGAAGTCAAAAGAGTCAGAATCAGAGTAAGAAGTATCATAATGGCAGCAGAGCAGAGATGTGATAAAGAGCAAGAGAGAGAGAGAGAGATTTGAAGATGCTAGACTGCTGGCTTAGAAGATGGAGGAAAGGGTCATAAGCCAAGGAATACAGGTGGCTTCTAGAAGTTGGAAAAGGCAAGAAAATGGATTCTGCCATACAGCCTCCAAAAAGAATGTAGCCCTTGGCAACGCACTTTAGACTTCTGACTTCCAAAACTGCAAATTCATAAATTTGTATTGTTTTAAGCCACTAACTTTGTGATAATTTATTACAGCAGCAACAGGAAACTAGTACACTTAATTAAAAATATTAAATGTGTTCTTGGAATAATTAATGCTGCCCAATAGAAACATAATGTATGTTACCTAAGCAATTTTAAATTTCCTAGTATACATTTTAAGAAGACTTAGGTGAAATTAAATTTAATAATGTATTTTACTTAGCCCAATATATAAAAATATTATCATTTTGATATGTAATCACTATCAAAAACTAATAATGAGATATTTTATAATTTTTCATACAAACTCATCAAAAATCAAATGTGTACACTGGATATCTAGGTGTCTACAGCACATCTCAATTTGGACTAATTCCATTTCAACAGTTGAGCTCAGTAGCCACAGATGGTTAGAAATTGCCATATTGCATAATGCAGCTATAGACTGCAAGAAACAAAGAGAAAAAATCATACATTTTATATAGATAATTCTAATATTCTTTTATCCGTAACAATCTAGATTAAGAATCACTTAAAGAAATCAGGATGGTTGTATGGTTAATTTTCTGATAACTTTGTACTTGGAAAATTTATTTAAGAAGATCAGAAAAGGAACAAAAATAAAAAAGAACATGAAAGAACAGTATGATTACCTACATAATGGTATTGAGTTGTTTGATGTTAGTGAAAAATGCTAAGGATAATAGAAAAAAATGTATCCAGTATTTTCAGAGCAAAAAGATAGCCAAAAATATGATAAGAATGACATTGCTTGGGGCCAACTATGTAGTATGAACAAATGACCAACAGAAAAGCAAAACTATTAAACCCTTCCTTTCAATTTCTCCGTAGAGAAGAATGATGTTTAAACTGGAAAAGAATATGATGGTGAGGAAATAGTAAGAAAGCCTGAAGGTGATATAAATTAGTTTTAAGATTCCAGGTTCAAATCCATTACCTAAAAGGATACTAAAAATACTTGAAGATGTGTTCTTGGAACTAGTACCTATTAACTTTGAGTCATTATGGAAGAGTGCCAAGAAAATCATTAACTGTCCCGGTTTTCAAACAAGATTCCAAAAACTAAAGTTTACTATTCTTGACATTAACAGAAATTCTAGAACCCATGCTCACATGTGATCACTAAGTATATGTCATATCAGAATAAAATCTTTTTATTACACTTACTGGAGTAGCAGATCATAAATGTGGTTTGAATTGTTTATCTCTACTTCATCCAAGGCCTTTTATAAAAACTACTCATAATTTTCTTCTTGACAAAAGTATGACGTATGGACTGAATATGTTGTAGTTGAGTAGATCCTTTGAAAATTGAACAATCATTCTTCTGTAGCATCCAATGAATATTCTTTGATGTTCTCTTCTCTTTTGCCTTTTTTGAGGATAAAACTTTCTAAAGGAACTTGTTTTGTGATAAGCCTGTCCATTAAGTAAATTAGTCTAATGGTGGGTATGAATAAGAAGCTTTAGTAGGAGCTTGCCTGAGCTCATAGACTTTTAAATAGATGATTTAAGACCATCAACTGTTTTTGGAATTATATTTTTCACTGATGCTTTTTCAAACTATTTGATAAGGAGTTTGATATCAATTATTTTTATATTAAATTTTGTCCATCAAATTTTGATATCTAGTGTCACTCTGTGTCCTCTATTGCAACAAAGAAATCAAGATCACCTTATTTTTGGTTTAGTCACTGATATAATATGAATATTTCTATTTAATTAACCAACCATATTTTTATCAAAAGGCATTTCTATTGATAGTATTTAATTGAATTACAAAGAACTTTGGGTTGTAAGTAGAGTAATTTTAAAAACAGCTTCACTAAAACAGCTTTACTATTAATCCAAATTTAAAACAAATCAATTAAAATACAACTCAATATCAATCTTAATTTTGGCTGCACACATTTCAAATGAATTTTTATAATATAATGGCTATGTTCTTTCATCATGTTTGACTCATAATATGGGCAAAATCTAAATCTTCTCTCTTCCTAGAGGTAGATCAAGAAGCAATATAACTGACAATAATAATAGTAACAGTAACAGAAAAGAAAATAGTCTCAATATAACTTGCCTCCCTCCTTTTCTCATGTTCTCTCTTTTCCTCTCCTCTTCTACCTCTCGTGTTTAATACATGTATATTAAACACAATATATAATATATAATTATATGTATATTAAATATATTAAGATAATTAAGTATATTTAATATAATATGTAATACAATACATAAAACATACAAATGAGGATATACATATTTCCAGGTGGTTATTGCAGACTAACATTACCTACTTCTTTGCTCTCTCAGCTTTCTTGAAGTCATGCCGATTTATCAGTCAAAATAATAAAAAGAATGTCAACTCACATTTGTTGAACGTATCCTCTATACTCAGTTCTTATGTGTATCTTTCAAGTTTTAAGGGTACATTTAATTTTTCCTACTTTTACAGGTCAGTAAACTGAAACCCAGTAACAGTAAATGACTTGCTGCCACTAACAGACTAAACTGAGATTGCATTTGAATTTAAATCCAACTCTCTTGTGCTTCTATTCATTGTGAAGGGTGGTGAACTCAGAGCTAGAATAAAGATACTGAAGAAATGACTCAGTGCCCAGAAGTTAATATAAAGGAATGGTCAATTGGGATGTCCCCCCAAAAGAGAGGGGATCACCTTCGAGTAAAGGAATGTCCCATGCACTTCTCAAAAAGCAGAGATAATGACATGATTAGATTAGCTTCCATCTCCCTGTCTCACGTAGGGCCAATGCTATGACTATTTTGAAGAGCAATAGAGGCTGAGCGTGTCCCCTGTAAACAGACATGGTTATTTCATCCCTCTGCAAAGATGAACTATGTACTGAACTGAGGGTCAACATCAGGAGGGCATTGCCAAGTGTTCAACTTGAGACCAGTTTGGAAAATCCTCTCTAAATACCGGTCAGATGAGAGAAAATACCCAAGCTGCCCCAGCCAACACTCTGGGTTGCTAGTAAGAGTTACTTCCCCTGATTATCTGGGAAATGGTGCTAGCTAGAAACCACAGACAAGACCAACATTGAAAGATGGAGCCAAACGTACCAGGGAAGCGTGATAATAGTAGACTATGATAGCAGAAGAGTAAACTAAGGTTATGGACAGAGATCACAGAGGACCTGGTAACAACAGCACTCCTTATCCAGGAATTTCAAGAGACACTGGAATTCTCAACATGGACCCACATCGGTTTATGGCTGCATGGCTATGCCACCCCCATCACAGCCCTCCCCTTTCCTCATCTAATTTTCATTCAATGCTTTCCTCACACTCACAGCAAAATAAAGCTTTTATGAAATAAATCTGGTTAAATCATTTCTCTGTTTATTACCAGAATTGGTGCTTTTCACCAGAGTCCCACTAAAATCCCTTGAGGGGGAGGTTAAAAGTACCAATACTTAGGCCTGCCTCTCAACCCCCTCAAATCAATTAAATCAGAATGTCTGGAGCTAGGGCTAAGTCACCAACACTTTTAAAACACTCCTAAATGATTCTGATGAGTAGCCAGAGGTAAGAACACTGGCCCAGAGGGTACATTGTAAACTCCATAGAATGGTAATAACTCTTTCTTAAAGCGGACCCTGCTAATCCAGACTGATCTGCACAGGATTTGCTATCAGATGGACCTGGGTTCGATTTCTAAGTTTTTCACTTGCTAGTGACACTTTAATGAGTTTCTCTTTCCTCATCGACAATCTAGAAATTGATACAATATTTGTAGAAAGGCAGAATTATCTATTTCCCTCCAACTTCAGTCTCCCCCTGTTCACTCTGAGTACAGAAATATCTTTTAACCTAACACATGTTTAAGTTTTGCTGTTGGGAATGATCTGTATTAACGAAAGAGCAGGTTATTGATTTTATAAATGCTCCATTAAAACACCACCACCAACAACAAAAAACAAACACCTAAACCTCCTCTCCATAGCTTTGTAAGGAACATACTATGAACAGAAGATACATAGTATTTCAACTTAATACGTGCTCACAAAATGAATAAATAACTCATAAAAACATCCTGGGATGTAGGGTTACAGTCACTTTCCAATGAAGTATATAATACTTATTAATGTTATTTTTTAAAATAAAACTCATTTAAAAATTGTGGAGGTTTTAGTTCTTTTCTAGGCAGACAAACTTGAACTAATAAAGGTGTGATATTAGACATTTGACACTTTTATTAGATAATGAGATCTCTCTCATGCTGGGTGCATATTTAACATAAGAGATTCGCATTATAGAAATACGTTTCAGCATAAGTGATATTTTCCTTAAGAAGAGTGTGCAATAGAGTATACAGACACTGAATTATAATTGTGCATCTGAAACTTATATAATGTCATTAACCAATGGTACTTCAATAAATTTAATTTTAAAATAAGAATATGAGTCATTTATAAAATACAGTTCACTAAGTACATTAACATATATAATTGTCTTTGACTTTTGAAACATTTTTTGAGACAAGAAAGTAGGTAATATTTGTTCTTTTTTATGATTAAAAAAATGACTGAGGAAAATTGACTTCTTTATGGCCACACAGGAGTTTGTCCAGTAGAAATCAGACATTGGACTCCCAGTCTGAAATTTCTAATAGCAAACAATGCTATTTTTCCTAAATCGGCAGAAAAGACTTAAGATAGCTTGTAGCTTTCAAATATTTTTGGTGGGTGGAAGTAACTTTTCCAAAAAAAAAAGAAATCACATGAAATTATAAGCAAATATTTCAGGTAAGAACAGAACTGAATGGTGAACACACAATGTGATCTATAGATGTATTACAAAATTCTACACTTGAAACCTATGTAACTTTACTAACCATTGTCACCCCAACAAACTTTAATAAAAAAAGAAAAAACAGAACTGATGTAGTAGAGAGGAAGAAAGCTGGGGACTAAAGCCATGCCCCCCACACTCCTCCATCCTTACCGGCAGCAGCCTCCAGGTGGGCAACTTGAAGCATGATGGGAAAACCACTTGCTCCTTATACAGATGAGGAAACACAAGCCTCAGAAATCAAGAGATTTGGCCAAGAAGCTCACTCAATTAAGGACTTCGAGTCTCTTGATTCCTAATCAAATGCTCTTTTCCCTACGTTATGTCATCTAGAACATACGGGCATTGATAGCCTTGATTACCACCTCCAAGACGGTCACTTGCTTTCCTGTCCAGCCATCGCTCTTTCCACATACTGCTTCTCTAAGTCTGCTGAGCTACTTGCGGTTTTGCTTTTTATTATTATTATTATTATTATTATTATTATTATTATCATTACTATTATTTTCAGGTGTACAAAACAGCATAGTGATTAGACATTGACACACCTCACAAAGTCATAACCCCAATCAGTACTTGTGGTTTTTCAAATCCACCATGCTTAAGCATTTGACTTTACTATATAATTTTCTCTTTGTCTGGAAAGTTCTCTCTTTGAAAGCCCGCTTTGCCAACCAACTCACCATCCTAACTTCTGCAGATCCATTAAATCTTACTTTAGTCAGCATTGACTCTAAACACACTTCCATGACACCACCTCCCACACCCCACCCTCACTACCACCCCACCCCACTTCCCACTGTTCCAATTCCTAAACTGGGTTAGGGTGTAATCTTAGTCAACCTATGCTTTTACTTGCCCCTTATCACACTTGTACTTTAACTGATTGTTTTTGAGGGAGAGAGTCTTGTCTTTCTCTACCTATATTCACCCGCACTTTGAACCTATTCAGTGTCACAATAAAAAATTGTTGAAAAAGAAAAGCAAGAATGAATGAATGCCATTTTCTAAGTAATTTTCCCAAAAAACATGAATGTGGAACAGTGTGCTATACATTCCGGGGGAGTGGGCCTCACTTGAATTTGCTACATATGCTATGTCATATTGCCAGGAAATAGGACAGACATGATCCTCAGCAGATCCTAATTTGAAGCTCTAAAACTTTCCATTACCATGAGAGAAAAACTTTGCTAGATACCTATATTAAACAATCTAATCTTTTATTCATAAAATTGAACAAAAAAACAGAAACGGCAAGCATTTGAGGAAACCCAATAGCATTAAAAAGAAAAAAACAACAACAGATAAGTAAGTAGAAAAAAAAATAACCATGGTAGGGAAATATAATTAAGGAAACAGAAGAAAAAAAATTTTTTTTACACATTTAACCTGTTATTCTTAATGAGATTCAAGGGAAATCTTATTTTAAGAAAATAAAAATAGGCATCTCTGAAAATACATCTATATGAGAATGAAGAGTTTTTATGTAATTTGAATACTGAAATGACAAATTTAATAGAAGCCCTGAGTAACCAAATACACATAGCTGCAGATTAATTCATAAATTCGAAGATGAAGTGAAAAATCTCCCCTTTTAAGAACTAATATATAATAGATTGCAAAGAAGCATTTATACAAAGGCTCAGAAGACCATGTTTTCCCTTATTTCTGTTTGTTTTTAAGTAAAACTTGATAAAAATATTTTATAAAAAGTATTCTAATAAAACATATTTTTAAGTAATGTACAATGCTCTTATAAAACTGTTAGGATAAACTAGTAAAATATAGTGTAAAATGCTTTTGGAGACTAATTTTACTGCACTTTGTAAGAACCATAACATTTCCATAGTGCTTTTTCATTTTTCACTTCAGGCAAAAGTGCTGAGAAAATAAAACACACAGCATTAAAGAAATAAGTCCTGGAAACTCCTTTTCCTTTCTGACACTACCTTTTTCTCTCTAATTTGTTTTCACTTTTTTAAATTATTTTTTTTTAAATAGCTTGATTATTCCTGAAATACCTCAAAGAAATATTTGTCATTAATTTCGTTTAGCCTCAGGATTTTGATGCTCAACAGAAGATTTCTTTATTAAGAAGAAAAATATTTTCCCTTTCTTCTACAGGTGTTTGCTGGAATTAAACCTAACCCAGTGATTTGATTATCAAATCTCTGGAAATTTTATCCAAAGAAATAATTACAAAGGAGGAAAACCTGCATATGGAAAGATGCTCCTTAGAAAATAATTTATAATAGCAAAATTAGAAACAATAAAATTATCCAGAATTGATTATATGTAAGTATATTTAAGTAATACTTAATTAAATACATAAAATATGTTAATAAACATTATTAGGAGACCATGTAACAACATGGAAAAATGCTCAAGATACAATGTAAGCAAAGGGAACAATTTTCAAAATTAAATTTGTGTTTTGATTTCAATAATATAAAAATGTAACTTTTTGAATTCGAAGAATTTTGAAGGAGAACATAAAAAATACATTATTTGATTTATTGGAATGAGTATGTACTTCCTTTATTTCTACTTATTTTAATACAGCTAGTGCAATAGATTTTTTTTTAATTTATTGGGGTGACAATTGTTAGTAAAATTACATAGATTTCAGGTGTACAATTCTGTATTACATCATCTATAAATCCCACTGTGTGTTCACTACCCGGAGTCAGTTCTCCTTCCATCACCATATATTTGATCCCCCTTACCCTCATCTCCCAACCCTACCCCCCTTACACTCTGGGAACCACTCATAAGATTTCACTGATATGTGGTTTATAAACCAAAAACAACAAAAGAACAAGATAAACAAATGAGAAACAAGAACTCATAGACACAGGCAATAGATTTCTAAAAATGGAAAAACAACAGAATTTTCCATCTTGACCATAAATGTCACAAACTTATTGAGATTAAGGTATCCCCAAAGGAAAAAAAAATGTTCAGATTCAAATTAATAGTAGAATGTATGTATGAATGTATGATTCACACACTCAATCCTGTCTGCCCTCTCTAATTTACCATATTATATAGAAGGTGACCATTTTAATGTAGCAATAGGAGCTTACATGCATATCACTTTACAGTTTTCAGAGATGTCTCTCTCTCTCTCTCTCTCTCTCTCTCTCTCTCACACACACACACACACACACACACACACACACACACACAATTATTCAGTTTTCTTAGCCACAAAGCAAGGTTAAGGTAAGTAAGATAAATAGGTATTATAGATATTATTATCCTTTTTTAATCGATAATGATAAAGTGGTTCAATGAATTTCCTAAGGTCTCACAGGGGCATAAAATGAAACTCATTTCCAAACCTTTCTTCTACATTAGTGTCACCTCATGACTTTATTTATTATTTTAATAATTCATTATACATTTAATTTATAGAGGAATCTCTTTTCTTAAGTTTCAAAATGCAGGAAAATTTTAATTCTTTACATTTCATTTGTTTATTCCTTTTTTTTTAGTGCAATAAAAATCTGAACACACACTATTTACTAGGCAGTCTATCAAGTCCTAGATTTGCCTAGATACAGTTCATCTTTAAAACATTTGTAGTCTACAACAGGAGACACATGAATAAAAAGGCATGAGTCAATGTGATAACTGCTGGAGGAGAGATATCAATAGCACACAGACAAGAAAAGGTTTAATCATTTGTGGGATGAAGGTAAAGAGGAAGTGGAGGGAAAATACTTGAGAAGGCTGAGTAAGGAGGATGAGTAGCAGTTAATGAGATATAAGACGGGGCAGAGAGTGATAATATTTTAGAAAGTAAATTATTTTTCCAAATTTAAGGACTTCACAGAACTTTATTAATGAATGTCACTGAAGAATCCAATTTTCGAAGCATTATTGAATTCCCAAGTAATTTATTCTTGGGAATTACATAAATTTGCATATGGATTGTTCAATTACCTATATTTGGTGACTTATTAATCGATGTAATTCATCAATGTGTAAGAATGTTGTTGAGGTTGAGGTTAGGAAAAGTCAAGAACAATGTCTAACATTTAAAAGGGTAAGGAAGAGCCTAGAATCTGTGGCTTCAGTCTCCATCCTGAAGCTACGAGTATGTCCCATTGAAATCATGGTGTGTGAAATTTGTGGCTCAGTTAACCTATTTACTAACCAGTCTCTTTAGACTAATTTGAAATAATAAGGTACTATTGTGTAATAACTGTCTGACATCAGCCACACTCAGTGCCATTAATTATAGGCTTACATCTCTCCATTTCACCTCACTTCCTATAGGTCATTCTTTACATAATCCCACTATTCTTAGCAACTCTTCTTTCTCTATGAACAATTCTGTTTGCTTTGAGTTTGAAGAGAATGAACATAGTGAGGGATTAAATCTCTGTTCACATTCAATGGAAAAATCCGTTTAATTCATTGAATTCTAATATGCCTAAAATAGCTTTAATTGGTATTTTCTTTCATTCAAAGAAACCGCTCTTCAATACATACATCTACAGTCTTAAAATTCTGTTGCAACATCTGCTTTGTCTTAACTCCAATTAATTCTGCTGAATTTGAAATCGTCAGGTTTGTCAGAACATTTCTTTCTGTCAAAGCACCTTGGTGGTAGTATAAATCAGTTTATCCTGATGTGGTAATTCATATAACCAGAAATCTGAAGAGCCATGTCTCAAAATCATGTTTCTGGAATCGTTCCTTCTTGCTCTGGTGGCAGATTACCTCACAACTCCACTCTTTTTCCCTCTGCAAAGGGAAGATTAAACCATCCTTCTGGAGGAGTGCCTGTTTCTTACACCATCTTTTAGTACTTATCCTTTCCTAGAACCATCATAATTGTTAGAAGTAGGCATCAGCTTTCTGAATGCACTCTAGCTCTTTTCCTGGCTTCAGCGAATTAGAACGAGTGGGGATTCAGAAGCCCAGGTCCTGGGATTTAGTAAAGTTTGGAAAATATAATTTTGCTGCTCAGCTCCCGACTCCCAGTCATTTTCAGTCAATCTCCCTTTTCCCACTCCCATGCTGCCCCACTGCAAAATACTTGCTCTCGCCATCACATCCACTCCATCCTCCATCTGTAAGGCAGCCTATTGAGTCTACTCAGGGGACCAGGAGATAGCCAGCCTCTGCATTCTCCACTGGCTGTCTGCCCTCTTCCTCATTCTCACAGGGCCCACTTCCTAGGCAGGAGCTCTCATCGTTCTCTGCTGCCTTCCCAACCTCACATTGGTTATAACCCATCTTGACATCCACTCCAACTTTGACCTGCACTCTGTATCCCTCATCTCATCATCCTGGGCTGGGTTTCCCTTTGGACAGGATGTTGGCCTCATAACTCCCTCTGCCCACCACTTGCCCCCAATTTTGCCTAGACTGTAAAACTCCATGAAAATGGGGAGGTTTGCTTATCACTGCATTTCTAATGTCCAGAAAATAAAAGGGGCTAATACACAACTATATCGGTGTGTTAAGACCCTATTCCAACTGTGGGCCTTGGTAACGCCATTTCAGCTGAAGGCCTCTTTTATTCAGAAGTATACCCTCAATATTAGGATGGTTGTTGTGGATAATCTTTCTGAAGAAGGAGAGCTAGCCAATTTAAGAGTTACAGGAATTACGTGGTTTGGAAAATATGAGGGAGCGTGTTAAAAAAATTTCTCAATCCAATTGAAAGACAGCCAAAGAAATCACAAATTAAACTGCACCATTGTTACATTCCAGCCTGTTGACAATTACGAAAAAACATTTCAGGTTTTAATCAAAATTTAGCTAACTACTAATGAGGCTGGATTTTTGGTTTTTTTATGTTGTGTGTAATAGAGGTAAAAACCTGATTCCCAAACCCCCAATTTATGCAGCGTTGTCAAGTATTTTTGGCTAAACTTCTTCACATTTGAGCGCGTGTCAGCTGCAGGAAGCACTTCCCTCCTGCCCACTTCAGAAGTGCGTGCTCTCTGACCGTGTCTAGTAAATCCCAGTGTGAGCTTCTCGTGCTCTCTCTGCACTCAGTGCTCATTGGCAGGATTCAATTCATTCATTCAGTGTTATAATGAAAATACTTAATGAGCACACCTTCTCAGTCTTCCGCTCTCAAACTTACGACTGAGCCACAACTAAGAACGACACAGCCCTCCTGTGCCGCAGAGTTATGTAGAGGTGGGGGCCCTGGAAGGCCCTTGAGGGAATCAGTCTTTCTGCACTGGTTTAGAAGCCTGGCTGACTTGCAGCGTGGCCATGTGAGCTGAAGGGCTGTGTCTTCCTGCCCTGGCTCCTTAGATTGAAAGCTGGCTGGTCAGAGACCACTGTGCCTGTGCCCAGCCAGCTCTGGACATGCTATATCCAGTAGAAGAATGATCTTTGTTCCTTCTGGTCCTTGAAGGACTTGGCTTGTACAACTGGAATATGCTTCTGTGTAACTGATCATGTGTGTCTAACAGTGACATCCATTAAAGGTTTGACCTTGTAAGAGCGCAACCATCATGAAGAAATTTGTCATGTTTTGTATTTATGTTTTTATAAATCGAAGGGACTTCTGTGTGCTTTTAAACATATTTTAAAAAAAAACAACAATTAAATTCCAGAAAAAAATATCATTCCCGATAATTCATCAATTAAAGATTAAAAATCATATAAACATCTGAAATGATAGAGAAAAATAATTGTATAGAATGCTATACTCATTTGTGATTTTAAAATATGTGTCAGTAAACCAACCATAACAGGGTTTTGTTTCTTGATATGATAAAGGACTTATATCCAGAATACACGAAGGAATCTGCAATAAATAGATAAATAGAGCCATAAAAATGATGGCCAAATATTTGAATAGACCACTCACTAAAGAAGACGTAAGATGGCAAATTAGCAGACAAAAAGGTACAGGCATACCTCTGAAATATTGTGGGCTGGTTCCAGATCACTGTAATTATTTGGTACTGTATAGCAAAATCGCAAGTCCTAATCTTTTTGCTGGTGGACGTTCTTGCATTCAATTTGTAAAAAACAATGCAACACCTATGAATCACAGTAAAAGTGAAGCACAATAAAACAAGGTATGCCTGTATTTGACATCACTAGACATTAGAGTAGTGCATGTGAAAACTACAATGAAATATAATTCATACTCCCCAGAAGGGCTAAAATTAAAAAGACCAAATATACCAAACATTGGCAAGGGTATGGAGCAACTGGAACTCTCATACAGCCCTTATGGAAATGTAGAAAGGTTCAACAGTTGTGAAAAACAGATTGGAAGTTTTGTATAGTTACACATTTACCCAAAGAGTCAGAATTCCACTCCAATTTACACAAAAGAAACAAAATTTGCACAGCTGACTTATTTATAGGAGCCAAAAACTTAAAACAAGCTAAATGTCCAGCATGAGGAGAAATAATAAATTATGGACTACTATTCACTGGAATATTATTCATCAATTAAAAGAAACACACCACTAATAAAATCAGCAACTTGGATGAATCTTTCAGACGCAAAGAAGCCAGATATAAGTCACTTAAATTGAGATTCAAGAACAGGCAATACTGATCCGTGATGATTAGTGTGACTAACTTCAAAAGAGTAGTTTCCCAGGAGTGTGTAGGTGTTGGAATTTGACTGGATAAAAACCACAATCGGAACTTTTGGGGATGATGGAAATATTCCATATTGGGATATTTCACCCACCATGTGCTAGATTCTCCCCCAGTATCACTGCCACATCCTGAAAACCACAGTGAATGAGCTTTCACTGCAGATTCAGTCTTAAACAAACCCTACTTCTACAAACATTGAATCTGGGGAAGAAGCTGTATATAGTTTTGTTTCTCTTCTAAACTCATTCTGAATTAACTTTCATTTTTAGTTTAGGAAACTGCTATTACTTAATTATACTTTTTTGGAGCTTTATAGAATTGCAAATCTCAGTATAGTTTTTTGTTTGTTTGTTTGTTTGTTTTTAAATAAAGTTGATTTAAATGTTAAGGAATAGATAAAAGTTATTTGCTGGTGTCACCATATAGCAGCAATTGAATCAACTGCTATTACAAAGATAATCCAAAATAAATTTCTAAGAGTCAAACAAGTTGCAGCTTTCATGAGCCACCTTAACCAACTGATCCCTGCTCTTTCTCACTACCACTCTGTCATGTAAAAACACTAACATTATGCCCAGGGGGGACTTTAGTCTCCTTTCACATTTAAAATTCTTTGCTGCCCTGCATACCAGCCAGCAGAGGGCTTTGAGAGAATTTCCAGGTCCTCACAAAACAGCCAAAAAGCACCTCTGTTAGTGGGCTTTGTTCAACATGTAATTTCCCTCTTACATCTGCACAGGCAGTATAGCTGATTATTCTTATTACTTGTTAAATCTAACCACTACTTATGTTCATTCAAACAGTTCTCTTTTCACTTGTCACATATATCCAATTATTCACAGGCATTTTTAGTCCCTGAGTGGACAAATCCTAGAATTTTAGAGTTGAGAGTAATCTCCGAGGTCATTCCTCTGAGGTCTTTCCGTTTAAACCTTTTACCTGAGGCTCTTTGAACAGTGCTCCTGACAGATAATTGGGTGGAAGAGAGATAAACAGATATCATTTATGAGGGAATGCACTGCACATATGCACAGTTTACCTGGCACCAAAATCACTTTTTCCATAAATTCTATTTGTTGGTTCCAGTAATTCTCTCTGCACCTATGTGGAGTAATTTTAATTTCTCTTCCAGGGGACAGCCATTCACATATTTAGAGCCTCTTGTCATTTCTTTGGATTTTGATACAAGTCTTGGTAAACAATATAATTTTCTTATTACTATATCTGCAGGCAATTAGTACTCTTTTTATTTAGGTTTATTTCTTAATGAAGTAGTAGTGATAAGAGATCAAATCTCATCATTCTGAGATTTGAATTTGCAAGGATAATCCTCCAAACATTTATAATTTAATACTATAAGGATCTCCAACGTCAGAAACAGGTTTGTGATCTAATCCAATGCCTCTCAAACTTTAACGTGCATTGAATTACCTGCAATCTTATTAAAACACAATCTGATTCAGTAGTTCTGAGGCAAAGCCTGACAGTATGCATTTTTAACAAGCTTCCTTGTTGCTGGTCATACACTGCATTGAGTAACAGGGTCTAAATAGAGTTTCTTATACAGATTTCATTAAGTTTTAAATATATGGCATGCTTTTCCACACTATTGTATTTTATATAAATACATAACTAAGGCAAAACATTAACACTAGTGTGTGTGTGTGTGTGTATAAAGTGATGTTTTATTCAAGAACCTCAAATTTGTACGAAAAGAAACTATATTTACATTTGTTCTCCACTGCTAATCATTATCTGCTATGTGGGTGCTTTAAGCTAGGAAAAAAACATTCCCTTAAATTATCTTAAATTATTTAGAGGGTAATAATTGCTCAAAACTTACGCTGTAATTAAAGCCACCATAACTTTTTTGATCCTGCACCTGTTAATTAAGAGTCTGATTTCCATAAGCTGACTTTCTTTTCTCCCGATGGCTAGCTCTCACTTTTGCCATCAGCAAGACTTTTCCATGTTTTCACAAAGGTGAAAATGACTTCATTACCCAGGCGTTAGGCACACATACTACAGAAATTTTCTCTTGTGAGCATGAATTTTCCACAGTGTGTCTATTTCAATATGGAATAAGTAATTTTCTGTTCTCTAAGAAGAGAATCATCCATTGCTGAACAGTCATCATCTCAGGGCTGGCTTCCAAATAGTATTCTCTATCATTTTGGATATATTTGTTTTACTTAGTTGTCTACGAATCTACTAATAGGAATTACTATAATTTATGACTAGATACATTACAATTACTGCTAACTTACTATAATGCCTAGGAACTATATAACAGCTTTTATTAATAACAACAATAAAACAGCTACCACTCCCATTTATTTAGTGCCCATCTCATGTAAAATACTGTCATTGTTCATGCTTACAGAATTCTGAATAAGGAAGTATAATTGGTACGATTATATGGATGAGGAAACAGAAGTTCGTGGATATGAAACAGTTTGCTTTGGGTTGCTTGAGTAGTAAATGTTTAAGCTGGGTTTGGAACCAGATGTCTTTGGCATCGTGATCACAATGCACCCCTGTCTGCCTATGCAAGGGGTTTCATATTAATGCATAAAAGATGTTTTGTTTAGAAAAGTAATTATAATCATCTTTAAAATGAGAGACTACATCAAACTAGATCCAAACATGTAAAAGACAAAGGGATCTTTTTAAATATGGAGTATCCTCAGGGCATAAATATAAGCCTTCTTAGGATGAGAGATCATTAAAAAGAATTTATGTCAAACACAATACTTTTAAAAACACAAAACAATTACTCCAGCGTTTAAGCTATTTAATCTCCCATATTAACTAAGTGGCAAGGAGTATCCAACCAATTTAATGAATCGATAATAGACATTAGCAGAACTAGCAGCTTATATGTTTAGTTTAAATTAGCACTGAGCTGGCTTAGCTTTGTACTGTGTTTTCCAAGATATGATGATCTTTAATTTCAATTCCTTCAATTTTCATTTCTTTTTTTTGTAAAATCTTTTTGTAAGGACCTGAAAATTGCACTACTGTCCCTGATATTCGTTTACTTTCTGTAGTTATCACATCACCTCACGTCCACAACTCCAGCTCAAATAAATCTGTGACTTCTCTGCTGTAAAAGTTATAGATGAGAGTGAGACAAAAGTAGAGGTGATAGAAACCAGAATGAACTTTTTCAGATAAATGATAATAAAGAAATCTCATTAGATCTATAGAAATGTTTGATATGAGAAAAATCAAGATGTCATATGTATAAGGATAAAAATTTGGAAGAATGTCAGGGAATTAAAATAAAAACGTATTCCATATAGGATATAGCTGTAAGTGACTAAATCATGGTGCATATTTTAATGAGTCAGAACCTCTCAATGTCTAAGATGTTTCATGATAGCATTCTAGTTTTCATTTGATTATTAAAATAACTGGTATACCAATAAAGTTTATGTTAGTAAAATTAATTCGACTAAGTAGCAGCATAATGATCTCACAAAGATATTGCAGGCTAAAAAATGTAATTTTGTGAACTTTGACAATTTAGTAAATACCCTCCATATTTTCTTCAGTAGTTTTAGGAAATATCCTGAATACCAAGGGGCCATATAATGACTGTGACGACTCCAGGGTTTTGTAAATTTTATATAATGAGTGCGTTGAAGGCAAATGTAAGATAAATATCTAACATAATTATTATGGATAAACTTATTTAGGTCCTTTACTCTTCTGCTTTCCCTGAATTCTAGTCCTTTGTGAAGACTTATACAGGACATAATTAACAGAAGATCCTTCTGACATCATGCATGTGTTCCTAAACATGCTATTTATCAAAACATGACATATACTAGATCCCATACCCCATCAAGGGCAGGAGAGGACATTATGGCTGCTTGCTCAAAACTTCTGCATATATTTACTAAAAGCAAAAATGTCTCCATCTTAATTGTCTAAATATAATTCTCATTCACGTTTCACTTGGAAAAAAATCTATAACATTGCTAAAAAATAGTCACCACAAACTGCAATACTGTATAGGAGAAGCAAAATCGTTACCTAATAAGTTTAACTGAGATATTAAAAGACATATCTTGGCTTAGCTGAAAAATAGGATTCATGACACCTTTCTGGCCTTCAGAGTGTAACTAAACTGACACAGATCTTCATAATCTCCTCATCACCTCCCACATTTTGAAAACCATCGTCTGCTAGTGACCTATGGAATTAATCATGGAGGTAGAAGATAAGGTTATATCACCAACACCAGCCCACTGAGAAAGGTTAGCTTTTAGGAGAGAATAAGTGACTGACTTCTATAATAGAATGAACAATGTTGGATGACCAATATTGCAAGCACAGGAAATACAAACATAACTTACAAAAAATTGGTTTGTCCTCCAAATCCTAGGGGTTAATATTGTCAGCTGGTTGAATTTGGCTCAGAAATATGCACAGTCATCTGCCCCCAATAGTATAAGCATCATAAAGAACTGGTTCAAACAATTTTTATAACAAGCATCGTATGATTTAGCATCCATCCTGCAAATAATTTAATCTAATAAAAAAGAGGAAGCATTGTTTTCATTCAAGGAGAAAGTAAATTTTAGTATAAAATAAGAGGCAACTTTTTTATTGACATAGGAGAATGGACTAGCAAACGGGAAAAAAACTGGCTCACTGAAATTGTATTAAAATAGATATACAATGTGAAAGATATTATCTAATCACTTTGTTTAACCAAAATATGAAATGTTTTCTGTTTTCTTCTGCTAAAGAATATTTAGGGATTGTAAATATGCTGGACTAATACTGTAGGAAGCAGTCTTTCATTTATTCAGGGAACAGATAAGTATGAGTAAAAAGAAAAATCTTGATACTCCTTTTAAACATATAGTTTATCTGGATTTACTATCTAGTTGTGTGAAAGGGATAGTTACAGATTATTTTGATCCACAATGATGGTGAACATATTTATAGTGTTTACTCACAAAGTATGATACCTTTAATCTAACAAAATTCAGAGTTACTGGTTAGAAAATATCCCCAGTACATACACATGTCTCATCGCAAATCTTTTTCTGAAATAAAAGCAATTTTGGTCTGAAGAATATAATATAGTAATATATATTCACAATTCTCAAGGAGTCACAGTAGATCAATGTTTTTCAACTGCAGTGTATGACCTACTCATAGGGCATGAAATAAATCTAATGGGACATGACCAGGTATTTTTTAATGGTAAACAGTAGACTAGAATACAATATACTGGAGGGCATTGCACATAGTAAAGTAAAAATCATTTAATAAAATCTCCATTTCATATCATATACATACACACTACTCTCTCTATATTTACATATATATTCATGCATGTGCGCATGTGTCTGTGTGTTTTTATTTACTAGATCCTATTATAAAATAATACATATTTTTGTAGGCCCTAGTCAAAAAATTAGAAAAGTACTTCAATAAATAATATCAAATCTTAGTCTTTATCACCAAACTAAAATCATATATTGTACTTTCCTTCAGAAAATTATCTTAAAATTAACTGACGACAATTAGCTCTATAGACAGATCATGTAATATATCAAATATTATTTCTGTAACCACTATAGAAGCATCACATGATCTAGAAAGACAAGCTTAGGTGCTGACCTCATATAAACATTCTGGTTTTCAAACAGTTTCCAGCTTACTCTAATGTCCTCAATGCTTTGTCTTTCACCTTTTTATTAAACGAGTATTAAAGCATGCAAAATTTTAGTCTGGCTGAATTTTTATATCTTAATTTGACTTGGTCAAATTTCCACAAAGCTTCCTTGATGTATTGACAAGCAATTAATTTTAGAGCAGCAGGACCAATTTACAGCCACCATTTGACAAGATCATAAGCTATGAGGTCCAGAGAAATGTTGGTAGTAACGTGGCTGCAGATGTTAAATGAGGGACCAAACATGTTTTTGGTGGGTGTTGGTTTGGAACAAGGAAAATAGAAACAATCTCAAAGAATTTTTGAGCTTTTGAGTGATGGAGAAAGCAGTAAATGAGTAAGTTAATAAATTAATATATTACTATAGTGAGAGGAAATAACTGGGGAGAGAATGAAACTTTTTATTACCACTCCGGGGAAAGAGCTTTGGGGGGAAAAATTAAAACATGTACAGATTTTGTTTTTATAAGCTATTCAAAGAAAACATCTGTTCTCCTTACCAAGGCTTCTGCCCCTGCCTTCTGTAATATAGAAATCATGTTCCTTCTTGCTGGCCTGGAATTGTAATCAAACCACCTTCATTTTATATAACCCCAAGAGAGTACTAACAACTTTTGATTACTGATAGTCTGGGAAGAATTCAAACCACTTATCCATTGTCTGTAAGAACTTTATTCTCATACCAATGCCATAAACCATCTAATTCTGTAAAAGCTGACACATAATACCTAATATGAAGAGAAGAACTTATGTTTAGTAGCAACCTGAGGAAAAATAAGTACATAAAATCAACAAGGAAACATAAGTGTGGTTCATTGGAGATCTGGGACTGCATATCTGGATATAATATGGGATAAATTGAGAAAATTAGGGCAATCATGGATCAAAAGTTATAACACAGCATTTTTGTGCATCACAGAGACCCTTCAGGGAAACCCTGGCTCAGCAATAAGTTCATTTATAACAGAGATAATGACCCAAAAACATTCTTCTGGAGACAGTGTGGAAACTATTTCCTTTTTAAAAGAAAGGCACCTGTGGAACTAATTAGGATGAAGTACTTCTTTCAAAGTATGGGCTATAATCCTGTTGAGCGAATAAAAGATTTACAAGACTGTAGTACAAAATGAAAGAAAGAACTCAAATGACAGTTGATGGTGGCTTCTGGTATGAAAATAAGGAGATTCGGAGAGAGTCAGACAGTAGTTGCAAGAGAAAATAGTAATTGTACCTCAGAACAATTAAATGATGCAAGTTATTCTAGCCCCAAATTCAATAAACAAGTGCCCCAAAGAAGATAAGCCTCCCCAATATGCATATCCTACTTATCAATTCTGGTAAAAGTTCTAAAAAAATGGTTCATTCCAGGTAGTGAGCCAGGAGACTATGGTAAGAGATTTCATTTGTATTTTATACCTCCTAATTTTGCACCGTTTGCTTTTTTAAAGAGCATATGGATGGATTAATTTCAAAATAATATCAAAAAAGAAAGAGTATTGCTCATTATGTGTAGGAACATAAGATATTTAATTATTTTCTTCTTCATTCGAGATGCAGAACAATGTTTTGTTTGCAGATTTGTGTATACCGTTCAATTCATGTGCATAAGTAACAGCATATGTAAATGAATGATACTGAACATCTGTTATCATTTCATTGTCAGCTGAACAATAATGCAGAGATTTGATAGCACAACCCAACTGCCAAGGCGTACCATACCCATGCATAACAGAGAGAGGAAATGCAATGGGATCATAGAATCAAAGAATCAGGGACCTTAGAGATCTAGGGAAATCTAATTCATATGCACTTTTCTTTTACTGTTACTCTAGTGAGGAAGTTTCAATTTTTACCTAAAAGTAATCTATTTATCAACCTAGCTTAATCAATCTCTATTCTTCTCTGACCAGCATTTCAAAAAAAGCCAATTCTTACATAGTTTCTTAGAGTTATAAATCTTCTGGATTGTACATTTGTTCCTATCTTTGCCTTCACACTACCTCTCAGGCCGCAGTTCATCTTTGACGAAAACTTTGTGGAGTCAATGACTTTATAGCTAAATCTAACAGATAACTTACACTCTTTAGCATATATTGACTTGTCAGTATCATTTCACATTCCCGATTACTCCTTCCCTCCCTCTTGCATCATTTTCTTCGCCTGGTTTTGTGATATCACCCCTTCTTGTTGTTTCTCATAACTCTACAGCCTTCTTGGTCTCCTATCTCTTCAATGTTGGGGTTCCTCAGTTTTCTCTTATGGGCCCTTTCCCTTTGCATTCTAATCTCTTTCTGGATTGTGTCATGAACTCTATGGCTTCATTTGCCACCTACACACTGAAACTTTCCAAATCTATATACCTAGGTCATTTTTTATTAAACCTATTTTTTAACTACCTACTGCATACCTCTATTTGAATGTTCCACAAAAACTTCATACTCAATATATCTAAAACTTGTCTCAAGGGATTTCCTCAAACCCAGTCCTTATCATGCATTCATTTTTCAGAGAATGGTACTGATAACCACTTAGTTGTGCAAGCTAGAATCATGTTGCTTCCTGAGTCTTTCTTCTTCATTCAATATATCCAACATATTACTAGAATATACAAATTTTATGTCACCTACTCTTCTCCATTCTCATTGCCACTTCTTTATCTCTTACATAAATAGATGCATAGCCCTGTCTCCCTGTCCTACTATGCTGCTTCTCCCCAAACCATTCTTCCCACAGCAGCCAGAGTCTCACACACACACACACACACACACACACACACACACACACACACACACACCATGGTACTTTCTACTTAAAATCAAATAAGGGTCCCGTATTACTTTTAGGATAAAGGCAATGTCTTTATTACGCCATAACACATTATTATGACTATCCACCTTACTTCACTCTCACTCCCAATTCAACACAATACTTGTCACCCAAAAGATAACTCTGTTCATCAATTATACCATGTTCCTACTCATGCTTCAGAATTTTCCACATGCTTTTTGTCTAAAACAGACACCTTTGGCCTCCTATATGCCTGGTTAATTTCTATACATCATTTAGTTTTCAGTAAGACATTATTCCCACTGAGAAAATTTCCCTGACCTCCATCCCTCCATCCAAGTCTTGTTTACTGTCGCTTATCTATGTTCCCATGACAAATAGTATTTTGTTGCACTTACCACAATGTATTACAATTCTCTCTTTACTTATCTCTAAGTTCATGAGGGCAAGGACTGCATTTTCTCTACCATTTTATTCCTAGCTTGTAACATAGTGACTAGTACAGAATTTGAGTTCAGCAAACAATTTTAATTGCATATATAAATGAATGAATCATCATCATCAATCTTATCAATGCCTTATTCTCAGAAATCCAAGCGTCTTTGGCTACTCTTACAAGAATTTCATGTGTGATATCTGACTTTATTTAATCGATTTTAATGATGTTTCAGAAAACAAGATAATATTAAAATATATTTGCTGTCTTCTGATAAACATTCCACTCAATGAACACTGTCAAAGTCATTAAAAATCTGCAAGACAATTATTCAAGAACTGGTTTTAGCTTAATGGATATGTTCAGAGGTATACATCAAGAGTTTATGTACTGCTTTGAAAAGGCAGAATAGGGCTGGGAATGAATCGTTATCTTGAAGACGCTCAAAGTTATTTACTAAGTTATTCCAGGGAAGCCTCACATCCAAGTGACAAATTTCATTAGTAGTACATCTGATTTTGCTATCTTGTAGAACATTGTTAAGTGTGATGCTAATAGACAACAAAAGTAGAAAATCAGAACATATGCTGTGAAATTAGCTGGAAGCTATAAAAGCAACGTTTTGTTTTGTTTTGTTTTGTTTTTTTTCTGGATGAAGAGTTCTCATTCAAAGACATAGTTTCTGACATTTTAGTGCAGGAAAAACAACCAATAATGGATATTTCAAACAGAATTAAGAAATTGAACAGAATTAAGCTAGGGAGTATGCTCATATGAGTAGGGTAAAACCACGGTAACAAGAGAACTAGATAAAACGATGTAAGTAAATACTGAGCTTTCCTCAATACATTTTACTAGACCACCTTCTACAAATTAAGAGTTGAAAACAGGCCATTTGAACATGATGGGGTAGAAAAATTAGAGGAAATGTTCAGAACACTAGAGACAAATACAACCAGCTAAAACTATTTAGACAAAAAGATATATTTCATAGTTACTGGAATGGAACAGACAATAGACATATAGCTTGTATTTTCAATCACTCTTAGAGTAATATTGATACCTGGACCAATAACATTGTTAAATTTAAAGGACAACTGTATATAATAACACTAGATTGAGGGAATGAAACAAAAATAAGGGATGGGGGGATTTAATGAAAGCCTCTAAATAGAAGTCCTGATCTAGTAAAATATCATACCTAGTAGTCCATCACTTACCCCAGGTCAAAAACAAAAACAAAAACACAGAGAGTTCTTCTTTAAAGAAAACATAAGAAGAAAACTCAGCATCTGACATTTATAGTCCCTCAGTATAAGGTCTGGTGTATTGACTATTCATTACAAATAAAAAGCTAATGATCAGTCCTGTCCGCAACTGAAAACCTTCTAGGAAATATTTTCCTACCTTATTTCAATTCATTAAAGGTAAATGGTGATTAATAGTCATTTAAGGGAAACAAGCAATGTGGAGAAAAATAAAAAGCCAAACTAAGCAAACAGAAAAGTCAACTCCAAAAGAGACAAAAAATTAGAGAACAGAAGAAGATGTTTAAAAATGCTTTTATTACTATCTGACAAGAAGATCTAGGAAGACATTGCATGCATAGAAAAGAAAAACTGGATTCAAAAAAAATGGAGCAATAAAAGAACAAGAAAGAGCTTTTACAAAATGCAAATAAAATTTCCAAAATAGAAATTTGATACAAGAAATCAAAGTCACATTTAAGAAAATATTCTACAAACAGTAAAAATATATTAAAAAGATGAAATAAATAAGAGAAAATACATAATGCAAAAGGTCAAACAAGGAAGTCCATTATCTGATTAACCAGAATACAAGAATGAGAGAATAGGGGGGAAAAATTATCAGAGAAATATTACAAGAGAATTTCCCAAGGCAGAGGGATATGACTTTTTAATTGAAAGGGTCCATCAAGTGCCCAACAAAAAAAATACACATCTAAATACATATTTGTAAAAATTAAAAGCAATAAGTTCAAGAATGAGATCATAGATTACTTTAAAGAGAAAAAATAGGTTATGGGTGACGGAATAAGAATCAGACTGGATTCTAGTATACTGGAAGTACAGAAACAAACAGCAAAATCTTCAAAGTAGTGGACGATAAGCAAACACAGATTCCTATGTAATATGACACTATCAACTGAGTATGAGGGCATAATCAAAACAGTTTATGGAAGAAATCAGAAAGTTTACCACTCCTGTTTCCTCTCCTAGAAATTTAATCTTCCCATCAACAGCTAATTACATCACTATCCTTAATTCCTCCATTGATACCTTTGCAATTTCGAACAGCACAGCTAAATCTCCATTTCAAATATCATGAGTCACAGACAACAGGTACTGACTCCCCATTGTAGAATCAGAAAGGATATTAATGCTCCCACCCTCTCCTCACCCGTTTTGCTCTACCTAAGTTTTGACAACCTTACATTTACTTTTATATCTATACAGTTAGATTAGTTCCAAAATTTCAAACATAATAAATATTATTAGTATGATAGTGATGCTTTAAATGTAGATTGTTACAACATTCAGTCATATACTAGGATTATATTTCATCCCCTCTAAATCTAATACCCCTTGTTCTTCTCAAAATTATTCAAAAAGATAAGGAAAACACCTTTTTGATTGATTTAGAATGAATTCTCCTTTTTTTAAAAAGTATGTTATTTTAATTATGTTAATTTTTTAATCCAGTTTCAATCCACAACTTTTTTTTAAATTTATTGGAGTGACAATTGTTAGTGAAATTACATAAATTTCAGGTGTACAATTCTGTATCACATCATCTATAAATCCCATTGTGTGTTCACAACGCAGAGTCAGTTCTCCTTCCATCACCATATATTTGATCCCCCTTGCCCTGAATTCTCCTTTTTTAATCCTCTACTCAGTGTCTTTACCACATTCTCAATTTTGTGTAAGTTGTTCATCATTCTTTATATTTTACAGAGTCCTCTATTTCCCAGTCTTCCATCCAGTGTTTAGTTCTCTTACTGCAGTACAGCTGTCACAGTGCGATACCATGTTACTGTGATCTTAGTTAAACCCACTGTTTCTTTGATATCATGTATTCATCTTTCTTGGTATACCCTCTTTTTACTATAGTACATTTCAGTTAACTTCCTAAGAAGGAAAGAGAGTGGGGAGAAGGGGCAGGGGCAGGGAACAGAAAGAAGGTTGATGGGGTGAATGAACTAAACTCTTCTTTCATAACAGAAAGTCAACAAAGAATGTACAAGTAGATTTGAAAGGGAAATAGCAACATATTTAAAACTATGCATCAGAAGAGAGAAACACAGAAACAAAAGTGGTTGTGACTTAGAAACAGAGCCTGGGAGGAAAAAGTTTAACAATAAACACTCACTTTTCAAAATAAGTGGTTATAATTAGTGCTTTCACCACATATTCCCAATTCTTTGCCCCTCAGAACATGACAGGACTGAACTTCCTGATCCTGGTAAGACTGCATGGAGCTATATTACTAGTCATGGTTGATAACTTGTGTGTGAAAGTGGCATGTATCACTTCCAGGTGGAGACTTGAAGAGCTAGTGTAAAGTTCACTACCCCCTTTCTTTTTTTCTGTAACATTAATCAGAAACTTTGGTGGCATATCAGCCTGAATCCCAGAATGAGAATACATGTTTCAGAGGTAGTCTCCTGACAACTTCTGATAGATATGCAGCGTGAGCTGGAAATAAGCCTTTGCTATTTAGGAGTCACTGCAATTTCGGAGTGGCTTTTCACCACAGCAAAAGTTAGCTGAAGAATGCTATTTATTTTTTTTTCAACATGTACATGATTTTCTACGATAATAAGACATTTTAAAACATCAAAAGACATAGCCAGCTTCTAATTTGTCATAATATAAACATCATGCTTTTGTTAATGGGTGACAAGGCCAAATTTATAAACTTAAAATATTACTTTTAATTTGTCTTCCTAATGAGGTTCCTCCTCTGCATCTGAGAACACAAAAAATTGAGTGACTATTTTCTCCATTATCCTGACGTTGGTACATCACTAGTATCATAGCAGAGGCATAAGAGAAAAGCTAATTCATTACATATGATAGATGTCTTAAGTCATTAAGGATTAATTCCTTGTGGAACTCCAGTTGAGAAAGGCTCCTTGGACCGTAATCCCCATAAAAAGTTAGTATGGTGACTCAAGGAAAGACAGCTAGCCATTCTTCAACATTGTCATACCAGAGTAAAGCATTAAATAAGTAAAATCATGAAGATTAAGTAAGAATTACTTCTATGCTATGCTAGTTTATATAAAGTACTGGATTTCAAACATCAATGAGTCTGGGGTGGGAAACCAGAAATTTGCATTTAAACAAGTACATGAAGATATTCTGATGTGGGTTGTTCTTAGAAAACCTTTGACTACTGTCTTAATATTTTAGTATTTACACATAAAAGTTCAAAGGGTTGTTTACTTTTCCCCCTTAATATCAATGAGTGATGAACTTCTCAGGGAACAAAGTAATGAAAATAGAAACTGGGAGAAAGTCAAAATTAAAATGAAAATAGAATTGAATCCTCTTCATCAGAGAAGATTAACCATATCAAGAACTGACTGTGATTAGAGTCCCAAACAAGATGAACCCAAACAGGCTCACACCAAGACACATTATAATTAAAATGGCAAGAGTTAAAGACAACGAGAAAATCTTAAAAGCAGCAAGAGAAAGGCAACTAGTAACTTATAAGGGAGCTCCCATAAGATTGTCAGCTGATTTCTCAACAGATAGCCAGCAAGGCTATCACTTAAAATTGAAGCACAGATAAAGAGCTTCCCAGACAAGAAAAAGCTGAGAGCTCATCATCACCAAACCAGTATTACAAGGAATCTCAGAGGGAGTTGTTTAAGATTAAAAAACAAACAAACAAAAAAAAAAGAAAGAAAGGGAAAAACAGATGCAATGTGATTTTACTTATACATAGAATCTAAAAAACAAAATTAACAAACAAAACAGAAACAAACTCATAGATGTAGAAAACATTTTGATGGTTGCCAGATAGAAAGGGGGTTGGGGGTATTGGTGGAAAATGGGGAAGGGATTAAGAAATACTAACTGGTTGTTACACAGTAGTCGTGGGTATGTAGGGTCTAGCAAAAGGAATATAGTTAATAATATTATAATAACTATGTATGGTGTCAGATAGGTACTAGATTTGTTGGAGTGGTAGATGGGAGGGGGTTGGGGGGCAGGGTGAAAAAGGTGAAGGGATTAAGAAGTACAAATTGGTAGTTACAAAATAGTCATGGGGATGCAAAGTAAAGCACAGGGAATACAGTCAATGATATGGTAATAACTATGGATAGTGCCAGGTGGGTACTAGACTAGTGAGGGGGATCACTTCTTAAAGTATATAAATGTCTAACCACCATGCTGTACACCTGAAATTAATATAAAATAATATTGAATGTCAACTCTAATTGAAAAATTTAAAAAGGGAGGAAGAGAAGGGAAATCAGAGGTCCAAATTTCCAGGTATAGAACAAGTAAATGATGGTGATACAATGTACACCATAGGGAATATAGTCAATAACATTGTGATAGCCTAGTACAGCGTCAGACGGTTGCTGGATTTATCATGGTGATCACTTCTTTAAGTACATAAATGTTGAATAACTATTGTCTACACCTGAAACTAATATAATATTGTATGTTAGCTATATATTTTTAATACAAAACTTAAAAATATATATAAAATAAAAATAAATAATGAAGTCTAAGAAAAAAAAAGAATTGACTGTGCTTAAAACGTCGCAGGAAACTGAGTCGTATCTGGTCACCTCTCAGAAGAATTCAGTAATTGGTAAGATGCCAGCTGGACCTATGCCCTCTTTCCATCCCCACAGACACATCCAGGAAAGGCAGACATATGGGATCAAGGAGAAAAGGATTCACCAAGCCAGTCAAATTTCCTGAGGTCTCAACACCACTGGAAAAGAGCACTCGAGGAGGTAACTCGGGTTCTATCCTCCCACATCATGGGGGAACTACTTCTTGCTACTACCTAGTCACAGTGCCTAGCTGTGTGAAAATTCTGAGACCTAGGCTCCTCTTTTTTATTTCTGTGCCACAAGACTCTACCAATCAGTTCATCACTTCATCAGATCATGACAGTTGACCTGATGACTATGAATATATTCCCAGTTCTGTCAAAACTCATCTGTGCATACCCTTGGCTATATTTAAATCCCATTTCCTATTTTGAAATTTAAAATGTTACAACCATTTGACCTTCTGTTTTTCCTACTTATTTCGACAAGAGAAGACCAAAAGCTAGCAATAGTTGCTGGAAAAACAATAATAAAATGTGAGCAAGTATTAAAAATACATAAAATTGTTACTGAAAATAGGTCTTATCCATCATCACCAAAAGTAGGTGAGTCAACGTATGTGGTCACTGTTCACACTATTTTGATGATCTCACTTCAATTTTGGAGTTTGATAATTTTGGTGCCCCCTGTAGCATAACTACAATCCTACTTACATCTTTTTCTCTTCATTTTGTATATTTTTAAGTCTTATAGTGCCCTCCTCTCTCCTGCCACTTGTAGCCTGATGTCTGAATGAAGTAGTGAATAAAATGGGCATTGGGTAGAAAGACAGAAGCACATTGTTTAGTCACTGACTTCGGTTTTGCCACTGTGTCACAAAACAAAACTTGACCAGTAGCCATAGAAAAAGTAATGTTATATTTAACATAGAATATTTTTCACTACACCAAAATGGACACTCAGATGTTAAATTTTCCTTGAGCAAGGCATCTTTTATCCATATTAGGAACATTAAATGTCATACCTGATTATATATCTACTTTACTTTGCTGTTAAGAGGATAAACATTAAATTTGCTATCTTTTCCCACTCACTGTCATGGGTCTTAGGATTTGTATCCTTGTGATCAAATCATATCCCTGGTATCTGGTTTTCCTGTTTTTTATTTTCCTTTATTCCTGTTTTTTTTTTTTATCTGTTCATTGTTATTCTGTTGAATTGTATGTAGTTTTGCAAGCTATCTCAGAACATAGCCAGGCTAAAAAAGTATAAGAGAAGAAGAGAATAAATGAAGAGAAGAGAGATACTGTAGATGTATAGAAGAGCCATGCACTGTGAAGGAAACTCAAAACTGTGGCACTGAATCTGAGAAGTTAGCTTCTACCCAGCTGAAACGGGCCTTCTTACATGTTCTGTGATGAGGCCTCTTTCAGTAAGATAATGGAAGACAGAGGTATTATTTTCTGTAGTTTTTAAGTTATTAATGCTTTGGATACCTTCAGTAATGCATAATTCCAGAATTGCCTAGCAATAAAAATAATGATGGTTAAGAAAACTTGAATTTATTTATTCAAGTAAAAGCGTGAATCAAGGCACTGTGTTGACTTGCAGCGGGTGGAGAGTTGGGAAGAAGTGGGGGCAGGAAAATACGGGCAACGGTTCAGAATTCCAGTTTTAGATAGAGGCCAACTTGCATGTCAATAATTCCCATTGGTGTCATCTTGGATATTTGTTCTTAGCCTTGATTTCCCTTAATCTATAAAACAGGAATAACATAGCATCTATCCTTTTGTGTCTTTTAGAGATTTAAATTGAGAAAAAGGCATTAGAGAATTTAGTACAGCATATGTTTTCCATTCACTCTTAGTTGGTTCTTACTATGATATTTCTTTCCCTAAAAAGCCTAAGATTTATAGAACAATAAATTATATATACAAGACTATTGTTGAAGGGTATATGTCATAAATGCCATGAAAGTGGCATAACCAAAGTGATATGGGGAAAGGAGAGACAAAAAAGAAATGACCAAGGTCAGAGACCCAGCTATGGGTCAGCTTGAAGAACAAAGGGCTACCTAAGGTGCTTAAGAACACATAGTGAAAGTACATCAAGGCTCAGGGTTCAAGGACAAATTGGAACAGACTACACAATTTCAAAGTAAAATTTAAAAAGCTATCAACAAGAAATTAGTAATGAGAACACTTCTTCTGTAAAAGGAATCCATCTGTGAAAAGTATTATTCTCTTTATGGTGCCACCAATTAGGATATGAAGTTACATTACATCTCTTCTCACAACAACTAGCATTTACTGTAGAATGAATATGTGCCAGAAGTCTGTTAGACATGTAACAATCTTACCAGGTAAGAACTATCGCCATTTTTTAGAGCAGATGAGGCTTAATAAGCTGAAATACTTTGATTTAAGTCACTTAGCAAATGGTGGAGTGGAGATGCTTCCTGTCTACAAAGTCCATGTTGCAAAGCCTGTGATCCTCTCACTATCATCCTTCACCTCTCTGCATAGTTGCATCTTATGGGATCTTTTTTTGATGATTGTGTCAAAAATGTGGTTTGGTTATTTTCATGGAGATTGGGCCCCTCATATAGGATTTTACATTATGTCTTTGAGAGAGGCATTAGGTAAATTTGAATAAGATTACGGGCTTTATTTTCCAGAAGAACCAGATGATGTCAACACCAGCAGTGTCTCATAGAAAGATTAGTTGCCCCCACACTCATGGGTTAACAAACAATTCAATATTTTCTGTAGTTACAGAAATATTAGTGGTTCTTCCTCTAGTGGTTACAATTCATAACAGTGTGTTAATCACTCTGAAATGTCGGCTAAACTGAAAACACATTTCTGTTGCATTCTGAAGAATACATACAAAGTCTCTCAATTTGGGAGGAAAAAACATGAAGAAAATAATATATAAGCAAAAGGAATAAGTGATAACCTTCCAGTGTTTGCTTTTTAAAATTTTTCTACTATATATTTAATTTGAACTAGAACAGTCATATGTGGCTTGCACAATAATGGACTAAGCTCTAACCCGAAATGGAAAACAGTTCGTGATTATGGAATCTCCCCTGCTAGGGTTATCACTTTGTAAGGGGTGTAAATGTCTAATTATTATGCTGTTTTGTACACCTGAAACTAATAAAAATAAGTAAATACATACATACATACATACATACATACATACACACATACATACATAATTCAAGGTACCGCTAAAGATTATCTAACAATTTTCATTCAGCTATAAAAAATAATGGTATGATTGCCAAATATCATTTCCAAACAGCTAACTACAGGAAAACAGAAAATTGAGGGCTATTTTTCATTAAAAAGACTATAATCAGTGGAGAAAAACAACCAGAAAGAACTTTCCAAAAGACGATAGAGTCTTTGTGTCCTTTGCCATATGGTTTTGGCTCTCCATCTTATGGACACTTTGTATTGCTACACTTCCTGTTCCTCTTGTTGCTATGTTAAACCATGTGACTTATGCTGGTCAATGAATCAAGAACAGAGGTATAAAGTACTGTCCAATAAAATAAAATATGTCACATATGTAATTTTAAATTTTCTAGTAGCCACATTTAAAAATATAAAAATTAATTTTACTAATATTTTATTTAATCCAATAGATACAAAGTATATCATTAGTATTAAACAATTAGTGAAATTAATCAGTAGTCACATTTCAAGTGCTCAATAGCCACATGTGGTTAAGCACTACTGTATCAAAAGGAGCAAACTTTGCTTATTATGGTGATATGGAGAATATGTAGTATCTAACTGATCACTCAGGTTTCCTAAAGGAACACACAGTAGGACAAATGGCTTAGAAATAAGAGAGAGTTGGTAAATTCTGGTTTGCTTTTAAGATGGTAATGGGTTATCGTAGTGGATATGTCCTCTGGGCATTGTGAAAACAAAGAACAAAGAAAGCGGAGAACATTAGGAATATAAATGTAGCTCCAATTATCCTTCACTTTGCCGGTTCCTGAAAATCGAAGAGTAGAAGGCTCAGCTATACCTTGAAATATTCAGTTGATCCTCAAGAGACCAAATAATACAAATGATATTTTTTTTAAGCTTGAAAGACACATCTGAAAGAGATGACATCAAACATCTACTACTTATAGGGTCTTGGAGCTGAGGGAAAAAGCAACAAAGAGAATTTTAAATATGTCTAAAGTAATCAAGAGTGAAAGAAACATGAGAACAGAATGAAAGCTTTGAGTTTTTAGCAAGAAATGATTATTAGTGACATTTGGAAGTATAGCTTTGGTGAATCTATGAGTTAAGGGACCAGATTAGAGGAAATTTAAAAGAAATCTAGTGAAGAGAAAATTGAAGCAATAAGTGAAAGGATATAGTAATAGTAATAGCAGAAATGCACTTCTATAAAATAGACCTCTATTTTAGCTGAAGAGCCCAGAGAAACTTAACAAGAGAAGAAGAGCCATTTTGTGCATCTGTGTGAAGCTAATAATGAAATGCGACTTTACAAGGAGATGAGTGACATGAGGGCAAAAAAAGAGCAGAGGACTTAGATAAGGATCAAATGCCCTATCTGGAGGCTTAACGGAATAAAATGTAAGGTAGAGCTTTAGACTGGCTGCCAATCAAAGGTGAAATATTTGATCTATTGAGAATTACATGTTTAAATAATTGGTTATCTTGATTTTGAATGAAAGGAAGCATGGGATTTATGCATACTTGGCAGTTTAGCTAGTATAAAGAAAATGAGAACTTGACTAATAACATGATCTCTATAGAAATGTGTGCGTATTTTTTCATATAGGTAAAACTGAATAATATTTTTAAGAGAAATAAAAATAGATCAAAATCAAGTCCATCATATGAATTAGAAATAGCTTAAGAAGGAAGAAAAATTTAGAGAAAAATTACGTTTTTTAAATTGAATATCAGAAAAGACTTGTGCTTTTAAACATCCTAGAGAATACACAATAATATGAAATTCCACAAAAGTTTTTGCGATAATTATCACAGTGCCATGTTATTTTTCTTAAATAGTATTTTCTAAGTTTGTACCAAATTTGAAATTCTTGAAAAATCAATGTCTCCAAGTACTATACCTTTGCATAGTTGCACCTGTTCTCCCACATACATTTGGGCATCAAAATGTTTGGAAAACTAACAATAGCACTAAAGAAATGATGAATGAGAAATATAATAATTTCTAGATTTATATGCTTAAACACAATATTTATGGAATATATGTTAGTTTTAAGATAATTGTCACAATAGATTAACATACAATTTTTCTAACAGGATAATAGTATTTGTTAAAAGTGAAGGGCAGTATAGATCACAGAATACCAAAATCAACAGCAAGGACTTTGGAAGGAAAAAGATATATATTTTGAAAAGTTCAAAAAAGCAAGAAAACTGGAAAGTTATGTCAATTAAAGCAAAGCCCAGGACAATACAAAATACTTTAACAAACGTATTATGTGAAAAGAGCATCAAGCAGTGAAAAGAATTTCAACTAAAACTAAAAAATATTTTAAATATAATTGTACATTAAGCAACTGACAAAAGAAAATTGATGAAGTATAACGAAATAGTCTACAAAGTAATTATTTAGACTATCTTCTGAATTAAAGCAAAGAGCAGCAGGCATTTGCTGAGAATCAAATCAGATTTATGAGTAGAAAGGTGAGAAATTAAAGAACTAAAAGATTAACACCTTAAGTGACAATTAACTCAATAATGTTTTCTCTGCTGATAAAAAGACCAACACCAGCAATTCTCTGTCAAAAGTGCTAAATTAAGTAAAGATGATGGAAATTCTTAATTAATTCAGATCGCTAAATATCTGGAAGAAATCCAACTAAGCTCACCTCTGGAAATTACCCTCACAAATAGCTTTTCTGTGTGAGGGAAATATCTACTACTGTCAAGCAGAGAATATTTCTTCCTTAGGTGAGTTTAGCTTCTGTTCCATTCATCCCCCCACTATCTCTTTTTATTATCCAGGATGACAGCACATCAAACCCATCAGTGTCTGTTATTCCTTTCCCCCTATTGTGAAACATGAATGAGTAGAACTACTGTTTCCCCGAAAATAAGACCTAGTCGGACCATCAGCTCTAATGCGTCTTTTGGGTCTTATGTTAATTTTTGCTCCAAAAGACACATTAGAGCTGATGGTCCAGCTAGGTCTTATTTTCGGGGAAACGCGGCTAGTTCAGAATGAGGGCTGGCTCCAGGCATAGCTGGAGTGAGACAGCCTGGGCTTTTGAGTCACATAAGCCTGGGCTTAAATGATCTCAGATTTATCACCTACTAGCAAGCTCTTTAACCTCTACAATGTGTGCTTTTCTCATTTACCAAATGGTGATAATAATACCCACCTCACAGAGTTATCAGAGCCAACAGGACAGGTGAAGTACCTACTGTATCTTGGTACATAAAAAGTGTTTAATAATTTAATTTTATTGTTGAAACTTGAGTCCAATTCCTGCTTTGCCATTAGAAGCTCTATGACTCATACCGACCTCATAGTAACGCTAGGAGGATTCAATAAGTTAAAATATGTAAAATACTTCAAACAGTGTCAAGTAAATAATAAATGCTACATAAATATTATCATCACTATTATTACTAGGCTCAGAATCCCCAAGTGAGCTGGGAGGTCTGGAAATAACAAAGACCTAACGTATAGGACTTCACATATAATATATAGAGGTCAAATTTTCGATGAGAGCAGATACAATTAGGAGGATCAAAAAAGGGGTTAAGAAATTGTAACCTTAAAAATTAGTGAAGAACAAGTAAGTGCAATGTTGACTCTAGGCTCTTCCGTCCTTTTTTCATCATTGCCACATGAGGGTGTTCAATACTTGTAGGCACATGGTGGCCACAAGAAGAACTGGGATTTCACACACGCAATTTGTGGGGGTGGAAAGCGAGTTCCCCTGGGATAGCTTGTACACTTCTCCATGTTCATCTGTGTCATGGCCATACCTAGGTCTGCGACATCACAAGTCATCACTTCAGGTTTGTGGTGTTGTGCTGGATGCTTCGGTTCTCTCACTGGACTCCAGAAACAGGCAGACACAGGTTCTAATTCTGGCTCTGTCATTTACCAGCTTTGTGAGTTGAATGCATTCTACACTGTATCTGACCTTTCACTTACGAAATACTTATTTCTCAAGGTTGCTGTGAGGTTTGGGAATAGTATATTTATAGTGTCTGGCATGCATTCAGCAGGTGGTTGCTAATATTAGCTACCTACTCTCCTTATCTGATTTTTTTTTTTTCACACCATGAGAATGTACTTATTCTCAGTGCCTTTTTCTTTACGCGGTGGAATAATTCTTACCTCTCTCTTGTCTAAATGCCCATGATGCCCTAGAACCTTCTTAGGCTCTTGCACACTTTGTCTTCTATCATGCCTTGTTACACCTGGTTGTTTCTATTACCATCTCTCTACTCCTGTTCTCTGGCTAGAGAAAGATGCTATCAACCAACGTGGGCACATAAATGAGTCCTAAGTTTCCTTTCAGCCTTTACATTCAATAATTCTAGTTGCAAACTTATCTCTATAAAAGCATGTTTTAAATTCTAGTTGGCACTTTATTCTATGTAGGAGTTGCCTGAAACCATCTCTGTTTTGTTTCCTAGGAAACTATACCCAGTCGCTGCTCCAGGTACCTCTCACATCAAGCTTTCAGTGTCCAGCACATCATCAGGTCTCCTGGATGTACCATCTGCCACTCTCTGCTTTGCATTTCTTTCACCTGCACTTCTTATGCCAAACTTAAACTTGGCCTCCAAACCAGATCTTATGTCACCACCTGTGATTCCCTCCTCGGCTCCCCAAAATGTCCCAAGTTGTCCTGGCCCTGAATTTCCACAGTTGCTATCATTGTAAAAGCATTGACCATAATGCATTATTATTTGTTCAATGTTTATCTGACCCACTTAGCTATGTGTTGGTTTTTGAAGGTAAGAATAGTGTCCTCTCCATCTTTTTAATCCCAGTGTTAAGCACAGAATCTTGCTTCTGGCATAGGCTTTAAAAATGTTTAGTGATTAAATAGGTTGTCATTTCTCTTCAGTGAAATGACCAAGGTTACTAATAATATAACTAATAATAATAAGCTCCCACATTTGCTCATTCTCATCTAAACATAACTTACAGTTTTTCTATCATATCAGTCTGAGTACAAACAGAATTCAGCAGCATATTAAAAGACCAAGTAGGATTTTTTTCCTTAGAAGTGTGAGGAAACCTAAATATTAATAAATGTATAAGTACAATTCAACATAACAGATCTGAAGTGAAAAATCATATGAATATTATTATTTATAAAAATATTGTTTTATAGTACACTAGATTTTATGTAAATCAAAATTCATTTTTTATAATTGCAATTTTTAATAACAAGGATAGAGAATATTTTATTAATATGATGAAATATATTTACCTGAAATTATAAGCCCACAATGAGTTTACACCAGAAACACCCTCGTTAATGTCAGAAACAAAATATCAATATCCACTGTCACACATATTTTTTTAATCATAGATAAAGAAGTACTATCCAACACTATTAGACAGGGAAAAGAAACACAAATTGGAAGGGAGGTGGTGAACATATCAGTTGGTATTGATGTAATTATTTTATCTGGAAACCCAAAGACAATCAATAATAGTGAAATATTAATATGCAGAAATCAATAGCTTTCATTCATACACACAAAAACTAGTTAGGCTGAATAATAAAATAATGCTCCACTTAAATAGCAATGAAATTTCAAATATCTAGGAATAAATTAGTAAGAAAAGTGCAAGTTCTATATAAGGAAGAAATTTTAAAGCCTGTTAGGGACAAAGGACACTAAAAAGAATAGAAAACATATTCTTATCAAGGAAGATACAAAATCATTAAGTTGTTAGTATTCTGTAAATTAATCTAAGTAATTATTACGCTTTAATAAAAATATTCAAAAGATTTTTTTTTAAATATAGACTATTCTAAATACCACACAGAATAAAAAGGGCCAGCTAATAAAACAGAGTAATGAGAAAGGACTATCTTTACTAGATATCAAAATATATTATAAAGGTATAATAATTAAAAGATTGTTGTCCTGGTGGAGAAGTGGAAAGAGAGGAATCAAATTCAATTCAATTGAAAACCTATAAATAAATCACACATGAAAACTTAACAAATTATCAGTGACATATATGAAAAGAATGGCATTTCAAGTCAGTGAAAAAAAAGATGTATCAGTCAATGAATAGTTATTTTGTGACAATCTGAAAAAAGTATCTTAAAAAAGGTCAGATATAAGCAATAGTTTATAACAAAATAACTTCTGCTGAATTAAAGATGTAGGTAAATAAATAATAAAAAATGAAATTACACAAAGAAAACAGCAGAGAATTTGTAAAACATAGTTTAGAATAAGGAATGACATTCTGAATTACATAAAACTCAGAAGCAATAAAAGAAAAACTAATAAATCTGACTACATAGAGTTGAAAAAGTCTTCAAAAAGAGAAAACCTCCATGAACAATGTCACCATATAGCACTTAAATGGGGAAAATATTTTCAACTCATAACACACACACACCTGTGTGATATTTAATTACTACTATATATACATACATATATGCTAATTACAGTTACAGTTGTAAATGTTTAAATATAATAATTATGTTATATATAAATATTTGTAACAATATATGCTTTTGAAAAAGGTAGTCATAAGGCCCACAGTCCACTAAGAAAATAATAAGCATAGCATATTAATAAGCAAATATTAATGGACTATTTATCAAAAAGAAAATTATCAATTACATATGGCTCTTAAACACAGAAAAGGATAGTGTATCTAAGTCACATTTGCAGAAATTTAAATTAAAACTAAAATGAGATATTTTTTAACCCATTAGTTTGGCAAAAACAAACTTGTCTGGCAACATACCACATTGATGGCAGTGCCTGTAAGGATCACTGAAAGTGGAGCTGGTGAGAATGTAACCAGTGTAGCATCCAATGAAGACAGCTTAGTAAGCTCTTTCAAGATTAAAATGTATATGTACCCTTTGATTGATAACATTTCTAATTTTAAATATTTATTTTCATGTGAGCAAAATGATGCTTGTACAGGATATACAGTATAGTATTGTTTGTTATTGCAGAAGAAAGAGCACAGTCTGCTTAGTCCATCAGTGTGCAGCAGATTAAATAAAATATGGCACATTCATATAATGGAACTTCATGAATGTTCAAAAAGAAGAACATAATGCTATAATACTGATGAGGACTAGATAGATCGATACATAGATAATTGTAGGAGTAAAGTACAGAACAGAAAAGAGTGCGTTATGCTGCTTATGAAATATATTTTAAAAATCACATATGGTGATCAAAAAATATGGTGAATCCTGCTGCCAAGTGCCATCCAATGGAAAGGCAGGGATATTCAATATGGTAAATGATGTGATGAATCTTAGTAACAGTGTGTGACAAGTTTCAACTTGTTCAGTGCAATCAGGCGGGTGTGAGCTATGGTTGAGAGAAGATGTGTTTTAAACTATGCTGTAAATCATCCTCCATCATTATAGCACTCCATGTCACACATCTCTTCTGGCATACAGCAATTTCTGTCAAATAAAAACATTATGGTGTGTCGAAATCACCTTATTCACTGGATCTGGCACCATGTGACTTCTGGCTCTTCCCCGAAGTCAAAATGATTCAGGACATTGAGGCAGCCATGACAGCTCAACTAAAGACACTCACGAAAGAGGACTTCCAGAACCGCTTCAGAAAGTGGCAAGAATGATGGGATAAGTGTGTTCAAAGCGAGGGGGAGTATTTTGAGAGGGATTAATGGTAACGTACATTTTACTGTAATATTTTTTATTTAAACATTCACTGTATTTTTTAATCACACCTCATACATATAAACATACCATATGTTTAGGAATACACAGACTATATATGGGAGCATAAAAGGAAAACTGACCACAATGATTGTCCCCAGGGTAGGGAAAAGAATGGGTGTCATAAGACACAGGAGATTGACTTATCACTGTACATCCTGTTGTACTTTGGAATTTTGTACCATGGGTATATTTTAGCTTATGAAAATAAACAAAAAATTATTTTAAATATTTAAAATAAGAAATACCCCTTCTCTCCAATACTTTTCTTCCCACTTCTTTCCTAAGAAACATCCTCTTGCTATTCCCCTTCCTTACCTTCCTTCAAAGCATATTCAAATGTAACCTCTCCTTTCTCTCTGTTTAGATATCAGAAATCTTTGTGGGGAAGAACTACAAAAATGCAAACAAACATCCCTGTTATTATCCATATTGTTTTCTGTCTGTTGTCTGAGTTTTGATTCCTCCATCAAAGAAATATTTTAAACTACCAATTCCATGTCAAATACTGTGTTAGATTTTAGAGACACAATAGTGAAAAAGACCAAGGTCTGTGTTCTCACAGAGCTGGCAGTCTAATGGAGGAGACAACTCATCAGGCCATAATGGAACAGCATGGTAAGTCATACTACAGGATACATGGAACAATATGAGAGCTTATAGAAGGGGTGCTTCACACACACTTTGGATGTTCACAAAGTAATATGCAGATAAAGTAACATGTAAGCTACACAAGAAAGATAAGTGAGATGGAATTGGTCATAAAAATGAGTTCTATTCAGGGAAAACGATCTGAGTGTATACTTAGATGGGAGAAAACCCATTGCCCTTTTTGAAAGGAGTTTAAAGTGTCTGAATCTTCAACATGGGTTTATAAAAAGTTTGATAAAGGATGAATATTGAAAGTAGAAAGTATAGGGAGAAGAATACCAATGAGGAAATAATGGCAGCAATGCAATCAAAATTATATATATATATATATATATATATATATATATATATATACACACACACACACACACACATATATATATATACATATATATTATATATATACACATATGTATTTGTACACATATATACATATATATATATATATATATATATATATATATATATAATGGATTTGAAAAGATGGAGAAACTGGAATGTATTCAAGAGATTTTGAGGAGTTCAACTATACAAGATTGTGTGATTGATTGAACACTGGAGATGTAAAACAGTTAAGAATTATTCCAAATTTATCTGCTACAGCAACCTGGTATGGAAATTGATACCATTCACTAGAATAGGGAACACAGGAAAAGAACTAGAGCTATGGAAAAAAAATATTTGAATTCAGGATTCTGTACATAGAGTTTAGGGAGTCTGAAAAATTTCCAGTTTAGCTGTCCAGCAAGCACTTGAATATGCTGGTCCGCATCTTACGGAGATCCACCTACGCTGGAGGTATAGATGTAGGAGTCATAACTATAAAAGTTGAAATTTAAGCCTTGGAAGTAGACAGGATTGCTCTTGGAAAGTGCCAAAAGGGAGAAGGGAAGAAGCTTTAAACTAATGTCATAAAGGGAACCATGATTTATGGGGTAAGAGAGGATGGGGTAAGAAAAGTTAGAGAATTAGAAAATAAGGAGAATGCAGTATCACAACAACAAAGGAAGACAGCATTTCAAAAGTAGGGAGTAGTCTGGATGTGTCAAATACAGTTGAGGGACCAAATAATGTAAGGACTACAATTCATTTCATTGGATTTGGAACAAGCAGTTTTGTCAATAAGTTATGTGTGCAGACTTCATAATTGCATTCGGTTGAAGAAAAAATCAGATTGGTGAGAAGAGTTTGTCCCTTCTTTCTCCAACTGAAGCCTCCATAACTCTCCTACTTTAATTCCTGGATTCCTTTCTCATTACTTCATTTAAGTACCATGTTCTCACAGTAGAAGAACAAGGAAAATTATAAGGGATAAAGAGGGAGCATACATAATAATAAAGGGATCAATACATCAAGAAAAGATATAATTCGTAATGCATATGTATGTGCCTAACAACAGTGTCAAAATACATGGATAGAACTGTAAGAGAAATAGAGGAATCAGCTATTATAGTTGAAGACTCTAACACACTACTGTCAGAAAGGGACAGATTCAGCAGGTAGATAATCAGTAAGGACACAGTTGTACTCAACAGCACCATCGATCAACTAGATATAATTCACACATATAGGCTAGGTCATGCAATAACAGCAGATTACACATTTTTCTCAAGACCACATGAAACATTCACCAAGTCACACCATATTCTGTGCCATAAAATGCACCTTAACATATTTAAAAGAATGGAAATCATACAATGTCTGCTCTCAGACAACAATGGAATTAACTGGTAATCAATAAGAGAAAGATAGCTGGAAAACCCCAAAATACTGAGAGAGTAAGCAACACATTGCTTGATAACACATGGGCCAAAGAAATAAAACTCAAGAGAAATTTTTAAAATTTTGAACCAAATGAAAACGAAAATACAATTTATCAAAATTTGTGGGATGCAATAAAAGCAGTGCTTAGAGGGAAATTTATAGCAATGGATACATATATTTTTTTAAAAGAAAGATCTAAAAATCGAAAAATCTAAACTTCCCCTTAAGGACTTGAAAAAGAACAAATTAACTTCAAGTAAGCATAAGAAAAGAAATAATAAAAATTAGAGTGAAAATCAAAGAAATTGTAAAAAGAAAATCAATAGAGGAGATCAACAAAACCAAAAACTGGTTCTTTGAACAGACAACAATGACACAAAAACTCATAGATATAGAGAACAGTTTACTGGTTGCCAGAGGGCAAGTTGGGAGGGGGGTGGTAAATGAGGGTAAAGGGGGTCAAATATATGGTGATGGAAGGAGAACTGACTCTGGGTAGTGAATACATAATGCAATGTACATATGATGTGTTATAGAAATGTACACTTAAAACACGTAATTTTACTAACCAATTTCATTCCAGTAAACTTAATAAAAAATTTTAAAAATAAATAAGCTTCTAATGGGACTAACTGGAGAACACTGGCAACATCAAATGCTGATGAGGATGTGGACCAGCAGGAATTCTCATTCATTGCTAGTCGGAATTCAAAGTGATATAGCTACTTTGCAAGGCAATTGACAGTTTCTTATAAAACTAAACATACTCTTACCATATGATCCACAACTGTGCTCCTTGGTATTTACCCAAAGAAACTAAAATCTTATGTCCACATAAAAACCTGCACATATTGGGGGTGGACGGTTAGCTCAGGTAGTTAGCGCAGAGCTCTTAACAAAGAGGTTGCCGGTTCAATCCCCACGTAGGCCACTGTGAGCTGTGCCCTCCACAACTAGATTGAAACAACTACTTGACTTGGAGCTGATGGGTCCTGGGAAAACACGCTTAAAGTAAATAAAAGTTTAAAGCAGACAGAAAAAAAACCTGCACATAGATGCTTATAGCAGTTTTATTCATACTTGCTAAAACTTGGAAGCGATCAAGATGTCATTCAGTAGGTGAAGGGAAAAACAAACTGTGGTACACCCAGACAATGAGAAATGAGTTGTCAAGCCTTAAAAAGACATCAAGGAAACTTAAATGCATATTACTAATTGAAAGAAGCTAATTTGAAAAGGTTACATACTGTATGTTTCCAACTACATGACACTCTGGAAAAGGCATGAACACACTACAAAGATTAGTGGTTGCCAGTGGTTTGGGGTAGAGAGGGAGGAACACAGAAGAACACAGAAGGCTTAGGTCAATGAAACTAAACTGTATGATACTATAATTGTGGCTACATGTCATTATACATTTGTTCAAACACAGAATGCACAATACCAAGAGTGACCCCTAATGGAAACTATGGACTTTGGGTGATGATGTGTTAGTGTAGGTTTGATTATAACAAATATACCACTGTGGTGTGGGATATAGATAGCGGGTGATGTTATGCATGTTTGGGAACAGGGGTTATGCTGGAACTCTCTGTACTTTGTGCTGAATTTTACTGTGAACCTCAAACTGCTCTAGAAAAATAAAGTTTGTTCATCAATTTTAAAAAAAAGAAAACAGCAAAAACAATTTATCCAATTGCAGGTTTTGGCACCTTTTATTTAGTGGAAACATAATGGTGTTAAGGAATAACTTAGTTTTTTCTCTTTAATATACAATGATATGCTTTGATATCAAATATTTCCATAAATCTGTCATAAACTAGTAATCATAAAATTATTGATATTATTTTAGCTTCATTAGAACTTTAAGCTTTCCATTTATTTCTATAGAACACACAAAAGTATATATGTCGATGGTAGAACTGATGGCAAGATTTAAAAATAATTTAGTATGGGTAAAATCAGATCTTTAATCCTGTAAATTTGTAATCATCTATCATGTATCAAGTAATGGTAACAATGAAAGTTTTATGCTTTGTCCTGGGTTCTTTCCGCATTCAGTTTTAGACAAGACCCACAGCATGCATCCTACATATGATTTGTGAAAGAAAAAACTCTGTGCTCTCTCTAGGGCCTTCTCATCTCCTGCCAGGCCAGTGAACAAGATGAGTTTCTTTTTATAACGACAAGGCACAGAGATAATTCATCAACTGGAGAGCACAAACAATCCTTTATTCAGCAGAATGACAAAAGGTTATTTAGCTTCTGGCATCTACTATAGTTCTTGCAAGAACCAGGCCCAAGAGCCAATATGATAATTAATAAATTTCCAACATCTGGGCAGTAAAACAATTTTTTATGAATGTTAAACAATACCAGTGCCAAATTAAAATCTCTCCTTCTTATATTTATCTCTCTGAAACCTTCACTGTAGAGCCAAATTTGCTGGTGTTCTGGCTATAAAATGGGGATAGTGATGACATAGTAGGAAGATATTACACAATTTGGGAAATCCATATTACTAAGTGTCATTTAATCATATGGACAGTGATGATATCACCCATTGAGCCTAATGGAGAATAAACCCTTGCCAAGAGTAGAGTATCAAGTTAAATGACAAATGAGTGACATCAATCACACACTGAATAAAGGAGCCAAATTTAAAGGAAGAATTGGAGTCTTACCTTCTCTAATTATCCTCCGGCAGCCTTTTTCTATTTTCATTTTTTAAAAACTAGAAAAATTATTTTAGTTATGTGTTTATTGCTTGCATGGATTAGAAAAGTTGACTTTCGAGTGGTAGAAGCCTTCATAAACCAAGACGCACCAAATCTTAGAATCAAAATTCAAACTTCAAACCCAAGAATAAAAATCCAGCTCAAGCTTCTACCTTTTTCTTAGATTTCTCAACAAAAAATGGTATATAATTATGACTGTGGCTGTGTGAATTAGACAATACATGCTATTAGAATTTTTAAGGAAAAATAAACATAGGCTAAAGGCATTTTATAAGACAGTATAAACTGTATAACTCATAAATCTTATGTAGAATGTATTGCTATTTACAAAAGATTCCATATATACAAAATTGAAAACAACATAACCTATAATAAAAAGGGGCTATATTTACTTGAATTAAAACAGATTCACAAAAGGGGGGATTTGCTTGAAGGCATGAGGTTTCCCTCTGTTGTTTGTGTCCGTATATGAGAAATGTCCCTTCCCCCATTCTGACTGGAATCCATCATTAAATCTTTACACAGAGGTTACATTTTTGGATGAAATTATTCAGAAATTATTAATTTTGTAGATCAGTTCTAATAAACTTACAGTTGTCTGAGAGAATCAAAAAACTCAGCAGTGAATGGTTTTTTCCAAAATGGGATATGCACACCCTAGCAGATTGACAGATGATGCAGAGGATTGCAAGAATATTTTAGTATAGTATTAAAATATCTGTATATAAGTTATAATAAGAATATGTATTTGGATGTGTCACTTTAAACATGTTTTACTAATGAGGGTGTGTGATCAAAAGAGCTTGGAGAGTCGTGCTCTCTAGACTAACGGGGCTCAGTAAGGTGCACTACCCAGTGAAAGCTCTGGGTTATGTGATACAAATCCATAGACTCTGAGTTCGAAGAATAATTCAGTCATTCATTTCTTCACTTATTCAATAAATTTAGATTGAAACATTTGATATTACCAATATTTGATTATTTCTGATTCTAGGCAAACACCAATTTATGAGGTTCAGTCTAATAGGTACCAAGTGTCTTTTATATGCAAGAACCATGTTATCGGAGGCAAAGAACAGAAAGATTGCTCTAGCTCCAAAAGAGAATTTAGATTTACAAAATTTGCACAGAAATAAATAAACTATGCTAAACTTCCACAGTACTGAGGAGAGCAAGAGAGAATCTTGAGGAATGGCATTATTGTATTTTTTGCTGTTTTCTTTTTTTGGATTTAGCCACAGAACTCACCATTTTTGTGCATAATTTTCTAGTACTGAAGAAAATTTGCTCAGACCCATACTTTGCTCAGACCCAACAATTAAAAGAAGGAAATGGGGACACTGATAAATGTTCCACCATCACAAAATGGCACCAGATTTGGTAACTCAGATAATGAATATATGGGAGTTTTAGACAGACACGGTGAAATACGGCTTTATCAAAACCTTTTCTCTGTTTCATTTCTAAATATGCCCCTGATAAGCCCATAAAGCCCTCTGAACTTCTTATGGAAAAATTAGTTCTATGATAAATATAAATGTGTTTGATGAAGGCATTCAATACCTGTTGGACTTTTTCTCAAAAAAAAAAAATCTGATTCATCATTTTTATCTAAAACAGCAAACAAAGTGGCAAGAAAGGGCAATTATGGAGTGCCTGTCTGTGTCTAGTGATGTGAAACTTCATGTTTCTGTTGACTAGATATGCTGCCTCACAGTTAAACACAGTCATCGGGTTGGAAGCTATATTTATTTGAAGTAATTAGTTTTAAATGGAATGTTAGTGATTCCTAGAAGAACCTTTCATATAAAGCCACTTCCCTGATCTCTGACATGACTTTATATTGCTCCCCAAAGAAAAGCAAGTGTGACATGGATGCCTTGCATGCAGTTTTTACCTGTCACAATTTTTAGATTTTAATTTTCTTTTCATCTAGCATACTTTAATACAAAAAGTAAATCTAATAACAATCCATATTATTCACAAGCTATTAATTAAATATTAGGTCCAGCAATCAAAAATCCCTCTTCCTTTTTACAAATCTACGCAAGAAATACAGACATATTCCTCCCCCATACCCAGTGAAATACTGCCCATTTCCCTACTTGCTACAGCTCTCATTTTCTTTTGCTCTATATGAATTAGCTGTCTGTATGTCTCTTCCCCAGTAGGTTAACAGTTAATGAAAGTTCACACCTTTTTCATTTCTGTTACTCCACAGAACCTAACAAAGCTCTTTCCAGATTTGGCATGCAATAAATGTTTGCTAAATGAAATTGTGAAACGTTAATGAAGAAATAAACTGCTTACAACAAATAATAGCTAAAACAAACACAAAAAAGAAACAAATGAAAACTCTCCTTCACATAGAAACACAAAATAAACCCTAGCAACGAATGACAATGAAATAATACCATGATCATAATACAGCAAATGCAGAAGTTATTTAAGTCTGCTTTACATTTTGATCCCTTAAGTAAAGAATTTACCTTGCTTCATTGTTCCATATGCAAATTCCTATTATAGCCGAATATGATTTCTATCACATCTATTCCTATGATTAAAAACTCTGTTCTGGGAGTGACGTCATAGGAATCGCAGCAGCGGGGCACACTTTTTGAGTTCTCCTCCGGATCTTATCACAAACGAGACATCTATAACCCATCAAAGGACTCTGCTCACCATGCAGAACAGCTAAGAGACTCGTGCAAAGATTACTTGAAGGTGGGCAAATTGGATGAGCAGGGGAAGAGGGAAGGGAGCAGAGTGGAGAGGCGGTGCACATCTGCGGCTGTGGAGACGCAGCATGTTTCTGCAGCTGTGGAAATGTGGCCCGCATCTGCGGCAATGGAAACGCCACCAGCATCCACAGCTGCAAAGATGCAGGGGATCCCAGGATGGAACAGAGAACACAAAAGCCAAGAGGTGGGCTCTTTCCCTGCGTCCCACAGCTGATCTCTCCCGCCGAGGGGGCAGCCAGTTGGGCCCTAGGTCGAACAAAGGACACAAACTCAATACTTGGGCCCCTCTCCCCGCTCTTCCAATCCTACACCCCCCTTCCAGAGACTTAAACTGGCCCCTGAACTGAGGAGTAGTGTCAGATTACAGAGGAGCCTTAGTGCTCAGGCTCTGGGAAGACCGGCATGCAGCTCTGGCCCAGGGAAGAGGCTGGGAAGAGTGTGATTTTTGCTGGGCTAGGAGAGAAGAGACTCCTCCACCCCCAGCCACCACCTTTTCTGGCCTGCAGGAAGAGTGTGACACGGCTGGGCTGAGAGAGAGAAGATCCCTCCATCCCCAGCCCCCACCCTTTCTGCTTTCTGGCCTGCTTAGGGCAGGGCAATAACAACTGCGAAGGCACTCCCAGAGATCAGCAGTAGGCCGCAGACACAGCTCTGGGCTTTCAGCAGCTAAGAAATCTCCCACCCGCCACACACACACACACACACACACACACACACACACACACACGGAAGAAGTGCTTTAAGACTCAGGAGAACTGGACACAGGGCTGGTGGTGCTACTCTCAGTGCGCATATATGCAGGCAAGGGCAGAAACGGCACTGACTTTGTGGAAACTACCATCCAGACCCCTCAACCCCACACATCTAAATCTGCAGTCCCAACGTCACTCTGGGCACCAGGTGACTGGTTTTGCCTGCACAATACACAGAGGTCTCTTTGGTACAGCAGAGGACAACCTAGAGATTACTTGGTGGGCTTAAGCCAAGACTGGCACTGCTTTTTTTGTTTTGTTGTGTTTTGTTTTGTTTTTGTTTTTGTTTTGTTTTGTTTTGTCTTTATATCTTTGATATCTTTGCCTGTGCTGAGTGTGGGTTGTTGGTTGTTTTTACATGTGAATGTATTTGATTTTTTCTTTGTTGTTGTTGTTGTTGTTGTGCTTGGTTATTTGCTTTGTTCTGAAATTGCTCTACCAGGGCCCAGCTTAAGAGGCACAAGATTCAATACACCCAGAGGCCAATTCCAGATCAAACCAGTGTACTACCGGGTTTGACCTACAAGTGACACACCCAGAGGGAAATCTCTACAGGCACAAGAGCCCATAGAAGTCAAACCACATTTAAGTGGTCAACCCTCACGCAGCAGAACACCCTGCGGTGGGCAGAGCCAAGTCTCACAACTAGTCAGCCTAGGAATTAACCTCACCTACTCACAAGTGAAAAGCAATTAAAGATCTTCTTGAACAGGACAATATACACAACACAAGAGTCACCTTTGGAGCGCATGTAGAGGAAAAGAACAAAGTGGTGCAAGTCAAATATAAAGGACACATACTACATAAGATAATCCAGCAAGAACTAAGAATTCTAGGGGATCTACCTAATACATCAAAGCAAACACAGAGAGCCAGCCAGAATGGGGAAACAAAGAAACATGTCCCAAACCAAAGAACAGAAGAAACCTCCAAAAATGAAACCAAATAAAACAGAGGTAATCAACCTATCAGAGACAAAGTTCAGAACACTGATGATAAGAATGTTTAAGGAGCTTAGAGACGACATAAAGAAGGATATAGAAATCATAATAAACAACCAGTTAGAAATAAAGAACACAATTACTGAAATAAAGAACTCACTTGAAGGAATTAACAGCAGGTTAGATGAAGCAAAGGATCGAATCAGCGACTTAGAAGACAAGTTAGCAGAGATCACCCAAACAGAACAACAGAAAGAAAAAATAAAAAACAATCAAGATGGTTTAAGAGACCTCTGGGATAACATCAAGCACAACAATATGTACATCATAGGAATACCAGAAGGTGAAGAGAGGAAGCAAGGGATTAAGAACATATTTGAAGTAATAATGTCCGAAAACTTCCCTAACCTGATGAAGGAAACCAACATACAAGCCCAGGAAGTGCAGAGAGTTCCAAACAGGATAAACCCAAACAGGTCCACACCAAGACACATTATAGTTAAAATGGCAAAGCTTAAAGACAAAGAGAGCATCCTAAAAGCAGCAAGAGAAAGACAGAGGGTTACATACAAGGGAACTCCCATAAGACTATCAAATGACTTTTCTACAGAAACATTGAAGGCCAGGAGGGAGTGGCAGGAGATACTCAAAGTGATGGAAAACAAAGGCCTACAACCTAGATTGCTTTACCCAGCAAGGCTATCATTTAAAGTTGATGGAGCGATAAGGAGCTTTCCAGAAAAGAATAAGCTAAAGGAAATTATTACCACCAAGCCAGCATTGCAAGAAATACTAAAAGGACTTCTGTAAATAGAAGAAAGATGAAAACAATCTAACTACAAATTTAAAAATGGCAATAACTATGTACCTATCAATAATCACTTTAAACGTAAACAGATTAAATGCTCCAATCAAGAGACATAGGGTGGCTGAGTGGATAAGAAAGCAAGACCCTTGTATATGTTGTACACAAGAGACTCACCTCAGATCAAAATACACACACACAGGCTGAAAGTGAAGGGTTGGAGTAAGATATTTCATGCAAATGGCAATGAGGAAAAAACTGGAGTTTCAGTGCTTATATTTGACAAAATAGACTTTAAAATGAAGAACATATTAAAAGACAAAGATGGGCACTATGTAATAATAAAGGGATCGATCCGACAATAGGACATAACCCTAGTAAACATCTATGCACCCAACATAGGAGCACCTAAATATATAAAACAGATATTGACTGACATAAAGACTGAGATCAACAGTAACACTATCATAGTAGGGGACTTCAACACACCTCTGAGAACAAAGGACAGGTCTTCCAGACAGAAAATCAATATGGAAACAACAGCCTTAAATGACACATTGGACCACTTGGATTTAATCAACATTTTCAGAGCATTTCACCCCAAAGCTGCACAATACACGTTCTTCTCAAGCGCACATAGCACATTTTCCAAGACAGACCATATGTTAGGCCACAAAACAAGTCTTGATAAATTTAAGAAAATTGAAATCATACCAGTTGTCTTCTCTGACCAGTGCTATGAAATTAGAAATGAACTACAGGAAAACAAACTGGAAGACACACCAATTCATGGAGGCTGAATAACATGTTACTAAATAATGAATGGGTCAACCAAAAGATCAAGGAAGAAATCAAAAGATATCTCGAGACAATTGAAAATGAAAACACGACGACACAAAATCTATGGGATGCCATGAAAGCAGTTCTAAGGGGGAAATTCATAGCATTGCAGGCCTACCTAAAGAAACAAGAAACATCACTAATCAACAGTTTATCTTCACACTTAAGGGATCTGGAAAAAGAACAGCAAAATAAGCCCAAAGAGAGTACAAGGAAGGAGATAATAAAGATCAGAGCAGAAATAAATGAAATAGAAACCAGAAAAACAATACAAAAGATCAATGAATCCAAGAGTTGGTTCTTAGAGAAGATAAACAAAATTGACAAACCTTTAGCCAGATTCATTAAAAAAAAGAGAGAGAGGACCCAAATTAATAAAATCAGAAATGAAAGAGAAGAAGTGATAACAGACACTGCAGAAATACAAAAAAAATTTTAAGAAATTACTATGAGCAACTATATGCCAACAAATTTGACAATCTGGAAGAAATGGACAATTTTCTAGAGGCATGCAACCTTCCAAGTCTACCTCAATAAGAAACAGAAAACCTAAATAAACTGATTACCACCAGGGAAATTGAATCAGTAATCAACAATCTCCCAACAAACAAAAGTCCTGGACCAGATGGCTTTACAGATGAATTTTACAAAACGTTCAAAAAAGAATTATCTCCTATTCTCCTCAAGCTCTTCCAAAAAATCCAGAAGGAAGGAAGGCTCCCCAACACTTTTTAGGAGGCCACTATCACCCTGATCCCAAAATCAGACAAAGACACTACAAAAAAAGAAAACTACAGGCCGATATCTCTAATGAACATAGATGCAAAAATCCTCAACAAAATATTAGTGAATAGAATTCAGCAATACATTAAAAAGATCATTCACCATGATCAAGTGGGATTCATCCCTGGTATGCAAGGATGGTTCAACATTCGCAAATCAATTAATGTGATACACCACATTAACAAAATGAAAAATAAAAATCACATGATCATATCAATAGATGCAGAAAAAGCATTTGATAAAATCCAACAGCCATTTATGATAAAAACCCTTAAGAAAGTGGGAATAGAGGGATCATATCTCAACATAATAAAGGCCATATATGACAAACCCACAGCTAACATCATACTCAATGGGGAAAAGCTAAAACCATTCCCCCTAAGATCAGGAACGAGGCAAGGTTGCCCACTATCTCCGCTTCTATTCAACATAGTGCTGGAAGTTCTAGCCACAGCAATCAGACAAGAAAAAGAAATAAAAGGCATCCAAATTGGTAAGGAGGAAGCAAAATTATCATTATATGCAGATGATATGATACTATATATAGAGAACCCTAAAGACTCCACCAAGAAGCTATTAGAGCTGATAGATGAATTTAGTAAAGTAGCAGGATACAAAATTAATATTCAGAAATCAGTTGCATTTGTATATACCAATAATAAAACATCTGAAGGATAAATTTGAAAAACAATCCCATTTACAATTGCTCCAAAGACTATAAAATACCTGGGAATAAATTTAACCAAAGAAGTAAAAGATCTGTACTCAGAAAATTATAAGATACTGAAGAAAGTAATGAAAGAAGATACAAATAGATGGAAACACATACCATGTTCATGGATAGGAAGAATTAATATAGTTAAAATGTCTATACTGCCTAAGGCAATATCCATATTCAATGCAATTCCTGTCAAACTACCAACGACATTTTTCACAGAAATAGAACATATAATCCTAAAATTTATATGGGACCATAAAAGACCCCGGATAGCCTCAGCAATCTTGAGAAATAAGAACAAAGTGGGAGGTATAACAATAGCTCACATCAAATTATACTACAAGGCTACAGTAATCAAAATAGCATGGTACTGGCATAAAAACAGACACATAGATCAATGGAACAGAATAGAGAGTCCAGAAATAAATCCACGCCTATATGGCCATTTAATCTATGACAATGGAAGCAAGAATGTACGATGGAGTAATGACAGTCTATTCAATAAATGGTACTGGGAAACCTGGACAGACACATGCAAAAAAATGAAGTTGGACCACCTCCTTACACCATATACAAAAATAAATTCAAAATGGCTTAAAGACTTAAATGTAAGATCTGAAACCATAAAATACCTAGAAGAAAATATAGGAAGAAACTTCTCAGACATTACCCGGAGTAAGATTTTTACTGATATATACCCTCGCTCGAGGGAACTAAGAGAAAAAAAAAAACATGTGGGATTATATCAAACTAAAAAGTTTTTTCACAGCAAAGGAAACCATCAATAAAACAAGAAGGGATCCTACTGAATGGGAAAAGATATTTGCCAATGATATATCTGATAAGGGATTAATATCACAAATCTATGAAAAACTCACTCAACTCAACTCCAAAAAAACAAACGATCCAATTAAAAAATGGGCAGAGGACTTGAAGAGACATTTTTCTAAAAAGGACATACAGATGGCAAACAAACATATGAAGAAATGCTCAACCTCACTAACCATCAGAGAAATGCAAATAAAAACCACAATGAGATACCACCTCACCCCAGTCAAAATGGCTATCATCAATAAATCAACAAACAACAAGTGCTGGCGCGGATGTGGAGAAAAGGGAATGCTTGTGCACTGTTGGTGGGATTGCAGATTGGTGCAGCCACTATGGAAAACAGTTTGGAGGTATCTCAAAAATCTGAAAATGGAACTACCCTATGATCCAGTAATTCCACTCCTAGGTATCTATCCGGAGAAATCCAAAACTTCAATTCAAAAATCTTTATGCACTCCTATGTTTATTGCAGCACTATACAGAATAGCTAAGACATGGAAACAACCAAAATGCCCATCGGTAGATGACTGGATTAAGAAACTGTGGTACATTTATACAATGGAGTATTATGCAGCCATAAAGAAGAAAGAAATCTTACCATTTGCAACAACATGAATGGATCTAGAGAACATTATGTTAAGTGAAATAAGTCAGACAGAGAAAGATAAGTACCATATGATCTCACTTATTTGCGGATTCTAAAGAAAAGAATAAGTGAATGAGCTAATCAGAAACAGTTTTGGAGACAATGAGGAAAAACTGAGGGTTGCTAGATGGGCGGAAAGGGTGGAGGTGGGGGGGAGGGTGAGGGGATTGGAGGGCAGTCGGTGACCACAGGATGGCCACGGGTTTGAAAATTAATCTGGGGAACGTAATTTGGTGGTTACCAGAAGGTAAAGGGGTTGGGGGGTGGGGGATGAGGGTGAGGGGGATCAAATGTATGGTGATGGAAGGGGAGCTGACTCTGGGTGGTGAACACACAGTGTGATTTATGGATGATGTGATACAGAATTGCACACCTGAAATCTATGTAATTTTACTAACAATTGTCACCCCAATAAATTAAAAAATAAAAAAAAAATTAAAAAAAATTATACAACAAGGCTACAGTAATCAATACAGCATGGTACTGGCATAAAAACAGACACATAGATCAATGGAACAAATAGAGTGTCAAGAAATAAATCCATGCCTATATGGCCATTTAATCTACAACAATGGAAGCAAGAATGTACGGTGGAGTAAAGATAGTCTATTCAATAAATGGTGCTGGGAAACCTGGACAGACACATGCAAAAAAATGAAGCTAGACCACCTCCTTACACCATATACAAAAATAAATTCAAAATGGCTCAAAGACTTAAATGTAAGGTCAGGTCCGAAACCATAAAAATCCTAGAAGAAAATATAGGAAGAAACTTTACAGATATTACCCGGAGTAAGATTTTTACTGATATATCCCCTAGCGCAAGGGAAGTAAGAGAAAAAATAAACATGTGGGATTACATCAAACTAAAAAGTTTTTTTCACAGCAAAGGAAATTATCAATAAAACAAAAAGGGACCCCACTGAATGGGAAAAGATATTTCCCAATGATACATCTGAAAAGGGGTTAATATCACAAATGTATAAAAAACTCACTCAACTCAACTCCTAAAAAACAAACAACCCAATTAAAAAATGGGCAGAGGACATGAAGAGACATTTTTCTAAAAAGGACATACAGATGGCAAACAGACATATGAAAAAATGGTCAACCTCACTAATCATTAGAGTAATGCAAATAAAAAAACAAAATTAGATACCACCTCACCCCAGTCAAAATGGCTATCATCAATAAATCAACAAACAACAAGTGTTGGCGCAGATGTGGAGAAAAGGGAATGCTTGTGCACTATTGGTGGGATTGCAGATTGGTGCAGCCACTATGGAAAACAGTATGGAGGTATCTCAAAAATCTGAAAATGGAACTACCTTATGATCCAGCAATTCCGCTCCTAGGTATCTATCCGGAGAAATCCAAACCTCTAATTCAAAAAAATGTATGCACTCCTATGTTTATTGCAGCACTATACACAATAGCTAAGACATGGAAACAACCGAAATGCCCATCGGTAGATGACTGGATTAAGAAACTGTGGTACATTTATACAATGGAGTATTACGCAACCATAAAGAAGAAAGAAATCTTACCATTTGCAACAACATGGATGGACCTAGAGAACATCATGTTAAGTGAAATAAGTCAGACAGAAAAAGACAAATACCATATGATCTCACTCATATGTGAAATCTAAAGAAAAGAATAAGTGAATGAACTAATCAGAAACAGTTTTGGAGACATAGAGGAAAAACTGAGGATTGCTAGATGGGCGGGGGGGGTGGGGGTAAGGGGGAAGGTGAGGGGATTAGAAAACAATCAGTAACCACAAGATGGCCACAAGGTTTTGAAAATTAATTTGGGGGACGTAATCAATAATGTTGTAAAGATTTTGTATGGTATCCAATGGACACTTGTCTCATTAGGGAGACCACCTCAGGGATGATGTAGATGCCTGATCACTGCACTGTACACCTGAAGCTGAAGCTGAACAATAATGAATGTCAACTACAAGTTTGTATGTATATATGTATATATGTGTATATGTATATACTTACAAGAAGCAGAGCACAGCATTAGGAATAGAGACAGTGGAAATGTAATGGCTGTGTGCGATGTCAGAGGGATAGTGGATGGGGGAGGGGGTTCACACAGGGTGAGGGATATAAAAGATAAACGTCTAAGTATTACTTTGTCTTGTGCACCTGAAACTAATAAAAAAACTAATTAATTAATTTTAAAAAAAAAGTCTGTTCTGTGTACTGAAGCATAATCCCATGCGCTAACCTCCTTCACATCGTGGGTTATTTGAACACTCAAGACAGATATTTCCATAGTCCTTTTAAAGCAAATCCATTCACCTAAGATTAACTTGTTGATGGAAATCACATCAATACAATCAATTCATTAGGTCAGAGGAAAATAAATAATACAATAGTATTTTTAAAATTCAAAAAAAGTACTATGTGTACCTTATATTTTCATGCGAGGTTTAATTCCTATGTTCACAAATTCACCTAAAATTTTTAGAACTGCCGTTACATGGTTATGATGTTTAGTTGGACATTCTGACATATTGCTTGCTAGTGAAAAGAAGAATATGAAAAATTCATGAATATAGAAATACTATTTATAATTAAAAACAGTTTTTATCACAATAATTGGACTAAAAATTAAAGCCAATAAACAAAGATAGGGTGATAGGAACAGTATACAGCAAAAGCTTCAAATGGGATGAAAATGACTTTTAAAAGCTTCCTTCAAAATATCTAAATGTTGAAAACTTATTTTTGTAACAGTGTGTCTTGGTTCGGCCAGAGCTGAAGGTTATATTAAAATTTTACTTGGTTCCTTTTTTGCAGTGGCGGGGAGGAGAGAGAAGGGAACTTTGTAACTATTAGAGAACACTTCATTAATTCTCTATCCCAAAATAGTCTTAAATATGAACCCTGTGGGAAAGAAACTTGAACCTAGTCCAGAAGCACCATCCTTCTGATGGTCTTAGGATGATGAAACTATGAAGTGAGGATGTCCGGAAGACAGCAAACTCTCAAGGAAAACTGTGAGACAGCGAGTGAGAAGACATGTGGTGGAGAGGGGCTGGTTGGGTTGGACTGGCAAGGCCAAGGTGTCAGAATGTGCAGTCAGCCCCAGCTCAGAGGTTAGGCTTCACTCAACCCCACCAGGACCCAACCTGCTTCCATCAACCTTGCCTATGGTTTCCTGCCCCGGAGAGGAGAATGATATGATAGGAGCACTGTGTTCCTAGAGGCATAAACAGAAGGGCTGCAGACTTCTCTTTTAATGAGCAGAACAAGAACAGTATGTCGCACGACTCAGAAAATTGACAAATATCCCACAGCTTCAGGACACAAAGGAGCAGAGGGAACGAAGGAGTGTGCTTCAGAGGGGAGAAACTGTACAGCCAATGGCACCTCTACAGGAAGAACCATGTACCCCTGCCCAACCTCTGGCATTCCTAAAGTTATCATGATGTCCCCTTAGATGTATGACCTGGAAAACCTAGAGGTACACTGAAGAATCCAGGAAACAGCCTTGGATTACATTTGCTTGTTCATGGTAGTTCCCATAATCTAAAAAGAGACCAAACAGAAAAGAAAAAAAAAAGACTCGAAACAACATAGAAGCAACCAAGAAACAATAGGCTCTGTGAGAAAAAAACAACACACGCATCATAATATGATTCAATAGATCACTGGTCAAATAGAAGATGCATGTGCATTGGCTAACCCTGTTCATAAAAGGAAAGAACTACTCATCATAACTCTAAAAATTATGAACCAACATTACAAAGACAGGAAGAAAAAGCCAAGGTAAAAGGAAGGAACAACAAGGTACAAATAGCAGTGATATGCTAGCCACTAAAAAGTAGACAAAAGAACACTAGAGTAATGTCTTATATAGGGAAAAAAGCACAAAGTGTTCAGTTGTCCTGAAGGTGGAATTTTACAACACACTAATTCTGTCACTACCATTTATTAGGTACCAGATAAGTACTTCTCAATGTACAGCTACGATTTCATTCAATTAGTGAGGTAGTATTAACACCCCCTTTTCACAGCTGAGTAAACTGAGCTGTGGCTAAATAAATTGCCCATGATCACAAAACTGCATGTTAAATAGAAGAGCCATAAATCAAGCCCAGATGTCTTGCTTCAAAGCCAGTGTCCTTCCCAATCACAACACTTGCTCTCATGGTTTGTAATGTGAAAATGTCAGCAAAAGTGGATCATAATAAACAGAATGAAGCATTTATGATCACAAATCATTTTTAGAATGCAGAAAAGAAAAAAATGTGTGTGCATATGTTTATGAAAGCAATAAAAGATGTAATGCATTCAGAAATAATTCCATCAATAAAGCATATGAAACAATTTCTACCTTTGCAAAAATAATCAACAATTACTCAGAAAATTCACTAAAATAAATGGTTAGTTGCTACTTTGTTTAAGGCCATTATACCATGATAGAAATACTGAGAACTGTATTTTCAGTAGCGATCATAGAATTCAAATATATTATCTCTTAATAGGGGGTAGTAATGACCACAAGAAATGAAAAATCCAGTTCATACAATAACAAAATCTAGTTTTTTTTTAAAAAAAAAGAAAGACAATTGTGCTCTCATTTTTTGTTTTTCATTTTAATTGAATGGATTTGATTGTCTCTTACCAACCATGAAAATGTTCCTAGACCAAGTCTTCCACTCTCAGTGTGACTAAATGATAAGGAGGCTTCTTGCAACTTCCTTCCATTCAGAAGCATAGATTCATGTGGCCCAGAAATAGAGTGGGCCTGAGGTTAATTCTTTCTCATCAGTAGCAAACATGTATTCATTCTCTATATGTTAAGAAAAAAGAATTACTTTCCTGCAGAGACGTGTGAAGTAGAAAGTGTTCAAGGACCCAACTTTACTTCAAAACCTCAGCTTCAGCCTGAAATGAGTAGAGTTTGGGTACACAGCAGGACAGGGATGGAAAAAAAATATATTATATTTTAAAACAAGAAACTTATGAAACAGTTTGAAAAACCAAGGTCTTAACAACTAAATTTGAATGTAGGACTTGTGGCATTCTTTTTCATTTTGACTCTTCTTTTGAAGACTGGAGCTTCTTCCCTAAAGAGAGTTTGTGAATGACCCAACTGAAAAACAGTAGAATTCAGGAGTTATTTACCATATTTGTGATATGGAACCTTTGGCTGTCTGGTAAAACCTAAGGTCCTCTTCCCAGAATAATGTTTTAAACACACATATAATTCCAAGGGAACCAATCATACAGTCATCAATATTTCAAATGAATCAAATTTGTAATATGGCATTTTATGTGCCTATTAGCACATTAATTAACAAACTATAGCAGCAAGTCAAAAACTACCATAATTTCAAAGTAGAGATGATTTAACATGATATTTTGAGATGTTCTGCAACAACTATAATACAATATGAGAAGTTTTTAATTTTGATAGGGAATGAAGTCACAATTAGAGTCAGTACTAGTATGTGTGTTGCCTAAATTCATAATTAATGGAAATGCTACAACGTAGCAGAAGACACTGAATTTGCCCATGAACTCTTAGAATTTAAAAAAAAACAACTCTGGAATAATATCACAAAATCAGTTAAACCTAAGAGTAGCAGAAAATATTATTCAACCTGATTTTATTAAAATCTGAAATATGTAGACTCTCACAGGAAGAAACTTCCAAAATGTAAAATGATAACTATCAGCTTTAGTATGGTAATGTCCAAGCATTCCAAGTTCTCTTCTCTGAAAGTATGCTTTTAAGAGGACAGAAAGTTCCCTTTGTCAAAGCAAAAGATAACAAACATCATTTTGATAATAAAAGGTATAATTACTTTGGTCAGGGTTCAAGAGCACTCCATATTTAAGCAAAAAAAAAAAGGTATCTTTTTTTATTATAGTCATAGATTTATTTATAAACATTCATTAAGTGCCTACTATGTGTCATTGGTCTTAGAAATACCTAATATCAGTTATCATTTAAATTGTTACTTGTTCATTGGATTCATTAAGTACATACACATAAAAGTGCTTTCATGGGTAAGCTACTTGTTAGGTGTTGTGCAGCAGTGAACAATGTAAGTAAAGTGGTTCATTTCATAGATTATAGCCAGCAAGAAAGACTTCAAATAAGCAGTTATTTAAGTCATTATTTAATAATAGTGCTAATTTCAACAACAGAGAGATACAGACCACCCATGAGACTTTATAACAGAGGATCCTGAAGGGTCAGGAAAGGCTTCTGAGGAACTGGCATTTTCATTGAGCTTTGAAGAATATTAAATTATTTACTGGGTGAAGGGAGATGAAGTGGGGTTCAATGCAGAAAGCTTTCAAGATGGAGGGAATGGAATGTGCCAAAGTTCTGAGACAGAAAGGAGCGCGGTATATTACAAAACACCTAGGAGGAGAATGGCACAGAGTAAAGCTGGAGAGGTAGCAGGGATTAAATTCTATAGGTCATTATGGACTATACTAATGTTCATTATCCTCAGAATTATAGGAAGTCAATGCAGAGTTTCAAGTAAAGCAGTGACATGACAGATATATGTTCTGAAAACTTCACTTTGGTTGCAATGTGGCAGCTAGATTAGATGCCAGGAGCTCAGTGAAGACCTGCCAGTACAGATTGTAACCCAGGCAAGAGATGAATGTGACTTAAATTAGGGTTATGGCAGTGGAAATTGAAAATAGGCAAATTTAAAGAGGATTCAGAAATTAAAAGTGATAACCAGGTAAAGTGGATGAAAAAGATAAATATCCATCATTCTCATTATTTTCTGATTCCCTATTTTCTGAAGCAAGCAATGGATACCATTTACTGGACACACGTAAGAGGAAGGCTGGATATGAAGAAATGTGTAGGGGCGAGGGGGAAAAAGGCATACTTTGTTCAGTTATAGACTTGTTAAACTTGAGATGTCTATGAGACCTCCTACTGGAGATGTGAAGTGGGCTCTTGGATCTCTGGGAGGGCTGCCCAGAATTGGGGTCTTCCATATAAATCTATTTAGGAATTACTGGTCTTGAGAAACCCTGACACCAAATAGTTCTATTTAAGAAGACAAGCCTCAGGGGAAGAAAGAAGAAATGAAAGAAGAAATGAATGGGATAGGAAGAAAAAAATAGAAAAAGAGGAAGTGGCCAATGAGATCAAACGCTTCTGAGAGATCAACAATGAGAAAAATCAAAAAATGATGTTTAGTGACCTTGAGGTCTCATCAAATCCATTTTGGTACAGAATTGATGCGAAGCCAGATCAGAGTGGTTTAAAGAGTGAATGGGAGAAGAGGACATGGAAATCTTGGGTGTAAACAGGTCTTTCCTAACCTTGGACTGAATGACAGCAAACTAGTGTGGAAAGTGACTGTGAAGTAAAGAGATTTCAAGAGTCCTCGTATCAGAACATTTGAACCACAAGACATTTACTTTGCAAACTCTCCTTTTATTCCTTTTAGGGTACATTTTGAATTATTGAAGCTAATGAAAAAAATAAGTGTGAAATACATTTTATGTAAAGGAAATCAAAACTATTTCTGGAAATGCTGACGCACACATATGAGCTATCAGCTTAAGAATCATGGAATGTATTCCACCTATTTTTTTTCATGAATTCACCAAATGCTGTATATGTATGTTCTGTGTACTGTATAAATAAGTAAATCAATAACTAGAAACAATATTCCATATAATCTACAGATGAAAGTCCTGAAGTATATAAAAAGATATGCCATAGTGGTCCAATGAAACAGAAGCAAAGTAAGAAAATGCAAAGACCATAGATGGTTGTCAAGATCTGTTGAAAAGAGGAAATACTGGGGTAACTAAAGTTGACTACATTTCTTATCATCAATACTAATTGGCAGTTTATGAAACATATGTGCCTTTATAGACCTCCTAATTACTACATTTCTGATGTTACTGTTTTCCTATTTTGTTGCCAATAACTCGTGTGTGTCATTTCTTCTCTTCAGTGAGCAAAGGAAACAAAATGTCTTCAGTGGGGAATAATAAGTGGAGAAAGAAGGAGAAAGAAGTCAGGCTCACTTCTAGATACACCATTCAGAAATTACCAAGAAAGATATCATAAAGTGAAAATTACCAAGTATCAAATTTACAGTGCTGCTCTCTGTAGCACCTTTGAAAATGGTATGAAGTCTTTCAGGATAATTAGAGACTGGTAAACCAACAAATTAATAAACTATCCCCAGGTGGCCTCAAAAAGATAATGTGGTTCCTACAAAGTGACAAGCATTCCCAGGGAGAACTGCAGGCACTAAGAATGTCTGGTTCTATAACAACTTAGTAGGCTAAACTGATCAACAATCTTAAAATATAAGTAAAAACAAATGGTTTAATTCAAAATAATTTTTACAAATAATTTTATACAAAACATATCTATAGAAATATTTCTCATGGACAATTTTGCTTTTATAAATTATCAGATGACAAGAATAAGTCTTTGTACATTATCTCATGCTGTTCAGTATTTGGCTTGAAGCCCAGGAGAGGGTCATGCCTTTATAATGATGGAAATGCAACTATAAAACAGCCAAGGGATTCAGAAAGCGCCTCTGAGGAATGAGAAAATGTTCCTGCACTGCTTTGCACACAGTAGGCACTCAGCAAATATTTGCTAATAGATTTTTTCTATATTTGTTGCCATTTTGCATAATTCTTATACATTTACTCAGTAGGCTTTAACCAACATTCTAAGTATCCAAGTTGTTGTTTATGGAACTAAATATCTGTAAGGGCTCAGGACTGTCATTTGATGTCTTTAAGTGTCAATTTCCTTATTTGTAAAATTGGGTTAATTATACATATAATATATACACCTCATACACGCATATACATAAAGAAGATATGCAAACATATCTTCTTGCATGTTAATTGTCGGGGAAAGGAGATACTCTACATAAGCGTTTGTAAGTTATAAAAGGTCTAGAAAATTGTATATAATTCATAAACACAATGTAATTCATATGCAGTTTAGTTTATATAACTACAACAAACAGCAATTCAAGTATAAGTAGGCTCCAAGACTTGGAAATGCCTTTTTAGCTTCTGCTGCTAGCCTGATCATTGCTTCCTCTACATGTTTTAACATGAAACCCCTTTGTGAAGGTCATAGAGACACTTGTAAGTACTGCCAGGGGAGAAGGTGTTGATTAAAATTCAGTGATGTGTGCCACTTGCTATTTCTCTTTCCCAGTTGTTCTACACTTAGTATTTATATGCTGCACCAAATAATTAATACCTCTTCTGCAGGTGACTGATTTCATAGGAGAAAAAGCAACAAAACCCTACATATATTTTTCAGTATAAAAGATACACTGAAATATTGAGCACAACACACAGACACACACATACAAAAGAAGTGGAAACATCTGTGTGCACATAAAGAAAACATTAGCTAAAAAAGCATATAGTCCTCTTGTGAAAAACTGTGAATTATGGCGACATCACACCAGTAATTCATATTCTTCAGAAGCATTTATTAAATATATGACTTGACATGGCACAAACCTCAAATCAACTTAATTAATGTCATCTAAGAGTCCACACAGGAATAAGGTATCTCATTTCATTGAAATCACTGCTTTAGACCCGGAGAGTTATTTATACACTTTAGAGATTTTGAGACGTAAGAACCTCTCTTCCCAAGTCTCTTGGAAAATTGCCAAGTACTAGAGTTTAATGTTTATGGCCAAAAAAGTTAATAACCACTTCTAACCCTGAAGAATAGAAATGCACTATTGATAATACAGTTTTATTGCTGTCAAAATAAACACAATACCACTTAAAACGTTGAAACTTGCAAAAGTATTTGTGGGAAAAATTCTTACAGTATAAATTAAAATATGAAGTGGTAAGTTCCTAGCTACCTGAAAGTCTAGGTCATGACAGGTGTCTCTAAATCAAGAACAAGTGACAAGGTATAATGTTAGGATCTGCCATTGATTTGCAATCTGTGGGTACTCAGACACACTATCTTATACAGCCATGACTGTACTAAGGTATGTGGGTGACCTAGGTAGACTAACAATTTAGAACACTTCCAACTTTAAATGATTGCTCAGCATTTATTTAACAAGCCATGGAGAAACCCACTTTCCCTTGATAAATTTTTTTAATCTACATCTATTCTTTATATTATAAGGTTTTTTAAATATGCACTGAACATAAAAATGAAAATTTAATATATTTGGAATTATCTTCCATTTTGCATTTTTCCATCTCTCAAAACCAGACAAAATCTGTCACTCAAAAGCACTCATAACCGTGGTGACATAAACAGCACATACTAAACAGAGCTACTGTAGTATGATAAGGAATTTCTAAGTGAGAAGTAAGGAAAGTCCCCTCCACTTTTGGACTTTAGATTTTGTCTTTTGTTTATTTCTTTATTTTTTGATATTTTCTAGGTTCTTAAAAAATAATTATTACTAGAAGCTGTGGGAGTCTGAGAGCTAAGCCTCCAGAGGTCATCCAATTTCCTGTTCACAACTCTGAAATCTCTTATTGGAAGAGTTATACAATCTTGGAGAATGTCACCTTGGAAGGTACAGACACAGAGTCATTAGATTACCACTGAAAACCAGTATTACTTCCTTTAGTGTCTACCATGCACTGAGCTTTATGTTTGGTGTTAGGATAAACAAGAAGCACCGGATTCAGGCCTTCTCAAAACTCAAAGTATAGTAAGAAACAGAGACAATCGGTTAAGTGACACTGTCACCTGTGCTGAGTGTTGCGGGAGGGAAATACAAGCCCAGGATGTCTTGGGAGCTAGTAGCGAGGGGCTTAACACTACACACTGGGGAGTTAGAGAAGGGCTCTGCAAGGAAATGAAGCTATTTAAAGGAATGATCCTACTCAATTTGGGCATAGGATTTAAGAAAACTGGCATTCATCACCCTGCAGATGGGAAGGTAAATTAGTGCAAATGTGACGGAAACAAGTTGTTAACCATAGCTAAGGCCTTATAAAAAGTGCTTATCTTCTGACCAACAAAGGACTTTTGTATTATTAAAATTACCAAACATATTAAGCTATATGTATAAAGACATTTATTGCAGCATTATTTACGTTGGCTATTTTTTAGACATCATAAAATAAAACGAGTGCCATAATCCATAAAAATCACTGTTTTAAGGCAAACGTTAAAAATAGCCTAGGCTACTTAAGGTCTTGAATAGAGATTTACTTTTTTCTAAAGCAAATGTTTATTTTATGACTGAAGAATATCAATTTGTAAAAAGTCAAAATTCCGAACGAGTCTGTTTTCCAGATTTTTCCAAAGTGAGGAATGATTTGAAGACTGTTTCTGTAGTCTACAAATCACGTTGTGACTGATAACTTTGTGATGTTTTTGTTTAACTGTGCATGTGCATCAAAAATTATCATATGAAATACATATATATGCATATGGGTATAATTTTAATCCCAAAATTTTCATAGAAAGAAGTGTCTAAATTATCATGTGAGTTGATATGCTGGTTTACCAGACATGTATAGAAGTTTAGGAGAGGACATATATAGGGCTTTCTGAAGAGAAAACAATAAAGTCAGAAAACAAAAATCCTCTGTCTAGGCAAAATGTATTTATGATGATTCCTGGAAAACATACTATTGCATAACTTTCTTTTCCTGCTGTTTTAGAAGTAATTGGTACTCGTTATTAAAGGATTAAAGAACCTAATGAGAAAAGCTGAAAAAAGCTGCTGGTAAAGCAACGGAAGCCTCAAGCCTTCAAAATCTCAGAGTTGTATTAAGAGGGATTTAGTAATTAATAAAGATTTAAGAAGACCTCTAGTCAAAATAAGAAGTCATATTTCCTCAAATCTTACTCTAAGTGTGTTCTGTTTAAACATATGAGTAATATTAATTAGCTATACCAATATATTTATATACAGAGGGTGCCAAAAAAAATGTATCCACATTTTAAGAAAGGAAGACTGCATTAAAATTGTAATACTCAAGATGTACCAATAACAAAAGATGACTACAAATCACGTCTGACTTCTGCAATTACAAGAGTTGCTCAAAGTGGTTACCATCAGCATCTGGACACTTCTGATTATGGTGAACTACTGCTTGAGCAACATTGATATACATTTTTTTTTGGCACACTATCCCCACCCCCTGGTATAGTCTCATTAAGAAATATCCTCTATTCTTTTTTTCCATCAGCCACATTTATGTTCATATTCCAAATTCACAACCAAGCATCTCTGTCAATTGAGATGAGCTAACATCAGAGAGGCCAAATGCTAATGTACCCTCCTTGAAGAATCCATACAGTCTCTTCACTACTTTTGAGTTCAATGTATCTCGGACTGTCCCACATTTGGATAAAAATATTTATCTTTTTAATATCTATTACCTAATTGATTCAATTTTCTGCAAAAAAATAAAATAAAAAATAGTACATGTGTATATATCTTCGACTTACTCTTATTTACCTGTACTATATGCTGCCTTTCTGATGAATATAAATTTCATTAGTTTGTATGCTTCAGTGAAATAACATTTCTTTTTTGTATGAGATGGAGACATATTTATTAATCTAACCTTTAACTGCCCCCAAGAGCCCAGAATACTCTAGTAGCTTTGTTACCCAAAATGTGGTTCTTGAAACAGTATAGGCATTACTGAGCAGCCCACTATGCAGAAACCCAGACCCACCCCAGATTTTGTGAACCAGACTCGTCTTTGCTACAGAATCTTCAGGTAATTCATATGTACATTAAAGTTTATGAAACACAATAACAAAATCTCCTAATGTCACATCTCTCAGAATATATCCCCATCATTAAGTGGCACATGTATATGTAATATATATGACAACTATAATTAAAGGATGGGGGTAAAAGTAGTACGACCTATATGGATTCAAGATTTCAATTTTTTTCTATAAAGTTATACGATATTAACCATAAGCAGACAGTGATATGTTAAGGAGGTATATATTGGACTCCCTAGAGCAACTACTAGAAATGTGTAAAGGTAGAGTCAAAAATTAATAAAACAAATTACACAACATAACGTAAAAATTCTAAAAATATTTTAAATAATCTAGAAGAAGATCAGAAAGAGGGGGGAAAATTCACACAAAAAAAGAGACAAAGAGAAAAATAATAAAGTTGTATGAATAGCACAGATTCGATCATAATTAAGTACATTAAATGATACTGGACTAAACATTCCAATTAAAAGGCAGGTTCTCCAAATGCATAAAAAGGAGACTCATCTATATACTAGCCATAGGAGATACACTTTAAATATAAAAATGTAGTTTAAAGTAAAAAGATATGCCATAGACATAAAAGGGTAATAAGGATATTATATGAATAACTTTATGCCAGTACATTTGACATCTTAGATAAAATGAACACATTCCTTGAAAGACACAATCTATAAAAGCCACGCAAGAAGTTAAACTGACCCCATTTTCCCTCTTCTACCACCCGCATCCCCTTACCCTCTGGTAACCACTAAAGTGTTATGTGTGTCTATGAGTTTTTGTTTCTTTGTCTTGTTCCTTTGTTGCAATTGAATTGAGAAACAGTCCCACAAATAAAAGTCTAATCACAGAAGTTGACGCCCATGAATTCTACTAAACAATTACAGAAGAAATATTACTAATCTTACAAAAACACTTTCAGAAAATAGACAAGAAGGGAAATTTTGACAACTTATGGGGCCAACTTTCCTGGGATATCAGAACCAGGAAAAGATATTTAAGAGAAGAAACCTACAGACCAATATCCCTCATGAACCTATATGCAAAAGAATCCTTAGCAAAATATTAGGTAATTGAAATGAGCAATACATAAAGATGATAATAAAACTTGACCAAATAAAGCTTATCTGGGAAATGCAAGGTTGGTTTAATAATTGAAATTCAGTGTGCAATTGTCACTTTAACTATGGTGACTAAGAAAGGAAGCCAAGTAGAACTTTCTCAACAGATATTTTTAAAAAACCATTTCATAAAATTAAATACTTCTTTGTGATTTAAAATAAAAAGTCTCAGCAAATTAGTAACAAAAGGGAATTTCCTAAAACTGATAAAGGGAATCTATTTAAAAAAATAAATAAATAAAAGACTGGCTGAAAACAAGATGAAAGTGAATGTGTATTAAAATCCTCTATGATATCTCTTAGATTACTGAGAAAACAAGTATGAAAAGGAATGTATATGGAAGATAGCTCTGGCACAGTCAACTAGCTAAATAAATACAAGTGGAAGCATATCCCCAGATAGTCTTGTTATGTAAAAAGCAATAAACTCATACTTGATTAAAGCCTTTTAAAAACAACAGTGGCCAGTAATAACCTACTCAATTATGAAAGACTGAATACTTTCTCTTAAGATTGGAAACAAAACAAGAAAATCTGCTTTTTACCATTTTTATGCAAGTTTGTTTCAGAAGTCCTAGTCACTGAATTAAAGCAAGGAAAGTTAATTTAATCAGATATATGGGCAAAGAAGAAGTAAACACATATTATTCATGGACAACATGATCATCTGTATAGAAAACCATAAATCATCAATCAAAAAGCTACTAGACTAAAAAGTGATTTTTAAAAAGTAGCAAGACACATGGTCAATATAAAAAACTACAGTTATATAGGCTAATGACAAACTGGATAGAAAAATTAAAAGCAATTCCATTTACGATAGCATCACTATATGAAATACTAAGAGATAAATTTAACAAAAGACATGGAAGATCTATGCAAGACAATAAAAACACAAAATATTGCTGACAGAAATTAAAGTTCTAAAATAAATGAAGCAATATGCCATGTTCATGAATTAAAAGATATATCTATTCTCCCAAATTAATCCATGGATTCAATACAATTAGTAATAAAATCCCTGCAGCCTTTTGTTGTAGAAATCGACAGGCAGATTATAAAATGTATATGTATGACGACTTTGGACAGCTAAAACAGCTATCAAGCTGCTTATAAAACTTCTATGGAAATGCAAACATGTAGAACAGTCAAAGCAATTTAGTAAAGAATAACAAGGTTAGAGGATTTACACTATCTGACTTCAAGAGTGAGTATAATGCTACAGTGAACAAGACTATATGGTACTGGCATAATAATTGACAAATAGGTCAATCAGTGAAACAGTTTAATGAGCCCAGAAATAAATTCCCACTTATGTAGTTATCTGATATTTAACAAATATGTACAGGTGATCAAATGACAGCAGGAAAGTCTCTTCATCAAATGGTCCTGGAATAACTGGAGAGTCACATGGGGGAAAAAAAATGACTCTCAGCCCCTATCTCATATCATATATAACAATATAAAATTATATATTTAAACATAAAATCTAAAATAAAAAGCTATTGGAGAAACATGCAGAATGTCTGCATAATTTGAAGGTAGTCAAAAGTTTCTTAGGTAGGTCACAGAAAACAAACCAAAAGAGGGAAAAAAAGAAAATTATATATATATATATATATGTGTGTGTGTGTGTGTGTGTGTGTGTGTGTGTGTGTGTGTGTATTACATATATATGTATATTACATATATTAGAACTTCATCAAGTCAAAAATTCTATTCATTAAAAAAAGACTATTAAGTAAATGAATAGGGAAACGAACTGAGAAAAATATTTGTAAAACATATCTGACACAGGAATAAGATCTAAGTTGTATTACAGAACACTTACAATTCAATAGTAAAAAGACAAATAACCAATAAAAGAAACTAGCAAAAGACCTGAAAAAAACACTTCACTAAAGCAGATACACAAATGGCCAATAAGCACATGTAAAATTGCTCAACATCTTCAGTCAGGAGACGAGACAAAGTCAAATTAAAACCACAATATGATACCACTATAACTATATACTGACTACCTACACCTAAACAAAACAACAACAAAATACCAAACATACACACACACACAGCTAGTAACACTAAATATTGGCAAAGATATGGAAAAACTAGAGAAATAGGGGATTGACGAACAAGTTAAAAAAAATCGCAGGAACCAAACAAACAAATCTGGATTGTAGAACATTTTACAGAATAATCAATCATTTTGAGATGAAAGAATACTGTTAATTGTTGTACCTGAAAGTGACTATCTGAAAGTTTTTCATAGTTCCCTTTCAACTTTTATGAATCTTTAGAAACTTTGAAAAAACTTTTAATAATAAGAATGTAAACCCAAGAAAATACTGTTTGTTATATATTTGAATTAAATAATTCACTATGTGTGTATTACATCTTTGCCTGTTGTGTACTTGTTTCATAGAGCAGTGGTTAAGTACCTAAATTCTTGTTGTTTACTGTCTCAGTGTTAATTTTAGTTTTCCACTTACTAGTTGTGTAAACCTGGATAAGGTAATCAACCTTACTGTACCTCAATTTCCTCATCTGTAAAATATGAGTGATAAATATACTATTTTTGTATGACTGTTGTAAGCACTGAAAGATTTTATGCATATAAAACACTTGTATATTTGCCTAGCACAAGGTAAATACTTTAAAATGTTATCTATCATAATATTATTACAAACAAACAGAACATGTACATCATCCACTCCACATATATTTGCAACAGGCAAGAATACACTGAAGTTATTGAGTAACTGATCCCCATTTTTATTAGCAGTTTCAACTGATTAACAGAAATTGTAGGTTATTATAAGATGCTGAAATGATGCCATTTTGTATTCTTTGGACCAGGGAGCATGTAAAAATGAATCCTTGTACTGCTTAGGCAAAATATGGCACATATCCAGAAGGCAGAGACTATGGTTCATACCTCATAAACATGCCTGGATTGAATTCGCAGACAAGTGACTCAGCAGCTGTGTGACCTGGGGCATAATATTTAATATTGCTGAACTTCAATTTCTTCATTTGTAAAATGAGGTTGACAATATCCCACAGGCATACATTAGGGAATAAATAAAATTTACTATACGTAAAACTTTAGTACAGAATATAGCATATAATATAAACTCAATAAATGGAGCTCTCATTTTTTTTTACTTGAGAAATATTTATTGAAATATCATAAGAAGATGTCTCAGGGACCTCCGACAATGACCCGCAGCTGGAGGATAGGCTAAAAGATCCAAACATTTCCTTCTACCAGTACTTTTAGGGAGATACAAATATTTGCCATTAGTATTCCAAATTTGTATTCCAAATTTGTATTTTGGAATACATTAGTATTCCAAATTTTAAGCCCAAAGCAGAGGGTTGCACTAGCAAAATTAAATTTCCAGATATGGAGAATATTATTTGCATTTCTACTAAGTTATTTTTACAAAACAAATCAAAAGACTGTAAGTAATTGACAGAAAAATATGTAATGATTGAAAAACATTCCTGAGAACGATGGAAGGATTATGTGTAAAACCATAGTTCATTACCTATATTGTTTGAATATTTTATTACTTTGAGTTGATATCATCTTCTTAAGTAATTTATTTGTCTCTCCACAATTTAAAAATTAAGTATATTTATCTTAAGAGTCATGGGCATATTTTATTTTTTAATTCTGCATATTTTACTACCAAAGGCAAATTCAGAAAGATACCATTGTTGTTGTCCAGTTGCTCAATGCCTAAAAAGCAATGTATTCACATTATTAGGTTTAATAATTCAGTGTAAATAATTTAATCATAGGTTACTGGTTCCTTTATCCTTCTTTTATGTTCTTCCAACCTATTCTACTTTTCTGTTAGCCCTCTTATGCAGTGAATTACTGTATTTTCAATGGATTCTGATTTAATATGTTTAAAAATATCCTCCATTGGCAATAAATTATATCCATTATGTAATTATGAATAATTCATTACTATATTCTAATCTCTTTATAATTTAATAATTTTAATAGACACATGAACCACATATATGCCCACTAATTTTAACCTTGCCCAGAAAACATCCAAACCTACAGGAAATACTAAGGTAACAAATGCTATCATTTATAACTTTTATCCCTTTCTGCATTCAAATACCACTTTATTGACTTGTAAAAGTTTACATGTACCAAAACAAGTTGAAATCCTAAAACAAATTGAAACTATAGCACACAAAATGGTGAGGTTGTAGTGATTAAAGTTAAATAGTATTTTAGGATACTTATGTTCTTAGAAAAGAGGGTACAGTTATTGTTTAATATAGGCACTATTTTGGCAAGTAGGAATGTATAAAATTTTAAGTATAATACTGAAAAATGGAAACAGAATATAAAACACACAGAGTAAAACAAAGAAAATGTCATCAAATGAAAGGCAGGGAAGAATGAAAAAAAAAGCAACAAAATAAAACTAGTAATTATAGAGCACATAAGGTAAAATTGAAGAAATTGAAATGGATTAGTAACCATAATGAATACACATTAAATAAACTCATCAATTCAGAGATAGAAACTCTTAGAGTACATTAAAAAATGGCATCTCTATGATGTTTAATAAAGAAACAACTGAAACATAATAACAAAGAAAGTATGAAAGAAAGGAATGAAAAAGGAGAAATTAGGCAAATTCTCAGAGAGGAAAGGTGCAGTAGTTATACTGATTTCAAGAAAATTTACTTTATGGCAAAAAGAAATATTAGAGGCAAAACGAGTAATTACATAGCGATAAAAAAGAACAATTCACTAGGAAGACAGAATAATATTTCGACTGTATGTTCCCAATAGCGTTGTTACAAAATACATTTAAAAACCTTGAGAGAATTATAAGGAGAAATTGACAAAAACAAAAATTGAATTTGACAATTTTAACATAGTTAAAATTTGACATACTAACCAATTAGTTACAATAGAGAGGCTAAATCAGGCAAATGTTTATTTGAAAAGAAACAAAAAACAGAAACTTTAAATCTGAAGACTGTTTTGCTCAGGTATGCGTCTGAGCAGGAGAAAGCCAGCCATGAGTGTGGGAGGAAAAACTAGTAAAGAACAATAAGAATTATACGTTTGCTCCTCTCCTGTCATTTCCTTGAGCTAAATGTGACTCTAAGAGCTGTAATGACTCACAGTTCAAGGTCAGGTATCCAAGGAGTACATAAGGGTGGTACAGAAACAGGTACATGTGGAGGGATAAAAAACAGAAGGGGAACTAATGAGCTTTTTTTTTTTTTAAGTTTATTGGGGTGACAATTGTTAGTAAAATCACATAGATTTCAGGTGTACAATTCTGTAATACATCACCTATATATCACATTGTGTGTTCACCACCCAGAGTCAGTTCTCCTTCCATCGCCATATATTTGATCCCCTTTACCCTTTATGAAGTATTTTATCCAAACTTTTGCTCCAAGTCCCTAGACTGATAATTACAAGGTTCTTAGCTTTTGTGTGTCTTTGTGTATCACGAACCTCTTTGACATTCTGGTGAAGCCCATAAATCTCATCTCAAAATATTTGCAAATACATGAAATAAAATACAGCATTACAAAGGAAAGAAGTTAAATTAAAATTCAACAAAGTATTCTTAAAATGCACGATACAGTACTATGTGTGAAATAAAAAAAATAAACCATTTAATATGATAGCTACAAGACTAGTACTTATTGTAATTTCAAAATAATAAGTAAAAATAATATTTGAGATATCTCCAACTATAAATGGCATGGAGACATCCTTGACGGCTATCACTGAAAACATCTGTGATGTGCACGGTGCTAATGTCTACATTTATTATTTAATGAAATTCTAAAATTCAGCTAGATGTGATTTTATTTCTGTTTATGAGTCCCCTCATCTGACGTTTTCCCTAACATTGCATCTCCTCAGGGTCAGAGAGTGAAGCCTTGACCTGAGGATTTATTCTGTGGAGCAGGATGGAAAGCAGGACTTTCCAAGATTTTGTGTTGTTGGGTCTCACTCTCCCCTATGGTTCACCCACTCCCTGACTGCCCAGCTCGTCTAACCTGTCCCCATAAGGATTGCCTCACAGAGTAAGTATTACTCCCCAGTGGAAAAGGATGGGGGTGGGGGACGAAGAGAGTAACCTTGTCTGACCACTCTACCTAAAATAGCCTCAGAGAGAAACAAAAAATATCAATAGTTCTCATTCAAAGTACCAAGGGATTAAACCAATATTTTAACTGAAATCCCTGTGATATTTTGAGGAAATAGAAAAATGTTTCTATAATTCACTTAGAAAGAAAAACCTATACAAATGTCCAGTAAGTTTTTGGTAGTGTATTGGAGGTGTGGAGACTGGGGAGATGGTGGTTAGGAATATAAAAGATTATCAAAACCAGAAGAGACAGGTAGATCCATGTGGGGGGAAAAATCCAGCACTGTATATGAAAATATCTGTATTGCATGTTAAATTAGTAATTTTAAAAGTACTCTGGAAAGAAATATGAGGCCCTCCTCACACTTTATATAAAAGATAAATTCTGGTGTACTGAAGTTTAATTATAAAAAATGAAAACATAAAAACACTAAAAGTGTATGCAGATTAATATTATCTCAGTGTGAGAAAGATGTTTCCAATTATGCCATCAAAATAAAAAACAACACATAAAAGGCCACCTGATTTTATTACATACAAGTGAAACATCATCAGATGTCACCACAGACAAAATTCGAAGACCACTGACAGTTTAGGGACAGTGGAGAGGGATTTGAAAAACAAAGTCATTATATAAATTCATAAGGAAGAGATAAATAATAAAAGAACTCAGCAATTCACAAAAGAAATAAAAATGACTAACATAAAAGTGTTTTGTCTTATAAATATAAAATAAACAAAAATTCAAGTACTAAAGAAATGTAATTTTGTCACTTGTCCAAGTGCCAAATGTTTTTAAATGAAAATACTCATGCTAATTAGGATGTGATGAGATGGGTACTTTCACACTATGTTGTTGAGAGTATAAACCAGAATAATAAATTTCCTGGAGACCAAATTGGGAGTGTCTTTCAAAGAGCCTTAAAACTCTTCATGTATTTTAACTGAACTATTCTACATCTGATAACTACCTTTAATTGTTTTCAAAATGGACAATGATCACCATTGTTATTTAAGATAGTAAAATATTGGATTCACAAAGTATCCAGCAATAGAAGACTTATTTAATATATCATGACACACCCTTATGAAAATGTTATATCCCAAAAAACCTTGATTTGAGGACTAGGTAGGAACATAGGAACATATATGGTTCTCATCAAATGTTAACTGAAAAAAGCAAAACATACAGATTTTTTTTAATTTGATCCAAATTTTATAAAATAAAAAAGTAATATTTTAATAAGACCAGAACAAAATAGACCAAACTGGTAAGTTTTCAGTTCTGTATACTAGTTTATGTGTACTGGTTTCTATTTTATCTTTTCCATGATGATTCATATTACTTTACAGTCAGAAAATTAATAAATGCTATTTTAAAATAAGAAATACTCCACTACAATTATTTCTTCAGCTGTTGTAAATCATTACTGAATCTTATCAATTCTGGAAAAAATAAAATTCTTAACATAAAACCTCTCTAAAATGGCATATATTGGCAGCATAATTATTGCATTATTGGGAGCATGGATTCTGGACGGAGAGTGACTTGATTTGAATTCAAGTTCTCTATGCCTCAGTTTCCTCACTGGAAAAATCAGAATATTACTACTAGACTTATGATAAGAGCACTAATATCTATCTCAAGGCATGTTGTGAAGATTTAAATGACTTAACATATGTAACATAGTTAGAAGAGTGCCAGACACATAATACATGCAACGATTTATGTACACACACACACACACACACACACACACACACACACACACACACACGAGCTTTTTGTGCTCATGAAACACTAATTATTTAATACCCGGTTAATCTTATTTTATTTCTCTTGTGATGAACAAACGAACTAAACAGTTTGGAATTTGGCTACAGTCTAGGTAGTTTCAAAGGCTCTATAGTTACTGAATTCAAGTAACATTTATCCAAAGAGCGTAGAGACCTTGATAAGTGAGTGACTAATTAAGTAGAATAATTTAAAAGCAAGAAGTATCAACGTAGCCAAATATTTAGATTTTCTATTGATAAATTAGAAAATTTACTACCAATTTAATCAGACTAAATCCTGTTGATGTCCTTGATTGGGTAACTATGTAATGAGCTAGGGAAAGTAACTGTTATAAATCTGACTTAGTATCTACCCAGGCCCCACGAGGAACATCTTGGACCCATTCCTCTTCTTATATTCTCCACCGGTTTATTCAAATCTGTGTGCCTGTGTGTGGAGCATCACCAATACAGCAGCTTCGTCTTTAATATATTTCAAAACTGGAGAAAGGGAAGTGGATGGACTTTGGTGTATTTTACATTTTCTGTTCAATGAAAGTTAGATATTAATTTCAAGTGAAAACCCATTCTTCATTTCTTTTTCAAGAAGCAGGTCATGCATTTGTCTTCTATATCACTTTAATGTCATTCATCTGATTCTGAGTCTGCAAATCCATAATACAATACTTAGTGTGTGGCCAGCTCTGGGATTCACATGCTTTGCACATTTCATTTGTACAAATGAGAAAAGAAAATAATAGAGGGTCAGAGAACAGTAATTGCCTACACTCACACAAACAATATATGGCAGCACTAGAATATACTCCAGTCCCTCTGAACCAAATCTAGTATCTAGCCCTATAGAAGGCAGTTCCAGCCCTGAACCACACAAGTATGAGAGTCAATAAATTCCCTTTTCTGCTTGTAAAATTTGGGTTGGAATGTTATCGTATATATCAATTGCTTTTCTTCCCTCTTCTCCTCTCTCCTTTATCGTCATACTCGTACTACGTCATCGTCACTCTTACCCATCTATATTCTGGATTTCATACCTTCCACCTACTCAGGAACTTCGCTTTACCAAATCATTTCATCATAGCCTTTATTTTCTATATCTTCAAACGATGCCTTTCTAACTCAATATTTTTCTATTGCATGTAAACACAGTCTTTCTCATATAAGAACTCAAACACCTTCCATGCATATTCTGCTCTATTTACCTCCTTCTCTTTATTCTTTCCTTTACAGTAAGTTTCTTGAAAGGATACTCTACACTTGTTTCCTCCACTCCCCCAACTGGTTTCAACCCTTTTTACTCTGTTGAAAAGCATTAGGCAGCAGTCAAAACTGACATACTATTTTCCCAATCCACTGTTCACTTTTCTGTCCTTCCTTTTACTTGGCCTATCTCCAACACATGACACTGTTGATTACTAACTCCTTGAAACTTACTCTTCCTTTGGCTTCCATGCTTCCACTCTCCTTGCTTTTCCTCTTTCATTATTCAATGTCAGGTTTCTTCAGGGGCTCCCTCTCCATGCTTATACCTGAAATTTAATCATTATCTAGGGTTTCTTTTTTGGCCTCATCTCAGTTTGCATGGCTTCACCTATCACGTATATGTAAATGAAACTCAAGTCGACATTTCTAGTCCAGAGCTCTCTCCTAAATTCTGAGCAGTAAATCCAACTGGCTGCCAGTGCTTACTCCACTTAGATGTTACACAGATACGTCAACCTCAACAGATCATAACATAAATCCGTCCCACTCTCCCACAACCTGTTACTTCTCCTCCCTTCCTTATCTTGGTTAGTGTCACCACCATCCATTCAATTGCTTCCACAACTCAGGTAACACCTCAAATTTCTCCCTCTCCTCAATCCATAATCAATCCATAATGAAGACTTATGTATTCCACCTTCTACAGGCAAATAAATATTCTACCTCTTCTAGCATACTGAAATATTCTATTACTTGTTTCACTATCTCTGGTAAAGCCCCATCCACTCACCCGCCATAGAGATACCGGAATAATCCTTCAAAATACAACTTTAATTTTTCACTCCACTTTAATGATGGACAAGGCACAGATTCTTCACCTTAGCACACAGGACCTTTCATATTCTGGTCCTTCTTATTTCTTCAGTCTTGCTTCCATCACCGATGACATCTTATAACAAAGTTCCCTAACTGCTCAGTATTCTCTTATGCCTCTAGGCTTCTACCGTCCCATTTATTCTTCCTGAAACCCCCACTCCTGTGTCAAGCAGGCACAGGCACACACACACACACACGCACACACACACACACACACTCCCAGAAATTTTAGAGCAGTTTTTCAAATTGATGACAAATAGATTTATAATTATGTATGTAGTTATCTTCCCTGTCTTAACTCCTAAAAGCTACACTATTAAGCTTATCCAAACCTTTCTTCCACATACAGTTAATAGAAGAAAAATCATTTTAATATAGCTTACTATAAAATGTTGACTTTTTTAATATCTCCCTGGAAACCTATCTGGAACTTATAGCCTGACTACCATCTTCACTGGACAAGTTCCTGCTCAGGCTGCACTCTGCTGGACAAAGAAAGACACCAGCTTGCTTCGGAGTTGAATTATGTCTTCCGGCCACATGGGGTTTTTATCCTCTTCTCGGCCTTCTCCTTAGGTAATTCTCCAGCTTATCTCACTCTACTCTAAAGTAATCAATATTTATGGGACACTGGAGGCAGAGAACTACAGTCATAAAATATCATAACACCATGTTGACTTCACTAATTTCTCAAAGAAGAAAATGACTTCCTCCTTTCCTTTCATCCCATTAGCTGGACTGAACACCAATTCTTTTAAAGCACAATGCTTATTTAGTTAATAAATGGACTCAATTAACTAATGTCTAACAACATTTAGCAGTTGGTCTCTTTTACAAACTGTTTCAGATGCAAAGATTAAAGTATTTACATCACTTCAAAATTTTATCAATCTTTCTAAGAGTAATGTGCTTAGTCAAAAAAGATGAAACAGACACTTGAAGAATAATTAGTAATAATTGCTGTTCATTAAGTTAAGCAATCATTCATTAACGCATTTTACAAATATTTTTTGAATTCCCACTGTACATCAGTCATCACGAAAGAATCAGAGGATGTGATGGTCGGTAGATGTAGTATCTGCTCCCAAAATGGTGTGTTCTAATATGCAGTCAGACTTGGAAGCACAAATTAGCATACCATATAAGATATTTTGCTTTTGGTCATCTTATTCTAATTCCTAAATTTTGTTGGAGATTTGGAAATTAAAATAATAAACAACTCTACATATTTAAATGTCATGTAAGAGAGCTGAGTGATCAGATGCTAAGTAATGAATATATATATGTTTGCAAGCATGTATGAACATATATATATACACATACATACACTCAGAGATTGTAGTTATATTGCTAATGCGTTTTAGTGACTAAACAGAAAACAACAGAGTGATTAATTTTGGAAAAAGTTTAAAGTGTTATACACATGTAACTTGTTACATATATAAATAGCTTTGTCTACACTAAGTTATTGCAGTAACATTACTTTAGCAACCGAACACCATTTTTCCCAAATTTTAATAATTATACAGTTGATGACTTCAAAGTCTAAATTAATCAGTAAAGTATTCCTATTCTCTATTGTTTCTTAGAATATCTATTAGCCAGGGTGTGAGTTTACTTCAGTAAATTTGATACTGCATTTAAGATAATGTGAAAACTATTTTAGATTATATAATATCAGAATATCAGAAATCATATTAACTTGCTAGGCATAACTTTTGCCATTTCATGAGAACTTAAAATAAATAATGCGTATACTTTATGTTTAAAGCAACCAAGAAAAACTGTGACAATCAGTACATCTATATTAATCAAACTATGGCAGAAAATTTTCTAAAATATTACATTAGGCAAGTGGCTCTCAAGTTTTTCTGTTATGTTCTTATACGTAAATTTGAAATTTTCATTTAAATGATTCATATTTATATGTGCAGATATTTACTTTATATATACATATGTGGATATGTATCATCCATATCTATACCTATATGGACATATCTATATCTATTAATATAGATACTTTAAAGAAAATGAATTAGAATTAATTTGGGGGGATGATGCAACATTCCACAGAATATTTGGCACTTTTCCAATGTATACATTCCAGAACCATTTGTTAAATCAGGTATTGATTCAGGTTTGTTTTGTTTGTTTCCAAGTAAAAGAAGGAAATTCTTTTATAAAGTCCTATGTATCCTACCTCATGCTAGCTGAGGGTAGTTCCCAAAAAAAGACAAACTAAACTTCAAAGGAAGAAGATGATGAATAAGGAGAAGGAGGAAGAGGAGGAGAAGTGGCAAAGGAGGAAAAGAAGAAAAATTACCCACAAGGCTATAAACTTCACTAGAGACCTAGGCTAGGTTAACAGCGTATTTTATTTTCAGTTTGTTCTAGGTCTGAGGCTAACAATGGCACTTTTTCTGCTGCTACCAGAAGAAATTTTTTAAGGGAAAGGCAATCTTGTGCCAAATTACTACAGAGACCAGCATTCTTAATTTTCAGAGGGAGAAAATCTGCCACCTCCTTAAAGGGAGCGCTGGGTTATGAGCCTGCTGGCATCTCAGCAACTGTAGAGCACCCAGCAGGTTTGTCCTCCTGACCAATAAAAAGATGCTGAGAAGCTGACTTAAGAATATTTCTTTAGGAACTGAATTTGGAATGTACACAGTAAAGTACCCTAGGAATTATTACCTAACACAAAAAGAAATCCATTATTTTATTATATAATATTTCTATTTACAAACCGATAATTGGAAGTGGGAAAACTGAAGGGGAAGAGGGAGAGAGTTTTCTGGAAGAGACCATGTTGTCACTTTCGAGAGGAGTAGTACTACTCAAGGTTTAAATTCCTTAAGTGGAAATTATTGCACTAAAATTTCACGTTCATAACTCTTTCTCCCTGGAATTCAAGGTCCATATTTGAAGGTCAAAACAGAGAAAGTTGAATTCATTACGAACATCTTTTCTGTAAATTAGTATTTACAGAATTTCAATGCTCATTTTCCACAGTGGGGAATTAATCCCTACTTCTAACCCAATAGCCAACAATCAAAATGAACCCAGAAAACCGTGTCTTCTTTGAAGTTGTGTTTCATTATCTAGGTACAGACACTCAATTTGCAGTAATTATCAATACAGTATTTTTTTTATTTCTTTTACTTTGTAATAACTTAAATTCATGAATTTAGAGACATCTACATTTTTCATAGGAAATCTTAATATGAGGAAGGATCTGAACCTTTTATGGATTTCTGGTCTGTGCTTACTGACTCTTGCAATCAATAATTTCGATTTCTCATTATATGAAAAATTCCTCATACTATACACTTGAAAGTCAACTTTATATAGAATTGGCAGATTTGCTTCCTCAGTATATCTGTCTAGTCATATAAATACTATTCTCTGAGATACTGTGTTTTTGATGGAATTTATAATCCAGCCTTGTTTAATCATTCATAGTAAGAGATCTATCAAGACAAAAAAGTTCCTGAGAGGACAGATAATATCAACTTGCTCTCCTATTTGGGTCAAATACTCAGAGTTGAACAAAAATGCCTTGACACTGTTTAAACAATAAATTTTGTTTAAGTTGATTGAAAAATGCTAAGAACAAGATACTGTAGACACAGGAATTCAATTCTCCAGGAACTTGTGTACTTCTGACATTTTTTATGTGTTCACATTCCAGGTTAGACGATTCCTTTGTTAGCAATAACAAAAGAGCAAAATATTAATTTGTAGCCAAAAATATTGAATAAATCCAAGGGGGTTGGTGATATTAATACATTCCACTACTCAAGGCAAAATGCTAGATACTGTGAGTTCCTGAAGGTTAACTCAAATACAATTCATTTAATGAAGCTATTCTCCATTTTAACTGTTTAATATAATTCCTAAACGCAAATCTTGAAATATCCTTTCTGGGCAAAGAATATCATTTCTTGTATGGCTCACATATAAACTTTCTTATAGGGCAAGACTTAAGATAAAACAATGAGATTATTCATACAGACATGAATAAGGATGAAATATAGAAAAGAAAGGAGATTTTTCTTTGTAGTAAAAAGAAAAAAAGGAAGAAGAAAGAGAGATAATTTTAACTTTATGGTCAAATTTTAAGGGCACAGTAAAAAGCTAAGTATTTTCAAATTTATCTTATACTATAAAGTGACCAGCATCCTCTTTCTGTGTTTAGGGACTAAGAATACTGTGTTCTTTACTTTGGATATAATCATCCTTTCTTAAGAGAAAAATTGCATGTTCCCTAAGTCCCTAAATTCTATTCTACCTCCACAGTCACCCTAAATATTTTATTTCTGGTGAATTTTATATTAACTCCAAACACTTCTGAATTAATAATCAGATTTGAATTTCTGGAAGCTGGAATTCATTACCTTTTTTCTTGGAATGCCAACACTGCTAAAATTTACAAATCTGCCTGCTTCAGCAAAGTTTTCAGGTTCATGATCTCTAAGCAATCATAAACCTAGCTATTCGGATAGGAAATTTCTCCAGTGCACAGGAATACCAAGTATCATTGACACAATTTTAGAAACATTAAATGTGTTTATTCTTATCACTTAAGTTCTGAAAGGCAGCATCAAAAACAAGGTCACTGAGGAGCAGTAGAAAAACAAGATCACATACATTGAAATTCTACTTTTAACAAACTTTTCACACATTCTCTAAAGTCTATTGGTATGGGTTGATGATGTCCCACCAAATTTTTCATGTTGCAATCCTAACACTCAGGATCTCAGAACGTGAACTTGTTTGGAAATAGGGGCCTTGCAGACGTACTTAATATGAATTCATATTAGAGTAGGTTAGGCCCCTAATCCAATATGAGCAAGGGAATTTTAGACATAAAACACACACACAGAAAATGCCATGTGAGCATAAAGGCAGAGATCGATCGGGGTGATGCACCTGAAAGCCAAGGAACACCGCAGATAGTGAGCAAACGACCAGAAGCTAAAAGAAAGGCATGGAACAGATTCTTCCTCATAGCCCTCAGAAGGAACCAAACCTGCTAACACATTGATCTTCCAGCCTCTAGAGCTAATACATTTCTGTTGTTTAAAACACCTAGTTTGTAATACCTCATTACCGCCACCCTAGAAAACTATAATAATATATCTATGATAAATTTTGACACTAGTAAGTATCTGATTCTGAAGTATTATTGGTTTATTGTGAATAAATTTTTATTCTAATGGATATGTTTCTGTGCAGTCTGTCTCCTTCACTTTCCGGCCTCCTTCACTGCACTTGAATCATTTCCTAGAAATTACCTGTATTTCCTGGAGGCTGTCTTGAACCAACTTCTGTTGGTTCCCAACAGTGTGATGTCTTCCTTCAATAAATTTCTGAAATGACAAGGGCTTTTCTCGTTTGTTTTTTTTTTCTCCTGGAATTCAACTTATTCTTTCACTTGATTTTTTTTCCCTAGAAAAAAATTAGAATTCGTATTTGTTCATTACAGATTACATAAGCAGTTACAAACTAAAGACTGCTCAGTGCAGATTTCACCTTTGTTTAACGTTGTGTCACTTTCAGATGCCTCTTGTAATCTACTCTGTCTAAAGGGCATTATCTGTAGAAAAAGCAGTATTTATTATTCAAAAGTAAACTCCACTGAAGGCTGGGCTGGAGATATGAAGATGAATAAACAAGGGTTTTAACCGCTAAGAAGTTCATAATCTGCCATGGAAGACTGACATATACACAACTAATCAAAATATACTCAGCTGTGTCCTACAAAAACTGTAGTTAACATGTTATTACTATTTTTCTACAGACTGTTTTGGGCACTTAGAAATGTTATCTCATTTAATCCTATAACAGCTTCAAGAGGAGGATACCATTATTCTTCTCACTTTACAGATGAGCAGCAGAAGAAAAGACAAGGAAAATGATGAATTCATACAGCTGAAAAGTGACCAATCCATGATTCAATTAGACAAATCCATGCTCCCAATTCCTATGTTACAAATGCTATGTGTGTTAGGGATAGTGGAAGAGGTCAAGGAAGCCATAACAAAAGTCCATATTTAAGCTGAGCCATCGATACCTTTCACAAAGAGATAAAGAGGTGGCTATATTCGCAGAAAGAAATCCCCAGAAAAATGATGCAAGACACAAGCAATCAGACACAGTTCCGTGTGGGTGGAGCTGATGACAAGTTAGGAACTACAGCCAGGAGACTGAAAACGCAGCCACGGTGGCTTACGGAAGAGGACAAGCCGTTCTAAAGTTTAATCTGTCCAGACCACAAAGGTGTCCACAGTCACCCTCAAAATGGTTTAGAAAAGACTTAGGCCTATATACATATATAATTATATATAAATAAATATACCTATAATTACTATAGAATTATAATAATTTTATAGATAATGAGGAAGGCAAAAGGGATAAAACATTAACAAGAGGGGAATCTTGACAAAGTGTATATAGGTGTCTTGGCACTATTTTTTTTTTCATTTTTTTTTGGTAAGGAGGGCTCAGCTCACAGTGGCCCATGTGGGGATTGAACCGGCAACCTCGGTATTAGCAGCACCACGCTCAAATCAAGTGAGCTAACAGGCCACCCCCTCTTGGCACTATTTTTATTTTGCAACTTTTCAAATGTTTGAAATTATTTCCCAATAAAGTTTTTTAAAGCACAGAATTCAGACCGGTGGTTGCCACGGTGTGGAGGGAAGGAGAGTTGGGGACAGACTGCTTAATGGGGAAGGGGTTTTGCTTTGGAGTAATAAAAATGTTTTAGATCTAGTTTGAGGCAGTAGTTGTACAACATTGTGACTATGCTAAATGCCACTGAATTCCTTATAAAAACATTTTTAAAACTATGTATACTAACATTGTTAAGACTTAATTCTGTTTCACACACATCCCCTAAATGCCTGTTCCAATTCAGCTACTCTAGAAATATTTTCCTGAATATTTAAAGGTTATGGGTACCAGTACTACAAGCCAAGAAACATTTTGAAATGACACAGTTATTAATTGGCCAACTAAATGTACAACAGCCCCCGTAATGGGACTGCTTCCTCAGGAACCATTAGAGACAAGGAGGCAGCCATCAGTTAAGTGGGAGTAAGAGAACTAATTGACAACCTGAGAGGTATTGCTATGTTCCAGTGGCATACTCGGGATCAAACGTCTAGTTGGAATTGACAAAGTTACTCTCTTTGAAGAGATATTTTAGTAATTATTTTAAAGGTGCATTATCCATTGAAGTATCAAGAATAAATTATTGTAATTTTGTGTGAAATATATCCAAACCAGCAACAGCTAGAAAAATTGGATGATTAAAAGTTAGGGCTTTACAAAAAGTATAAATAGTGTATTATTTAATATTAGTAGTATTACTGTAAATTTTGATAACATTTTTATTTCTTCTGAATACTTGAAGCCTAACAAACTTATGATGAAGCCTAATAAACATTTTCAGATGAAGACCACACATCTAGTAGCAGTGAAATTAGAAGTAGGCCTTTCTACCATACTCTAGTCAAACAACAACAACAAAAAAACACATCAGTTCCTCTATTTCAGAACTCATAGTGAATTTTCCTATTCTACACTAATTTTAATTCAATTGTAGTGGATAACACTTACAACAAATTTTATTTCTATTTTTTGCAACTATAACATGAAATTGTGTTGATTGAATTCACTTATTTTAGGTGCAGCATACAGAATGGTGACTATAGTTAACAATACAGTATTATATACTTAAAGTTGTTGCGAGACAAGATTTTAAATGTTCAAACACACACATACACACACACACACACCACACACAAAATAATTAAGTCAGATAATGGAGGGATTAACTAACATTATTGTGGTAACCATGTCGCAATATATACGTGTATTAAATCATCATATTGTACACCTTAAACTTACAAAACGTTATATGTCAGTTATAGCTCAATGAAGCTGGGAAAAGGGGGTGGGGGGAAGAAGGATTCTGAGTGAAATAATTGACATCACCCTAAGAGATTGTGGAGCCAATACATAGAAGAAGCCTGGATCTCTGAATGACTGCATGGAGCAGATGTCTCATTGTCATACTGAAATGTGAATAAACCATTTTTGTGTCCACCCACAACTTTGACCTATTTTAGCTATTTACTAAATAATTACTATGTGCCAGGGAGTGTTTTATGTCTTTTGCTTACATTATCTCATTTATCTTACTTATATACATGATGATGACTCTCAGGCATTATGACATACAGCACATGGTTTGAAAACAATGGCAAAATGTCAATACTTGCTGATGTCAAGAACACAGAGAAATGGGTACTCTGATACATTTCTTATAAAAGTATTATCATAATCTTTCTGAAGTCAAAATTTGACCAATTTGTACTAAAATTTGACCAATTGCACTAAAAGATAAGCTTATCTTTTGACCCACTCATTCCACTTCCAGGAATTTATTATTAGAAATGTCAATTCTTCCAATTCATAACAACCAAAGTGTCCTTCGAAAGATGACAGGCTAAAGAAGAAATGGTATATATACACAATGGAATACTACTCAGCCATAAAAAAAGATGAAATACTGCCATTTGCGACAAAACGGATGGATCTTGAGATTATTATATTAAGTGAAATAAACCAGAAAAAAAAAGTCGAGAACCATAAGACTTCACTCATATGTGGTATATAAAACTGAAGGCAACAAAGAAACAAAATAGACAAATAAAGAAACAAGAACTCATAGACACAGACAACAGTTTAGTGGTTACCAGAGGGTAAGGGGTTCGGGGGGGGATTGTAGAAGAGGGTAAATGGGGTCAAATTTATGGTGATGGAAGGAGAACTGACTCTGGGTGGTGAACACATAATGCGATATATAGATGATGTATTATAGAATTGTACACTTGAAATCTATTTAGTTTGTTGAACATTGTCACCCCAATAAATTTTAATAATAAAAAAGAAATGTCAAAGATGTACAGAGATATATGAGATTGTGCATTGCAACATACGGTAATTATGAAAAATTGAAACAACCTAAATGTCTAAAACGATGTATAGATTTAAAATAATTCTAATATATCCATTTAATGAAATTTTATGCAGCCATTAAAAATCATATGTTCCAAGAATAATGATGTGAAAAAATGCTCACAAATAAATTTATGTGACGTGCTTGAGACAACATATTTTAACGTTTTAAAAATATAAATGCAAATAAGAAGATGGAAAGGAAATAAAGCAACATAATATTAATTCTTTCTAGATGATGGGATTAGAAATAGACTTTAATTTTCTCCTTTATGTGTCCCTATTTTAAAATGTTACATAATGATCTTGTATTATTTTTAACTCAAAATATATGTTATAAAAATAAAGAAGGCAGGAAATTTTCTAATCCATTTTTGAAAAGTTTCCATATGAACTTGTTTAAAATTAAAAAGTGCTTGTGCTTAAATCTGAAAGTTTTATTTAATAGGAAAATTCACTTATGTGAAACAGCTCATTCCCTGATGATGTTAGATAAGTGAGGTGTTATTACAGTATTTCTAAAAGTTGTCTACCATCTGTGAGTTTATTTTTTCAATTGTCTGTTGTTTTGCACATTTAGATTTAAAATTGTTTTCACATATAAATATCTACCACTTATGGCAATTTTTTGATAGCTTGAATTTCTTCTGCTTTTGGTTACATCAAAACTTTTTAACAATAAACTCTCTCCTATATAATAATAATCATAAAACATTTTTTCCAATTTACAAATAAATCAAGTAAAGTCAAACATATGTTAATATACCTAGAACACAAAACAAGATATGCCAGAACAGTGGTATACTGGAGCTGACTCTTACTGGCTGGCGGCAGCCATTCTTTCCCAATCTGTACCAATGGTATCATGTTATAGCTAGAAATTGGCCATCATGTAAATATTTGCCCCTAGGAAGCCCTCAAACACTACTACATTGGGGCTTTTTTATTTTTTATTCTTTTTTCCCCCCAGTTAGCCAGTTTACTTGCACACCACTGCATATACACAACAATATGATTCTTCTTTGGTGCTTAATTATCTCAAGGCCAGGAGCTTGTTAAGAACTCAAAAAAGATGTCAGGCTTCGCAGCATAGAGATTTGGGGTTAAATTGGTCATTGGTATATTCTAAGCACCTAGAACAGGGCTTATATACCACAGGTGCTCAATGAATTGTTTCATATGTTTACTCAACAACCTAAAGATGAAACTTTTCTGTCATCTACCGTGTTTCCCCGAAAATAAGACCTAGCCAGACAATCAGCTCTAACTCAACTTTTGGAGTAAAAATTAATATAAGATCCGGTATTATATTTTATATTATATTATATTATATTATATTATATTATATTATATTATATTATATTATATTAAAGACCCGCTCTTATATTACAGTAAAATAAGACCAGGTCTTCTATTAATTTTTGCTCCAAAAGACGCATTAGAGCTGATTGTCCTGGCTAGGTCTTATTTTCGGGGAAACACGCACGGTATGCATCATCCTCACTTCACCTACCAGTCTTCTCTAAAATCTTGTCTGTTTCTTTTCATCTCTTTATTTGTAATTGTTTTCTTTCCATTAGTTCCTTAAGCAATCTTCTCATTTCTATTGTCATGTTTACTGACAAGATCTAACTCCTACACCAACAATTTACCAGTCACCAATGACCTTCTTATTAACAAACACAATTAATTTTTTCCCTTTCTTTATTCCACCTTCTCTGGAACATTTTATACTGTTGATAAAATATTCTTTTCTGAAATTCTTTCTCACTAGGCCTTGCAGGCACTTGCATGTTCTACCACATTTTTGGTTGTTGTTGCCACTCTTGCCTTGTTGTTTTTCTTCATCTTTCAGTCTAACATAGGATTTGTACAAGGTTTAGCAATCATCTCTTTAAGCTTATTTCTCAGCGATTTCCATTCCCCCCAAAAAAGTATGGCTTCATCTCTCACCACTAATCCAAAACATTCACGTCTATAAATTCCATCCTGTTCTTTCCCTAAGCTAAGTCAGAGATTTCTAACTATCTACTTGACATTTCCATTTGAAAGTCAAGCCTGTACATCAAATTTGACTAAAACTAAATTTTCTATCTTTCTTACAAATTTCTTTCCCCAGATGACTCCTATGTTTTTGTTTTGTTTTGTTTTTTAATTCGAGTTTGTAGTGTTTCTCTTTTCCCTGCTGCCCTGGTAGGTCACACCTACCAGGATTCTTCACAGCACAAAGTTAATTTACTGTTGCTACAAGATGAATTAGTAGTCCTGTAGAGCTCCTTCCCCCAAGAAGTTCTCAGGAAAATATAGTATCAATCATTTGTTCTGTTGTTGTTGTTGTTGTTTTCCTGCACATTATGTACTCATTGTTGGCTCAATCTACCAAAGCCAGCATCCTTTGTGATGCTGTGTCAGCTTCCTGAGTTATAGGACACAGCACCCTGCAAACATGGCAGCAGGCCCGTTAATTGAACAAAGCCTAATTATGCCCTGATAACTTTGAAAATCTTAATTCCTCTGCATGAAAGCATATTATCAGGAAGCGGAATTATGAAATGCTTTCAGATCAAGTTAAGTATCTACAGGTGAATTAATACAGAATAAAGCTTTGAAAGCTTACTTTAAGTAGAAGTTGAATGAACTGTATTCATTCTTTGAAACCTAATGATTTCAAAACCAATATTCTACTGTCTACAGGAGGCAATCCAGAACTGAAAATAATTTTGAAAAAAAAAATAGTTCTAAATACAAACAGGTCATTTGAAGATTAACCTTTGCCATTAAGGGTTTCTGAAAAACAGCTGTCTGTATCTATTCAATAATCATTTTGTTCATTAACTACTTATGTATACAATTATAAGGGATGCTATAGGAACTGGTTTTAAGAATAATATGCATTTATGAAATATACTGTTAAACAGTAAAAAAGACACTAGGGATTTGGAGGCAAGCGGTAGTCTGACTCTACCACTCAGTTTCTGGGAAAACTTGGGGCTCCTTAATTTCTGTAAAGCCCAGTTCCCACAGCTATAAAATTAGAATAAGAAAGCTAATTTATAGTATCACTATGTGGATCAGAGATAATGTACATAACATGCTGCTCTATAACAGACTCTCAGTAAATATTCATTATTACTTATGAAAATAGAAAGTATGCGCAGATGTATAACAATAAAATGCCCCTTATATTAATGCCTAAAGCAATAGTTCTCAAACTTTTTAGGGCTCTGGACTTTTTAGACTCTTAAAAATCATGGAGTACTTTAATTTTTTCTCTATATAGGATGTAGCATGTATATTTACCATAAAAGAATATTTAAAATATTTACTGCTTCATCTTTAAATAACAATAATGAATCCATTACATATTAATATTAACAACGTATTCTATGTAAAGGAATATTTTCAAAAACAAAACTATTCGGTGAGAGGAGTGAGGTTGGTTTACACTTTCACAAGTATCTTTAATGCCGGGTTAATATAAGACAGCTGGATTCCCATGTGTGCGTCTGCATTCAATCTGTTGTGATATGTTGTTCTGCTTGATATATTAAAAGAAAATCTAGCTACACACAGATATGTAATTGAAAGGCTATCAGGACCTGAAGTTAGTCAAGATAATTTCTCAGAGGAAGTGAGTCAGAAGTCAATTCAATGATGACGAAGATGATGATGGTAAAATTAATAGTAAGAACAATAATAAATGAATACTAATTGGCAGAAAAGCTATAAGAACACATCCTGGGCAATGGTAACATTTGTGGTTAAGGTTGGAACGTGGAACTGAATGTACCCAATGTAAGTTATTATGAGGAGACTAGGCCAGAAAGAATAATAGATTTGTCGTGAAGAGAACTGAGAAAAAAATTGGAGATAAATTGGGGATTTCAAGGGTAGAGAAAGTGTGGGATGTGGAAACTTCTGAATGCAATTGGGAAAAGCACACTTTGATTTATATTTTGTATTGATTTGTTTTCAAATTATGTAGCATGAATAATGTTCTACTGTTGTTTTTGAGCAAGATGATCCTTATTAGAGAAAGTGGAGTTTCAATTATTCAGGATAGTTAATAATACTGATGTATGGGGGTGCATATAGAGCCACAGACCACTAGCAAAAATTCTAGAACTTCGGACAAGAAAGGGACTGAGAGTGTCACTGGAACCCTGCTTGTTTTCAATGGAAATACAACTACTTACTGAGCATTTAATATGTGTGTGGTACTCTTTTCGGGACTTTACATCGGTGTTACTTAAAACAGGGCCAGTGGACTACTGCCATTCAGTGAATTATTCCCTATCAGTCTGCAATAAGACAAGTGCAGAAATGAGAATAAGCTTTGAGATTTATAACAATTTGACATAGCTACATCATCTGCTGAAGCTAATCATAAAAACTTTGGATTTATCCTTTAATTTTTCTGAAGGATGATGGTCGTATCAAAAACATTCTTTCACCATAGTCTGAGAAGCACAGCTTTACATGCTTTATCTGATTTATTTTGTACAGCTATGCCATGAAGTATTATTCTTATACCTACTTTACAGGTGAAGAACTGAGGCACTGAACAAATTCACCCAACTAATAAGTGGTAAGAAATGTAACCTACATAGGTAAGGAAAATTTAAAACAATAGGTGAAGAGAAGGAAGGAACAGCAAGAGAAGGAGAGAGATTTTTTTCATGGAATATTATAGTATACTTTCAAAATATAAAGAAAACATCACCTAGAGGGAGAATCTGTCTAGTTTCTTTTGTGAATGTGCGGCCCATGGTTTGATGACATCTGTGTACTAAATCACAAATGTTTCTAGAAGAACACTAAAACCAACTTGAAAATTAAAAGATATAGTTTAATGTTGACTTTTGAGACGTTATTCTACTCCTCAAATATGTAATGGAGGTCTACAACATGTATGATATGGTGCTATGCTGAAAGGCAGGTACTGAGGTCATGGGTCATGGGATGTTCTCATTGTCAGTTAACTTTTGTAAGCCTCAGTTTCCACATCTATATAATGGTCATGATAATAGAATCTTCCCCATTTGACAATTAAATGATGCGGTCTATGTAAAACTCAGCACAATGTCTGACTACTGCTAGGGCTGAAAAAATAAAAAATGGAAATAAATGAGGTGGGAGGAACAAGTGTACCCAGGAGCCTATATATTCCCAAGAGGACTGTATACCATACGGTTAGCTACAGGGTAAAATTCCCCAAGTGCTCACTAAAAGCTCTAACTGAATTTGGTATTTTACCACCCTTTTAATTCAGAATCATGGATTTCAGCCATGCGTAGACAGTTCAATCTGTTTGATTGATTTCCTTACATCAAAGCTCATATAGGTGTTAATTGCTTGGAGTTGACTGAGAGATGTATCTGAGTTGCTTATAATGGACCTCCCTGGCACTCAATAATTTCTAGAGTAAACTCCTGTCTCTCCATACTCCTGTCTTTCTCTCTGATTCATCCTCATGTGAGATGCTCTCTAGATGTCTCTGGAGAAACAGCCTAAGTCCCTGTCAAACCCAACTCTAAGATGGTTGCAGAATGGACAGAACTGTGCTTTTTGGTTTGGAGAGGGAGAGAATTCCTAGACAGTTCTTTTCACTGCAGGAATATCAGAATCACCTGGGGCCAATGTCTATCCACACAGATTGTTTATCCCTGAACATTTCTTTTCTATTGCCATGTAGACACTATAAAAACTGATTATACCTAAATTAAAATTTATTTACCCTTTGTAGATCCAACTTTTGTCTGTGCCAGGAAAATAAAAATTCTGCAATATAGACCACAGCTAATTTTTGGCAAATAATACAAATGCAAAGAAACCAAGCAGTTGATTGCTGATCCTACTGATTGGTACTTCTACCCCTTTTGGTTCCCAAGAAAAACCAATAAAATGTGCCTTGACTTCTTGAGCTCTGAGGTGATATTTGGGTCACAACATCCAACAGTTTAATAGTTCAATCTTAGTTGATTGAACTATTACAGGAAGAAGGGATGCCATGTTTGAAAAAGAGGACCAAGAATGGTTTCATTTTACTATTATAATTACCATTTTTACATATGTCTGTTCTCCTAAACGAAGGACTAAGCCCTCTCTAGGCTTACAATTTTTCTGGAGACCATGTTGGTTGTCTTAGTAATGAAACATGTTGTCTCATTTAATTTAATATTGTTTTGTTCTTTCTTTTGGTCTGCTTTCATCTATCTTAGGGGGATTTCAAATAACTAATAACTAAGACTACCTATAACAAATAACTAAGACTACCTATAATACACTGTTATAAGTCCAAAGGGCAATTATAGCACATAAAAATTCCTAATGATTTATAAAAATACATATTCCAACTCTGAAACTTGCAATCAACTCTTATTACCACAGTGCCTAGCCTACATTAGTAGTTCTCTAAATATGTGTTGATATATTGGTTAATAAATATTGATTTTTAAAATTACTATTTAGGGTGTATATCTAAGAATTCTCATTGCAAAAAAAAGTCTGCATTGCCCACTTTAATCTATATTTTCTAGAAAAACAATTGCTTCTCATTGATGTTTTTATTTTAAATAAAATCTCAAAAATTCCCAGTCGTGCTTTATAAATAAGATACCTGACTATAATTTCTTTTTAAATAAATTGAAAATATGTATGTAACAACCTTACAAACAGTGCTATTATAGTGTTTAAATCCGAATTATTTAGGACTTGTCTCTCACTCATATCTATCCACACAGATTGTTTATCCCTGAACAACTCTCTTGAGAAGGGTCTACGTATGGCTTATCATTATAGCATAAAATTATCATAAATACAGTTATGGCAATAGTTTTTCTTCTTTAAGTGCAATCAGACATTAATTTCTACAGATTATTTCAGTTATTAGAAAAAATGTGAGCACAGAAAAGTTTTCCACAATTCCCCATGATCTTATTGTCAACAAGAAATTAAGTAATATCCCATTGATCTAGAATCCACCTATTGGTCAATCTCTGCTTACCATAAGAAACTCAAGAACCAAACAATTAGCATGCAAGGCTTCTGATTAACCACATAAATGTCACAGAGTTTGCACATTAGTTATGAGAGTTCCCATTCATTCTTTCCAAGACTATTTGCTATGATTTCCACACCTGCACATGTGCACGTGTGTATACACATACACAAAAGCACTTGTAGATTTGCTTAATCCCCAGCAAAGCAGAAATAGAAAATTAGAATTATGGGTGTAGCTAATTGGAAGGACACATTGAAATTCATTCATTCAGTCATTAATTCACTATATTTTAATTAACTGAGTTAAGCAATGAGCTGAGTATTAAAAATAAAAAGGGGAACAAAACAGATACTGCTATAAGATCACATAGTTTAGTCTAGTGGAGGAGATAGGCATTCACTGGTAATCTAATAAATATACAAACTGATGAAGATAACAAAGGAAAAGTACAGGAAACTACAAAATTGAAAGAGGGGTGCAGCATGGGGCATGTCAGATGGAAGGAATTAGAAGATAATTCCCTGAAGTGACTTTTGAACTGAAATTGGAAGATAGACAGGCAAAAACTAATGCAGGCATGGGAAAGATTCCAAGGGAAAAAACTGAAGAGCACGTAGAAGACCCTAAGGCAGGAGGCACAGTCAACTGTCTGAAAGTAGACATGTGTGGCTGGAGGGCAGAGATCATGGGGTGATGTGGTGCTTGGCAGAGCTGGAATGGTAAGGGATCTGGACATGAAACATGCATAGGCTACTAGGCTAGAATAGGGATTTGGGTCTATACTAAGAACACTGGGAAGCCACGGAGAAGTAGACATATGAGGAAGAAATCCAGAAGTATGTGGTGTCCCTGAATCCAAGAGAAAAAGCTTTTTCTAAAAAGAAAGGAAGTCAAACAAAATAAAAATTAAAAACTACCTTAAAGCTCTCATCACACACCGATGTGAGAGCTCTTTGATGGCGGGATATGGCGGAAGCAATAATGGAGTAGCGTGGCAGACACAGTTCTATTGATCACCTAACAATCATTCCCTATTCTTTCTTGTTGACAGAGTCTGTCTCCCACTCTGGAAGCTAAAGATGCTACAGCCTTGCTTTACTAGCCTCCCTTGCTGCTAGAGAATGTGTTCCAGTATTGGCCAGTGGAACCTGAGTAACCTATGCTGGTGGCTTCTTGAAAGCTTTTTCTTCCTTAATGAAATGTAGAAGAGTGAGAAATAAAAAACATGTTGTGTGAGGAAGTATTATTAGAACTGCTGCAGCTGCCTTTGAACCTTGAGGGGTAAGTCAAGAAGATCACACAGCATCAACATCCCTGAACTGTTCAATTAAACATGCAGCTTTCTTCTTACATAGAAAAATTAATCCTCATGTTAAAGTAACTTTTAGCTGGGCATTTAGTAACTTGCTACCGAAAGAATCACAACTCAAGTAAGTAGATTAAAAACTGCCTTGGTGATACAAAAACAACAACAAACCAGGAAACAGAATATAGACTGCTCTTGGAAGTGACTGAAATATTGAGGGCTGGGGAAATTGCTGGATCGGGAATTTGGGGAGAAATTTGTGGGTTTTTATTTTGGTTTGGTTTAGTTTTTGTTTTTGAGAGAAAAGATTTGAGCACATTTAAGTGAAGGTTGGAAGGATCCAATACAGAGAAGATAAATGATACAGAAGTAAAAAGAATGATCTTCAGGGAAAGCTTCCTGAGACTGAAAGAAGGCGCTATGTTCAGCTTTACAGGACACAGGACATGACTTCTTCTTTCTTAGAAGACTTTCTCTCTTTTTTATTTTTTTACATTCATGTCATAAACACTCCTGGTTTCCCTCTTACTTCACTGTCAGTTTCTGCTCTCCTATGCTCTCCATGCCTTTGTTGGATCTCTCAACATTGAGGCAGACGCAGGGGCTCAGTTCTTAATCCTCTTTACCTATACTCTCCATAGCTTTAAATATCATCAATATGCCTATGAAACCTAAATATATATTTCAGGCCTTATTCACCACTGACTGCTAAACTATCTCCTTGATATGTCTACTGGTTTGCCTCATAGACATGTCAGAAGTCTCACTTCTGCAATTATCATGTATCACCCTCTCCACTGCCACCGTCAACACACATGCAATACATAGATAGATAGATAGATAGATAGATAGATAGATAGATAGATACTCATATACATATATATATATATTTTTTTTTTTCCTATGTCCAGGCTTTAAGTCTTGGTAAATGCCAATCCACCTAGTTGCTTAAACCAAAGACCTGAAATCATCCTGTTTTTCTTCTTTTTTCTTCATTCCCAATTTTTTCTTCATCCCAACTCCCCCCCCCCCATGTTTAATCAATCAGAAAGTCTTATTGGCTGTAGTTCCCACATATTCAGATTCAGTCCATTTCTGTCTCCATTACCTCAAGCCATCTTCATCTCTCACTGAGTCTACTGTGACAACTTTCCTGCTTCTACGCTTGTTCTGCACACAAATGAATGTCCAGGTAGCACTCAAAAGTTTTCTTTTATAAATATAGATCAGATCAGCCATTACCTCATTTAAAACCCTCAAGGGCCTTCGTAGTGAGTGCAAAATAAAACTCAAACTCCTTAGGATGACTTAGAAGAACCCAGATGACCTGGCCCTGCCTACATCTCCAGTTGCATCTCTCCCTCAATTTCCCTTATTTATTTTATTCAAACCACTTTCGTCTCTCTAACTTGTGAAAATAGCCTCTGGAATACCAGCCCCTGGAGTACAAGGTACAATATCAGCACAATAACATGCAGTAACCATACTTCAGGGCATTGACACTTGCTGTTCTCTCTTTCTGGTACTATTTGCCCAGATCTCTGAATGGCCTGACTTCTCAACTCAAACATCACTTAATAACAATGATGATGACGTTGATGACGTTGATGATGATAATGATGGTGATGGTGATGATAAATGATTGCCTATTGTCTTCCCCAATTTATTCTCCACCCTTTGCTTCCTTGCTTTGTGCCTTGGAAGGATGACCTCCACTGACTGCCCCACCTAAACTCCCTTATCCCTGAATTCTGGTTGGGTGACCTGATGATAAGCCCTGCCAGGAGAGTGAAGAGAGAGTTGGCAGTAGCCAAGTTTCTCCGTGACCACAGCTCTTGTTAGGGTGGATCCTCTCCCATAGCTACTCCTCCCTCCCACTGGCATATAACACCAATCCTTCCCTTTGTCCCTTCAGGTTTAAAGGTAGTAATGGCTTCCCATGTTGCTATTTCCTGGATGATCTGCTGTCTCCTGCTGGTTCCCTTTGCTAAGTCCACACCTCTGCAAATGGCCGCTAGCTTAAACTCTCTTCACCTGAACTCTTTTGAGTGTGCTAACTGATCTCTGACAGATACAATAGCTGTGATCATTGAACAGTTCCTATAATCCAGGCACTATTTTAAACGCATTACATATATTTAATTTTCACATTAACACTATTATAAAGATCCTGTTAAGGCTTTAACTTTACAAATGAGGAAACTCAGGAACAGAGTTTAAGTCATTCGCTCAAGATTACCCAGCCCGTAAGAGGTGAAACTGGATTTCAGTCAATGCTCTTAATTACCATGCTCTATATATTGTTTCCCACGAGACATCTTTATTTACCACCCTTGTAAGTGCTCCCTTCTTCCACCCCAGTCTTTATTTCATATCACCTGCTTTATTCTCTTCCTAGAACTTATTTTTGAAATTATCATTTATATTTAATTTTATATAACTTTACTGTCTATCTCTACCAAAGAATGATAGCTCCATGAGACCAGGAAACAAGTGAGCCTTGTTCCATATCTGTACACACGATGCCTAGAATAAAGTTTACATATTTTAAGTAATCAACAAAATAAGTTTCACTTTAATGCAGCAATAAGAAAATTTGAATGTGAATGCTAGCAAGGAAGTTGACAGAATTTATATCTGATCCATTTTATTTTCTCTGTACAGCAGAAAGCGGGGTCATCTGCTCACAGTAAGGGAGACAGTGGACAGATCACATTGCACCAAGTAGGAGACCAGAGAAGGACAGCAGAATTGCTAGGCTGTGGCGAGGGCTCAGCTGTGGTTGGTCAGTGTGAATTTAAAGTGTGGCCAACTTCCCTGTTTTCTAATTTCCTCCAACAGTGCTCAGCTGCCCTGATGCAAGCACAGAGAAAACAAACACTAGTGGAGTCAACCAAGAATGAGGAACAAGGTTGCTCATCTATAAAAAGCACAATGGCTCCAAAAGTTCAGCAATCTGACGACATTTAGTCTGGAAGAAAACTGTCCAACGCACCTCAGCAGGTTCTAAATGCATTAGTGTTTTAGTGCAAAAGGAAAAACTGAGCTCACTGCATGGGGAGGGCAACGAGCTCAGAACTGGAGTCAGTTCAGCCATTTACTAGCTGTGTGATCATTCACAAATTATCTAACCTCTCCAAGTCTCAGGTTTTGCTTCTATTATTTGAAACATGTATGCCTTCCTTGAAGAGTTGTTTTGAGCCTGGGAATTAAGCTTTAATTGACCTGGCAATGTCATACATATGGAACAGATCATTCCTCTACAGTATCAGATAAAATAAAAGGCACTGATTAGCAGGAAACCATGATGGTTCTTCACATGAGTACATTTTTTATGTATTTCTTTACACTTTACATTTCTGAAACAGCAGAACAAAAGTAACAAAGGAAGCATTTTTAAATAATTTTAAAGAACTATAATATATAATCTATATGTATATATATATGAAAAGTGAATTATCTCAGTATGATCCTGAATTGTGAACATATAGTCTTGGAAGCCAAAAGGTATAAAAAAAATAAATTAATACGAGAAGGACATGTTCAAATTTTAACCTTTTGATCATTATCCATTTTCTTCAAGTCAGCCAAATTGAAGAAAGTAAAATATAAAATATATACTGTTTCTGGCTTTTGATTTTACTTGTACAAAATGATGCGAATCAGGGGAGGTGGTTTTTAAAGACCAAAATCTACACATCTGTATTTAAAGTAACAGTTGTAACACCTCGATAATAAATCAATTATATAAAAGTTATTTTGTCAAGATTGGAAGAAGAGAATGGCAGCAGTACAGGTGGAATAAATACATACTGAACTTACATGAAATTACATCAGTGGCTCGTTTAATTCAAGCAGAAGCCTACTTTTATCTTCCATTTTATGGATATTAGAGCCTAGCCATTTTGATGAACAGCATTACCTAGTCTCCTGCTATCCAGACAGGTAGCCATAGAAATCTATCATTTTATTTAGACATACAACATAATATCAGATATGAAATAGATTTTATAACAATCTTCAAAAGCAGACATTGAACTTTCTGAAACGATGTTTTAAATCAGAGTTTTATGACGGAGACTGTAATTTTGAATTTCTATAATCTTAGAATTGCATTCAGTAATGTTGCCAAGATTTTTAAAAAGGTGCCCAGTATGTGCTATGCTTTTCAAAGAGTATTTTTTGCAAGTTTTTTCAAGTTAAAATTATATATAGATAGACATCACCAAAAATAGAGTGGAACATAAATTATGAGAAAATAAATACCCAAGTGTCAATAGGATTGTACATAGCTTATTACCCAGGGAAGTATGTTCACTGGTCAGTTAAGTGAGTCATCATTTACAGAGTGGCATGCTGTCAATGCACAAGTATGAGGAGGTATAAATTATCTGTTTCAAAATTGCATTACCTTGAAAGAATTTGATCCCTTCTCGTTCTTTATAGCATTACAATTTTTAATACTTAATGGTTATGGATTTAACTTGCATAATAGTCTTTCTACGGAGAAAATACAATGAAATTGTTCTCTAGAAAAAATTCTAGCTTAACAGCAGTGTTTGTATTTTTTTCCCCCTCAAGCGATGGAAATTCACAAATTGCCAGAAAAGTACTATTGCTGAAAGTTGGGAACTAAATATCCAAATTCCAAGGCAGAAAGTAAATTTAAAAAATCTAATGTGGGCCAGCAAATATATAGTGGTTCTACATAGTCAACCGTGTGCTCTGTAGAGATGGAGGCCAAATCTTACCCATACTCCCAATACAAATATATATACAAATATATACTCCCAATACTCCCACTCCCAATATATGTTGTTTACTCCTTTCTCCCTTCTCATGAAATGTTTTCATAATTAAGAAACAATGTTTAGAAAAATCTCAAGACAATAGAAAAAATAATTGATAACGCGTAAAATGGTATCTAGAGTATATTACCAAACCAATTATAATTTAATCACAAAAGTTTCAATTTATCCTTTAATAAATATGTTATCAAAAGGAAAAAAATTAAAATTTGGCATTCAATTTTAAATCTTGCATTTCCACTTTAAAATATACAGCTAATTTGCTCCTCTAGAAAGATTAGTGATGCAAATGCTTTATTACACCAATTGGTTTCAAAGCACTGTGTCATTTCTTCTAAAGTAGTTGTATAGAGTTATAAAGTTGTATTATATTTCATTAAAACTTAATATGAAACACAGTTTGGGGAATATAATCAGTAATGTTGTAAAGATTTTGCAGGGCATCTGATGGGCACTTGTCTTACTAGGGAGACCACTTCATGGACAGTGTAGATGCCTGATCACTGCAGTGTATACCTGAAGCTGAAGCTGAATAATAATGGATGCCAACTATAATTTAATATATATATATAGCCACAGGATGTGGAGTACAGCATAGGAAATGGAGTCAGTGGGATTTTATCAGCTATATACGATGTCAGAGGGGTAGTAGATTGGGGAAGGAGGGTTATCACTTTGTGAGAGGTATAAATGTCTAGTACATTGTTTTGTACACCTGAAACTAATTAAAAACAAAAAGCAACTTAAGGGAGCTTGCTTAATTAAGGAAAAAAATATATGTAGTTGCTCGATCAAGTTATACTGCAATTAATCAGGCAGAGTATAAGTTTTCAATGATTTATAATTAACTATTACTATTAGCAGCCAAGTTATTAATATCCTTAAATTCAGGAACCCTAGGCTATATTGTTTCCCATAGTGTTTACTATGAAATCTTGCAAAGTTTTAATGGAATGAATCAAGAACCTTTCAAAAAGAATTTATTTTTTTTAGTTTTAATATAGTCATGAAATAATATTTTATAGTTGTTTCTAGTCAAATGTTAAGATTCATTAACTAATGAAAATATACAAGAAAACTGAAGTGAAATTTAAACCCTTTAATACAGATATCTGTACACAATCTATTATGTGGTAACAATTAGTCTGTAGTGGTCTCTCCTTCGTTGGGGAATATTAGACACTTGGAATGTTACACATTCTTAGGACACAAGAAAAAGGTGATCTGCTTTATTAAAATGAGGGACTAAACTAAGTTAGCTTTAGAATGAAAACAATTAGGATGAGATGGGAAATATGATTAGTTTTTCAAAGGGGAAAATAACCATTCAATACATTTTAAATACAACTATAACTCAATTCTCTTCATGGCAATTTTCAATATTTAATGATTTTAAAATCAACAGTAAATTGACAATGTACTCAGCATAAATCATTGCATGGAGGGAAACTGAGTAACAGAATTAAGCTCTCAAATGTTGGCATTTTTCCAAACTACAAGAATACTTTTATTCCTCCAAATTTAAGTTAATTGCTGTTTTCGTATATTTTTACATTATATGAATTCAACTGCCATGATTTTGAAGTTAAAAGGGCTTATATGCATCTCAGCTTTCCATAATAAATACTTCATGAGGTTTATTTCAAAATACTAAAATTAGAATAATGCAGAAGGCATCCAAGCATTTATGTCATGGCCTGGTGGTTAATAGATTTAACATACAAGTATATTTCATATCATTATTTTGCAGGTGCATGGAAATGCTTTTAACAGTATAAAATAAGCCTCAGCTTCTCCAAATATGTGCAACCAGCACATTTTCCCCTTGTGTTCTCCATCCTGGTATACATAATTCATGGAATAGAAGCATAAAGAATTTACTCAACCTCAAGGTAATTTCTTTGTATAGTTTCCTACATATTTCTTATTTAACTCCCATTCATCCCTTGGATTAAGTCCCACAAATTTACAACCATTTCTTAATACAATCTTAAAAGTCAACAGTGAGCCTCAACAGGTTTGGAAATTCATTCTCCAGCTTTTAAACCAGTGCTTCCTAAACAGGTGTTAAGAGGAAACTAAAGAATGTGACTTGTGCTGTGGGAGAAAAAAATTCTTCCTTTGTGCAAATAAACTTTGTTGATTAAGCATTAAACAGACTTCAGCAAGTTCTTTTCTTTGCAGAGCTTCTCAGACATTGCAATATGTTAATGCATATTGCTAATATCCAAGAAGGGAATGAAATATGCAACATTTCCCAAGCATCTATGACCAAGGAAATCTGAGAAAAATAAGTATTGCTGAAAAACTTTGTTTCTACTAAATGTGATTTGTAAATGCTGAAAAATTTTTCCAAGTAAGTCTATTTTTGAAGAACTTCAGAAAAGAGAATTCTAAAAATATCCACAAAGAATCTATGGTGTTTACTTTTCTTGCTAACAGCTACTACTGTTCCCTCTTCCTACATTCAAGGAAGAAAAAGGAGCATTCACTGCCCATTTACCCCCTTAAGTAAATTGTACCTTCATCTTTTCTCTCTACTGAATAATTCTAATTCCTTTCAGCTTACTTCAGAGGTGACATTTTAAAACCCTTAAGTCATTTTTAATGCTCCCTAAATCTTCTACCATTTTTAAATGACTTTCTTTAAAATTATGACCTTAAATTTTAAAAGTGGAGCTATAAAAATAAGTAAAAGGTTTGCTCAATGATTCCTAATTATTAACAGACATCAGGATCATGTTTTTTTGTGGGTTTTTTTTTTAAAATAAAAGTTTTATATAATATACTATTTAGGAAACTGCATAGTTGATCTGTGATCCTAGCACTAGCTGTATAGCCCAGAATCCAGAGAAAATTTATTGAAGAAAGTTGGCAGATCTTTTCCATTTGGTTCTTTTCTTCATTTCTGTCATTTTTTTCTTTATATGTTTTAATAGTAAAGACAATGTAAGACTCAGTTTTTCATTACCGTATTTAAACTCTGCTCCTATCTTAACCAGGAAATTGGATTCCTGCTATAGAAACTTTACCTCACAGAACATTTATGCATTCAGAACATAAGATTTTCTCCATTGTCAAATAAATAAGGCTTGGAAATAGAGTCCAAAGAGGGGGGAAAACACGGTTAAAATGATATTATTTCAAAATAACCAAATGATCAAAGGTGTAATTCTATTTCCACAAGGTAAAAATATATTCATCTGCAGCTGATATAAACCCAAACTAATGAATTCTTATGACTAACCTCTCTTTACATTTAAGTCTGAAGGGTTAAAACAAAATCCAAAATACCAACCATCATAATCTGTGAGATCTAGATATTTGGAAGCTCAGTTTAAGGGCTGAAATAAAGAAGGGAACACACTGTTAAATTGGCAGTTGGTGGAAAATAAAGAGCTGGTAGTAAAGACGATGGTGGCAGTGGCTGAAAGGTGATGGATATTACAGAAGGCACCATCAAGGGAGGCAAAGATGGAGGACCAAGAAGCAAAAGGATGGCAGCACGAGCATGTGTGTAGTGGAGGTGGAAGGGGTTGTGAAGGGTAGATGGTGGTGGTGATCAAAGTAAAGGTATTAGTAGAGGCCAAGCCAAGAGTGACAGTGGCAGGAACAAGCATTGGAGGAGACAAAGATGGTAGCTCCTACATACTTAGCATATTGTACTCTGGGGGTAGGATTTAAAGGGCATCAAAAGTAGGTAGTCAAATGAGAGAAAAGTCACTCCAATAAGTTAAATAAAGAGTCAAGTTAGAGTAGGCAGTGAAAAGTACCAGGGAGCACAGCCGGAATTAGAAACATCATATCCGTCAAGGTTCCATGGTAGGAGGTCTGGGTAAATTCCAAAGCAATTATTTTAGTTTCAGCTGTCTTTTACTAATGTTCCTGTTAGAGCTTCATCTTTCCTCAACCCACCTTAAAAGGCCACTCACTGATCACTGCAAGTGATGGGATTCTCACAGTAGAAGTGAAGGTGAAAGCAGTAGTTATTGCCACAGTAGACACAGTGGCTTTGGGGATGGTAGGTAATGCTAGGAGCTGAGGATCTGGTTGCAGTAGCAGAGAAAGCCAGAGCTGAGTTGCAGCAGGGAGCAATAGTCAAGCTATTTCAAATGTAAGTACCTTCCAGACAGATCATGTCTTGAAGGTTTTCTTTAGGTTTCTCACCGTATTTCTATATCCATGAATGGAATTTTGACAATCAAACATGTTATGTAGTGTATCTTATTGCTGTTACATACTGTGTCAGTCATGTAAAAATCAGAATCCAACCCAACAGATTTTAATAAAAGACAACTAATAGAGGTGTGAACAGAGTGAAGGGAAACAAAAAGGACTGTTGCAGCAGCCAGAGAATAACAACTGAAAGAAGTAATTTCCTGGCCTAGGGTAAGGTAAAAAAAAAAAAAAAAAAAAAAAAAAAAAAGAAGAAGAAGAAGAAGCCAACAGTGTTACTGGAATTCATTAGAGCTGGAGGCATGGACAAGGGAACACCCAGCTAAGGTTGTAATCATGGAAAGATGCAGTCACTGCTAGAAATCATGGACCAAAGAGAGAAAGAATGGGGAAGTGGGGAATAACTCAAATTCTCTCTCCTACTATGCTCCATTCTCTTGCCATTGACATGCATCTGTCAGATTTAAACAGAAAGCCATCTATCAAAGGAACCTAGGTAGAGGCAGCTCACAGAGGTCAAGGTCAGCCTCCAGGGGCAGAAAACAAGAGAGAGAAGGGCAGAACATGGATCTACGTGGGGTGGGGTCACAGACAGATAACCAGTAAACATTATATATTACAGCATTAAGGGGATGCACAATTAAATCAAACCTGGAAATCAGTTCTCCTGACCACAAATACAATATCGTCCCCATTTTGCTTCCCTCCAACATGGGGTCCTGAAATTATGAGAGGTCGGTCATCAGTGGAAAGGAAATTCAGAGTTATTAAAATATGTTCCAGAACTCCTGTTTGCATTATCTGCCAAAGAATGGGAATCACAAACCAGAGCAAACAGATAATGTGTGATGAAGGGCAGTCTTTCGTTTGTGTCTAAATACTCCAAAATAATTTGAATATTAGGAAATATATCTAGATATTTCTTTATTCGCATATTTGAATAATAATGAAAAATCATTTTCCTTTTTAATGTTGGTCATTTATAACTGATTTCTTAATATTTTAATGCTAGGGTAGATAGATAGATAGATAAAAGTGAGCAGGAGAAGGAGAAATTTAGCCCTAGTCAGAAAGCCCGTTGCAGCAGCTCCTACTTGGGTCCAGACCCCTTGCAGCAGCCCAGCAGGATTCCAGGCTTACACATACCCCTAAGGGATGTGTTTACACATGCTCCTAAATCAAAGAAATACATTTTTAAGAGAGAAAGACATCCTGCTTATCAGGGGACACATCCTGTTTGTCAGGACCATCAGTACCTTACTAGACCAACAGGATTCCAGGTTTTCACATACTCCTCTAAAGGGTGGATTTACACATGCCCTTAAATCAAGGAAATGCATGCTAAATGCCAGAGGACTAGGCACCTCAGCAGAAGAAAAGATAAGAGAAGGGAAAGGGGAAAGCAATTCTACCCATAGAAATAAAAGACTTCATGCAGGGGTGTCTGGTTAGCTCAGTTGGTGAGAGTGCAGGTGCTCTTAACAACAAGGTTGCCAGTTCGATTCCCACGTGGGTCACTGTGAGCTGTGCCCTTCACAACTAGATTGAAACAACTACTTGACTTGGAGCTGATGGATCCTGGAAAAACACACTTAAAATAAATAAAAGTTTAAGGAAGAAAAAAAAGACCCTGCAATATAAGATGAGGCTGTTTCCTTCTCTTGGGTCAGCCCCCTCCATACCTCAGAGTGTACACTTTCTTTTACTAATAAATTTCTGTTTTATTCTGCACAAAATTCTATCTCTTGATTGAATTCATTTCTTCAAGAAGATGAAGAGCAGAAGTTCAATGTCATTTTCTGGTAACATTAGCCAAGGCTATATAATAATAATTTTTGTCTGTTTGTTCAGCAAGTGCTGGGTTCGCTTAGTTATTTGAGAAATTAATTTAAAAAGGGAGTTTTAGACATGCTCAAAAGTAAGAACAATATTACTAGTAATGTAGACCACGTATTGTTTGATTTTGTGCTTGTCTTTGCGGGTAAGTCAGTTAGTTTCTGGACATGTTAATAGTTACAAAAACAGAGTCAGTTTGGTGCAGGTGTTTCTGTCAGACCCGAAAGCCATCATGTCCTCTTCATGATATCCCTCCCTCATTAGAAATGTTACTCTTTTTTCTTGAGTGAATGCATAGCATAGACTATACTACATTTGTCCCGAAAAATGACTTTCTTTTCTTTAACTGATAACAAAATATCACAAAAATAACGTTTCAGTGAACATGATGTTTTTATAGATATCTATACTATTAAAAGAGGATCTAACTTTATAACATAAAAATACCACATATTTAAAGTGAAAATAACAGCTTAAAAGGCTAAAGAAATTTTTAAAAATAAAATCAACTTTTCTATGGCAGATGATGGGAACAGAATGACAAAGAATGTGAGAAATAGTGGCTACACTCAAAACGCAGTTAAAGGATTACGCCAATTTGTGAAAATCATACCATATATTATTTGGAGAAAAGTATTAAAATTATTCAACCAAAAAAATCAGTGGAACAAAAGAGGTAAGTCGTTAACTATGGAGGACAGTCAGGAAACAGAATTGCTGTTTTCCATGGGAGCCTTTGTTGCTACTTTTCTAACACTTCAGTGGTTGAAAGGAAATCAAACTGCGAGAACTTACTGCCACTCCAGTGAGCCCTGGGGGATTTGTCACAAAATTGGAGCCTGAGTGGCCTCAGGCTTCACAGCTATGGTCCTCAGAAGTGACAAAAAGCACAGAGACCAACAGAGAAAGTAGAGCATTAGTTACACGGAATTGAACACCAACATATTTTAAATTGTTGGGCGAATTTCAGGGCACCTTTTCAGCTTTACATTAGACCAAATGACCAAATAATTTCCTCCCAAATATGTGCTATACTTAGGAGTTTCCAAGCAACAACCATTATTTTTTGACTATTCACAGATAATTCTGAACTTACTCTTCCCTGGAAGAAAGCTGCTTAAACACTGAAAATTGGATAAATAACTAAAAACTAGGGTGGCTTTGTAACTCCTTTTAGACTATTTTTGTAGTTTCATTTTCGTAAAAACCTAAGAAAGTATAGGAGCGTTCAAGGAACTTAACTCTTGGTCCCAGAGAGATGATGAACATCGACAGCCTGTTTTGGAAGCAGATTATACAGCATGCAGTTGACTCCAACTACATAATGCCCTCTGTTCCCTAAACTGTAACATCATCACTGGAAACAATACTTCTGTTTGTTTCCACATGGAACAAAAGTACTAGCTGAAACATTTATTTAAACGCTGTCTCACACTAAATTAGTATTTCTTAATTGAGGCCCATGGATTTGCAATCACCTGGAGTGTTTGATTAAAATGTAAATTCCAGAGTTGTACACTTGAAACCTATGCAATTTTACTATTCATTGTCACCTCAATAAATTTTAATGAAAAGAAAAGAAAAGTAAATTTCCAGCCCCCATATACAGGTAATTCATGTGTGTTACAATTTGAAAACTCCTGCTACAAAAAGCTTATTTATTATTTCAGGAGAAAGAGTATAAAAATTAAGATCTATTGTGCTTCACTTGTGATACTTTTAAAGGAAACCTGAGAGAAGACTATTTTGAGTAATTCAAGTAGACCTAAAAGTGTCTAATATAAATCACACTAAACAGCTTTAATTTCATAATTCTCCATCCCATTTGACCCTTGCTTTCTGTTCAAGGATTTCTACTAAAGTTGATTCTAAAGTTCCGTGTAATCAGGTATAGTCAACTTCTATAGTCTGGAAAGAAAAAGAAAAATCTAAGCTTAAAAATCAATCAGTACATTAGCTGATTTTTAAATATATTTAAAAGGCCCTCACTCTTTTAAATTTCATAATTTTGTATACCTTACTATATTAATCAGAATATAAATCAGAAATAAATCTTAATACTAAGCTATAAATTTTGGGGGCACTTTTATTTATATAACTTTTTTCTCTACAAATATAAATTATCCAAGCTAAGCTAAGAGTTTCCCAACTGCACAGAACTTTTATCTATTTAAGAATACATCCATTATGCATACAATGATATGAAAACTAATATTATAGGAAAAGTCCGATTAAATACATATGAGGAAGAAGCAAAATGATCACTATTTGAAGATGAAATTGAAAATGATTAAATCTATATAGAAGAGCTCAAGAACTTGGCTGGTTATAAATTAAACACTCAACATATAAATAAAACTTTTGTATATACCAAAAATAAGATGAAAATAGAAAAAATAAATGTTCACAATACAAACAAAAACATAAGATGGCTAGAAATTTAACTAGAAAACTAACAACAAATGTAAAATTTTACTGAGGGACATAAAAGATCTGGGTTTCTTCCCTCCCCCTTAATTTTTTCCTACTGAATAATTGAGTCCAAGTAATTGGGTAAGGCAGAGTGAGGAAATTATCCTCATAGAGTATGGCAAGCATCCATAATGGCCCAGAGTAACACCTTGGCAGGGTAAGGAGGGGTTTCACACAGAGGGAAACCCATATGGGGAGTCAACGGATTAGATTAGCAGGGTAAGGAGAGCATCCACAGTGGGGCAAACCCAGACATCGGCTGTTGGAGTTCAAATGGGATGAGGAGGGTGTTTATGCAGGGGGCAGCCCTATGAGGACTGCCAAAGCCCAAGTGGGGTGAACAGGGCATCTATGCAGAGGAAGGGGCACTGGCAGTAATGGGGAAATGGTCCAATCTTAAGAATAGAGGAAGCCATGCTTCTCACTAACATAAGCAATTTACAGACGCAGAAAAGGAGAAATCCAGAATGAATTCTGCAGTGTTTGATTAGAATTTGAAGTATTAACATAAACTCACTGCTTTAAATGGATCAATAGAAAGATGTAGAAATATTGATGTGAATGCATGTGAAATATATATTTTCCAGCTCGGTCCACTGAGAGAGACTGGAAGGAGTGACACTCTACTAGTAACACCTACCGTGTTTCCCCGAAAGTAAGACCTAGCTGGACAATCAGCTCCAATGCGTCTTTTGGAGGAAAAATTAATATAAGACCCGGTATAATATAATATGATATAATTCCCAGTATAATATAATATAATATAATATAATATAATATAATATAATATAATATAATATAATATAATATAATATAAATACCGGGTCTTATATTAATTTTTCCTCCAAAAGACTCATTAGAGCTGATTGTCCAGCTAGGTCTTATTTTGGGGGAAACACGGTAGCACCCAGATCTTGGCTTTTAAATATTCTTTTTCTCTAAAAGGAAACAGTCACTCCTAGAAGATAACATAGGAAAATATTTAGGTGACCTTGGGTATGGCCATGACTTTCTCAATACAATACCAAAGGCACATCCATGAAATAAATAATTGATAAGCTGGACTTCATTAAAATTAAAAACATTTGCTCTGCAAAAGATGCTGCAAAGAGAGTGAAAAGACAAGCTACAGACTGAGAGAAAATGATCACAAAAGACATGTCTGATAAAGGACTGTTATCTAAAATACACAAAGAACTCATAAAACTCAACAGTAAGAAAACCAACAACCAGATTTTAAAATGGGTGAAAGACCTTAACAGACACCTCATCAAAGATATACATATGGAAAATAAACACTTGAAAAGATGCTCCACATCATATGTCATCAGGAAAATACAAATTAAAGCAATGAGCTACAACTACACGCTGATGAGAATGGCCAAAATCAGAATGTTGACACCACCAAATGCTGAAGAGGCTGCAAAGCAACAGGACCTCTCCTTCATTGCTGGCTGGAGTGCAAAATGGTACAGCCACTTTGGAGGACAGGTTAGCAGTTTCTTACAAAAGTCAACACACTCTTACCACATCCAGCAATCGTGTTCCTCAGTATTGATCTGAAGAAGGTGAAAACTTACGTCTGCATGAAAACCTAGCCATAGATGTTTACAGCAGCTTTATGTATAACTGTCAAAACTTGGAAGCCACCAAGATGCCCTTCAGTCAGTCAAAGGATAAATAAATGGTGCCACATTTAGACAGAGGAATATTATTCAGCACTAAAAAGAAATGAGCTATCAAAACATGGAGGAAACTTAAATGCATATTATTAAGTGAAAAAAAAGAAATCCAAGCTGAAAATGCTGCACACTGTGTGATTCCAATTACATGATATTCTGGAAAAGGCAAAACTATGGAAATGATGACAAGATTAGTGGTTGTCAGAGGTCAAGGAGAAGGGAAGGATGAATAGGCAGAGCACAGAGGATTTTGGGGCAGTGAAACTACTCTGTATGATACCACAATGGTGAATATATGTCATTGGACATTGTCAAAACCCATAGAATGTACAACATCCAGAATTAACTGTAATGTAAATTGTGGACTTTGGGGGATAATGATGTGTTGGTTTTGGTTCATTTATTTTAACAAATGTACCCGTCTGATGGGGGACGTTGATAATGAGGGAAGCTACGCACATGTGGGTCCAAGGGGCATATGCGAAACCTCTGTACCTCCACCCAATTTTGTGTTCAACCTAAAACTGCTCTAAAGAAATTAGTGTGTTTTACATTTAAAAAAAAATCATGCAAAGAACAATAATTACCCAAATGGAAAATGGTTATAGACATTGACATAATCACATTTGTCACTAAATATGCCATACCTATAAAAACATTTCTAGATGTATAAAATAAATATTTTGTATGTTATATACATTTGCTTCATTTGATAAGAAAACTGGCTTGACTAAAAAGAGATACTGACTTTCAACTTGGTCAAAGCCATTCTTTTCCCTAGAAAAACAAAATGAATTGTAAATGACGAAAAAAAAAATTTAGTTAAGAAAAAGAAAGAAAAAAAGAAACAGGGCTCCTTTGGAGAAATGCCTGGCTCCAGGGCTGGAGAAGGGAAAGTACAAGATGAGCTTAAAACATCTTACTTTGCCAGAAAGGAAGGCATTACTCCAAGGATGATAGGGGCAGGTCAAATGGGCACAGTGTCCACCTGAAGTGTTCTAACTGGTCAAAGATGGAAAAAATGGGAGCATGAAAAGAAAAAAAAATGAGAGTGAGTCATTGTAACCCATTAAATAAAAGTGCATATAATCAGCACATCTTGATACATGTAAAAATTAGTTAATTAATTAATTAAAAGTTAGCTGGGAATAGGATATTTACATAGTGTTAATGTATCTCCTTCAAAATAGTTGTTAATTACAAAGGGAAAAAGAATAACTTTACAGGGAAGAAGAACTGGCAGACCCCACCGTAATTAAGTGTCACCTGAGAGGATGCGAGGAGAAAAGCATAGCCTCACTTCTGTTAATATGCCTCCCAAAGATGCATGCTCTAAAGCTAATCACGAAAAAACATCAACATAAACCAAATTAACTGACTACCAAACAACTGCCCTATAATCCTTAAAATGTCAAGGTTATGAAGTCAAAGAAAGATTGAGAAACTGTACCAGAATGAATGAAGAAAGCTAAAGAGATATAGCAACTAAATTCAAAACCTAACTCTAACTGGATCGTTTTGGCATAACGACATCATGGGAACACCTGACAAAAACTACTGTAACAGAATCTGAGAATTAGATGGAGTAATAGATCAGTGCTAATTTCCTGATTTTGATTGCTGTATTGTGATGAGGAAGGAGAATGTCCTAATTTTTAAGAAATACACACTAAATATTTGAGGGGAGATGGGCAACTTACTTTCAGATGGCTTAGGGGAAAAACAGGCATTTGTACTCTGCTTGAAACTTTCTGTAAGTTGAAGTTTGTTTCAAAATCAAAAGTGTAAAATAAATACTTTGAAAAAAATTGATAGATTGGGATTGTGATTCTGAAACTTCCAAAGCATAAAAATGATTTATTTATAATTTACTTCGTAAAGTTAATAAAATTCTAATGATATCATGTTTTAATTTAACAAACATCCTATAATCCACCTGGATGAAAGCGTGGACAAGATAGTAAGAAAATATTTGAAAAAGAAGAATAAACATGACTTGTATTACTTAATACTATAAAATTATGAGAAATATACAATAAATTAAAACAATGTAGCATTTTTCCAAATAAACAAATCAATGAAACTGGAGAAAAGGTCCAAAAGATGAAGATACACATTAGTATTTTGTACATAAAAATGAACATATTTAAAATTAGTATGGAAAGATGGGCTCTTCAATCCTACTATTTAGATCTTTATCTTACAGTTCACAACAAAACAAATTCTGGATCAAACAAAAACAATTGTAAAAAACTCAAAACATAAAGTTATCTAAAAATATATAGGTTAATATGTATATAATTTGGTGTCACAAAATCTAACCTTGATGTCAAAGAAAGAAACCATAAAAAAGATCTACATTCCCTTAAACAAAATAGACGAGATATTAGAAATTAGATAAATGTCAAAGAGATAATTCAATTGGCAAATAAATATATTTTTAAGTGTTTAAATTATTAGTAAGCAAGGTTTTGCCAATTTAGTCAAGGACAAAGAAAATCATACCTACTGGATTGGCAAATATTAAGAAGAATATAATGTCCAGTAGTGAAGGGGGCATAAAGAACCTTTGCAAGAGGAATTACATTTGGCCACTACCATTAGGGAGGATACATTGAAAATATATATTAAAAGGATTTAAAATGTGCATATCCCTCACCCCCAAGAAAATTCCCCATCAAGAATTTACCCTAAGGAAATAGTCAAACAGCTCTGCAATGTATCTGCAATGTTTGTTGTTGATAACAGGGGAAAAAAATGGAACAATAAAAAAATCAAGCAATTAGATGTTAAATTATGTCATTAAAACAATGAAATAATAATTGTGTCATCTAATATTTCACCTATAAACATGAGAAATAAATGCATGACAGAACATAAATACATCATTTTTGTATTTAAAAGTGTGTGGGTGTGTGTATACATCCACTTTCAAATACAATATACACACTCAGAGGATGAGAGAATTAAAGAGTCAGAGAAAGAAAATGGATGGATAAAAGGAGTTATCTCAAAATGATAGGATTCCAGTTTTTTTTTTTTATGTGCACAACTACTTCTTTTCTAATTATTATAAAATAAGCATGTATTTCTTATTTTACTAACAAAAATAAAAGCTATAAAAAGTTGTGAGGAAAACTTAATGTGAAAATTAGTAGGGAGGCAGAAAATTTACAAAAAAAAGTTTAAGGAAATAATAAGTCATCTAAAGAATGTAGTTAATTCAATTTTCCATATTGTGCATTGTCTTCATTCTGTATTACAATATTTGCTATTGGATTTACATGTAGCAGAACTCTTAGTTACGACACAATTGTATAACTGATAGAGAGCCAACGTCGTATCTTTAAAATTGCAAGTCATTGTTGCAAGCAATACGCTACCAATTTCCACATTTCTGTGTAGTGTATGATATGTAACTAAACAACCAAAAGAATTAACATTCGTATTTGAGATATATTTTTCTGAGAGAACTTAAGCCCATAAAATGATAAAATGTGAGTTATTAATTTTATAAAGAGAATTATTGTTTCCATAAAATTAGAAATGCTTATATGATTCAGATAATTAAGTAGCTTGGAAAACATTCTTTGTAAATGCAAATAGATTAATTAGAGAATTGAGTTGAAGTATCATATCAAGAACTATTTTAAATAATTTTATTAGTGAACTTTTAAATGATTGCCTAATTCTATAATCTTAAAGTGAAAAACACCATTTTTTTTAAATCATCAGGAAAAAACATTTTTAATTTATTTTCTACTGCCACAAACTGTCTTGAACACTTACAGGATATTTAAATTCAATGACATGAATAACTAAACAAATATAATTTGTGCAGCCACAGAGAACGACTTGTAACATGGAAGAATATGTCTAAATGTAATACCTAACACAAAAACGTAAGTAAGTTTCTATAAACAAGCAAATAACACAAAGTACTAATTCCAAATAATGGGTTCTCAAGGTCACCAGTTTGTACTCCAAAGAAATTTTAATTTTACAATTGTAAGAAGCATTCACTGATATCACTGGACATGAACTTTGAATTAAAGTTGACAGCTAAAACGTTCAATCCATAGCAACAAGAGGATTTCTGCTATAAAAAATTCTAAAAACATAACTGTAGACTTCAAAATAAACACTTGGGCTTTCTTTTATCTCTATTAAAGTGCATTAGACTTACTTCAACTACATATTTTACAGTGATATAATTTTTGTGCTTAAACAATGCCAATATCCATTGGATCACACTAAATTCAAGAAGGTACAATTATTATTTGTATCCATATATCTCCCCACCCCTCATGGCCAATCTTGATTCCTACATGTTCTGAAATGATATCCAAGTGAGGAAAGAACACATTGTTTTGCATGTAACTTCGCATGTTGCTTTCACTAGGCAAAGCCTCAGCATTCTACTTGACAGGGGTGTGCTTTGTTATCAAAGGCAACATTTTCTGAACTGAAGCAGTCACTGAGAAATGGGAGAGCAAAACAAATGTGAGTTAAGGGAAATAACTCAAGCAGCAGAATAAACTGCTCCTTGATGCCTTGTTTTCCTGTTGGCCCTTCAATGCCATCTATGAAGGTTGGGTTATCATTGAAAGAGAATGAAATCGTTCCAATGAACTGCCACACGGTCTATATATGCTTTCTCATTTAATCCTCCTCTGCTATGAGGGAAATATTGTTATTTCCATTTTACAGATGAAAAATGAGGCTCAGAGGGATAAGGAGCATGCCTAAGGTTATAGAGTTCCTAAGTTTGGGGGATAGAATGCGTATCTTGGGCATTTATCTTTGCTTACTCCCTTGGTAATATAATTCAGTCCAGTCTCTTGGCTTAAATACCATCTATAAGCCAACAACTTCCAAACATCTATCTATATCTGTATCTATAGCTATAGCTTTATAGCTATCTATATCCATATCTATATCTATATCATCTATATCTAATCTATCTATATTTATATCTATATCTTCATCTGTCAACTCTAGACCTCTCCCTGGGCTCTGGATTCCTTTGTCTAACTGCCTATAAGACATCCTTATTGCATTCCTAAAATACTACTCAAACTCAACATGTCCAAAATTGAACTACTGACATTCACCACCCAAAACCTATTCTACCCTCAGTCTCTTCCATTACAGTTGATGGCAACTTCATCCTTCTATTTTTCTCATGCCGAAAAACCTTGGCGTCACCCGAGACTCAACTCTCAGAATCTACTTTCATTCCACAAGCAAATCCTATACACTCTATTGTCAAAATTTTTTCAGAATTCAACCACTATTTTTTACCACCCCCATATCACCATCCTGGTAAAAGATATTGGTCTAGATTATTGGTCTAGACACTGTTGGTCTAGATTATTGCAATAGCGTTATAACTGATCCCCTCACTTAAAAACTTGTTTCCCCTATACTTTATTATTGATCTAACAACCACAATTATCCTTTTAAAAAGTCAGATCATATCATTTTTCTAATCACAACCCTTCAAGGGATTCATCTTCATCAGAATAAAAACCAAAGTCCTTGCAAGGGCCTGTAAGGTGGACGTGATCTGGACCACTCCCCTTACTTCTATGACGTCATCTCCTAACATTCTGTCTCTCACTACTCCCCACCACCCCCAGCTCCCGCCTTAGTTCCTTCCTTGCTGTCCGCATCAGGGTTGCACTCACTGTAGGAATTTTGCACTGACCGTTCCTTCCCCAGATACTGTTCTTCTCCAGATACACACATGACTTGCTCCTTTACCTCCTTCAAGTCTTTTCCAACTATCTTCTTCTTAGTGAGACTTACGCTGACCATCCAATTTTGAATTTAAATGATACTTTCCCTCCCCAATATTCCCCACACTCCTTCTCAGCTTTATTGTTTTCTGCAGGGCCCTTACCATCTTTGAATACATTATACAAACTACAGAGGGTGCCAAAAAAATGTGTACACATTTTAAGAAAGGAAAAAAAACTGTATTAAAATTATAATACTCAATATATACTGATAAGGAAAGGTGAATACAAGTCATGTTTGACTTCTGCAATTACGGGAGGTCCTCAAAGTGGTTAGCATCAATGTCATTTTAATACACATTTTTGCATCCTTAAAATGTGTATACATTTTTTGGGCACCCTCTGTATTTATTCATTAATTTTGAAGCCTATCTTCCCTAATGTAGTAGTGAGACACATGAACACAGGAATTTTTATTTGCTTAGTTCACTGTTATAGCCCCAAAACCTCAAACTAAGCCTAGCACCATAAACATCTTTGACAAAATGAATGAATCAATCTGTTTAGATTCTAGTCAGTTTTCACTATTACCAAACTTCTCACCAAACTTCTCCTTCCTCTTTGCCTCTCACTAAGGAGGATTTTTACCTTTAAATAATTCTGGATTGATTATTACAAATTCTATAAACATCTGATTGTTTCATTACAATGGAAGCTTCGTAAAAACATACCACGTCTTTACCAACGTGAATCATAACATGAAAATATGTTCATTCTCCCACTGAATTTTTATCAGCCATTATTCCAGAGATTTCCATCTTAATGTCTGAATTCCTTATCTCATAGGGAATAAGAATATATTATTCTCAGGGAATAAGAATATATGACCAGAGGAACAAAATCTGCAAAAGGAAAATGGTAAGGTATGAAAGAATCTGGTGAAACAATAGTAGAGTGAAGGATAAATGCAAAGACAAACCAGAAAAAAAGTATTTACAAAAGCTCATCAACAAAGGTGTTTGGCCATAACTTGGAAATTAATTTTTCAAGATCTGAATTATGTAAAACAAAACAAACAACAAACAATAAAAGAACCTTTACAAAAGTGTAGGGAATGAGAATGAAAAACAGAGGGTAGAAGTCACCTGAAATATTTAGCCTATCAAGCTGCTGGTAAAAGGTATCACAAATTCTTCCAAAAATCAAGTCAGTATCTGTCCAGGAAAAGCTGAGTTAAGAATGAAAGGCAATGAACCTTTATTGAGCTCACACTATATCAACATATTGGGCACTTAGCAACATATTGATGCTCAAAGAGGTTAGTTAACTAAGATCATGAAATGGCCAGAAATAGACTGGATTAGAAACCATTCCTATCTGATTCTAAAGCTCACTCAGGCAATTCAGAAAGCAATACGTTTTCTCTGCTATAGGTCAAAGCAAAGGTTTTTGGAGCTAAATGACAAAGATAACCTGGTTAAAAATGAAAATAAAAAATAAAAAAGATTGTCATACATACTACATACTGGTTCAGAAAACGTCATGCCTTTATTTGTCTGAATACCCATTCCAGACCCCCAATAAGTGATAAACTCCTATCTTCTTTAGAGACTGTGTTATAACATCCCTGATCATCGCCAGGTAACATTTACTACCCTGTCTATGCAAACCTACCAGCAGAGGTTGAGAGGAAGTTTTTCAGCAGCATAGCAACAAACCACTGAGGGAGACCATCAGAGTGGTCCATCAGTCCTCCAAACATTTACTGAGGACCCAGTAGGGCTAAGCTCTCAGTCTGCTTGATTGTAGGAACACTGATCTAAAAGCCACAAGTCCTCCTGTCTTAGTCCGTTGAGGCTGCTATAACAAAGTACTATAGACTGGGTGGTTTATAAACAACAGAAATTTTTCAGTCTGGAGGCTGGCAGTCTGAGATCAGGGTGCCAGACTGGTTCAGCGAGGGCCCTCTTCTGAGCCACAGACTTCTCTTGGTATCCTCACATGGCAGCAGAAGAGGCAAGGGAGCTGTCGGAGCCTCTTTTTATAAAGGCACTAATGCCAGTCATAAGGGCTCTGTCTTCATGACTTAATCTCCTCCCCAGATCCCCAATTCCTAATGTCATGACATTGGGCATTGGGATTTCAACATATGAATTTTGGGGGATACAAACACTCAGATCATAGCACCTCCTTTTCTTGGAGTTAGATACGGTGAGGGAGACAGATGGTAAAGGGTTGCAAAAGCACAGAGCGACATTGGAGAGTGCAGCCTTGGGCCTGGGGCAGGGCAGGAAGGGAATCAGGGACAACAAAATATCCAATGCTAGAGTAGACCTGGTGATTGAGAAGCTAGAAGCATGAACCATCACACAGATGAAGAGTTACCTTGAGGAGGTGCCAAGAGCAGGTAGCAGAAACTCAGTCTCTCGGGTAAGGCTCAGGGGCCCATCCCCTGTCAAAGAATCTATTTACAAGGAACCCAGCAGATATCCATTTACCAACTAGAGAACAGTAAAATAAGAATGGGGCTTCAGAAGCCAAGCAGAAATCAAATTATCACTAACTTGTTGCACCCCCCCATTTCCAAAGCTCTTTGTGAACCTATTGTATGTCTTTCTGCTCTCAGAAAGTAAGGTGGGATTTTACGATAGCTATAATCGTAGCTATAACTATCACCCCATTGACATTAGATTCAAGAGAGAACTGCAGAAGCTGGGAATTAGGAGGGACCAACAAAGATAAGGGTAAAAATAGTTTTTACACCCATTAAACTTCTAAGTATTTGCAAACCTGACAAGTCATAAGCAACTGTAAGAAAAAAAAATTGGCCAAAGATTATAAGTATTCAAAACATATAAATAATAGTCATAATGGCTCTTGAAAGAAAATTATCTCTGCTAACAGAAAAGAAAAAAGGAAAGAGGATAGGAAGAATTTGGACAGGGTTAAGTAAAGGATAGAAAAGGAGAAAAGAATAATAAATGAGATGATAGCAGAGAGTAGAAAGAGACAAAGAGAAAAAAGAAACACCACCTCTGCCCTTTTCTTTTATAACCATCTATGAACCATTGGATTGTTCTACCTCACAGCTTTAGCAAACGTGCCTGTGGCCACAGCATAGGAAAGGGGAGTTCTCAGAATTCCGTCATTGTGGCCACACAGGTCTTTCCATTCAGCATGATGTTCATTTACCTTCCTGATGATGATGTCACACAACAGATGACTGTTAAAGAATAGAGCAAAACCACAAAACAGAGACAGATAGATAGATAGGTAGGTAATAGATGATTGATAGATAGATAGATAGATAGATTCATTCCAATAATACAATGTTAAACTCTGAGTCACCAAGTTCTCAAGTGAAAAAAACGTTAATGTACTTTCTACACATTATTAGCAGTAAAATATACAGAGTTCAGTCCTTTGATATTTCAAACTACATGCTTAGATAAACTGATGTGTTATACGGAAATACTGTACTTGGGCTTCGAGATCCCTCTCTGTGAAGTTCATGGGTTTATTATCGCCAAGATAAATACGCTGAGTCGAGTCAACCATAATAATCACTAATAGTGAATATTTATTTTATTTACACGCCCTTATGTACCAGGCTCTGAGCCAAGCACTTTACATACATTTTCCTTTCCTCCTCACGATGCTCTAAAAGCAGAGCTAGCCTTAGCTCCCTTTATGACTAAGGAACTGGAAGCATAGACGGGCTGAATAAGTTGATGGGAAGCTGGAATTCACAGAGGCCCCTCTGACTAGCAGACCTACGCTGTGAATCACTCCACTACCTGACTGCACTACGGGAGGCTGCCGATGGCTCGGCTCTACTCCACAGCGTCTTATCTTCATATCGAGCTTAATGATAAATAGTTTTACACTTTGACTCATTTGATCCTTAAAGGTAAAAATACTGGGATTCGGCCAGGGTAAGCAGCTTCCACCAATCATTAAGACATGACAAAGTTAGAACTTCTATGCGCATCACCTAATTATTGCAAGTCCAGTGCCCTAGCCCCTGCATCAAGCTCTTTTCCATCCTACTTCAAGGCTAAAGTACTTGTTGAGGAAAAAAAAAAGAGTCAGAGAAAGAGATACAATACTTGTCGATTGCCTTAAATTATCACCCCCTCCCACTCTCTGCCATCTCATTAGATTTAAATAGCAATCCCTATATAACAGGGAGCTGTAAATGTGCCTATTTTGCACTTGACATAGAAGGTTTTTGCTGAAAGCATCACTCGAAGGTCCAGAATTTAACCATATACCACTGAGTTACTATAATTATTTGGAGGAATGTTAAATGTAAGCATTTGAAATCACCCTTTAATCACAATTAGCTTTAAAAACAAATGGGTTTTCAAGATATTCCAAATGTTCTGATTTTGCTTGACAAACATTGAACCAAAAACTAAGGAAAACTTTTGCTCACTTTGTAGTTTCCTCCGTCAGTGTCCCGTGTCTCCTTCTGCATCTTATTGTGAGTTCTTATTTCACATGCATTTGTTTAGGAGTTCCAGGTAGACTTCTCTGATGCAGCTGTTTATATGTGGATGATTTAGGACCTTTCCAGGCTACGTCCCGGGATCCCTGCCCACGTCAGATTTCCTGTTTCTTCCTGTTGATTTTTTTTTTCAGGCCCTGCACGCTCATCCTTCTCAACACCACTCACTCTACCCCTTGTGGAGTGGCTCCAACACATCTGACTTCAAAGTGAGATGTTGCTCCCTAAATCCTCCTTCCTGGAGCCCCTACAAAATATAAACATGCAGGTCCTTTTCCTTTCAAGGTTTGTATTGCTGATCACAAGAGGAAAAATAAAGAAGGGAAGACAGAACGAACCATGGAGAAGTGACACAACACACAGTGTCATTCTCATTTCGTATCTAAAACCCCTGATTTCCCTCTGAGGTGCCAAACTGAGCCTTCCATGTAGAGCAATAATTCTGGAAATACTACCAACAAAATACCACTGATCCCTTATGTCCATTGGTATGCTGGCTGCCTGAGGATTGCTCCTTCTCCAGGGCAATTCAAATACAGCCATTTCATCATTTCTGGACAGGGTACTGGGTGTTCTACTTAGCCCGTCCCCTGCCCTTGCTCAGCTTTTTGTGTACTACTAGTAAGAATACTGCTATAGACTGAATGTTTGTGAACCCTAAGATTCCTGTGTTGAAACCTAATCCCTTATGTGATGACTTGGAGGTGGAATTTTTGGGGGAGATTAGGTCACAAGGGTGGAGCCCCATGAATGAGATTAGTGCCTTTATCGAAGACACCCAAGGAAGTTCCTTCCCCTTCTGCTGTGTTGAGAAGACAGCTGTCTATGAAGCAGGAAGGAGGGCCTCACTAGACACGGAACCTGTTGATCTTGGGCTTCCCAGCCTCCAGAAGTAGGAGAAATATTTTTCTGTTGTTTAAGCTGCCCAGTCCATGGTATTTTTGTTGTAAGAGACTGAATGGACGGACAAGTACTGTATAATGAACACCTCCTTTCTTACACTCAAATCAATATTTGGGCATTCCCTTCTCTTTCTCTTAAGCCCGTGGTACAGCTATCATGTTGCTGAGACAGGTTAGTTGGCATGTTGTTAGGCAGACAGCAAGGTCCCTGGTAAATTAAACATAAGACAGCCATACCCTGAAATTCCAGGTTCTGAGATAACTCATTCACTCCAGGATACAATGTAACAGCGCCTTGAGGTTAATAAATTATCTCATAAATCCCTTTTGGCCAGACAAATGGAACAGACCTGATAGATAGGAGAGGGTTATTTTGCTAATCCCTTCAGGCTGGGCGAACAGAACAAACCCAATCGATGACTTCTATTAAAAGCCACCAGCTCCCCTTCCCCAAACAGGCAAGGGAAGGTATAAAAGTAAGAGATTTGCCTTAGTCGGGGGCATCCCATTCGGGAACCCCTCCCACTAGGGAGCTGCATTTCTTTGCTTTGTAATGAACTATCCGCTTTTACAACTCCTTGCCTCTCATTGGTCCGTGTTTCCATTCTTCAGTTTCACAAGACACGATCCCAGCACTCACTCGCAGAAAAATCTCCTACATCTTTGCTAGCAGACATAGTTTTGGGGACAAGGTATGAGGATGACCTTTTCAGATCCTACAAGCCGCTCTCTTCTCTGGGCTTTCTGTTCCGGTATGTCACACATCCCAATGCAACCTAGGCATGGAGATGCCACTGAAGCACCCTCTCTGTGCAAAGCTCAAGCTAACCCCTCTGCCCCGATGGCAACCTTTCACATCACTGCCACTGCTGCTTTCTCCTCATCCTCTTTTCAGGGAGAAAAAGTTTCTTTCTATCTTCTTGCCTATGGGGTGGGCAGATCATCTCATATCTTTAGGTGCAGGGCCTCCCACTTGACCCACCATCCCAGTCCAGAAGTTCTCTAGACATCTGGGGGTCACATTTCCCTGAGGAAATACTCATCAATGCCTGCCAGAATCCTGGCAGAGGGCAAAATTCTTGTGGATCTTTTCCTCAGCAGTGGTCCCTTCTTCTAGACTGAAAAGCATTATTTTAAAAATTTAAATGAAACAGAAGATGGATGGATGGATAGATAGATAGATAGATAGATAGATAGATAGATAGATAATAGGTAAACCAAAAAATAAATAATATGTGTTTCTTTGCCTCAGAGCAACTTTGTATACCCAAATTTATATCCCACAGACAGAAGGATATTAAATCAGTCTCGCGGCATGCCCCCAACTACCCTCCCCCAACCACTTCATATCACAAATCGTTTAGACATGAGCGGATTGTCAGAGAAGCAGTTTGATGGGGGCAGGGTGGGGATGCGGGGGCAATGCAGGAAGAGAACGAGAGACTGTTGCAAACAAAAAAGGATAAATATTGCCAGAGAGTCAAGTGCAACAATTTTTCACTCTCATTTTCTCTTTTCCATCTGTAGCACAATCCCTAAATAATCAAGTACTTTCTTGAAGAGAATGACTGTTACATGGAAAGGAACCTAAAAAAGCATTTTTCATAGACATTATGTACTGCAAACATTATTGTTTTATTCTATTTATTATAATCAGGTCAACAAAGGGCGACTACCTGGGCCAGTGGATAACATTTTATTTTATAGAATCATTCTTTCTTGTGATTGTTTGTGATGAGATTTACCTGAGGCTGTCAAAGCTGGGGTGCTGGGAAGTGTTAAGAATAAAGCCCTTTTGTTCAAAGAACTACAGCAATTCTGCCTTTCCAATGTTTTTTGTTTTTGTTTTTGTTTTTTTTGTTGTTGTTTTTTTTATGATTTGGGTTAGAGTTGGTGAAGATAAAACAACAGAAGACCTCCTCAAGTTCACTAAACCTTGGCCAGACAAAACCTCCCCTCCAAGAACAGACAGACAGTCGGAATCAATACATTTTCCTGAAACATTTTGTCAGAGTGGTAATTACAAGGGTATCTTCAAGACTGTACACATTTGACCATTTCCTCATGAAAGGTCAGTGTGCTAATAAAGATACATGACTTCTATTTTTTGTTTAGTGTACTGATTTTTCTCTTCTCCACCATGGGACTCAAAAACAAGTTCACCTGATGTCCTTATAGCAACCCTGGTTCTACTGTTTTACAACAAAATCACTAGTGCATATGTGTGTGTGTGTGTGTATTAAAAAGACAGAGAGAGAAAATGTGTTTGAGCACTGGCCTGTGCATCTAAAGTGTTTTATTCTTCATCTTGATTTTTGGTAACATCATTTACATTACAAAAACAATAAACTGGCATAAGTCTCAAACATACAAACTTGCTAATACTATCCTAAAAAGGGACAATGGCAGGATCAAGAGAATACCCCTTGCTCTAAATATAATTTTACATTTTGAAATATGATTTACTTTCTGGATTACAGCAAGGCAATTACCATTTCCAAATAGTTCAAGTGGGAGAAATGAAGTGGTTGCAACTAGTCCAACAATTTGGAATTGCTGCTAACAGGTTTTACATATCAACTTTTCTGCCATTGTTTTTTAGAAAATACAATAAAATCTTACTATTGATGCATTTCAAGCCTTATTTTCAGCTCTGCTGATGCTTAAGACAAAACTGTGTAAGTGGCTCCCTCTGGTGCTGCTATTAGTATTCGTTTTTTATTCACAACCATAGATACAAACCAGATTATCTAGGAAAGCTAATACAGGCCCCACAGGGCCCCACAGGGTCCTGTATTACTAGAAATGTCTTTTGGGATAGAATTCCACTTGGAATAAAATTAGATGAGGACGATGTTTTTTGTAATACGAGAATAGGCATGCATTCTTCCTTGGCCTTTTTTTTTTACTTCATATACACCAAAGGGAACTGCAAAAAGTAAATGAAAAGTCACGTTCACTAAACCCTGGCTAGAGTCTCCCATTCTTGTTGCTGAAAATGCTAATACCCCAAGAAACAACTTAAGTACTCCTAATGGACTTCCCCATGGCCATCAGTCACCAGCCCTGGACTCCACTTTCACCTGTGTCCTACTCAGCAGAGATGAGAGTACAAGTGAGGTCATAAAACATCTGTTGCAAGAGGCCACTGAAGGGACCAGAACAGCATCTCTGCATGGCAGTGAAGAGGAAGCTGGCAAAATCTCCTTCGTGGCTGCAATCCATAGTTGTGTCCAATGAGCACTCTTCAGTACAAGCCCTGCCCACAGCCGGCCAATTTAGGCTCGGAAGGCAGTCACCACAGTGATTAGTCTAAGGCAATGTACAGGCTCTCCCATGTTGATCTTGTTCTCCTCTCTGCACAGCCTCCCTGATATATTTCTCTAAGGCACAGCATAGCCTCCACCAGCAGCCAGAATGTTAATGCATTATCACTCTGTACACTGAGAAAACAAGTGACCATATGCAGCCTATGCCAGTGGAGCTGTAACTGTGAAGAACAATGGCTCTGAGTCAACAACAGAATTAAACTACTCCCTCTTGTGAAGCTCTTCTGAATATTTTAAGTGTTGCCTTGAAAGTGTGGGATTATGTGCAAGCATAAACATTAGCTTAATGCAATTTTTTGGTTCAAAATATGCCACAGTTTAAAAATCAGAATTGAAATGCAGAAAATAACTTTGGGATAAATTTAATTTTTTTCAAGTGTGATTAAAACATGATTGAAGAGGCATACTTTATGTATAATTAAAGTTGCTTTGTAATTAAGAGATTTAAGCATGTATAGAAAATGATACAGCTTAGTTTGGAGATTTTACAAAGGCGCCTATTAAACACTCACTCCCGAGCAAGCCTATGACTCAAATGTTTTCACATTCTAATGCTGATAGAGTTCCTGAATTTTTTTTTTTAAAGCTGCCAATTTCACCATTTCTAAATGCTTTATCCGTCTTTCATGTGTTAGTGAAATAAAAACAGCCCTATCTTTCTTGCATTAACCAAAACAGGGATATAGAACACTCTCTCCCTTAATTTCAAGGCTCCAGGAGAAAAAAAGGATTCCCAGAATCTTTGAGACAGAGTTTGACTTATCTCTGTCTTCTCCACTGTGTCTAGCACCACATTAGACCTAGTACACAAAACGTGTGTGATCAACAGCTATTACTGAATGAGCAGAGTGTGTTTTTGGATGTGTGTGGAAGGTTATCACGGTAATAAGAACACTTTGGGACATTCTCTATGTGCCAGACAATGGTGCTATCATACATTATTTCATTTAATCCCACAACAGCCCGGTGGTTGGCATTATCAGACCTATTGGGCAGATAGATACATCAACTAAATAAATAAAAAAAAAGGATGAAGACTATACAGAACCATACATTTTAATACTAACATAGCAACAGGATCGCCTTTTGGGCTAACGAATGAGGCAGAACAAGTGTGATTTTTCAGTCTTGTTCATTTTTTGTTGCCCCTTTCCACACCCCGGCTCCTCAATCCCCTCCCCCGCCATTGCCTCTCTGCCTTCCTGCAGAGTCCGAAAGCTTCCGTCTGGTAAGAACCTGGATCAGATCGAGGCTTTGTCTTACTGGCAATGGTTTAAGCTGATTTTCCTGGCCTTCCCCATCAATATCTATCTATTTTATACTTCATTCATTTTAGCTGAGTATCACATGGGCTAGCAAAAATTCATACAAAAGTATTCGTATTAGAATGTTCATTGCTGATATACATAGTTAGAAGGTTTTTGCAATAGTCCCATGGTGCGATGGGAAATTTTTAACTTGGGTTTTGGTTTTAAATACAAAAAGGCACCCATGGAAAAGACTGCAGCAATCAGAAAGAATGGATACGGGGGTAAAGAAGGAATATTCATAAGGATAAGGAAAAGAAGCATGCTGGATTTGTTTTCCTGGTGACCAAGAACACATTTCCAAGTGTCTTTTCCTTTTCTCATCTAAATAGTGTATGAAATATGAATAACCTTCCTAAGAAAAGTAGTTGTTTCTTCTCATGCTTTCTCATATTTGGCATTTACCTATAATTTTCAATTAAATCAGACAGATGGATGAATGGATAGAAGGACAGATAGATAGAAGACAGATAATACACACACATAGATGTAGACAGAGGGTGCCAAAAAAATATATACACATTTTAAGAAAGGAAAAAGCTGGATTAAAATTGTAATACTCAATCGCTATGTTATACTAATAACAAAAGATGAATACAAGTCGTGTGTAGACATCTTTTTGTCCCCCCTGGTATATTACTGTTTTGCAAGCTTGAGCACAGCAGGAGATTTAAAGGATATTTCAAACTTAAAGACACTCTTCAGACTCTCTGTATCTCCCTGATAGACTATTTCATGCCTGTGATTGTGCCTTCTTTCTGCCCTATAGCATTACCACCTCACCTGTTCTTGTCAGGGTTGCATGGTAGAGAGAGGGCCCCGTAAGAGAGGTGGTTCTGTGAAGTTTCATGCTTCTTTAGAGTTTTAGAGAAGACTGGTGAGGGAATGACGTTCTAAATCGAACACCAGGACTATTCCCAGTGTATTTCTGACTGGCAGAGTCATAATGAACCAATTTGTGAGAAATTATGACCATGTTTATGGAGTTCTATAGAAAACATGCTCATGCTTTTCTGATCTTCCCTGTTCCCTGGGTGCTGGTTATTCTAGCACTGATTCCCAAAATGAGCTGCTATTTTTACGGAGAGTGGATTCAAGGAGAGTCAGGAGGGACATATTGATTTCATGTGCAATTTAGTAGAAATAGAGGGATATATCTCACTTGAAATTGTACCTTTTAGACTTTAAATAATGTTACAATTTTTTAAGTGATGAGGATGACCACTGGGTGTTAAAAGACAGATTAACACCAACTAAAGTCTTTCTCCGTTAAGCAAATGAGACATTTTGATTATAAGTGTCCTGTAATCAGCAGATCTGAAAGAACTGACTGAAGTACTATATTGAAAAAGAGGATGGGAAAGAATGTATGTTTTGGGAGACGGAGTGTTTCCTGTACTTCCCGAGACGAGAGCAACCAGGTTAGAGAACAATAGAGAACAGGCTATGATAAGAAGAATCTCCTCGTTGGATGACAATCAATCAAATGATCTCAAATTGATTTGGTATCAACAAGTTAACATTCGTAGACATGTACTCAGATAGTTAAATTTTCCAATTAAGATAATTTAATTTGTTTTCTAGGCGATACGATTTTTTTCTGATATGAGTACTATGAACCAGTTTTTACAAGGACCAGTTTATCTCAAGGAAAATACATAACTAGATATTTCTGATCGGCAGAGATCTTAAGCCAAACTACTCAACACAAAATGAGATGTGTATTTTCAGTAAGCACTCTTTCCTTTCCTATAGTGGTATTTCTCAATGTAGATTGTTTTATTCATCTATTATTTTTACTTTTGAAAAAGTATAGAATGATCAACTACCTCTGCTACATGTCCTATTCTTAATTTTCATTGCTTTGATTTAAGCAATGCTTTGCTCCCTCTTCTCCATTTACTCACATCCCAACATCTTTCAAGTAGCATGTTCTTCACTAAAGCTCTCTAAGAGTAAAACTCCATTCTTTATAAGTTCTGGCAGTTATCACCTGGCTTTCTACACTAATAATTCTATAATCACAGATACATATCAAATATGGTGCTGATACATGTATTACTGCCCTGTATGTAAAATCGACACAGGAAAGCATGACACAAAGATCGGGATATTCAGGTCCAATCTCTATCATTCTATAAACCGAGCAAGTCATGTCACCAGCAAACTCAGGAGGTGGACCTACAACTGTCTAAAAACTCATTATGACCCTTTCAACCTCTCATCTGAAAATATCTTCAGATAGTTATTGAAACATTTCAAAATGAATTAATCCTTTTTGCAGCATGTGTTACAGATCACCTGGAATCAAAAATTGTGATTTTTCCCCCCGTTAGTCATAAAAATGTGATTGCAATGTGAATATATAATCTCAACACCCTATTTAATGGTCTAAGACTTTAAGCCATTAAAGTATATTTTCCACCTTAAATACTAGTATCTTGAATATTTTTCTTATGGACAAAGTGGCCTAAGTAGAGGATTAAAATAATTTAATGAATTATTCAATAAAATTCGACTTGTAGCAATATTATATTTCTAACTTATGCATTTCTATATTTTAATTGTATTAAAAACCAGCTTCAATAATATGTAGTCAAAAGAAGGAAGGGTTTTCTTCATACTCTATAAATCAACTCACTTTATGGCAAAATAGGTAGGTGAGAGGGAACGCAGTGTTTTCTTTGTGGTGACTAGAGGTACAATGAGAGAAAGGACAGTGGTATGCCTCTGGAGAGCTTGTTATTCATCAGAAAGTAAGTACGCAGCTTTCTGACCACTTAAGAGCAGTGGCAATTTTCAAATACAATACAGAGAAGAAACACTGTTGTCTGTGGAACTGCACAGTAAGAACTGTCAAGATATATCCACAAACAGTAGTATCTGACTGATCCAACCCAGGATTCTCCTTCTTTTTATTCGTATTTTTAAAAAATCACTAGTATGTGGCTGAGTAATGATAAAACAAAAAACAAAACGAAAAAAAGGAAAGAAAAATTCAGCTTTATATGTCAATTTTCTCTTGCTTTTTACTCATGACTCTCCTTTTAAGCCAAACATTTATACATAGTGATAGTTAATTCCTTGTAAAAGTTTTCTTGGTTCTTAATGGAAAATGCATTTTCTCTTTGCCTCTTCCCACTTTTGCATCCTTTACGTGGCTTCGATTTGTTCAGTAATCTTTCTCATCCAGTATATTTGAGGAGAAGGGTCCTAAATCTCAACTGTTCTGTTAAACTTTCTGCACTGCTTACAGTTCTTTAATGAACAGATAATGTATGTGTAAGCCTCAAAAAAACTGTAAAATCTCAAAGCTATACAATACGCAATGCATCTTAAAGCTATATATTGTATATTTTAAGCTTACCAGTTTAAAGTAACACTTCCATAATATTACACATTTATTTAAAACGAGCTTAAATACATATAATTATTAACATTGTTTATTACTGATTATCCGCCCCCCCCCCCAAACAGTTCTGGGAGCCAAAAGACACATTTAATTTCAATGAGTGCAACTATACATTTTAAACATAGAAACCAAGGTCCAGAGAGATTAAGTGAATTACAGAAAATGAATAGATAGTTATTAGAAGAGTCTGCTCTACAAACATAGGTCTCTTGATTACTAGTCTTGTGCCTTTTTTCCCCCTCATTGTTATCTATTTGGAAGACTAGCTACATTTTACATATGCAAACTGGGAGGGTGAGTAGAGAATAAAAAGGGCCAGAATCAGATTCTAATCATACTAAGAATTATGTAGTCATCTCTCTTATATAAATGCTTTGAGATTAAATAGTTGGTTAATTAATAACCATTACTGCATTAGCTTGTTTAAAAAATGTGGACACATGTATCATCAGAGTTGCCATATCATTGACTCTGACAAACTTTTAACCTTCAACATCTCTGAAATCAGAATGCATTTTATAATTCCTTAGAGCCAAGGAGTAGTGGAAGCATAGTTGCCACTAACTTTGCATGGAAAAGTTAGATGTATTCCTGTTGCCATGACCAGACAATCACCACTCCCCAACATTTCAGAACAATTTAAGAAAGGGATATGAACTCTGGTCATAGTCTGAAAATCTTCAACTGTCACATTCTAGTAAGATCAACAAAATACCAGCATTAAACCTGTCAGAATGTATCAGCTGCTTGGAATGAAATCCTGAAGGCAGTCATGGAGTACCCTTAAGAAACGGTGTATCACCAACACATATAGACTATTGTCCATAAAAACATAGATATGAATGGCTATAATTAAAAAATGTTTTTTATTCAGAAGAGTGAAACCAAAATGACACAGTTTTTTTTAAATATTATACTGTTTATACATATATAAGATTGATATATTATAAAAATCTACATCTATTTAAGTCTAAATGCTTGTTATGAAAGTGTAAAATAAAAATTCTAAGTGGTAGAAAGCATTACGTAATGATTTAATTTGGGGTGTTTCTTCTTTCTAAAGTGTGCATAAAATAATGATACATCCTGTAATTAGTCGTTCCTTAGTTTTGGGGGAAACATGGCACATTAAATATGGAATTAAACACTTTATTCCCTGAGAGAGGCTTCAGGAGCTTGCAACACCTAGGGTCAATGCTGTGAACCATAATTATTTCACAATAGATTTGTTGAAGTGCAAGATACTGTCCAGGTCCAGAACAGAGAAGTTCCGAGAAGTTTAGAAAACATAGTCCCATGGCAGTCTTCATTTCATACAAGAACCCCATTAAAATGTGGATCTATTTAAAAGCCAATTTCACTATGTTTCCACTTTCAAATACACCTTCTATTAAACCAAAAAGGAGAAGCATCTGTTTCTGACCCTAAACACAGATGGAGCTACTAATTATCATTTTAAGTTTGATTCAAAAATAAGTTCCCCTGGAGGGGAGGAGCCAGGGTCAAAGACATTTCTGTGGTGCAAAGGCTTCAGGCATGGAGTCCGAACAAAGAACACTGGGTAGATGGAAAGATGATACATTCAGAAAATGTGTTCTAAAACGCTATAATAAACCAATGAGATAGGCAGTGACCATCACAGAATTTGCTTTGAAACAAAGGGAGAGCTTTGGTGTTAAAGCTTATTTGCTTCTTTGTATTCGGGAGACAGTTATTAGGTAGGAATGAGGTTACTGAAATTCTAAAGCTAGAGAGAAAAAAATGAAAAACAATTGCTATCTGACTCTAGAGCAAAATATGTATAATGAATATAGCTTAGTTAAACTTTCTCAACCTTCCCTGCCTTAGTTTCCCATCTGTCTGCAAATTATAATGTGTATCTCCATCAAAATGACTCAAGCACCATTGGTACCTCCTTCCTCTGGAATCTTATCGTACATGTTGATGGCAGCATAATTCAGTAGTTTACTGCACACAATACTGTCTAATTTCTGAACATAGATTCACTCAGGAAAATGACATTTGTTGAGTGATGTATGACAGCATTCATTTGTTTGTACATGCATGTATACATATACATGTATATTCTTCCTCCATCCAAAAATAATTTGAAGCAGCTTGTGATAAAAATACCAAATACAATCAAATCAAAGCAAATTTTAAGTTAAAAAAATGGATTCAAATTATGAAGCATGGTAAAAGGAGATGGTTAAGGACTCCTTTTTTAATTGAACACAAAATTGATTCTGCACTTCCATGAAGTCAGACAAAATGAAAATAAAGCTTTTGTTTTTTTGTTGTTGTTTTTCTGTTTGTTTGTTTGTTTTTATAAAAAGACTCATAGATGCCTTCCTTAGATCCTTTGAGTAAGCAGTTATCAAAAGAAGAGGGGTAATTTTAATTTGGGTATAAACGATAACAAGTCCTTCTTCATGATAGTAATTGGCAAAAGGGGTCAGTCATTTCTTACATTATTCTTGAATTATGATTGTAAGATCATGTGACAAACACAGATGATCTATTTAGTAAGGAGGACATGCTCTGGTTTAACTATGGTTGCTACATGATATAGGTGTAAGTTGAAAAGGTAAGATTTGGGATTTCAACATGTAATGTAGCATAATTCAGTGTTTGTAACTATTCTATCCTGGGCCCATTTCTACATTTTCTAATTTTTTTAGGCATTATTTAAAAAAAAAATCTGGAACATCATGAAGGCAATCATTCTACACCAGAAACATGCAGCCTGACATGTATACAGTTTATGGCCATGGATTCAAAAACCATTTAATTCTTGGGTGTTTGTGTGTGTGCATTTAATTCTAAAAAAGTATTCCATATTATAAGAAATTTGAGGAGGACAGAATATGATGTTTATGGCACACCCTATCAGGTACCCTAAGGTTACAGCCATTGTGTCCTTCCTCCAGTTAACAAGAGCTTTGATTTTGTTTAAGTGTGATATTGCTCTGTCCACAGAAGCAGCAGACCAGTCCTCCAGGCCAGGGGAAGGACCATGACTGATCAAAACCAATCACACAATGCATTTCTCTTTGCCAGTTATTAGTTTAGGAGTGGGATGTGTCATAGGTTTAGTCAATCAGGCCTAAAGGAAAGTCTGCTGAGAGCTTGTGGAAAAATTTTCTTTTCATTACCATGAGAAAAAGACTGCGTCTCTTCTTTTTGCTTTGAGTGAGACTATTTGAAGAGGTAATGTTTGGTTCTGTGGTAGTCAGCCATATTGTCTACCTTCTTTCTAAGATGGGGAGCGAAGAGAATTTTAGCAAAGCTGTCTCAGAGCCCTGACATCCTTGAACTGCCGAGTTCAAGGGTCAGCATACCTCCCGATCCTTCTTCTGCAAGATACTGTTTCCCTGAAAATAAGACCTACCCAGAAAATAAGCCCGAGCATGATTTTTCAGGAGAATATCCCCTGAACATAAGCTCTAATGCATCTTTTGGAGCAAAACTTAATATAAGACCTGGTCTTATTTTTGGGGAAACACAATAGTGAAAGTATTTACTAATTAGGCTTGTAATTGGGTATTCTGTTATTTGAAGGAAAATTCTCTTAATAGACAGCATATTTTATATTTCTATGTTCTACACAGAACTAAGCAAAACAGGCATACAACAAACACATAGAGAGTGAAAGACAAGGGTAAGAAATTTAAAAAATATCTTTGTAATTGATCAGACAAGATCATTGGCCATCACAGTAATGTTGCTATATTTTTGTAAAGTAGAATTCTTTCCATGGTACCCAATAGTACTATTTTACCACACTACGGTAAATAGTTGAGCAACTTAAAGTTACTATAACTCATGCTAACACATCTGTATAGGAAACCATTATTTTACCTAATGTCATCACTAGCATGTGCTGTCTTTCTAAACGTGAGCATTAGAAAGGAGTATTAAAACAACAGATCTGCATTTTTATCTGCTTTGACAACATTTCTCATGATAGACCACTGTCTTATTTGTAAATATTAATAGCAAACTTTATTGCTTTATTCAATAGACCAGAGGAGATAGATAGGGTGCTGTCTGACAAAAAAAAATTAAAAAGTTAGGAAAAGCAAGATGCCTCCATTCTGCCCAGTTATTTTCTAAGTAAAATATCATCTGGAGGAAAATAATAACATAGTATTATCATAGTTACTGTATCAATACTTATCATGTGAAAAAAATGATATCTACTCTCTTTTATGGCTATTTACTTTTTCTCCTTTTCAAAGTATTTAGGTGAATTTTATATATTCATTTATTCTATCATAGTGGGAAACACTTCTAGTTTTCAAATCCATTTTGAGTACAAATCCATTTCTTTTTTCACAGATTCTGATTTTCCCAAGGTAGTGGGTATGCCACACTAAAAATATATTTCCCAACTACTTAGAAATAAACACCTGACAGAATTCTGGAAGTGATGTAAGAAAGGAAGTCTACAGGGAGAATGTCCACATCACAAAAAGAAGACAAAATGCTCAAGGAAAAGGCTTGTTTGATCCTTCCTGTGTTTCTTTTCTTTCTTCTTTATTTATTTATTTTTTCTAACAACTTTATAGCATTCTCTACCATTTATTAAGGGAAAAAAAAATCCTCACCCCCACTATAACAAAGAAAAAGGGGGACTAGGAAAAAGGGAATTTCCTTCTTTCTGACTCTGGAGTAATTGTTGTCAACTAAAGATTATTTTACTTCCCAGGGACATTTGGCAATGTGTAGAATGTTCGTGGTTGTCATTCTTGGATGAGTGACTGGGGTGTGCTACTGGCACCTAGTGAGTAGAGGCCAGGTCAGGGAGTCGCTAAACATCCTCCAATGTACAGGATACTCCCCCATGACAAAGACAAAGACTTACCTGCCCTAATATGATGATAGTGCTAAAACCAAGAAATCCTGACCTAGAGTACTCTTTGTTATCTTTTGGGGGTCCTAGAAAGCAGACATGATGCCAGCGGCACAGCAGCAATCTTATGACCATGAGAAGTAAAGTACCAATATGATAGAAAAACCTGATTCCTTGATTAAATGTTTAAGGACTGTCTTCTCCTGAGTTTTTAATGATGTGAGATAAATAAATCCTTATTTGCTTAATCCACTGTTAGCTAGGTTTTCTGTTGCCTCAGAGCCACATATATTTCTAATAATGCATTTATTGTACATTTATGATGTACTCTAAGTTCAGACATGGGGCTCTGAAATGAAATGATACATCAGATATGGTTGGTGACCTCTGGGAACTTACTATCCAGTGGGGAGAGCCAACCATCAGGAAAGGTGAGCTACTCCTGGTATAAATAATGTGTTTTGGGAGCTCAGAGTAAGGATACAGGAAGGAAGCAGGGTGATGGAAGAGAGAACACTATAAGGAAGCAAAATGTTCTCTTCTCCTCTGATTGGTGTGGGAATGGGACAGTGGGGAGGGGAGTGAAAAGTAATCCATGAAGAAATATTAGCATAAGTAAATCATAGAAGCCTCAAGTGGTTTGTACTATTGGGGGGGAAATAGTAAGTCAGAGTCTTGTGAATGGAACAATGAATAAATTAGGGAGGAGTTCCAGGTGGAAGGTGTTTTAATCTAAAAAAAGAAAAGTTTGGGAGTAAATTGTGAAAAAAGTTGAATGCCATCAGTGTTTTGGACTTTATAGCATCCAAACTGTAAGGAACCGTTGGCCATTGTTAATAAAAGATCTGTAAAATCTGACCTATGTTTTATAAATAAATAAGCAAACAAACAAATAGATAAATAATTGACCTGGACTTGGATGATTATGTTTACAAATAATTAAAATATAACTGAGGAATAATCAGAATTCAAACAGGAATCATCACATTTATAATCTAAAAAGATGGAAGTAGACATCAAACTTCACTTCAAAATACTTTCAAATGTGGCAAAAGTGTACTATGGAACTGTTATGGTTTTAAATCTTAACTGTAAATTCCAATTGTGTTTTGCTTAAAAAAAACTACAAATTAGTATTTGTTAGGTAATTCATAAAATAATTCCTTTGTGTAGAAATTTTTTAAAAAATCTAGAAACAAACCATTACTGTGCTTTGCTAAAAAAATGTTAAAATTATTTGTTTCAACACATGGAAACCCAGAGAGGTATTTATCAAACATACCTAAATCTGTATTAATATTACCCCAAAAAAAGTTGTCAATAACATTAAAATGTATGTAGAAAAAGAAAATTTAACTCAGAGAGCTTATCTGTATTCTCTATAGTTATTTAGTTACCCTGTAAAAAAAAAAATCCTAAGTAACTAATTTAAGGAAATTCAAAGGAAGATGTAGATCCACTGGATAACCATGTGGAAATAATAAAAGTGGAATAAACTATGAGAAGTTCAGCATTGGAGGAGACTTCAGAAAGTCAGGGAAGTCACCCAGCCATCCAGAGTCGTCAGGCCTTCAAACACTCTACCTGCAGCAAAGGGAGTTCTCAGGCTACCTTCTGTGAGTTTATATTCTACCTTTAATTTCAAAACAATCTAGACATTCATATTTGAAAACATGTTATACTTAAATATAAAAGGACCTATTCATAAAATGAAACCCCACTGAGGGAATAAAGATAAGATTGACAGAAAGTACTTTGGGGGTGGAAGAGGGGAAGCTACAGGAGGGGAGCTAAAGAGGGCTTTCTTCACTCCACACTGCAGGAACTGTACGTATAGTCTGCTGAAAGACTGACTCCTTCAATTTCTTCTTATGTTAAGAGGATTGGAAAGACTAACTGTAGAATAGCAGGCTTACAGAAAACAGTTACTTCTTTTAATCAAACCATGTAATCAGAGGGCCTGAGTAATGATTAACTTCCACTTTCTCTGTGAATCACTCAATCACTCAGCGGTGCAGATAGACTGAGATTCATTCCCTGCCAAGGGCATAGTAAACAATGTTTTGGGACTTAACATTTAATATTTTAAATACGTGCATGGCTCTTGCTTCTGAGATCATTTCAAAAAGCTAGTGTTCTGCTAGGTTGTAATGGCTGATTGAAATGCCAAAGCATTTTATAGGTTTTACGCTCAAACACATGTACCCATACTTTTGCTCAGTGATATTTTTATATCTATGATTCTAATTGTAGTTAAGCACAATTAATTATTGAGAAATATATTATGACCCTGTAATTTTTATGTGCAGCATGAGAATTTATTTAAGGGAAAATAGTTTACTGTAGTTTTAGTATAAAAAGAAGAAAAACGAGTATATTAAATACCTGTAAAAATGCAGAGTAATAGACACAGGGTTAGCTCGCTATCTGAATTCATGTTTCCTAAATCCTACATGCATCACTATGGTACTGGAGATGAAAAAAATAAGTAGTATAATGCCTTTGTGGAGGCCAACTTCTCATGATTTAGAATAACCAACCACAAATGAATCAAATTTTAGACCTACGAGTATAACTTCCCTAATAAGACACTAACAATCTTTTCTGAAATAAATTATTCCCAATTCAAAAATCTCAGCCTAAATAATTTCAAATTCACTGCAATCGGTTATTCACAAAGCATTGTGCTGGACAGTCAAGAGCCAGTAAAGAGCATTTTGACTACCTTCTCTTCCCGGGGGGGTTATTGCCCAATAATGAATAACCTAGTTTCTCAGCTCATCACAGGGCATCTAGGGAGTGACATCTCGACTTGAACCACGCAGATCTGAAAATCACTTTGCAGGAAATATGGGGAAGAGCAACTTTCTTATCCCTGTCAAACTAAGAGGCGGAACCAGCCCCTGAACTAGCCAGAGGACCTGGGGAGAGCAGGACACTGAAGGCAGCTGTCTGCGCTCCGCCCGGGCTTCAGGCAAGGGTTTTCTTCTGGAGGCTGCATTGTACCTCCATCTGTTCGCCTTCGTATTTCCCAGAAAACCCTCCCCGCTCTCTCCTTTCCTTATTTCTTTGGTACCTCTCTGCCGATGGTGTGGCTCTTGGTCTCGGTGGTACCTGGGCACAGCTCTAGGGTGAAAAGCTGCAGTGACTGGGGCGCCGCTCTAAGGCGTTGGAGGCGACTGCACTCGTCCTCCTGAGCTCGGGCAGCTTGAGTGCCTCACTCTCGCTTTCTCCCTTTTCTCCGGGTTTCTCCGGCTCGGACAGGCTCTCCTGGCCTCCCGTCCCCGAATCCGGCTCGCCTTTCCCGCGGTCTCTCCTCACACCATCTCCGTGGGTTCGGCGACCGCCACTGGGTGGTGGGCTCACGGATTTACGTGCCCCCCGCCCGCAGGCCGGGACTAGGGTAGGAAGGGTCAGGCGCCGCAGGGAGGCGGGAGGAGGGACAAGGAGAGCCGGGGCAGGTGGGGGGGGGGGGGGGGGTGGGGGGGGGGAGGCGGGCGAGAGAGCTCAAGAAAAGAGAAAATGCATCTGCTCTGAAAGCGCTGATGGAGAGAGGACAGAGCAGGCAAGAGTGCAGACGAGCAGAGGACACCCACCAGGAGGGGTGGGCTAACCGGCAATTTGCGAACTGCCAGGGCAAGAGACGGTGAACCGAGAAGGAAGGAGATTTAAGGGAGAGAAGAAAAAAGAACGGCAAGTTCCCACCTCTTTCCTAAAGGTCGAGTCTGAAAACGCATCCCCTGAACGGAGAGTTAAACACGGACTGGCCATTGTGTAAAAGGGGGAATGTAAAAAAAGAATTAAGTATCGTGTAGTTTTTCCTATACCAGACTCAGCTGCATCTCTCTCAACTCTGGGTAATGACCCTCCAAGTACAATGAATTGGCTTTATGCAGACACGGACGCTGAATTTCCTCCACAATGCACTCTCGTCCTGAGGTATTGGTTTGGTTTTAAATGAAAAGAAGCGTTTGGGAAGTTCCACGAACCCCACTGCTAAAGAACCCACCCAGTTCATTAAAGTTCATTTTTTCACTGCTTTTATCTTCACCAGAGGATAGAGTGAGGGGTTGGCACCAACAGATGTTTAAAACAGCTATCTAGGTAGCATTATTTTTCAAAAAGAAAATGGGTTTCTTAAAACAGCTAAAAGAGGATTGGGAAACTCAGTTACTCAAGTGGGTAAAAAAAGAGAAACATTTAAACTCTTAACAGAAGATTGACCCTCCAACAACCACCCTCCCCCCACACCACCCACTGGAACTGCAAAAGGCTTAAGTGTACAGAGGAGAGAAAGCGGGGCAGGGTTGGTGGAAGGTGGGAAAGGAGAGAAAGAAAGGCTGGGAGTAGGAAGTTCTCCGCAATCCCGGGGATTAAGATAAACGCTGGAGCTCGGAGGACGCAGGAAGCTCCCTTACCTTTCTAAGCCCCGTTTGCACCTGATCTGCAACCATAAATACTTCGAGATGCTTAGTGTGCAGCCAAACGATGGCCGAATGTTAAACAATTCTTCACGCCCCCTCCCTTTTTTTTAAAAAACAGGCTCAAAAGAATGTTAATACTGTTCTCCTTATCCATCGGCTCCAAAACATTCCGCTCTGTCGGGGAGACGAAAACCAAGTGCTTGGGAACGCGTATATGTATTTATATATTATGCGGTTGGTATATAAACATATATACGTTTTCTGCATAGAAATCCAAAAAGAAAAGCACCACAGATGCCTCTGCAAGACGGAGGGGACGGGGAAGAGAAAAAACTTGGCAAGCCAAAGGTATCCAAAGATTTCGTATCAGGAGCCACCTGCTTCTATATGCAGAATTCCCGAGATTTAGAGGGAGAAGAAAAAAAATTAAAAATACCCAAAACACACACTTGAAACTGTAAGACGACTGAGACGCGTGGAAATGGAGAGGATGAGAAGATCTCCCGAGGGTATAGATCCGTCAGCTAAGTGAGCAGTCGCCTCCGAAAATCACAGGCGGGGAGGTGGCTGCAGATGCGTCCCCTGCTCCGGTCCCCGCCGCTGCCTCCGCTGCTACCTGTAGACGCGCGCGCGCGCGCACACACACACACACACACACACACACACACACGCACACGCACACACGGGCGCACACACAGCACAACCTCCACTCCTTCTCCCTCCTCTCTCCGTGGCGTTGCCGGGTGCAGGAGTCTGATTCAAGCTCGACCCATCCTTCAGACCCCGTTCTGTCCCCTCAGATCCACGATTTCCTCCCCTGCCACCCCCTCCTCGCCGGGTTTATTGCACAGCATCTCTTCCCCCACGCGCGCCCCCTCCCTCAGAGCCTGAGCCGCGATCTCAGTGGGGGTGGGCTTTTGGGGGAGTAGGTCCGGGTGGCAGATGTGATACTGGTGGTGGTCCCTCCCTTTACAAGTTCCTCCCTCTTCCTTCCCTCCGGTGGCGACCCAGCAACCTCCGCCCGTAGCACCCGCAGCACCCGAGGAGGCAGGAGGGGTAAAGGGCCTCGGGTGTCACGTGAGACGTTCACCAAACCACTCGGAGTAGCGTGTGAGAGAACCGGTACCGCTGCAGAGCCGCGAGGCCTCGGACGCAATGAGTTTCTCCGTTCTCGGCGTCATTGTGCTCCCCTTCCGAACGTTTTCGTTTCAGTGACTGAGAGCGTGGAGTTGGAGGCAACAGCCTTCTACTGTGCCTCTGCATTTTTTTTCCTTGATAGATCGTTTGCCAAACTCCCCACCCCACCCCCTCAGTTTCCGTTCCCCCAGCTCCAGGCAGAATAAGCTCCGAATTGTGGCGTCTGTTTTAGCCCGGTTAGTGGGAGTAGTGTAAAGGCAAAGCCACTGCCTTTGGCCTCTTCTCCCTGGCTGCACCCACATTTTCTGCCTCTGGATGGGTGGTTTTTAAAAATTCATCATCGCTAATAAGTGTTGGCTTTTGTGACAGGTGTGACTCACTATACCACATTGTTTACACCTACCCACCTCCTACCAGCTTCTCTGTGTGAATTTTTAAATGCAAGTGAGTTTGGGGGACAGGGCCCTGCCAACAGAAGAATTAAATTAATTGATTGCAACGTGTAATAATCAAAACAACAACCAAAAATCCAGTAGGACATCGCTAGGAGAATACAGTGACAGTCTAGAAAAGTGTTTTGTTTTTTTTTTTCTTATTAAGAGCTTGCTTCATATTTCTCAATTGCTTGTATGCTTTAATCTGTAAAATTTCAGAAAAATAATTTTAAAATAACCAACACAGAATACAGTTGCTCTGAAGTATCACTCTTAATTAATAAGAATAAATAAGAAACCTAAGGTTTCAACGTATCTGATCTGATTTTTCAAAACAATCTTAAATATGACATATCATTCCTTCTTAGAAGGAATTTAGTACCACATTTTCCTAACATGGTTTTAAAAATCAGTCTATCTTCTCATTTTTCCTTTTTTAAAAGTAACCTTTAGGTGGTGTATTGACAAATAAATTTTGATATTGCTCCCATGAAAGTGAATTTTATTCAGCTAAAGCATGTACAATACCCCCTCATTATCCTTGGAGGATATGGTCCAGTACCCCCGGGTGGATTCCCCAGACCAAAGATAGTACCAAAACCTATATATACTATTTTTTTCATATGTATATATATATATACATGTATATATAGCCTATGATAAAGCTTAATTTATAAATTAGGCTGTGTAAGAGACTAATAATAATAATAAAAATAATACAATAATTCTATACCATAATAAAAGTTGTATGAATGTAGTCTCTATCTCAAAATACAGTAGTGTACTGTACTCACCTTTTTACTTAAAGGAACCACCTTATGGCTTCTCTCTGGCATATCTAAATTGCCAACATCACTACTCTTGCACTTTGGGGTCATTATTAAGTAAAATAAAGGTTACTTGAATACAAGCACTGTAATACTGCAAGAGTCCATCTGATAAACTAGATGGCTACGAGGTGACTAATGGGTGGGTAGCATATACAGTGTGGTGAAGCTGGACAACAGCATGAATCATGTCATAAGTGGGACAAAGCAGGACAGTGTGAGATTTCATCAAGCTATTCAGAACAGCTAGCAATTTAAAACTTACAAATTGTTTATTTCTGGAATTTTCCTCTTAATATATTAGGTCATGATTAGCTGAGAGGAACAGAAACCGCAAAAAGTGAAACCATGGACAAGCGGGGGTCTACTGTATCTGATTCTTGGTGACCGTTGTATCTTGCTCAAGTTTGCCCAAACTCTAAATCCTGTGAAATTCCTCTGGAATTTATAGAATTCTCGAGAATTTCCCAGGAAAGATGAGAAATAAATATTGATTCCAATATCAATAAAAGTGCCTAACTGAATCCTTTTAACTTACAGGGGACTACACGATTAAGGAATGGTGATATAGAGAATCATTATTATGACAACTGCAGAATCAAACCTTTAAAAAAGAAATAAGGATGATTTGATAAAGTTGGCCATTATAATTTATGGAATGGAAAGTTTTGTATACTCTCTTATATCCCAAAGCTATCGGTACCATTTTCTAAATGCATCAGTTGAGGTCAATATCAGAACCCTAAATGTAATGACTGAATGTTTTTACATTTCTAATATTTGGTATTTATAGTATGAAAATAATTTTAAATAATTTCTATTGTGTTTTTTTTAATTATTCTTTCACAGGTACACTATATCAGCTGGACACTATTATCTCATATTTAAGAGTTAGTCTTACAAAAATTCCAAGAATTTAATAAGCTAAACTTCTCTTGCCCATTTTTCTCCACTTTCCTGATCAAACCCCCTGAGAGAAATAAACTCATCCCATGCCACTTGATCCCAAAAGCAATCAAAAAGTAAGAAGTTTTATATATATATATATATTTATATATATATATTTTTTTTTTCTTTCTTCTTCTTCTTCTTTTGTTGGTATTCAGTTAAGAGCTGGGACTCTGGGATCACATTGTCTGAGTTTGAAACCTGGATCTGCACTGAATTTGTTATTGACTTGTGCACGATACCTAACCTCCCAAACCTCAATTTTCATCTCTACAAAATGGAGATAATAATAGTATCTACTTTCTATGAATGCTGTGAAGATTATCCAAAATAATGCATGTAAAGCACTGGGCACAAGAGTAAGTAATTTTTCAGCGTTCAATCTATTTTTGGTATCTACATAATGTGTTACCTCTTCTGATTCAAACATCAGTATATGTAATGACATATGGACTTAGTGTTAAAAACTGATCATGAAATTTGATTGACTACATGGTAACTACAGCATGAAAATCATTAGTGATTTGAGAGTAATTCCTAGGCCCTTCCTGCCTTCTTTTTTTCTTACGGAACTTTTATTAACTAATTTTAGGGTAAGGTATCATATTAAATGTGGATGATGAGTTAGAAAAGAAAAGATTAAACATATGAATATATGATGACGGCATCGACACATGTAGTCTTGTATGTAGGTTGTGATATTAATCATTCACAAGTTTACTCCCTTTTATTATGTCAGATACTATTTGGAATGAATACTGGAACTCTGTTAAAGTCAAATACAAATAAAAACTCTGTGAAATTTGCCCAAATATATCTGCTCATCTGTAGATTTGGAAGAAGATCTTAATATAACACATATGTAAAGTATTAACATTTTCTAAAAATGCTGGTTCAAAAGAGCCAATTTATTAAGTGAGAATGGTGGATAAAATCACTAGAGGAATAGTGAAATCAACTCTGTAAGTATTTGTGTACTACCTAATTGTTGTGATGGTAAATTTTCTTTTCCCAGAAATAAAAATAAAAATATTGGAAAGGGAATTTAGGCTTGAGGGTGAATATTATATTGTGTTTTCAGACACCTCAATATAGTAGTGTGCAGACTCAAATTGCTTTCAGGCCAGAAAGTCATTAAGTGGGAAGGTCCCCCACCCCTCCTAATAATTACATATATAAAGAAAATTAAATGGCATGTTCTCCTAAAGTAAAGAAAAAGCAAGAGTATTATTCATTCTTTGGAAAATCCCAAAGACTCACAGCAGAAGATTAGCATTTTTGTTTCTTTTCTTTTCCAAGGGGCTTCAGAAGAAAAAATATTAATAAAATGTAATGCTTAGATGAAATTTTACTGCAACTTTTCTCATAAATCATACACATTTTACTTAAAATGAGTTAAATGTAGATAAAATACTGAGAGAGAGTTTATAGGGGCAGAGTTTATATTTCAGATCTGAAAAAAATAAAAGATAGAACTGAACAATCTGTCAAGTTATGGCATTTGCCAAGTGTACCCTGCGCAGGTTCCTGGCAGTGTTTTATTATAACCTGGACAAAAGACATAGATGTTATTATTACAGAAAAGATGGATCCTGACTTTTAGAGTTACTAGCATAGTTTGGTAGTATATGGTATCCATTTTGCCACAATCCACCTGGTCTCCAAACCCAGTCTGTCTACAAACCACCTCTTCATCCCACACAGTCTGCATAGCGTGGCCTATCGTGAAATATGAACTTCTTATCTTAGGATCCAAATTCATCACACTTTCAATTCCACACACCTTTATTAAGCTTTCTCTCCCATTACTTTTCTTCCTGTATCTATATTTTTCCTAAAAGATATAACTTACGGGTCTCCAAAAACAATTATAGTTTATTCCCTTGGGCTATCCAAATCATCATCCCTACATACTGAAAACTACTACAAATACTACCTCAAAGATCCCCTAACTCCAGAAAGTATTTTCCTTACTCTGAATGTAACTAGTATGCACCTCCTATAATGCAATCACAGTCTATTTTGTGTCACCATTATTTTTGGATCTTTTGTTTCCCTTAACTTGTTTATAGGCTACCAAAAATCTCTCACCCCAGGACTGTTGCAATTACCACTCCCTCTGCCTAAGCCTCACTCCTTCCTGAAGGCTATACGACCCGCTCTTGAATTCATATAGGTCTCTACTCAGATGTCACCTTCAAAGGATGTCTTCACTGACTACTATCTAAAATAGCATTCTTCTCTCCTTCACTTTCTGTCTCCTTAAGTTCTCGTATAAGCTTAAGCTTCAGAGTACTTATTGTAACCTGACTACTTTTATTTATTATTTGCTTCTCCTCACCAGAAAGAAGGGAAGTGCCATGAAATCAGAGACTTGGTCTGTTTTGTTCACTGCTGTATGCCAAGCACCTAGAATTATGCCTGACTCTCTGTGGTTCTCTATACACAGAGAATGAATGAATGAATGAGGTCAATTTGATTCACTAATAGCAATTTTAGGGGCATGATTACAGACTATCTCTAACTTCAGCCAACAGTTGAACATAAAGGCCTAGGAAATTGCTCAGATGTTTTTGAAAGGCATTTCTTAAAAATGTATGCCTTACTTAAAATACATTAAAGCCATAATTACAGGACATAGGTCCCACTTTTTTGAGATAATGTTTAAAATGGGCATATATGAGCCTGAAATGTGTTCATAAAGCAATGATACCATATTTCCTAAGATACTTTGTTCATTTAAGAGCCAATAGCACTTTATTTATATGACTTAGATTCTGCATTTGCTCATTTCCCAGAGTTTTACTGTTTTAAACAATGTATCTAGGTAATGCTTTTTTTCCCTTAAGTTCTAAAATTTTTTTGTAATTATTTAAAAATTTGAAATTTATGGAAGCAGTTCTAAAAACCTAAAATCACATTTATAATGCACTATGAATTTAGTTTCTAAGTAAGCTGGGATTGCTTTGTATTATTCAGTAAACTTCTCAGTCACCAGTCTTTTGAGTGCCTATCTGTACCTATTTCCTCATTATGGAAGGATCAAAAGAACTCTAAGACATGGCCCTTTTCTACTTGAACACTATCTCTCAGGTAGGATCATATGTAGACAATATGATGCCTTTGTACACAATACAAAAACACTTTCCAGTGTAGGACATTTGAAGCAGAGGAGCAACACGTGTAAAGACATGAGCTCACTAGTATGCAAAATGTGTTATTAAAGGCAAGTAGCCTTGTTTTGCTAGAGCATGGGAGGCTTGTAAGGGAGTAGCAAGAAATGAGTAAGAAGATCAGATGATGAAGGAACTTGTGTGTGAAACAGTGAAGTTTGGACTTGACCCCCAGGCAAGGCTAGTGGAGTGCTTTCAGCAACAAAGTAGTGTGATATATTTTCCTTTTAGAAAAACGGCCTGTAGCAGCATGAAAAGTGGATTGGGAAGCAGAGGTAAAACCAAAGGCAGGGAAGCCAATTATGAAATTATTGCAATAGCACACAAAAGAGATGCAGGTGTCTAGACTACATAGCAACAACAACAACAACAACAAAAGGAAATTAAGAGTAGTGCATTAATATAAGAAACACTTTGAAATTGATTGGCAATAGAATATAAGAGAAAGTTTGAAGAGATTTTTGATTTTTGAGCTGGAGCAACTGGTTGAATGGTACTGTCAATTATATCACCTTTATGAAGTAGGGATATTTAGTATACCTGTTTCACAGATGGAGAAACCAAGACTCAGGGGTAAAATTACTAGATTTGAAACATAACAGTGTAAAATTGAAACTATGCCCTCTGATGCCAAATTCAATTAACTTACCACTATTACACACTATCCTCCTGAACTTGAAAGGAATAAACAGGTATGAGAATGTGGCTTTCACATATTAGTTGGTTCAAGTTTGTGGTTAACAGGAGTTTAGGAAAAAACTATTTGAGTCGAAGATTACTGGTAAATGTCTGAAGGTTAGTTATTCTGTATTGTTAAGCAAAGAGAAGTTAGTATGTTTGATACAAGAACTGTCTAAAACTTCAATAAGTATAAAGGAGAGAGAGAGGGAGGAAAAGAGAGAGAGAACCGATCCAAGGCAGCTAGAAAAAGCTCAACTGGGGATAGAATTTCTAGTTAGCCTTACAAGATCAATTTGACTTAAATATATGAAGGAAAGAATAAAGAGCTTATGGCCTGAATAAACTGATCTTCTAGATAAACACTATTATTATTAAGAAATATGAAGGACTGACTTCTGGTAATAGCTGAATAAGATCCTATCAGACTGACCTTCACAAAGACAACAGCTATAAACTCTGGACATAACACAAAAAAGCAGTTCATCAAGTCACTTTATAGTAAACAGAAACATGCAGATTGTCACGGAGAATTCACACACAGAGAAGGGGAGTTGGACAGAGTGAGTTCTCACTTTTGCAGACGTTAACCTGGGGCCAGGAGTAGTCGATGTGGTGGGAAAACCAGTGATTTATTGGTTTGGGGAATCAGAAGATTGAATCCTGGGGAAACTGAGAAAAAGGGAGAATCTCCGGGAAAAATCACAGTAAAGTGGGGTTCAGCCCCGGGACACAAGCATGGTTCAACATACACAAATTGATCAATGTGATACACCACATAAAGAAAATAAAAGATAAAAATCATATGATTATATCAATAGATGGAGAGAAAACATTTGAAAAGATACAACATCCATTTATGATCAAAGCACTTAATAAAAAGGGTACAGAAGGAAAAATACCTTAACATAATAAAGGCCACATATGACAAACCCTCAGCTAATATCATAATTAATGGTGAAAAACTGAAGACTTTTGCTCTACGTTCAGGAATAAGACAGGGTTGTCCCCTAGCAACACTGCCATTCAACATAGTGTTGGAAGTCCTAGCCAGAGCAATCAGGCAAGAGAAAGAAATGAAAGGCATCCGAATTGAGAATGAACAAGTTAAATTGTCACTTTTTGCAGATGGCATAATTCTTTATATAGAAAACCCTAAAGATTCCACCAAAAAGCTATTAGAAATAATAAACAAATACAGTAAAGTTGCTGGCTACAAAATCAATGTACAAAAATCCATTGCATTTCTATGTACTAACAATAAAATTTTAGAAAAGGAAATGAAAAAAATAATTCCTTTTGCAATTGCAACTAAAAGAATAAAATACCTGGGAATAAACTTAACAAAGGATGTGAAGGACCTATACACTGAAAACTATAAGACATTTTTAAAAGAAATTGAAGACATAAAGAAATGGAAAGATATTGCGTGTTCATGGATTGGAAGAATCAACATAATTAAAATGGCCATATTACCCAAAGCAATATACAGATTTAATGCAATCCCCATCAAAATCCCATTGGCATTTTTTAAAGACATAGAACAAAAAATTATCAGATTTATATGGAATAACAAAAGACCCCAAGCAGCCAAAGCAATCCTAAGAAAAAAGAACAAGGCTGGAGGTATCACTCTCTGACTTCAACTTGTCCTACAAAATGACAATGATCAAAATAGCATGGTATTGGCAGAAAAACAGACACAGAGAAAAATCAAATAGACAAACAGGGAATGCTAAATTCTGTCTGCTCACATCTTTAGTTGACTTCTGAACCACAACACATTTGCAACAGATCTATAACAGCTCAGTAAAGGAAACATCTGAATTAGTATTGGAGTCATTGCCCAAATACTTTGCAATGAGAATTCATCAAGATAATGTCCTGCTAAAATAAAAGAAATAATAGTCTTTAGAGGAAACCAATAGAATTCTGTCTCCATAACTTAATAACCATAATGTCAAGAGGTGATCCAAAATTACCTGACATACAAAAATTCAGGAAAATAGAATGTGTTCAAAAGAAAATCAGCTGAGACAAAATATCTATATGTTGGAATGAGCCAACCAGAATTTTGAAACAGTCATTATAACTATCTTCAGTGAAGTAAAAGAATACATGCTTGCAATGAACAATAAAAATAATAAAAACAGAAAATTTAAACAGAGAAAAATAAATAATAAAAAGAATCAAAGGACATTCTAAAACTGAAAAACAATATGTATGAAATAAAAAATTCATTGGATGAGCTTAAAAATGAAATGATGGAGATGACTGAGGAATGAGTCACAAACTTGAAGGTAGAACAATAGATATTATCCCATGTAAAGAACAGAGAAAATCGAAAGAAAGTAAACAGATAATATAAAACAGTCCCAAAAGGAGAACAACAACAAAATGTCCAAAAAATATTTGAAAAATAAATGGTAGCTGGAAATTTCATCTATTGCTGGTGGTATGCAAATGGTATGCGCACTTTGAAAAATAGTTTAGTGGTTTCTCATAATGATAAACATATGCTTGCCGTAGGACCTTGCAATTCACTCATAAATAGTTACCACAAGAAATGAATGTATAGGTCTGCACAAATATTTGTGTGCAAATTTTCATAGCAACAATTTTCCACAATGGCCCCAAACTGGAAAAACACTAAATGTTCATTGACTGGTGAATGGATGAACAAATTGTGTTACATTTATACTTTGGGGTACTACTCAGCATAAAAACGAACGTAATATTGAAAGACAAACTATAAAAACAAATCTCAAAAAATTATGCTAACTGAAAGAATCCCGAAACAAAAGACTGCTTACTTCATGATTCCATTGATACGAAAGTCTAGAAAATGCAAAACTATAGTCATAGAATGAAGATCAGTTGTTGCTTAGGGCCAGGGTTGGGTAGCCAATAATGGTAAAGGGTCATGAGGGAACTTTTGAAACTAGCGGAAATATTCTCTATCTTGATTATAGTGGTGGTTCTAAGCCTATATAAAATTGCCAAAATGCATCCAGCTCTACAATTAAAATGGATGAAATTTATTATATATAAATTATACCCCAATAGAGTTAAGTAAAAATAAATGGTATATACCTTAGCTGAAAAGCTAATGTTGTAAAATCTTATGGATGATTTTGCAAATAAAGCAAAGGAACTTAGACTTAGTGTGGTTTGCAGTAGGAAAAAAAAAGTAAGCTCTTATTTATGAAAAAAAACAAACATGCTTTTGAAAGATTAACGGCAGAATACATGATAGACTAGAAGAGGAAACATACGGGCTAAGAATCTGTCAGAGTCATCAAGTCAAACTTTACATGTTAGCAATTAGAATGGAAAGAGAAGGATTCATCAGAAATATTTCAAAGGAAGAAACTAATTATTTGGAATATTATTCACTAATAAAAGAAAAAATTAAAATACTACACATGAATGCAAAAATAATATATGTAAACAACACCCCAAATACTTCATCAGTGTTTACCCACTGAGAGAAAGTGAGAAATTACAGTTTTTGCTTTTTATACCATACAGCTACCTCACAATGAACACTTTATTTCAGTCACTCCTTATTTATTATCTTTCTTAATCCTTACAAGTGAACTATGAGGTAGGTTTACTATAGATTAGGAAACGGAAGCCCCATATTTAAGTGAATTGTTTAAGATCACACAACTAAAACATGATAAAGCTGGATACAAACTTAGGTCTGTCACAAAACCTATTCTTTTTTGCCCTAATGAAAGAATAAATTAATATCACACACAGGGTACTGAAATCAAAGAAAATACAAATTGAGAAAGAACCGTTGAATCTAGCAATAATTTTATAGGAAAAGTTTGAGTAGGAAAAAAATGGGAAAGATCATTGGATGAAGACTAATCAGAGAATGGATGAATCAGAAGGTGATAAAATTTTGATTACCTAATACTTTCCTCAAAATCGTCAATGATCTACCATCTTTACTGTAAAAATACGGACTGGGTTAGTAACTAAGTTTAGGGTACATAGAACTCTCACCACGGCTATATTCAGAGGCTTAACTGAGGTTATTAAGTTTTTCTCTTTCCTAGTCTTCGTGTTTTGGCTTGCCTCGGCTTTATTGTCAGGCAGTCTCTCTTCACGTCTGGAGCGTGATGCCCGTTGGCAACTTCAGATATAGCCTTCAACCAGCAACCCCAGGGAGAATTACTTTGTTAACTCCAGGAAACAAATCCTATGGAGGACTTTAAATGATTTGGCTTGTATCACAGGCTCCTTTCTGAGACTGGAGGTGAAGTTAATTTGCTTTACCAAGTGCAGGACACATGATATACCTCTACACCAGTCAAGGGAGCCCACCAAGGTTCACACGAGTAGTGGAAGAGGCCAATGCAGGAAAAGCCTAGGATGGTTACCAGAAAAAGAGATGTGACAAAGTTTCCTGGGCAGACTTAAATTACAGCCATTAATATAGTTTACCACATACTGTTCCCAGGTTTTTTCCCATTCGTTCCTCTCCAGTTCCTTTTATCAAGCAAAGTCAAAACCACATTTTATGCTTTTCCACCTCTGAACCTTTGTTCAATTTGTTTATGCTACTTTGAGTTCCTTCTCAAAACCTGCCTGATGAAATATAAATTCTAGAAACTAATGCTTGCATGTTTTAGGTGTTTAATGAATGCTCATTAAAAGGAACTGTCCTTCATTAGACATTCAGGAGACAAGAAGATGCACAGAAGAGACTCACTATTCTCAAAGAGCTTTTACTTAAAAGGTTGGAGAAAACAATATACAAATAACCAAAATTTGAAAAAAAAACAATGTAAATGAATAAAAAGAGTAATGGGAATTCATAGAAAGAAAGGATCAAGGACTGAGGAGAGTGGGAAATGGACTTCAGAGAAGGCTTTTTAAGGAAAGAATTATCTGGGGTGGCCGGTTAGCTCAGTTGGTTAGAGTGCGGTGCTCTCTACAACAGGGTTGCAGGTTCGATGCCCACATGGGCCACTATGAGCTGTGCCCTCCACAACTACATTGAAACAACTACTTGACTTGGAGCTGATGGGTCCTGGAAAAACACACTTAAAAATAAATAAAAGTTTAAATTAAAAAAGAAGGAAGTATCTGATTTGGCTCTTAAAAGTGATTGAAACTCACTGCATATTTGTTTTGAGTGAATAGATGAATACATGAATGAACTGATATAAATAAACAGATAAAGCATTAAAGTTTAGATCATCCATAGAGGAAGAAAGGTTAGGCTTTTAACTCTGTAAGGTAGTTGAGTCAAAAAAACACGTTTTCTTCTTCTTCTTTTTTTAAATCTAGAGAAATGAGCATGTTTGAAGCAGAAAAATATAAAGTGAGATATGTTAAATTCATTAAGAAAAATTTGGCTAGATGTAAGACTTAGGTCCAGAAAAGGTGAGGAGACAGAGATACAGAAAATAAATACCGAATCTTTTAGAAAAAGAAATCTTTAATAGATTTAGAGAAAAAAAGATGGTATAGGAAAATGCCTTTCTTTAAATGATTGGCTTAAATTTAAAATGACCAAGAGTAGTTCAGAGTGGATTTTGCTGTTTATAATGGATAACTGTGTTTTGTTTTAAATACGAGGTCTGACAATTAAGTTTGCGAACTCATCCTAGAAAAAGTGCTACATATCTCATTGCTGAATATCACTACTGTCACCTTCGAACAACTCCCCTTGGGAAGTTATGCACTGATGCCAACGTCTAGTCCACCCTTCAAAGCAATTTTGGAACTCTTTTTCTGGAATGGCCATCAGAGCTGTCATCATATTACCCTTGATGTCCTGAATGTCATCAAAATGTCTTTCTTTCATAGTTCCTTTATCTTCAGGTAAAGAAAGAAGTCATTGGGGGGCAGATCAGGGGAGTAGGGAGTGTGTTCCAATACAGTTATTTGTTTACTGGCTAAAAACTCCCTCACAGACACTGCGTTGTGAGCTGGTGCATTGTTGTGATGCAAGAGCCATGAATTGTTGGCGAAAAGTTCAGGTCATCTAACTTTCCATGTAGTCTTTTCAGCACTTCCAAATAGTAAACTTGGTTAACTGTTTGTCCAGTTGATACAAATTCATAAGGAATAATCCCTCTGATGTCAAAAAATGTTAGCAACATCGCTGCAACAAGTTCGCAAACTTAATTGTCAGAACTCGTAGGCTAAATTATAACATATGGACTACATTAAGGTTGCAAAATACTCCCTCATATCAGATTGAATAGCTATTTGTTAATGATCCACTTTAGCCAAAAGTATGAAAGCATTCTTTCAGTCATTTATATATAAATGATGATGTGAAGTGTCCCTTACAGTATTATGAAATCAATATAAATATTTAATGCAAAGGAAACAAGAGATAATTTAAGTATCTTCGGGTTCAAGTTGGAGATAATTGCCCTGTCACATTTCTTTCTCCTTTTCTCTGTTTCAGAGAAATAAAAGTATTATATTTGATACCTAAAATAGTAATTACAATTTTAAATTCATGAACCAGATTGCAAGCCTGAATTAGTAGGTTCATATTTATTCCAGTGCTCTCACAATGGAAAATGTATTAGAAGAACTTGATATTTGTGATGTAAATATGAAAAGGAATTTTTTAGGTTTTACCTTAAATCCATATGCTTACTATATGTTAAGATTTCTCTTTGTTTGTGTGACAGCCACATAGAGCTAATTATAATATTTTGATCACTAGAAGGTGCTAGATATTTGCTCCTACAGGTACAGGGTGATAATGTAAAGCCTGGAAGGAGTCCATAATAGAAAACTTCTCTTGTAAAGATTGCATGTGGAGAGAGCAACCAGGTAAAATCTAACTCTAAAGTTGTTAGACTAGATGAGCAATGTGTGCCGAAGGGCCTTTTCATCATTTTGGGTCATACCTCATTTTTGCAGAGGCAGAGGGATCTTTCCTCTTTCAATTTGGTAAGAATTTCAAATATGGCCCTCTCTATATGTTCCTAATAAAATGCCATGTACAGAGTGGGAGGAAATGTGGAAACAATACACTGTCATGAATTATGATAAGCATTTATGTCTCAGCTTATTTTATACTAAACACCTCCAAGCACCCTGCCTGATAATCAGATTCAGTGATTTGCATAGGACCCTACAGGTCTTACTTCATTTCATTTTCTCTTCCTAGAACATTCTCTTTCCATGTACTTCCTTTCCGTTATCTTTTCCAACCCAATAATCTCAAGTCAAAAAATGTAGAGTTCAGCTCAAATATCCCCTCTTCGATGAAACTGCTCCCCTTTTCCCCTCAAGATGGAAGTAGTACATTTCTTCTGAACTTCTCTGGTACTTCATCTGTAATACCCCTGTCACAGGCATCACTATTTGATTCATTGTGATTTTTATGCATTTTTCATCTACCTATTTTAAAAGTGATTTATGGAGGTTTTTTCTTTCTTTGTTTATAATTTGTTAGTGTGCCTGACACAAGGGTTATCTCATACATGAAAATACTTCATAAACAATTTAAAATAAAAGAATGAATGAAAAACAAAGACCTACATCAGAGATATTGTGGGTTCATTTCCAGATCACTGCAATGAAGTGAGTTGTAATCTTTTTGCCTGAGGGTCTTGACTTCAATTTGTAAGAAATGCAACATTGGTGGAGTGCAATAAAGTGAACAGCAATAAAACGAGGTATGCCTGTATTTTAGAAGGAAGGGCAGGTAAGAGGTTATTGCAGCCTCCAGTGGTGTTCACAGCCTTCATACCAGGATGATGGTGGTATATACCAGGGTGGTGATAGTGAAAATGGATGTAAGTGGAAAATTATGAAAGCTATTCAGGGGATAGAATTGATAAGGCACATAAAGAAATGTGAGGGACAGGGAACATTCAAGATTATTTCCAGATTTCCTGTTTGAGGAAATGGAAACACATTGCACCATTTACAAAGAAAGAGAGTTCTGAAGAAATAGCAGTTTGGGGGAGGAAGAGAATTCATTTATTTGGGTATGTCAAATTTTAAGGGCCTGTAAAATCCAAGTGGAGAAAACCAACTTGGCGAGATGTTATGGATTTGAAGGAGACCAGTGTGGACATATATTTTGGAATTGTCAGCAGCTGCATGGCAATTAAAGCTGTCCAAGTGACTGGGAGAGATCATCAGGGACAATTTGCAAATGGAGAAAATAAGAGGCTTAGAATCAGAGTAATACAGCTTTTTTTTTTTTTTTTTTTTTTTTTTTTCATATTGCAATATATAATGCTATTTCTAGAAAAATCAAAAATACACAAAATGATACTAGGGGTACACTGGGGGCTTAGGCTCTTTCGATCATGTTTTTTTTTTTTAAGCTGGACGGTGAGTACAGAGTTGTGAGTTGTCACGTAATTTATATACCTTTTTGCACATGATAAATATCACAAAGTAAAGTAAAAATAGACTGAAAAAAGAAAAAAAGGCCAAACCCAGGGGCCCTCCAAACATTGCCAAACCCAGTGTCTCTACCTATAAGCACAGACCAGACAGCTTCAGCGGTTCTCACTCCCAGTGCATGGGCCCAGGCCGACCTCGTCTAGACAAGCGCCAGGATTTTTGAGTTTAGGTTAAAAAAACAAAGGAATCTGTGGAGACTGAGTAGTGGCTGAGGGAAGGACTGGTGAAAAGCGTCAAGTACTGGTTAGAGGGATCAGAATGAGAACTGGACAATGTCCAAGAGGGATATTTGTAGCCTCAGTGAAAACATTTACTGTGGCATATTCAGAGCAGAAGCCAGACTGAAGTGTGTTTAACAGTCAGTGAGAGGAGAGGAAAGGAAAACAGCAATTATGGGAAATTTATTCAAGAAATTTGAATGTAAAGAGGAGGATAGAAATTTGATTGTAAAGAAGGAAGCTGGGTCAGAGGACATGTTTTTGTTTTGTTTTTTACTATTGGAGAGATTAATTTTGAAATGTTGATGGAAAGAAGCTAGTAGAGAAGGTCAGGGTGACGATAACAGTGAAAAGGAAGATTGAGAAGGTTCTTGAGAATGTAGAAGGGCCGGGAAACTAAAGCTAATAGGAAGGCTACTGCCCTTCTGACAAGGAGATTAAGTGCAGATATAGGTAAACCTATAGATTTGTTTGGGAAATTAAAGGAGCTTCTGCCTGATAATTTCTATTTGTTTGGTGATGTAAGATTTGAATCTTATATCTATAAATTGTGTGTCTAAGTATGCATTATAGAGGAATCCTCCTAAGACTGCAATCCTCCTAAGACTGAAGGATTGAAATGACCAAACATTCAACATTTTAAAATACACACACACACACACGAGGACTGACAATTAACTTCACCTACTTGTTGCAACAATGTTAATAACCTTTTTTTGATACCAAAGGGATTATTCATTATGAATTTGTACCACCTGGACAAACAGTTAACCAAGTTTACTATCTGGAAGTGCTGAAAAGGTTGCATGAAAAAGGCAAAAATGACCTGAACTTTTCACCAAGAATTCATTGCTCTTGCATTACAACAATGCACCAGTTCACATGGCACTGTCTGTGAGGGAGTTTTTAGCCAGTAAACAAATAACTATATTGGAACACCCTCCCTACTCACCGGATCTGGCCCCAAATGACTACTTTCTTTATCGGAGGATAAAGGAAATATTGAAAGAAAGACATTTAGATGACATTCAGGACATCAAGGGTAATACGATGACAGCTGTGATGGCCATTCCAAAAAGAGAGTTCCAAAATTGCTTTGAAGGATGGACTAGGCACTGGCATCCGTGCATAGCTTCCCAAGGGGAGTACTTCGAAGGTGACCATAGTGATATTCAGCAATGGGGTATGTAGCACTTTTTCAAGGATGAGTCTGCAAACTTAATTGTCTGACTTCGTATACATATATAAATGTACTATATACAGAAACAACCAATAGAATAGAAATACATTCTATTGGTTCTGTTTCTCTGGAGAACCCTAATATAATGGTGATGCTCAAAGACATGGTAAAACATCTCTACTAGCCCCAAATAGAAGAAAAACACACAGTGGTAAGAAGGGTTAAGGCCACCTGTTTGCAGTCTTCCAGGCCTAGAATAATTAGGAGACCATGAGGAAGTTAACTTCTGCAAATATATAGGACTAAAAGCATTCCCATTTCAGCCTTGGAGCAGAGCCAGGTTCTGTTTGACATCAGGAATTAGACTGATGAAAATAGTGATCCCCTCCTTAAGTCTGCTCTGGTGAGCAGGGTAAGGGGCAGTTATGTAACCTATACGTAATCCCGGCCATCCCCTGACTCGGAGATGATATATGCAATATTGGTATATGTGTAGCAAAAGCTCCATGTCACAAAAATAAGATCTTGTTCTGAACTTGGGACCCAGGGATAGGGAGACCAATAAAATTGCTAGAGAAAGGCAATGGGCCCACACATACACACACAGAGAAATCAACTACTAAAAAAATAAAGAAAAGAAAAAGGAAAAAAGTCTTCAAATTGGTATTCCAAAGAATAATCGAAAAACTACTGTTGAGAAAATTAACTAAAATTACAATCGAAAAGATAAATTCACTCCCAATGAATTGAAAATAATAGAGCAATCTAAAAATCACTTTAACATAAATATATTTGAAATCATCAAAGAAGAAGAAATGACACCTATAAAAAATAAAAACTATAATCAAAAACAATCAGATGTAAAGGAAGAACATAAAAATATGAAAAATAAGTAGTCCTGGAAAAAACTTAGAATTACAAACAATAACTGAAAAATAAAAAACTCCGACTGGGTAAATTCAGAGATTACGTTGGGGACCTCACCCAAAACATAAGCAGGGAGAAAAGAGCCAGATAGAATATTAAAAGAAGTCACAGAGCCTGGTGCATCTGCCTAAGATATAGAAATATGGAGAGTGTTGCTCCTACCCTGCAAACAAGAAAAAGTCTCATAAACTATAAAATTATAACCCATTAGAGAGCCAAGTTTTGAGGGGTGCTGGTAGCATGAACTCCAAGCAAAGAGGTCCCTCCAAGCAGAGACCTGATATGACTATGCTTCATCGTGATTGAGACTATGAGAAGAGGAAGAGATGGATGCCAGGTGCACACAGGCACATAAGAAGAATTCAGCTGAAACATTCACAGATTGCTAGAAAAGATTCCCTGGGAGCCAAAGACACAAAGGAAATCTGCACCCACTTATTGTCTCTTCTCTGCAGGCTTCCAGGGGATGTGAATGAGAAATGCTGGCAGGGTTGGTGACTAGAGAAAACCTCTCAGTGATGATGCAGGCCTGGAGGAGGGAACAGGTCCTTTCTGCAGGAAAAGTTGGAAGCCCCACTCGGACTCTAAATCCTATGGAACAAAAGCCTTCAGTCACTGGAGAAAGGGCAGGAAATTATCACCCCTAGAGCACAGTTGAACACCCATTACAGCTGGGAGATGGATAGAAATTTAAAAAAAGAAAAAAAGAAAAAGCACCCTCTACCCAACACTGCAGATGATGCCAGAAATAAGTCTCACAGCATACTGGCATTTTTCCCTAGACCTCTAATGGCATATGTTAGATCTTTTCTCTGTTTTTTGTTTGTTTGTTTGTTTGTTTGTTTGTTTGTTAATAATAATGCATAAGCTGAATGACTTCCTGGGCAGTGTAACTTAAATTTAGCTATCGAATAAAGAGCCATACAAATTTTGTTGAGTAACGTATTTTTACTCTTCGAGCAGTCAAACCACCTTCTTTGCAATTGCTGCGTAATCCCTTGGACTTTTACTACCATTATTATTTTTTTAATTATCAATAATTTTAATGTCAATGACACAATGACCAGATACCTCCTTATCAGCCTGCATACTTATCCAAGTGTATGTGTTCTGTGATGAATATCAAAATAAAATATTCCTCATTGTTTCAAAAATTTGTCAGTGTTTTGAGAAAAGTGAATCTATTTCTGAACCATCAAAGCCTTGGTCACTCTCTGAAGAGGATGTTGCAACACTGCTGTCATGATAACAGGCCACACTTTTGTCTAGACTCTCCCTAAATATGACTTTGAGCCGAACTCCAGGCACAAGGATTACCTCCCCAGTGCCTTCCTCCTGTTGAGAAGAGGTTCAGATGCTTGCAGTTCTCTCCTGCTGAAACAGTTATTTTAGCCTCATCGTTCAAATGTGTTATGATACCTAAATTGCTGGATTGTTTAGGGGTAAATAACATAATGAGGTAAGAATTCTGGATAGAACTATTATAATACCCTACAACCACCCCTAAAGAATTGTAATTAAAGATTGTTTTTATCCAAGTTCAACACCCCCAATAGGTTGTTCAGAGTATTGAGCAACAGGCATTACACCTGGAGGTTAAAGATCTCAAGAGCCAATATTTTCCTATTATTGTCCATGGAGAATTCACCATTAAAAAAAAATATCCCCCAAAATCCAAACTAACCACACCAAACCAAAAAAGCGACAAATTCAGGAACATACTATCTCTGTATGCTGAATCTAATGGACTCGTCTGTCTTTTTAAGATGACAACCTCAAAGACTGTCATTATGACTATGTCCCTTACTACTTTTATCCTTGGATTCTATAGGAAATTACTTTGTCAATCCCATTATCCACACACAATTCTGTAATTTCTTCCTTTGACTTTTTTTTTAAGTTGATTTTTCTGTCAATCTATCCCAATGCTCTCGAGAATCTTAGTTCTGTGGTAAACATATTTATCTACATCTTTTTCACTCAGTGTTTCCTCAAATGTCCAACACCAATAAAACCAAGTTGGTGCATTGCTTCCCCTGAAGACCTGTCAAGTATTGCCTGTTTATACTCAGACACCCTGGTTCTGTTACCTCAGAGAGCAAAAGGCACTTTGGCAATCTCTTAGCTCACCATTGCTAACTCCAGATATATTACTTTTTTCTTGAGTGCAAAATCTTTACTCATTAGATGTGTAATATTTGGTACCCCTCTTCTTTGCTGCTGTGACCCATTGATCTGGTCGTTTCCCTCTGTTTCTTGAACATTTGATAAAATGACTCATGATTTTCCTTTTCACCACAACCCTTGCTATCATCATAGGGAACTTAAACTTTTGCATGCACAACCACCAAGATTCTTAAAAAGCCTGCCATAATTGAAAGTTCTAGAACAATGATATTTTCTAACAATTTGCTCAAAGCTCATAGAATTTTGAAGCAATTATTACATACAAAGAAAGTCAATTTCCTTTCTTTTTAATATACCCTAACAGACTGCTTTAGTCAGCATTGTAAAACTGCTCAGGAGTTAGACTGTGCTTGTGTAAAGTGCAGTACGCTTACCAAGGAGTAAGCTTTATTAAAGTAGCCATCTATATGGAAATATATGAAGAAACAAAAGGATTAGTAGTAGAGGTTAACAACACATGGACTAAAAAAAAGAGCCATAAACAGCATTCAAAAACCTATCATGTATGACTATATATCAAAAGCTACAAATAATTACATCGTGCATGTGCATTCCTCTTGAAACCCTTTGTTGAGGGGAGTCAGGGTTGGGAGGTGCCAAGGGAAATACCATATTTTGCTATGTATCAAATGTGCACTTTTTTTCCCAAATTTATGAGGGAAAAATAAGAATGAGCATTATACCTGGGTGGTACTCACCTGTATCTATATAAATGTTTTTAATTCTTTTATTAATACTTATGAGTTAAACGTGTAACTCTAGAAATCAATAACGATATCCATATGAATAATAATACTCTGGAATATGATAATTGATTTTGTTGAACTTACAACGAACTTGCAATGATGAAGAGTTCTTGGCCTTCTATGATGTGTAAATATCATAAATTTGCTACCAGATATCAAAATATTGGTACCAAATATCAAACATTTCTTGTACCTTGTATCTCTTATGTTTTGTAATTATTTGTTACATAAAATTTCTTGTACCATATGTTAAAAAATAAATGTTAAAATTCCTTTGTAATACAAAAAACAAGTACCTAAATGTAAACAGATAAAATTTTGAATTAAAAAATTAAAACAAAAGATTTTTCCCCTGAAAGTTTGGGCCAAAAGGTGGGTGCGCATTATACAAGGCAAAATACAGTAGTTTTCATAGGGCATTTGGATTCTCTTCCTTATCAACCAGTGCTGCCATCTGCTGACCTTTTCTGCATCCCACACTTTTTATGTCCCATATTAGATCAGAATCAAGGTTATTAATTTTAACAGTAGAAAATTCTCAAACTCCCTGGATGGAGCTCCCTCACATTCAGACTCTTTGGAGGCTTTATCATGGAATTTCTATAACCTGTCATGACTCCATTGTCTGCACAATTCTGGGATTTAAGAAGATTTACTCTTCTTCCAAAAGCTCTGAAAAAATGCCAGTCTCAGCTACTTAGTGCCTGGGAATGGCCTTTCGGTGCTGCATGCTCTCTGCTCTGTGCCTTCTGACTCTTTCTGGGCCACAGTGAACTGTGCTGTGGCTCGAAGAGGCCAGTTTATTAAGCTTCTTGGCAGGAGGAGGACAGTTATGTCCATTTCTGTTCAACAAAGCCTATTGGAGCCTCCTGGTTGAATCCTACATCAGAAAGGATCCCTCTCTGCACAGAAAACTGGGTCCAGATTAGTTGATAGAAACACCTGGTACTACTTCCAGTCTCGGGACCAGGGTTGTACTACTTAGCTGTTTGTGCTCACTTTCTGCAGCCTGTAGGCCAAAATGTCTTCTGTGATTAAAAAAAAAAAAAAAAAAAAAAAAAAAAACAGTCTTAGAGTCAGACTTTCTTAGATGATTTGGAAGGGCAAACTCTGACTTCTGAGTTGTGTCTGTTTGAACCACTAAAGTATCCTTTCAAAATTCACATAGTTAAAAAAAATCAACTATACACTAATTAAAAAAAAAATCATGTGGTTTAGTCAACATATGTCCATAAAAATATTTTACCTTTCCAGTGAGGTTGGGCCAGACCTTCAAATTTGTTCACAGAGAACCATTATTATAGGGTACAGTTGGGACAAGTGTATTGCAAATTATCTTCTTCAGATAGTTCCTGGTCTCCAGTCCAGAACCACTGATCACAGAAGCTGTGGAGTGGGACCTGGGAATCTGCATTTCCAAGGTGCTAGTCATGTGCTCCTTCCATATAAAGTGGGAAATCACTGTGCACATAAAGGCTGCACTAGTAGTTTTAGCTTGGCTGTGCATCAGCACCATCTGCAGAGCTTTGTACAAAATGAAAATGCCTGTTCTCCATCCCAGACCTACACTGACTCAGAATCTTCAGAGCTAAAGCTTTCCGAATGCTTCTGATAGAGAGCTTTAAGGAACATCTGTATCGGGCAGAAATACATTTCGTTGGTTAACAATAACAGCTACTATTTGTTCAATACTTGCTAAGCTATGTCCATGTTAACATATTTAATTCTCACAATGACCCTATGAGATTGGCAATGTTATTAAGCATTTATTATTGTTGCCGTTTTTCAATAGATAGCTTAGAGATCCTAAAGAAGTCATGCAATGAGAATGTTTTAGGACTGGGGTTAGAACCAATTTTGACTCTATGAGCTGACCTGCTCTTCTACACTGTCTCACATGGCCATTGCCTCCCTGCCATCAGTTTCTTACTTTCCTTAACTTGCTTTTCTCAGTTTTGGTTTCAAAATTAGCACAATCTTTGTATGTTTCGGCTCTTTGTTTTTTCTTTGTAATTGTCAATGCAGAATTAATTCTCTGAGACACCTAACTTAAATGTTGCTTGCGCATAGAGTGTTTTATGAGGATAAGAGCCTTATTATAATGTCTCGTGGCTTAGCTCATCACCAGAGAAAGAGAGTCTTCCCTCACAATAGGATTCCTTTTTTGATTATTACTCCTAGTCACGTGCATCGGGCAGGGTGCTCTACATGTGCACTCCTTTGACAAACTTTCTTGCACTGTGTCTTACGTCTTACCCATGTAATTGTAATGATACAGTTGGACTGTTCGATCAGATTATGAGCTTTTAAAGGAAAGAGGTGGTGCCTCTTTCCGCAGACCTAAGGCTGACAGACCGAAGGCCTTCATGACAATGTACTGACAAAGCAAACAGCCCTGTGCACCACACTTTGACATGTTTATGTGTACATTTGATACTTAGCTTCACAGAGCCTTGATTCCATTGTTTATAATACAGGATAAACAACGTCTATCTCTGAGGCTTGCTGGGAATTAATGTACACAAATTATGTGGTGTTGTTACATCCACATAAAAAGTAGCTATGATTGCAGTTATAGTATTTGATAAAATGGTCATTCATCCACTTATTCACTGAGTGCCTATCATACGTGGTAAATACTGCTAGATTCTAGTGATATAGCAATGATGGGAAACATAGAATTCGTAAGACTTGTTATGGGACATTGATATAATAAAAATATACATTTTTAAATAAATATTATGTATGAAAAAAGAGGAAGAGAAGAAAAAGTGACTTACATTATAAATTAATACTAGATAACTTCATTGGAGGCAGGACAGGGGAAAGGGAATGCTGATCAGAGAGTCACAGAAGTCTTCCTAAGAAAGCCAAACTTGACCCTTCTCTATTTCTTGGTGACTTCGGAGGCAACATTAAGTCCCAGGTAGAAAGGAGTGAAGAAAGATTCAGAGAATTGAAATAATTGTTTCAGGGAGTGGAAAGTGATTTGACTAGAAAATATAATAGAATTGCCAGGCAGTACTGAAACATCAGTTCATGAGGAACATGAATTTAGAGTGAGAAGAAAAAAAATCTTAATTGCATGGTTTTCTCAAGAATTATTCAATAAACTGAAAAAGAACTTCTGTAGTTGGGTTTATTCAGGTTTGCAAATTGGCCAGGTAAGTAGTAAGGGGATTCAGGGCATTGATAAAAGGGTGATTAAAATTATGGACCAAGTGCTGCACACTGGACACAGACGAAAATGGCAGCAACAGATGATTTACAGGAAGAATGTAAAGAAAGCCATTTTCTGGAAGTCTTGATGTGACCAAAAATTTTATAGTAGAAGTAAATGAGCAGATAATTTGAAGTTAGGAAGTTCACATCCCAGAGCGAGATGGTTGAATTAGTGACATCACAAATGAAGCAGTTTGAGGAAATACAAATCAAGATTGTGACCATGGAAGGTGGGTGGTGAGGTGGAGAAATGGAGAATATCACTGAGGATCAGAGGTTGTGGAGTCCAAAGTACTGAAGTCTGTTTGAATTTGCGTAGTGAACCTTGCCATGGTCATTGAATAGTGAGAAGGAATGACCAGGAGGTTCATAACAACAATGCAGGGGAGAGAAGGTGAGATCGCGTAGGAGTAAGGAGTTGGGCAGTAGAGAAGTAAAGAAGGAACAACAGTTTAGAGGCAGCTAATGGGAGCAAGGAGGACACCAACACCATCTGAGGGTAGTAGGTTATGAAAGTATAAACATCTTCCAAGTGAGAGTTCTGTAGAGCCTGTGTTGTCCTCAGGGGGTAGCCAATGTTTCAGTTAGGAAAAGAAAGTTGAGATATTTTTTAAAGGTTCAGAACATAAAGGAATATTTGGATCATGTAATCCTAGGGGCTCAGGAAAAGGAGGAAATTAAAGTAAAATTAGGTCAGAGAAAAAGTGTACATCTTTATATAGCTTTCTGTACCAAAAAAGTAGATGAAAGATACTTGGACTAGACAAAAACAGCAAAGCTGGTAATGGAGATGTCACCGTATTAGTGCCTTGTACAATTGAGGGCACATCAACTCAACCGAATTCAACTGCATCCCCACCTGAAAGGCTAAAATTTGGGGCTAAGGTCCAGACATTTTTGTTCACATTGTCTGCCCTTTACTTTTTCAACAAATATTTATTGAGTGCCTACTATAATTTAGGCCATGTTATAGGTGATTAGAATACATCAATGAACTGAACAAAGAGGCCTGTTCTTATGGTGTTTATGTTCAAGACAGGTAAGAGAAAATAAACAAATGCTAAGTAGCTATACATAACAGATAAGAACAAAGTATAGTCAGAAGTCATGGAAATAAAAAATGTAAAGTATGTAGGGGTGGTCATGTGTGACAAGAAGAACGAGTCAGAATGACATAGGGTAGGTCAGGTTAGGACTCAATGAGATAGAGATATTTGGACAAAGCTTGAAGGAGATGATGGAATTAGCTATTGGATGGATACCTGAGAGAGGAGTATTCCAAATAGAGGGAATAACTAGTACAAAGACACTAAAGCAGGCATGTGCCTGGATATATATTCGGAATAGCCAGAAACTACTGTGGTTAAAGCAGAGTGAGTTAAGAGAGACATTAGAAGATCAGTACTTCTCAAACTTTTTTTTTTAATCTTACAATGAATTTATTATTTTTAACTTTATTTATTTAAGTGTGTTTTTTCCAGGACCCGTCAGCTCCAAGTCAAGTAGTTGTTTCAATCTAGTTGTGGAGGACGCAGCCCACAGTGGCGAATGTGGGGATAGAACTGGCAAACTTGTTGTCAAGAGTACCGTGCTCTAACCAACTGAGCTAACTGGCCGCCCCCTTCTCAAACTTTAATGTGCATACAAATTATCTGGAGATCTGGTTAAAATGCAGAATTAGATTTATTAAGTGTGGCATGAGGACTGAGCTGCTGCGTTTCAAACACGCTTCCAGGTGATGAAAACACTGCAGACCCATGGCCCATGCTTTGACTATCAAGGATTCAAATGACTTACTTTGGAAGAGGGAGAAAGTAAATTATGAAAGTACAACATTATTGTGACATGGTGTTAAGGACTCACTTGAGGATTGCAGTCATGGATTTAACACACTGTAGATACATGTTTTCTTCAACCACATTCAGCTGTGTAGAGACAGGCATGGAGTTGGCAAAGAGTTGGATATAACCAAGTTTGCAGCTTTGCCACAATGAAAAGAGAGAATCTAATGGAATCAAGCACGTACACAAGGAAGTAGTATAATGATTGACCATGGAATTTAGTGAGTAATGACATGACTAGGGTAGCTGGTGGAAAGTCCAATGGCCTTGTGGCCCTTTACGACTAACAGGGCAGTGGTTTTAAGCCACAATTATTGAACATGCGATTTCATCCTTCATTGGGTCGATTGTACATGTGATAGGTAGCTCCAACAGTTTAATGGAGAGATAGTAATTTCAAGGCAACTTGCAGTGAAGTGTCAATGACATCAGGAAGTTTTCAGTATTGATGCATGGATGCTGTTAACACACACACACACACACACACACTCACACACACACACAGTAATATGCTCTATTGTTAGGAAATGGAAATTTGAGATTTAAGAAGTATTCTATCGTATTGTGGCTCTGCTCACCACTATTTGAGTATCTGCTGTTCATAGCCTTTAATTACTTCATTAATGTGTAATCACCAAAGTGGCTGCAAGTAAACCAATCACTGACTCTTTAAAACTTATTCAGCCCAACATTTCAAAAAATTCCTCCAGACTCAAAAGAAAACTCTAAATGCTTCTGAATTGTAAACTATGACACAGAACACTTCTCTCCTTTATCTTAAACCTCAGTTTTCTTCTAATCCATCTTGCTTTCTGGTTTCAATACTTGTATCCACACTGATTTTGATTCTTGGAGATCGAACATTTTTCCTAATCTTCTACTGTCTCCAGCACCTAGAGCTTTCTGCTGCAGATTTTCTGGGTTAGCCTGCCCTTCTGGCCTTATATTGTTTAAAATTAGAATTCAATGAATCAATTACCAGCCCACTCCTCTGCTCACATTCATTTTCCCCTAAGAGGAAAGATTTCCATTGTTCTCTTCCCCTTCCTTCTTTTCTTCCTTCTTATTTCATTATTTTCTTTTACATAACACATGCTCTTTCTCACACAAAAAATCCCATTTTATCTATACTTTATTCTTCCTTTTTTACTCTTGAAGAGCTAATCAATTACAACACAGGGCTATAACCTTGGGGTCTTCATTTTATCCAGCTTGATAATTTGTTTATTTCAAGTGTCTACAGGAAATGATTTCCCATGATAAAAAGGAAATGGTCAGAGGTGATATTGTGTGTGCATGTTTTCTCCAGTTGTCGTCAGATTTGGACCAAAGCCTGAGGTTTTAGGATGCCTGGTCTCCAGATAGCCGAGCTTTACTGTAATAAGCAAACTGTACATAGAGATTAACACTAATAGCTACAATGGGAAATAACATTAACTCTGCAATTAAGACAAAAACTTTATATACACAAGGAAATGGAAGGGTTCTTTATGAAATAATAACCATTTTTAGAACTGGATGGCACTGACAGAACTTTCAGATAAATCCTGAGATGAGAAAAATTAAATATTTTCTATCAATATATGCTATCACCTCCATCACTTGGAGGCAGTTTACCACAAGCTATATTGGAATGACAGAAATGAGATATTCATTAATTGACATGTGTCTATTGACGTGGCTTTAAAACGACATCTGCATCTCTCTATTTTGTTTCCAGAGCATTTGGTTCATATCTTTATTATTCTGCTTCTTACTCAAGGCATAGCAGGAGGTATAAGAAATAAGATCTAGGAAAATAAGATTCCCCTCTGACAGTTTGGACTATTTAAATAACACATAATTTGGGGAGATGTGTCTCCCTGAAACAGTTAGTTGTTGTTTAATCAGTAATAATAACCTATATAAAGAGAGAATTTAAAAACTCTGTGTTTTCTGGATTCTGGTAAAGATGGCAGAGTCAGTAAATATTGCTCACTTCCTATCATAACCACATCAAAATTATAACTAAACTATAGAACAATCATCATTGAGAACCACCTGAAGTCTGGCTGAACAGAAGTCCTATAACTAAGGATATACAGAAGAAGAAATGTTGAGACTGACAGCAGGGGTGGAGATATGGAACAGGCTGGTCCCATATCCATGTGTGGTGGTTAAAAATTGGGAGGGATATCTCAGCTGTGGAGGTCCTCCCTGAGGAGCAAGGGGTCCCAGCCCGACACCAGCCTCCCTATCTCAGGGTTTTATGTCAGGAAGAGAAGTCCCCACAACTTCTGGCTGTGAAAACCAGAAGAGATGTGGCTGAATCAGATGGAGGGCCACTGGAGTCCTAAGCATTCCTCTTAAAGCTCCCAAGCATGGATCTACTTACTCACAGACTCATTCTCTCTGAGCTCCAGTGCTGGGGCCATATAGGCAGGAATGGAATTGTCTCACATCAAGGTGAGGGTTGGAGGGACAGCTTTCTCCCAGACAGAAGTACTGGCAGAAGCCATTGTCCTTTGTTGAGCCCTTTCCCCATCCAACCTGCATAAACCAGGAGGCGCCATATCTGAGTCTCCATTAACTTAGCTAACACCTTTTGCCCCATGCTGGTGACTCACAGAGACACTGCCCCACTCAACTTGCAGGCCCACCACAGCCACTTCCAGTAGCATTTCCATATAAATGGCCCATTTTGGCTCATGCTGAAGACTCTCCTAAAACTTCTCAAAGGTTCACAAATCCCCCAAAAGCATTATCTGGCCTTGGAGAGCCTCATACATCTTGCTAAGCAACTCTGAGCCCGGCACTAGCAACTCAGTTCACAGCTTACCCTCTCCCAGTCACCTCTATGAGGAAGATCAGCACAAGTGGTATCATCTGCAGATAACTTTGAAGCTCATACTAAGTGGCCCCAGGCAAGGCATAGGCAGTGGCTGATGTTGGCCCCTATGAGAGCCCCTCCTAAGAGGCCCCAGAAACAACACACCTGGTGGCCAGCTTCAGACCACATGAGAGCACCACCCAACCACCTCCACAAATAACATACCCAAGGGCAGACTGGGCAGGAACCAGAGCCCTGCTAAAGCAACTCTTGTTCCATAGGATCAGCTCCTGCACAACAGCTCCTCCACTGTAGTTATGGCCAGTCTTCACAACCAACCAGCTTGAGGGTCAATCCCTCCCATTATGGGCCAACATCAATCAAAGCTCAACTGCAATGGAAGGGCACACACAACCCACACATGGGACACACCTGCAGCACCCAGCTCAGGTGACCAGGGAGACTGCGCTAGTGGGCCCCAAAGGATGCCTACTACATAAGTCCACTCTACTAAGACCAGGACACATAGCAGCTCTACCAATACATAAAAATAAAAACAGGGAGATAGTCAAAATTAAGAGACAAAGAAACATGTCTCAAATTAAAGAACAAAATTCCCAGAAAAGAACTAAACTAAATGGACACAAGCAATCTACCAGATGTAGAGTTCAAAACAGTGGTTATAAGGATACTTCATGATCTCAGTAAGAAGCTCAACAAAGAGATAGGAAGCATAAAAATGGAGATAGAAAACATTAAAAACAACAAATCAGAAATTAAGAATAATTGAAATAAATAATACATTAGAGGGAATCAATAGTAGATTAGGTGAAACAGAGGATCAAATCAAATAGGAAGATAAGGAAGCAGAAAACACCCAATCAGAACAGCAAAAAGAAAAAAGAATCCAAAAAAATGAGGACAGTTTAAGGGCCTCTGGGACAATAACAAGCATACCAACATTTTCATCATAGGGATACCAGTGGAAGAGAGAGAGAGTAAGGAATTGGAAACCTATTTGAAGAAATAACGATGGAAAATTTCTATAACCTGGCAAAGGAAATAGACATACAAGCCCAGGAATCAGAGAGTGTCCCAAACAAAATAAACCCTAAGAGGTCCACACCAAGACACATCATAATTAAAATGCCAAAGGTTAAAAACAAACAAAGAATCTTAAAAGCAGCAAGAGAAAACTAGTTAGTTACTTACAGGGGAGCTCCCATAAGACTGTCTGCTGATTTCTCAACAGAAAATTTGCAAGCCCAAAGCGATTGGCACAAAATATTCAAAGTGATGAAAAACACGCCTACAACCAGGACTACTCTACCCAGCAAAACTATCAGTTAGAATCGAAGGACAGATACAGTGTTTCCCAGACAAGAAAAACCTAAAGGAATTTATCATCACCAAACCAGTATTACAAGAAATGTTAAAGGGAGTTCTTTAAGAAAAGAAAAAAAAAAAAAAGATAAAAAATGTGAATAATAAAATGGCAGTAACTACTTATCTTCAATAATTACTTTAAATGTAAATGGATTAAATTCTCCAGTCAAAAGACATAGGGTTTCTGCATGGATAAGAAAACAAGACACTTATACATGTTGCCTAAAAGAGACTTCAGATAAAAAAACACAGAGACGGTAAGTTAAGGGATGGAAATAGATTTTTCATGAAAATGGAAATAAAATTAAATAAATAAATAAAGCTAGGGTAACAATACTTACACCAGACAAAATAGACTTTAAAACAAAGGCTATAACAAGAGACAAAGAAGAACCTAGTAATCCCACTTTTGGATATTTATCTGAAGAAACCCAAAACACTAATTTGAAAAGACATATGCATCTACATGTTCATTACAGCATTATTTACAGTAGCCAATGTATGGAATTAACCTACGTGTTCACCAATAGATGAATGTATAAAGCTGAAGTAGTACATATATACAAGGGAATGCTACTCAGCCTTAACAAGAACGAAATCTTGACATCTGTAATAACACAGATGGACCTAGAGGGTTTACATCTTGTTTATATCTGCAGTGCTACTTGCCAGTGCAATGCTTAGTTCACAGCAAGCACAAAGTGGCTGTTGGTTGAACCTAACTAAATAAATGTTAGGGTGCTTTTATGATAAATCTAGACAAATCCCAAGGTGGAAGCTTCAACGTTTCACAGTGTTCAGTTGATAAGGGCTCTCTGACACAATAGTTCACAGAATAAATCTAGGTTAATCCTTTTAAAAAGCATTATTCACAGATGTCAATCATTTCATTTTAAAATTTAAAAATATGGAAGCCAAATACGCTCTTGTGATATTTTTAAGAATAAAATGTTTCTCACTAATCCCCATGTTTCTATTATAATAAAATGGCTTTTACATCTCAGTGATTCCCTATGAAAATAAAAATAGGGATTAATGAAATGACATTTTACAAACTTTAAATGAAGGAAATGTTGGATCACCAAGCAACTTGAAGCAAGCTCCCCTTGTTTTATGTTTTCTGTGCAGAAATGTGTTTTTGATGAGGCAGGAAGCATAGTGAGAGGGGACAATTTATTTCTTAAGTTGCACACTGTTCCACACCATAGATTTTATTATTTTGATAATTCCTACCTCAAAATCTTCCAGCTCAAGTTCTGTTTCATAATGCAGAATTTGGGAACATTGTCAAGGGTATGGAACCCATTAATCTCCTTTTATGCACTATATGGTAAAGACTGAAGTCACATCTGGTCAAGAACTGAGCAGATCCAAGAATCTCAGTGAACACCAACTTTAATAGAAACCACTGGTATTCAAAGGTCATGCTCAAGAACAGATGGATTTCTTTCTCGAGACTTGGTTAGGTTTGGAAGGTATAGAAACAGCATGAGCAAACTGCAGTCTTGTGCTTGCTGCATGCCGTGCAGATATCACTGGACTGTGATATCTGAGTAATTCCTGAGACACCTGTAATATGGACACATACCTAGGATGCATGACACGGTGCAGCCTCCTTTAGTCTAGAATGGCTCTGAGGTAGTTTTCATTAGTGAATAGAAAAGCACTAAAGACAGGAAAAACCAAAACAATTTACTATGTAAAATTACTTGACGTATTCTCATATTCAGTTACTTTATTCCAAACATTTGAAATAAGGAAAGAAAAGAAGAGAAAGAATCAAAGAGAACTGGAATGATTATTTGGAGCCAATTATAACTGAAAAGAATGTTGCTCATATTTTTCAAATTATAAATATTATTTCTCTTGCAAATTTTACCACAGAGTTTTTAGGGACACATGATCCCAAATAAAAGATACGATGATCGAATAATGGTTTCTTCAAGGATGTCCACATCTTCATTCCTGAAACCTGTTATCGTACACGGAAAAACACTTTGTAGATGTGATTAAGTTAAGGACCTGGAGGTGAAGGGACTACCCTGGAATATCCAGCTGGGTCCAATGTAATTAAAACAGTCTTTATACAGGAAAGAGTGAGGCAGGAGAGTTAGAGTCAGAGAAGCAGATATGACAAGGAAAGCCAAGGTCTGAGTGATGCATGAACCAAGGAATGCAGGTGGCCTGTAGAAGCTGGAAAAGGCAATAACACATTCTCCCCTAGTGCCTGCAGAAGGAATGCATCTCTTCTGACACCTTGATTTTAGCCACCTAAGACCCATTTCAGATTTCCGGCCTCTAGAAGTGTAAAATAATATATTTGTGTTCTTCTAAGCCACCAAATGTGTGGCAATTTGTTATAGCAGCAATAGGAAACTAAAAAGATACTGAAATTAAAATTTAGTTATTGGTGAAAATGTATAACTAGGTTTCTGGGTCCTGAGAGTACCCAGGCAGTCCAGGCAAAATGGGAATACTGAAGTCATCACACTGATATAGTGGGCCTCATAGGATAGTCCTAAAATCAAAGTTTACAAGGAAATAGGGAAGGTGCTAAGGACATGCAGTGCCCTAAAAGTAGTTCAAGGGGCATATGTGACAAGAAAAAAGGGAACACTAAATTTTAAAATTCACCCAACTTTATGACATACGGTGATAATGCGTATACAAATTATTCTGAGAAGCAGAGGAAAATAATGACTATCATCTAGCATCTTTGACTTTATATCATAAAATCTAACCCACAAATAAATATTTCCATATCTACCATTTGATTATTGCTCATCAATCTTCATCTTGGTTTGTCTCAAACAGTGCATTCCACTTTACCCTAAAATTACTATGTGCTGGTTTGACACAAGTTCAAAATGAGTACATAAATAGAACAAAATTGTACAATTGGGAATCAGCAGGTCAAATATCTCAAGGGAAGACAACACAAAAGATCTTGAATTTTGTTTTCCAAGAAACGTACATGAGTGACTATGCCCAAATTATAGTATTTAACCTGGGCCAGTGTCCTTTGTTATTGACTTTTCAGATATATGCATGTTGAGGTTTATTTTGTCTTTCCCTACATAAAACACAGTGGTTAAAGGCACATATTTGAGTCAGTTAACTTTGGGTTTACATCCCAGTTCTTCCATCTACCAGTACCTTGCTTATCTGCGCTTGAAGTTACTTAACATCTCTATGCTTAGTTTCACCATCTATAAAGTAGTGATAATAACAGTATCTAGTTCATCAAGTTGTTGAAAGGATTTGATAGAAAAAATAGATGCAAAATACTCAGCAAAGAGTTTACCATAAAGCTCAATTAAAAATAGATAATATTAGCCTTATTATTATTAGCTATTTCATTAAAATCAAGAGAGCTAAATTACTAATGACTATTCACTATATTCTAGTAATAAATTACTAAAAAACCTGTCTACAGCACATTTTCTTAAAGGAACTTAAATTATAATTGAGTTTTATGATATGGAGTTCTGCCAGAACTCTCTCTCCCTTAATCTAATTACTTGGCCAGGTGCAAAACAAAGCAACAACAAAAAAGAATATTTAGGGGCGGCCGGCTGGCTCAGTTAGTTAGAGTGTGAGCTCTGAACAGGGTTGTCAGTTCGATTCCCACATGGGCCAGTGAGATGCGCCCTCCACAACTAGATTGAAGACAACGCGCTGCTGCTGAGCTTCCCGAAGGGGGGGCTGGATGGCTCAGTTGGTTAGAGTGAGAGCTCTCAACAACAAGGTTGCCAGTTCAGCTGCACCCTCCACAAATGATTTGAAGGACAACGACTTGGAGCTGATGGGCGCCGGAGAAAGACACCGTTCCCCAATATTCTCCAATAAAAAATAAATAAATAAATAAATAAATAAATAAATAAATAAATAAATAAATAAAAAGAATATTTAGAGTGCCTCAATGTTCTTACCTTTGGAAAATCATGTTTTTTTCTTTTTAGGTTTAAATATGTTTTCTTTCTATCCTTTTATCACAGTTGTTTGGTCATTTGCAAATATGAACTTCCACTAGATAGACTTATTTCATGCCTAGTCTGCATTTTCATGGCCCATTTTTCATACTTTTAACACTGTTTGTAGTGATAATATTTACAGGTTGCTCTTCTCAATTAAACTGTTTGCTCTTGGAGAGAAGACACTGGTCTTATTTATCTTGAAATACCCTGTATGTGTTAAATGCTTCAAAATGCTGTAGATTAAGTAAATGAGTGAGAATAATAATTAAAAAAAAAGTTACTGTATTTTGCGCTCTATCTGCACCTAATTCCTGAATGGTGAATCTATGATTTGTACTATTAGAACTAAACCAATAATATTCTGCATTTTCTGTGACTTCCTCCGTAAAAAATCTGTCAGGGTATTGACCATGGCACAGGGCTAGATTAACATACCACGTATTGCAAGTAACATTGAGAAATTAACTGAGAATTTAAACAAATAAATAAATTCAGGAATTCTGATTTTATTTATTTTATTAGCTGACTATATATGTTAAATTTATAAGCAATCAATATTTTAAGTATCTCCACTATAAAAATAAATTAGTAGGTTTTTCAGCACAGTCTGTCTCATCCCTGTTCTCATATACCTTGTTCCCTAGCACTCTACCAACACTGACAGCCTGGATTTGACTGGGTTGCTGCCTATCAGTTTGGTTGGTCATACTCTTGCTTGGCAGAGAATAAATCATACTATAAATTGGACAGACTTTCAGTAAGTAACCCAGTGAATAAAAGGTACATATTCAGTAATTGTAGTACAAACTTGTTGAGCTATAGTGTTCCCATGACATTACTTATATAAGTAAATTTGTAAATATTATAAAGAAATTAATAAAAAAAACCTTTCAGAGTTTATTGTCCAATGCCTATTAAAATTTAGTCATGAAAAGGCTATGTACACTAATTTATCTTCATGTGATTTTGTGAAAAGCACTGGGGCCAATATTTTTTTCAAAATAGAGTCATCATTTACCAGTAACAGTCTATTTTATTTAATCACTTTATCTGTAAAATGATATTTTCAAGAATCAGCAAGCATGCAGCAAACTTGCTAAGAAGAGAGAAAATTGGAAAGTGAAAATCTTTGAGTAAATATCTATATTTTGATGCAGACAAGAAAGAAGCCATGGTTGCTAAGGGCAAAATATATAAAACTGCATGTGGTTGAATGTATAATAGACCTGAGCAATGCCAGCTATTTAAGTAACAATGTTGAAAACATATTAAAAAGCAGCAGAAATAAAAAACTGCTTTCCTCCTCTGAAAACTACCAAGATCACACTTTTCTTGTAAAAACAGTTGAGGATGTGCCGCCAACTAAAATGAAAGCTTTGTTTCTTCTCTTTCACATATGGGCTCTCAATTGATGTATAAAATATTTTAGGAAACAAAGCATAAGAAAGTCAAAATTACCAGGTTGATCTTGCTCTTAAAAGCAGTGTTTTTCTACTTTTTTGTGTAGTCTGCCAAGCTGATCATACTTTGGCAGATATAAGGCACCTCTTCTGAATCAGTCTCATGAAACTGGTTAATGCCACTAGCAGTCACTGTTACCTGGCAATGCACATCAGAGGCTTTTATTATTGCTATTAATCAATGAAGTGAACTGACATTTAGGATGTGCATATAGGGTGGCTTTCTCCCTATAATCAAAACATTCTAAAACTATTTAGAAGAAGTTTGAGGAGGACCCTGGTTTTTTGAAAGAGTCAAAGATTTGGAATGAAAAGATCTTAATTGTTTCATTTATTAATCCAGAGGTTCACAAACTGCCTGTAAAGGGACAGATAATAAATTATTTTTTTGCCTTTGAATTCCACGTATGTCGTACTCTTCCTCCTCCTTCTTCTCTCTTCCTCTGATCTTTAAAATTTAAAAACTTCTCAGTTATAGACTGGATCGGGCTTACAGGTGTCATTGATGACACCTGAATTAATTTATTCAACAAATATTTTTAAACAATATGGCCACTGCCCTCATAAAACTTACAGTCTACTAGCAGAAAATAATGAGTAAAAAAGCAGTTGTATCATACTGTGTCTGGCGACATGATGTAGTAGAATTTGCTATACCTAACCCATACTTCAAAAAAGGGCCAATTTGTGATAAAATGATTAGTATAAGAGGGTAGAGAACTAGAGGTGAACACTTTCTAGGAAGGAAGAGCAACCTGTTAAAAGGCCCTGAAGAGCAAGTTTGGTATGACTGAGGAATCACAAAAATTTTACATGGCTTATAATACTGAGAAGAGGGAGGAGGATGAAGAGAAACTTGGAAACAGCATGGAAGACTTAATAAACCATGTTAAAGAGTTTAATCTTATAGGCAATGAGAAGATATAAAGGCAATTTGATAAAGGATATGAAGTTAGCAAATCTGGGTTTTTTTAAATATCTCTTTGGTTGCAAAGAGAGATTGCATTGAAGAAATTCAAGACAGGAGGGAGGTCATCATTCAGGAGGTAGTAGTGGTAAGATATAGAAAAGTAGCTAAATTTGAGTAGCTAAATGTGGAAGGACTAAAGTTAAAATCCCATTTCTAAAAATTTTCTTTTGACATCTACAAAACTGAATTAATGATATTTCCTTAGCTATTTGTCTTAGAAGGTTTCTGTGAAGCTCGAGTGAAATGACATATATAAAATAACTTAGCAACTATGAAGAGCTATACATTCTTATAAGAGTAACAATGTTCATTATTATGGTCATTTAAATTGAAATTATTAAACACAATAGCCTTGATAAAATTATACTTTGAATAAAATTCAAAGAGTGAACATTTGCAAGCCCTATTTTATTTCTTCTATATAAGATCTGGAGGGTCATTATTTGTTCCAGTATAGCCTCCTAGTAATTTGGGTTTTTTCATAAGCTGATTCTAGATTTAGCCCCCGTAGCCTCCCTATATTTACTTTAGAACTGGAAAAGTGGCAAGTAAATGACCATCTTAAAATATACCCCAGTATTGCTAGAGAGAGAACTACCTTTGTTTAGTTTAGAAAAAAAAAGTACCATAGATTCTTGGTATAGAAAACCTACACCAAGGGTATTCCAAACAATTCAGAGAAAAAGATGAAATTTCTTTGTTTGGGACCAGAAAATATTATTTTTTTTCCCTTCAAAGAGGTAAGAAAAAAGGAAGACAAGGAGGAAATAGGGGACAGTGAAGAAAGGAACCTGGGAAACAAGTGTTGCATGAGGAGGGAGCCAGTAGAGGAACCCACAGGAATACAGGAAAGAGATGTCCAACTTTGATCTTAAAAGTGTTTACTGCATGATAGGCAGAGACCACTTCACCCTTTTCCCATTACTCAGGTTCTTCAGCACTCCAGGAAGCTACCTCAGTCATGCTGTAGTCATGGATGTTTTGTGAGGAGTGGATATTGCAGATAATTGCTATGGTTGTGGGTAGAAATTGGCAAGAGAGTTGTATTTTTAAGAGAGTAGCATGTGGAAGCAGGAGACTGGGTGATGGAGGACGTCATGAGGATGTGAACCCTTGAGGTCTTTAGACAATATATAGAACTCCAAGGAGCAGAGGTCCTCGCAGTTGATATGTCAGTTGCAGGATCATCACAAATAATCAGAATGGCTCAGAAGGCAAAGCTTCTTTCTGGTAACCAAGTCTATAGCTATGTTGAATCCAGCTATTGATATGGTGCATTTAGAGCAACCAGTTAATAACCCAACTGAATTATGAGAGTGTATCTTCTTCATTCATTGCTTATTACTAGTAGTACACCTATTAAATGTGCAGATAAACTTAAAATTTTCTGTAAGCCCATACCTTGTTTTTGAAAATTATCTGTTTTATCTCTTTCTTGACATGAAAATGTAAATTAGAAATATATGAAGTATTTTCCACATGATCATTTCAAAATCACAAATATGAAACAAAATTCAAATGACTTCTAGGAAGAAGATATTAGTTTATCCACTATATGGATGGTGCATTAAAATATATAAAATATCAATAGCGGATGTAACACAGTGATGTTCTAAGAAGTAGTAAACTTCATAGCCCTTTCTTGCACACTATAACTACAAACTTTCAGCATGTAGAAGATAGAGTTCTAGATTAAATTCCCACAGTTTAATTAACAGGTCTACCATTAGACAGGTCTGGGAATGTTAGTAAATCAATTCACTTCTTATCTGTAAGATGAATTGTTGAATGTAATAATATTTAAATATGACCACTCTAAAATTTTGTTTCTTTGATGAATTACAATGGAAAGATCAGTAATATGCTATGAATTTACACTGTTATCTTAGTGACAGTCAGAAATTTCTATCAGCATCACCAATTCATAGTAATATAGATGGAATTACTTATTAGCCCATATAACTCTTAAGATCATAAAATAGAGTTGTAAGGGATCTCCAAGTACATTCCAGCAAACCTCTACTTTGTTACAATGTGATCAATATATCCCGAAAGTGATCTCTCTTCTAAAATGTCTCCCATAACAGAGAATTCATTAATAAATGGCATCTATATATCTGCTTGCTGGCCTATGACATGTATGAGACATTTATTTTGATGTCAGTTGCAGATGATGATAACGGTTAGGAACTTTACTGTAAGACAATAAAAGGCCCCTCTCCTTCCCCTTGCCCTAATTACAGATACAAAAAAAAGGGGATTTTCCCCTATAATTCATCACCTATACTGTTATCTCCCTTCTCTCTCTCTCTCTCTCTCTCTCTCTCTCTCTCTCTCTCTCTCTCTCTCTCACTTCTAAGCAGATAGAAAATATTGTGCACCAGTAAATAGATCATCAAGGTCATAGAACAAGAATATGGGAGGCACTGGCTTCTATCTGTCTATGCACAACAATGATAACCAGTCAGAGCTGGATTCACACTTTTTTATTTTTCTGTCACTTCTAATGCAGTAGTAGATAGATAAGAGGTATAAGCATTTCAGTTTTAGATGAAAATAATCCTTGAAACATCATATGCATTTATCTTACGGAAGATTTGTAAACAGCATATTCTTATCTTTACATAGATGGCACCATTTTGAAATGCCAAGCAACTCTTTCTGTACACTTTTGCAGCCTTTATTCCTGAAAATATTTCAATAACTGTAACTAAATAAAAGGCTTAAAGATCAATATTCTCTTTCCCCTCTTTCTTTCACTAACAGAGAAAGGTCAAAAGTGGACTCATCATTCAATATGAAAGAGGTGCCAAATGAGTAAAAGAACCAGTTACAGAGGATAAACAGTAGAGTCTGGGCAAGCTGCCTAAAGCGACACTTGGGGTAACCTTCATATTGGAATTAAGAACGTGAATAATTTTGTCTTCATTTTTCCCCCTGGATGCTAACAATGAAGACAGTCTTTGAACTTATGTTACTCATTTCTTGTTCTTTTATCAAGGCAGAAAGAGGCAACAAGAGAGCAGGGTTTCAAGTCAGAAAGCCCAAAGCTTGAATCCAAGCACAACAATTTCACTTGTTGTATGATCTTTAATTTCATGACCAGTTTAATTTCTTTTTATCATCTATAAATTAAGTATTAAAATAATGACTCTCATATAATGGCATTATGAGGATTAAAAAAGAAAATTACCTATAAATGGTATACTATGTACCTATACAAAGACATTTCTTAATAAAGCATATCTATTATTGTTACTTGGATATATTGAATACATATCTTAAACTTGAGTGTATATATTGAGAAACAATTAAATGAAGAGACTGAACTCTTAACTTTCTGATTTATAAAAATTTCCCTCTGTTTAAAAAAAAAGGGATGAACAAATAGTCAAAATGATTACCTATTCAAAATTATGTATTAGAATAAAAAATGTAAATCAAGACACTTCCATTTTCAGAAATATGGAGTTGTAGGATAGTTGAGTTTATCTTATGTTGCAGAGTCTTTAGGTGCTTAAAGAATAAAGCCAAAGAGCTTAGTCCATTATTTTATGAGAAGAACTTTTCTTAAGCGGCTAAGATAAAAATCACATGGTAATTTATGCTGGACATCCTCTATTTGCCCCTTAAGATCCTTTCTCTGACCTTCTCCACTCTACTCTATATTCCATAAGACCAAGATCAGTTGGCTACATTATTTGGTTCTCTTGTCTACTGATTTTCGCTTGAGTCAAGCCAATGGGAAGCACCAGCAGGAGATAAAAAAAAAAAAAAAAAAAGTGGCAGAAATTCTACTTCTGGTCAAGATGAAGTAACAGAAATTATATTTAACTCCCCCTGAAAAAAACTAGTAAATTACAGTGGAACCTCAGTTTTCGAATGTAATCCATTCCGGAAGACCATTTGAGTTCTGAAATATTCGAAAATAGCTGACAGCTAGGCCTCAGGATCTTGCACTCAGCAGAAGCCATGTGACATGTTCGACTTCCGAGGCGTGTTCGAAAACCGATGCATTTACGTCCGGGTTTACGGCATTCGTAAACTGAAATGTTCGTCAATGGAGACGTTTGAAAACCAAGGTACTACTACTGTATATAAATATATTAAAATATATAGATAATGTATTACAGAATTATACACCTGAAATCTATGTAACTTTACTAACAAGTGTCACCCCAATAAACTTTAATTAAAAAAAATAGATATCACTAATTGGTCATCAGGAAACGCAAGATAGTAATCACTGAGAGAGAGAAAACAAACAAGGTGAGGCCTGAAATTTCCCAGTTTACTGTCAGAAATTTCCAGGTTGCAGTGCAGGAAGTAGAGATCCCTGTGTTGAGAAGATGAAAGTGTGAAACAAGGAAGGCCAAGGCTTAGAGAAGAGAACTGCACGGGGAGTGAGCTCTCAATATCTACAGAGGATCTCCCTGGAGTCTTTAGCTGAGTACTAATGAGCATGTTTGTTGTGAGAAAATTATCTAATGCCTGGGGAAAAAAACAAAAACAAAAAACAGGAAGGAATAGGCAGAACAATCTTTGGCACTAACACAAGTCAAGAGTGGTTTATGTTCCCACCAGACAGTAAAAAGCCTCAGAGTTAATGGGGCATTGAGTAAAGTACTCAAAATGGCATTTATTCAGTAGTGGGATAAAATGAACTCTAAACTAAGGCTCTTTTGGTTCCATCCAACAAAGCTTAGAAAACAAGGATCAAACTATATCGTAATAATGTAACTGTCCCCTGGAGGGGGGGGAATAAAACTCAAGAATATTTATGGGAGTACAAAACTATCAAGCAATCAAAAATGTAAAACCTGCAATGTGCCAAGAAGGAAAAGAACCTACAATCAAAAGAATAATCAAGCAATAGAAACAGACCATGAAAGGATCCTGATGATAAAATTCAGAGCCAAGGATATTAAAATAAAATAGTTTTTGTAACTATCTCATATTTTCAAGAAGGTAGAAAAGATTGAGCATGAGTAGGTAAAGATGTTACATAGAGGTATCAAAAATACACATACACACACACACACACACACACACACACACTGCTATAGATAAAGAATATAATGCCTGAGATAAAAACTGTACTGGATGGGATTTAAAATAAAATAGACACTAAAGGCAGAAATATTGATAAACTTTAAGAAATAACAATAGAAACTATCCATAATAAAGCACAGGGAGGAAAAGTTTGAAAAAAAAGTTAACAGAGCATCTGTGAGTTTTGGAGCAACTTCAAGTAGCCTAAGTAATTGAAGTAATCAGAGCAGAAAACAGAACAAAATATTTAAAGAAATAATGGCTGAAAATTGTCCATATTTGATAAAAACTAGAAATAATGGTTGAAACTAGTTTTTATCAAATATGGAGAATGCTCATCATACTCAGACAAAGACTCCAGAGAGATTCTCTGTAGATATCTAGATCTCACTTGCTGTGCTGCTTTCTTCTCTAACTGACTTGGCCTTCCTTGTTTCCCACTTTTATTTTCTCATGTTATAGCCCATAAATCCAAAAATCTTAAAGCCCAACCACAAGAAACATGAAGAAAATTATACTAGGGCCCATCATAATTTCTGAAAACCAGTATTAAAGCGAGAATCTTAAAGATTCCTAGAGGAAAAAGATATATTATGTATAGAAGGTATATTATGTGTACTACTACCTGACAAAGAAGGTCAGGTATTTTATACTAGAGTAAAGGTTTGTTTAATCATCAAAAGTTAATCAGTATTATTCTTCCCATTAAAAGCATAATAGAGAGAAATCATGTGATCTTCTCAATACTCAAAAAACATCTGACGAAATTCAATGTGCATTCATGAGAAAAACACAGTAAATTGGAAATAGAAGGGAAATCCCTCAATCTGATGAAGGATATGTACAAAAAACTACTAGATAACATCATACTTAACACAGAAAGACTAAATTTTACCTCCTAAAATTGAAAATAAAAGAGGGATGTTTTTCTCATACCATTTCTATTGAACATTGAATTAGAAATTGAAGTCATTGCAATAAGGCAAAAAAAAAAAAAAAAGTAATTATTAGAAAGTTAGAAAGTAGAGATCCAAGATGGAAGAGCAGATAAACACTGTGCTGGCATCTTTCAATGAACACATTAAAATTACAACTAAATTATAGAACAATTAACCTGGAGAACCATCTAAAGTCTAGCTGAACAGAAGTTCTATAAATAAAAATATAAAGAAAGCCACATCAAGGCTTGGGGGGGCAGGGGGCAGAGAAGCAAAATGGGCCCCAAACCTCTGTGTGGTGGTTGAGAATCAGGAAGGATTCTTGGCCATGGCCACTGAGTTTCCCCCCAGAGGAGCAAGGGACCCCAGTCCCACACCAGCTTCCACAGCTTGGAGTAATGTTGCTGGGAAGAGGAGTCCCCATAACATCTGGCTGTGAAAAACAGTGGGGATTCTAACCATCTGAGTGGGATGGAAGGCTGTTGGGAACCCAGATGTCCTTTTAAATGGCCCGTGCACAGACTCACTCGTTTATAGGGACTCACCCTGGGCTCTGGCGGAGGGATGGTGGCAAGAGGTGTGTCAGAGGCCTATGGCAGGGCAGACTGAGTGAGGTGTGAGGCTTTGGTGCAAGGGCTGGAGGAGAGTCGCCATTTTCCCTGTGAGGTGTTCTGTTCCTGTGTAGCTGTGGAGCTGGCAGGCAGGCACCATCTTTCTTGTGTTGAGCCCTCCCCCATCACGGCCAAATCTAAATCTGATTGGCCTGGTGAGCTCCACTGGGACCCCGCCCCACCAAACTATCCCAATGCTGGAGGCACTTTCTCAGTGAGCAGCCAGCCCCACCTGCATCGCATTTTTTCTTAGAAACCTATGAAACTCTGGCAGGCCCCAGGCAGGCAGCACCTGGCCTCCGTGTGCTCTGAGGCTTGCTGAATAGCTTCAAGCTCAGTACTAGCATCAAACCAGAATTTACATTAATCTGGTGCCCACAATTCTTCCCACTCTAGTGATTCCCTGAGACCCTGCCTGACCCAACTTTCATATTGCGTGGGGCTTTATCAGTGGCTGAACCTTAAGGGAGCCAGCAGATGGCAGTAGGCCTCGGGGTGTCCTGGCTTTTTGTGGAGCTACCCCAGGCCTATTACTGGTGGCAGCCATCATTGGTTCCCAGTGTGGCCTTTCCCCCATACCCCCAGGTTTAGCACAGGCAGAGAATAACTACAGATCGTTTTGTAGCTCCTACCAGGTTGCCCCTGGCCAGCTGGTCACAGTCAGTGGGTAACCTGGACCTGTACCAGAGCACCTCCCAAGAGGTCCCAGAACCAACATACTTGGAGGTAGCAGAGCATTGCTGAAATTAGCCCCAGTGGCATACACCAGAGCCCACAGAGGCAAATCCCACTCAGTTGGGTAAGCCCTCCCCCACAGCAGCCCATAAGCTGCCCACAGCTAATCAGGGTCAATCCCACCCATTGACATGCCAATAGCTATCAGGGCTCAACTATAGCAGGAGGGCACATGCAAACTACACAAGTCACACTCCTGGAGTATCAATAGAAGAATAAATAAAGATAAGATGATACATATGTACAATGGAATATTGCTCAGTCATAGCAGGGAATGGGTGCTTGCCATCTGCAGTGGCATGGATGGACCTGGAATGTATTGTGCTGAGTGGAGTATATTAGGCAGAGAAAGATAGCTGCAATGAGATTTCACTTATATGTGGAATCTAAAGAACAAATTAACAAACAGAACAGAAACAAACTCACAGATACAGAAAACATTTTGATGGTTGTCAGATGGGAGGGGTGTTGGGGATGTTGGTGAAAAGGGGGGAAGGAATTAAGAAGTACAAATTGGTTATTACAAAGTGGTTATGAGGATGTAGGGTATAGCATAAGGAATATAGTCAACAATTTTTTAATAACTATGTATGGTGTCATATGGGAGGGGTTTGGGAGGCAGAGTGAAAAATCTGAAGGGATTGAGAAGTATGTATTAGTAGTTAGAAAACAGTCATGGAGATATAAAGTAAACCATAGGGAATATAGCAATGATATGATAATAACTATTTATACTGCTTGGGGGGTACTAGACTAATCAGGGGAATTACTTCTTAAATTATATAATTGTCTAACCACTATGCTGTACACCTGAAATTAATGTTGAATGTCAACTGTGATTGAAAAACTAATAAAGCTAACGGGGAATAAGTTCCAAATTTCCATGTATAAAACAAGCCATGGGGATGTAATGTACAGCATGGGGAATATAGTTAATAATATTATGATAACATAGTATGGTGTCACATGGTTGTTGGACTTGTCATGCTGATTACTTATTTAGGCATATAAACATTGAATAACTATGGTGTACTCCTGAAACTAATATAATATTGTATGTTAGCTATATTTTTAATGAAAATCCTTTAAAAAAGAAAGTTGGAAGTAAAAATATTGTTATTCACAGAAAACATGTGTCTATATGTAAAAAGCCTGGTGGAATTCCCCACCACAAAATAAAACACAAGTAGAATTAATAAACCATATTAGCCATATTCCCAGATTTAAGCTCAATATCAAAAAAATAAATATTATATTTATAAACTGCAAATTAACTTCTTGAGATTTACATTTTTAAAATGCCATTTAAAATCACATCCAAAAATGTCATCATATACCTAATCATAAATCTGTAAAAATTTTGCAACACTTATAACCAAAAACTAAAACACATACATGGTTGAAAGTAATTCAAGAAAACCTCAATAAAAGAAGAGCTATCTCATTAAAGTACAATTATGAGCTACATAGGGACTTTTTTTGGACTGCATATACAATGATGGTCCAATTAGATTATAATGGAGCTGAAAAATCCTTATTGTCTGGTGACGTCATAGCCATCATAACATGGTAGTGCAATGCATTACTCATGTGTTTGTGGTAAAGCCTGCTGTAGTGCCTGTTGTATAAAACAAATCTCATACGATTATGTACAATACATAATACTTGATGATAATAAATGATTTTATTACTGGTTTATGTATTTATTATACCATACTTATTATTGTTATTTTAAATTGTATCTTTTCTACTCTTAAAGAAAAGGTTTGCTGTAAAACAGTATGCCGTGTTATGCCAGCAACAGCCTTACACATCTCATTTTTGCCCAGGACTCTTGTTTGTATCATTTTCTCTTTGCTTGATTTAATCTTGTGTTGTTTTATTCCTCATGGCTCCTAAACATACAAAATCCATTGCTAGTGTTGCCCATAAGAGGCCATGTCATGTGATTGACCTGGAAACAAAATTAAAAGCTGTTAAGGACTATGAAGGTGGAAAATTAGTGATGGTTATTACTTGCCAGTCAGACATGTCCCATACCACCATAGCCTCAATTTGAGGACCAAAAAAAAATGTACCGAAGCTGTTAAAAGTTCTGCTTCATTGAAGGGAACAAGCCCAACAAAAAGCTGAGAAGGGCCTATATCAGATATGAGAAACTTCTAATGACCTGGACTGAAGACTAGACGCAGAAGCATATACATCTCAACACCATGTGGATTACCGCGAAAAGAAAAATTTGTTTGTGTTGCTGAAAGAAACGGCTGGACACAACAACAAGGTTGAATTTACTGCTTGTTTTGAGTGGTTTAAATGACTTAAGAATCATTATTCATTATATAATGTGAAAGTGAGTGGTGAGTCTGAGAGTGCTGATGTGAAGGCATTCTTCTTCTAAGCTGAAAAAATTTGGAAATTCTAAGTAAGCTGATTGTGAAGAAAACTTACTTGCAAGAGCAAATATTCAATACGAAGAAAACCTCCTTACTTTGGAAACAGATGTGTGAAAGGACTTTCATCCATAAGGAGGCCAAGTCAATGCCAGGCTTCAAGGTCTTTAAAGACAGGATAACAGCCTTGCTTTGGGACAATGTTACAGGTTACAAATTAAAACCCTTTGAGATCTGGCACAGTGAGGACCCAGGGCCTTCAAGCCTATCAGTAAGCACAGACTGCCTGTGTACTACCAGAGCAATAAAAAGTCATGGATGACCACCTCCTGTTTCAAGATGCTCTCCTAAATTTCTGTCCCAGCAAAACAGAGAAGTGTTATTTGGAGAGTAATGTACCTTTCAAGATTTTGTTCATGATGCTCCTGGACATCCTCCCTTTATTGGTGATCTTCATCCCGATATCAAAATGGTGTTTCTCCTCCCAAACACTACCTCTTTGATCCAACTAATGGATCCAGCAATTACAGCATCTTTTTAGTCCTACTACCTGAGGCAGAACTTTGCCTGGGCTATTCCTGCGATTAAGGAAGACACTGAAATTAAGGAAGACACTGAGAAGACATATGGAATTCTGGAAAGATTACAATCTACGATTGCATCAAGAACCTGTCTTGGGCCTTGGGCAATGCCACCAAGTAGTGTATGAATAGCATCTGGAAAAAGACACTCCAGAGGTTCGTCGGTGACCTCAAAGGATTTGCCAAGTATGAGAAGGTTGCAAAAATCCGGAAGGCTGTGGTTGAGGTTGCAAACAGCTTTAATCTGTGTGTGGATGAGGATGACACTGAGGAGCTCCTAGAGGGGGTTCCGAGGAAATGATTAATGAGGAGTTATTGTATCTGGAACAGGAACACTTAGCTGAAGAAGAGGCAAGAGAAAAAGAAACTACAGGAGAAGAAAAAGGAGAACCTCTAAGAGAAGTTACAGTGAAGGGTTTAGCAGAAGCTTTTGCAGATCTCAACAAGCTCCTTAAAACATTTGAAAAAAATGGGCCCCAACACTGAAACGTTTTCATTAGTAGAGAGGAATGTTTGTGTTGCATTATCTGCTTACACGCAAAGTTATGATGAAGAAAAGAAAAATTAAAGAAAGAAACCAAGCAAACCACAATGGGTATATTTCTGAAAAGAATAACACCTCAAGCAGGCCCTTGAGGAGTTATTCCAGAAGAAGGCAGTGTTATCATAGGAGATGACAGCTCCATGAATGTTATTGTCCCTGAAGACCTTCCAGTGGGACAAGATATGGAGGTGGAAGACAGATATTGATGGATCTGACCTCGTGTAGGCCTAGGCTAATGTGTGTGTTTGTACCTTTTTTTTTCTAAGTTTAAAACGTAAAAAAATAAATAAATATAGAAAAATGTTTATAGAATAAGGATATAAAGAAAAACTATTTTTATGGCTATGCAGTGTTTGGTTTTTAAGCTACCTGTTATTACAAAAGAGCCAGAAAGTTAAAAAATTTTTAAATTTTATGAATTAAAAATGTTATAATAAGCTAAGACTAATTTGTTATTGAAGAAAGAAAAACATTTTTTATAAATTTAGTGTAGCCTATGTGTACCTTGTTTATAAAGCACAGTAGTGTACAGTTATTTCCTGGACTTTCACATTCACTCATCACTCACTCACTGACTCACCCAGAGCAACTTCCAGTTCTGCAAGCTCCACTCATGGTAAATGTCCTCTACAGATATACCATTCTTTTTTTTCTATAATTTATACCATATTTTTACTGTACCTTTTCTATTTTTAGATATATTTAGAAACACAAATATCATTGTGTTCCAATTGCCTACAGTATTCAGTACAGTCACATGCCGTATAGGCATGTAGCCTAGGAGCAATAGGTTGTAGCATATAGCTCGGGTGTGTAGTAGGCAATACCCTCTAGGTTTGTGTAAGTGCACTCTATGATGAACGTAGAAATCAAAATAAAGCATAAATTTTAAAATGCCAACAAATATCACAAGTATCATAAAATCCAAAAAAATAACATTAAATTAACCCATCATTAATTATCTGCTTAGCATAGTTCTATAATACTTTTCGCCATATATTTTCTAGTTGCAAACACTCTGGTTACCTTCCCAACTTACAATTATACAATATTTTCTATAGAGAAACTTCAAAGATAATTCAATCTTTCCTCTAACATGATTGATAAAAAAATTTCACTTATTGACCTTTTACAAAATCTTCTTTTTCAGTTTTACAATTTGTTATTGGTAATGTCACATACATTTTTAGGATTGCTTTTAAATTTGGGAAGTCATGAAGTTTCTTTTATTTAAAACCTATTAGATTGCAGAACATTTCAAGTTTTCTTGGGCAACAACTAATCTTAAGTATTCTTTAAAATGATATCATGCGTTAAACATTCTGTTGTCAAAGTTCCATTATGGGCACATAAAGTAAGAATTTTATCTTCACTCATGTCATATTTTTAGAGATATGTAAAATGCATGACTTGATTCAATATTTTTGTGAAAATGCATAAAAGACACAACTTGTCACACTGAAGTACCAGCTGCTTATAGTACTGCTTAAGGTTTGTGCTGATAAACACAAGGATTTTTATATATCCTTTTTCTCTCCATTTTTATTGAGCTATAATTGACAAACAAAAATGGTATATGTCAGGTGTACAATGTGATGATTTGATATACATATACATTGTAAATAATTACCATAATCAAACTAATTAACACATCCATCAGCTTTGTCATAGTATGATCCTTGTAATGTGCTGTTGAGTTTGGTTTGCTATTATTATGTGGAGAATATTTGCATCTACATTCATCAGAGATACTGGCCTGTAGTTTCCTTTTCTTGTAGTGCCCTTGTCTGGCTTTGGTATCAGGGTAGTGCTGAGTAGAGCTGGAGCCAGTTCATGGGTCACTTCAAGGTCCTCAACCGGGATCAAGGTAAGCAGGTCCATTACCTGAGGCATAGGCAGATATGGCTCCACCTACTCACTTGGCAGATGGTTTTGGTGACCAAGCAGTGCTGTAGCTGAGTCTACAGGAGGACAGGGCTATTTCCAGACTTATAGCTGGGACCATGGTCTACAAGCTTGCCACCTGGGTATGGGCCTGCCTTCTCAAAACAGCCATCCTTGGTCTTGGGCTCCATCAGAGTTTTGCAATCTCCTATCTGATTCTAAAACTCCCTAAGGCCTTATGTCTGTGAATGGTTGCTAAATTCTTTTTGCTGTGGGGGTGTCTGCCATCTTTCTGATATCACTCTCTAGGGAAAGATTTCTTAAACACAACATAAACTGGATGAACTATAAAAGAAAAAAGATTGATAAATTTTATTTCATTAAAATAAAAACTTTTTAATATCAAAATGTGTCACTGAGGACAGCCGGTTTTCTCAGTGGTTAAAGCACAGTCCTCATAACACCAAAGTCGCCGTTCGATTCCTACATGGGCCAGTGAGCTGCACCCTCCACAACTAGATTGAAACAACAACTTGACATGGAGCTGATGGGTCCTGGAAAAACACACTGTTCCCCAATATTCCCCAACTAAAAAAAAAATGTGTCACTGAGAGTCATTTCACAATATTTATGTATCATGTTGTACACTTAAATATCTTATAATTTTATTTGTTAATTATACCTCAGTAAAGGTGGAGGAAAATATGCCATTAATAAAATAGTCAGCCTACAGATAAGAAAATATATTTGTAAAACACCTATTAGAAAACGAACTCATATCCAGAAAATAAAAAATATATGAGTCAATAATAAAAGACAATCTATTAAAAGTAGTTATTTTGTTTGTTTGTCTTGTTTCTTTGTTGCTTTCAGTTTTATATCCCATAGATGAGTGAAGTCACATGGTTCTCGACTATTTCTGTCTGACTTATTTAGCTTAGCATGATAATCTCAAGATCCATAGACACAGACAACAGTTTAGTGTTTATCAGAGGATAAGAGAGAAGGGGGAGGTAGAAAAGGGTAAAGGAGGTCAAATATATGGTGATGGAAGGTGAACTCCGGGAGGTGAGCAAACAATGTGATATATAGGTGATGTATTATAGAACTGTACTCTTGAAACCTATGGAACTTTACTAACCATTGTCACCCCAATAAATTTAATTTAAAAAATTGTCAAAGGACTTTAGCATTCATTTTACAAAAGAATATATAAAATGGTCAATAAGCACATGAAAAGGTATTTTTATCATTGATCTTCAGAAAAACACAAGTTAAAATTACAATGAAACATCATTTCATACCCAGTAGGATGGCTAAGTTTAAAAAAAAGAATAATGTAAATGTTGACAAATTTGTGGAGCAACTGGATCTTTAATGACCTGAGTGTAAAACGATAAACTGCTTTTGAGAACTGTTTGCCTTTTCTCGTGAAGTTAAACATCAATCAACCCTATGATCCAGAACTCTACTACTAAATATTTGCCCCAGATACATGAACATATATATTTATACAAAGACTCATATAAGAATATTGATAATAGCTGTAATTATAATAGCTAAAACTAGAAACCACTCAAATATCTATCAAGAGGTAAATGGATAAACAACTTGTGATATATTCAAAAAATAGAACACTCATCAGGAATAAATATGAACAAAGTACTGGTAATTTCAACAGGAATAAATCTCAAAATTATTGTATTTAGTCAAAGAACACAGACAAAAAAGAGTATATAGTATTTGATTTTATTTATATTAAAGCTAAGAACAGGCATAACTAAATGCATGGAATTATAAGAATGCTTCTTGACTACCTATTGAAGTTGGTAAACTGGCTAGGAGGGGGCATGAGGGAGGTTTCTGGAGTGAGATTATCTCTATCTTTCCTGGAGTTGTAGCTTCACAAGTTTGTACAGTCATCAAAACTCATCAATCTGGACATAATATTTTACATAAGTCATGCCTCAAAAATGACGACTTGTTGAAGCTTTAGGTAAATTAGAGAAAAGCAAGGTGATGCTAGAAATCAAGGAGATAGAAGCAACTTCACATGGAGAAAGAAATGACAGTGAACACCAGATAAATCAGCAAATGAATAGAAGTGCCCATCAGATTAAAAACAGAAACTTGAGAAACAATGAAATTTTGTTGTTATGTACATTAAATAAAAACTAGAAGAAATAAAGTAAGTGGTGGATAAATTAGGAGAAATAAAGTAAATGTAGATAACGAATAGGATCTAACTCAGAGATTTAGCAATATGAAATGGGTATTATGAGAAAGTCTAAGGTATACAGAGGCATAATGAAGTTCCCAAAAGCCACTTCCCCGACCAATTCCACATCCAATTTTAATACTACTCTAGCTATGAAATTCTGACACCAAGAGACTCATTTTCCTTATTCTTATCTTTTTCATGTTGTGAATCCTCAAATATATTTTTAGTGTTCATAATTATTTTGAGGAAAAAATATGTTTTCCTTTTTTTCCTCACCACAATAAGTTTCTATATACTTCTTATGCTAGAATAGATATGTTCATTTACTCATTTACATCATTTATGATCCTCTTCCCAAGAGGAGAAAAACATCTTTACATTTGACCTTTAGCAGCTGGTAAAGAGGACGGCTTTATGATATCGTTTTAGTGTGTATTAGGATCAATCAACAGGTATTAAAAAAAAACTATCTAAAATAAAAGTCTTTTGTACTAAAACTGTATTTACTGTTTTAGTTTGTTTTTTCTTTTAATTATTTAGATTTTACTTTGCCAGTCAATATATCACTATAATGACTCAATATAAATCAAAACCATTTATAACATTTACACATATATATGCATTGAGCTACCACAACAATTTGCATTAACAATTTTTACACTACCTATGACATTTTTTGTATTGTCCCTTAAAATATTCTTTGATTTCTGTATTTATTTTCCTGCTTAAAAAAGTTTATTTTATCTGATATTCTCTTCAATCAATTCAGTGTTAGTAACAGTATATCTTCTAATACCTTGACCATGCAGAGCCTTAATGTCCTCAAAGCTAATGACTTTCTTGCTTAGGGGTCACTTGTGTATGCAGTCCTGACTCCCCCAAGAAGACCAAATACATTTCTACTCTGTTCCCATTGCCTCTTATATACTACAATGGCAATCATAACACTAAATTGTAATTAATGATGTGCTAACTCTCACTTATTTATTTAATTTACAAAACTGCATATTCTTAAAACCATATAGACATATAGTCCTTTTGTTCCCATAACCTCAAACATTCTAAATTTTCTTTTCATACTCAGGGTTACAGTCCTTCCCTTCTTCCCTATTCTTCATAGTCACCCCATTTTATTACTACTACCTAATCTAGACACATGTATGGAAAAGGAGAGAGAAAATAAGATATGAGAAATGCTACCTACAGCTTAGGTCCCCACATGATATCGTTTTGCTGAATTCACTATAGTTTAGGCACTGGTCCTTAGTGTTTTAGTTTCAGAAATGTTAGTTTCAGAAACTAAACAGACACAGATTAATATCTATATCCAGATCAAATCTACATTTACATCAGTGAATATAACTGTTCTTATATCTAGAACTATGGGGTGCAAAAATACTATGTACAAAATAGGCATTCTGATATCCCATCAGTCTGCCTTTTTACACTGAAAGTACTGCAAAGCTAGACTTCCTTGATGTTGCTGCTAACAGTAGTGAAAAAAACAATCCCTAACCTTTATCTAGCATTTTTTGGTATGCACCAGAAAGTGTTCTAAGGGACATCAGTAGCAAGAGACAAGATGGGTGTTTTGCCACAGAAAATTCTGTGGAACTACTAACAAAATTGGGATTAGGATGCTGCTTTCCTACCAAAATATTTCCTACCTCAAAGTAGCCACATTTAAGTTAAAATGGGGGTTTTAAGACAAGAGAAAAAGTGGAAACACTATAGGAAACAATAATTTTCAAGACACTGGATACAAGGCAATGGAGGAAAATAATCCGTGACATTGAAAGCAAAAAAGAAGATAGGTTCTAAAATTGATCTAGTCTATTGTTTTGAAGCAATTTCCAGGCTCTTGCCTTGGGAAAGAAACTGAGTCAGAACCCGTTCAACTTCCTGAGTTGAGGAGATAAAGTTGAGAGTCTGGGGAACTAACAAACAGCTAGTATTACCAGGAAAGATCACTAGAGAGGAGAGAATTGCATAAATAGAGAACTCCTGAAATCTTCAGGTGATCCCATCAAGAATCCAGCTGAAGATCCATCCATGTTGTCACAAATGGGGAGACGTAGATAAGGGTAAATGGATCAAATATATGGTGATGGAAGAACTGACTCTGGACAGTGAACACACCATGTGATATATAGATGATGTAATACAGAATTGTATACCTGAAACCTATGTAACTTTACTAACAATTGTCATCCCAATAAACTTTAATTAAAAAAAAAGAATCCAGCTGAATATTAATCAGTGTATGAATGAGGAAACTACAAGTGACTAAGGATGGAACAACCAACAGGTTTAAAGGTAATAGCGCCTAACAGTCCCACAGGACTAGAAATAGTTCTTGTTCCAATAGCCAGATTGCAAAACATCCTGATTCATAGGACATTGAATAGAGTACTTAGACCAGTCTTACCTTAGTAATAAAAAATAGCTCTAGACTGAGCACAGTCTCAGTTCTGCCTAACAAATTTTAAAAGCAAGATTCAATAAGATCAAACTATTTCTAAATAACTTAATTGCATCCCCTCAAAACCAAGATATTTAGAAATTGAAGAAGACACCAATAAATGGAAAGATAGCCTGTGTTCATGATCAGAAGAATCAATATTGTTAGAATGCCCATTAGCCATCTATAAATTCAGAGCAGTCCCAATAAAAATTCCAAGGGTATTTTTTCACAGAAATAGAAAAAACAATCTTAAAATTTGTATGGAATTACCAAAGTCCCCAAATAGGCCAAGCAATCTTGAGAAAGAACAAAGCTAGAGGCATTACACTTCCTGATTTAAAATTCTATTAGAAGTTATTTTAATCAAAACAGTGTGGTAGTAGCATAAAAATAGACACATAGAAGATTGGAACAGAATCAAGAGCTCAGGTATAAATCCACACTATCTGGTAAATTAATTTGACAAAGGACCAAAGAATCCTCAATGGGGAAGGATAGTTTCTTCAATAAATGTGCTAGGAAAACTGGATATCTACATGTAAAAGAAAAAAAAGGTGGACCCGTACCTTACACCACTTATATAAATTAACTTGAAATGGATTAAGGATTTGATAAAAACCTGAAATTATAGAACTCCTAGAAAAAATATAGGAAAAAATTTTCGTTGACATTGTTCTTGACAATGAATTTTTGGATATGACAACAAAAGCACCAGTAACAAAAGCAAAAGTCAATATTTGGGACTATGTCAAGCTAAAAAGCTTCTGAACAACAACAACAAAAAAAAATCAACAAAGTAAAAGACAATCTACGGAATGAGAAAAAAGTATTTGCAAACCATTTATCTAATAAAGGGTTAATATCTGAAATACATAAGAAACTCATACAAATCAATAGCAAAAAAAAAAACAACTATTGAATAATGGGCAGAGGATTTAAATAGGCATTTTGTTTTTCAAAGAAGATACACAAATGGCCGACAAGTACATGAAAAAGTGCTCAACATCTTAATCATTAGGGAAACACAAATCAAAACCACAATGAGATATTACTTCACACCTGTTACAATGGCTATTATCAAAAAGACAATGGATGACAAATACTGGTGTGGATGTGGAGAAAAGGAAACCCTAATGTATTGTTTGTGGGAATGTAAATTAGTACAACTACTGTGGAAAACAGTATGGAGGTTCCTAAAAAAATTGATAATAGAACTACTATATGATCCAGCAGTCCCACTTCAACATATACCTGAAGGAAATGAAATAACTATCTTGAAAAATTACCTGCACTCCTTCATTTACTGCAGCATTATTCACAAAGGCCAGGACATGGAAATAACCTAAGTGTGCATTGACAGATAAATAAAGAAAATGCAAGATATATACATATGTATCTATCTGTCTATGTATACACACACACACACATACACGCACAATGGAATATTATTCAGCCATTATAAAGAAGAAAATTTTGTCATTTGCAACAATATGAATGCAACTGTATGCTAAGTTGCTAAGTGAAATAAATCAGAAAAAGACAAATACTGTATGATCTCACTTATATATAGAATTGAAAAAAAAACTAATAGATACAGAGAACAGATTGGTGATTGCAGAGGCAGGGTGAGGGGGATGGGTGAAATGGGTAATGGTGGTCAAAAGGTACAAACTTCCAGTTATGAGATAAATGTCCTAGGGATATAATGTATAGTAATTATAGTTAACAATACTGTATTGTATACTTGAAAGTGGCTATAAAGCTTTAATAATCTCACCATAGCAACAAAATGGTAATTATCTGAGGTGAAGAATGTGTTAACTAAACTGTATTGTGATAAACATTTTGCAATACATATGTGTATCAAATCATCACATTACACACCTTAAATTTATACAGTGCTATGTCAAGTAGATCTCCATAAATGGGAAAAAATGTTTAGACTAATATAGTAAGATCTAGGAACCAATATGATAAACTTCACTGTGTGTGAAATCCAATAAAAAAAAATCAGTCATGCAATATAGTAGGAAAATGTAACCCCATAATAAGAAGACAAATTAATCAAAACCAAGCCACATCTGGCTTAGTTATAACAAGTAGCATATTAGGATATTTAAACAGTTATTATATCTGTGTTCCAAAACCTATTGGAAGCATTAAACATGTAAAGAAGAGATGTATAAGAAACAGAAAGAGATTTAAATTGAACTTTTAAAGATAAAAAACACAATATCTAAAATTAAAACTACACTGTATAAAATGAATGGCAGATTTGATATTACAGAAAAAAAACTTAAATGAACTTGAAGACAAAGTAATAGAAACTACAAAATAAAACAAAGAAAAGAGCATTCAAGAAATTCATGGAACATGAGTGGATTATAGAACAACTTTAAATCACTTATTAAATGTATAATTGAAGTCCCTGGAAGAAAGTAGGGGGAGAGGCACAGAACAAATATTTGAAGAAATAATGAATAAACTTTTTCTAAATTTAAATGAAAATTAAAAACTCACAGATACAGGAATCTCAATAAATGCCAACACAAACAATATGAAGAAAATCACACCAAAGTATATCATAATTAAAAATTAGTGATAAAAAGGAAACATCTAAAGCTGTCAGAGAAAAATAACACATGCATAAAAGCAGAAAGATAAGTAAGGTAGCAGATTTCTCATTGGAACCAACACAAGCAAGAAAACAAGAGAAATATTTTTAAATTACTGAAAGAAATAAACTATTAATCTGGATTTCTAAAACCAATGAAAATACCTTTCTAAAATGGAAGAATAATAACCCTTTCAAAAGTATAAAACTGAAGGTTTCCATCATCAGCAGACCCACCATACAAAAAACATTAAGGGCAGTCTTCAGATAAAAGGAAAATGATACTGGGTAGAAATCTGGATCTACACAAAGAAATGAGAAGCATTGAAAGTGATAACTAAATAAAATAAAAATCATAAAGTATATTTTTTTTATTTTGTGTAAATAGCTTTAAAATAAAATTGTTTAAACATAAGTAATAATGCAGTGAGTGGTTTACCACATATGTATAAGGTTAGTGCAAAAGTAATTGCGGTTTAAAGGTTAAAAACAATTGCAAAAACTGCAATTACTTTTGCACCAACCTAATAAAACATAGATATATAACAGCACAAAGGTCAGAAGAATAGAAGTATTGTAAGGTTTTAATACTATTTATTAAGTGGTATAATGTCACTTAAAGCTAGGCTGATATGTTAAAGCTGTATATACATACTGTAAACCTTAAAACAACGTCTAACATTAAAAAAAAAGAAGAATCCAACAAAGGAGATGAAATGGAATCATAAGAGTATGCAATCAATCTATGAAAAGACAGAAGATGAAGATAAGGGGTACAAAGAACAGATGAAACAAATAGAAAACAATCGGAAATAATAGATTTAAACCTAACAGTATCAAGCAAATTTAACAGCATATAAGGTATGTGATCTAAATACTCTAAATAAAAAAGAGAAATTGTCAGATTGAATATAAAACAACTCCCAACTCTATATTGCCCACAAAAAAATACACTTTATAAATAAGAAAAAAATAGGTTAAAATTTTTAAAATGGAAAAGGATATACCATGCCAACATTAAAATAATTGGAAGAATTTATTAATAGAATCATTATACAGAAAATTAATAAGGATATAAAAGATTTAAGCAATGCTATCAACCATCTTGACCTAGTTGGCATTTATAGAAAATTTCACACAAATACAGAATACACATGCTTTTAAAATGCATATGGAAATTTTGTGAAAATATAACATACTCAGTAATAAAACAGGTACCAACACACCGTGTTTTCATGAAAATAAGACCGGGTCTTATATTAATGTTTGCTCCAAAAGACACATTAGGGCTTACATTCGGGGGATGTCATCCTGAAAAATCATGCTAGGGCTTATTTTCCAATTAGGTTTTATTTTTGGGGAAACACAGTATTTGGACTCAAGTCATACAAAGAATGTCTCTGACCAAGATCAAACTATTTTTATAAGAATCCTTAGGCATTATTTGCCTTTTTTTTTTTTAACTTTCATTTTCTCACGTGTTCACAGTGGAGTTTTCCAGAGTCTACATGATGTATTGTATCACAACAGATTAAATGCAGAAGCAGTTATGAGAATCCAGCTGTCTTTTATAAAGCCATACATTAAAAATATTTTCAAAAATTTAAAACAATACCACTCTACTCACTAATATTTTTGATATGTGGTTATTTTTCCATAAAACATATTATGTTGATATATAGGAATTTCTAATTGTTTTTAATTATTTAACACTCAGATTGAAAATTTCTCAGTTTTAATTTCTAACATGATAAATACTAATAGATATAACGCATATAAAGAAAGTTTCTCTTCTGAGATTTCAATAATGTTTTAGCATGCAAAGGGGCCCTGAGAGCAAAAAAAAAATTGATACCCGTTGCTTCAAAACACAATTCAAACATTGCCATGTTTGATTCATGAAAATATTAATGGTTTTTCAACTGGGTATCTTGAAGTGTCACTCTCACTTGAAGTTAAACATGTTCAATATCAAACTCAACACTCCTCCTCTCCCACCAAATGAGTTCCTTCTATTGACATGTCAGTTTATGTTACTGTGTAGTTCTCTGAGGCACTGACACTTGAAACCTTGGAGCAGTTACAATTTCTTCTCTTGCCCATTTTTGGTCTCTCTGTTTAGTGTTTATATTTTGTTAATTTGATACATCTACCCATTAGATTTTAGTTCCCTGAGGATAGAGTCCATATGTTAATCCTCTTTTTTATTTCCATGTGTAATACTGATCCCATTCTCAAAACCAAGACCTATTAGTGGAATGATTCACAACTGACTGATTATGATGGCAGCAGATTGGTACTGACAATTTATTTAATATTGCAGATACGATGTTACTTGCATAACCTGGAACATTGATATTATTTGCTAGAATTAATTCATTATTTAATACAAAATGATGAGTCTGTTCATGAGCCTCTGGCCATAATTAAACACAACAATGTGATTTCAATTATCTTTGAATTAATACCATCATAAAATACCAATATGTTAGGTAATGAAAACATGTCAATATGTTAATATATGGAGACCTCGGGATCAGTTTAGAGCCATGCAGAGAGTATACTAGGCGGAGGAGGGGAAATACCAGATAGTTTATTTTGCATGAAGCTTTTTGCACCTAAATTTATGCCCCTAATTAAAATAGCCATGAGTGCTGAAAGCTGGGTAAAGCCTTAACAAAAGCACTACTGCCAGGCCTTGGCTTTGTTCAACGTAGAGACATTTCCAACGACATGATAATAATATTTGAGGAGGGTGAGTCGTAATGGTGCCATGACAAGGAACTGAGGGGAGGTTTGACAATATGGCTGTAGACTGAGAATTGCTCTTATGTGATAATGCATGCTGTAGGAGAAGATTTTGCCTGGGGTAGAAGAGCTGACAAATATGCATTTCACAGTGCAATAATATGTGAGGGCCAAGGTAAGAGCACTGTGACGGTGGTAAAGAAGTGGTAGGAACTTGATTGTAAATCGTCTCCTGCCGATGCAGCTACCTGATATGCAAGATGCCCTCTTTGAGTGGGCTGGATTGGAGACACTGTCTGGCTTGCTACTGCCTTGTTTAGGTTTATCTATAAGAAATACAATTTTATTGACATTCTGAAATGATTGTGTCAATCTGCTACTGCCCCGAGACCACAGGAAGCTATATTTACAAGGAGAAGTTAACAACACAATGGACAGCTAACACAATGAGGAGTTCACTACTCCATAATCATCTAAACTGATAGGTGAAGCAAAATTTCATGAATTATAGTACTTTAAAAACATAACTAATAGCTTTCCCACTTCTGTTTCTAAGCCATTTGCAAATTTGAGTCTAGACCTTAAATGCTGAAGCTATCAGCTATGCCTACAGTTAAAATCAATTGTGCTATTTTGACTACATTTATTTTTTAATAAAGCATATCATGTTAATTTAGGCCAGGCATCAATTTGATTTGGGCTAGTTAATTCAATTAAAGTGAATTTTGGAAATAGTTTGATATCATAAAAAATGCAAGAGAACTTTTATTTAGTTCATTTAATTCACACAAAAGTAAACCAGTTCAAATTCTATACTAGAAAACCCAATCTAAAAGGAAAACACAAGCACTATATTTACTTAAATTTAATAATCTTTTGGTAATCCCTTATTAAAGTAACAGTTTTTAATATGTAGCATGAAAAAGTTGCAGGTCATTGAGAAATGAATCAATCTTTTATTCTATCAACAAACATTTGTTCAGTGTCTAGTACATGCCTGGCACCAATAAAGAAAATGACTATACAAAACATCCTTGTTTCTTTGATAGAATGGGTGAAAGTTACTTCCAGAAAAATTAATGGTCAATACTCTAGACTCTAGAGTCTAGAGCATTGGAAAGAACTTGGATCAACCGTATTCATTTGTTTCTACTATAAAGAGACATGTTATTAGCAGCATGTGGCAGCATTCTTAAAAACAGATACCTATTTTAGTATTCTTAAACAAGGGCGTAGATAAAAAGGAACGATTTGAGAATTCCTCAGTTGCTGAAGTATGGATACATTATAATAAAAATGAAGCCGTTAAATCAAATGTACTCAATTTCATTACAAATACAGATAAGACAATTGTACAATGTTAAGTCCATTTTAACAGTCATCCTTTCTACCCTGAGAGATGGAAGCAGTTTTCTGGTCTGGAGACCAGATCTTTGTTTCAGTCTATCCCTTCACTTCTTGGTCAAACACTCTCACCTTGAGCCTCACAGGGTCATTTATCTTGCTAACTAAATTGCCCATCTCCTATTACAGTATCGTTTGCAGCAAAATGTGCTCTCCCGCAAGTTCCTTAACCTTTGGGTAGACAAGAATTCGTAGTGCATACTGTTTCTTATTACATTTATTCCTTTTCCCACTTTTCTTCCTTTTCAGTTTCTATGCTGTTAGATGCTGCTGCTCCAGTCTACTTCTCTTGAACTCTCTGTTCATGCCACTGTTGCTTCCTTAATGCCATTGCTAATCCATATTGTTGCCATGTCTCTATACATAGGCTCTGAAACTTCCATCTGAGATTTTTTCTCTATGGTTTGCTTTCACATTGATTATTTGAAAGATAGAAAGGGCTATTTACCTGCCATTTAGAAAATTCCATTATTCTGATTTGAAGCTTCCAGGCTGTATCATAAGGTACTTGATGCAAGGGGAAAAACACACTGTTTCTGCCACACACCCATTAGCCTTCATGATAAAGCACCTGCCACTTATAAGGCCTCCAGCCAAAGTCAGAGATCCTGTAAAATCACCACCTCCATAAATCCACTTTTAAATCCACTATTCATACTTCTTGGGTAAATAAACATGTGATGTCACAAGATTTTTGAGACATGCTACATGATTTCTAAATCATTTCTAAGGTCCTTTTCCTTCTAATTTTAACTCACCATGAATGGATGAGTGTAGTCCAAAAGTTCTGAGCATTTTTATTTTTTTATTTTTTTTTTTAGTGTAAGCTGGGCCAGCATTTCCTGGAACTGATCGTGATTGAAGGCATCTGGTTTATAATCTCAGCATTACAAAAAGGATCTGAGACTCCAACTTGAGCTGGCAAATGAGTTTCAGTGAGTCGTGTCTGGAAAAGCCTCTCCTTTTGGGACATCAAATTCTATAGGTTCTTTTAAAATTGAGTTGCTTTGTGAAAACTGGCACTGGCATACTTCAAAGTTCCTTGAACATCAAAATTCTGAGAACATGAGAGGTGATCTGATAGTAATTTTTGTCTGTAGACTCAGAAAATCGATGAGAGTCACTATAAAATTCAGAAGTTTTCCACAATAATTAATAAATCTTGCGTCATCATGGTATCCTATCTTATTAAAAAATGGTCTCATTAATCATTCTCATAAAATTGACAAGCAGTGTTTATTCCAAGTCTCTTCTGCTCATTGCACATTTCTCTTTGTTCAGATGAGTCATCTTCATACGTCTGATGGGTTTCAAATATTCGTAGGACATATTTTACTTGATCTATTAAAATTGTTTTCAAATTCCCCTCCACCAGAAATCTACCATATAAAACTTACACATTATGAACTTGCCCAAGTTTAGGAAAAGGAGGAGTGTCTTAGACCCAACCTATTTATTGTCTCCCCATTTTCTGTTCCAACCCCAGAGGTACCTCAACAGAACCCCAATATCCTATAAAGCTTTGATGAAAAATCAGATTATTAATTCAAAGCAACAAGTTTCTTAGCACTGAGTCCTGGGCATAACCCCAATTTTCAGTCTTATAAAGTTATCATGGTAGCCACAACATTTCTTAACTTTAACATTTAAGCTTTAGTAAAAATACAGGAACACTTTTTTATGTTTTTAGGAAGTATTTTTACTTGTTCTACATGTTCTCTCAGTTATTTTTTATATCTTATTTTTTATAATTTGCACCACACAAGTTATACATATTAATGTAGAAAGTTCAGAAATTAAAGTACAGCAAAGACAAAGAGAAAAATAACAACTAATATTTGTAAATCTCTGTAGATCTGCCAGGCTCTATTCTAAGTGTCTTTACATGTAATACATAGTTCATTTAAATCTCCCAACAATTCTATGAGGTTTCTATTTTTTTTTTTTAATTCCTATTTTATAGTGAGAAAACCAAGGAAGAGAGAGGGTAAATAATTTGCCCAGTGCTACAGAGCTAAGAGACTGGCAGCTGATATTCTGTGTGCATAGATAGCCTCATACTATATTGCTCTTTTTACTTAGCAATATGTGTCCATGTTAACAAATATGCTAGTCACTGGTGATTCCATAAGTACACAGACAAGCCCCATGTAAATTAGAGTCACTCAAAGAGAAATCAAAACACATATCTATTCTCTCTCTCTCTCTCTCTCTCTCTCTCTCTCTCTCTCTCTCTCCCTCTCTCTCTCTCTTTCTCGACTCCTTTTAGAGATAAGTGAGCAGATTAAAAGGGGAGCAGCTATTTATGTTTCAGCCAGAACAATTTTAAGTGTATCTATTTCAAATATTAGAATTCTGTGTAAGATTTTGTTCAAAGAAGGGGTTCTATAAATTTTAAAAAATGAAAACTTTAGTTTTTGTCAATAGAGAAAATATGAGCAGCTTATTAAATTGCTTCCCAGCATTAACTAATGAATAAAATTTTATAACCATATACAATGTTACACAACAAAAGAATATTTTCTTAGCAATAGGCAATATGTTTGAATTCCTGTGGTTGATTAAGGCTTGCTGATAAGCCAACAAAATTTGCTTAATGAAGAGAAGCATCGGTCTGTCAGGTAGAAGATTCAGTAAAATTGAATGTTATTATTAACTTAAACTAGCACCAAGAGGCTTCATTGCTAAGGTAAAATTTTAATGAAAGAAACAAAAGGGGGAAGACCAAGGGAGTTGGAGGGTGTGCTCCATACAGGATACCATGATAACAATTCCATAGAAGTGAAAAATGAGTGACTAACCAGATTGGTGTAGAAACAAGATTCTTATATTGAGACACTGGAAAAGCTTAATGTGGCTATAAATACTCAAGTAATTAGAGTAGCATAAAAGAATAGCATGATCCCATAAAGCAAATAATCAAATTAATGACTGAATTGAAAAACATAAAATATATAATAAAAAAGATGTGACTAGAAGATAATAAGTCCAAATGACTGTATCAAATTTCATTTCAAGAATTTTAGTAAATATGCTTTATGACAGAATTTAAATTAATTTTTTTCTGGTCCTAGGCAGATAAGATTAGATTAGAAATGTTTTCTTTTTCAACATTTAAAATTGATAATATCAAATTAATATATGTTTGGAAACCAAATGACTATTAAGAAAGAAATAAAATGAGATTAAAATGCATTACACACAAGAATTAATTATACCAAATATCATATATTTACCATAGGGAACTGCTTCTTGATATTTTATTAATGTAAAAATGTTATGACTTTAGAACATAGTGATTTAAAAATGTTTGTGATGGAATACAATGTCTGAGTGATTTTAAAAGCCAATTTACTTTCCGTTAATGAGTAAATTATAAAGTGTTTTTATATCCTTTTTTACATATTCCTTTATCAATTCACTTAGAAACTTTTAATCCTATAACTCACTGTTTATAATTTTCAACCACTGAAAGTACTTGTCATTGGAAGTTACCCAAAACTTATCATGTGCATTATGAATGTTCCTATTACAGCCTTTGCCCTGAGACATCTAGAAGCATAAAGCAAAGAATGAGTGAAAACAATGACATTAAATACTTTGTTGACTTTTTCCTGACTTTACTGAGATATAACTGATATATAACATCTTGTAAGTTTAAGGAGAACAACCTGTTGATGTGACACATTTATATATTGCAAAATGATTACCATAATAGCATTAGTTAACACCTCCATCACTTCATATAATTATATATATATATATTTTGTGGTGAGAACATTTAAGATCTACTCTCTTGGAAAATTTCAACTATATATTACAATACTGTTAACTATAATCATCATGCTTTGTACTTTGTTGACTTCTGTGGTAAACAACAAATTATGCTGCTTTGATATGCATGAATATGGAAAATAAAATTTTCATATGTGTTGTGTATTCAATAGATGAATCAATCTAGTTATTTGACTTGTATATCACGTTAAAATAACAATTAATGGCGCTGGACAACAGTGTATATATGGTTTATAAAAAGTCTACTCATCAATATAAAAAAAAATCTCAAACTACATACAGATCCTTCTTTTTGAGTACAATATAGTTTCATTTTTATACATTGAAGTCTAGGGTAATATTATTTTGGAAATTTTATTTAGAGTAAGTAGAGGGATTTGAAGTGCATTTATGCTTCTTTTCTTCTTAGAAAAATTTACAATGTAATGGCATGTTATCAGTTGGTATACATAAATAGAGTGCTATACAATGAGATTTTGAAGGGCACTTTTAATGAACATTTGATAATTTTTCTTTTATTTTAGTAATTTGAAAAGTAAATCTGTGTACTGATGGACTAGTACCTAATCTCAAAAGAGGATCAATATGCCAAAATAAATGTAAAGAGTGTTTTTAGCAATAGGCCTTTTCTCTATAGATTGCTGAATACTTATTAACCTGCTGGATTTCCAATTTCTAAATATTATAGCAATATTTATAGTATGCCCCATATGTTGGCAAATTTAATGCTAGCTAAAAATAAAGCAAATTAAAGTATTAGAAATATAAATGATGTCATAAAAAGAAGTGAAAGGAAAAGAGGAAAGCTAACATTGTAGCCCATGTCCACTCATATTTTGTATATTTCTATAAGTTTTAAAAGTACTGAAAAATTACAAGGCAAAGATGCTCCCTCTCAGCATACTTTTTGAACGCCATGCTAGAAATTCTATGTAATGCAATAAGAAAAAGAAATAAAGATATGCAGTTTGGTAACAAAAAATAAAACTATCTTTGTTCACAGATGACATGATTGTCCATGTAGAAAATTCAAAAGAATCAACAACAAAAAGCTTCTGAAACTAATAAATGATTATATTAAGGTTTCAGAATACAAGGTTAATATATAAAAGTTGATCAGTTTCTACAGCAATGAATAAGTAGAATTTGAAATTGAAAACAAAATACCATTTACATCAGCAACCTCCAAAATGGAAACACTTAGGTACAAATCTATCAATGTATGTACAAGGACTATGGGAGGAAAACTACAAAACTGATGAAAAATTACAAAGAAGACTAAATAAATGGAGATATAGTCCATGTTAATGGGTAGAAAGACTCAATATTGTCAAACATCAGTTCTTCCCAACTTGATCCTAGGATTTATGCAATAAAAATCTCAGCAAGTTGTTTTGTGGATATTAAAAGTTTATCTAAAACTGTGTAATCCTAAAGTTTATATGGAATGACAAGAGAGCCAGAATAGCCAATGAATATTGAAGGAGAAGAGCAGAGTTGGACGACTGACACTACCCAACTTCAAAACTTACTATAAAGCAACAGTAGTCAAGACACTGTGGTTTTGGCAAAAGAATAGATAAATAGATTAATGGAACAGAAAAGAGAGTCCAGAATAGATCTACATAAACATAGTCAATTGATCTTTGACAAAGAATAAAAGGAAATGCAATGGGACAAAGATACCTTTTTCAAAAAATATTTCTGGAGTAATTGGATATCCACATACAAAAAAAAAAAAGAATATAAACACAGAACTTACAGTCTTCACAAAAATTAACTCAAAATGGGTCATAGAACTCAATGTAAAATTAAAAATTATAAAACTAGAAGATGACATAGAAGAAAATCTAGATGGACTTCAGTATGGCAATGACTTCTTAGATAAGACTCTAAGTCATGATCCATGAAAGAAAGAATCAATAAGCTGGACTTCATTGAATTTAAAAATTTCTGCTGTGCTAAAGACAACATCAAGAGAATGAGAAGGCAACCACAGAGCGGGAGAAATGCTTGCAAAGGACACACCTGATAAAAAACTGTTGTCCAAAATATTTAAAGAATTCTTAAAACTCAATAATAAGAAAGCAAACTGCTCAATTAAAAAATGGGCCAAAGATTAGAACAGACACTTCACTGAAGAAGATATACAGATGGCAAATAAGTATATGAAAAAATGCTCCACATCATATGTCATCAGATAAATGTAAATTAAAACAACAGTGCAATATCACTACACATTTGTTAGAATGGCTTAAATTTGTTTCATTCACATCAAACATCTCATTATACATTTGTCCAAACTAATAAAATGTGCACCAAGAGTGAACCCTAATGTAAAGTACTTGGGTGATAATGACTTGTTAATGTAGGTTCATCAATTGTAACAAATGTACCATTCTGTTGTGGGATGTTGATAATGGGGAAGGTTATGCATGTGTTGGGGCAAAGAATATATGGAAATTCTTTCAATTCCACTCAATTTGGCTGTGAACCTAAAACCACTTTTAAAAAGTAGTCTATTTTTAAAAAATGTAACAAGACCTGTTTCCAACCATGATGAAGTAGCAGGGTCTGTACTTAACTTCCTAGTGGAAACAACTAGAAAACTGGACAAAATATATCAAACACCTTTTTTTAGATACTGAGAAATATACAGTGTAAAACCGTAATCCCAGAAAAAAAGGAAATGATAAAAATGAGCCCTACAAGCATTGGGGTTCTCTCCTTCTGGAGCCACCTTCATGACTATAGTAGACTGAAGACAGTCGTCATCATGGCATGATGATCTCACTAACTGAAGAAAAATATATTTAAGCTTCGTGTTTATTAGGTAACTAGAAGTTGAAAAACAAAGTTCCAGGTGAAATTATTTTTTTTGAAAAAAAAAGGAATTTCAGGAATCCAACATTAGTCCTCCTGAGTCTGTTGCTAAAAATAAATGTAGATGCATACAAGAAAAGGCCAGGCAACAAATGACCGCCCTGCTATAAACTGTAGCATTCTCAGAACTCACACAGGTAAGGGAGTTATTCATATTGACCAAATGGAGTGGACAGTCCTTGATGATCACCAAGGTAATAAAGACCCCAGGGAGCCATACCTAAGTAGTAGAACTAAATCATTCCTAGAGTAAAGACTAGTCAATATCTACCCTGCCAAAATTTTCAAACATGACTCAAAAGCATAAAACCAATCTATAATAATTAAACTGTCTTCCACAAAAAATACAGCAATCATTAAGGGAAACGTAAAAAATCCAAGCACTTAACAACATAAAACAACAATATCCAGCAGCCAATCAAAAACAACTAGAAAGTCCCGGAAGCAAGAGATTTTGAGACATAAACAAAATAATCAGTCCCATAAATTCTCAGAAACTAGGATGAGAAAGTAATTTCACCTACTTGATAATTGACATCTATAAAATTCTACAACTAACATCTACTTCAGGTTGAAAAATTAAATACTTCCCTCAACCTCAGGAACAAGAAAAGGGCATCAGCTCTCACCACTTTATTCAACAATGAATGAAAGGCATGCATTTTGGAAAGGAAGAGGTGAATTTGTCTTTATTTACAGATGACAGGATCATGCATGCAGTAAACCCTAAGGAATCTTTCTGAAAACTATCAAAATTTAAGTGAGTTTAGCAAAGTTGCAAAATTAAAAGTCAATATACAAGTAAAAATACTAATTGTCCTATATTCTAACACAAATAATTGGAACTTGAAGTTTAAAACATGGCATTTTTAATATCATATTATTTAACCCTATGAAATATTTAGGATTGTATTTAACAGGAAATTCCTGAGAGAAATTAAAGAAGACCTAAATAAATGGTGAGATATAGCATATTCCATGAAGTAGATGTCTCAATAATGTTAATACAACAATTCTCCCCAAATTGATCCATAGATTCAAAGAAATATCAATCAAATCCCTTTAGGATTTTTTGGTAAAAAACAATAAGTTTATCCTTATATTGAATAAAACACAAATAACATAAAATGTCCCAAACATTTGTGAAAAAGAAAAGCAAAGAAAAATTCAAAAATGGGTAAATACATAATAGAATTTTATTCAGCCTTAAAAAGAAGGAAATTCTGCAACATGGGTGTTACAACATGGATGAACCCTAAGGACATTAAGCTGAGTGAAATAAGCCAGTCACAAAAAGACAAGTATTGTAGAATTCCATTTATATGAGGTACTTAGAGCAGTCAAAATAATAGAGACACAAAGTAGAACGGTGGTTGCTAGGGGCTGAGAAGAAAGGGAAATGGAGTCATTGTTTGATGGAGATAGAGTTTTAGTTTTGCAAGATGAAAAGAATTCTAGGGATGGATGATGGTCGTGGTTTCACAATTACCTGAATGTAATTAATGCCACCGAACTGTACACTTAAAAATGGTGAAAAAAGTAAATTTTACATTATGTGCATTTAACTACAATTTTTAAAATGGAAAAAAATATCAATCAATGCAATTCACCATATCAACAGTCTAAAAAAGAAAACCATATGATCATGTCAGTAATGTAGGAAAAGCAAAAGACAAAATTCAACATAAATTTGTGATATGAAAAATCCCTCAACAAACTAAGAATAAAAAGAGCTTCTTAGATTTCATTAATGGGGGTCTATCAAAAATCCAACAGCTAACATCATTTGTAGCCGTAAAAAAAAGGAATGCTTTCTTCCGAAGACTGTAAAAAAGGCAAGGAAGTCTGCCCACGTCATTTGTACTCAACTTTATACTAGAGGACATAGGTAGTAAAACTCTCTTGGGCAACAATTTTAAAAATAACTCATTACTATAAATTAAGAGAGAGAAATATTTAATCTCTCTTTTTTTTTTAAGGAGGGTGCAGCGCACAGTGGCCTATGCAAGGATCAAACAGGCAACCTTGGTGCTACTAGCGTCACACTCTAAACCAACTGAGCTAACCGGCCACCCAGAAATAATTGTCATTAAAAATGTTTGATTAATCAAAAAAACGCAGAACTGAGAGAAGCTTATCTCTAGATGGGAGTGGAGACAGTAGTAAGCAACAGGTGAAAGATAATGAATGAATGTTCTGTTACTTGTTTTTCTTTTGTTTGTTTTAAAACTGGAAGACACCTAAGCTTGTTTTCATACTAGTGGCTAAAATTCAGTATTAAAAAAATAGTTAACATAATGAGAAGAAGGGACCAAAATGAAAATTCTTTGAACAGGTGGGAGGAGATTCAATTCAGTGCACCAAGAAGAATTAGTATTTGATAGTGAGAAAGTCTCTTCCTCAGAGCCTACTTACTCACTAGCACAGTAGGAACAGTTTTAGCAACCTATGAATGGTTTTAGTGGCCCACAAAAAAATGTTTTCATTAATTTTAAAATCAGAAAACCAAAATGTCCTGCTCCTCCTCCCTTAATTCAGGTTGCTTGGTAGATTTTGGTGGTGGAAATAAGCGAGATTGCCCATCTGATGACTTTTATATTCTCTATAAAATATGAGCCTATCTGTGGGCAGTGATGGTTTGGTACCTGGACAGAGATCAAACATATTAGAAAAGTAAACAATTTACAATAGACATTTCTGAGGATAGCGTAGTGAGCATATAGAGAAATATAATAATGTTGAGTGAGGTTGGGTGCTCATTTGAGATCAGAGATCATGCATATATACAGCAATAACTTTCTGCTAGGCTCTGTGATTTATTCCCGAATTAAGTGGTCCAGTTCAGGTAGCCTCAGTTGTGCTAGTCAGTTGTCACTCAAGGAAAGATGAAAAAGGACAAAAGAAAATCTCTTGCTTTCTCTCTTTGACTTTCGTATCTCTTTTTCTCTCATTCATGTATATATGTATCCCCCAACGTGAAAAGGATTTTTACTTTAAACTTTAGGATAATTTGAAACTTTTATAATGAGCATTTCTCAAAGCAATAAAATGGAGAAAATATGGCTCCATAATTGGTTTACAGAATTATAAAGGGCATGGGTTTGGGAAGACAGGGCAAAAATCCTAGCTACTCACAGGTGAGCAACCTTGGACAAAAGGCTTCACCTCTCTGAGCCTTTACTCTCCTCATCTGCAAAAGTAAAAACATAATATCTAACTTAAGGTTTTGATAAATATTTATTGAAGTGATGTATAAGGAACAATTTAGTACAGTGCTTTTATATAATTGTTACATTATTAATTGAAGGGAAAACTCCCATCAATCAAAGTTATCAACAAAAATTAAATTTCATATGTTGTTAAAATTTTTTAGTGTGATTTAAAACGTAACCAAGAAGATACACACATAGCTCTTAAAAAAAAAACAATGTCCTTGGGAAATAATTCATTCTTTAATGCAATTGTTCATGATTTATTGCATAAATATTTATCTAACATATGCCCGATGCCCTGTACTTCCTGAGTGCTGGGATACAGTGGTGAATCAGGCTTCTGAAGCCCTTCAATCCTTCTGGCATTTTTTGACTTGGCACTGAGTTTAACTCCACATGACTCTTAAAGTTTCACATGCAGAGAACAAGTAATCAACCCAGCTTCAGATCTCAACTCTGTCCTTGCTTTAGAGAACTATCTTGGTTATTTTGAGGACAGATAACTGCTGACTCACATTGACTTTTCTGCATGACATATTTTCCTCTCTAAAAGAATCAGCCATTTCCCTGATATTTCTTTAAAATTAAGCCTCGCCTTCTGATTCTCTATGGCCCTTACTATTATGGGCGTGTGATAAATACATTCCTGAATCAAGTTGATCATAGATAGCAACATATCTGAGCTGTCTCAGCCTGTTGTCCATAGAAATGCCTGCTGTAAGTTATGATTGAATGTTATGAACTGAGCTGTTATCAAAGGCTGATATAAGAAATGGCCATTTAAAAAATGTTACTCTATTTTCTGTAAAACATGGGTTGAAGACATTATCCATCACTGTTACTCAACATCCACACAATAAATTTCATCTAGAATTTAGGGACAGGAAAGTATTTGTCTCACTAGATAAACTTTTATGTTTTCTATAATCTGACAAAAGTAGTATAACATAGTAGTTAAGATGATGTCTATGGAGTCAGACTGACTTGGATTTGAAGCCTAGTTCCAATTTTTTCTGACAGGGGAAATTTAACTATTTTAAGCTTTGTTTTCTCATTTGCTCATTTGCAAAATGATTTGTTTTCTCATTTCTCATTTGCAAAATGATTTTTTAAGAATTCAGTCAGATAATACATGTAATGCACTTTACAATATATTGTATATAGTGAACACTCAATTTAACATTATCTTTTATGCTTATGAGAAACACATAATCTCACATCTTTTCCCTCCTGCCTTAATCTGCAGATCTAACATTTTTACTAAACTGCACTTATAACCTAACCCAAGTTTCTGATACAATAACTTTTGTGTCTTTGTTCTAAATCTTTTAAATGATGCTTCATTTACATATCTTTCTAAATATAGTATTTAATATTGACGATGCCTTAAATGTCTTTTTTTTAAAGTATATGGGTGTAAAAATACCTAAAGAACATAAAACACTAAAAGATCTTATTTTGTAGGAAAAAAATAAAATGTAATTAAGATAGCATTTCAAATAAATGAAAAATAATTCAAAACTGTATGTAAAAACTAACAAACAAAAATGTTACGTCCTTACTCTGAATCTTATGTGTGCTTGTGAGTATGTGTATGTGTGTGTAAATACACACACACACACACACATATATTTTCGTCTTTGAGAAATGCTCATTAGAAACTTTTCACATTAATTCCTAAATTTTAAAGTAAAAATTCCTTTCACTTAGGGATATATATATATATATATATATATATAGAGAGAGAGAGAGAGAGAGAGAGAGAGAGAGAGAGAGAGAGAGAGAGAGAGAGAAAATGACAATAAAGAATACATGTATAGGGCCGGCCCGGTGGCTCAGGTGGTTAGAGCTCCATGCTCCTAACTCCGAAGGCTGCCGGTTCGATTCCCACATGGGCCAGTGGGCTCTCAACCACAAGGTTGCCAGTTCAATTCCTCCCGCAAGGGATGGTGGGCCCCACCCCCTGCAACTAAGATTGAACACGGCACCTTGAGCTGAGCTGCTGCTGAGCTCCTGGATGGCTCAGTTGGTTGGAGCGCGTCCTCTCAACCACAAGGTTGCCAGTGGGCTGTGCCCCCTGCAATTAGAAAACAGCAACTGGACCTGGAGCTGAGCTGCGCCCTCCACAACTAAGATGGAAAGAACAACTTGAAGCTGAACAGCACCCTCCACAACTAAGATTGACAGGACAACAACTTGACTTGGAAAAAAGTCCTGGAAGTACACAGTTCCCCAATAAAGTCCTGTTCCCCTTCCCCAATAAAATCTTAAAAAAAAAAAAAAAAATCACATCTCATTTAAAAAAAAAAAAGAATACATGTATAGACATAGTTACTTCAAAACATAAATAAATAAATGGAGTTCTTATAAACCCCCAAAAATGAGAATCCTTAATTGAAAAGGGAACAAAAGATTGTGAACAATCAACTTACACGATGATAGTCATTCTAACAAGTGTGAGGAGATATCTCATTGTGGTTTTGATATGCATTTTCCTGATGATTAGTGAAGTTGAGCATCTATTCATGTACCAGTTGGCCATTTGGATGTCTTCTTTGGGAAAGGTCTATTTAGATCCTCTGCCCATTATCAAGAAGACAAGAGATAAAATGTTTTGGTGAAGATGTAGAGAAAAAGAAACACTTGAACACTGTTTGGTGGGAATGTAAATTGGTTCAGCCACTATGGAAACCATATGGATGTTCCTCAAAAATTAAAAATAGAACGACCATATGAGCCAGCAATTCTACTTCTGGGTATATACCCAAAGGAAATGAGAAAAGGATCTCAAAGAGTTATATGCATTTCCATGTTTACTGCAAAATTATTTATAATAACCAAGATATGGAAACAACCTAAGTGTCTATCAACAGATGAATGAATAAAAATGAAATATATATATATATATATATATATATATATATATATATATATACAATGAAATATTATTCAGCCATGAGAAAGAGGGAAATCATCCATTTGTGACAACATAGATGAATCTTGAGGACATTATGCTAAGTGAGATAAGTCAGACTAAGAAAGACAAATACTGTATGATATCACTCATTTGTGGAATCTAAAAAAGCCAAACTCATAAAAACAGAGAGTAAAATGATGGTTAGCAGGGGCTAGATGGTGGGGGAATAGAAGAGAGGTAGTTTAAGTGTATAAACTTATAACTATGTAGTAGATAAATGACTCCTAGAGATTTAATACACAGCATAGTAAATAGAGACAACAATATTTTAATTATAATTATCAGACTTGCTAGGAGATTAGATTTTAATTACGTCCACTAAAAAAAGGAAATGATAATTATGTGACGTGATAGAGGTGCCATCACTACAACGTGAATCATATTACAACATATAGATGGATCAAGTCAACATGTTGCAGACCTTAACTTTGCACCCTATTGCATGTCTAATATATTTCAATAAAAACCTTACGAAAGAAACAAATAGATAAAAAATATTTAAAATGTCCACTTCAATAGCAAAATAAATATGCAAATCAAAGAGAAATACAATTTTTAAACTACCAAAGTGGGAAAGTTTTTAAAATGATTATACCAGTTATGTATGCTGAAATTGATATTCTCACTTATTACTTCTAAGAATTTAAATTGTTAACACTTATCTGAAAGGAAATCCAGTACTATGAATCAAAATTTTTAAAAATATCCTGTCTTTAACCCTGTAGCTCTTAATTTAATTTTAATGCAATAATTTCACAGTTAAGATTTCACTCCAAGAATATGATCATATTTTCTTGTGAAAAGATGTTACTGTAGAATTATTATGACCAATGTGTATTTAGAGATAATCAAATTGTCCTACAATAAATGGGAAAATACAGTGCATATACCTATCAGCTCAAATATTGTATGGTCACCGTAAATTATAGATGTTTAAATATTTAATAATATGAGAAAATGTTTGTAGTAATATTAAATGAAAACAAAGTAAAACATTAAAATTGATGCTATGACCACATACACACATACATATTTCCAAGTTTTAGCAGAAATATAAATATGCCATAAATATATAACCTACATGTATAGAAGTGCATTTTTCTATATATGTAAAAATTTATTCATGTTTATTTAAATACATACAATAATGTAAAATATATAAATACTATAAAATATGTACTTAAAATTTATTCTATATATATTTAAATATGTCATATATATATGTATATATGTATATATACATATATATATATATATATATATTTAATCAGGAGGACTGGCAGTTAATCAAGTAATTTTTAAAAGTTAAAGTGCCAATGAAAAAAGTGATAAACATTCTGCTTCTTGCTAAGATAGCAGATTAGTACAGTTGGCTTTTCTTATCTGTACTGTGAAAAATAATACATATAGTGAAGAATGGGTAAAACCAATAGCTTAAATTATTAAGTGAACATCAGATGAATATCACCCAGGACAAGATATATAGAACCCTGCCAGTATGCCAGAAGGGTGAACATGCCTCTTTCCAATCAAAACTTCCTACCTGCCCTGCTCGTAGCACCCATACAATCTAACCAAGCTTCTGACTTTAATGGTCACTAATTCTTGATCTTCTGTACCAAATTATCAACTCTATGTCTCCCAAAACTATCTCCCACTCAAATTTGTATTCAATTTTTTAATGAATCATTGAATATGTAATGAGTTTGCTCTGGTCCATTATTATCTTTGGAAATTGTTTTAAATTATACGTCTTCAGGAATTATATTGCTTTGGATTTTTTATATTCTTATGTTCATTAATACATTCATTTTTAATATACTTATGGAGATAGGGCTTACAATCAATAAAATGAACTCATTTTAAGTGTACATGTGGGAGGTTTATACACTCATGGAACTACCACCAAAATCAAATATTTCCATCACCTTGGAAAAGCTTCCTTGTCTCTCTCCCAGTCAATTCCCTCTCCACTCTCATCCTTGGACACAGAAAACCATGAATTTGCTTTCTGTCAGATATTATATTTGATGTCTTTAGAGTTTTATATAAAGGCATCATGCAGTGTACACTTTTTTGTATCTGACTTCTTTATTAACATAATATTGCTCAGATATATCAATGTAGTTGTGTATATCAGCATTTTGTTACTTTCCATTGTATTTATACATTGATTAGGTATACCAATTTTTAAAAATCTATTCACCTGTTAATGTACATTTATGATAAGTTCAGGTTTCAGCTATGTTAAATAATTCTGCTATGACCTTTTATGTCCCCACTTTATGCCTGGTAATATACCTTCTTCTGATGTCGGCTTTGTGATGTTAATAAAGACAATCCATCATTTCTTAATGCTTAATTTTTTCATACTATGTATCACTGTATCATTTTACTTTTAATCTATCTACTTCTTTATATATAAAATGAATTTCTTATACACTATAGATATTCGGGTTTATGTTTGATCCAGTCTGCTAATCTGTCTTTTGATTGGTGTGTTAAGACCATTTACATTTAATGTTATCATTGACATTTTGGGGTTTCAATCCATTATCCTGCTGTTTGTTTTCTATTTGTTCTATGTGTCCTTTGTTTCTCTCTCTTTTTGTCCTGCCTTCTTTTGGATTGAGTATTTTTCCTATCCAAGACTATTATTCTCTTAGGGTTTTCTTGAGGGTTTATAAACTTAGCAGAATTTACCTTCAAATAGTATTATAACATTTTACATATAAAAGGTTTACAACAATATATTACCATTTCTCTTTCCTGCTGCTTGTGCTAATGTTTTCATGCAGTTTGCTTCTATATATACCATGAAGACCATAGTAAATTACTTGTGTGCTTGCTTTAAATAGTTAATTAACTTTTGTACAAATTTTAAAATGGGAAAAAATATTTTTCATTCCTTTGTGTACATCCAAGTTTTCTTCTTGTATTACAAAGAATTTCCTTTGATGTTTCATCTGTGGGTATGCCAGCAATAAACTCTCATACTGTGTTTTCCTGAAAAATTTTTTTTAACTTACCTTTGGTTTTATAATATATTTTCTCTGGATATAAAATTCTAGGTGTTTTTCTCCCTTCAGTACTTTAACAATGTTATTACTTTGGCTTCTGGTGTGTACAGTTTCTAAAGAGAAGTCTGTAGTCATTCTTATCTTAGTCCTACGCATTTGACATGCATGTTTACACCTGGTTGCTCTAAGTTATTTTCCTTATTGTTAGTAGTTGTCAGTTTGATTATCATCTCTTCTGGCATGGAATTCACGTGTGTGGATTCGTTGAATTATCTTGGAACCATGGTTTACAGTTTTCATCTTTTTTTCAGATCTAATTTTCTCAATTTTTTTTTTTTCCTGCCTGACACCATTCTTTATTCTGGAGTTCTACTTAAATGTGTATTACATCATTTGTTGTTTCCCCCACCATTCACTAAGGTTATGATCATTTCTTTTGCTTCTGCTTCATTTTGGATTAATCCTATTGTTATGTTTCCAAGTTCATTGATATCTTCTTTTATGGCGTCTAACCCTCTCCAAATTACTTCCAATAAAATTATCTTTATCACGTTTTACTTTCCAGTTTATAAACACTATGTTTCTCTATTTATTTGGGTTTTTGATTACTTTGATCAAAATTTTGTAATTTTCAGCAGAGATGCTTGTAGATATTCTGTTACATATATACACAAGTATATCATTTGGGGGATCTATTGTAAATAGTATTTTTAAAATTGATTTACTTTTGTTCATTGCTACAAAAAGATTTATAATTGATTTTTTTGTGTTGACTTTGTATCTTGTGATACCAGAAACTCATTTATTAGTACTATCAGTTGTAGTTTGTTTTTCAGAATCTTTGGGATTTTTTTTTTTAACTTTTATTTATTTAAGTGTGTTTTTCCAGGACCCATCAGCTTCAAGTCAAGAAGTTGTTTCAATCTAGTTGTGGAAGGCGCAGCTCACAGTGACCCATATGGGGATCGAACCTGAAACCTTGTCAAGAGCACTGTGCTCTAACCAACTGAGCTAACTGGCCACCTTTGGGATTCTTAAATATAGACAACCATGTAGTTTGTAAATAGGGAGACTTTTATTCTTCTTTTCCAATTCATATACCCTTCTTTCCTTCCTTTCTTCCTTTCTTTCTTTCTTTTTCCTTCCTTGCACTCACTAGCTGTGACTTTTTGTGTAATGTTGAATAGAAGTGGTGAGAGTGGATATCCTTGTCTTGTTCCTTAAGGGAAAAAGCACTAAGGATCTCAAGGGAAAAGCATTCAGTATTTCACCATTGAGAATTTTATTAGCTTTAGCTTTTTTTGTACATGCCTTTTGTGAGGTTCATAAAGTGTCTTTCATTCCTAGTTTTCCAAAAGTGTCCATCATGAAGAGAAGTTGGATTTTGTTAAATGATTTCTCGGCATCAGTTGACATGATCATGTAATTTTCTGACTATAGTGAATTCTCTTGATTGATTTTCCAGCACTGAACCAAACATACATTCAGGATATTAAACTTTTTGAGACTGATGTAACTCCTCCACAGAGAATTTGTTTTTTATTCTGCCCAGTGAAACAGAACGCCGTAGTGTGGTACCTTTTCATGTTAATTTCTCAGCATGGCTGTTTGTGCCAATATATGTACATGTATTATATAAATAGTATAATATTGAAACCCAAACCTGCAGAAGAGTTGACCTTCAATTACCATTTGTAAAGATAAACTTTTCTTCACTTAGACCCCAAGCCAAGATAGAGAAGTTTCCTTGTCTTCTTACTGTGTTTGCTAGTCTATTCCTTTACTAAGGTAAAAGTCATTAAAAATTTCACTTTAAGTGAACAACTCAGTTCCAATTCTTATATTACATGGAAACAAGTACTTGTCTCCTATTTCTGCATAGTTAATAAAATGAAAATCTTTTATTTTAGAAGTCACATAATCTCCCCAGGAGTTTTGCAGCTCCATAATCAATTTATTCCACTGGATTTCATTCATTTTTACTGGTTGTGTGTGTGTGTGTTTTGTTCATTTTGTTCTTTAATTTTTTGAGTTCTTAGAATTTTTCGATGGTTTTACTTTATTTTGTTTTAACTTTGATAATTTTCAGGATATTTAATGACTAAATATATCCAAAAATGGGATCTATGTCACTTTCACAGTTGTTTTTTCACATAAAAAAAAAATTGTTTATCCTATGATAAACTAATGGAACCATGCTCAGAGTTCCCTGCATTGTTGTGCCATTACCAGTTTGCCTACTATGTTCTTTATTTGTTTGTGTTTATCATTATTTTTAATAAATAGTCCATAGAAACTTACAGATGTGTGTAGCAAATACATATCTTGCTGCAGTACCAGGATAAAATGGCAATTTAAGATCATGGCTAAACAGCACAGAGGCAATACAAGGTCACATCAAATGTGGACAATGCTTGTCTTAAAGTGGTTTGTTGGTTATTAAAGCTAACAAAGCAAAACAAAATAGAAATGGAGAACAACCTCCACAAACAGTTCTATCCAAATAATACGGTGAAGTTTAGGAGAAACCACAAGAAAGTCTTAAAACCTCATGATGCTCCCTTTGGTCTAGAAATGCCCACTGGGACCTGGAAACCCTCATGAATCTGACCTTTCTCTACCTCTTTATTTCTCTGAGACATACACTTGTTTTCTATTTCATGTCATTTCCTCAGGGTTCTGCTGTGTGTTAATGAGTTTTAATAAGATGGAAAAATGCATGCTACTGTGTTTGGGTAGCAAATGATTTACCCAGGAAATATAATGCCTTAACCTAATTAAATTGCTTGTCTCCACAAAGCCCTCAAGGGGCAATGTTAATGGTGAGATTTTCAGACATTGTGTCAGCTTCATGGGGATCCATTTTTCACTGTGAGGGAATTTAGCATCCTTCAAATTTTACTACCACTGAATGGAAGATCAAGTTATGCTTTTACCCTGTAGCCTAAGCACCCAGTTGATTTATAAAATAACATTTTGTGAAAGTGAAGAAAAGTTTATCATACGCAATGAAATCTAATTTTTTTTTTTAATTTAGTAATAAAATAGTATTGTGGACTACAGGAGAGTGAGAACAAAATAGTTAAACCTAAAACTCTGAGTGGACAGGCTTTTATTAAAACTTCACTTAATATTTATGTTTTATTAAAACTGCCTTACACATCAAAACAAAGTTCTTAATTTAGGAAATACCTTTACATTTCTTTTTGTATTTTTAAATTATTGATTAAAAGTTTTTGAATAAATGATACGTTCGCATAGTTCAAAATCAAAACTTATCATGTTCTGTTACCACTGTGTTCTGGAATCTGGTATTCTAACTAAGGGGAAGAAAAGATTTACTAATACTTTAGAGCATACACTAGGAAAAATGGACCCTTCTTAAATATAGAAATATCCAGAATAATGGGAACAAAATTAATAAAATTTCTGCCTTAAATTTTTAACATTGAACAAAATGTCAGACCGAGTAGCTGAAAAGTATTTGTATTTAAGATAAATGTCTTACTACAAGTACACAGATACTCAGCTTATACCTGCACGGGAAGCAATAAAATAGAATCACTAAAACTTGAACCACGTACACACAAAAAAGAACTCTCCAATAGATAGATACACTTGGGCTGTTCCATGGGAGAGACACTTTTCTTGTCTTCCTCTCCTGGTCAAAGATTTTCATCCATTTCTCACTGAGGAGGAATTAGAAATTTCTATCTTCGTATCATTGAACAGTATATATCTATATCTGTCTATCTATCTATATATGTTTATACATACAAAGTTGGGGAAAAATAACCCATTTGTTACAGAAAGACACTTGAACATCTGGATCCTACCTGACTACTGTAAGCCCAAAATTGGATTTCCAGTGAAGTAGCACCATTTCCAGAAGGTGCTCTATTAAGACAAATTTCTTATTGTAAATACCACATACTACAAATCATAAGCTTACATTATTTGCAGCATGATGTCAATGCTTGTAAAAGCATTAAAACAAAAAGCATCTACCAATAGGTTAAATTTTTATATAAAAAATATAGAGAAGATCACAAAATCACATAAATTAGAGCTGGAAAGAACTTAATAACAAGAGCTAAACTCAAATAACACTAATTAGTGGACAGACGTTGTCCTATATGCTTGTAATGTTAATTTATTTGATCCTGACAATAGAATAAGATAGGTACTATTATCATTCCCATTATATTGAGGTGGAAATTGAGGCACAGGAAGTTTAAGTGAATTACCCAAGATCATATTGCTGAATAATTTTTGAGTTGTGATTTGACTCTTGCTCCAGAGTCTGTATTCTTAACCACTACAAGTCTAAGGGCCATTCCCAAGTGAGTGAAGGTAGACAGTGTTACAAAGGGGGTAAAAATATTGGGTTGGAATCACATGCAAAATTTATGCCCATTGAAAAGAATCTGTCATCCATAGTTTTAGTCTCGATTATTGCAAGTGACTGTAGTTAAGAAAAAATAGATTTGGCAGGCCCCTTGATTAGTCTAAGCAATTATATACTTTTCTTTATCGAAAAAAAACTACAAAAGTCCATTAACTCAATATAGAATAATAGGACTCATATTTTTTTATGGAAATATAAAGGCTTGAGGCTGCCACTCTTAATCCTCAAAAAATGTTTAAAACTTAAGACTATTTTCACTTAATATAAAATGATTTTATTAGAAATAATTGAAGTAATTATTCCCAAATTGATCCATGCTTCCTACTGCTTCAGGTTTCTAACTTTTTTCTTTTGAGCTTTCAGTGTTTCAGATATAAAGTGCTTTAAGACTTTTGTTAAAAGATGCTTTTAAAAATACACACTGTTAAAGTGTTACCAGTTTCTTTAAAACTCAGTTTTATCAGACACTATATGTATTAGAATGCTGAAGTGACTCATCTTAAATTATCTATATTGCTTATATGACCTACACCACAGATACAAATGATTTTAAACTAGAGAAGAAGAGAGTGTCATTCTTTTAGAAAGATGACCTTGGATGAATAAGTGAATTAAATTCTCTGGTTCTTATTTATTCCTAACTTGAAGAAAGTAGTTCCCTCTCTCTCTCCCTCTTCCTCTCCCTCTCTCTCATTTCTCTCTTTCTCTGTCTTCACTTGAGACGCATAAATCGCATGGTGCTCTGGGGGACTAAGTGATGTTAAAAATCTCAAAACTACTGGTCTCAATCACTGCTACACAGACACTGCCTAGAATTCTTGAAAAAGGAATCGGAAACCAGTTTCTGAAATTAAACAAATAAAAGAGTTTGTTTCTAAATATGATTACTATTTCTTCAAGTGTTGCTTTAAAGTGATACTATCCTGTTATTTTTGAAAGTGAGAAGCTTTGCAATGTTCAAGGGAAAAATGTTTTATTGTAAATTTACAATGTATTTATAAACATGTAATTTTCTTATATTGGTCCATATGTATAAAGTACAAGAGTCTCCTACTTGCTCCCCAATATCCATTTTATTCCTTGATCCACATTAATGAAATTTTTAGCTGGGCACATGGTTATTATGAATAAAGACTACATTTCCCAGTCTCCTTTGCAATGAGTTGTGGCACTATGACTATGTTTGTTTAATGTGATGAGAAGAGATATGATAAGATGAGAATGTAAAAGTATCTTGTGAGAACTTTTGTAAATATTCCTTAATAGAAAATGCAATTGCACAATTTACTTCTCCTCACTTCTTTTTTTCTATTAATTGTGTGGAATAAATTCTGACATCCTGAACCACGTGATCAAGCCTCACATGGTAGAGCCATTCAAATTAATTCTGAGTCCTCAACATCATACAGTCCCAGACTAATTACTGGTGGTCTGAAAATAAAGTGATTTTTCAATTCCTAGAGCAACCCTCAGACTTCAAATGTGCACTAACAAGAAGTGGTTTACAAAGTCATACTGCACCTGAAAGTGATGTGGCGTACTCTCCACTGCTCAACTTAGATCAGACCAGGATGAATAATGAATAAAGAGGACAGGGCCAGAAACTATTACCAGGAGACATGAAAACCAATGCACGATACAGTTCCACTGAGACAGCAGCACATTCTAGGCAATCTAAGAGAAGATAGTCTTTACTCTTCCTGCTCATTGTGATTTGATAAATCCTCTGTAATAATAACCCCAATCGTTTCCTTTCTTAGGATTGGAGCTTTTACTGTGGTTATCTTCTTCATGGTCCACTGTATTAGTGTAAGTCCAATCAAGAAAGAGAAACCACACAGCTATTTGAAGAGAGAAAGTTTAATGAAAAGAATTATTAACTATAACAAAGGATTGGAATAAAAGAAAATTGGCCAGGAAGAACAGAGAGGTCTAAACAATGTAAAAATAGCAGCTGTAAAGAATAGCCACTGATCCTGATACAAAGCATCCAAGGAAGAACACCATCCTCACAGGGCTGAGATCCTGATCTTATAGGACAGGACATGGCATTGCCCACTGGGAGGTAGACCAGTTGCTGTGGTGTCCTGCCAGTGTAACTTGCAGAAAACTGCCCTCTGGAATTTGCCAGAGATCCATTCTATAATTTATCAAGGAAAGTTGTTCACGGGGAGGTATCTCAGCAGAGGCACTTCACTACAATATCCACCTGAGATTCATTTGGTGGAGTTAGCGGTTGGCTGCAGCATGCTGCTAACTACTGTGCATTACACGATCCTGGCATTGGAAAATCCAATTGTATGCTCCCAAATTCATAAGTTGAATCTCTAACTTCCAATGTGATTGTATTTGAAGACAGGGCATCTAAGGAGGTAAGGAAGGTTAAATGAAGTCATAAGAGTGAAGCCCTAAACAGGAGTATGAGGCCCTTATAAAAAGTAAAAGAGACACAAAGCGTATGTGTGCACAGAGAAAATGTCATGAAAGGACACAGTGAGAAGATGGAGAGAGAAGAAATCAAAAGAGAGAGAACTCCAGAGAAACTAAACCTGCCAACATCTTAATCTTGGATGTCTAGCTTTCTGAATTGTAAGGAAATAAATTTCTGATGTCAAAGGCACTCAATCTGCAGTATTTTGTTATGGGAACCTTAGCTGACTAATTGAATCTTACAATATGGACAAGAAAGCAATAAAATGAATGTGATTAATGAGCATCTACTATGTGCCTTGACCTTAATTCTTGGTTCATTTAGGCTAGATTCTGCCTTGAGGTGGTCCTCAAAATAGTCAATGGTTAAAAAAAAAAATGGATTTGCCTATGTATGATGTCTCTTTGTCTTTCCCCAAATCTCCCATTTCATTAGTGACAATCAAGAGCTTTGTAGTAATATTTTTTGTAACAGGTCTCAGGTCCTTGACTAAAATCAAGAAACTTATTAGCAATCATTAAAAATATTTAAAGAAAACATAAACACCAAGATTAATACCACAAATATCAACATAAACCATACATTCATAGCAAAATTTAATGTCAACAAAAATGACAAACTCATCAACAACATACTAAAAGTACAGCTAAAATGAAGAAATTGTCTTACAGTTGTATTCTCTAATGAATCAATTTACATTTTTTCTTGAATTTGTTTTATAGTCCAGGGTATTTAAAGGGAAAATCATTTAGAAAAATTGTAGGGTAACAAAATTTCACAAGAGAAACATCAGATTCAGTAGTTTAAATAGAAAACTCTTTCTTATATGTCTTTTTAAATTTTAGTCACAGAATTATATTAGACAAAGATAACAACCTTGATTCACAACAATTTTATGGGTTTAATGATCAGTTTAAATTAATTTTACTTCAACTAGTAGAGTGGAATAAAAATTATCCAAAATAAAATGTAGTAAATGGAAGACATTGTTTAAATTGTCTTATTACCTAAGTAGTCCTAAAGCACCATACTATTTTTGGTTCAGGACAATGTATAAATTAGCTGAGTGGCCTTGCTGAAATCACTTGACCTCCCAGTATCTTAATTTCCTCAAACTTGAAAACAATAAGATAAGACCAAAGGGTTTCTCTGGAGGATTGTTGCAGAAATGGCCTCCAATTTGTTTAAGTCCCCTATATTCATCCTTTGGGTAGTTCTTTCCATACCAACTTTGCTTTCAATCATATCCTTTGCTTTTGTCAGTGGGACAGTAGTAGATGTAATACAAGCAGACGCGAACAATGCCTGCATATTTTGGTTTGTTCCCCCTTGTTGCACTTGAAGCCCTGACATGTAAGCAAGCCCAAGCTCACCTGCTGGATAATAAGAGTCATGTCAGACAGTTACTCCCACACTCAATGTCCTAGTCAAGAGGCAGCCCACTATCAGATCTGGCTTTGGTTACATCAGGTGGGACTGCCCAGTTCTCAGTCCAGCTTGCTAACTAACTGCAGGAACATGGGTGAACCCAAATGAGATCAGCCAAATTCAGCTCAGACTAGAAAAACTTCTCAAGAGAATCCTGATTTAAATAAATAAATATTGTGAAATCACTAAGTTTTGAGTGGTTTGTAATACTAATAGATAATGACAGTTTCTACATTCTTGTTTAGTTCTAAAATGTTGTAATTCTTTGATTCTATGTTGTAAAATTGCAAAAGCACAGCCTTTACAGAGAACCTGCTCAAGTATTTCCATTTGGACAAACCCCTGATCCGCTCTCATATATATATAAGTTTCCTACTCTCATATACATAAGCTGACCATCCATCCTGATTGGCCAGGGATAGTCTCAGTTTCCCTAACATAATTCTTAGTAACACTCTCACTCACTCTCAGAAGTGTTTCAGTTGAATCAATAAATGTTATGGTGATTTTAAAATATATTTCCTAGGTTTGGAGTCAAGAAAAATAAGATTAAAAATATTGTTGACTATTATGATAAGTTTTTGATAAGCAATCCATATCTTTATTGAGCACAAAATGTGCAAAACCCTACTGTAGAAGTTATGGAGATAATAAGTCAGAAAACATGGTCCATGATCTCAGAAGTTTACAATCTACCACTGCTATGGATGAAATTGTGTCCCCCAATAATTCATGTGTTGAAGCTCTAACCCACAAATGATGGTATTTAGAAAGGAGGTCTTTGGGAAATAATTAGGTTTAGATGAGGTCAAGAGGATGAGGCCCTCGTGATGGGATTGGTATTTTTATAAGAAAACAGAGAGCTTGTTCTCTCCCTCTGTCATCTAAGGACACAAGGAGAAAGTGACTATCTACAAAACAGGAGAAAAACCTCACAAGAAACCAATCATGCCAGCATCTTGATCTTTGACTTCCCAGCCTCCAGAACTGCGAGAAACTAAATACTTGTTGTTTAAGATGCCCAGTCTATTTTGTTGCTGTTTTTATGGCAGCCTGACCTAACATGACCACACAATTCTTATAAAATATATAAATTTTAAAAAGTCAAACAACCCATATGTACGAAATAACTTGTATAGTGAACTTGTACATGATAACTTATTTGTGAATTGTGTGAGTATAGTAGCTAAGAAGAAAGATTTTTGGAGCCAAGTTTCTTGTGGTCAACTTTCGCACTGACCTATAAGAAGACAATTGGCCTTTCTGTACCTCAGGTTTTTTCACCTTAAAATTCGGATGATAGTAATAACACTTCATTTGTCATATTTTTGAGAACTAATTATGTGTACAATTTATGTTTTTATATTATATATCGTAATAATATTTCACACAGTGTTATGTAAGTATGAGATATTATATGGAAAATAGTAAAAGTGCTTTACTTTTTCTGATAGCAACAAAAACCGAAAATGGTTTAACAGAATCTTGGAAACTATATTTTTATGTTGTGTTACTTAAATGTGAACTTCTTTTGAATTACAGTGGAGTCAAATCTTGAAGATTACACTCAGTGAGTAAAATATCAGGTCCTGACACTCTGTAAATACCTTTCCTTTTTTGAGTCACTATATTTGATTTGGTGTAAATTTAAAGCATGTATGATGCAATGTTTGTACCTGTGTTGTCAAAACAAAGCAATATTTTGTTTACTCAAATGATGCAGGCTGTCATTAGTTGCTGTTAGTTGATTAGAATAGTATATATTAAGATTAAATAGTATATGTTAAGATTAAAATCCTGATATAATATGATTATATTTACTCTTTTGTTTTCCAAACAATTTAAATGTCTTTTGAGTTGCCAAAAGTACTGATTTAGGACTGGAATAATTCTTACTGGTTAAATGAGTAAATCATTAGTTTAAGAGAAAAATGTGTCAACATAGCACATAGTTGGTTTTCTCAAAGATGTCTTCTAGGTGTATTATACATAGGAATATAGATATGTACTTTAGGATCATTTATGGTGCTCTTTATTACTTATGTGTGACTGTAAGGAATGATATGTGTATATTACACATAATAGAAAATTCTTCTGTTTTTTGGTGGGTTTTGTGTGTGTGTGTGTGTAATTACTGTGGTTTGGAATTCTTAACGTTGTCTCCACAAATATGTTCTTCACCAAGTTTTTCCTCAGATCTGGCCTTCACAAGAACGACTGACATGTGCTACATTTTTGCCAGCTGCTGCTGATACCAGTGTGCCACAGCGAGGACATGACTTGAATTGTGCTTTATATTCAATATTCTTGTATTTCTAAGCTAACATGGGAAATTTTTAGATAATTTCAGTTGCCAAAACTACCTGACAAATCCTGGAAAGGCTCACAATCACCAAAAGAGATTCCTTTCTCTGGATTATTCCATTGACTTTAAAAATGTTATTTTTCATTTGTTTGTATATATAAAGACCAAATCAGCATACATAAACATGATAGGATTATCCTTAGTTTGGGGTTTACAAAAGTAATAGCACAAATAAAATATAAAGTGTAGAGGATTTGAATAAGAGCTCTTTAATTATAAAAAGAGCAAAAACAAACAAAACGTATTACATACTTTTATCCAGTTGGATCCCAGAATGAGAGACAAGAACTAGTATTAAAACTTTAAAAGTTATATTTACTCTTACATAGTCACTATTTTTAGGCCTGTCTTTATACAAGTCTTATATAACGAAAGTAAAAGAAATGAAGGTTCTTCAAAATTTGTACTTGATAAAACTGCCAAAGAATCTGTAATTTTAGTTCAAAGTAGGCATATATACCAAGCTAACAGTACTCTTACAAATGCATAGCACTTTTTATTTGTATTTCAGTAACCTCATTTTAGATTTTCTTTAAAATTTTCTAACTGAGCAGAGAATCAAAATCTAGCGGATAAAAATTGAAAAAACAACAAATGAAAACAAAATTATTTTTTCTGTGCCTCCAACTTTCAATCTAGACACACTAACTTGCAAGAGTAACTTTATGGAAGTAGGAAAGATTATCTGACAGCAATCAGACAATATTGAATAGCAATTTTTGCTTGACTACCTAACAAGTAGAGGATAAGAGCTGTTCCTTAGGAACCATAAGTCATGTAAAAGTTGACGGGTTTTAGGAAACAGTACAATTAAAGGCAACAGTAAATATGGCCACCAAAAAGTCTGATAGTATTTTAGGCTATTCTAATAGAACCAGAGAAGTGGTAGTTCTTTTCTATTTTGCTTGGATAATTGTGATCAGGTATAGATGATACACTTAACATAATATACATCAACAAGAGCGACCGGAGGACAGTGATAAAGATGGTGAAAGAAATCAAAACAAGTTTCAGTTAAAAGACCTATTGATGGTAGAAAGACATGAAGAAGATTCAACAGGAGAGATGTAGAAGTCATGTTGGCAACTTGCAAACACTTGAAGAGAAAGGAAGACAGACCATATTTTGTCAGAGAGAGATTTTGTTCAATAATAAAAACTTTCTAATAGGTCAGACTCTCCAAAGAAATAGACTACCTCAAAAAAGTAATATGTTTCCGTTCACTAAAGTATTGATTCAGACCACACAAATAGTTAGCAGAAATACTGTAGATTTAGTTAATGTAAGAGTAAATGAGATATGTAATATTTCATGTTCCTTCCAAGACTAAAGGCTCTTGCTTCCAGGATGCTCAAACATACAATTAGCTAAGAGAAAGTAAAACTATTTGTTTTTATAATGAGTGTGAGTACCCATGAAAAAGGATCCATTCAACACATAACTTCAAATATTTCAGTATAATAAATTTTATAGGCAATTTTTTTCCAGTGAAAGAAGTCTAGGGGTAGGTATAAATTTATCTGATCAAAAATGTCATTATTTTCTTATTTGAGATTTATTTACAAAGCAACTCAAAGGTTTAAATTTGAAATAAGAAAAAATAATAGCAAACAAACAAAATTTAAAATTCAAAGTGGGCATGAGGGTAGACACCCATGTGGTATAAAGATATATGTACCCCTATGTTCATTGCAGCATTATTCACAGTGGTGAAGAAAATGTGGTAAATATATGCAACAGAATATTACTCAGTCATAAGAAAAGAAGAAATATTGCCATTTGTGACAACATGGATGGATCTTGAGAATATCATGCTAAGTGAAATAAGTCAGATAGAAAAAGTTGAGAACCATGATTTACTCATATGTGGGCTATAAGATTGAATCAACAGAAAAACAAGACAAACAAACAAAAACTCACAGACACAGACAATGGTATAGTGGTTACCAGAGGGAAAATGGAGAGGGGAGGAGGTAGAAAAGGGTAAAAGAGGTCAAACATATGAGGACAGAAAGAGATTTGACTTTGGGTGGTGAACATGCAATGCCATATACAGATGATGTATTATAGAATTGTGCAATTGAAACATAATTTTATTACTCAAGGTCACCCCCAAATTTAATAAAAAAAAAATAAGAATAAATTAGGCACAGGGTAGTATTTCTAAGAAATACAAAGAATTTTTTTTTTTTTTTTAATGGGCAGCTCATGGAGGAGAAAAAGAAATGTATGGCTTTTCTGTAAGGCAAAGCAGAATGCTCATAGAAAAATGTTATGTTCTCAGTCTTTCAAAACATCAATGCCTGTATGTGCTTACAGGCTCTTAAACTGCTTCTGTTCTAATGGTTCTCCAACTCAAAAGACCGTGCCTCAGTGTATTTTCACATGCAACATCTTTCCTATCTGTTGTTTGCCCTGATCTCCTGAACTAAAGGTGGATTTAATCTCTGACCTGCAGCCTCAAAGGCTACATGATCTCTAACTTTCACTTACTACTTCTTTATGGCAACCAATTTTAGATTCCAAAAAGATGAGAATTGTGACCCTTCTTATCTTACATTCCCAACGGAGGATACAGTTGCTGCATGCAATTTAAAACATATTCAAGAGAGATATAATTCAATAAAAATTTATTTCCAGTCTTAGTTCTCATAGATGTCCATGTTACACTGCAGAAAATCAATTTTGAATAATTTTGGTCACTTTGTGAAACCATCTTAGAAATTGTCCAAAAACGGTTGAAATTTACTCAACCCTAAGGGCTATACTCATACTGTTCATAAAATGCATGCAAAAATCCCATTCCCTTGGATAGAATACAAGACATGCCTTAGAACATTTACTGAATATTAAGTTTCTCATGCTAAGAATTCATTCCTTTTCACATTTAATAATAACATTTAATAAACAGTTTCACTCAAGTGCTCAAACATGCCACTGGATCTATGAAGAGACTCAGTTTATGTTTTACTCGATCAACACATGTGCATGGAAATCAGAACATTGTTATTATCATGATATGGAGCTTAAATAATTAACATTTAATCATGTTCAGAAGTGGCCTGGAAACACTGAATCTTGTCCTTTCTGAAACTGAAGAGCTCACCATGTGTAATCTGCGGATCCAAGATAAGAGTCACTTCTGTAACATTCATGACCAAGGGTGGTCCCAGCTAACGTTGAGTGAGTTTCTCCAGTGTACCATGGATAAATTTATTTACCTACCTTGGAGATATATTTTGAAGCAAATGCATGCTGATACACTCACCAGGTGCAGATCTATTCATACTTTACAGTTTGACAGAGACAGCAGTAAGCTCCTTTTAGAGATGAAGGAGCTGACGAGTAATAGCTATTAACAGCATAACCAGGTCGAAACCATCTCTTTTGTTCTTTTCAGTACATAACCTCAGAGTTTCCGACAAACACTTGACAAAGAACTTGTGTACTTAAACAAACAAACAAATAACTTTTTTATGAGGAAAATATATACATATTTGTAGCAACCTACAGATATTGATTGTTAGGAAGATTTCTTTGCAATATAGTTGGAATTAGGAATGTTTCCTCAACAGTATAAACCACTGGCAAATCAGATGAGTCAGAAAATTCTAACATAAACTAACACTGCTAAAACTGACTGGAACAAATGGAATTTAAGAGGACAAAGTCAAAGAAAGAATTAACGAATACTCATAGTTCTACATTTTGTTCTTATATTTATTAGATACCCAGAGAGGAATGTCTCTAGAATCCATTAGTTTAACTCTCTAAAGAAGTACCTTCAGTTAATTACTCCTATGTGGTATGCTCTTAGTTTCAAGTAAGATGTAAAGATTTACCACTTGAACTTCTTTTATTTATCTTCTGGAGAGAATGTGTAAAATTGCCTAGTAAAATTCCAGATACAGGTTGCTGACTAATAATTAATTCCAAGTGAATGAAATCCTCCAAATTTTATAGGAATTTGTTTCAGGCAGGAATCAGTATCTTCATACACAGTTAATCCTTTATGTTTAAATAGATAACTCTCCCTGTTTCTATTTTAAATTTTATTTCATTTGTTTTGGTGATGTATTCTAGCCTCCTGGAATAAGTTTAAGTATTAATCCTGAATTACTGAATTTACTATACTTCCTAGTGTCCTGAAATTTTAATAAGCATTCCTTCCATCCTCATCCAACCTTGCAAAAAATAGTGACTTACACAGGACCTAGGACAAAACACTAGGACACTCACTGGATACCTTTTCAAGGGCAAAAATTTGTTCTTTGGGGAGAATAACAGCACAGTGATTTAATTATATTCATTCTTGGAGCAAATGTGGCCATTCAGCATAATTTCTTAATTATGATAAGAATGAAAATGTAAATGTGGTCTGAAAATTTCAGACCAAAATGAAGGCGTATAGAATGAAGATACTGTGCAGTCTACTTTACGTCCATGAGAGATTTGGATCTCTTATATCATATTAATCATATCTAATTATTTGAACATCTCACCAACATCAATTAAAGTCATAACTACACTAAATAGCAAGAGATGATCACCAAATTGGAGGTCACAACATGAAGCCAGAATATTGATATTGGAATCTACTAATATTATTTGCTTCAACAAACTCCACAAGTGAGGTGGGTGCAAAGATGGACATTTAGGCAGTAGCTGTATAATGACATGAAGTGGAGCCAATATGCAATAGAAACATTTAAAACATATAAGCAGCTGGGAATATAGCAAGTACATGTGAAATGGAACATTTTGAGCAAAATGGTGAAACTACAGTGGGAGAAATAGAATGGCAGTCTGTAAAGGTGGCTGTGATTAATGACTCCAGTTGTGAACCCATATGTAGCTTCAATGAATTCGGGAAAGAAAAGATAGCCTTTTGAGTCATGGTCATAGATAGTGACCACCCTTACTTATATAAGAAATCTCAAAGACACAAGATTAGCATTTCTACTTGTAACATTTGAAACTATGAAATTATGACCATTACTAGAAACCCAAAGAACAAAACAGCATTGCTTTTGTTTCTGTGTCTAGACTACCACATCCTTATATATGTATTACCATAAAAAAACGATGTGTAACATTTCAAATTGTTTTTCATATTACATGTTTTCCATATCACATATTACATGAAAATCAGTGGGAAACAATCTATCACAAAGCAACCACTCTGAATTAACATGGCAGAATCTATCCACAATGAAGTTCACATTTAATATCCTCTCTATGCAGAAAGGAGCTGGTATTAAGTCAGGAAGCACGAAAAGGAGTCACCAGGTGGCACAGTTTGTGAGAAGCGCTTGGCAGAGTGGAATGTCTGGGCTTTGGAATCAGAAAAGACCTAGACTGGATACTTGCACTGCCCCTCACTAGCTAGCTGTTCCACCTTGAGTAGTCACTAAATCTCTCTGAGACTTAATTTCCCCCCATATAAAATGAAGGTAATAATACTGTGAATCCTGTAAAAAGTACTGAGGAAATATAATATACACTGAGTAGTGGTAGCTGTAACCATCATTTCCCTAGACATACTATACCCGTTCCATTTGTTTGGATAAGACACGTCACCAAAATAAGGAGACAAACATCATTCATTCAGTGGTACATAAGTAGATTAGATGATTTCTTTATTCTATAGAATTTTATTTTGGCCTGAAAGAAAAGGTCTCAAAGAATTTGGTCTGAAATCATTGGGGTCCTGCCTATGATTTATGCTTGAATTAGGAAAGTAGCAAATGGGAAGAGCCCACGTAGATAGCATACCTTAGCTGTTGATTAAAAATCAAGGCAGGGTACAACCACTTTGGAAAGGCATAACCTATGACCCAGCAATTCTACTCCTAGGTATATAGCAAACAAATGCATACACATGTTCACCAAACATATGTCCTGGATAAGTCATAACAGCATTATTGATGACAGCTCTAAACTGGAAACTACAAAAAAAAAAAGATTTTTAACAGTTGACAAGAAAAAGTATATAATCGCACAAAGGAATACTATTTAAAGTAAGAATAAATGGTATGCAATTAGAAGTAATAATATGGACTCTCACAAATATAATGTTAAGTAAAAGAAGATAAACACAAAGTAATACACATGTATGACTACATAAAGAATAAAAACAAAGGAACTAAACTACGCTCTTAGAAATCAGGATAGTGGTTACACTCGGGAAGTGGTGGTGGGCGTGCATAGACACTAGAAGAAAGGGCAGTTTTAAAAGAAAGGGTGTTGGTAATTTTCTATCATTGGATCTATGTACTGTTATACAGGTTTATTAAGTTTGTAAAAATCATCAAGCACTGTACTTATATGCACAGTTCTGTATATGTATTAAATTAAAAAAAAAGGTAAGAAAATTAGGGTGAAATAATATTCAGTATATTCCTTGATTATTTGTCCCATAGCCTTTGGAAGGCATAAGCACACGAGGCAAGAGAAAGTTCCCAGAAAGCTTTTGATAAAAACAAGTTTTAGTGTGTGTTACTCAGTTTTTGAATAAATGCCGAAAACACATTTTATGGAGACATTATTAAAATTTATGCAATTTAAATGTTAATGTTTTAAGCACTACCTTATGCGGTGGGAAAAAAAATGCTCTATTTGCTATTTGTTTCCAATATGTAAATTTAAAACTTACAGAACTATATTCTAATACTTCCTTATAAAAAGTTGAATTAGTATAAGAAAAGTCTTTTTATACCTCCATTGCACATTTATATTCAATATTGCCATCTGTCCCTTCAACTCATTTCTGGACATAATAAACAAATAAATTGCCACATACTGGGAATCCAACTGTAGGACATGATATATGAAAATTTAGGAAGATAAATATTGTAACAGGCATTATTTTACAAGTCATATACCTTGACATACAAAATTATATTCAGATTTTAAAATTAGTCCTTTGATTTTTTTCTTTAAAAGAAATGCTACTTTACATATTTTAATTCTACTTTACATATTTGAAATATTATTTTAAATATATGGTTTAATAGTTATTGAGATAACTTAGTCCTCATTTGGGAAGTATACTCTTCTGTCATTTGTGTCTGCAGCACTAAAAATGATAGCAGTTTTAAAAGATTAGTAGAACTTGGGTGTATGAGATTATTTTAATGAGATCAAACCCTAACCTTATTCAAACATTCTCTTGCTAATTTTTGGAAAGTACTTTTCTTATTTATGATAAAATTTTAAAAAATAAAAATATTTAGAAGTGATCCAAGATGGTGGAGTAGATAAACACTATGTCTGCCGCCTCCCGTGAGCACATTAAAATTACAACTAAATTACAGAATAATCAACCTGCAGAACCATTTGAAGTCTTGATGAACAGAAGTTTTATAACTAAGAATATGAAGAAGAAACCACATCGAGACTCATAGGAGGGACAGAGACATGGAACAGGCCAGCCCCAAACCTCCATGTGGTGGTTGAAAATTGGGAGGGATATCTCGGCTGTGGAAGGCTGCCCCCCACCCTAAAGGAGCAAGGGACCCCAGGCCCACACCGGGCTCCCCAGCACAGAATACTGGTACTGGTAAAAGGAGCACTCACAACATCTGGCTATAAATAACAGTGGGCATTCAAACCGACCCACTGGGATGGAAAGCTATGGGAAAGCCAGTTACCCGCTTAAAAGGCTTACACACAGACTCACTCCATCACATACACTCACCTTGGCGTGAGGGGGAGGGAAAGTGACTCAGAGGGCATTGGAGACATACTGGGAGAGACTGATGTGTGGCTTGCAGGGACAACTGGAGGAACATCCACAATTTCCCTTGTGTGGGGTCCTCTTCCCCTACAGCAGGCAGGTGGGTGCCGTAATTTCTGTGTTGAGCCCTCCCCAACATGGTCAAGTCTGAAACTGCATTGGTCTGTTGAGCTCTGCTGCTCTGTTCTGCTGAATCCCTGGGACTCTGCCCTACCCATCTTCCCCTATACTGGAGTCATTTTCTCAGTGAGTGCCAGCCCACTCACTGTGTTGCACTCTTTCTTGGAAAACTTTTGGGGTCCGTGTCCCCAGGAAGGTGGTGACTGGACTTGGTGTGCTCTGAGACTTTTGCTGAGTCACTCCAGGACCAGCACTGGCACCAAATCAGAATCTGCATTAACTTGCTGAACACAACTCTTCCCACTCTAGTGACTTCCTGAAATCCTGCCTCATCCAACTTGCGTACTGCATGAGGCTTTATCAGTGGCTGAAACTTACAGGAGCTGGCAGGTGACAGCAAACTTCAGGGTGTCCTGGCATTTTGTGGAGCCACCACAGGCCTGGTACTGGTGACAGCCATCCTCGGTTTGCAGCATGGCCTCTCCTACATGCCTCCAGGTCTAGCATAGGAAATGAAAAGCCACAGAATGCTTTGTAGTTCCTAACAGCGAGTCCCCAGCCGATCACAGGCAGTGGCTGACGTGGGCCTACACTGGAGCTCCTTCGAAGAGGCCCCAGAACTAACATACTTGGAATTTAGCTTCAGACCACAGCAGAGCACCACCCAATTAGCTCCACAAATGGTGCAGACAAAGGATGGTCTCAACAGGCACCAGAGATCACAGGGACAAATCCCACTCAGAGGGGTAAGCCCCCTGCAGAGCAGTCCATTAGCGTGGACGTACCAAACCCCAGTTAGTCAGCCTAAATGTCAATCCCACCCACTAACATTTCAATAGCAATCAAGGATTAACTAAAACAGAAGGGCACTCACAATCCACACAAGGGACACTCCTGGATCACCCAGCACAGGTGAAAAGGGAGACTTGGCACCTAGTACATAAGGCCACCTGGCCAATACTGGGAAATGTAGCAGATCTACCTAATACATAGAACAAACACAAAGAGGCAGCCAAAATGATGAGACAAAGAAATACACCCCAAATAAAAGAACAGGAGAACACTCCAGAAAAAGAAGTAAATGAAATAGAGACAAGCAACCTACCAGATACAGAGCTCAAAACAAGTTATAAGAATCCTCAAGGAACTTAGTGAGAACTTCAACAAAGAGATAGTAAGCATAAAAAGGGTATAAAAACCATAAAAAAGAAACAGTGAGAAATGGAGACTATAATAACTGAAATGAAGAATGCCCTAAAAAACATATCAACAGATTGGGTAAAGGAGAGAATCTAATCAGTGATTTGAAAGAAAAGTTAGCAGAAAACACACAATAGGAACTGTGAAAAGAAAAAATAATTTAAAAAAGGATAGTTTAAGAGACCTCTAGGACAACATGAAGTGTAATCACATTTGCATAATAAGGGGTACCAGAAAAAGAAGACAGAAAGCCAGGGATTGAGAACACTTTTGAAAAAATAATAAGAAAATTTCCCTCGCCTGGTGAAGGAAATAGACATACAAGCTCAGGAAGCACAGAGAGTCCCAAACAAGATGAACCCAAAGAGGTCCACACCAAGGCATATTATAATTAAAACTGCAAAGGATAAGGACAAAGAGAGAATTCTAAAGGCAAAAAGAGAAAGGCAATTAGTAAATTATAAGGGAGCTCCCATAAGATTGTCAGATGATTTCACAACAGAAACTTTGCAGTCCAGAAAGGACTGCACAAAATATTCCATGTGATGAAAGACCTACAACCAAGACTACCCTACCCAGCAAGGCTATCATTTAAAATAAAAAAAAAACAGATAAAGTGCTTCCCAGACAAGAAAAAACTAAAGGAGTTCATCACCACCAAACCAGTATTACAAGGAATGTTAGAGGGACTTCTTTAAGATAGAAAAAGAAAGAAATGAAAAATATGAATAAAATGGCAATAGCTACATATCTATCAACAATTACTTTCAATATAAATGGATTAAGTGGACTTATGCTGCCTACAAGAGACTCACTTCAGATTGAAAGACACACACAGACTGAAAGTAAAGGGATGGGGAAAATATACTTAATGAAAATAGAAAACAAACAAACAAACAAAAAAGAATCAGGAATAGCAATACTTATACCAGACAAAATAGACTTTTAAAAAAAGGCTATAACAAGAGACAAAGAAGGACCCAGTAATCCCATTTCAGGGTATTTATTCAAAATGATACTTTCAGAGGGTAAGTGCATCCATATGTTCATTGCAGTATTTTTTTACAATGGCCAAGATGTGGAGGCAGCCTGGGTGTCCATTGATGGATGAATGGATAAAGAGGAGGTGGTACATATATAAATGGAATATTGCTCAGCCATGGATGGAATGGGCTCTTGCCATCTGTGGAAGCATGTATGGACCTGGAGGCTAATATGCTGAGTGATGTATGTCAGACAGAGAAAGACAGATGCTATGTAATTTTGCTTATGTGTGAAATCTAAAGAACAAAATAAACAAAACAGAAACAAACTCATAGATACCAAGAACATTTTGATGGTTGCCAGATGGCAGTGGGTTTGGGATGTGTGTGAAAGGGAAAGGGATTAAGAAGTACAAACTGGTAGTCACAAAATAGTCATGGGGATATAAAGTAAAGCATAAGGAATATAGTTAATAATATGGTAATAACTATGTATAGCGCCAACTGAGTATTACACTAGTCAGGGAGATTACTTCTTAAATTATATAAATGTGTCTCTACCCACTATGTTGTATACCTGAAATTAATATAAAATAATATTAAATGTCAGGTGTAATTGAAAATTTTAAAAGGGGGTGGGGGAAGTGAAGGGAAATAAGAGGCTCAAAGTTCCAGGTATGAAACAAGTAAGTCACGGAGATGTAATGTACATCATACAGAATATAGTCAACAATATTATGATAGCATGATATGGTGTCAGATGGTTACTGGACTTATTATGGTAATCACTTCTTTAGGTATATAAATGTTGAATAACTATGGTATACACCTGAAACTAATGTAATATTGTATGTGAGCTAGCTTTTTAATAAAAATCTTTAAAAAATAAAAAACTCAAAAAAATTTACTTTTATTAGATCCAACGTACTCAGTTTTGTGAAAAGACAACCTCACAATGCTCCCTAAAATCACTTGTCTTTATAACTTCCTTTAGTTTGTATTCAGACTTCAGTTTGCAAAAAGATATAGTAATTGACATAATGGATTTATTTCCTTGAGTAATTAACATTTCAGATGTACTTTTGTTCTATCAATTTCCGCTAAAACCAGGAGTCTGAAAGGATGTTATTTTTGCCTAAAAACAGCATGCATCAGGTTTAGGTCACCCTAGGGCTTCTCCTTTTAATTTTCTGCTCCTGTCCTATGCCTGTGGAAGAAACATCCTGGCTGTGACAAAGCCTCCTTCCAAAAGAAGAATTCTGGACAGCATCTCTCAAAGGAAGAAAACTTCCATTTAAAATTTTTACCATATCACATATTTTTATGGGTCATTTATTTTTGGTGTTCCCTGACTGCTTCGTCTTTATCCATTTCCTACTCCAGAATGTACCCTTCATGGTAGTGACGTATTTATCTACCTTTGTCTTTCTTCTCTCTATGCAAGTCCCTGTTAGCTGCTAGTGACAAGCGCAGAATATAAAGGTGATTAAGAGGCAGTTTCTACCCTCAAAAAGCATACAATTTAATGGCCAGGGTTGCTTTTTTAGAGATTTAGAAAATCAATAGCAAAAGGCTATAACAGTTGATCAAATGAATATAATTTCCTTCAATTGACAAGGGTTAATTATGCTATGAGAGCTAACTATTCCTTCCAAAAATAATGCTCAAATTAAGGTTGTTCTATTTTCCAAATTTCACATTTGCTCATAACTTGTTATTTAATAATTAAGTCATTATGCCTTCTCTTATGGGTGTTGGATTGTAATCCTTAAATCTAATAACCTTCTTACAGGATAAAGAAATCAGAAGAGTCAAAGAGCAGATGAGGACTATATATGAGGCAGCGGAGGACTCTTTAAGTGTTTCTGAAATCACCCTTGGAGGCACCTCATGTCAGCCAGACAGTCTATAACCAGAAATCATATTAACAATGTAAAATGATTTTTTTTTTACTATTATACCTACATTCACATTAATGCAAAATACCTATGTAGAAATGCTATTATTCAACTGCAAATTAATTTTTAAGAGTGGTGCAGAATGTTAAATAACTGGTGTCTTTTTTCCTATTCTCTGCTCTGTATTTCACATTTGTTGCTCAGATACCTTGGCTTCCTGGAGATTTATAAAAGCAGGAAAAAAATCTGTGAACATTATGGGTATTGTGTGCACGCTGTCTCAAGTTATTTGCCCCTACTGTTTCAGGCCTATGTTCTAAAATGCAGTCATGGTAGGCTAATGTTTCTCTGGCCACAATTATGTAAGGCTAATAATTACAATTAATGAAGTGCTAAACAAAAATGGTAATAAGTTGTAAGTTACTAAATTATAAACATGAACATCCACCAAATACATAGAGAAATAACTTATATAAAGTTATCAAAAATATATATTGTAATGAAAGCATATATATTCATTTAGGCAAAATTTATTTATCATCTACCATTTGCCCTATTCTGGGTTTTATGCATATATGAAATTGTTCCCCTCCATAAAGGACTTAGTCCTGAAAGTATGACAAATATACAAACACAAGCATGGAATAGAACATACTACCTCGCTGATCATTATTTCTCAGTCTCTTTTGTTGGCTCCTCATAATCTGATTTCTCCCTAAAATTGGTGTTTCATGGCATTTTTTTCCTTCTTTTCTCACTATGAGTTTTCCGTGAGCAATTTCCTTCCCTATCTCAGCATCAATTACTCCGCTAAGCTGGTGAGTCCTAGATACTTCTTTTCAGTCTAGATGACTTCCTCAATTCTCTCTATATCAAGCCAACTTAACACTTCTATCCAGATATCCCATGCTCATTTCAAAAACAATTTATCCAGAATGTCTCTACATCTTTCCCTCTTTACTTTATCTATAAACTTAATATATATATAAATAATATATAAATATATATATTTATACTTATATATAAATACATATAAATATGTATATATACATATACATATATGTGTGTATATATATATATATATATATATATATATACACATATATATAAAATTATGATGCTCTGTAGCCCGGCCAGATATCTAGCCATCACCCAGACTCTCTCCTTTGTCTTTTTCTCACCATCCAGTCTGTGCTGCTCTGTGCCCTGCCCCTTTGATATACCTCACAGCCTTATGTCATTTCCCATCATTGCTTCAGTTCAGGCTCTCATTCATCCACCCATTCATTCATTCATTTAGTACATATTACTAGAGTGGGGTCTCCATTTCAGGCCCTCATCTTCTTATTGCAATAATCTCCTGTTTTTTGCCTCTAATATCATATCTGTAAAACATAGAAACTTTCTTATTTCTGCCAGAGTAATGATTCTAAATTGCAAATCTGATCCTGTTAGTTCTCCACTGAAATATCTCCCTTGGCTGTTCATGGTCCTAAAATATGGTTTCATGTATTGGGATTGGAGGAAAGAGGTGTCAGGAAATTGTTAAAATATTAATGATCTTTTCAACATCTAATCCTAAAGTAGAATTGATATAAAGCAGAAAACATCAAATCTTCTCATCTCCCACATTCTACCAAAGCCCCATTTTTAGAATAGCCTCTCCCCTCTTATCCCACAGCACATTATATATACTTTAAGGCAGTTTCTATAAAATTGCATTGTTTGTGTTTATTATTCATTAGTTTCTTTTAAATATGGTGAATTTTAAAAATACAAAGAAGTACAAAGAGAGTAACAAGCATCTATATTTCCTTCATCCACAATTTATCACTTTAAAATGTTTATTTACCTAAGTCTTTTTGTTTTTTGTCTTTAAAAAAAAAATCACTTTTGTTTAAAAATACATTCTGGGCGGCGGCGGCGGGGAAATCCCAGCCCGCGGCGGGGTCTCGGCCAGCCGGCGGCGAAAACCGCGGTGGCACCCGCAGTTCCGGGCACACAAGGGATCCCAGGGCGGAACAGAGAGCACAGAGACCAGGAGGGCCCAGCTTAAGAGGCACAAGATTCAACATATCCAGAGGCCAACTCCAGACCAAACCAGAGTACTACCGGGTTTGACCTACAAGTCACACACCCAGAGGGAATTCTCTGCAGGCACTAGAGCCCATAGAGGCCAAACCACATTTAAGTGGTCAACCCTCACGCAGCAGAACGCCATGCGGTGGGCAGAGCCAAGTCTCACAACGAGTCAGCCTAGGAGTTAACCCCACATACTCACAAGCAAAAAGCAATTAAAGATCTTCTTGAACAGGACAATATACACAACACAAGAGTCACCTTTGGATCACACGCAGAGGAGAAGAACGAAGTAGTGCAAGTCAAATGTAAAGGACACATACTACATAAGATAACCTAGCAAGAACTAAGAACTCTAGGGAATCTACCTAATACATCAAAGCAAACACAGAGAGTCAGCCAGAATGGGGAAGCAAAGATACACGTCCCAAATAAAAGAACAGAAGAAACCTCCACAACTGGAACCAAATGAAGCAGATGTAACCAACCTTTCAGAGACAGAGTTCAGAACACTGGTGATAAGAATGCTTAAGGAGCTTAGAGAAGACATAAAGAAGGATGTAGAAATCATAACGAACAACCAGTTAGAACTAAAGAACACAATTACCGAAATTAAGAACTCACTTGAAGGAATTACCAGCAGGTTAGATGAAGCAGAGGATCGAATCAGTGACTTAGAAGACAAGGTAGCAGAGATCACCCAAACGGAACACAGAAAGAAAAAGAATGAAAAACAATGAGGATGGCTTAAGACACCTCTGGGATAACATCAAGCGCAACAACATGCGCATCATAGGAATACCAGAAGGTGAAGAGAGCAAGCAAGGGATTGAGAACATATTTGAAGTAATAATGTCCGAAAACTTCCCCAACCTGATGAAGGAAACCAACATACAAGCCCAGGAAGTGCAGAGAGTTCCAACCAGGATAAACCCAAACAGGTTCACACCAAGACACATTATAGTTAAAATGGCAAAGCTTAAAGACAAAGAGAGAATCCTAAAAGCAGCAAGAGAAAGACAGAGGGTTACATACAAGGGAACTCCCATACGACTATCAAATGACTTTTCTACAGAAACATTGAAGGCCAGGAGGGAGTGGCAGGAGATACTCAAAGTGATGGAAAACAAAGGCCTACAACCTAGATTGCTTTATCCAGCAAGGCTATCATTTAAAGTTGATGGAGAGATAAAGAGCTTTCCAGAAAAAAATAAGCTAAAGGAATGTATTACCACCAAGCCAGCATTGCAAGAAATACTAAAAGGACTTCTGTAAATAGAAGAAAGATCAAAACAACCTAACTACAAATTTAAAAATGGCAATAACTATGTACCTATCAATAATCACTTTAAATGTAAATGGATTAAATGCTCCAATCAAGAGACATAGGGTGGCTGACTTGATAAGAAAGCAAGACCCTTGTATATGCTGTATACAAGAGACTCACCTCAGAACAAAAGACACACACAGGCTGAAAGTGAAGGGATGGAGTAAGATAGTTCATGCAAAGGGAGATGAGAAAAAAGCTGGAGTTGCAATACTTATATCTGACAAAATAGATTTTAAAATGAAGAACATATTAAAAGACAAAGATGGGCACTATATAATAATAAAGGGATCGATCCGACAAGAGGACATAACCCTAGTAAACATCTATGCACCCAACATAGGAGCACCTAAATATATAAAACAGGTACTGACTGACATAAAGACAGAGATCAACAGTAACACTATCATAGTAGGGGACTTCAACACACCTCTGACAACAAAGGACAGGTCTTCCGGACAGAAAATCAATATGGAAACAACAGCCTTAAATGACACATTAGACCACTTGGATTTAATCGATATTTTCAGAACATTTCACCCCAATGCTGCAAAATACACCTTTTTCTCAAGCGCACATGGAACATTTTCCAAGATAGATCATATGTTAGGCCACAAAACAAGTCTTGATAAATTTAAGAAAATTGAAATCATACCAATTGTCTTCTCTGATCACAATGCTATGAAATTAGAAATGAACTACAGGAAAAAAACTGGAAGACACACCAATTCATGGAGGCTGAATAACTTATTACTAAATAATGAGTGGGTCAAGCAGGAGATCAAGGAAAAAATCAAAAGATATCTCGAGACAAATGAAAATGAAAACACGATGACCTAAAATCTATGGGATGCCGTGAAAGCAGTCCTAAGAGGGAAATTCATAGCTTTGCAGGCCTACCTAAAGAAACAAGAAACATCACTAATCAACAGTTTATCTTCACACTTAAGGGATCTGGAAAAAGAACAGCAAAATAAGCCCAAAGGGAGCACAAGGAAGGAGATAATAAAGATCAGAGCAGAAATAAGTGAAATAGAAACCAGAAAAACAATACAAAAGATCAATGAATCCAAGAGCTGGTTCTTAGAGAAGATAAAGAAAATTGACAAACCTTTAGCCAGACTCATTTCAAAAAAGAGAGAGAGGACCCAAATTAATAAAATCAGAAATGAAAGAGGAGAAGTGACAACAGACACCGCAGAAATACAAAAAGTTTTAAGAAATTACTATGAGCAACTATATGCCAACAAATTTGACAATCTGGAAGAAATGGACAATTTTCTAGAGGCGTACAACCTTCCAAGGCTAACTCAAGAAGAAACAGAAAACCTGAATAGTCTGATTACCACCAGAGAAATTGAATCAGTAATCAACAATCTCCCAACAAACAAAAGCCCTGGACCAGATGGCTGTACAGGTGAATTTTACAAAACGTTCAAAAAAGAATTATCACCTATTCTCCTCAAGCTCTTCCAAAAAAATCCAGAAGGAGGGAAGGCTCCCAAACACTTTTTATGAGGCCACTATCACCCTGATCCCAAAATCAGACAAAGATACCACAAAAAAAGAAAACTACAGGCCGATATCTCTAATGAACATAGATGCAAAAATCCTCAACAAAATATTAGCGAACAGGATTCAGCAATACATTAAAAAGATCATATACCATGATCAAGTGGGATTCATCCCTGGTATGCAAGGGTGGTTCAACATCCGCAAATCAATTAATGTGATACACCACATTAACAAAATGAAAAATAAAAATCATATGATCATATCAATAGACGCAGAAAAAGCATTTGATAAAATCCAACAGCCATTTATGATAAAAACCCTTAAGAAAGTGGGAATAGAGGGATCATATCTCAACATAATAAAGGCCATATATGACAAACCCACAGCTAACATCATACTCAATGGGGAAAAGCTAAAACCATTCCCCCTAAGATCAGGAACAAGGCAAGGTTGCCCACTATCTCCGCTTCTATTCAACATAGTGCTGGAAGTTCTAGCCACAGCAATCAGACAAGAAAAAGAAATAAAAGGCATCCAAATTGGTAAGGAGGAAGTAAAATTATCATTATATGCAGATGATATGATACTATATAGAGAGAACCCTAAAGACTCCACCAAGAAGCTATTAGAGCTGATAGATGAATTTAGTAAAGTAGCAGGATACAAAATTAATATTCAGAAATCAGTAGCATTTGTATATACCAATAATAAAACATCAGAAGGAGAAATTAAAAAAACAATCCCATTTACAATTGATCTAAAGACTATAAAATACCTGGGAATAAATTTGACCAAAGAAGTAAAAGATCTGTCCTCAGAAAATTATAAGACACTGAAGAAAGGAATGAAGGAAGATACAAATAGATGGAAACACATATCATGTTCATGGATAGGAAGAATTAATATAGTTAAAATGTCCATACTGCCTAAGGCAATATACATATTCAACGCAATTCCTATCAAACTACCAACAACGTTTTTCACAGAAATAGAACATATAATCCTAAAATTTATATGGGACCATAAAAAGACCCCGTATAGCCTCAGCAATCTTGAGAAATAAGAACAAAATGGGAGGTATAACAATACCTGACTTCAAATTATACTACAAGGCTACAGTAATCAAAACAGCATGGTACTGGCATAAAAACAGACACACAGATCAATGGAACAGAACAGAGAGTCGAGAAATAAATCCACGCCTATATGGCCATTTAATCTACGACAATGGAAGCAAGAATGTACGATGGGGTAAAGACAGTCTATTCAATAAATGGTGCTGGGAAACCTGGACAGACACAAGCAAAAAAATGAAGCTGGACCACCTCCTTACACCATATACAAAAATAAATTCAAAATGGCTTAAAGACTTAAATGTAAGATCTGAAACCATAAAATACCTGGAAGAAAATATAGGGAGAAACTTCACAGACATTACCCGGAGTAAGATTTTTACTGATATATCCCCTCGCGCGAGGGAAGTAAGAGAAAAAATAAACATGTGGGATTACATCAAACTAAAAAGTTTTTTCACAGCAAAGGAAACCATCAATAAAACAAGAAGGGATCCTACTGAATGGGAAAAGATATTTGCCAATGATATATCTGATAAGGGATTAATATCACAAATCTATGAAAAACTCACTCAACTCAACTCCAAAAAAAACAAACGACCCAATTAAGAAATGGGCAGAGGACTTGAAGAGACATTTTTCTAAAAAGGACATACAGATGGCAAACAGACATATAAAGAAATGCTCAACCTCACTAACCATCAGAGAAATGCAAATAAAAACCACAATGAGATACCACCTCACCCCAGTCAAAATGGCTATCATCAATAAATCAACAAACAACAAGTGCTGGCGTGGATGTGGAGAAAAGGAAACGCTTGTGTACTGTTGGTGGGATTGCAGATTGGTGCAGCCACTATGGAAAACAGTATGGAGGTATCTCAAAAATCTGAAAATGGAACTACCCTATGACCCAGTAATTCCACTCCTAGGTGGAGTTCAAAACTCCAATTCAAAAATCTTTATGCACTCCTATGTTTATTGCAGCACTCTACACAATAGCTAAGACATGGAAACAACCGAAATGCCCATCGGTAGATGACTGGATTAAGAAACTGTGGTACATTTATACAGTGGAGTATTACACAGCCATAAAGAAAGAAATCTTACCATTTGCAACAACATGGATGGACCTAGAGAACATTATGTTAAGTGAAATAAGTCAGACAGAGAAAGATAAGTACCATATGATCTCACTTATATGCGGAATCTAAAGAAAAGAATAAGTGAATGAACTAATCAGAAACAGTTTTGGAGACAAAGAGGAAAAACTGAGGGTTGCTAGATGGGCGGGGGGGGTAGAGGTAAGGGGGAAGGTGAGGGGATTAGAAAACAATCAGTAACCACAAGATGGTCACGGGGTTTTGAAAATTAATCTGGGGAATGTAATTTAGTGGTTACCAGAGGGTAAGGGGGTTGGGGGGTGGGAGATGAGGGAAAGGGGGATCAAATATATGGTGATGGAAGAACTGACTCTGGGTGGTGAACACACAATGTAATTTATAGATGATGCGATACAGAATTGTGCACCTGAAATCTATGTAATTTTACTAACAATTGTCACCCCAATAAATTTTTAAAAAAGTAGTAAAAAGTAAATTATTATTAGGAAAGGGAAGAGAAAGAAATAAAAATATATGAAAAACGTACATGAAATTTGAAAAAGTTAACTGTTTGCTATTCAATATAGATAAGTAAATCCATAAAACCCTACACCTATTTTTCATCAGGCCCTAAGAGTATTGTACCAAATGGCACAATAATATATGCTGGTAATGGTACCAAATAATTATTAAAAGTAGCATTTGTCATTAAGTTCTGCATACTCTTAAGAATGGAGGGACATCAGCAATACATTTTAGAAAAGTACCCATCAAAAGAGTTAACACAGGGGTGTCCAAACTTTTTTCAACATTTTTCACCAAGGGCCATATGCGGTAAAATACACAAACAGCCGGGCCACTCACTCGAGGTGAAGTACGTATTGCCTCACCTGGTTTATTTAAGTAAACTAAATATATTTTTGGAATTTGCTGCGGGCCAATTAAAAATGGATTGCGGGCCGCAGTTGGCCCGCGGGCCGCAGTTTGGACACCCCTGAGTTAACATTTTTTGCATTAGAATTGAAACATAATATACTTCATTCTGTTGTCCATATTATAATAAAAGCCTTAACTCAAAAAAAAAAAAAAATACATTCTGCTTATGGCAAATAGTTAAAATAGTGCTGAAAATTAGGAAGATTAAAGTTTGAGAAAACTCAAAACTTTATCACCCAGAAATAAACTTTATTAGCATTATATAATTACTGGTCAACTCATCGTCAAAAGCATATATACAAATAGGATATGGAAGCCAGGTTGGCTGACAGTTTACTAACAGAGACTATATTATACATAATATTTATGGGATTTTAACAAGAGAAAAAGAAACTAAAGAACATCTAAAGAACTACTTAACCAACAAAATTGTCCCTCATAGTAACAGATATTATTATTATCTAAAAGACTCTTCCAAGTTTGTAAAATAAATTTACAAAAAGCATTAAGATGTTGGACTCAGACTGATTTTCTTTTCCAAAATACATTGTTTCAGACTCTATTAATTAATTTCCTGCTATGAAATAGACTTTAACACCTTTATACTTTTACCTATCTTTTCCTTCTACCTTTCTATTCTTTAATTATATTATTAATCTTATATTGTTAAGGTTTTAATATTTACTGTGCTTTTCAAAAAACATTTATTTTGATATAATTTCAAAGCTACAGAAAAGTAGTAAAAGCAGTACAGGGAATTCCCATTTGCCTTATACCTAGACTTCTTTAATATTACACTTTACCACACTTGCTTTATCGTTTTATCTATCTAGTTTTTTTTCTGAAACACTTCAGAGAAAATTGCAGACATAGTCTCTGTTTACCTCTAAATTCTTCAGTGACTACTGTCCTTTTTCTGACCTAGGATCAATCCAAGATAATTCATTGCATTTAGTTACGCCATTTTACTCTCCTTTAATCTTTAACAGATCCTCAGTCTTTGTCATTCATGATAACAACCTTTTTGAAGTTCACTGGTCATTTATTTTGCAACCTGTCTCATCATAGCTCTGTATGATAATGAGTACACACAAGATTATCCAAAGCTTCACCTTCCTAGATCTTTTGATTCAGGTGTAGCTGAATTTCCCTGAGTTCTCACATTTCTTGAGATAATACCTTGGCTGTGTTTGTTTTACTGCGGTTACATTTTCTTTCCCTTGGACCACTGGTTCTCAATCCCAGCAGCACATTGGTATCACCTAGGTGGCTTTCAGGGCGGGGAAGTTCTTGTACCATCAATAATTTTTTAGCCTAACAGGAGGGGGAAATAGAGCTTGACTGAGGTAGATTTGTACTCTGTTGGAATACATCTTCTCTAACAGAGTCTGTTACATATATTATACTACAGCTCACTCAATCTACTTGCATCAGAGAGCATCTCATTTTTAGATTATTTCTCCAACTGAGGGTGCAGTTGTGGAAACTTTATTTTCTTAAGAAATATTCAGCCTAGCTCAGCCTCTCAATTCTACGTATTTCTCCCCAAGTTGCTGTTTTTATTACTCTTTAGCAAAAAGAATGAAAAGAAATGAACACTTACTGATTTGCTTCTCCCCAATTTTGGGGGTATTGTGAGCATCCATAATTCAGTACATTTCTGGCCAACCTATATTGCTCAGGGCCTTAGTAAGTCCCCATATCCTATTCCAGAATCTTATTTCTTTCCATGGGTGTCAATTTTTTAAGTTATTGCTTTAGTTTATGCTCTTTTCCTTATTTGGTTGCTGTTGGTTATTTTCTTGTTGTTGCAGTTTGCAGTTTCCCATAGTGTGAGGTGTTGGAGAAAGGGAGAAATTCTATGATGCAATTTTAACTTGTCATCTTAACACAGCACAACACTTATTTATTTGTCAGTCTTTTTCTAATGGACTATTATCCTCAGAAAGGCAGGTCTTCGCTTTAGTGGACTTAGGGTCTGGCAGAGTGCCTGACGTATAATAAGAACTCAATAAATGCTTTTTGAGTGGATTTAAACACACACACACACACACACACACACACACACACACACACACACACACACATACACAGAATGAGAAAATATACAGGGGAGCACCAAAATGTTATTCATTTAATCAAAACCTGGACTCTCCATTCAAGGTGTCTATTAATATGTGTTTGAACATCATGTACACAATGCATAATTGTATGCATTAATTCAATTAGTGTTGACCCCATCTCAACATTAGCTGAATGTCTGTAAAATCTTACTCCTTCCCACTCTCTCTCTTAACTGCTTATTTTCCCGGCAAATGCATAGAAAGTAGGACTCCATAGAATCACTAATTTACTAAGCATTCTTTTCCCTCCACTTTGTTTGTAATTATAGGCATATCCTTTTACACTTTTCAGAAAGATCTGTTAGAATTCACAACACTAGCACTGGAAATCAAAACACCTTCAGTACCTGTAGATTATATAAAAACAGCCAACCCATTTATTTTTGTAAAAATTTCTTTTGTGACAAAGTAAAAAAAGATATTCTGCTCCCTCTGTACCACAGTGTTCTTTTGTAAAGCTTTACACATTGTCTTAGGACATTCCACTGTGAATAAACAAAACTATTTATTCTTTTCCTCTGCAGTGCTGTGGCAAAACAAACAAACAAACAAACAAACAAACAAATAAATAAAGTTGGTCTTAGGTTTTATCAATGGACACACAGATGGCGTGAACCAAGAGTCACACTCATCCCTGACACAGTAGCTCACAATGCCTCTACCATTTGTCCTTCCTTGAATTAGCTCGCCAGGTTCACATTCACCCCATGGCCTCCCAACATTCTGTCACTTTGACAATATATTAGTTGAATTTTTTTTTTTAATTTACTTTTTATTTAGTTCTAAAACTCTGTTAATACTTTCTCTCTGGCAGCTTTTAAAGTTATTACTTTCTTATATGCATCCAAAATCTTTTAACTAAAGAGATTTCTTAAAATTAAATGAATAAACACGAGATCTCTAGAAAAGGAAAGATGGATGTCACACTATTAAAGATAAATATTTTATACTATTTTTAAATTAAAAAGAGGTCTATTCACCCAATTCTTGGCTGTAGAAAATAGCTACAAGGAGGCCAATGCAGTAAAGTGGAGAAAGCCTATTAAACCTATTGGGCCGTAATAAATATATACAAATGGATGAACTCATTTAACCAATTAATTAATTTACATTTCAAAAAATATTTTTATAGCACTTACAATAATACTATTTGATAAATGAAGGACTGAAAAAATTAGCATGGAGTAAGACAAAATACAAAAAACAGGTTATGATTTGCGTTGGCTACATAATGGCCTGGCAAAGATGCCAACATTCTAATCCCCTGAACCTGTGAATATGTTACTTTATATAGTAAAACAAATTTTCCAGGTGTGATTAAATTAAAGACCTTGAGATGAAGAACTTATTCTGGATTATCCTGGCTTGCCCAATGTGATCCTAAGGGTTCTTTTAGAGGAAGGCAAGAGGCTCAAAGTGTGAAAGAAGGCAATGTGATCAAAGCAAAGGTCGGAGTGATCATACAGCAGTGAGTCAAACTATGCTAGTCACTTTCAGAAGCTGCAAGAAGCAAAGAATGAAATCCTTACTAGCACCTCCAGGAGGAACCAGCCACATTGACACCTTGATTTTAATGAGGCTGATTTTGGACTTCAACCTCCAGAACTGTAAGATAATAAATTTGTGTTGTTGTCACTAAGTGTATGGTAATTTGTTACAGCAGCAATTGAAATCAATGCTGGATTTGTAATGCATTCCATAAGGGCCTGTGTAATACCTAGAAATAAACTGCAAACGCTTCATGATAGAATCAAAGGCAGAATGCTTTCTTTTGTTGTTTTCTTAAAATATGTGATGAAGCTATTGTAAGGTCTTGGTTGTATCCAACTTTTAGAATTGTTTCATATTTCTGCCTAAAGTTCCATATGCTGATACATGAGCATGAAATTCTCCATAGCCCTGTGCAACATAACATTAATTTTGTTGGTTTTTTTTCAATAACACCTCTGATATAATTTCATCTTATTGAATTTATATGGCCTCCTAATTGTGAAAGCAGAAATGTCATTTGAAATGTTAGCCTCTGTGGTCAAGATATTTTCTACATCAAGGAAAAGCTACCAATTCGTAAAGAGTTTTCACACCTGAAAATGAAACCAATTTGTTTTGCAAATCAGTGTTATACCAATTACAAAATCAATCACTAAATAGAGACGTCTTAACAAACAATTTTCCAAAAGGATTAACGATTCTCTACAGAGGTCAGTTACTCAAATGACCCTCAATATAAATACATACATTTAATAATCGATGGTGTGACTAGTTATTTAACAAATGCCACACTATAGAATATAACTTGGAATATTTAATTGACATGGGAGAATGCTCTGGACAATATCATATTATAGCAGAATTTTTTTTTTCTTTCTTAAAACAGTATAGATTTTGTGTTTCTAGAATTCCTTGGGTGCATGTCATGGTTAAGTGTTAGGTCTCTGAAGTCAGACCGCCTGGATTGAATTCCAGCTCTGCCACTTTGACCTGAGTTTAATAACTTAATCTCTCTCTGCTTCATCAAGAAAACGGGAAAAATGATAACACCTACTTCATTTGATTGTTCTTAAGGTTAAATAACTTAAATCATATAAATTACTTATTGATAGAATGAAGCCTTGTACTAGTAAGTCCTCAGTTAGCTATTATTATTAAAGCCAGGAATATAAAATAACTGTCAATCAGTTTCATATATACCTAGAAAGCTACCATTATGTAGTCAGCAAATGTTTATTACAGTCTACTATGTTCTAGGCAGTAAAATATCAGCATCATTTACTATAAAGTGAATCTCCCTCTTAGGCCTAGTTCCAGGCCCTCCTCAGGCCTCGCCGTATTTTAAACACCGGCAACATTATCAGTCATCAAAGCTGAATACAATGTTCAGGATCAGCGCTAAAGGAGGATTAGAACAAGTATGTCATGTTCCAAGAAAATCAGGGTCTAGCCTAAACCTGACTGGGAGCTCGTAAGCCTTAGGACTACAAAATCTTTTCCAGAGAATACAAGAGGATATTTTTCTTTTTTAAAAGTAGAGATTGATGGTAAACATCTAAAAGAAATTAAGCAGGATATAGAATAAGAGATGGGATTATAACTTCACATATTTTATATTCAATGTGTGAATAGTTAATGATTGAGTGGAACTTTTAGCGGAATTTCTGGCAGTTCATTGAGAGCAGAACTCTTAGCAGTCTAAAGGAAGACACTTCTTTTTACATAACTTTTTTTTTTTCCTTTAACAGGAAAAGAAGTTAGCCCAAAAGTCAACTTTCAGCCACATTCACCTGCAGAGGACACTGCAAAAGATGTTCAACAAGAACATTGTGTTTCAATGCATGTGCTCAATATAATCAACCTCTCAGAGAAAACCTGAACCATTGTAATAGGTATTCATTTGCAACTGGGTTGCAAGGAAAAGTCTGGGTTGAAAGAAAACTTACAATTATTATTTTTTTCTTTATATCAACCTAAATTTGATTATATCACCACAGCTGGTTTCAGTATCAGTTATTTCAAGGCATTTACCCCTATCTCAGTCATGAAAGGGTTATAGGGTCTAGTACTCAGAGCTCTCCATACTTCACTCCTTACTATTTGCTCATGAATGCTCATGGTCCAAGCCAGAGAGTACATTGATCTCTTGCTCTACTGCTTCCTTGCCATGTTTGAGGTACAGGAGGTACAGGAGCCTCTGCCTGAGAACCCTCAAGGCTGGCATCCAGTCCGTATTGGTGCAGCCATTCCTTTCCGAGATTTTACAACCTCTTTCCTACTTCAATCATGTGGGAACAAAAATGCAGGAATCAAAAGAGGACTGTGGCTGAGACTTCTGTCTCCTAATATAAATTGTCTCCTCTTCCTTTCAATGCTACAACTCTCCATATGTAGCTAACATGGGTGTATGTTAGAGTATGACTGTGTTGTTTTGACCAGTGTGGGAAGTGAGAATTTATTTTTGCAATTTTTAGGTATTATACTTAAAATAGTTGATTTCCCTCAATTCTAATTTTCCCCATCTTGCAGTGGCTGGACATGATGATGGTGATCCACCTTTAATAATGCAAAGACAACACACCAGAGAACAGAGGAATAGTCAGCCAGGAGAAAGCTGAGTTCCTAGATCATCTCATGAGTAGATAGCCACCTTCTCTAGACCATTTGTCTTCCTCTGGAGTTAGGGCAATAACTTTTATCTTGTTTGTGCTGGTATATTCCTGGATCTCCTCTAGCAGCTTAGCTTGTACATGAACTAATATGGAAAGTGGTCACCAGAAGCAGGTTTCTATCGTAATAAAACCCTAACACACATGGCATTGGCTTACCAGTTGGAGAATAGGCACCAAGAAAACAGATATTGTAGGCTGGAAACATGGTGATATTTGTTATACCCTGGCAAAATATTTGGCCTAATGTTTATTTTTCAGTAACTCAGAAGACTAACCACATACCAACCAAGCCTGAATCTATAGAAGAAGCAGTGAAAAAGGTCAAACTACTGATTAATGTGTTGACATACTTTGCTACTTTTAGCAATAAATTATAGGAGGTTTAATTAGTCAATTGACAAACAGAGATAGAAGAGATAGTTCTGCCTGAGTCTGTTATCTGATTGACTGGGGGTCCAATAGCTTGGGGCCTCACAGTGTGGGGAACACCAACAGCTTTTGAACCTGAAACAGCAGGAGACAGCTGTCATTTTTAGCCAAACAGTTTGAGGCAGCCTGGTTCCAAAAATCAGATTAAGAGTATTGCTTTTTACTTAATCATGTTTTGTTGTTTTGTTTATTTGTTTTCAGTACTACCATTAAAATGAATCAAAGGGATACTAGGTGAACTGACTACAAAGACCACTAATAATGAGGATTAAAAGTCTTAAAAATAAGTGTTTAGATTAAATATTTGGTTTTGAGTACTCCTGGAACTTATTAGAAGCAAAAAAGGTTCTTAAGGGATAGCGTTTTCAAAGAAACCAGTCTGGCCTACACTGGCCTACTAAAGCCTGTGGATTTTTAGATCCTTGAATAAGTCCTAAATCACATCAGCAGGGATTGACCATATATTCCTAAATCCTGGGAATCATAGAATAAGAAAGAGAGAATCTGGGTTCCTGGATGACATGGAGACAAGATATTTTAAAGCCTTTCCGAGAAATAAATTTCTTAATGGCATGTAGGTCACTGTATTTCTATGAATTGTGATACAGTGGTAACTCGGTTTTCGAACGTAATCCGTTCTGGAAGAGCAATCGAGTTCTGAAACGTTTGAAAACAGCCAACAGCTAGGCCTCAGGATCTTGCACTCAGTGGTAGCTGCATGACATGTTCAACTTCCAAGGCGTGTTGGAAAACCAAAGCATTTACTTCCGGGTTTACAGCATTCGTAAACCAAAATGTCCGTCAACAGAGACATTCGAAAACCGAGGTACTACTGTACATCGATAGCTTTGTGCATTTTAACACATGTATAGATTTGTGAAACTACCACCACAATTGGGACACAAACGGAATTCATCAGCAAAGGTACCTGGGCCTGAAGATTTCTTTTTGGGAAGTTTTATTTTGTTTTTGTTTTTTTCTATTAATCCATTGTTTTAATAGTTATAGAGCATTTTATGTTATCTATTTGATCTTGGGTGATAGTAATAGGTTTGGTTTCCAAGTTACTCATCCATTTCATTTAAGTGATCAAATTGATATGCATCAAATTATTTGTCATAGTCCCTCATTATCCTTTAATGTATTTGGGGGTAAAGTAGTGATATCCCCTTTTTCATTCCTGATATTGATAAATTGTATCTTCTCTTTTCATGTCCTTTGGCAGTCTTGATCAAGTTTTATCAATTTTATATCAAGTTGTGGACATATACACAATTATATATTAGCCTTTGTAGTTTGCAGTTGCCACATATTTGGAAAATCTCAAACTTTTAAAACAAGATGATTGCCCTTAAATAAAATTTGGGGAGAATATTTTATGCTTGGTGCACCCCCAACTTCCTTTTCTCCAAACTATTATTCTCCCCTTCCAACCTTAAAGTGTATCCTGTGTCTTGTTTCTTCTCTTATCTTACAGTTAATTAATTGCTAAGAAAATATAAGCAGACTATATTTAAAGATGTTATTTCTCTTAGGAATATTTGCATTTTGGTAAGTTTCTCTTGTAGGTTAAATCTTCAAGGACCAAAGGAATAAATCTCTAATGATGGAAATGATAGGTGAAGGGATACAGCATTTGGGGACCCAGTTTATCCTGTAAACCCTTCATGTTCATCCTTCCACTCATCTCACGTGGGAATAAGATAAAGGAGACAAATAAGGAAAAATGCAAAGTCAAATACTAGTTACATAAGGTGTTACTTGATATTCTTACCAAAAGTTATTATTCAAGCAAATTCAGTTCCCTTTAAACAGGGCAAAAAGTGAAACAATTTGCATATAATTTGTATTACTCCATTAACTATACCTGCAACAGTTTGCATTGTAAACTAAATGTGAACATTTTGAAAGAGTAAAGTAGAAAAGAATGCATCTACATGTTTCTATTTACATTTATCATAATAACATTAATGTAATCAACTTATCCTGTTTAATGTGAATAGATTATATCATTTTCCTATACAGTAATTGGAAAATTAAATTTAATTATGGCCTTTTTACTGAAAAAGTTACTGTACCTTGTTAAATTAGGGCCAAAATTATATATATAGATATAGATATAGACATATGCTAAAATGTGTTACATTTTTGAAAATCACATGTTTGCACCACTTTAAATTATGTGTATGTAATAAGTGAGTCTGTCTTTTTGTACACAATATATATTCTTATACATATTTTCTATAAAATAAAAAGAACTATACAAATATACTGTAGTGCCTTTATTACAATTAAGGTTTTTATCATAATTTTAGTTTATGGCATTAATAAAAACATACACATTCATAAAGTAAAATCTTGGAAAAATATTCAACCTTAGTGCAAATTTTGGGTTTCCCTCTATCAAAGCAAAGACATGAGCTTATTTACAAAATATAATTTGACCTATTCACCTACAATGACATGAACCAAACTTCCCAACATTTAATCATTGTATCATTAATATTAATAACCCTCACTCCTGTGTTAGGCTTAATTTTGCTTCATTCCCATCCCTTTGTCCAATCCCCATAGGACTTTTTTCATTGAATTATATTTGCTTCTACTATCAACCTAGGGACTTTGCCCTTTCTTTTGATCAGATAGTGGAAAGAAGAGGGCATTAAATTCTTGCTTGAAATTTACCCACACTTCTGCTACTGGATCTCCTTGTACGAGTATACTCATTTAAAGGAAAAAGAATTTGCTCCTATGTCCACATCAGCAATGAGAACCAAAGTCCTTAATCAGGCTAGACTATGTCACGTACTGGGGTAAGCACACTGACTCCTGTGGGCCTCTCAGGCATGGGCATACTATGGTACCCATCAAACTGGGATTCTTTAAGTATTCATTAGACAATTATTTAGAGATAAGATAGCACAATAAGAGAAAATGATGGAAAATAAGAAAATCCTTCTTAGTGTTTAGCCTCACTTCTATTTTCCTGAAAAATTCAGCTTTGGTGAAAAATTCTCATACCATCATTCAGCAAAATAAAAGCTTTTTGGGTAACCAGATGCCTCAGACCATCATCTCTGAGGCAGTTTGCTGATTACCTATTGTCATTCAAGCACACTTCTTGGGATCTTACCTTTAGCTTTATGTGGCTCAACAAAATATTTTTGTTCATTTGTATTCACCCTGTACCAGACCAGTTCCAATAAACAGAATTTTGTCTATTTCATAAGATTTCTATCAGAGACGTTTCCACACAAGTAATACCTCTGGAAGTCGCCCAGATACATGTTTGATGATGTCCACTCTTATCAGTATCTCCTCTGCCTTCTCTGTTAAGTTCTCTGTGTGTGTTGTTTGGAGAATACAGCCCCAAAGTATTGCATTCCACATACGGGTTTAAGAAGCATACATAATGTTAATGAGAAAATCACAGGCCCAAAATGGCATCACTTGTGCTAAAACCCATGATACCAAACCTAGATTTAATACCTGAACTAATTGTTGTTTCAATCTCTCCCAGAAACATAATCTTAATAAACCAGTTTGGAATTTTCTGGTCAACACCAGAGGGATAATCTGTCATGTGGGCCCTCTTCAGCTCTCATAGAAAGAAGAGGCAATCTACATGACAAAAACCTTTGCCTTCCCCTCCATCCCCCAAAGATGTCCTGGTCTAAAAATAGTCCCTTCTTGTCTTTTGTTAACAGCTCCCTTACCCTTCCCTTCTTCCTATAAAAACCTTCCATTTTGTATCACCCCTCAGAGCATCCCTCTATTTGCTAGCTGGGATGCTGCCTGATTCAGGAATTGCTTAATAACGTCAATTAGATCTTCAAATTTACTCAACTGAATTTTATTTTTTAACAATAGTAATCCACAAAATATCAATTTAATCTATGAAATCGAACTTCCTGTTTAGCCTCTCTCATTTAGGTCTGTGATTTAGGAGACACAAACATAAAACCTGGTTATGGTCATCAATATGCAGTTTATCATATGTGTTTTTCCAAAAGTAAATTATATTGGGAAAATTCATCTTTTAGAATAATGGTGATCACACTTTAAATCCACCATGTTATGGAATATATTTTGAACTTCTAGGTCTCAGAGGAACTATGAGTTTTATCTATAGCTATACATAGGGAAGAGAGAAGATTAGGGGCAATGAAATGGCCTGCATAAATAAAAAAAAGACTATATAACCAATATTTTTTATTAGTCCCTCTTCAATATATTTACATAAGGGAGAGAAAAAAAAAAAACCAAAAACATTTGAAATAGCACAAAGGCCCTTGGCTTATTAGTTTTTTCAGAAGCTTGTTTTTGTAGAGGCCATGGTGTTCTGTTTGGAATACAGCCCCAAACCATCACATTCCATTATAATTAACTGGGCTGCATGTGACTATTCTACTGATGGGCTGATTTTGAGATGGAAATTTTGGAGGAATCACATCAAATACCAGAGAATGCACATGCATTTTATATAAAAGAATTGTAATTAAACTTCAGTCATCCTCTCCTACAGAGAACATTGAATTAGAGTCAAAATTGGTTTCTATTATGTTTAAGTCTATCAGCGGCACTGGGGGAAGATCATTAAGACACTAGAGCAAAGTGAAATCTGTGTGCAAATGTTCTATTTATTATAAAGTGTGGGTGAATTCAAAGCTATATCCAGGGTGGGTGCTGAGGGCAGCTCCACAGTGGGATGCAAATGTAATCTACAATGATTCTTGCCAACATAACCCTGCCACAAGAGCAGGGACTTGATCATTTAAGTAAGAAACCCTTCCATGGAGTGCACAGCTCCCTGTAGAACAGCCTATGAAGAATCAAGAAAAATAAGGAGTCTCTTTGGATTTGAATTTAAATTTGCACTACCTTTCCCCCTTCTTCTCAATTAGATTGAGGTTAGGTTATCAAAGTTGCCCATATCCTTACAGTTAAAGGGAAAAACCACAGTCCCAAAATGACATCACTTTTGTTAAAGCCCATGATACCAAACTTAGATTTAATATCTGACCTAATTGTTGTTTCAACCTCTCCTTGAAACATAATCTTAATCAACCAATGTGAAAATTTCTGGCCAACACTAATGAAGTAATCTGTCACTTGGGCTCTCTTATGCCCCATACCCCCTAACCACCCAAAGATGAGGCAACTGACATGATTAAAAACCCTTGCAGTCCCTTTCCTCCCAACGGAAGATATCCTGGTCTGAAAAATAATCCTTTCTTTTCTTTTGTTAATATCGTCTTTGCCTCACCCTTATTCCCATAAGAACTTTACATTTTCTACAAACACTCAGAGTACCCTTCTGGTTGCTAGATGGAAGTGACTCCATTCAGGAATCACTTAAGAAAGTCAATTAGATCTTCAAATTCAACTCAGTTGAATTTTGTTTCTTAATACTTACAAAAAGCACCTTCCTTCTTACTCTCTCTAAAGCAGAGTTTCTTGAAGAAGAGTAAGAGAGGTACCAACCTGGTGCTGAATTGGAAAAATAAGCCAATCTTCCTATTATTATGATTCACTCTTGTCAAACATCATCAGCAGAACAAAGGGAAGAATTTGACTCGTCCCCCTTTCAAGCATAATTTTCACTCTGTTTTTTATTAATTCCATTCTTCTCCAAAGTTCATAATGTATATTTCAGCATAATATATTCTGTATGTATTGATTATACCAGCCTAGGGGTACAATCATTCAATCAGTAAGCAAGTAACCAAGCAAGCAAACAAACAATCAAACCAGGACCTTCTGGCCAAGATTGCAGAATAGGTAAATGTTGTGTTTTCTCCCTCTCAGGACTACATCAAAATTACAATTAACCTACAGAACTACCATCATTGAGAATCACCTGGAGATTAGCTGAACAGAAGTCCTATAACTAAGGATATACAGAAGGGGCCATGACAAGATTAGTAGTAGGGGTGAAGACCTGGAATAGGCTGGGCCCACACCAAGCCATGGCACATAAAATCCTAAATGGATATCTCTGCTGTGGAGGGACCCTGAAGAGCAAGGGGCCTAGCCCCGCACCAGGCTCCCCAGCCCAGGGTCGAGTGCTTGGAAAAGAACTTTCCACAACTTCTGGCTGTGAAAACTAGAGTTTATGGCCGAATGAGAATGAGGGCTGCTGGAGTCTTAGGCATTCCTCCTAAAGGGCCCACACACAGACTTACTATTGACAGACTCACTTGTTCTGATCTCCAGTGCTGGTGCAGCACATTGAAAGGTGCCAAGGACATACAGGTAGGAGCTGAGTTGTCTGACTCCAGAGTGAGAGCTGGAGGGGCAGCTTTCTCTGAGACAGAAATGTTGGCAAAGTCATTTCTCCTTTGTTGAGCCTGTTCCCCACCCAGCATACAGACCAAATGCAGGTGGGTGCTCTTTATCTATGTATCCATCAACTTAGCTGACACTGTTCACCCTGCCCTGATTCTATGAGACCTCACCTCACCCAACTTGCAGGCCTACCCAAACCACTTCCAATGGCTTTTCAATATAAATGGCTTGTCTTTGCTCATGCTGAGGATGTTTCTAATATCTCTCAAAGGTTCACAAACCCCAAATAAGTAGCATCTGGCCTCAGCATGCCCTGTACCTCTTGCTAAACAGCCCCAAACACAGCAGTAGTGGCAACCAGGCTTGGCTCACAGCTTAGGCTCTCCCAATCACCTCCAAGCCCAGCACAAGGAACAACCACCTGGAGGCCACTTTGTAGGTCATAACAAGTGGCTCTAGTCGGCACAGGCAGCAGCGGACCTTGCCTGCAATGGAACCCCTCCCAAGAGGCCCCACGACCAATATAGCTGGTGACCAACTCCAGGCCACACCAGAGTACCACACAACCACCTCCACAAATAGCACACCAAGGAGCAGACTGAGCAGGCACCAGAGCAGCTAAAGTGAATCCTGCTCCATAAGGTCAGTGTAGGACTACAGTTCCTACACTGTAGTCACAGTCAGTCCTCACAAAAAATCAGCCTGATGGTCAATCCCTCCCATTGATGTGCAAATAGCAACTAAAGCTCAACTACAACAGGAGGGCACACACAACCCACACAAGGGACATGCCTACAGCACCTGGCTCAAGTGGCCAGAGAGACTGCATTGCTGTCCCTCACAGAACACCTACTACATAAGGCCACTCCACTAAGACTAGGAGACATAGCAGCTCTGCTTAATACATGGAAACAAACACAGGGAGGCAGCCAAAATGGAGAGACAAAGAAACATGTCCCAAATGAAAGAACAGAACAAAGCTCCAGAAAAAGAACTAAACAAAATGGAGATGAGCAATCTCCAGATGCAGAGTTCAAAACACTGGTTATAAGGATGCTCAATAATCTCAGAGAAAACTTAAACAAAGAGATAGGAAACAAAAATGGAGATAGAAAACATTTTTTTTTAAAAGTCAGAAACAAATACGAGAATTGGAATGAAGAATACATTAGAGGGAATCAATAGTAGATTACGTGAAGCAGAAGATCTAATTAGCTATTTTGAAGATAAAGTAGCAGAAAACACCCAATCAGAACAGCAAAAAGATTAAAAAGTATCTGAAAAATGGAGGAGAGTTTAAGAGGCCTCTGGGACAAGATCAAGCATATCAACATTTGCATCACAGGCATACCAGAAGGAGAAGAGAGAGAGAACAAGGAACTGAAAACCTATTTGAAGAAATAATGATGGAAAACCTTCCTAATCTGGAGAAGGGAATACACAGATAAGCCCAGGAAGTGCAGAGTCCCAAATAAGATGAACCCAAAGAGGCCCACACCAAGACACATCATAATTAAAATATGAAAGATTAAAGACCAAGAAAGAATCTTGAAAGCAGCAAGAGAAAAGTAGTTAGTTACCTACAAGGGAGATCCAATAAAAACAGTGGATTTCTCAACAGAAACTTTGCAGGCCAGCAGGGATTGGCAGGAAATATTCAAAGTGATGAAAATAAAGGACCAATAACCAAGAGCACTCTACCCAGGAAAGCTATCATTTAAAATCTAGATGAAGAAAAAGATAAAGGTGTTCATCACCACCAAACCAGTATTACAAGGAATGTTAGGGGAACTTCTTTAAAAAAAAGGGAAAAAAATTATATATATATATATATATATATATATATATATATATATATATGAATAATAAAATAGCAATAACTACGTATCTATCAATTACTTTCAATGAAAGTGAATTAAATGCTCCAATCAAAATATAGGGTGGCTGAATGGAGAAGAGAACAAGACCCTTACATATGTTGCCTACAACAGACTAACTTCAGATTGAAAGACACACACAGAATGAAAGTTAAGGGATGTGAAAAAGATATTTCACGAGAATGGAAACAAACAACCAAATAAAAGCTGGTATAACAATACTTATACCAGACAAAATAAACTTTAAAACAAAGGCTATAACAAGAGACACACACAAAAAAAACACAGTAATCTCACTTCTGGGTATTTATGCAAAGAAACACAAAACGCTATTTCGAGGGGATGTGTGCATCCAAATGGCCATTGCAGCGTTGTTACAGTGACTGAGATGTGGAGGCAGCCTGGTGTCCAGCAAAGGATGAATGGATAAAGAGGAGGTGGTACATATATACAACAGAATATTGCTCAGCCATGGATCAGAATGGGTTCTGCATGGACCCATGGGTCAGAATGCATGTCTGGACCTGGGGGGTATTGTGCTGAGTGCAGAATGTCAGACAGAGGAAGGAAGATGCAATATAAGTTTGCTTAATTCAGAATCTAAAGAACAAAATAAAAAAAAAACAGGAACAAACTCAAAGAGACTGAGAAAATTTTGATGGTTGCCAGGTGGGGGGGAGAGAGGGGTTAGGGTGTGGGTGGAAAAGGGGAAGGGATTGAGAAGCACAAAGTGGTTGTTACAAAGTAGTCATGAGGATGTGGGGTAGAGCATCAGGAATACAGTCAATAATACTGTAATGACTATCATGTTTCCCCGAGAAGAATAGCTAGTCGGACAATCAGCTCTAACGCCTCTGTATATTACATTGTAATATAATATAATATAATACCAGGTCTTTATAATATAGTAAAATAAGACCGGGCCTTATGTTAACTGTTGCTCCAAAAGATGCATTAGAGCTGATTGTCCAGCTAGGTCTTATTTGCAGGGAAACACGGTATGTACGATGTCAGATAGGTACTAGGTGTATTGAGGTGATAGATAGGGGACAGTGTGAAAAAGTCAGCAGGATTAAGAAGTACAAATTAGTAGTTACAAAATATTCATGGGGCTGTAAAGTAAAGCATAAGGAACATAATTAATAAAACAGTAATAACTACCGAGTTTCCCCGAAAAGAAGACCTAGCCAGACAATCAGCTCTAATGCGTCTTTTGGAGCAAAAATTAATATAAAAGTCAGTATTATATTATATTATATTATAATATATTATATTGTATTATACCTGGTCTTCTATTAAAATAAGACCCAGTCTTATACTAATTTTTGCTCCAAAAGACATATTAGAGCTGATGGTCTAGCTAGGTCTTATTTTCAGGAAAACGGGGTATGCATAGTACTAGACTATAGGTACTAGACTAGTCAGGAGGATTTCTTCATAATTATACAAATGTCCAACCATTATGCTGTATACCTGAAAGTAATATAAAAATAATATTGACTGTCAATTGTAATTGAAAAAATTAAAGGGGGGGAATGTGAAGAGCAATAAAGAAAAGATATTTTTCTGTTTTGAAAGAGGAAGTTGAAACTTTCCAGACAGTAAAAGCAAGGATATCTGAAAGAAATAGAGAATCTTTGTATTAATTTGAAAAGTTCTTTAATTCTTTTTTACTATGTATTCTACCAAATTGTATTATTGAAGGAAATGCAATTATATATCAAGGGAAAGGACATTACTCAGAGTTTGACTTTTCAAATGATGAATTTAGTACTTATAAAAATGATACATTTTGGCTGAAGCCAGAAATAAAAACAAAAATATTATTTTACTGCCATCATATCACTTTACTAAGATCTCTAAAATTACCCTCTTGTGTCACTCACTATTCACATATGGATTTTTTTAATGATAACATATATTTTTATGTACTTTCTACTATCTGAAAAAGCTATTAACATTTTATGCATGAGTTTATCAAATGAAATAAGCTCAACGTGAGTAATTTACTTTAATTCCAAAAGTCATCAAATGGCCACCACTTAAAACTAGTTGTCAAAATAGAAATAAAAACTTAAGTAAAGAATGACTTAATGTCAAATTGTACCATACATAACAGCATATAATTTCAGCTGTCCTTTATGGACCTAAAAAATTTTTGAAAATAATGTAGAAAAAAAAGGTATCGCAGAATCAACTAGTTCATAATTTTGAGCTTTTGTCTTGGTATAGGTATGGTTCTAAATTTTCTTATTCAAGTTAAAACTGACAAAGTGTTTTCCTCACTTATGCCATAACTTATGCCATAGAGCTGTATTTACAGATAAAACTTCCTATAAAAGGTTTTTGTTGTCCTAGTTGTCATTATGTCACTAAACAAATACAACTTCGATGGCATCCAAGACTGATCCACTCAGTCTTAACTACTCTGTAAACCAAAAGCTTTTCATTATGAAAGCCAAATGTACAGGCAATCACTCACTTGTTATTGAGCGGTATTCCAAAGTACATTTTGTACTTTGGCTATTTGAAGGTATTTTGTCAGACTCACAATGATTTCCATGGTGATATATTCTCAGGTCAATTAGAGAAATAAATTTAACCCATAATATGGTGCAATTATAAAACAAATTATAGGAAATACGTATAACAATAATTCTCTGGAAACTATAGTTATTGCTTTTTCAAGAAATGTCAAGAATACCCCCGATGTTTGCTGTAGTGGAATAGGAAGTTTTCCTTCCAACTCCATCCCTGCTTACCTGGTAGTTGCAATAGTTACTTCAGTAACAAAATAAATTTTCCATAGTAAATCAGTAGTAAAGTTTCGGTTCAGGTCTTTGGGATAAAGCCACCAATTCAAGGTTTTCTTTTTTTTTTTTTTTATCAACTCACATGCATAATGAATTCACATTTCCATAAGCAGCTGGTGCTCACACCTACAAATGTATAACAATAACTGTTTCCTCTCTAAGTCCAAATGGAATTCTAGTTAAGCAAAGAAAGTGTCAGAACTGGAGATGAGCCAAAGCAAAAGAATTTAGCATAGTTAAGCAGATTTTCAAACATAGAAAGTAGTTAAATTTCTTCCTAAGAATTCATAATTATAAGGAGATCATTAGAAGAAGATTTAAAACAGCATTGCCGCCTTGCCTTTGATGCTGCAAAATCATGTATCTTTGATGCTTATGCTGCCCCTTACGCTCAATCACTACAATTAGTTTTACGTTCTGTTACAAACTAAGGGAAGCTGTTTATTCAACTGTTTACTCTTTCTCAATACTGAAAACACCACACAGTACTCTCTTAACAAAGAAATTAATTTAAAAGTGAGATTATCATCAGGGCAGCCTACCAAATAAATAAAACAACTCTTTGAAGAGGATTGATTCACTCAGTATTTAGTGCTTCTACGAGTATACACCAAAGATGGTATTGGGACAGTGTTGGCCATGGCAACTGAAACTCATAACCATAAGCCCTGCCCTCACAGACCTTAGTGTCTTGTAGAGAAGTAGAAAATAAACAAGTGAAGAGACAAATGTGTATTCAAAATACTAAACATAAGAAAAACGTTCAGGTGGAGAATACTACATAAAGGGATGATCCACTTCAAAAGGGTTTACAGTGATAGTCAAGAAGACATTTCATCTGCGACTTAAGGAAGAGAAAGAAGCAGCCAGCTGGAGCCCCAAGGGAAGAGAATTTCAAGGAAAACAAACAACAACAACAAAAACCAAAAACAAACAAACAAAACAGCAGTGAAGGAGATCTAAAGCAGGAAAAGCCTGGCATGTATGACAACAGAAATGAAGCCAGATTGGCTCCACTTGGTGAGCTGGGGAAATGAGCCACTGCAGGAGGTCGCTCACGGAAGGTCTTCAGGTTGAAGCTCACATTCGGAATTGTTTTAAACTACATGGGAAAGTCACGAACCATTTTAGGCAGAGGTGAGATTTTTATCTGATTTCATAAGAGATCGTTCTGGCTGTTAAGTAGAGAACACATTAGTGTCTGGGCAGAAGGGGGTGGAGGGGTGGCAAAAAGAGAGGCCCCAAGCAGAAACTGATGAAACAAATGTCAGAATTAACTTTTTTTTCTTCTCTATTGAAAATGAGCAAATCTTAATTTTTCCTGATATGGAACTATATAGGTATTTAAATGAAAGCCATTAAGTTAAGTCAGAGAGTTGGGGAAAATTGTATACAAAAAATCTTTATTTAAAGTTGGTGTTTGTCTAGCTCTGAAGGAAATTTTTACACATATATAAGCTATAAGCTTTTGCTATCGTACATCTCTATTGCACACATACACAGCTTTCACACACACACACACACACACACACACACATATAAGTGCACAATTTAAAACATTATACAACATATCAGAACATATTTCTTTAGAATAGTATTTCCCAAAATTGGAGAACAGAAATTATATTGGTAGTAGAGACATGGCTTTGGGTAACGTTGGACATGGCATTTGATAACAGGACGTAGTGAAAATAATGTTAATTCTCAGAGCAAGGACATTATTTTCTTTTATTTCAACCTAACAATGTCAAAGAAGAAGTCTCAATTTAAGGCTAAAATTTATTTAACATCTTTCTAACATGAGTTAACCTTTATTTTTTCATAATAAAAATCAGATCTCAAGCTCCCATACTTTAGGAGACAGTGATACCGTGTTTCTCCCAAAACAAGATCTAGCCAGACAATTAGCCCTAATGCATCTTTTGGAGCAAAACTTAATATAAGACCCAGTCTTATTTTGCTATAATTATTTTACTATAATATAAGACTGGGTCTTATATAATATAATGTAATGTAATATAATATAATATAATATAATATAATATAATATAATTATAATATAATATAATACCGGTCTAATATTAATTTTTGCTCCAAAAGACGCATTAGAGCTGATTGTCCAGTTAGGTCTTATTTTCGGGGAAACAGGGTACCTAGTTACAATTTACTGATTTTGTTTGATTCTATTGAATTTGTTATTACAGTAAGCTACCTATGGAAAGGGATATTGCTTTTGTATTTTAGTAATAGGGTAAAGATTCCTTAAGTATGTAGTATTTAAGAAAAAAATGTGAATTTATTTTAAGAAAAAAATATAATGGTTTCCAAGATTTACAAAAATCATAAAGGTAGTTCATAAATGACTAAAGTAGGGGAAACACTGCTTAAAATAAAGTTTGTTTCAAAGACAAGGAATATCTCAAACCGTAACAACAATTTTGAAATCATCTGCACAAAAGGCTAGAAAAAAAGTTTCCAGGACACTGCTGACACCTCAGCAGCTTTTGTAACTGTTAGCAAGCTCAGTGAGGATCAGATTAAAGTGGCGATTGTTCAAAGGCCATTCCAGGCAACCTTCAGCCTCCTCTCTCAGACAAGGAGCTATTAAAATAATAAGAAGATAACAATCTGACTCAATTTTCTATGACCTTTGTGAAAAGAATAAGGAATAAATAAGCAACACAGATACAGGATTTATAAATGGGTGATTGTTTTGCAGATCTTTCTTTACAATCAAGGAGAAAGAAAACAATTTCAAAAATATCAACTAAATCTAATAGCCCCATGGAGGTATAGATGATTAAATCTTTATATGATATCAGATATTTGATTGACTTAGAAATAAAAAGTAAAGGTATTTCCTCAGGTATTTCAAAATCTTCGAGATTATTACATAGGACAAATTTGATTTGGACTTTTCTACACAATCTTGCTATTTATTAAACATAGTTATCCCCAAGGAAAATTTAATTTTGTAAGAAACAAAGTATGTCAAACTTTGTACAGTAGTTCCCCCCTACCTGTGGGAGATGCATTCCAAGACCCCCAGTGGATGCCTGAAACTGGGGATAGTTTTAAACCCTTTATACAGGGTTTTATTTCCTATGAATACATGCCTACAATAAAGTTTAATTTATAAATTAGTCACAGTAAGAGATTAATTAATAATAAAATAGAACAATTATAACAATACACCACAATAAAATTTATATGAATATGGTCTTCCTCTCTCTTTCCAATAACTTTCATATATTTCAGTCCAAACCTATTTTTCAATCTGTGCAACCATTCCTTACTGACAGTTAAATAGCTTGGTGTCCCTCCTTTCAGGGAATCCCTTACTGAAGTCTTTGTATAGACTCAATGCTTTCTGGTGCAACATGTTTTGGACATTTTCTGTTCATGTCCTCCACCCACAAATGTAATTTCCATCTTAACTAACTAACCACTTATCATGTGATGTGGTCATAACTTTTGCAGTTTGCACTGCTAAAGCAAAACCTGTATTAATTTCTTTTCCCTTCTTCGCAATTTCACGGATAGAAGATTCATTCTTACAGTAGATCTTAGTAACCCAACTGTACGATTTTTTTCTTTCCTAAGTCAAGAACTTTCACCTTTTTACTTAATGGAATCATTTTACGGCTTCTCTTTGGCATATCTGAATTGCCAGCATCATTACTCTTGCACTTTGGAGCCATTAGTAAGTAAAATAAGGGTTACCTGAACACAGTCACTGTGTCCTAAGTGACTAAGGGGTGGGTAGTTATACAGCGTGAATACGCTGGAGAAAGGGATGATTCACTTCCAGGTAGGATGAGATTTCATCATGCTATTCAGAACGGCATGCAATTTAAAACTTACGAAGTGCTTATTTCTGGAATATTCCATTTAATATTTTCATACCACAGTTGACTGAGAGTAAATGAAACCACGGAAAGTGAGACTGCAGATAAGGGTGAACAACTGTATCGCATAAAATAAATAATTATTGATTTTCTATTGTCTTTATGTCGACATTTATTTCTTGAAAATCGAGAGGACGAGGTCATCGCCTAAGAGCCCATCTAGCTCTGTTATTCAATTACTTTATTAGCCCATGCCCTCATTCATTGATTCAGCAAACATTTAAGTGCTTATTTTACACCCATCACAGTACTTCACTTGGGAGATACAAGACAAACAAGACGAGTTCTTACCCTCAAAAACTTTATCCTACTAGTGGAAGAGAACCACGTGAACTACTATGATGAAGTATCAGAAACTTTCCATGATGTTTCTTAACGTTCTAGTTTATGATCTCTCTCCACTTGGAGCATGCTCTTCAATGATTGCCCCAAATGTGGCCATAGAAGACCATCGATAGGAAAGATCCTTTCAAGAATAGATCATATTAGCTGACCCAGCAATTCAATGCTTTTCCAAGGCAGTATTCCTTGATATTCCTTCATAGAGGGATGTTATCTATTATATAAATCTAAGATGATCCCTGTGTTTTGTTTCCCACTCTCATTATATTGCAGTGCTTATGTTCACTTTTCATCATTTTATATCAAGTATTTGGAGATTAAATACATTTACCAATTATCCATATGTAGAAAACCATGAGGATCTAAAATTAGAATTGACTTGGGTGACTTACATACTACCCAGAGATTTTGAACTTATCATTAGATAAGACTTCAGTTGTCTCCTTTTTTTGATAGTATGGAGACATTTATTACAAACATGAACATTTTGATAGCATAGATTAAGATATATGAATATATATAATAAATATAGACCAGTCAATTGGTCAGGTAGTAATGGAAGTACAGCTATGCATCATTTAACAACAAGTATATTCTGAGAAATGCATCATTAGGATATTTTATCGCTGTGTGAACATCATAGAGTGTACTTACAGAAACTTAGATAGTATAGCCTACTACCTGCCTAGGTGACATGGTATAATCTATTGTTCCTAGGCTACAAACACATACAGCATGTACTATACTGAATACTGTTGGCAATTGTAACACAATGGTAAGTATGTATGTATCTAAACATAGAAAAGGTATACTTTTTTGATATTAAATAACAGGTTTTTAAATTACTCATGGGTCAAAATATAAGCTACAAAGGAAATTAGGAAAGATTTGAAGTTAAAAGAGAATGAAATGATAGGTGTTCTGAGTATAATATGACATCATAGATCTCACCTATGAAACCTTGGTTTCTGCAAGATCACCCACTAAAAATAGTAGAAGGTATCAGAAGAAAGATAGGTCTAGGAGTAAAACACCTGAAATTTATATACATTGTAACTAGAACACTGATAAAGAGGATAACAATCCTAACGAAGTCATAAATAGCATAGTTTAAAAAATATGTTTAGTCTTACATAAACACTGGAATAAATATAAAACTGTATTTTTTTAAATAGGCAACATAAGGAGAATATAAGGAAGTATTAAGGATGCTGCATTATAGCTAGAGGAAAATGCAAGAGATGAGGCAAAATCACATAATTAGCAGGTCCAAGAGGAAACACATGACTCAACTAAGCCCAGGGAAAGAACACGGAATGAATAGGTACCGTGTACAGTACCATGGTATCCCACAGCTGGCAGCATTCAGCAGTATTAGTGCACTTTCCATTTTAGTGTACTGTCTGTTTTACTACTATTACTTTTGGTAAGACAAAATATTAACATATTGGCTTTTTAAAAATGTATGAACCAAAGCAATGTATGCATTATGCTGTCATCATTCTCTTATTTACCAATCACACACGAGCTGGTTCTTATTACAGAAACTTTTGTTGTAGCAGAAGAGTCTTACCACTTACAATAATTCACTATTATAGTGAGATTGATAACCTTAAATGTCTTTATTAGAAAACATGCTGAAATTTGGTTAGTGTCTATATAAGTTAGGTCCAATCAGGAGAAAGAAACAGGGGAAATTTGATGTTATTGTGATTTAAAAAATTATTAATTATGATAGGAAAGTTAGTATAAATATAGAAAGAAAACCCTAAACCGTAATGATCCTAGGTCTGAGGGAGTGTCCAAGGAAGGACAAATTTGAAACGGTGTTTCAAACCTTGTGAAAGAAGGTGTGGTTGCACCCAATTAGGTAACAAAGAAGTCTGACAGATTATTATTGAGCCAGAGCTGGGCCACACCTACCAGATAAGCAGGAACAACTTTTCCATGCACAGATGAATTGAGACTGATGGTAAGTAAGTGGCAGATGAAGTTGGGACCTCACTGTGGATTTGAGAAATGGAGTACTGTGCTCACCTCAGGAGTGATAGAGGAAATAAACCTCTAAGACATAAGTAAGCTGGGCTGACCGGTAAGGCACTGGGAGGTAAGGGCAAGGGGGTTTGGTCAGTGTGGGAGAAGGGGAATTACTTATGTTTCTACTGGAACCAGGAGCTGGAGAAGTGTCCCTCTTCTTAAGTGAATCTTGGGCCTGAGTGGTTCTGAGCCAGCTGATAGGGATAAAGCCTGGGTTGCAGTTCCACTAAATAGCAGGCCCATTGACCCGCCCAGCATGGTGCCAGGAGGACTGAGGGGAGGGTACCGGAATTAGGGATCTTGGGTGAGGTACCACCCCATGCTGTCAGGGGCTCCTAGCTATGTTGTTGCTGCCCAAATTAAGAGCTACAGAAGCACACAACAGACAAATTCTGGAGAAAACGGATCCTATTCCCTATGGCACCTACCACTAGAGATTCTGTGCAGACCAAGCAGTGGAAAACAAAACACATTCTCCTGGAGTCTGGTGCACAAGCCTCTTTGGAAGCAGAAACGTCTTTTAAGATCTTTCTGGCAGGCAGGGGAGAAATATTTATAGGGTTGAGCTGTTTTCAAAAACGCAAAAATTTGGAGCTGAGAGGTAATAAGTCAATCATAACATCAATTTTGTAAAGCTAAAAAAAGATAAATAAACCTAAAAAAACATAGACGGAAGAAAGTAATGAAGAAAGAAGGCAAATTTAAAGACATGAAAAAATACAATAAAAGAATCAATAAACTAATATAATACTGGCTCTTGAAAAGACAAAGAGACAAAACTCTGTCAGGATTGATCAAGAAAAAAATAGTGAAGACTCATATAAAGAAGTTAGAATTGATAAGAAACATGTAGGTGGAATTACAACAGAGGCATAGAAATAAAATAACACTATAACTAAATTTAAGCCAATAAATTTGAAAACTTAGACAAAGAATGTATCTTCAAGGAAGACATAACTTACCAAAACTACCTTAAGAAAACACAAAAATCCTAAAAGCACCTAAAATCATAAAAGAAATTGAATCTGTACATAAAAATCTACCTTCTAACACACACAGACACAAAGAACAATACCAAAAGGCCAAGGCCAAATAATCCTACTGGTAATTTATACTAAACCCCTAAAAGAAGAAAAAGAAAGAAAAGAGAAACACTCAAGTAATTTTATAAAATCAATACAGTTTTGAGTCAAAATCAGAAAAGAACAGTATAAGAAACAACAATTATAAGCCAATTTTACTTTTAATGTAGAAGGAGGCTAGATCAGGAAGGTTTGAGTTCAGTTTAAAGACTGCCAAGAATGACGACTGAAATCTAATTCATGGTGACTTTCATTTCAGTTTCCTTTGAATAAGTAAACAAGCAAAACACAAAATACATGCGATAAAGACACAAGTGAGAGGGTGGATACAGCTTCCCAGTTCTTACTTAGTTTCTCATAGAAGTACTCCTAAGTTTTGTGTTCAGTGAAGAGAGGGCAGGATGAAAAACCCACCACATCAAAGGAGCCCAAGTCACTAGTTTCCTTCCATTTATGCATTAGCAAAATAAATGAGGTCGCATCATCATTCAAGGGTCTCTCTCCTACTGCATAAAGCAGTGTATTTCTACACTAAAATGACATAATTTTGTGTTTTTATTGTATTACTAGGCCCACAATAGGATTAGCCAAAGCCTATTACATATATACACAAAACTCCTAAATGTGTCTATCTACAAATAGAAATCTGTAATATATTTAAAAAGTAAATCATGATCAGGTTGGCTATATCTTAGAAGTGTAGGAATAATGCAATATTAAAAGCTCTCATAATATAACATATTAATAGATTAAGGGACAAAGAACATAATTTTGGTACATATAAAAACATTACATTAAATCAACTTCAATTTAAGATTAGAAAGAAAACTTATTAAACCAGAAACAGAAGAGAATTTCCTTAACCCAAATAAAATAAATTGTACTATGGTTTGGTTAATCAAACATACAATTTCAATTGCTTTTCTAATGCTATTTTTCATTATATAACCCAAAAAGCTTGATGCTCACTTTCCCAGTCTGCCTTAAAAGAGTTCTGGCCTGGGTGACCGAACTTACAGCAGCCATTTGGAAACATGAGGAAAAGATCTATATCCTCTATATCCACGCTTATTTTTACATGAGGAAAGATAACTTCTATGTGTTTGAGACAATAGACTATTGTCACATTTTTTGGCACCTTACAACTGAGCACATTCATAAGTGATCCAGATTATCTGACAAAAATCTACAATGACTACCATGATTAATGTTGACATTCTAGAAGCATTACCTTTATAAATTAACAAGACAAGGATGCCTGCCATTACAGGTGTAGCAGTATACTGACTGTTCTTGTCAGATCAGGATGACAAGATCAAGAGCTAAAATCTGTGAGATTTGGAAGAGGAAAATTAAAACTATAATCATCACAGAAAAGCACTAAAGGTATTTGCAGGCAAATTATTACAATTAATAAGAGTCAGCAAGGATACTAGATAGAAAATTAATATAAAAAACTCAACTGAATTTTCACACTCCAGTAACAGTATAATGTGATTTTTTTAAAGAAACAATAACTCAGTAATCTAGAAATAGAAGGAAACTTCTAAACTTGATAGAGAATACCAACAAAAAGCATACAGCTAACATCATACTTAATTGAACAAAACTTGAAGCTTTCCCATAAAATCAGAAACAAGGCAAGAATGTGTTTTCTCACCATTACTTTTTTTATCTTTACTAAATTTATTAGGGTGACATTGGTTAGTAAAATTATATATGTTTCAAGTGTACTTTTCTATAATACATCATCTATATATTGCATTGTATGTTCACCATCCAAAGTCAGTTCTCCTTCCATCACCTTATATTTGACCCCCTTTACCCTCTTCTACCACCTGCCTCTCACCTTACTTTCTGGTAACCACTAAACTGTTGTTTGTGTTTATGATTTTTTGTTTGTTTGTCTTGTTCATTTGTTGTTTTCAGCTTTATGTCCCACAAATGAGTGAAGTCACATGGGTCTCAACTTATTCTGACTTATTTCACTTAGCATAATAATCTCAAGATCCATCCATGTTGTTGCAAATTTTCACCATTACTTTTGCATATCTTACGGAAAGATTTAGCTAATACAGTATGACAAGAAAGGGAAATAAGGACAGATCCAAGATGGTGAAGTAGATAAACAAAGTGCCTGAATCTTTTTGTGAACACATTAAAATTACATCTAAATTGTAGAACAATCAACCTGGAGAGTCATCTGAAGTCTAATCAAACAAAAGTCCTATAGCTAAAAATATAAAGAAGAAGCCACATCAAGATTGGTAGTAGGGGCAAAGACGCATAATGGTGTGTGTCCCAACCTCCATGTAGTGGTTGAGAATCAGGAGGGATATCTCAGGCACAGAAGTTCCCCCCCACCAAAGGAGTGAGGTTCCCCACCCTAGAGTAGTGCTGCCAAAAAGAGTAGCACCACAACATCTGGCTGTGAAAAACAGTAGGGATTCCGACCATCTGGGTGAGACGGAAGGCTGCGGGAAACCAAGATGTCATCTTAAACAATCCACTCACAGACTCACTTGCTCTCAGGCACTCACCCTGGGATCCAGTGAATAGACAGTGACTTAAGGGTGTTAGACACATATGGGGATTAGATTGAAGTATGTGGTCTTCAGGCAAGGGCTAGAGGACAGTCATCATTTTCCCTGTGAGGAGTCCTATCTTCCCATGCAGCCAGCAGGCAGGTACCATCTTTACTGCATTGAGCCCTCCCCCTCTCCACCAAATCTGAATCTAAATGGTCTGGTAAGCTCCGCTGGGACCCCATCTCACCCAACTCCCCCAACTCCTGAGGCACTTTCTCCATGAGAAGCCATCCCCGCCTTCATTACACTGTTTTTTGAAAAACTATTGGAGTCCAGCAGAACCCAGACAGGAGGCAACTGGCCTCAGTGTGTTCTGAGACTTTTGATGAGTAGCTCCAGGCTCAGCACTGGCATCAAACTAGAATTTACATTAACCCGTGCACACAACTCTTCCAATTCTAGTGATTTCCTGAGACCCTGCCTCACACAACTTGCATACCTCATGAGGCTATATCAGTGGCTGAACCTTAAGGGAGCTGGCATGTGGCAGCAGGCCTTGTGTTGTTCTGGCTTTTTGCAGAGATACCCTAGGCCCGGTACTAGTGGCAGCTGTTCTCGGTTCGCTGTGTGACATCGCCCACATACCTACAGGTTTAGCACAGGCAGCAAATAACATTTGATCACTTTGTAGCTCCTACCAGGTAGCCCAAGCTGGTCACAGGCAGTAGGTGACCTGGACCTGCACCTCCCATGAGGCTTCAGAAATAACATACTTGGAGGTTGGCTTCAGACCACAGCATAGCATCCAATTAGCCCCATAAGCAGCACACACAAAGGGTGATCTCAATAGGCACCAGAGACCAGAGACACTGGGGCAAATCACACTCAGTGGGATAAGCCTTCCCTCAATCCCAGCAGCCCATAAGCTGTGGACATAGCCAAACCCCACAACCAATCAATCAGAGGGTCAATCCCACCCCTGACAATCCAGGCTCAACTGTAACAGGAGGGCACACACAACTCACACAAGGGACACTCCTGGAGCACCCAGCTCAGGTCATCAGGGAGACTGTGCCAGGACCCCACAGGGCACCTACTACATAAGACCACCCAACTAAGATGGGGAGCCATAGCAGATCTACCTAATACATAGAAACAAACACAGAAAGGCAGCCAAAATAAGGAAACAAAGAAATTCATCCCAAATGAAAGAACAGGAGAAAACTCCAGAAATTGAGCTAAATAAAATTGAGGCAAGTAACCTACCAGATACAGAGTTCAAAACAATGGTTACAAGGATGCGCAAGGAACTTAACATGATCTTCAACAAAGAGATAGCAAACATGAAAAAGAACATAGAAATCATAAAAAAGAACCAGTCAGAAGTGAAGATTACAATAACTGAAATGAAGAATACACTAGAAAGAATCACCAGCAGACTAGATGAGCAGAGGATCGAATCAGTGATTTGAAAGACAAGGTAGCAGAAAACACCCAATCAGAATAGAAAAAAGAAAAAAGATCCAAAAAAAAATTAGGATAGTTTAAAAGACCTCTGGGACAACATCAAGCATAAAAACATTCACATCATAGGGGTACTAGAAGGAGAAGAGAGAAAAACAAGGGCTTGAGAATCTATTTGAAGAAATGATGACTAAAAACTTTCTTAACCTGGTGAAGGAAATAGACATACAAGTCCAGGAAGTCAGTTGCAATGTGATTTTGCTTATATGTGGAATCTAAAACACAAAATTTACAAACAAAACAGAAACAAACTCATAGATACAGAAAACATTTTGATGTTTTCCAGATGGGAGAGCTTCGGTGTGTGGGTAAAATAAGGGGCAGAGATTAAGAAGTACAAACTGATTGATACAAAGTAATTATGGGGATGTAAGTTATAGCATAAGGAGTATAGTCAATAATATTGTAATAACTATGTGTGGTATCACAGGGGTACTAGATTTGTTGGAGTGATAGATGGGAGGATGTCGGTGGGCAGGGTATAAAAGGTGAAAGGATTAAGAAGTACAAATTGGTAGTTACAAAATAGTCATGGGGAATGTAAAGTAAAGCATAGGGAATACAGTCAATGATATGATAATAACTGTGTATAGTACTCCATTAGTCAGGGAGATCACTTCTTAAGATATATAAATGTCTAACCACTATGCTGTACACGTGAAATTAATATAAAATAATATTGAATGTCAACAATAATTGAAAAATTTAAAAGGGGAGAAAGGTGAAAGGAAACAAGAGGTCCAAATTTCCAGGTATAAAACAAAGAAGTCATGGGGATGTAAGACATATATATAGAGATATATATAGACACAGATATTATATCTTTGACACACACACACACACACACTCACACACAACAACAACGATAACAACTCAAAATGGATTATAGACCTAAATGTAAAACCAAAAGTATAAAACTCTTTCACGATAACAAAGGAGAAAAACTAAATGACGTTGGGTATGTTGATTAGTTTATAGATACAACATCAAAGTCATGATTCATGAAAGAAATAACTGATAAGCTAGATTTCATTAAAATAAAAAAAAACTTCTACTTTGCTAAAGACGATGTCAACAGAATGAGAAGACAAGCCACCGAATGGGAGAAGAAATTTGCAAAAGACATGTCTAATAAAGGACCGTTATTTAAAACATACAAAGGAGTCCTAAAACTTAATAAAAATAGAACAAACAAGCTGATTTTAAAGTGAGCCAAAGATCTGAAGAGACACCTCACCAATGAAGATGTACAGATGAAAAATAAGCACATGAAAAGATTCTCCTCATCATATGTCATCAGGGATATACAAATTAAAACAACAATGAGATACTATTAATAGTACACACCTATTATATCCAGAACGCTGACAACACCAAATACTGGTGAGTTTGTGGGGCAACAAGAATTCACACTCATTGCTGGTGGGAATGCAAAAGGGTAGAGCCACTTTGGAAGACAATTTGGCAGTTTCTTACAAAACTAAACATAGGCTTACCATATGATCCAGCAATCACACTCCTTGGTATTTATCCAAAGGCGTTAAAAATGTATGTTCACATAAAAACCTGCACACAGATGTTGCTAGAAGCTTTCTTCAGAATTGCCAAAACTTGAAAGCAACCAAGATATCCTTCAATAGGAAAGTGAATAAATAAACTTTTGTGCATCCCAACATGGACTATTATTCAACACCAAACATAAATGAACTGTAAAGCCATTCTGGAAAGGCTATATACTGTATGATTCCAAATGTATGACATTCTGAAAAAGGCAAAACTGTGACAACAGTAAAGGGATCAGTGGTTGCTAGAGGTTAAGGGGGAGGGAGAAATAAACAGGCAGAGCGTGAGGGATTTTTAGGGCAGTGAAACTACTCTAATATTATAATTGTGGACACATGCCACTGTACATTTGTCCAAACCCACAGAATGTACAATACCAAGAATGAACCTTGATGTAAACTATGAAATCTTAGTGAAAATGATGTGTCAATGTAGACTCATCAATGTCAACAAATGTACCCCTCTGGTTGTGGATGTTGATAACGGGGGAGGGTGTGCAGGTGGGGAGACACGGGCTGTATGGGAAATCTGTCCCTTCACTAAATTTTGCTGTGAACCTAAAACTGCTCTAAAAATATGGTCTATTTTAAAATACACATAAAAATAAGGATTGTGCTTTTAGCCACGGTAGAGCAATAGGACTCAATCTGGGACTTCCTCCCTATTGGAAACAACTAGAAAATTCAACAAATACATCAGAAACCTGTTTTCAGATATTGGAGAGTACACAATGTAAAAACTATGATCTCTGGAAAAAAGAGACATGAGCCCTACAATCAGCCTAGCTGTCCTCCTATAGGGACAATCTGGATTATGGTGAAATGAAGAAAATCACAAGTAGGGCGTGTTGTCTCACATGTTGGAGAGAAAAATATTTCAGTTCAGTTGAGCCTAAGGTAGCTAGAAGTTGCAAGGCAGAGTTTCAGGGATAAAGAAACTATTCAAAATAAGAACTCCAAGAATCTGTATAGAAATCCCTTTGAATCTGTTGTTAAACACTAAATTGTACATGCATGCTACAAAACTCCAGAAGCCCAGGTAATAATGACCAGAGTGCTGTAAACTACAGAATTCCCAGTGGTCACACAGGGAAGGGTGTCATTCAAACGCTGACTAATCAGAGTGGACCTCCCCTGATGATCAACAGGATAGTCAGTGGAGACTAATTTATTCCTAAATAAAGACTCGTCAGTACTACCACACCAAAGTTTCAAAACAAGACTCAAAAGGATGAAACTGTTCCATAATAATTAAACTATCTTCCAGAAAAAGTCTTTAAAGGAAGATTACAAAATCTAAGCACTCTAATAACATGAAAACACAATGTCTAGCAGTAAGTCAAAAAACAAAAAAACAAAAACAAAACAAATATTCCCAAACTAGAAAGGCCAAAAAGCAAGAAACTGTGACCAAAAACAATAAGCAAAAACAATCAGTTATATAAATTCTCAGAAACTAAGATTAGAAAGTAATTTCACCAACCTGATAAAGGACATCTATAAAATTCTACAAACAACAGCTACTTCAGGTTGAAAAACTAAATGCTTCCTCAAGCTCAGAAACAAGAATAGGATATCAGCTCTCACCACTTTATTCAACAATGAATGAAAAGGCATGCATTTTGGAAGAGAATAGATGAATTTGTCTTTATTTCCCGAATTCTTACAAACTGTTGGTGGAAGAACAAGTTGGTACCAGACAGTTTAGAGGTCAATTTACCAACATTTTAGTTTTAAAGGCACAGAGTTTCTAAACCAGTAATTTCACTGTTGTATTATATGACCTAGACAAATGTTACACAAGTACAAAAGACATCAGAGACAAGAACAAAAATGTTCATTGTAGCTTTGTTTGCAATAGCAAACAGTTGAACACAATTTAAGTTTACTAACATGTGAATGGGCAAATAAACTGTGGTAAAGGCATACAATGGAATATTATACAGCAATGAAAACAAATGAAGGAGAGTTACATATGGAAAAGATAATCAAAAGTATAATGTTGAGTAAAAGAAGTTGCCAGGATAAATATAGAACATGATACTAAAATATGCAAAATGATACCATATATTATTTAACAATATGCACTTCATTGGTAAAAGTATGAAAACATATAGGTTAAACAGAAAATTTAAGATGGTGGTTAGTTCCAGGCCTGATCACACTCAATGAAATCATGGAGCCATGCTCAAAAGGGTTTCATCTGTATTTGTACTGCTTTCTTTGTTAAATTGCATAGTAGATACAAGACAAAATAGCGTATTATTTTTATATTTTTTTGTATGTGTAAAATACATGTGTAGTATAATATAAATGAGTAAGCAAAACAAATAAAACACCATGAAATTAGCCAGGATGGGAAAAAATGTATTGAACATTATGGCCTAAATTATGTTGGCTTAGTTAGAGCTCAGAAAAATAGATGTTAGAAGAACCAATAAACAGTCTTTCAAGAAGAAGTAAGGGAAAATGTTATCTCTTCACGAATCTTTGCCAATTCTTACTCTGAAGAAGACAATCAAACAGCTTGTCAAAGGGATGTTTTCTCTTGGTTTCTGTACCATATTGATTAAAATCATCTCTTAAAATACTTTCTTTTGCCCATAATAAAACTGAATTCATAGCCAAAGAAACACCTGTTCCATGTAAGACCAACCGGATTTATTGCAATGTGCCTATTACAAACCGGATTTATTGCAATGTGCCTATTACAAAATATCTCATTACCAGACAAAAAGATATGTGTTAGGATATCAATTATCCTCTCTCCAAAATTGTGGAATGAAAAAGAGTTGAAGCTGGAATAAATATAAAGTTATTCCTTTCCTAGAAGGGACCCATGAAGCAAGCATGTATTCATTCCCTTAATTTCAATTCCTGGGCTTTTGAAATAAAGAAGAATCTGCCACAGTAATGAGATAACGTATCCAAAAGAAATGCAGACCACAGGCAATAGAATCTCCTATTTCTGTGTCATGTTTTAAGAACGTGTATTCTTTGTGTTTAAAGAAAGTCAGTGTGAAGAGAAATATGAAATTTTGCTTTAGAAGGTAAATTGTAGCTACATTAAAGTGATCGTCTAATACATAATTCCTGTCATCTATTTTTGCACAGACATAGACATCATACAGTTTTAACTATAAAGCAATATATCCAATGCTAAAGCCACACATTAAAAAAAAAGTGTTTGTGTACGTGTGTATGTAAGCAGGCAGAAAAGAGAAGTTATATGAATTGTCTTCTTTCATCCAACCTACACAGTTGTGAATGACAAGAAAATTTCAGAATTTCTATTCCCTAAAAGTGCTTAGATAAAATATATGATCAAAAACATCCTAAACAATTAACTGCTACTCAGTTTTCAAAATGAATCTCAAATTAACGTAGGCACCTCTTTCAGCAGCTCTTCTGTCCCCAGGCTTTCCTTCCATTGTGCCAACAGTACTGGTGCATTGTAACAGTCTTGTGTGACTGTATTCCCATCAGAGCATGCGCACCTGAGATCTGATCCTTTTTAGGGTCCTCAACCCAGCCTCATGCCTGGCACTTAGTATTTACTCAATAAATGTTTGTTAATCTAACCATTGTGTGACATATATTCTGGATCTAAATTCCTGTGAATATACATCTAATTATGATCTTATTCTTATCAGGGAAAAAAAAAGTTTCAAGCAAAGTATGAAGAAGAATAAGAAAAAACTATGCCCATTTCACAACAACACCATGTTACCATTTTATGTTTTCATTATCATCTCTTTTGCTTCTCTATCAGAGGTGGCCCCTATGGCATAACCAGAGACAAACTGACATTCCTCTAATAGAAACAGCAGTTCCTTTTCTACTTTCCTGAACACTGTGTTTAAAATATATTTTAAAAGAAGTTGGTGAAATATACCAATGATATAAGCTTTCCTTGATGTATGGATATCTTAGCAACAGAGAAAGTACTTGATTCAACATGCATTAAAATTTTATCTTGGATAATATTTGATATAATTTTCATAATACCTGGATTCTTGTCATGGTAGGTAGAGATATATGCAAGAGCTCTGCATCTGAAAAAAATGGAATAAGGATACATTGAATTATGTATTATATGAAAAGAAGTGACAGATGGTATTATAGAGCACACTGAAACACTGGTATTTATACAATAGCATTAAATACATTTCTCTAGATAAATGAGGTTATTTGCAGGTATGACGCACCTAACCCTCAAATAATGGTTTATTTTAGGTTTGAGTGCATCACGCAGCTTATTTTAGAGGCTGCATCTGCCAGAATGAAACTGATGTGATACAGAAATTTAAAAGATATCAAAAAGAACTCCAAGTTCACCTAGAAATGTGGGAATAAAAGAGAACATAAAACTAAAGCACAGATTTCCACGGTGGTGGAAGGGGAATAAAATAAATAATTGAACTTCAAAGAGAACTGAGAAAAAAGGATTTAAAGTCATGGATGTAAGTCACTTAAAAAGCATTCCATGGATAAAGAACTCCACCCAAGTACAAGAACCCTAAATGACAGTTGAGAATTTACAGTAATCCATTAATCAATATGATTTACTTTAAATATTACAGACCAAAATAAATCTTTGGAGGATGCAAATGATTCTACTCACAAAATACGAAATTACTCTGCTTTTTACTTTGTGTTTTGAAAACCCATCCTTTAAAAAAGCCAAGGAACATGAATGAAATGTTTTCATTATAACTTGTGTTATCTAATTTATATCTTACTCCAGCTTTCAATTTTTCTTGTCATGGATAAACTGAATTCATATTTATTCAAAAATAGGGTTGTTTTTTTTAGCACCCAGCATTAAAAAATATTACCTCCAGTTTAGACCAAGGAGCAAGTTCTTTTCTTGAAACCATCAAAATTTTATTTGAGAATTCATGGTTTATTTACATTGACAGGAAAAAAATTACATGTCATGAGGAAATATAATATTTTTATCATATTCTTTAAGATTACTACATTTGGGAAACTGTTTTCATCAACATAAGGCTCATTTTGGAGCCCGTCCGGTGCTTCGCCCACCCCTTTGTGTACCCATGCACTTGATCTCGTTCCCAGGCTGAGGTGTAGAGAGGGAAATTCTGCCATTCATCAATCACATACCTGTACAGTAAAATTTACTCACTCCTTTTAAAATGAAAATAAAATAACTAAATTGAAAGGAAAATGCTTATTTTGAATCTGAAAATTTTTGATGACACAGATTTATACGAACCACTGTTTCCTTTTAAATAATGACTTAAGCTTTACAAAACATGTTTTCAAATGTATCATCGATGACAAATACCTTCAGAACAAAAAAATAACTACTATATAAAAATCCACTCGCATGTTGCAAAAGAATAAAAAGCTTTTATGTTTTCTCTCTTGTTATCCTTCTTAAATATATGATGCTACATGCTATTCCTGGATACCAGGAACAGCAAATCTAAAATAGAAAAAAATGAATACACGGTAAAATCTATGTATATTAAATTTTAATAAAAAGACTGTTAACACATAGATCAAGCTTCCTCGTTTTAACATATTTGTATTCTTGTTCATGATTTCCCACATACATAACACAAAATCCTAGTTAAGTGCACAGTTATTTTCCACTTCTAATTTGCACTATTCTCTGAATAAAAAAATGAAGCATTAATTCTGTTGAGTAAAAACCTGTATCACAAGAATCTGTTTCTTTTCTCTTTAAAACCATCACATATTCTGTTTTTTAAATTTATTTTTCCATTATAGTTGACATGCAATATTATATTAGTTTCAGGTGTACAACATAATGATTGGACATTTATATACCTTGCAAAGTGATCACCCTGATAAGTCTAGTACCCATCTGACACCACACATAGTTATTACAAAGGAAGCTGCTTGAAAATAGTGCATGGTCTAATTTATGTGTTAGAAACCTACTAGAATCATTGATATGGGACCAATCATACATATATCAAATTGATGATCATAAAGCAGCTAAGGATTAAGTATGAAGGTCAGGATAATTCTGGAGGATTTTTCTAATAGCAATATAAACTGAGGCAGACATAAGTGAGCAGGAACATTGCAAACCACAAAACATCCATCTTTACATTTTTAAGGGATATACACACGGCAGATATACCCTAAAACAATATGATTGATTTGGGCTGCTCAGCATTTTAAAAAACTGAATATTTTATATAAAATTCCATATTTCTAATTATTCTTGAAAAATCAGAATAGTGGTTATACTGGGCCTGCATCGCCTATGCCAGCGGTTCTCAAAGAGTTATCTGGACAAGCATCACCAGGGAACTTATTAGAAACAAGTTCTCTGACCCCACACCAGATCGGCTGATGAAAAATACTAGGTGTGGGGCAGAGTAAACTGTATTTTAGCAAGCTCTCTACATAATTTGGATGTAAACTGAAGTTTGAGAACCAGAGACCCAAGGCAATGAAAGGCAGGATTTTGCTTTTTTTTTTAATGATTAAAAGGTATAAGTTTTATGCAATCTACTTGTTTATTTCTGCATTTTGAGACGATTATAGGGTTCTTCTCTTTTAATCTGTTAACAATGTGAATTACTTTATTGCTTTCTACTATTGAATTTATCCCTTTACATCTACTTGGTTATCTAAATCGCTTTCTAGTTTGGTTTGCTAATATTGTTTTATTTGAACTTGCCCTCTATGTTATTAAGTGAATTATCCAATAATTTTCCTTCCTTATCTAGTTTTGGTATCAAGCCTGTAAACAAGGTGGGAAGCTTTTCTATTTTTTCTCTTCTCTAGAATAGTTTGTATAAAATAGAGATTATCAATTTCTTGACAGCTTTATAAAACTATAAAGAGAAATAGGGCTTTGGGATTTGGGGGTATAAAGTCAATTCTCATTGTTAAAGGTTTCTATACCTTTGACTTCGTCTAATCATTGAAATGTATTTGTAACCCCAAAATAGATATTCACAGGGCTGTTGCAGTCATTCACAGATACGCAGTTTTGAAAAATCTCAAGTCACCCAACGTGAATGTTCCTATCTGAGGTCAAACAAGGTGACATTGCCTTTTTGTTCCAGATCTCACAATGTAAACAAGTGTCCTTTTCATGGTCTAGTTATGACAGGTGTTTTCACATTTTTGTACTTTTAGTTGGTGATTTTTCTGCTCCAATGGCCCCCGAGGGTAGTGCTGAAATGCTGTCTAGAGTTCCTAAGTGCAAGAAGGCTGTGATGTGTCTTATGGAACAAATACATATGTCAGATCAGCTTTGTTCAGGCACATTATAATGCTGTTGGCCATGAGTCAATGTTAATGAATCAACAATATATGACGTGTTTCCCCGAAATTAAGACCGGGTCTTATATTAAGGTTTGCCCCAAAAGACGCATTAGGGCTATGTTCATGGGATGTCATCCTGAAAATCATGCTAGGGCTTATTTTCTGGCTAGGTCTTATTTTCGGGGAAACACGGTATTATATACAGTGTCTTTAACAGAAACACATATAAAACAAGACTATGTATTTATTGGTTGATGAAAATGTGACCAGAGGCTCTCAGAAATCTAACCTTGTACCTTTCCCTAGGAGCAGTAGTGCATATTTCCTAATTCAGTGTTCACAGTGACTTTATGGAACGTATCTAATGTGAATAATAAGAATTGACTGTGTGTTAAACTCTGATTCAATTTCTTCAGTGGAGGTAGATCTCGTTCGTTTTTCTCTTTCTTTTTTGAGTAAGTTTTGTTAATTTAAATTTATTTTGAAAATTGTCCATTTCATAAATTTCTTTTGCAGCTGTAGAGATTTTTAAAATGTGTGGTTGTGTCCTCTTATCCATTTCTAATATTGTTCAATTTTACTCTGGTTTTTTTTTTCCCTTGATCAATGTTATCAGATTATTTTCCTATTTTATTTTAAATGTTTTTGGTTTATGGAGAGGTTCTGAAACCTCTCCATTGTCCCTTTGTTTTCTATTTTATTAACTCTTTTCTTTTACCTCTTTCCTTCTACCTATTTGGGTCTTCCGATTTTTCACTTTTTAAGCTTATGAGATGACTACTACATTTCTTTAAATATATGCATTTAAATGAAAAGAAGTATATTCATTATTTTACAAGTTTTTATTTTCCTTGTCATTAAATTATAATTATTTTATAATTCACATTATACTTTCCTTTTAGGACTATGTATTTCTTAAAAGGATGTTCTTTTTTGTTTGTTTTGTTTTGTTTCACATTCCAATAATGTAGGAATTACAGTTTTCTTTTTGCTGCAAATTCTAAATTGACTGCATTGAGGTTTTAAAATAAGGAATGTATAATAATGATTTTGTAGATACTTATTTTGGTTTTTATTGTTTGCTTAGTTTTGGTAAATGTTCCACATATGCTGGAAATGAGTGAACATTTTCTATGGATGCAAAATTCTACATAGTTTCCTCAAATAAGCTTATTAATTATGTTGTTTGAGTTTTTAATATCTTCAATTGTTTTTGTCTGCTTGATAATTCATAGTCAGAAAGAAGTGTCAAAATCAACCATTAAAATTAGAGATCTGTTCATTTACCTTCTTACTTCTGTCTAATATATATATTAGAAGATATATATATATATATATATATCTTTTGTCAATTTATTTAATTCTAGATATGTAATCATTGTGTTGCTTTTGTAAATGGGCTATTTCTGCTATTAGATTTTCTAATCAGTTTCTAACTAGTTTGGGTTTTATAATTGCATTTTATTAATTTCTGTATATTAAATTTATACATAGTCATCTACTAAATTTTTACTTGTCATAGTTTTTCAATTGACTTTTTTTTTTTAAGGTTTTCTAGGTACCTACTCACTGGCTGATAGCAAGCATCTTTTTATAGTTTACTCTTATACTTCCTTCATTGTTTTCTTGCTTAATTGCGTTAGCTACTAACTCTATAGCAATGTTAAATAATTAAGGTGATAACAGATACCCTTATCTTGTTCCAGTCTTTAGTGCTAAAGCATGATGTCAGCTTTGGGATGATACATTAGTCACAACTATGAAAGTCTTATCTGTTCCAATTTTAACATATGGAAATAGCCATCTATTATGTGCATTTGTTTATTCATATTTTATTGTATTGTAGAAATTTGCATTGATTCTTATTTTAGATATTAATGTTATCTAATACCTTCCAGAATCTATGAAAGGTATTATTTCTTTCTTTTGATATATTAATTTTAAATATTTGGTAGAATATTCTTTTAACACTACCTAGTCTTAAGATCTGGGGTTGGTGGAGGTGAGTGGATATGTATTATTCATCTCTGAAACTTCCTTTGTTTTTACAATGGCAACTAGTCTTTGGGTTATGGAAGTTTACTTGGGTTTCTGTAATTTTTATAAATAATCCACATGCGTGTGAAAAGGTAGTGTTTTCAAGGTGAAGATTTTTATACATATCTTATCATTATATTACTTAGCTTAGGTATGGACAGTAAAATAAATCTTCTTATCACTAATGTGTTTCGATTTCTCTTATATTTCTAGCAGATTTTTATAACCGTTGTTCTTCCTTCTTAAAATGTTTTAAAATTCTTTTTTTTCCAAGAGACTGTTTAGCTTGTAATATGGAACTAATGTGACTGCTGCAACTGTAGTATTCATAGAAATAAGACAAATTTCCATTGGAAACCTCTGGAATACCTGATAAATGCAATATCAAGATGCAGACTCTAGAGAAATTACTATTTTAAAATTGTTTCATAACTGATTTTTTAAGGGCCTACCATGAATGTATTAAATTATGCCAAAGGGAAAGAGGGATTCCAAAGGCCAAGAAATAAGTCATTATTTTTCAACCATTACTTTCTGGAAATACAGGCTTATTCCTTTGACAAGGAGCTTATCCTTCACATTTACCCTATTCTCTTCATTGGCCTATACCTGAAACAGGATCAGATTTAGTCAACAATAGTGTTCAACTGTGTAAAAAGACCTTAGTTGATTAGTAGTTAAATGGAATATATAGGCGACTAATTATGTCAATCTTAACCAGCAGAATTTGACAGGAAGGCAAGGAATTACTTGTTGGTAATACTCCATATTCAGTGTTGATTATAAATAGATTTGATTAATTTCCTAGGCTGCTATATATAGTTATACTCAATTTGGCCCAGAAATTATGTCAGTTGGCATCCTCACTAGGCTTATAATCACATCATCCATGTTCTGTGCTTCTATTTCTCTCTTGTGTGACTTTGAGTTTGATGTTACAGTCTCCTTGACTTTTAAGAATGAGAAGTCACCACCCTCTGTCAGCTTCCTGCAACCTCCTTACAATTGCCACATTATATGGGATCGTCTTCATCCTAGACGTATAGCTGTTACCCTCTATATCTTCAATGCCATTGTCTCCCCATAAATCAGAAAGCAGAAGGAAGGTGTGTGACAAAAATTATGTCTTCTCTAAAGCCCAACTGTATGAAATTGCTGTTTCATTTCATTGTCACTGTATGAAAAAATAAAACCCAGAATCTCTTGTCTGTCTCCCTCAGCTATGCCGTCAAACTGCCTGTCAACCTATTTTCAGTCAGGAATTTACAGTATTTCTTGTGAAGGTTTCTTTACATAAATATTTTCTTTCCTAATTTTGTGCCACATTTTTCTTCTTTTTTTTTTAAACCCTGTTTCTCAAACTGCAAAGCCCATTCTAGCTTGGCACATTAAAAACAATTTAACAGATGTTGCGCCCATCACTGTATGTTTTCTGTTTCTACTCAAGAATAGAAACTTGGCTGAGAAAGTGAGTCTCTGTTGATCTTCATTTAATGCCAGGACCATCAACGCCTTCCTCACAGTGCACCTTCCTGTTTGGGGCCTCTCTGTAAGCCAGCTGTCATGAAGATACCAAATTATTTCATTTCATGTCACTTTTATATACATCCCCTATCTGGGCAAATTGTACAAGGGCTATTCTGTTCTTTTTCTTTTTCAGTGAAACTGTATAAAAATGTGGTCACTGGATTTTTTAAAATGTTGTTTTTGTTTTGTGTTTGTCTTCTGCATTCTCTAGTATCTTGCCCTGGTGTCTTACCTGGGCATCTGACTTTTCTGAAAGAGAAAACAAAATATCTGAAGAGATAATTCCTGATTAAGATTTCTCCACATCAAACTTTTACAAAACTTGATAATCGTATTTATAATTCACTCTTTCCTTAGTATTTAAAAGATTACAATAAAGGCTTATTTCAAGTTAAGAGGATGTATAAAGAGTAACTAAACACATACATAAATATAAATTCAAATATGCAGATATTTCATCACTTCAAGTAAATAAACATCCACATGATTACGTGGGTATTTTATATCACTCTGCACATATTTATTCAGTTTCCACTCCTTATCTTACATGTTAGTTAGATACTTGAGGAATGTAGAAAACTTGTTAAGATTCCTGTTCTTCACGTATCTGGCTTCTAGTCAGTGAGACATAAATGAATACAGCATAAAAAAGTGGAGAAAAGAATTATCTACGAACATCTGTTACAGAATATTTTCATTACAAGAAAGCAAAAACTGTAATTTAACTATCCAAAAAGTCTATCATTTACCACTTTTTATATCGAAGTGTCCTTCAATATAAAAACATGAAACATAGTATAAAATGTCACTCTTTGCCATTTTATTACAATGTTTCCACATAATCAATTCTCTAAAAACATCAAATGAATAAAAAACTGATTGAATGGATATTGTTATGATTTAGATATCATTATTCTACTAATGCTCTGTAAGAATATATAAAACTGCTATTCACAAAAACTATTTAAATATATGAATTAAAGTTATACTCTTATTGGTGTTTTGAACTATTCAATTAGAATAGTGAAATAGATCACTAATGTAGATATTTCATATCATCAGATGAATCATAATCAAATAGTAGCCTTATCTTATAGCCAACTCGGTGATTTCAACTTAGTAAAATTAGTTTTAAACTAGTTCTGAAAGTTCAATAAAAATTATTCTCAGATAGAAATATAAGGAAATAGAATTCTCGGTTTTCTTATGAACATATAGAAACTTTGAGCCTGGAAAATTGATCTATCCTAGCTAAAGCTAAGAATGTTGGAAGAAAAAAAAAAGGCACATTCTTTAAACTTTCAAACTATGAAATGTAATTTTTGTGTCATTAGAAGTGTTTCCCTCATTTATCTACCTTAAATAATTTAAGAGCTTATGATGTTAGTGATGGTTATAAGAATGTAAAACAAAATAATTTCCAGCAAAATATAAATGAACCTTGAAAAGTAGACAAGATTCTGGCTGTGTTCTGGCTAAAGGAAAAGCTGGAGGGGTCTATTATACTGGTAGGAAAAATTGCTGGGTTTCAGGCCTTTTTAGAAATGAACCTTAAACACAAAAGGGTGTCTTGATTTTAATGAAATAATTTGTGGTTCCTTATTGCCATAGTGCCTGGCTGGAACTATTGGGCAGAAGGTATTTATTTTTCCACTCAAAAAAAGTGATTTATAATTGAACCCTAATAAAATGTAAACAGAAACCTGAAATATTTCCAGGCCATGACTAGATGACCAGTTTCAGGGATGATAAGATTACTACCTGAGTCAGGCATTGAATTTCCTGAATGATTTCCAAGAGCCTGTGGTATTTTGGTAGCCTTCCTTTTCATTAGAGTCAGATTTGCATAATTTGAAAACATTTCAGTTTGAATATCACTAGGCTTTCCAGTGGATGAATAAATTGTCTGACCCAGTCAGGAAAGTCAAGTGCCTTTATACTTAGAAAATGTGTTCCCAATTACAAATTATACTTCTGATCCAGGAAAACAGACTTCAAATGTCTTCAGTTAAGATGCCTCCTCAAACACTTGCCTAATTATTGAAAAGCCCTTCTGGTATGTTCTAGGATGGAGAACAGTTACTAGAGAGTAATGAATTCAGAGATGTCACCGAAAACCAGGCCATGCAGGATCTTGTAAACCACTGAAAGGACCACTCCTTTTACTTTAGGAGAAAAGGGAAGCCATTGTAAGGTTTAGAGAAAGGGAATGGCTTGATATAACTTACTTTTTAAAATATCTCTCTGGCTGCTGTATATAGAACCAGTTCATCAAAATATCTTTTAGTGGACACCAGTAAAAATTAAATTCAATGTCTTCCACCAAGCCGTCATTCTCCTTTACCTCTTCACATCACTAACTACATTTGAACATTGTCCAGGACAGGAAGGACACATATGACCAATTCAAACAGCACAGGTAACTGATGGGCATGTATTAAAGGGACTATTTATAAAGGTATGGGCAGGGGTAAGTGAAACTAACAGTCAATGGTGAAATCACCCAGGGTTAGTAATAGCAGGGAGATGTTACCACCCCCAGCTCCGAAGGGGAAGGCTGAATGGTGGTTACCAGAACTCAGAAGTAATTTCTGCAGTTGTAGGAGAGATTACCTGTCTGCGCCAGGTCTCTAAGCACAGAAATGTAGACAATCTGCAGCAACCTGTAGCAAAACTCTTGCTGGGAAAATGCAAATTTGTTCCAATGCGATTGATATATTAGGGAACGATTTAAACAAAAATGAATTTGATGTTTGTTTTTGGACAAGTTCACCCATGAGACATACTAGGTGAACAGAGAAAACAGCATAGCTGAACGGTGCTGAACAGGAACACAAAACGCACACACGCGCACACCTCAGCTACCTCAGTTCACTGTGCGTGCTGTGAGCACATCAGCTGTCACACTGTCCTTCCAAGTCCAGATAATCCTCCTTCTACCGCTTTATGGTAACTCACATTCTGCAATTTTTCTAATGCCCACTTCTACAAGCAAACTTCAGGTCCTTTTCAAGGTAAAGTGCCATATTAATTTAACGTGCATGTGTATTTTTTAACAGTTAATATGTGTAAAACTATGCTACAATTATTAGGTCTTTCTCTCTCTCTCTCTCTCTCTCTCTCTCTCTCTCTCTCTCTCTCTCTCTCTCTCTCTCACACACACACACACACACACACACACACACACACACACACAAAGATTTTGAGTGTTCTGCCCAATCCCATTTCCCCACAGCCTTGTGGTTTTCACTGCATGATTTTGCACAGTGCAGTAACTTTTAGCACCTCAAATGCCTGTTATAGCAAAACTGATTGCATATACCCAGATCTCATCACATTGGTCCTTCTAGTTCCAGCCAACTTCTCTTACTGACCCAAAATAACAGGAAACCGGAGCAAGGAAGCCCACTGGTGTATTCCATAAGGGCCAGCGTCCCGGGGCACAGTGCTGGGTAGAGAATCTGCAATGAACTGAAAGTGTGTGGCACAGAAACCTTCTGTTTAAAAATTCTTTCTTTTGATTTCTAGTGCCTTGCTACTGAAAATGTGGTACAGGGATCAGCAGCTTCATGTGATTTTCTGGGAGCATGTTAAAAATGCAGAGCTTAGGTCTTCTCCACAGAATTAGTGCATCAGAGTCCGCATTTTAATAAAATTACTCAAGTGATTCATATGTACATTAAATTTCAGAAACACTGTTCTCAAATCTTATTATATTGGTTTTTTTCCTATCTCCAAATTCTTGACCACAGCCTTGCTATATCCTTTCCTGTTTCTCATCCTCTTCCAACTCTATAAAATTTTCAATGTTGTGATGGACCACAGCTGGCCTGTAACCTGGAGAAATTTCAATGGTAGTGTGAACTTCAGCTTCAATGAGATTATTTCCATCCTAGTAGCTAGCTCCAAGAATACTGCAAAAAGTGAAACATCTGCCCCCCAAGAAACCAGATCAAGACCATTAGAGTCCAGCTTACCTAATTCATGCTGACTCAAATACCAAACATTTCATATCAGCTTACATGAAAAATAACTTGAGACCCCTATGCTAATCAAAATGATAAATTGGCAGTTATTGATGGATATATATTTTTAAACTTTTAAAATAGCAAAGCCTAAGAAAGTTAGTTAGCCATGAATTCTTCATTGATTAAATCATTATGTAAATTTATCTTTATACCTTATTTCCAAGACCTGCCAACTGAAAACAATGTAATCTTCACCTTCTCTCTCCTCCCCCAGATTATCCTGGTCACCTATTCTCCTATCCTTAGAATTATGTTTAACTAATTTCTTTTTCTTGATGTCAATCCTGGTAGCCAAATAATCACTGAAACTCAATCCTTCTTTCTCAATGCCTCTTATATCTTTTTCATCTTTTCAATTCCCATTTCTAATTTTCTGGTTCGTATTTTATCACCACTTACCTTGGGGAACACAAATAAACTCTCAAGTGGTCTTCCTAAATTTATTATTTCCTTACGTTAGTAATTTTACCCAAATTTCCAGGAAGTCATCACTGCCTCCAGAGTAAAACTCATGTCTGCCCTAAAATTCATGATTCCCGATGATTTGGTCTCAAACTAGCATTCCAACTTTCTGTTGGAACCTGCTTGGTGTCCTTCACAGCTCATCACCAAGCAGAGACGAGGCCACAGGTCTCTGTAAGTGCATCCCTGACTCCATTTAAGAAAATTTTAGAGAACTCCAGTATCCGTCTATTGCATGCCCACATAAACTTATTCCTTTTATCCTGGTCTCCTTAAAAGCAGTCCATTTACTTCAGATATGGTGTTCTGGACTGATCAGTATGGATTTTATTTGTTTTTGTCCTTGGTGTTGTGTTTTCAGATATCCCTTGATTCCATGCTTCAAAGTCACAGATTATACCTATACGCCCTTCAGCACTCAACCCGGAGAAACCTCAGCTCAAGTCAGTGCACGCAGACCCCCGCCCCCTTTTTTTAATTAAAAAAGAGATCTAGAAGCCTTATTTCTAGTCCTTTCTGTTTGTCTATTTCTCTAACCAAACTAGTTTCTTGAGCAGAACTTACCCCATTTTATTCTCCATGAGTGGAATATGCTCTCCTTTCTTCACTGAATATACAAATTGTATCTACCTTCCAAGAATCTGCTGAATTCCACTTTCTCCACAAATTATTGAATTTGACACCAATTCAGCCATACCAGTTATCCTTCGTTTCTTCACCTGCAGGTACTTTTTATTTTTTAAACCAGTCTTTATTTTTAGTTGAGACTCCTATGGTTTTATGACATTGAGTAATCTTTTCCTGAATTGCTTAACTTATGCGTATGCCTTACCTCCCTAACAAAGCCAGGGACAAAGTCTAACTTTCTTATATGCCGTAGAAGTTTTGAATGTGCTCAATAATATTTGTTGATTGAAGCCATGGCGATTTCTCTCATCTGATTAATGGAAGAAGAGGTTTTTTTGTTGCTGTCGTTGTTTTCTTTTTTTCCTTAATGGAAAATAGAGAAAACCTGGGCAGTGGGAGCGTGTATGCAAATACTATGAATACTACCCACAAACTAACAATGCTTTTAGAAGTTGCCATTGAGGATCCAATTCAAGTCTACTTTTCATTACATTTTAATCCCATAGCAATTTCCTTTTCCCAAGTCCATTCTCTGTTACATTATCTCTATATGTTATTTAACTTTAACCATTAGAGAGAACAGGTTGAAACAAACCCATAATTAAATTGACAGTGAAAGTTATTAATGTTGCTTTTCAGTGCAAAGCTTTCAATCTTAAACATATTAAATGTGTCCATTGCTTGTCTACTTTAGCTAATTGATCATAACTTTATTGTACTTAAAACTATCATTTAAATGTACATGCATTTATGCCGTGTCTCCCCAAAAATAAGAACTATCCGGACAATCAGCTCTAATGCATCTTTTGGAGCAAAAATTAATATAAGACCCAGTCTTATTTTACTATAAGACCAGGTATAATATAATATAACACAACATAATACTGGGTCTTATATTAATTTTTGCTCCAAAAGACGCATTAGAGCTGATTGTCCGGCTTGGTCTTATCTTTGGGGGAACACGGTATATATTTTCTATACATGCTTAATGGATTTTATATCCATGGGAAAAATAGAAAACTAATTGCTTCTAATGAGTTATAGTTAATTTTAGTATAAGAAATGTTTTAAAAGTGTTTCCAATATTTGGGATATTAGCTTCAAACTTAAGTTGGAATAGGCCTATAACATTAATAAATTTTATGACAAACAAAATATGTTTGTGATTGATTTTTATTTAATTTAAAAATCATGTATGATATTTGCTATAGATCAGACACTTTTCTAACTTTACAAATATTAACTCATTTAGTCCTCATAGCAATGCCATGGGCAAAGTACAATTATCATACCCACTTTACAGGTGGGAAATTAGGCACAGCTACTGTGTGACATAGACAGGATTCAGACACATCCAGGCTATTTGGTTCATCTGCGTTCTTAACCATTATGTACTACTGCTTCTCTTGTGAAAGAACAAAATAGTGTTATGAGATATTTTTCATATAAGTTTAAAACAGTCCTCTCTATATCCAGTCATTTTTCTCTACACAGAGCACCTCATATCAAAGCATGTAAACTTGACACATCAGAGTCCCATAAACTCACCATCATTTAAACTCGTGATTCATGTTTTTTTCATTATACTTCTCATCAATCCTTTCAGTGAATTTTTATTTAGATTTTCAATGTTGTTTTATAAAGAGTCTCTTCTCCTGTATGAATTTGGGCACATTTTAATAATGGTCATGCTTTAAATATAAATTTAACTTGTAGTAAAGTGAGACACGTACATAATTATCAAGTCAAATCATTTTATAAACGTTTTAAATAAGTGACAGCTCCTACCTCTAACCCTTTCATCCTTTATTTCTATTTCCAGACACAACCGTTATTTAATTTTTCAATTCCTTCTGGTGTTTACTTCATTTTTAAGGAAACTGATTAAACTATTATTTGTTTTTGCTTATTTGCTTTAGGTATTGTCTACTGACTATTGTGATAGATGAGTATAGTCTGTACTTGTGGGCAGGCTTGGGAGTGGCAAGTTTCACTCTAAAGTAGAAGTGTAGAACTCAGCCGTTTTATTGGGGCATCACTGTAATTAACGTCTATAATATCTTCACTTTTCTATTTTGTTTGTCCAAGGAAAATCTAATCTCTTGTGGGAGTGGGGAAAGTAAAGAATGGAAAAAGGATATAAGCATGGATGCCCATTGATGGAATGGCAGTTGGGCAGTTTCGTTTTTTACTAAGTACATTTTTATTGAATTCGTTTATTTTCATTAGAGCACCCAAATCCTCATCCAACCTAAAGCCAAAAACCCAGAGACCCTCTTTTCCAGCCTAGCCACACCATAAAGCTCCAGTCCACTGCCAATAATGAAGGAAGTATGGTCACCTAGTTGAGAACTAAAATGTCTTTGGAAAAGAAAGAAAATTCCATCACTTATGGAACACTTTTACTTATCACAGTGGTTTTCTAACCACCCAATATTTAGTAGATCTGAATCTATCATAGTTGTTTTCCTTTCCTTTCCTTCCTCACTCCTTCCCTCCATCCTTTCTTCCCTCCCTCAGTCCCTCCCTCCCTCCCTCCCTTCCTTCCTTCTGTCCTTTTTGCCTTATTAGAATGTAAACTTGTTGTGGTCTTATAAAATACTCCAGTACCTAGGACAACATTTGGTACACAGTTCCACTCAATGAAAACATTTTGAATGCTCGTTGGTAGAAAGAAAGCTCACAAATTGAACTCAAATTTCCATTACCAATGCTCTGCAGATAATCCCCATCCTTAGCTGGGCAATCAACACATTTAATTGGTTATAGTAGGAGGTTTAGAAGCCAAGGTTTTTAGCTTCTACCCAAATTCATGACTTACTGCCATGTTACTCTCTTGTCTATAACATAAGGTTGGCAATAACACCAGACTCACTGAGTTGTGGGAAGATTAAGTGGCTGCCACCCAGAGCTCATTCCACAAATGTCAGTATCCTACCCTATCTCCCTTGACTAGGAACACATGAACTTCCTTTGCCTGATTCTAACTATGTGTGTTTGAAGTGTGTTTACTCAGGCTTTTCTCTCCCCATGTTTGGCAAAGAGGGTCCTGGTTTTGTTTGCTCAGTTCTCGGTCTTCCCTAGCCCTTTAAGGAAGTTTCTGCAGTTCCCAGGTTAGTTTTTGGATTTCAGCACTGCAGAATTGGAAGAAAAGATCAAGGCATAGAAAGTTTATAACTTTGCTGGTAGACTGACGAGAGAAACACAGTGGGAGTAAAAGAACAGTAATGCTCTGCAGTGGACTGTGATAGTGAAGGTGGAAGATGGGATGAACTGGCTGAAGAAGAATTAAGATGGAAGGGGAACTCTATAATTAGGAGTGGAGAAGGAGAGAAATGGAAGGGATAGAAAATCACGAATGAGGGAAAATGTCCTCTAAGCTAATATTGAAAATAACTAATGTTTATTAGATGCTTACAATGAGCCAGTTCAATAAATCTCACTTATTTTTTTTTTTATTGTAGACCTATGAGATAAGTACCCTAGACATGTAAGGTTTTAGAGAATAGGAGACAAGTTGGAATTTTTATAAGCTTTTTGTGAAACATGGCTCCTTCCTTAAATTCTTCTATAAAAATGAAGAAAGTTTAGACTATACATCTCTGAGAGATTGCTCTGAGATTGACCCATATGGTCACAACTTCAAAAGATGACCATATAGTCAATTTTACATAGATTTATCATTCCTCAGTATTAGCTATGAGTACAACAGACTTTCTCTTTGTTATCCAATATTGGACATTTCTTTATAGGAGTGAAAGGCCTAATTGTAAAAACCTCTAAAGACAAAAACATCCAGAAGTTTGTCTCAAGTATAAATTCTAAGAATTAAGCCACAGGCATTCTCCACAATGGGTACAAAGATTAAATCAAAAGTAAAAAGAAAAGTCAATGTTTGTTTTTTCTCAGTAACTTGGGAATACAATAATTAAACTTATGGGAAAACCCCCATATTTTAAAAGGAAAAGAAACCACACAATTGGAATTCAAATTTTATTTCAAATTTTATATATATATATATATATATATATATATATATATATATATATATGCTACTGAAAGTAAATTAGCTTCAATTAATTGGCCTTTTATTGTATTTTCTTTGATCCCAAAGATGACAAAACTTTACTTAATTGATTATAATTATTTTTCCTTTAGGAATACTGTGCCTGGATACTAGTATTGGCAAGTGGGTTTGTAATTCTATAAATAAATAGATTTATACTCACTTCAGGCAGTCAAAAGAATACATTATAAAATATATACATAATTATTTAATTAGTCCTTTTGTGCTTTGGCTACCCGCAGGTTGTCTTGTTTACATGCTTTGCTTTCTTTCCTTTCTGTAACCGAATGAGTGAAAAACCCTAGGAACTTTGAGGAGACAGCTATACTTCACACCCATACGTTATCTTATTAGGTTTGGCTTTTAAATGTATTTAATTTTCATTTTCATTGTGAAAGCAAAAGCAAATGTCTGTCCCTTTGGATCTCTAAAATGATTTGCCTGAATTATTTTAATTCATATAAGTATTTAAAAAAACACTTTTTATTGCACCACTTTCAAATTATTGAGTATTTTTCTACCAGTTGCTTTTTCCAAATAATAACAAAAAGAAAAGCATAGATTTGCATAGCACTCATAGTTTCAAAACGATTTCACATACCTCATCTCCTTCTAAAACTTTATGAGGTATGGAGGCTGGTATTATTTTTCCACACTTTATAGATAATGAAACTGAGGTACAGAGAGTTTAACGTACTTGCCCAAGGGCATGTAGCTAATAAATGAAAAATAAAGCTACATTGCAGGTCTTCTCTTTACTGATCCACAAAATAATAAATCATGTGTTTTTTTCAAGGCTTAATTCTTATTCTAACCCAGCTTTTATTATTAGATTGGACTAAAATGACGACTAACAGTATACTCTAATGGTGAGCCAAATTCTGGAGCTAGAGTTGCCTCAATTTTCTTGTTGTAAAAGGGAGATGATGACAGAACCTAACTCATTGGGTTGTTGTGAGAATTAACTGAGTTAACACAAGTAAAGAGCCCTCTATTAAAATCTTGGCTGTTTTGTACCACCATGTTGCCCCGAAAATAAGACCTAGCCGGACAATCAGCTCTAATGCATCTTTTGGAGCAAAAATTAATACAAGACCCGGTCTTATTTTACTATAAGACCGGGTCTTTAATCTAATCTAATATAATGTAATATAATATAATATCCGGTCATATTTTTTTTAATTAAAGTTTATTGGGGTGACCATTGTTAGTAAAATTACATAGATTTCAGGTGTACAGTTCTGTATTATATCATCTATAAATCCCATTGTGTGTTCACCACCCAGAGTCAGTTCTCCTTCCATCACCATATATTTGATCCCCCTTACCCTCATCTCCCACCCCCCACACCCCTTACCCTCTGGTAACCACTAAACTATTGTCTGTGTCTATGAGTTTTTGTTTCTCATTTGTTTGTCTTGCTATTTTGTTGTTTTGGGTTTATATACCACATACCAGTGAAATTATATGGTTCTCTGCTTTTTCTGTCTGACTTATTTCACTTAGCATTATACCCTCAAGATTCATCCATGTTATCACAAATGGTCCTATTTCATCTTTTCTTACAGCCAAATAGTATTCCATTGTGTATATATACCACAATTTCTTTATCCATTCATCTATCGAAGGACATTTTGGTTGTTTCCACGTCTTGGCCACCGTAAACAAAGCTGCAATGAACATTGGAGCACACATGTCTTTATGTGTAAATGTTTTCAGATTTTTTTGGGTATAAACCCAGGAGAGGGATTGCTGGGTCATATGGTAATTCTATTCATAACTTTTTGGGGAACCTCCACACTGCCTTCCATAATGGCTGCACCAGTCTGCATTCTCACCAACAGTGTGTGAGGGTTCCTTTTTCTCCACAGCCTCTCCAACACTTGTTACTATTTGTCTTGTTGATGATAGCCATTCTGACTGGGGTGAGCTCATATCTCATTGTGGTTTTTATTTGCATTTCTCCAATGACTAGTGATGTTGAGCATTTTTTCATATGTCTATTTGCCATTTGTGTGTTCTCTTTGGAGAAATGTCTCTTCAGGTCCTCTGCCCATTTTTCAATTGGTTGTTTGTTATTTTATTGTTGAGTTGCATGAGTTCCTTTTATATTTTGGATATTAGCGCTTTATAGGAGGCACTGGTTGTAAAAATCTCTCCCATTCAGTTGGTTGCCTCTTTATTTTGTCGATGGTTTCTTCTGCTGTGCAGAAGCTTTTAAGTTTGATATAGTCCCATTGATTTATTTTAGCTTTTACTTCCCTTGCCTTTGGAGTCAAATTCATAAAATGCTCTTTGAACCCAAGGTCTATAAGTTTAGTACCTATGTTTTCTTCTATGCAGTTTATTGTTTCAGGTCTTATGCTTAAGTCTTTGATCCATTTTGAATTAATTTTGATACACAGTGATAGATAGCAGTCCAGTTTCACTCTTTTGCACGGGGCTTTCCAATTCTCTCAGCACCATTTATTTTCTCCGTTATATGTTTTTGGCTTCTTTGTCAAAAATTATCTGTCCATATTTATGTGGTTTTATTCCTGGGTTCTCAATTCTATTCCATTGGTCTGTGTGTCTGTTTTTCTGCCAATACCATGCTGTTTTGATTATTGTTGCCCTGTAGTACAAGCTAAAGTCAGGGAGTGTGATAACTCCAGCATTGTTCTTTTTTCTTAAGATTTGCTTTGGCTATTTGGGGTCTTTTGTGGTTCCAATCAAATCTGATGACTTTTTGTTCTATTTCTTTAAAAAATGCCATTGGGATTTTGATGGGGATTGCATTAAATCTGTATATTGCTTTGGGTAATGTGGCCATTTTAACTATGTTGATTCTTCCAATCCATGAGCACAGAATGTCTTTCCATTTCTTTATGTCTTCTTCAATTTCTTTTAAAAATGTCTTAATTTTTGCCCCAAAAGACGCATTAGAGCTGATGGGCCGGCTAGGTCTTATTTTTGGGGAAACAGGGTAGCTGTGCAAACCTGGGCAAGTTACTTCCCCTTCTTGAATCTACAAAATGAAAATAACAGCCTTGTTCACAGATTATTGAGAGAATTAACTGAGATAATATATGCAAAACTCCAGTATAGTTCAACTATCAGATAAACGGCAGCTGCTACCGCTGCTGTTTCCCTAAATATTAATCTGTCAATGTGACCACTTGTTTTGTTTATTTGTCTACTTGATTCAGGATTTCACTCCATCATTCACTTCATTGGTCAACATTATTAGTTATTTGGGGGCAACTGTCCAACTAGATAAAAAAATACTTAACTCCTTTTCATCCACTTTTTTCCCACCTTGCCCATTGGATATAGTGTGATATTTTACAGAGGCCTTAGTAAAAATTAGCCTAGTTGTCTGCTCTATCCACTGGGTTCCCACAGCACTTAAGTTTGTACCTCTATAATAGCACTTACTTATGAAAAGCTTTTGTTCTTACTTCAATCACCTTCAAGTCGGATAACAGCAAGCTGAGTGGAATCTAGTCAGCAGTGACCCAGGGAACCAGGCTCTGTCCAGAATTTCAGGCCTTGTACCCAGGCTGGCAGCTAGAGAACCAAGGAGCAATTACCAGAAGCAGTCCATTACATAGACAAACAGTTTACTGTCTGATGCAGGGCAGCCTAATACAAACAGAATAAAGTTAAATGGCAGAGACTGAGATCTTAACTGAAGTAGTTCAGGAACTGAAGAATCAAGAATGAATGAAACACGATCTGATGAAGGAGAAAATTTAAAGTTTATGAAAGAAAGGTGAAACTGGACAAATTCTCTGAGCTAGAATTCAGGGAGCATCTGATTAGAATTTTTATGTACCTGCTGGAGGACAGAGAGCTGATGCAAAGAAGGGGACAATGGTGTCCCACTCATTCTAGTTCCCCCCATATAAAACATGAAATAAAAAGCCTACTTCACATCTGCGTCAAAATCACCTACAGCTGCCTCTAAACCTATTACAGGATGGTTGTCATGTTACATCTTTTCCTTCCAGGGTATTAACAAGATTCTTTGCATTTGGTAGAGCCACTGATTCTCCTGTCTATCAGTGAGAACAGGATGTAGTTTCTTCAAGCAGTCTGCACAGACTCAATGACACTATCCTATTAACTGGATAGGTTTTCAGTATATGCATTTTATTGCGATTACTGTTTTCTTTTCCAGTTTTTACTTTGAGTTTCAAACATCGATTCACCAGCCTCTCATCATTGATTTCCTCTGCTCCCATGCCTATCTGGCTTACTTCTTCCAACCTGTCTAGGAACAATTCACCCTTTTAATAAAAGAACATTTGCTAATGATTTCCTTTCACCTTTTCCTGTTGCATGGAGATGAACTTACATTTGAAGCATACACAGCCAAAGATCATCCAAAGCAAAAATACATGTGTAGTACATAAGCTATAGCTCACTGGAGCAGATGCCATCATGCTCAAATGTAATAGGTCTCAGGAGTAATTCTTTAGCTCCCCTGATATATTTCTCCCTATAATTTGTGGGGGAATAGCCTCTCTGCAGTTCCTGCTCCAAGAGGAAAGAGCTACTTATTACATACTTAAGACTCATCCTCTCCTACTTGTTAACTTGCAAATATGCTGTAGAAGTTTAACTTTGAACAAGGTTTGAACCCTGTCTCTAGTACTGTCACCCTCAAAAGCCATAAAACAGAATCTATCAACAGAATTCATCTTCTCTCACAGGCGTTTGGTCTGCATAACAACATATACAGCCTTGCTTTCTTACCTTTGTAGCATTTCCTGATTCTCCTATGATATATGGAATTTGGGACTAGAAAAGACTGTCATAATGAGAATAAACAGGTTACTGTTTTCTTGGGTAATTGTAGAGGAGAAATGGGTATGATGCACGGATCTTATATGTATTAGGATGTGAGGCTGAGAGAATGGTGCTGAAAATTATTCCAAGGTTTTAATTCAGAAAGTCCATGAGGATACAACCCACATAACATTAAATTGTTAGACTATTTTGAGCTATTTGAATATTATTGTAATCATCCCAGAGCTCTGGAACCGCTAATACCAGCTGAGGAGTACAGTGTTATATGTAGGAAGTGCATGAGTCTTGCCCAATGGACATCTAAACTGAGCAGCTTAACCCGGTGTAATTTTTCTGACAGTATTTGGAGTACTTTTTCTGTTCAGTTAATATTATGTCATACTACGGAAAAAATTACAAGAGCTACTAACTTATAGTTGGTATGTTGATTAATTGGCCTGTTGAATATGAATATAAATGTCTATAATCTCTGGCTCTAAGTGGTACCATAAAGAAATTGCTCAGCCATTTTTGTTCCAGATGATAGGCAGCAAAAGCATCACTGTTAATTTTTATGTCTGTTTTCTAATTCTGACTTTCAACTTTCATATACATATATGAAATATATGTGTGCAGATATAGGAATATATATTTCTCTTGTATATATTACTATCTCTAGTACTAATAATGATATTATGTAGTTTGAGGACTTCTATTATTTTAAAAATTAGAACATTTTCTCCTATTGTCTACCATTTTTAAATGCAGGCACAAGTATTTCTTTCTTTACTTCATTAGATCTTTCTCTTAGTCTTTTCTTTTCCCTTTTTCTTTCTCTTCCCATCCATCCACACCCCTCTTCAACTACCCACCACCCCAGTCCAACAAGACAATGACGTCTTCTAAACCACAAACATCCAATGAGAAAACCCCAGCATTTCTGAGCTTCACCAGCTCCAAACCAGAAATGCTCACTTTCTTTTCAGGAACTTATATTAGAAAAAAGGAAAAGATGCACTTCTAACTAACACTTACAATTAACTGAGTGCCCGGCGGAGAAAAATGCTTTATGAATTATTACCAATAATCTCTTTCTATAAACTAAGGAAAACAGCCATTTTTATATCTTAATAATCTTCTTATAATCCAAAATTAAATGCTGACTGATGCTATTAAGTAGTCATCATCTCATTGAGTGCTTGCTCTGTGTCAGGCATTGTGTTAAGCAGAATACATTATTTTGTTTAATCCTCATGATGCTGTGCTGCTATGAAACTGGTGTTAGTAGTATCACTGTCATTTCTAAAATGAGGAAATTGAGACTTAGGATGACTAAATAATTTATCCACAGTCAAAAAGCTGGTAAAAATGTAGAATTGAAAGTCAGGCCGGACTCATTTTAAAACACATGGTTTAAACCCCTAGAGTGTAATGCCTTCAGGACTTTTTTTTTTTAACTAACTTTCAAAATATATTTTGAGGTAGAGATGAAAATTAAATTATTGATCAAATGAAATAATCAAACTTTTTTTTTCTTTTGAAATAGCTCCATAGAGATAATAAAAACAAGGAAAATTACAATGATTTTTTGGGTCATATCTTAAAGTAAACTTCTGACACTACATCATTTCAATTGTTGAATAATTCTGTAAGTGTATCTAAAAATATAGACATTTAATTGCATAATACTATTATTTAATCTAAGAAAATGATAACTTTTAATATACTCATATAACTGGTCCATATTTGAAACTGGGAGCAATTCTACCCCTAACATTAGCAGAACCAGAGGCCAAATGAGGCACGTGTACCATAACTAAATATTTAAAATTTTACCACTAAATAAGTAATAATTTAAAAACTATTTATCAACCTAATAAATTATTAAATATATTACATTTATCCTTCTAGCTTGACAAATATATCTTTATATAACAAAACTTGAAAAATATGTGTACAGCTATGGTTTTCATATGACTGAAAGTTTAAAAAATATCAAAAGATGACTAAATATAATTATTACTATATATATCTATATATATATCTGCGTGTTCCTTGATTATCTGGTAATGTGTGAATGTATAATAAAATGCAGATGTACATAATTTATAAGTTAGATAATTGTTACTTAAAGTTTATTTTTCTTAATTTTATATCAACAGAAATACTGATTTTTTATCATTCTGATTATGAATTAACATAATTTGTTTTCTATTGATGGGAATGATTTAAATAAGGCAATGTCATTATTTTTCAAACATATATAAAACTGGAATATACTTTATCAAGTACTATCAAATTTTAAAATCAAAATTATTTTCATGTCTTCCAAAAAAGTTATTTTTCATAAAATATTCTGTTAACTATTAAAATTATAAAATGCTTTTAAAATTAATGAACATTAAAATTTAAATTAATTACTTAAAGTCTGATATTTGTGCTTAATTTCTTAAAAATTTAATTAAGTCATTACTTTTTGATAAAACCACAGCTATTCTCAGTTCTTGCGTTCAATATCTATCTTCTTATTAGTGTAAAAAATGGTGTCATACTTCACTGAAATTACCTCTAGATCTACATATATCAAGTTTCAGAGTAAATACCAATGGTTTCTTATTACAAAAATTTCTCAGTCATCAAATGCAACTGTTGTAAACCTCACACTATTTCATTAATACCTCCAGAACCATGAATTAGAACAGGAAAATAAGCAAAATAAAGGACTCTCGTCACTGCTGAGAAACAATTCTTCATTGTATTGCAAAATCTATTGCAGTCATGCTATCTGGAAGGAAGCATTTGACAAGTTAATTAACATGTCCTTTCTGCCAATGAAACACTTCTGCCTCTCAAATCCTTCCTGTAATACAAAGCCATGTCAATTTCTGATGTTCATGCAGTCATAATCCTCAAAACTTCACCACGTTTAAACACTGTCTTCTATTATATGATTTTGGAATATAAGACTAAAGACACGGAGAAGCTTTTCCCTGGGCCTGAATGGAGTTGGTACAAGAACAGATATTAAGGACTATAGGTCCTATTATACCAGTGCTAAGTGCCAGATCTCAGATCTCAAGCCAGATCTCTGATTTTGTTTTTTTCTTTGTTGTTTGTGGTTTGTATTTTGTGTATGTTTGTGTTATGCAGGAATATGTAATTTGCTGGCCTAAGAAAGGAGACTCTTTTGTCCAAGTCAAGAATTTAGGGGACATAGGTTATTTTCAGTATCAGAGGAACATCTGTTGAAGAAACAGCCAATTACAAAAGCTTGAGAAAGTCTCTCCATACGGTTTCAAGTTTAATCTAATCAAGATTTCCATATATGATTTATTTTTGTCCAATATGTTTGGCAATGGTATATAATATTTCAAACCCTATCTGTACTTAGCTATCTCAGAAGAGTAAATCAACTCTGGATTAGTGTCCATTGGGTCCTATCCAACACTGGACAATCAGACTAAAAAATACTTGTATAAAAAGAAAAGAAAGCTGTTCATCACTGCTTCTATGCAATTTTATTTTCCATTATACCAAGAAAATTAATCAATACAAAACCAATAAAATGGATTTTAGGGATGGGAATTACTCTGAAGATTTTGTAAGCAAATGCTTAAAAAATAAAAAATAAATTTAAAAAGACACCAATTTCCATTCCAAGAGTGAGAGATTTATAGTTCACCAAAGGAAAACAAATGTGTGTCAAATTGCTACTTAATCCTTGTCCAGGCAGAATTCAATCAGGGCAAGGTGCCTGATCGAATTGCCATGATGATCTATTGAAGTTATAAATATGACAATTCTCACCACAGAAAGAAAAATGGGCTATCAATATATATATGAGTATATGGATATTGAATGGGAGAAACAAGTTACAAAACTGTATTCTATTTCAGAGTCTACATCATAATAATGTAACAAGAAAAGCTTTATGTTGATACAGAAATTCTGTTAAAATGTGTGCACCTATAATATCATGAATGTATTAACACACACACACACACACACACACACACACACACACACAGGACTATGTTTGGGTATGTTTGGTTAAGTGCTCCAGAAATCTTATATAAACAACCTGAATTATATTCAAGTAACAGTGAAAGTAATTAAACAGATAAAGGCACCAATTTATAAGGAAAGACTTAAATATGTAAATATATGAATTTTGGAAATAAAAAGATTAATAGCATAACTACATTATGCAATATTTGAAAAAAATTGTAGCCATGAATATGCAAGATTAATTTGTAAAGTAAAATAAGAGCAATATATGAAATTATAGGTCTTCCTTAATTATCAGTAATACTTTTTGGAAGTTAGAGGAGTAGGAAATAGAAAGCAGGGAAAAAGTCTTTTGTGAAACGAGTTAGCGACAATTAAGGTCTTATATATACCATCACCAGTTTGAAGCACCAAAATATTTCCTCTACATGTTTCCAAATTTGAATGTCAAGAAACCAGAGGGAGAGCATGAGTCATTGAGATCCCCTGCTTTAGAATTCCCTCATGTTTTAAGTACAATAAGTCTGCACTTAACATCCTGATAGGTTCTTGAAAACTGTGAATGACATATAATAAAAACAATTTTCCCAAAGGGTAATTGGTATAAACAAGAGTTAAGTTCTTACGACATATTTCTGGTAACATAAACATCACCAAACTTCTTATTAAAGACCCATAACACTTCTAATGTTAAACATAGAAATTAATGTGACTGTACATACATTTAAGAAAGATTAATAAAAACAAGTGAAATAATTATTTTCCAACCTGCTTATTCCAGTTCAGAATGGTGGGGGACCAAAGTAGTACAGGGCTTAAAGCAGGAGTCCAAACAGGACAAGATACCATTCCATCACAGGCAGCACTCACACACATACACACACTCACTCCCTGGGACAACCTAGACACAACAATTCACCTCACATGTACATCTTTCGGATGTGGGGGAAACTGGAACACGCATAGGAAACCCACACAGACATGGGGATGGTGTGCAAACTCCATGTAGACAGTGGCCCCATATGGTAATTGATTTTTTTTCTCATCAACGTTGTAATGAAACAAAATTGAATGACACATTATTCAAGGACCTGCTGCACTACAAAATCCAGATTGCTAAACTCAGATGAGAACAAAAATATCTAATTTCCTATAAGCATTTTCTAGTGAGAATAGGGAGTTGCAATTGAGTCCTCTGTTATATGTCTCATTTGCACCTGTACCAGAGATCCCATTCATAATGAGGGCATTTAAAATTTAAAAATAAATAATAATAATCACAGTAATGGTAATAATAATATAAATGAAGTTTCTTTTCCAATCAGATAAGAAAGTAATGAGAGCCTGTTACTCCTACCCTAAAAATAACAACAACACAAAGCTAGATAAACTACAAAAAATCATAGTTTTTAAAACTCATTGAAGAGTTGAGGACACAATAAAACTTAAACTAATATCCACAAAATGCCTAGTCCTTCAAACAAAAGAAAAGACTCATGGCTGCTGAGGAAGAAAATATACCATGAGAGTGAGATGGGATAGAGGGGGAGAAGTAAGTAGATATTAGATACGATTTAAAGAATCATTAAAAGTCACTTGTAGGCTGGCATAGCAGATTAGAATTTGGAAGAACCTCACCCACAGATCAAAATTACACCCACCTGCCAATTCTCACTCATGAGTATTCACCAAGTGTAGGGAGTAATCACTAAATATCAAAGAATGAGAACTAAGAGACGGCCCCATTGAGATTTGCAGAGCCTCTTTCTAGTTCAAATCTCCCCCAGAGGAGGGGTATTATGAGAAGTAAGCAGAGAAAGAATTATCATCTAGGGAGGGTGAGAGACATCTAAGAGCTGAGAGAAACACACACACACACACACACACACACACACACACACACACACACACTCAATTACAATTTAGTTTTCAATTACTAAAGCTAAAAATAAACTTCTTCACGTTATTCTTCATTTTCATGGAGTACAGGGCCACAGTTCTCCAAAAGCTGGAAGTGGGGTCACAGGTGTTAAAAGATCTTCCAGATGTTTGGAAATCATGGAGCAAATGCTTCTTGGCCTTTAGGCTGAGATCAAGTGCAGAAATCACGGGGCAGGACAGCAGAGGAACAATAACTCTCCAAAGATCTAATAACCTGGCAACTAGTTTGTAAAGTAGGGAGAGATATTCCACAGTTCCAAAAGCTGGTGGCTCAGCTTTGAGGCAGATGAGACAGATCTCTGAAGTCTTAGCAGTGCACTGACCCCAAACCCAACAGAAGAGAAAGTCCTCATTCCATTTTCAAAACTTTGTACACACTGGAAAACAAAATTAAACTAATGTTGAAATAAATCCAAACCAAAATTAAACTAATATTGAAATAAAGCCAACCAATATGCGGCCATATTGACTCAATTGTTGCTCTAGTAGCCTGATTACAAAGTGCACGCCTTTCTAACAGCAAATATTATATACTGCAGTTTCTTCTGTTCTTTTATACAAAATGTCTGGCAAACAATAAAAGATTATAAGACAAATAAAAAGAGCAAACTATATAAACAACAGAGAAGAAAGGAAATAGTCAATAAAAGTAAACCAGAGATAGCTCAAACGTTGAAATTATTAAACAGAGAATTTAAAATAACCATTATAAAAAGAGTTAAAGAATATAGTGAAAATGGTGGATAATAAGTATGAAGAATTGTCAAGTTTCAGCAAAGACATGATCATTATAGAAAAGATCTAAATAGAAATGTTACATGTGAAAAGTATGATAAAGGCTGGACTTCACAGCAGACTGGACAAAGCAGAGGACAGTATCAATGAACTGGAAAGCAGAGCAATAGAAAACTCTAACAGACACACACACAAAATAAGTAAAAATAGGAATTAAAAAGAACATATCTGACATATGAAGTATAATATCAAACAGTATAATATATATGTAACTGGGCTATCAAAAAAAGATAAAAGAATGAAGGGGGCAAATAAACAACTACAAGAGATAATGAGTATGTAAAATGATACTACCACTTTGGAGAATCGTTTTTGACTTTTTATAATATACATACCCTATGATCTAGATATCACTCCTAAATATTTGCTAAGAGAAATAAAAATATGTGACCACCAAAATAGTTCTATAAGAATTATTATAGTCACCTTGTTCATAACAGCCAAAAACTAGAAACAAACCCACAGGAGAATGAAAAAACAAACACTGGTATATTCATATAATAGGCTACTACTCAGCAATAAAAAATAATATAGTACTGATATATGTAAAAACATGGATGACTCTTAAAATCTATTGGGCAAAAGATGACAGACATAGAGAAGTGTACATGTTAAATATTTGCATTTATAGGAAAAATGAGAAAGCAAAACCTACAATAGGTAATTAAATCAAAAGGTCAGGGAAAGGAGGATGGGGGATAGATTTGATTGGGAAAAAAGATTGGAAACTTACTATGAGAGATAAAAATGTTCTATACCTTGTTTTGAATGGTGATTACAATGATGAAACCAATTATCAAAGTAATTGAGCCAAACAATTAAGATATGGGCATTTGATTGCATGACTATACCACAATAGAAAAGAATATATGATAGATACATAGATAGATAGATAGATAGATAGATAGATAGATAGATAGATAGATAGATAGATAGATGATAAATAGATGATAGATAGATAAATATTTCTCTAGGAATATTATTATTATTAGTGGGAAACCATAATTCTTGTAGAAGAGAAAGTAACTTGACCAAGGAATCAAAAGCTTTCAGTTAGAATATTGTAAAACTTGTCTTTGACTGATGTTTGCTTAAACCCCAAATGCCTTTATATTCCTATCTCCAGCACTATAACAAAATTAAAAAGCTCAGCAGAAACACAGAATTTGTGAATATTCTATTGTACCTAGTGGGTGACACAAATTATTTATTCAATAAATGCTTATTAAGGACATTTATATTAAAATAAGGAAGTATAAGCTGTACACTAAAATAGCTGGAGTTAGAAATAATTCCAGCTCGCAGAAGGTATTAAAATCACATTTTGCCAGAAGTCAAAATTTTAACTTCCACATTTTCCATTATGTCCATTTCCTTTTTCATCATATATTTTTAATAACTCTGCAAAACATGAAACAAAATTGTGATTGGAGTTTCAATTTCTGTTGATTTCTCTGTCTCATAACTCAGACAACAAAAAGAGAGAACAAGCACAGAGTAGCAATCCAATACATTCTTCATTGGCCTTATCGACCGGTGTACAGATACTTGCACACTTGTGACTAAAGAGCACTCCCTCAGAGGTGGAAAATTATCCTTTCTCACTTAGAGTTTATTTTTAGGAGAATCATTTGCAGAGCAGTGAGGGAAGAAGAAAAGCCATTATACTACGCTAGAAAAGTAGAAAGAATTCTGTTGCCTTTACATTCAATAAGTACTTCTTGACTAATTTGAAAACTATCCATATAAGACTACCCACTGAAAATCTGCTCCAACTTAGTCTTCTTATCCATCTAGAACAGAGATTCAGATATCTCAGGTATTGAAACAGGAATGGCAAATCTTATCCCATCCCATTCTCGTGGAAGACATCAGTATTAATCACCATACTCCACCATGCAGAGCCAGACATGTTCTCAGAATCTGTTTCATCAGAGCACTTGAAATAGCCACTACCATTGTGGTGAGAAACTATTTACCATCCTTGTTCTGAATTTCCATTAGTGTGACTTTGTTTGATCAAGATCCCATAGCTATAAAGGGAGGAGCTTACTATTTATGATTGAAATCAAGGAGTCAGGAGTGCAGTACTAAAACCATCATAGCATCTTCTAGCTTCAAATGACACTGTGAGCTAAAACAAATGACTATTTACTAGGGATTTTTTTAGTGTATTTGGTGAACTAGACTAAATGTGAACAGTGATGCATTATTACTTTCAAAACGTATTTATTTCCCCTCCTCTAGCAAATTGGGGGGGGGGGGGAAACAGTCAGGTTTCCTAAAATAATACAAATTCTATGGCTCTTGAAATATCTGGAATCAAATTAAGACAAACAATCTTGTTTGTAATATTAAAGAATTCTGTTTTTTAATAATTATTTCCAAATCACTATCTCTTCCTTAGAGATAATTCTTCTAATATGCCCACCCCAAATTCACAATGTTAATATGTATTGCTAATATAGAAAACTCAACTTTTAGAACAAAAATTATTACTTGTGTGACAAATTAATCAGTTCTAGTCTAATTTCTTGCCATTTTGAAACAGACTGTGTTTTGTCTGAGGTGACTGATTTAGTAGACTATAACAGCCCTCAGGTCTCCTTGAGTAGAAACATTCCTTGTTTCTGATCCGTTACTGATACCAATAATTGTTAAATAAAAATGCAATGGTTGTCTGTGTAGATAAAATGGAATAGAGTCAAAGAAAGCAATAAAGGAAGGAAGAGCACATTGGCCATTTGTATACTTTAAAAAATTGTTGCAGTAACACCCAAGCAAGAGAACGAAGGAATTCTCCTTCTTAGGTTCTCTGAGAAATATTAACAGAAGTTTTTGTTTGCTGAAACTAAAAAAACAGTAAGATTTTAGCTACAGAATCCAAAATCTAAGACATTGAAATGTACTAAGATTAGAGAAATTAATATTTCTAGACTTATTTTGCCCCATTCGCTACAAATTGAATCTTAACACAAACAATTCAATTCAAATGGAAACCTTTTTTGATAGCCTAGCATTTTCTGCAAAATTAGTAACCTTATTAAAAATACTCTAAAAACCTGTCAAATTTATTTAAATTGCAGGAGACATTAAACTCTGCTGACTTGGGCGGACTAAATCATATATTAAGAAGCCGGCTTATAGAAACCATCAATAGTGATTTTCTACCTTATAATAAGAATTCACCAGGACTTTAGAAATCCTCAACGTCTCCCTTTAATTTGGGCTTTCCTGGCTCACCAACATAAGTATTCTGCTCTGCGTATAAAGCTAGACTCTGTAGCCTCCTTGTAGTAAGGTTAGGCTGAGCTGTCCATCTGTGACCTGTTTGCTCCCAGACCTTCCCCTTTTCCCGGATCAGCTCTACATTGCAGAGCACTGATCCCTGCAGCCTGTCTTTCACAGGCTTGCAGTAGTGGCTTCAAGCTGAATTTGACAAATGAGAAACCCTGGAGGAATATTACAGGGTGGGAAGAAGGGAAAGACCAGGATGGCATTTACACCAGTGGCTACATCCCCTTTAAAGCCATAGCCCCCACCAGACAGCCCCATCATGATTTCAGCTTCCCATATGCAACATGACCTAGGTTCTGGTAACATTGCCTACTCCAAACGGAGGATGTAACAGTTTCATGCTATTGCTAATCCCTCATGGTGCCGTATTGTCCCTTGTTTGGCTTCTCAGCTCTTTTACCACCTGTGTAATTTCCTATATTAAGTTTCTTATAACCAGTTCTTTATTTGGGATCCTTGGAGTAGTTTCTTTCTATCTGGTTGGACTCTGACTGATAATACCATATTTTCAATTTATGATCAAGGTAATATGAGCAGAAGCAATGAGTGCCATTTCCATTAAAACTTCCCATGTATGATCCTCACTCCTTCCCCCTTCTTCTGCTGAGCTGAAAGGGCTGGGAGGACCTGAAGAGAATAGTCCTTACCCAACTGGCATACATTATATTTTGACATGAGCAAGGAATTAAACATTTATTAACTTGCTGAGCTTTCAGGGTGCATCTGCTATAATATCTAACACTTACCTTAACTAATATAGGTACCTTCCTGCTTCTCTCATGCCCTATAATTTTTGGGTCTATATACTCACGTGTGCAATAATTATTTTTGTATGAATGTTTCCCGATAGCTAAATATAGAGTTCAGTAATATTTATCAGGTAATGTAATTTGGGGGTTAATCTTCAATAAATATCTCTAGGAAAAAATTATAAAAAGATGAACTTAGACATTGGTATATCTCATCTGTTCTCTAAGATTAATCCTCCAAACTGTTGTGAACCTACCTTATGCTAAAATAGCAATCTTATTGTGCCTTAAAACACATTGACTTAAACAAAATATTTTTTTCCTCGTAAGTCAGTAAGCATAGATGACCCAATGCTAGTAGGATAGGTCAGTGGTGGTAGGGCTTGCTTTTTTTTCATCTTATTTTGCAATCCTTGTTTTTCATTCCTAGGTTAATTGTCAAAGATGGCTCCCCCCCATATCCATACTCCAGCCTCAGGGAAGAGTGAAAGCAAGAAGAAGGGAAGGGAGAGAGGTGGAGAAAGTTCCTTTTTTTCTTGAGGTACAAGACAGAAATTACACAAACCACTTTTATTCCCATCACATGAGCAAAACCTAGTCATGTTGTCATGGCTGCAACGAAGATTGGAAATGTGTCCAGCCAAAATTTCTGTTACTCTAGAAAGGGATAATAGATGTGGGGGGCAAGAAGTGTGGAACAGCTGCTGCTTCTGTCATAGAGACTTGCAAAGCACATTCAATCAGGCTATTAGAAGCTTCTTTTTAAAAAAAAGAAGAAAGTGATTCCCTATAACAAATACTAAAATAAGGAAGCTGAAGGATCTTACCAAAAAGGTAAAGGCATATTACTATATACATATTTTAAATTCATATTTCATTGCCTTTCAAAAAACTATCAATTAGATGATGTACTACTACTAACGAGTAGGGAAAAAATGTTCCTAATTAAACTATGGCAAAATGATTTCTTATTGTTTAGAATTTTTATATTATACTCACTGCAATAACTCTTCTAGATTTTTTTATATAGACATTTTAGTACATCTGCTGCTCTAGTTCCTGTCTCTCTATGTATATAATAACTCTTTCTATTAATGCTGACTCATAGTACATTCTTCCTGATGATATTGTAAAAGCCAGTTAAATTCAATATATGTACTACCAACAGTGTGAATCTTTCAATTGAAATGATGATATGCTGAGCAGCTGTGGTCAAGTTTTCACATGAACAGTCAATAACTGCTAGATCACTACCACTTTCTGGCCAACCATGATTATAAGGTACATCCCAAACTTACAGGTGTTCAAATGTTAAAAACAAACAGTTCATCTTCAAATGAACGAATACAGTAATTATAAGGTACAATATGTGCCCTCCCACTATCCATCTCTCCACCTCCATCATTTTTGTTAGCTATGTTTCTTTTTGAGCAGCACAGGTTTTGTGAAGGAGAAATACACCATCTTCTTTTAAAAGGTTCAGATTCACTTTTGTCTTGCAGTGAATATTTCCATAATTTTGATTTTATATCTGTTGGCCATTGTTTCTATTTTAGATGCCACCTATAAGCATAGAGAGAAAAACTGATATATAGTAATAGAACAGAAAATAAATAATACCCTTGACAGCAAAAATAGAAACGTGGTAATCAGCAGTTTAGAATTGAATGAGACAAGAAAAAAAATGAAAGAATATTTAAGGTCACTAAATCCCACAGTTTACTATGTGAAAATGCTATCTAACATTGACAGATGATAAAGGCTTACTGTGTTAAATGAATCTTTAAATTTAATCAGGAGACCAAAAAAGAAAAGCATGACTAGCAGAAATATGGCCATGGAATAAAGGGAGAAGAGAAAGGATAGACCAAGCGACCTGAATTCTTCATTTTTAAAGATGGGGAACCAACAGACACAGCATAAAGCATTCTAGGGATTTGAGAAAAGAGAAAAAGAACTTTTTATTTTTCATTGTATAACCTCTGTGGTTTTGAATTTTTTTTAAACTTTTTAATTTAAGTGATCAAATTTTTAAAGTTCTTTTTCATCCTTTTTCAAGAACAACTGATTTTTTTAATGATCACTTATTGTTTGCTCATTTTATATTCTACTTTTTTTTTTTCTTTACAAACTCCATAAACATTTAACTTTGCACTATATCTGATAATTCCAGTCACTAAAGTCCTTAGAGATCTATATCTAATTTGTGGTTACTTGTTTGCCTTTGGTTGTTATTGGTTCTATTTTAATTGTGAGTTCATATTTTTCAATCTACATTTTAGAGGAAATTGTCCTAAATATTTGAATTAGGTGTTCTTTTGAGGGGTACTATTGACATGGAATTTTTTTAGGCCATTTAAGGATTTTTTCTGATCTCCTGTCTTACAGTAAAACTCAGTCTTGGTCTCCTATTTTCAGAAAGAAGTCATTATATATCCTGGGATAAGATTTCCACTCACAGGCTTCAGTTTATTTTATCCTTGGAAATATCTCTTATTTTCTGTGATTCCAGTGGTTCAAGTAATACATTAAAAAGTATATTTTAGCTTGAATTTTGTTGTATTATAGTGGGAAGTTCCTTCATAGTATTCGGTCAGCTGTACCGAATGGGGTAGAGATAGAAGAATATTTAATTCTGTAGTGATTTATTAGTTATCTATTACTATGTTGACAACTTATCCCCAAATATGGTGTCTTAAAACAACAAATATTTATTATAGTTTCTATGAGTCAAGAATCCCAGCATGGCTTTGCCAGGTGCCTCTGGCTCAGGGTCTCTCAAAAGGCTACAATCAAGGTGTTGGCTGTAGCATCAGTCCTTTCAAGCCTGGACTGGAGGAGAATACTTCTCCACACTCACTTACTGACTGAGGTCTTTGTTGGCTGTTGGCCAATGTCATCAGTTCCTTGCCATATGGACTTTTCCACATGACAACAGGCTTCCCTCAGAGCAAACCAGAGAGAAAGAGCAAGCGAGGGTAAAATGGGAGCCACGGTCTCTTGGTAACCTAATCGTGGAAGTGGCACCACAACTTTGGCCGTAGTCTATTCATTAGGAGACAGTCATTAAGTCTAGCCCACACAAAAGGATTACCCAAGGATTAGGAGGCAAAAGTCACTGGCTGCCTACCACAATGACAAAAACAAGTAATTTCTAAGGGAGTAAATTTGGTATTTATATAAATCATTTGCCACTATTATAGACACATCTTTCCTTGAGTTTTTATTACTGTTACTTAACTGAATTGCTCGCCATGAATCTCTTCTATCTATTTTATTCTGTATGCCTTTAATATTACCTTTCATCTATAAGTTGTATTTTAATCATGCAATTCCTCTTCCACAAAGCTTTTTTTTTGGCTCTTGATTTCTAATCTCTCCTCTGTTTCCCTGATCTATCCTGCTTGATCTAACTCATTTCCTTTTCTCCCTAAGACGCATGTTCTCCTTAAACTGGTCTATTCCTTGCCACTTCCTTGCCTTTATACAGGTTATTTCATATGTCTGCTTGGCTTTTCCTATTTCTAGCTTCTTACCAAATATTCTCATAATGTTTCAAGATCTAGTTCATCCCATTTCTTCTACCTAGGCTTTCTCTGCTTCCCATCTCATAGAGTGGTGTTTTATATCACTCATTTGATAGCTAATCACACACTATTTTGTGACAGCTTTTTCATGAATATTGCTTTCAATTCTCACTGATATCTCATGTAAATATAATATTTCTTCAGCAAGATTATTAGTACCTCAAAAGTAGGAACTGGTTTTCTAGAAGACTTATATCATTCAAAGTGTACCTAGCATATAGATGTCACTCAAAAAAACATCTGAAACATTGATTTATAATAAATAAAATCAAAACTTTCACCTTTAAATCTACTTTAACCTACAGCCATCTGAGGTCTAATCTATACAATATATTAATGAAACTTTTTTTATTCCAACAAAACAAAACATTTATTGGACACTCAAAAATATGAATAATTGTATCAAAACCAAAAGACCAATTAAAATCAATAATGAATAAAAATCAACAATGGCTGTGTTGCAAAGTTCACATGGAATTAAAAAGAAGCTTTAGGGAAATCAAATTTAATGATCAACTTTGTGATCTTAGTTTTCACAACTGTGAGTGCCTAAATTTCTAAGTATAGACATCCCTAAAGATATGAGGGAGGGAAATAAAGGAGCTAATCATAAAGGACGTGGAACATGAGTAGGAAAATAGCCATAGAGGATTCTAAATTATTAAATAATCTTTAAAAGGAAAAACAAAATTTAATCTTATTCCCACTCCTGAAGCAAAGATCAGGTTAAAATGCTGGTAGTCAAGTTCTCTTTGTTTCATAGTAAGCCAGTGTTACCGTCTCACAGGGGCATGGGCAGTGGATGGTTTCCATGTTACCTTGTTTAAGATGACCCAAAGCAAGGCAATAAAAAGGAAATGATAAGTTAGCCATACTTCAACTTTAAAGACTCCTTTTTGAAGAGACCCTCACAATGTCTAGAAATCTTTCAATATTATTTCTGTTGCAAATTATTCCTGAAGAAGTCACAGCAGAACCTCAGGACCTCAAATACTTTAAGAAAACAGAGGAATAGCACAATAAGAAAAAAGTAAAGTTTTCTCTTTTCAAATACAGCCTAGTTTTGAAAAACAGAATCCTTACTAGGTTAAAATGTGTTGAGTTGTCCAAGGACAGAGAATGAGTCATGGCAAGGCTAAGAATAAAACATGGGTTTTGCACCCTAGAAAACTTTTATTTAGAATACAAATTTTAAACCTATGTGTAATTTAAAATGCGTTCTTATAAATTTCTAAGTGTTTCACTGAAAAGTTCTTCTCTCTCTTTTTCTCCCTCTTTAAATTTAAGGTAAGCATTTTCAAATATGTTATGCTAAATAATATGGTATTAATTTCAGGATATAGAAGCTTTAAATATAGAAGTCTAAAAGGAGAAGAAATGAAAGTGGGGAGGGAGAATTAAATGAATTTAACATTTATAATTCTGATATAGTTGGACTACTTACTCTAATAGGCATTTATTTGAGAGGACACTATCAGGTAGTACAAAGAGAGTAAATTCTAAGATCAGAAAATATGAGTTCAAATGACTGTACTGCCCTATGACAGCTGGTTAAATCACTTTGTTTGAAGTTCAAGGGTTTTTCGTTTGTTTGTTTGTTTGGTTGGTTGGTTAGTTGTTTGTTTGTTTTTAGGTATAGTTAACCTAACATTATATTAGTGTCATGTGTACAACATGATTCAATACTTGTATGTATCGCAAAATGATCACCACAATAAGTCCTGTTAACATCCGTCAATACAGTTATAAACCATATACAGTTATAAATTATTTTCTCATGATGAAAACTTTCAGGATCTACTCTTCTGCTACTTTCAAATATGAAATACAGTATTATTAACTATAGTCACTGCGCTGTACATTACATCCCTGACTTATTTATTTCATAACTGGAAATTTATGCCTTTTGACCCACTTCACCCATTTCACCCACCAGCCCACTCCCAACCTCAGGCAACCATCAGTCTGTTCTCTACATCCGTAAGCTGTGTTTTGTTGTTTGTTTGCATTTTTGTTTTATTTTATTTTGTTTTGTTAGATTCCACATATCAGTGAGAGCATATGGTATTTGTCTTTCTCTCTCTGACTTATTTCACTTAGTGTAATGCCCTCAAGCTCCCTCTATGTTGTCAAAAATGGCAATATTTCATTCTTTTTTATGGAAGAATCATATGTATAAACCATATATATGTATATTAGGTTGTTGCAAAAGTAACTGCAGTTTTCACAATTATTTTTACCCTTTTAAACTGCAATTGCTTTTGCACTAACCTAATATATACATATATACACACACATATATACATATATATGTACACATGTATATATATGTGTACATATATATGTATATATGTGTGTGTATATGTGTGTGTATATATATGTATATATATCTTGTATATATATATCTATCTTATATATGTGTGTATATATATGTATGTATATGTGTGTATATATATGTGTGTATATATAAGATATATATATATATCTTATATATGTGTGTATATATATGTATATATATATATATATCTTCTCCTTTAGCCCTCTATATTTAAAACTTCTGTATCCTGAGATTAATACTACCATCTTATTTAGCATAACGTTTTTGCAAATGCTTACCTTAAATATATCATATATATTATATATATATATATATATATCATATATAAAATGGATGACCCATATTTTGGTATAACATACCACATTTTCATTATTCATTTATCTATTGATGGACATTTAGGTTGTTTCCATGTCTTGGCTATCATAAATGAGGTTCAAGGTCTTTAATTTAGGTTACCATGCAGCCCAATAGAGATATCATATGTAAAAAATCCTTTGTAAACTCTAAATTCTATATAAGCGTTAAGCCATGTTTGTCTCCAAGATTTTACATTTTTTCCCTTAACACATGAAAGAATAGGAGCAAGCTCTAGGCAAAACTATAAAATAAACCAAATTAGATTTCATTGCTGCACCATTTTCCATGTTTCACCTTTTTCATTCTCACCCTTGTCTGTTGTTACTGTGGAAACTCAAATGCCCTCTCCCCTTCTATCACCTCCTCCCTTTTCTACACTCAACTAAGATGAGAAGAAGATTTCCGTATCTGTATATACGTATTCCTATATAGCCATATAGGGACAAAGGCTTATGGAAGAAGAAGATAAGATCTTCCTTTCTCCTGGTTGCAGTTTATCAGTGGGCTCCAATTGATAGTGTCCCCTTTTATATCCCAGAAAATTTGCGGCTATGATGCAGGTCATGGGCCATGTGAAATAGAAGACATGTCACAGAAGAACAGGAGCTATGAGGGAAAGTAAAAGGTTTTATAGCACTGCTCACAGAGTAAGACACCAACCACTGGTGTATGCCTTATATCTACTTCTATTTTACTTTTCTGAACTGCTTAAAGATAATTTTGGAATACATGGCTATATTTGTAAGGCTCTAGTTGATATGGACGGAGTTCAACACTTGAACCACTAAGGTGTTTATGAAACAAAGTTGCCCAGTATGAACAGTATTCATTTTTAAATATGGAACTCCAAGTGGTATTAAGCAACAATTTGAATTAAAATATAGCTCAGCCAGATTTACATTCATAGGTTGAATGATTGCGAAGGTATATGTTCACTTTTTTTTTTTGTCCTGCAGACATTCTAAATATATAAAGAACAACTTTTTCTACAATACGCAAAAAAATTCAGTGAAATAGTTAAAAACAGCCCATTATCTGGGTGACTAGCCCTGGTGATGCTATGAGGTTCCAGCAATTGTAGAGTCTCCAGTATTTTTCTGATTACCATTCAGAATGCATTGTAGTAAGAAAGTCACACACTACAGCTGAGCCTTCTATACTGTTCTTCTACCAAGAAATTTAAATAGTAGAATTCATAGAGACTCTACAGGATGCGGCAATTTTTTCCTATCTCATACATGTTATTTCCAAAACCACTTGCTTCTAACCTGAAATATCATAATTTTAACATTAGTGAAACTGCTTAGAGGTGGATTGCTATTAATATCATACATTTTAATATTGTCAATATGTTAAATTTTTCCATGTGCCATATGCAATCCTATTTTTCTCCGACTCCACAAGTCCTAACAAATGTGTATGCTCCTAACTAAAGTTTATAAGTGATAAAGGACTTTACAAATTACATGTCAGTGACTATAATTTATTTGCTGACTTTCAATAGTTATAGCAATTTTTTAAAAAATCTATTTTCTGTTGCTTGTAATATATGCCCCTTCACTAGGAATGTGCTACATCTACCCACCTCCTAAAATATGTTTCTGTACAATAAATTCCCAAATTCCCATATGGCAACTTTCATTTTCGTGTAATATTCCACCATGTTTCTACTCATGTAGTGTTTCGAACATAGTTAATTGTTTACAATTATAATTAATTTATTTCTAGTTTTACAAATTTCTTAAGAAAGTCTTGGCAAGCACCTGTTTTTGCAACCTAAAATTCCTATGTGAACATTTTATTGAGAGACGTGACGTTCAAACCCTCAATCCTTAATCCTCTATGTCCTTCAGTCCCCGCTTCTTCATTTGAAGATGTGAAGTTCCTTATCTCCATATCCCTCAATTTTGCATCTCTGGCCAGGAGTCCTTTGCCATTCCTTCACACTGTCTGGCACACCCCAGCCTTGAATAAATTTCACTGCCTGCTGTTTTAGCCTCTACATCAGCACTTCTGAGCTCTGGTGGAGAAAATCACACAGCTGCTCAGATTTCAATTCATTCCAATTCCAATGTATGGCTTCCACATCTACTGCGCACTCACATCTGCTTGGCAAACAGTGTTTCCCTTGGCACCCTCTCTCCCAGTCTTTAGTTGGCAATTTCAAGCTCCTCCCTCTTTACCCACCTGCTGATCTGTTACTCTTAATACAAGACTGCTCCTCCTATTCCCAGAGAGACAAAGACAGAGAGAGTCTTTACATCCTCCTTATTGCTGAGCTGTCCCTCCTCCTTTACCTGGCCAGTCCTATGCTCTGGACCCCAGACATCTGGCCTCCTCAGAGAATGTGCTCGCATACTCAGGCCCGCTCCTTCCTGCTTTTGCAACACCTCTCTTCCTCTTACCAGCTTCCTTCCCGCTAGCACTTACCCTGGGATGCTGATGGCAAGAATTAGGCAAATAGTAGTGGGCATGGATAGAAAGTGACGGATTCAAGGTATACTGAGAAGGAAGAATTACACAAATTTTGTGCTTAATGTGAAATGATGTCATAAAAATCATGTATATAAATTATATATAGAATATGTATATTCTCTATATTAATTATATATATAATTAATTAATATAATTAATATAGAGAGTATATATATATATATATATATATATATATATATATATCTCACTCTTAATTTGTACATATATATGTTCTGGCTTCAAAAACTGGCAAAGTTTGGGATGCCAGTTATTAAGCCAGGGAAATTCACAGAGAACCAGGAGAGTTCTAGATGGCTTTACAACAGGCCACATAAGCACCTGATGAGTTATGCTTTGACCAGGTGAAGTTGAGGACTCTATTGCATGCCCCAGTGGAACTATCTAGGGAATAGTTGGTTATATGGGTCTGAGTTTCAGCAGAGAAAGCTGGGCTACAATTCTGGAATTTACCACCGTAGAGATGGTAAATGAGGCAATGTTTATCCATTAAGTCATACAGGAAAAATATTAAACATAAGAAGAGAAGCAGGCTGAGGGTGGAATCCCTGATTAGAGACCAAGGAAGCTCTGGACACTGGAAGAGGAAAATCAGAAGATTGTGGTGTCAAAGGATATGCAAAAGAGAAATTTTAGGAAAGGAAGGAGGAATAAAAAGTATCACACAAATGCAAAAGGTCAAGAAAGAGTAGGATTAAGAAGCATTTATTAGATCAAAAAGAAGAAATCATTTGGTGGCTGGGCGGATGCAAGAAATTGAGAAATGCATGGGAGGAGAGTAAGTGGAAGTAACTGATACAGGAAAGGTCAAGAAAGTTTATTTTAACATGGGTGAGACTTCGGAGGGTAAGAGCTGGTGAGAAGGAAGCTGTAAGAAGAAGAGGGGTATTGAAATGAAGAAGCAGGAGGAAGAGAGCCTGAGTGTGAGAATAACTTCTCTGAGGAAGATAGACCTATGGGGTCCAGGATACAGGTAGGGCCAGCTAGGCATGGGAGCAGGGGCAGCTCCCCTCCCCACCTCTCCCCCTCTCTTCTCCTCTTCTCTACTTTCCCCTCTCCTGTTCTTCCATTTCCTCCCTCCCTCTCTCTCTGAATAGAAAGGGTCTTGTGTTGACAGTGATAAATCAGAAGACAGAGTAGGAGATGTGAGGAGAGGGGTGATTTTTGAAATTGCCAATTAGAGACAGTGAAAGAGGGTGCCTAGGGAAATCCTCTGCCAGATTACTGTTATAGCTTCTAGCTTGTCTCCCTGCCTCCTACATGGTCTTTACATACTGTATACACTGCAGCCAGAGTGATTGCTTTAAAACACAAATCTCCTTTTAAACTACTCCAACCCCTTCCCACAGGTCTCAGGAATTTTTAACCTCCTGAGCATGACATCAAGACCATCACAGGGTGGTCCTTGCTCAGCCCCGCGTCTCCTCCCTGCCCCTGCTACCTCTGTCACCCACTATCCCAATCAAACTGAATTCCTTGAAATGCCCTGCAAGTGTCATGTTTTCCTTCTCAAGCTGTAGCGCATGTGGATAAGTCTGTCTAGAATGCCCGTGTCTACCTACTCAGCCTGCACTTTTCCTCTATGTAGTCCCTCCTCTTATTTCCCCAGTCTTAATTTGAAGTTACCACCTGCAGAAAACCTTTCTGCTCCACTCTCTACCATAGGGTATTTGCCCTCCACAGCGGTCTCTCAGCACCTTATCCTTTATCTGTTTATTAGCACACATGCTACTGCATCATTTTCCATTAACTTGTTTTTACTCCCACTAGTGTCATGGCAAAGCCAGAGTAAGTGCTAAGTAAACAGTTTTGAATGAATACATAATGAAGTCGTCCCACAGATAGGCATTTGTTTTACAAGTGTTTATACTTATACATAATTTTCAAGAAAACACAGAAGAACAGGCAAGTTTTGTGTCCTTCTTAGACAAATAAGTACTATACCGTTTTAAAACACAGAATCGTGATCATCTCTCAGCATGAAGGGCAGACAGAGTGTATGTGGAACCTGGATGCGATTTAAGACTATTGTACTCGGGCGGGTCAGGAGCTGGGGTATCTCTTGCTGCCATCAGTAATAAGGCCCCTCTACTAGTGGGTTGACAGTAGAAATGTCAGCCATCACGATGCACTAACGTGTGGCTCCTGTTATCTAACGTGTAGACTCTACCTACCAAATATACATTTGATTAATAAAAGGGCAATGCAATAATCTTCTGCACAAATGTATGACCATCAGCTTTTGCAGGCAGCTGAAGATTAAAAACATACTGGGACAGCACCCTCATTAAATGTTGCACTCATTTAACACTTACTAAATCTTTTAAATTCTTCTATTATCAGTTTTCTTTCTCCATTTTAATATGCAAACTACAAAGTTATTCAACTGAACTTCTAAACCAGATATGTTAGTATTTTTTACTTTAAGTAAAAAGTCTAAGAGCCCTTAATATCCTTTTTTCACCCGTCTTTCTCTTCTTCTGGTAACTGACTTTTCCTATCAACAACTTTATATAGAGATTTTAGGTCTAGTCAAGGATTAGCCTGGTGACTACTTGCATCAGTGTGAAAGTGTCACAGTTTTTGTTTTTCATTTGTTTTTTTCCCCCTCACAGAAGTTTTCATTTGTTTTTTTTCCCCCTCATATCACAACCTGGGCAAAAAAAGGGGAAAAAAAAATAAAATGACACCTTCTCCACCCCCTGCTGCAGAGATACCAAATGACTATCCAGCCTCTGTCTTTATAAGCTGATGTTCTGTTTTTGCTAAATTGCCCTATTTGTCCTGCCCAACTTGTTGAGACAGAGTAAGTTATTATCTCCCATTATGTAGAGTTGCCAGATAAAATACAGGAAACCAAATTAAATTTGAATTTCAGATAAACAATGAATAATTTTTAGTGTAAGTATATCCCATAGAGTTTTTGGAATATACTTATACTAAAAAATATTTATTGGTTATTTAAAATTAAAATTTAACTACACATCTTCTAATTTTATTTGCTAACTCCGGCAAACCTAGCTGTGAAGGCTTTAGCCAGGAAAAGACTATCTCAAAAATCTCTTTCTATTTTCTAACCACCCACTCTCATCACCATCTCATCTCTTTACCAGAAAAACCCTACCACGAAAGTTACTCCTCAGAGATACAGCAGGAAGGACTTAGCTATCCAAGTCCAAGTCCAAGCCCAGCCTCCTTATTTTTGGTTGAGAGAACAAAGGTTCAGAGTTTAGTGGCTGGAAAAATGACACACAGTAATAGGATAGTGGAGCTGGGAGGAGTCCCAGTTTTGTCACTGTCATTTTTGTTGTTATTGTTGTTGTTGTTGTCGTTGTTGTTAGCTAGAAGCCTTGTGCTCTAAATTCTGAATTTAAAAAATAAAAAAGTCACTTGCTTCAGGATGCCACTAATAAAAAGCAGGTAAGCTCGGTTGAGTGGGAGATGGTTATTGATCCTCTCTAAGAAAGTCTAAAGGTCATATAAATACCCTCCTAATTTATTGCACACGATATCATGTGAAGCAAACCGATGGTAACCCAGGAATAAAGACACAGGGATAAAGGTGCAGCAAGAGGACATCGATAGGGAGTTAGCAGCTGGAGGTGTCTCCATGTCCCTAGAAACAGAGAAGACCCTGGAGCTCCTGACAGTTTCTTCAGAACTGCACAGGAAACGTTATATCCCAGCCATGGGCTATGTGTGGCATGGCTGATACCACTCAATGTGCAGGCACATCGGAAAACAACCAACATGAAATGATACATGTACATTTGAACACATTCAACTTATTTATGCCTGAAGACACTGCCTTTATAAGGTCCAAGTCTGTTCTTGCCATGAACTCTCACCTCACACTACTCCCTCCATTTATGTGACATACGTTACATTTTTCTAATGTGCAATGTAATTTTAATACTATAAAATCTCAAGCATATGATGCTCAAGACACCTTCCTTTGCCCCCAGGCTTCTGAAGGAGGCAGTCATCAAAGAAATAAATGGAAATACTCTTCTGAGCCGAGAAAGCCCTCATTATGCATAAAGCTCAGACCCTGGCTGCTGTCTCTCCTACATGCAGGTTGAAAACGGGCAGCTTTCCGTAATCAAGAAGTGAGAATTTAGCAGGTAGCAACGTGCTTTGGAAGAGGAAGGAAGAGTAGGTTTAGATGTTGCTGGTGGCTGGAATGATGTGATGTAGAAAGGCACAAGAGAAAGGCAGTGTGCGTAATCAGAGGGACTCAGCGACTCTGCAGGCTATGCAGGAGAACCTGCTTTGGAACTAACCAGCCAAGCAAAAAGAAGATCCTGTAATATAATTGGTAAAATTAAAGACAGAGAGAAATGGATTATGGGTTGAAAGGCATAGACACATCTCGGACTGTAACTCAGAAGCTGTTTGTAAAGATAGCATACACGATGTGCTGGAGACAATGGGGCACCTCTCTTCCCAGCACCATGTGCAGTGACAAGGGTGGTAGCTTGAAAGTGGCCATGGTAGCCACATTTATACATGGAAATTGACAAACACTATGAATCACTGTTTGTTTGCTTTTCTAAGGGCCAGTTTACAAGCATAGCACCGCCCACTCCCTAAAACCCAGCAGAGGAAACATGACAGGGGCCAACAGGCCCAGGATGTCTCCAAAGAAAATGACCTGGACCAGAGGACGTGTTCACTGGAGCAGAAGACTCAAACCCAGGAGTAGAAATGGAAAGAAGAGTTTGCCATAATTTCCCCAGACCTAGAAGCCCTACCTATCCAAATCTAACTCAGAATTGGACTCTTAAGAAGTGTATCTCAAATTATGTTGACTCAGAGGAAAGAGAGAACATATGAACTTTAATATCTAGAAATTAATGCTCTTTGAACATGTGCATTTTTATTGTTTGCTTCCTGAATTTTCTTTTGAAAAATTCAAATACTTTGTTTCCTGTTCTCAAGAGTATTGTTTCTAAACCTTAGTCTTGATATTCCCAAATGAGGTTGCTAGAGCTGGAGCAGAGAATGGGAAAGAGATGCCAAACCAGCCAAGAAAGATATAAAGTTAAACTTTGCCCATTTCCAAACAGAAACTAATAGTTATTTGACCAAGCTATACCTGGAATTTGCAAAACGTCCTCCAGAAGCTCCACAACACCCCCCCACACACACTAGGGAAGGCCCCAAATGTAATAACAAGGCCTCAGCCTGCATCCACAGGGATAGGCCCTGAATTTACTCAACAGTATCAAAATTATCCATTAATTTGCTTCTCCTACAACTTCAAGACAAGGACAAACCTTAAGCAATCTGGGTTTGCATGGGCAAGCAGATAATTGCTTTTGCACTTTAGCAGGAGGTCATTGCTAAGCCTATTCCAAAGAACAAGGAAAGAAACACATTTCTTATATTATCTGTACCAAAAGTTTTGCCAACTCTCATAAAGAAATTTATAGACAATTGATTATGAAATTGCCCTATAGGTGCTATAGACAGCATTCATCACTTTGGCTTTGATAAATTATTTTATTTACTATTGAAAATATTATAGTCATTTTACAAAGGACATATAAAAGAATGACAGGGATACTATCAGAAATAAATGCAGTATGTGTGTGTGTATGTTGGTTTTTCTACTTCGAGCTCATGTGAAAGCCTTCTTTGATGCTTCTTTTTAAAAGTTAATACTTAAATTATAATTTAAGAAAATCTCCATTTTTAAAGTAGACCTACTGGGGTGCCAAAAAAAGGTATACAGGTGGACACTTTGGTCAACATTGCTCAAGCAGTAGTTCACCATATCAGAAGTGTATTACAAAATTGTACACCTGAAACCTATTGTAACTTTACTAATAATTGTCAACCCCATAAACCTTAATTAAAGATAGAAAAGGGTCTGGATGCTGACGGTAACCCCTTTGAGCACCTCTTGTAATTGCAGAAGTCAAACGTGACTTGTATTCATCTTTTGTTATCAGTATATATTGAGTATTACAATTTTAATACAGTTTTCCTTTCTTAAATTATGTATACATATTTTGGCACCCTCTGTATATGTAAACAGTTTTAGAGCAGACAAATTATCTTGGTACTCAATTAATTCAAAGCCTAAACCCTACAGATGAGGACATTTAGCTGGTTTACTGATAGAAGAGCTCAAGTCCAATCTTCTGGCTCTGAATCAGTGTTCTTTCTAGGACTATGATACACTGCTTCTCTGAAAAGAAATAACTTAATACTTATTGACTGACGTGTATAAAATATTGAAAAGTATGTGATACATATTTAACAATTCAGGTGGAGTGAGAGCAAAGCAGGTTAACCAAAAGCAAAACACCATGATGCCTGGATTATTCTGACTTCTATCTTCAGCAACGCAAGACATCCTTAGCTAGTAGTCTCAAGGAGGGCCATCTGCAATCTCTATTCTTTCCTCCTAACTTCAGGTTGAGTTATTTTGCCCAAGTAACCACAATTGGTAATTGCAAGACAAGATGGTCTCTAAAATGGCTTCTACTATAAAACAGTCACTGCTAAATGCATAGTCACTTTCTTATCCAGGTGAATACTTTCCTGTTCATTGAATCACCAACTGATGGGCGTTAGAGAATCTGCATTGCATTTGTCTGGTGCTTACAAGAAAATATCCTATTGTCTTTTGGTGCATAAGAGGTCTTTATACACACCAATAGAAAATGATTCAACTCTATTTCTACAGGGACAAACTTGCTTTAAATTTCCTGCCCTTGACACTATTTTATGCTTTCTGGAACTATGACCCTTGGTGCATGAAATTTTTGCCAATTGTAATGACAACTAAAAGCAAAATTCAGAAAGAGGTTTGTAATCTAACATTACTTATTCCATTTTTAGTTTATATAGACCTATGCCTGAAAACCACTTGTGATTACAAAAATTAAATAAATACCGAGAAGTAATGCAGATGTGACCGCACAATTCCAAAGGATTCCGTTCACATCCTAATGGATGGGCATGGGGCCTGCATGGCCATACATGGCGGCACCATCATCTCCTTGAGGGCTGATCTGCCTATCAGTATTTGTGGACTATCAGAGGCAATCTCATGTGTTTTGCACTTTCCAGCACCTACTTACTCTTTTGCTCTGTTTTGCAAACTCTTTCCCTGAGTCTCAAACATACAGACTCCATAAATAACAAAACCTCACCTACTGAACTTTCAGCTCAAAATTACCAAAAGCAGAGATCTGAGTGGGAAGATACAGGTTCAAATCCCCATTCAGCAACCTGTACAAATCATTTATAGACTCGGTCTCATTTTCTTCAGCTGCAATAGGAATGTAGTAGAACCTGACTTATCTCAGTTAATGCAGTGAGGTAAAGAAATTAAAATGATCCAGCACAATCCTGCCATCTATGGGAGGGGGCAGGGCCTTCAATGGGTAGTAAAGAACCCTGAAGAAATTCAGGTATCCCTGAGATTCAGCCCTCTTATGTTGATTTAAGAACTACTATTCATTCATTCATTCATTCATATTAACCTAAGGGAATCAAGAAGAGCAGGCTGCCAACTCATTAAAAAACCAGTGTAAAAACCCGAGGAGACTGGGAAAAAGCATGTATAAATAAATCATAATAGGAGAAATATAAATTAATAATAGACATATGTAATAAACCTCACTTGGAATCATGGGGATGCAAATGTAAACATGAAATGGGAAAATATTTCACACCTATCAAATTAACAAAGATTAAAAAAAATTGATGTTGAGGTAGCTGAAATGAGATTCCATCACACACCACTGTCAAGACTATAAATTGGCGTCATTTTTTAGTAAAGCGATATGACAGCAGGACACTGGACCATTGAAAAAGTTAGTGCTCTTTGACTTAGAAATTCTATTTACAGGAAGAATCCTAAAGAAATAACCCAGAGATGTACACAAAAAGGTATGCATGAGGATACATATGCTTGGGAAAAAATTGGCAAAAATAGAACCTATACCTCCACTAAAGCTGTGGTACATTCATTCAAAAGAATATGCAGAAATGAAACAATTTTTAGCAGGACATTAAGTGGCATGCAAAATACACCCTGTATAGTGTTAAGTGAATTAGGCAGAGTAGACTTCCAATTTAAACATTCATCATATTCAGTGCACTTTGTGAAAGGTAACTATAGTCAATAGCTGTATAGAGCAGTAAAACCATGACTGGAGTATTTTCATGAAGGACAGAAATAGGTAAAACTAAACTATGGTGTTGGAAGCCAGGACAGTCATTACCTCTGGGGACCGGAAAAGGGGTTTGATAAGGAGGGGCTTCTGGGATGTGAGGAATGTTTTAATTCTTTTATTTGGGTGATAGTTAAGCTGCTGGGTTCACTTTGAGGTAACTAATTGAACACACTTACTTCATTTTTCTGTAGGTGTGCCATATTTCTTTCAATAAGTGATACATGGATGACTTGTTAAACTATAAAGAAAAGTAAATGATTGATTGTCATACAATTCACGACACTGGTCAGGAGAATGACGCAATTCTTAGAGGTACACAGGTTTCTTCAAATGTATTGACAATGATCTACTAACTGAAATGTGTGGAAGGTACATGTCTATTCTCCTTAATATATACAAACAGGATTTTAACTGCTACATATGTCTATTTTGGAGTAAAAAAGAAGTTTAAAACATCTTTTCTTTTAAAAAGAAAAGATACGTAAAACTCTATAAAGTTGTATTTATATACATCAGATCTGTGTATTTGTGTGTGTGTGAAAGGGATTGAGAAAAGCCATGATTTATTATATTTATTTTTTTATTTATCTATGCATAGTAAAGAGACTGCAAAGATATACACTAAAATGCTCTGTGTTTCCCTTTAGAATATGTATAATTTGTATTTTATGAGCATCTTTTTGTAATTTCCAAATTATTAACGATCATAATTGCTTTTAGAATCTGAAAGGAAAAACACAAACTTCTTTTATGATTAAAAAAAAAAAAAAAACAAACCATGGGCCGACGCAGAGAAAAGTCACTGGAGGGGCCAGTGTCTGGCACGGTTTGTGGGTGGTCCTCGCGGGAAGGGGCGGGGCTGAGTCTCGTGGAATGTGACGTTTCAAACCTGGGTGCACCCTCGAGCTCACAGATCATTGTGACCTCAGGTTGGGACGTTTGGACCCTGGAGTAGGCAGACGCTGCAGTTAGGAGTCCAGAGCTTCGCTCCGTCCCCACTGAGCCACAACTGGGGAGGTAGGAAGAGACTGAGGTCTGTTCAGTTAAAAATTTTCACCTTCACAGGCTGGATGGGAAGGCGGCTGAGCTTCAGGGTAAAGCTCCAGTAAGTTAAAGCTCCAGGAGCTCCAGGGTAAAGCTCCAGGAGCTCCTTTCTTTCTTCTCACCTGAGGAATGAGGAACGTTGCTTATAGATAAGCCTAGTAATTAGCCAAGAAATCATTTCCTGCAGGCAGTTAGAAGAGAAGGTGTTGCAAGGTAGCTCCCTGTCCCCTACACATCTACACCCTATCCCATGCCCACTTTGATGAGAAAAGAAAGGCCAAGATCCTAGTTGGTTTCCGAGTAACCGAAGTTTGTTTTTGTTTTGTTTTATCCTAACTCCTATTCCTTAATGTAATTTCAAGACATCTGCCTCTGGTCAAGAGAAATACGATGACTATTTCAGAGTCCAGATTTTTTTTTTTTAATCCTATCCGATTTGTGCTGTCTCCTTAACTCGTGATATTACTGTGGGCTGTAGATATTTAAAGTCACTAAGTAAGGTAGAGAGACAATCTGAGCTCTTTCTCTAAGACACACACCGTATCTTCAAGTGAGTGTATTCTACACTATGCCTGGCATAAAATGTGTTCTCTGAGATGTTTGATGTTTGAGTGATTGAGTGAGTGAGTGAATGAATGAATGAATGAATGTCTTTCACAAGGGGCCTACCATTCAAAGGTGGTTCAGCATGAGCAATAAAAAATAGCTGTTAAGCTTGCTTAAAATTTCACATTCTTTGTCCATAAAGTATTTACAGGTATCAGTAGGGATCTCAGTTTTTGAAACACTAGCAAAGTGTTTGCCAGTTTTAGTAAGCCACTAATTTGAAATACATGCATGAAAATTGATGTTTTTACTGATAAGTATTTTTGTTTAACCCCTTATGATTAAATTTAATGTGTTAATAATGTTATACGCACCAAAGGTCTTTGGATCTTTCAAATTTCAACAATAAGACCTTGAATGCCATACAGGTGCTCTTTTAAAGAATGCAGGATGGATGGACTGTTTTCCTCCAAATGAAAAACTAACTTCGCTTATGATCCAATAATATTTTGTAGGGTTTTGTGTTCTTCATGTATGAAAAGAACTCAAGGATTTTGTTAAAGGGAAAGGTAAATAAAGGAAGAACAGAAAGAATGCACTGGAAGCAAGAGATGGGCCAGAATCCTTCCAACTGCCTGTCTGCACACAGTCTGTAGTTTTCTTCATTGTCTTAATTTGAGAAAGGAATGAAACACTGATTCTGATATGGAAGAAAGGGATTCAACTGGAGGCAACACTGTGTTGCGTAGTGTTTCAGAGAGGTTTAAAATAAATTTTAAGCCTCTTTTTCAAGTGCATACAATCAACCTAAGCTGGTGAGTTGTCATGGTGTGTAACACAAGTACATAATCAAGATAGAACTGGGATTTTTTTGTTTCCAAAATGGACTTTTCATTGAAGTACCCATTCAGTCTGTTACTCATCAGTATTATTATAACCAAATGGCTAAAACTTCCAATCTGGTCATTTTCAAAGATATTTCTAAAGAGAAATCATTTTAAAAGCCATTCAAGAAAAATACCTTTTTTGTGTGTGTGTGCCACTGTTCAGAATGGAAAATAACTACTTGTAAGAGAAACTGCCCTAAATTCATAGTTATTCATCTTCTGAGCAGTGAAACTAGCACATTGCAAATTGATTACAACTTAAAAGAAAACAAATGAGCATCAGTCATAATCATGAGATACAGAACCTTAAAATGATCTCTAGTCATAAACCCACAGTTTATTCCTTACTGCAAGAGAATATTTTCTAATTAAGACACACAATGATTAAAGCCACATTTTTCTACAAAGAATTTGACTGCAGCTTCTCTTTTTTTCTTTTATGTGACACATTAGTTGGAAATAGATGACTAGGTACCCCAACAATGGTAGGCTATGATAACAAAAGACATACAAACACCATATGCTCAAGGGTTTTTAAAACCTTTTACAACAGGGAGCCCAGAATATTGTCTCTCAACTAGTGTAAAATATATTGAGTCATCTTCCTGGAAAGTAACATTCAAGTTGTAACATTTTGTACCCATGAAGAGTCTTGTTGAAATTTTTTTAGGGATATTAATAAAATAAAAAATAGCAGTCTAGCTTAAAGATCACTGAAGGAGAAGCTATAACTTATCAAAGTTCTGGCTAAATTTCAAAATATACATGATGAATGAGCATGAGGCATGTGTCCAATAGAAAGAACATTTTTCTAATTGTCCAATGTTTAAAAATTGCTGAGCAATAATAACAGTAATACTAAAAATAATAGCAGTAGAATAGTTAACGTTTATCGAGCACTTACTATCTTACTATTATCAAGCAACCTTCTTCTATTACTCTTCTCAACAACGACAAGAGGCAGATATTATCATTAACCACTTTTTGTAAATGAGGAAAGTGAGAACGCAGTTGCCGTGACTCTTATCAACATTCCAAATTCTCTTTATGATGGGAAAACCGTGGTAAAATAAGTGTGATGGCAAAGATTCGGCTTTACCTCTACATTTTAGAAAGGCTTAAGGAGTGAATGTGTTTACATATTATTTGATGTGATATATATCTGTGTACACCTATAAATATAAAAATGTTCAGGATTCTTGTATTTGAACCACTAATATTTCACGAATTTTAGGCAATTTTGAAACGTAATTGAACTGATTTGACAGAGGATAATAAGTATTATCATGTGTCCCTTTAACCTTAATGAGTTGAAGCTGAAGCTGAAGTCACAATGCACTCTAGAATTACATGACAAGTGGAAAATTGATGTGATTTTAAGTAGATCATTTAAGAGGAAATGTTTTAGGAAGACTAGTATTATAATCACTGAATAGAAATAAAAATTACTAATAGAAAGCAGAGCTCTTGATTTCAATTCCTATTCATAGATGAATTAGTTGTTCTAGCTGGCTATTTACTTAAATAAGATATATTAAATCATAATACATGATAAAACATTAATAATTAATTATTGATAAATAAGTTAAATCTTAATAAATAAATACTTATTAAAGTTAAAATGATAAGATTTATTTACTGAAGATTTACTTAAATAAGTTTTATGTGTGCCTTTCAAGAGTGAGCATTACTATAAGGACTCAAAATTAAGAAAGTAAGATTAAATTCCCTTCAGCAGAGGAAGGGAATTATATAGAACTCTATTTGAGCTGGTGTTTTTAAAATGTGTTTGAAAATATAGACTTGAAAATGTTGGTCTTGCTTTTCTTCAGGCACCTTTAATTTTTACTTATTAGGATGATAGCCCCACACGTGAATTTAAAAATTACTGGCACACAACCTGGCCCGTTTCTCTGCTACAATAACTTTCCTTAGAAAATTCCGCACTGTGGGTGTTCATCTGATTTCACATGCATGAATGCTTCAGTGCTCTCCCACCAGTTATCACTTAAATTCCTATTAGCCAGCATAATTCAAGCAGAAGAATTCAATGCTGTCTTTAAAGATCACCTAAGTTATAGCTTGAGAAGAGATGGTATTGTCACCCTCTTCCAAAAAACAGTGTGCATTTAACACGTTAGAATACAGCTCAGTTTTGCTAACTTGAAGGTATAAAGAGCAAAAACTATGACATGACTGCTTCACATCCTTCTTGGACAGACATTTGGAAACCTAAGCTTAAATTGTACGAAAAAAGGATCATCACCATTCTGTTGTCTGCATCGATGAGTTTGAATGGTGGGTGGGGCAAGTGAAGAGAAGTTGGTCAAAGGGTAAAAACTTCCAGTTATAAGATGAATAAGTTCTGGGAATCTAATGTCCAGCATGGTGATTATAGTTAACAGTACTGTATTATATACTTGGAAACTGCTAAGAGAGTAGATCTTAAATATTCTCACCACAAAAAGGAAATGGTAATTATGTGAGGCAATGGAGGTGTTAACTAACCTTACTGTGGTAATTACTTTGCAATGTATGTGTATCAATAAAGTTGTGGGGGAAGGCCTCCACTGTCAGATCTCAGCTGAACATATTTAATCTCTGCTTTAGGAAAGTGTGTGTGTGTGTGTGTGTGTGTGTGTGTGTGTGTGTGTGTGTGTGTTGAGTCCCTGGGGGACTACTTGGAAAAGGAGGATAATGGAGGACGGAAATACAGAAGGCACACGTATCTAAATCTCCTTAGGTACTGGGGGGCAAGGCTTAATTAAAGACTCAAAAGTTCAGACCTATGTTAATTCCCCCAGCTATTATACTTACGAATGCAGTTAACAGTGAAGGGAACATCATGTGAAACATTAGGGTCATTATGGGAATGAGGCATAAGACTTGCTATACATTCAAAATGACATTATTTATGAATTTAAGCATTTCAACCTATGTACAGAATCCCTTCAAAGGGATTACGCATACATTCGTTGGCCAATTCTATGTACGTAAAAAAAGGATGATTTGCAGTTCATAGAAGCTTTATCTTCTCATGCAGTTGCCATTTCTTCCCATTTTTCTCCCAGAGATTCTGTCTTCCATGGACCTTCTTGTTACTCTGTTGTCTCAGAATGTGTTCAAGTAGTACCCACACTAAACCAGTCATCTGCTCTTGGTCTTATCTTCTAACGACAGGTGACTACCTCTATTTTCCACTTATGTCTCCATCGTCCTAATTCTCAGTAGCTTTTCATTTTTCCAGATCTTTCATCTCTACAATATACTCTCAAAAATAATGGAATGGATTTGGGGTACAACGGGAGGGAGATGTAATTTGAAAAAGTCCCTCCAGGAACCTGATTTGTCTGCTCCTCTAGGCTTAAGAACACTGCTTCAGTCTGGGAAATTTATACCAGGAGAAGTTTCCCTATGCCAGTACAGGTGTAAAGTGAGAGCAGAGGAAGATCAAGATTTATTTTTATAGCAGAATTCATTGAGTGAACTCTCGAGACCCCATTTCTGCTAATGTTGGAATGTGAGGATGGAGAGAGGGACTACTTAAACTTGCCAATCAGAGATAACTCAGTAATGATTTACAATAGCTTCGTTGGTTAATTTTTAATAAAATTGAAGCTTAAAGTCTCTTTCACGTCTATTTCTTCAACTCAGGTAGTTACCCTTTTCTTCCTCTTTCCCAAGACAGAGAACAGGGGAAGCTTACTCATAGCATCAGAAGTGGGAAGGGTCCTTATGTCAATGACTTCTCTGGCCTCCCTAGTCTCTATTAAGACATCCTTCTTCCCACCTTTTCCCCAGGACTGAAGTAGGGTTGATCCTGAGATCATTGATTTGGTCATCGCGTTGTCATATTTACCAATGAACATAATGAACAGTTGGGTCATGAGAGAGCAAGAACAGAGGTCCCCCTTCCCCTCCTCAGTCTAACTAGAAAAAAATTACAATGGTAGCTAGCAACTTCTGCATGTCCAGTGCAGGTTGTTTAGGTCTTTGGAGCCTTCAGAAACAAACACAGGCAGAAAATCTCTCCCACTCTATCCACCACACACACAAGTCTAATAATTTCCAAGCCACTTGCATGAACTATATTTCATTTGTTTTGTGTAGTTTTGAACTCCTGACTTACTGTCAAATTCTTCCCTTGCCTTATCACTCCTATTTTCAGAAAATACAGAGATTGTAGGGAGGGGAGTAGAGGACATGTATTTAGGAAAGTCTTCCCTTAGGTAAACTCAAAGTTTTTGATATGTGAAATTGCAAGCTGTCCTTACCTGTGATTTTCTTAATGTATGAAACATATGTTGATGTACAACATAGGTTTAATAAATACACAAATTGTAAATGTAAAGCTCTCTCTCTTTCTGTGTATATATATGTGTGTGTATATATATATGTATATGTATGTGTATACATATATATATATACATATATATGTGTGTGTGTGTGTGTGTGTGTGTATATATACACACACACACACACATATAAAGTACCAGAACTGGTGAATAAGGTAGATGATGATACACCATAATGTTTTTATTTGACAGAAGTTGCCATACCAGAAGCTATGTGTGACATGGAGCATTGTCATGATGGAGGATGAAACTCTTTGCCCATTTCATGTTAATGCATTATTCGTGACCCATGTTTTATGGCACACTTTAAAACACACCTCTCAATTGTAGCTCACACCTGATGGACTGCACCGAACAAGTTGACACTTGTCACACACTGTTACTAAGTTTTGACATTCCACTTCCTCCCATATTGAAGATCCCTGTCTTTCTATTGGATGGCACTTGGCAGCAGCATTCACCATATTTTGTGATTACAACGGAAAGACTCCATGTCACACATCACTTCTGGTATGGCAATTTCTGTCAAAAATATCACAGTGTGTCCTCATCCACCTTATTCACTAAATCTGGCACTATACAACTTCTGGCTCTTCCCCAAAGTCAAAAGGACCATGAAAGGTAAATGTCTTGAATTGTTTCAGGGCATGGAGGAAGCCATGACAGCACATCTAAAGACACTCACAAAAGAGGACTTCCAGAACTGCTTCAAAAAGTGGCAAGAATGATGGGATAAGTGTGTTCAAAGTGAGGGGGACTATTTTGAGGGGGATTAATGGCAATTAGTGTTTTTTACTATAATATTTTTTTAATTTAACTATTCACCGTATTGTTTGATCATACCTCATATCTTTTTAATTATAGTCATTCTGATGGATTTTTGATTGTATCAACCTTTCAATTTGCGTTCCTTTAATGACTAATGACATTCATAACTTTTTCATAAGTTTACTGGCCCTTTGGAGATCCTCTTTGTGACATGTCTACTAATATTTTTAACATTTCTACTGTGCTATCTACCATTTTCATATTGATTTATAGGATCCTTTATATATTCTTCATATGAGCCCATATCCAGCATATGCATTATAAATATTTTCTCCCATTCCATGAATTGCCACTTCATTTTTCTTCATGGTATATTTTGATGAACAGGAGTTATTTGTTGTAATCCAATTTATTATGTTTCATGTCCTGCCTAAGAAATCTTTGCTTACCTCAAATTCATGAAAATATTCCATGTTTTCTTCTAAATACTTTATTTTTTAAATTGAGTTTTGCAATGCATTTGGAACTAATTTTGTTGCATTATGTAAGGTAGGAGTCAAATTCATTTCTTTTATTTGACTTAGTTAAGCACCATTTATTAAAAAGGCTATAATTTCCCCCATTGCATGATAGGGCCACTCTTAAATGACAATTTATATGCGGGTCTATTTCTGGGCTTTTTATTCACATCAAGTGGTTTAATTGTTTATTCTTGCATCAAAACCAGACTGAATTATTATAGCATTATAATTATTCTCACTATCTGACTGTTTAAGTCCTCCAGCTTTGTTCTCTTCAAGTTTAACTTGGCAAGTTCTCTGTATTTCCATATAAAATGTAAAATTTGTTGTGGTTTGACTTATGATTGATCTGTGGTCAGTTTTGATAAAGGTTTCAGGTGTACTTGAAAAATAACATACATTCTGATGTTCTTTAGTGCAGTATTCTACATGTATCAATTAGGTCAAATTTATTACCTGTTTATCGCCCAGAGTTTCTCTGTCCTTAAAGGTTTTAGTCTTTCTTTCTTTCTTTCTTTCTTTCTTTCTTTCTTTCTTTCTTTCTTTCTTTCTTTCTTTCTTTCCTTCCTTCCTTCCTTCCTTCCTTCCTTCCTTCCTTCCTTCCTTCCTTCCTTCCTTCCTTTTTTCTTTCTTTCTTTCTTTTTTTCATTCTCTGAAATTTTATCAGCTATTGGGAAAAATAAGTTAAAATTAAAATTTCCAGTTATGACAGGGGCAAGATGTCAGAGTACATAAATGCTGTGCTTGTTTCCTCCCATGACCACATTAAAATTACAACTAAATTACATAACAATCAACCCGGAGAGTCATATAAGACTAGCTGAAAAGGAGTCTTATAATTAAGAATATAAAGAAAAAGCCATGACCAGACTAGTAGGAGGAGCATAGATGTAATACAGGCCACCCTCTCATCTGGGTCTGGTGATTGAGAATCAGGAGGGATATGTCAGCAACAGAGGTCCCCCTGACCTCAGCAAGGGATCTCAGCCCCACACCAGGCTCCCCAACCTGAGTAAAGGCCAGGAAGAAAAGCCCCCACAACATCTGACTGTGACAAACAGTGAAGATTCCGACCATCTGGGTGAGATGGAAGGCTTCTGCAAACCCAGACATCCTCTTAAAGGGCCAGCAAACAAACACTTGCTCACTGGCACTCACCCTGGGCTCCAGCGGAGTGACAGCAACTTCAGAGGCTCTAGAGACTGCAGGGAGAGACTGCACTGTGTGGCTTCAGAGATGGGATTGGAGGGATTTTCCATTTTGCTGGGGTACAACCATCTTCCTGTGCAGCCAGCAGGTAGGCACCATCTTTCCTAACTTGAACCCTCCCCAACATGGCCAAATGAATCAGCATTGGCCTAGTGAACTCCATTGGCTCCACCCTGGTGACTCCCTGGAACCCTGCCCCACCAAACATGCACACCGCTCAAGGCTCTGTCAGTGGCTGAGCCTTAAGAGCAGCTGGAAGGCAGAAGCAGGCCTTTTTACAGAGGTACCCCAGGCCCAGAATTGATGGCAGCCATTCTCAATAGGAAGCGTGGCCACTCACACAGGCCTCCAGGTCCAGCACAGGCAGTGACCCAATACGGATTGCTTTGGAGCTGCTACCCAGAAACCCCAGGCTGGTCACAGGCAGTAGCTGAACTAGGCCTGCACCCTGCACTGAAGCTTCTTGCAAGAGGCCCCAGAACCAAAATATCCAGTCTGGCTTCAGACTACAACAGAGCACCTCCCAATTAGCCCCACAAGCAGCACACCCAAAGCAGGCACCAGCGCCCACTGGGACAAATTCCACTCAGTGGGGTAAATCCCTTCCACAGCAGCCCATAAGCTGTGGATGTGGCCAAACACCACAGCCAGTGAGCCAGTGAGTCAATCCCACCCACTGATGTGCCAATAACAATCAAAATGCAACTACGACAGGAGGGTATACACAACCCACACAAAGGAGCACCCGGCACAGGTGATCTGGCAGACACCCCAAGGATACAAATGGCTGTAAAAGTCAGCTTATTTCAATGAAGGAGGTATATCCTCTTCCTTTCTGATTGCCTCCCTAGCTCTCTAGCACCCTCAAACAGGTGATCTGGTATTTTCTCCTGCTTTTGTACTTGTTCTCAACAGAAGTCCTGATCTGCTAAAGACAACTCCACTCTACACAAGCAGAAGCTAACAAGTAACCAAATAGTTGGAACGGTATATTTTGGCAGATTCAAACTGTCAAAATTGTAATTTTAAAAGTATAGATTTATTTTAAAGTTTGAAACATCAAAACTTTTTTCCAAATGATTCTTTCACTTCATGTTCTTTTTTTCTGAGATTAGTTGGGAAATATTAATGGATGATTAATATACAATCAGTTTTCAAATATTTTTCAACTCCATAAACCTGTAAATCTTCATTAAATGTCATTGAAACCTGATTGAAAAGTAAAAATAAAAAAATTCTAAACTATATTGATATCTCCTCTATCTTAATTCCAAAATTAATGTCTCCCACAGACAGATGCATTCCTGCAAAATAAATATCATTATCTGTACTAGAAAATGATTCAGAAGAAATCTTCAAATAATAGTGCTAAAAAATCTGTACAGCTAAGAAATTAAATTATTTTTCTTTACTTATTATATTTTTGATGCAGGGAGAAGGGGCAGCGTAATGTGGATAGGAGGAGAGACCTGGGGCTCCTTTTGTCTCCTTACCCCCCCTTTTTTATATCTCAGAGGTAAATAGAGGGCCACTGGCTATACTCGTACCTTGAAATGAGGCCATATATTTCAAACCTGGGAATGGGGTAAAAGCCGATCTGTGTTTTGAGCAACCTGAGCCAGAGGCAGAGGGGTTTTGGAGGACTGAGGGAAGGATACATGCTGCTTATTGCTTTGTACCTTTCACTGGGAAGGAGGGCAAGAGCCAACAGTAGCTCATGGGTTTGTAAACTGACCCTGCTTCTTCAAGAAGGAACGCAGTAAAATCAAATTAAATATGAGTCATTTGAGCAAAAATAACTTAAACAAATAAATATATAAGAGAAATATATACAATCTCAATACTTCTGTTTGAAAGCATGCCATAATTATATTTCCTTTGGTAAAATATCAAACTGAAAATCTTACAAAGAACAGGTAAACCCACTTGTGGCTTGGCATGAATAGGTAGGCAGATAAATAGGTCATTTTTTGTTTGTTTGTTTGTTTTGTTTTATCTTTCCTCTCTCTCTTTCTCTCTCTCTCCCCCTGTCTCTTCACCACTCCCCCTCCAGTTCTTTGGTAAGTGTATTCAATAATGTGCTATTAATCCTCAGGCAAATCATATAGAAAAATCTTATCCAACAGTTTCTCAGGTGTTAAAAATGACCCTTTACTCTTTGACTTAAAGGGAAGTCGAGTTAGGATTGTTAAGTTAAAATACATTGTAAACATATTAGAAAATACTAAAATGACTACAATGATTATTTTATTACATAATATGTTTGGAGATTAGGGGATTTTTATGTCCATTTCTATCTATCTGCACCCCACCCCAAAAGATAGTTTACAGAGATTTCTAATGATCTTATGTGAAAATAAACATCCAATTCAGTTTCAGGGAAAATAATTTAGAAGCAGTCTCATTTTCATGCCTCACATTCCATCTTATCTGTGAGGTAAGAGTGGCAAATATTAATTATTCATGCATTACCCATGGTATACCCATTTTATTAACTATGCACTATTTGGGTAGGTATGTATGATAACTGCGGAAAATAGATCAGCGATTCTTGTTTCTGATGGATGTTCTCTTATTTTACTGACTGCTCTTCAGGATACAAACTTCTCAGAGAACATACGTCAATTTTAATGCAAGATTCAATTTTTATGTAAATATTACCGTTTCCCCGAAAATAAGACCTAGCCAGACAATCAACTCTAATGAGTTTTTTGGAGCAAAAATTAACATAAGACCCAGTATTATATTATATATTATATTATATTATAGACCCAGGCATATAGTAAAATAAAACAAGGTCTCATATTAATTTTTGCTCCAAAAGACACATTAGAGCTGATAGTCCAGCTAGGTCTTATTTTCAGGGAAACATGGTAGTTGCCACCTTGTTGAAGTTTAGAGAGAAAAATGATACATATATGTGTGGATGTTGCGTGTCTATATGCATATAAACAAAGTTTCACAATGTAAAGTAAACCACCAATAATTAATTAGTATGCTTTATGTATAAATATGATTATGTTCATAATTTATTCAAGATATAGTATATATAACACCATAATAGCTACCCTTGTGGAAAACTTACTCTGTGTCAGATAATGAATTAATTCCTACACATGGCATTTTGTTAATCCTTCAATCATCCCTATGAGGAGTGAGATTTTGTATTTTATGGATGAGGAAATCAAGACTGTCAAAGTTAAGTAACTTACCAAAAGTTTCTTCAGCAAAGAAGAAATAGAGTTAGGATTTGAACACATATCTCTCTAAGTCCAAAATGCATATCCTGTCTTTTATGGTACTTTAATTGCTGAGTTTGGAAAACCACTCTAGGAAAGATGGATAGCAGCTCTGATCTCTTGCTCCCAAACTCCTATGAAGCATGATCCATTTTATTCATCTTTGGAATCCCCCAGAAAGGAGCCTGATATTTTCACCTAGTAGGAACTCAACAAGTATTTGTTGACTAAATGGATAAATGAACGTCTTCCAATAACGCATCCTTCTTTTTGGGAAGGTAAGCAGGAAGATCTTAAAATGCTTTTTTAGCATCAGTAGGTAATGAGCCTCTGTCTTCCTGGCAGACTGCTTCATCAGTGTCAATCCAGGTACCAGTTTTACCTCAGCAAAATAAAGCATATAAATGCATTGGCCCATGGCCGTGCATGGTCACAAGACCACTATATCAGACTGTTTTGGAGTAGACCAATCATGAACATGTTTAAGGTACCAGCGAAGTAACATTACCAAAAAATAATTTTGCTGGAAAACTTTGGTCTAGCATTTAATATTTCAAAAAATCTAATTATAATAACAAACCTTGTTAAACATTTTTTTTAAATGTATATTTTGACATTATCTTTACTAATACTTTTAATTTCAAGTTGTAAGGATTTGGAGTGGAAGAGTCAGGAGGTGGTGCATATACTATAACCATTTTAATGCTTTGGACCTCTTGTATTTCTAGCACAGCCCTCCAGTGCTTAATAAACATGCAAATTTGTATGCATCACTCCAGACCTAGTGAATCAAAGTCCATGGGGCTTGGGACCTAAGAGGCCTCGGGAAATTCTGATGCATACAAAGGTAGGACTTCCCACTAAATATAAAGCCTTGAGAGTAGAGGTGATCTTTGGTTCAACATTGCATCCCAGTGCTGACACAGGTCATGACATAGAGAAGTTACTTGGTCAATCATGAGTGAATAATTGAGTGAATTAATGAATTCTTAAGAAAAGGTGGATTTTTAAAGTGACCACTGTAGAAGTCACCCTTATCTTGCCTACTTTCTGCCACAAGGTTTGTTTCTTACTGATGAGCACATTATGTTTTTAACAGATAAGTTTTGATTACACTTAAAGTCATGCGGGTTGGAGGGAAGCCTAGAACCAAAACCTATAGACCAACTTCAAGTCCTGCTGTTGCCACTAAATAGGGATATTTCCTCTCTGTCCCTCATCTGTAAAGTGAAATAATTGGAGTAGATGTGCCCTGTTGTTCCCTTCCATTGCTAAAAGGTCATCTTTCATATTTAAAATTGTTTCTTTTAAAATAAAGCAGTGCCTATTAGTTAAATGTTTTAGTATACTGTTACTTATCTTCTGTTTCTCAAAAGCACAGGTTTCACTTTTTTTAAAAAATGAGAATGCATAAAGTCAAGAAACAGCAAAGTATTGCAGAAAAAGACAGGCTAAACATGTTTTTATCAGATACTTTAGTAGTGGCCAATCCTCTGTCTGAGAATTCTCATAATACTGTGTGTTGGGAAGGGAAAATCACCATTTGCAATCATCATAGTTAAGATTGCTTCAGACAAGAATCATCAGTGGATGCTAAATTGAGAGAGGGAAATTTGTTGAGGAGCATAATAATTGCATGGTCCCAAAGTATCTCCCCAATGACTGCTTACAAGTAGCAATGGGGAAATCTTTATACTCTGGAGAAACTAGATAGCATCTTGAACATGATTAAAATTGACATCACCAAAAAAAGGCAAGTGGACATTGTATGCCTCCCAATGTGATCACTTGAGAAAGACACAACATCATTCTGTAATAATCTGACTGGGTACGTTTAACCAGAGTCTAATCATGTGGAAACATCACACAAACCCAAACTAAGGTAGATTCTATAAAAGAGCTGGCTTGTACTCTTCAAAAATGCCACTGTATGGAAGACAAAGGAAGGCTGAGAAACTTCCAGAGTAAAAGGGACTAACAAGACATGACAACTATATGCAATACATTATCCTAGATTGAATCTTATGCTGGAGGAAAAAATACTAAAAGGACATTATCAAGACAACTGACAAAATTGGAATAGAGACTATAGATTAGATTATAGTATTGTATTAATGCCAACATCACTGAATTTGATAACTGTATTGTGTTGCATAAGTGAAATATCCTTGATCTTAAGAAATATGCACTGGAGTAGTAAGGGATAATGAGGCTTGATGTATGTAGCTAAACAAATGACACCAAAAAATTATATATTATAAATGTATGAGTACATATATATATATGTGTGTGTCTGTTTATACCTGTCTACACTATACTACAGTACACTACACACACACACACACACACACACACACACACACACATTAGAGAGAGAAGTATAACTGTGGCCAAAATGTTTAAAATTAGTAGATATGGGTAAAAGGCAATTGAGAATTCTTGATACTATTCTTAAACAACTTTTCTGTTTTTTCAAAGATACATTTTCCACCTCTGGGTAGAATTTAACTTTTAAACATGTTTGCGAACATTTAATTAAGTAATTTAAAGGGTAGCTCAAAAGATAAGAAATCTTCATGGTTACTGTTCATTAATTTTGTGACTCTGCAAACAAAGTGCTGAGTCATGCAATATGCGTTTCTTCATTTGAAAATGGTAATTGTGATAACCATTGTGTATGGTGGTTGGAGGCTGCGGAGTGAGGTAGAAAGAATCCTGAGAGCTGTAAGATGTGTTCATAAGCGCTGATAAATAAAATAAGAATGACTAAGACTTAAGAACGGTATCAACAGATTTAAAAAGCTGACCGATTTTTTTTTCTTTACGTATCTGTATAGTGTCAGCCTCATAAGTAAATAGAAACTTGGATCACTTTTATAGAAAGACAGAGCAATGTTTACAAAGGAACAGAACAAGATTAAAACTTTCTCTCAGGATGCTCTTGCATTTGGCAGGCTGATTGCATTCATGTTTCAAGAAGAAATGTAGCCAGAGTTCTCAGAAGTACACAGACACGTTACTTCCCCGGCCCTCATATTCCTGCCACAGCAAATGAGTTATTGTTTGTACAATCAAATTAGATTAAGTATTTTAGAGAAGTACAGTTGTGTCCTCATGGACCATACTTGTAAATATACCAAGCTGTACCATTACCACTTCTCCCAAAAGGTCTGATTTTTCTGATATTTTTGGTTCTGAATGAGCCATACATTATGTCAACAAACAATTAGGAAAATTATTTACTCCCTAACAAAAACTAAAATAAAAGAGACCAGGTTAGGTACATCATGAATACTATTAACTTAAAGTAGCATATAATCAAAAGGAAGGAAGGAAGGAAAGAAGGAAGGAAGGGAGGGAGGGAGGGAGGGAGGAAGGGAGGGAAGGAGACCACATTGCCTGGAGACACTTCCCATTATGAAACCGATTTGTAAAAAGCTAGCTTATATTTAGATGAGTTCCTACCAGCCTGTTTAATAAGCTTTTGTAATGTACAGCAAGAAAAAAAGATACTTTTGAATTGTTCATCAGGTGTACAATAAGATACACTCATTTTATTTGTCCAGTCAACAAATATTTATTGTGTACCTACTCTATGTTGAGTACATTCTGAAGGTATAGCAGTGAACGAGGCATACAAAGTACATTCTGCCACAGAACTTAAATTCTGGTGGAAGAAGATAGATATGAATGAAATATACATAAGTAAATATTGCTGTTCTAGAGAGATTTTAAAAATGCATTGCTTTGTACACCTGAAACTAATAGTAATTAAAAAAAAAAGATATATGACTGAGGGGAGGTTACTTTAATTCATCAGTTTACTTTGGGAGCAGATATTAAAGCTATGATCTGAATAACCATGAAAAACAGTAGAGAGAATGTTCCAGCCCAACTTACGCAGTCTCCAAGGTCAGAAGGCACTTGTTAAGCAGAACACAATGCAAGTCAGGTGGATGGAACATAGTAGATAAGGGAGGAAAGACATGATGAATTTTTAGAGGAAACAGAGGCATAAGGGATTTGCACTCTATTCTAGGTTTTATGGGCAGCCATTGAAAGATTTTAAGCAAGAACTTGGTGGGATCTGATTTTCATTTAAAAGGATGACTTGGGCTGTTGTGAGTCCGTAAGCAATTGCAATTATCTGTGCAGGAGATCATGTGGCCTCATGGGGGCACTGTCATAGACATGAAAGAGGTGGACCTTTGAAGAGTCAACAGGGTCTAACGATGGATAGAGGATGAGGGTTAAGTGAAAGAAAGGAATCGAAGATAACTCATAAATTTCTGTCTTGGCCAACTGGATTGATATGGGGGCATGTACTGGAATGGAGAAGGTTGGGAGAGGGGCAATTTGAGGGAATGGGAATTAATAAATCTGTTTTGGGCTTGTTAATTTTAAGATGCACATTCAGGCATTCCAAGTAGATATGCCACATAGACAGTTAGGTATACAATTTTGAAGTTCTGAGAATATATAAGGGCTAGAGTTGTAACACTGGGAGTTAAGAGCATACGATGGTATTTAAAGCCATAAGAGTATGGCTGGACAAATTACCTAAGGAGAGAAAAGAAGTGGCTCCAGGTCTTGGCTGTAACAGAAGAGGGAGAGCCAATGTAGAAGACTGAAAATGAGTGTCTAATGAAATAATAGAAAAATTGGAAGACCATGGTACCACAGAAGGCGAGAAGAAAGTGTTACACTAAAGAGAGTGTCACTTGTGAAGATTGCTGCCAAGAGGTCTAGCAGATGAGGGGCTGCAATGGGAAAGTTATCCATGACCTGTATACAAGCAGTCTTAATGGAATGAATGGTAGGGACTAAAGCCTGAAGAGAGTGGACTGGGAAAAGAATATGTGATGAAAAAAATGGAGACAGAGAATATGAAAAATTATTTTCAGTCATTTTACGGTGGAGGGAACCGTGATATAGGATAGCAGCAGGAAGGAGAAGTGGAGGCAAGGGAGTTTGTTTGCTTGTTTGTTTTTCTTAAAAATGTTGCTATATCAGTATGTGCAATAAGAGGATCAAGCAAGAGAGGAGTGAGTGATATGGAAAAGTGACTATTGCAGGAGCCCAATCATTGAGAGAAGGGAGACATGGGACACAGATAAAAGAATTTAGCTTTTGGAAGAGCGGAGGGATGTTCAAGGAGGCTGTTTGTGTAATTACCTCACCTCTTCCTTTAATTTACGTGGCATGACATAAGTTGTCTCATTTGATTCTCACATAATTCTCATGTACTCGATCATTCCCCTTTCCAGAGGAGGAAATAAAGTTTAGAGAGGTTGGATAATTTCTCCTAGAAAATATAGTTAATAAATAGTATATCTAGAATTCAAAGCTTTCTTGGAACTCCAAATGGAATGTTCTTTGCACTACCTAACACTGTGCTGAAGCTGCCTTTCTAATGCTCTCTCTGATGCAACATGGGAAATGTTCACAGTGTATCAGGTACAAAGAAGCACAGTGGCTTTAAGGCCATTATTCCCATTTGGTGACTTAGTGATCAGCAAAACGTTTGGCAATTTCAAGTTTGAAATCCCTGGAATCCATGCATGTGGAAGTTTAATGTCCACATCACTTTTTTCTAGATTTAATTACTGCTGGAATAAGACAAGGCCATACTTACACTTAAAACTAAAGATCTCACAAAAGCACCTAAAACCTAGTGCCTTTCTCAACAAATTTAGTTCCTATACTTGCTAACCACAAAATGCCAATTCATTTTGTTACTATTTCAAAAGGAATCCCACCCAATAAAATAACAGTGAAGTTAAATACCTGGTTAATAAATTAATTTTTAAAAAAGTAAGGTAGGAAAAGTATAAATCCCAATCTATGGTAGTACAGTATAGAGGAATTTATTATTTTATGGTGTAAAAGGTGTGGAATTTGACATCAAATGCCCCAGGTTCAAGTCTTGGGTCTGGTACATTCTCTTGGTGATCACCTTCAAGTTGTTTAATGTCTTGATTTCCTCATTAGTAAAATGAGGGTAATGGTGTTTGTACAGAAGTGTTGTTCTCTGAAACAAATGGGATAATCCAGTGAGATAAATTAGGAGTACCTGATTATTATTCATATAATACTATTATTCATATAATACTACATGGTATATTTAATTTTGTATTTCTTAATGAGCACTGTGAGCCAAATTCACTCTCCCTTCTGATAACCTTATGGATACTTGGAGGAAAGAGAAGAAAAATTGCCTGTATAGGACACCTCTCAGTTGGCCTCTTCTAAAACGCAAATCTCTTGAAACTGTGTCAGTCCTGTGTTCCCACAGAAGCCCATCCGTTACTGCTACCACAGGACTCACATCAGTCTTACACTTACTCAGTAACAAATGTGCACTGAGGGCCCATTACATTCCACGCTCTGAAAGCACTAGACATCGGCATGGAAGAAGGATTGTGATGCATTTCTGTCTCTCCAGCAGGTCACCGTCTATCTAGTAAGAGAGTGCCTTCCCTATATAAAGTTGTTTATCTAGACATCTCCCTTTCTCATCCCCCCCCTACCTCCAACTATTAGCTCTAGAATGCCAAGACCCCATGTTGGTCGTCTTTAGTTTCCTTCACAATACCTAGCACAATACATTGCTCATAGTAGGCGTTCCATAAATAATTGTTGGATTGAAGAAATGTTTTGCAGTGTGTTTTTAAAAATATCAAGGTGTACTAGGGGACTAACAAGCGAGATATTTTTCCTTATAACGTCTCTCTGGTTACATTTAACAGCAAGTTAAAATTAGATCCTTTTCTTTTTTTTTTCTTTTTTTTTTTTAAGAAAGAAAACCATAGCAACTGTGATGTTGAATGTTTCAGAGAGCACATTTTTAAAGGATTCTCTTTTTCTGAATTTCCCATGTTTGAGCTGCCTGTTTCAATTGAAATTCTAATAAATAATTTGTGGTACTAATAGCCACGTAGACCACTGATTGTATCTATGAAGCAATAGAAACTCCCACATAGAACAGAATGCTTGATGAAATGCTTGAGGAAAAAAATTAATGTGCTGAAAATCCACTGAATATATTTTAAATGTTACCCCCTGGAAATGACTGAACATTAACCTCTCTTTGTTTCTTGTACCTGTATTTATTATAAAGCCTTGGAGATTGTTCTAATGTTTCATATCAATATTTGCTGGAGTTCTTTTTTTAAGGCCTGTCTCTATGAGGAAATCAGTTTTATAGTGCTGTCTTCTACTTCGAAGAATGGGTCTTTTTACAGAATGTTATCAGTGAATACTGTCTAATAGTTCTTCTCTAAAAGTATTTTTATTGAAGTAATGACTAAAGTGTAACTCAGTGCCTCAGGAACACTGACTAATGTCATGTTAATCAACTTGACTGCTAAAAAAGAAATGAAGAGGTTGATAGTTGAAATCTAGTTGGTACAGGATTTATTTGAACTAAGAAGAAAATATACTTTATCCAGAATGAAATTTAAAACAAACAATTAAAAAAAAATCTAGCAAAACACCTCAGAAACAACTTTTACAAATGTATAGGCCATACTTTTACAAAAATTCAATGTTGTTTCCCTTAAAATGTGTAAATTAGCCTTTGATACACAGCATCCATATCGATCCACGCTTATCAACTGCCTACTCTATGCAAACCCCTGGACGGATGTCAAGGTCAGTAAAGCATATTTCAGCTTTTAGGGAGTTTATTGGAGGATATGTCATTTGCACATAACTGCAATACACAAAATAAGTGCTATAAATGCCATTGGTATCCTGAGGAGGGAGAGATGGATAACTTCTGGCTAGATTCGGACAGGTAGAATGAGATGGGAAACGGAAGGCGGAGAATTGTTAGTAGACAGAATAGAAACTAGTATCTTTTGGAAGTAACAAGAATTTCATATTGACTTCAGAGTAGTTTACAGAAGGAATGCTGAATAAGTCTGGAAACACATATTGGTCTAGGTGATGAAAGGCCCTGAATTACAGATTATTTAAATGGAGTTTTATAATTTTTTTTTTTAAACTGTAAGTTAAAAAATATAAGTCTTATGTAGACGTGCAACAATTTTTATAAAAAACAGGCTCTAAATCTGAAGCTGAAGTCACTTGTATTGTAACCTACACTGAAAAATACTGGTTGGATTTGGCCATGTTTTTGCAGCCTGCACACTTAAGCCACTTTTAGACATTAGAATATTTATTCTGGGTTATTGAGCAGGCCTAAATTACTTTTTCTTGGATAAATTTGGAGTAATTGATCTTCCAGATGTTTGAAATGAAATATTTGCTTACAAATTTATTCTCTCTGAGCACTCTATTTACCATGTACACTTCCCCCTCCCATTATTATTTCTTGTACAAAACTGCAATAAAGACCAGAATTATGATTTCTATAGAGAGGTTTAAGGACTGATGCGGAAATACTCAGAAGCCTGTTTCACAAAAACAATAAAACCATCCTTCTTGCAAAGAAAAAAGATGTGGGGAGGGGTGGGAGACAGCTGGGAAGGAAGACATGTGGGGGAGTTTGAAGGAAAAATAGGCGGAAGATAGAAGGGAAGGACGGAGGGGAGAGAGAACAATTACTTTCTAGAAGAAGTAGTTTATAAAGATAAGTTTATACATTTTTATGTGTTCAAAAAATGTACAATAAATGCGTAAGAGATAGGTAATGCTGCCATAGATGCTAAAAATGTTACTTACTACAACCTACAGTATTTCTGACACAGTTTAGCCACTGACGCTTGAAGTACAGAGAGAGTGTAGAAAAGATAGTTGGGAGACACCATGAACATTTTGGAATAGTACACCCACCAGCATTTCCTGTTTATATTTTTACAGTCTATTATGAGAATAAATATGGATCAGAGATTCTTAAAATCAGATATTTTGAGCTTTAAACAAGTTTCAAAAGCTTCACATTTCTGTTGCTTTACAGATTGCATTAAACCAAGAGGGGAACATAGATATATATAATTTCTATAGTATTCATCAGAATCCAGCTTTATTTGGAACTTAGCACACTGTAGTCTATAAATTTTACTCAAAATTTCATAAGACACTTAAAAAAAACCCATTCAGTGCATGGGTACTTTCATTTCTGCATCTCTGACACTGAAAGAAACTTATTGGTATAGATGCATATCATGAATATCCATCCACTAAAGATCTTAATTCAAACACTGAAGCTTTTATTTTACTCAACTCAAATCATATGTAGCACAGGAGCAAACATAAGATAGAGTGATGGCCAAAACAGTTTTCCCCTCACCACTCTGACTAGCCACATCAATGGTCCAAGAGATAGATTGGATGCCAGCAATGATTCCAAGAAAGGAAAAAAAACAGGCCCTTGCTCAAAGTAAAACTGCATGGATGGGACCCGTGATTCCCAGCCGCGGTGAGCTCCCTCATTAATGAGCATCACACAGTCTGCCACAACTTTTACTCTTTTAAGTATCGTCCCCCCCACCCGCAGACACACAACTCTAATATGTCTGTATAAATCACTAGGGCAATATTATTCCAGTATTAAACTTTGCAAATTAACATCCAAGATGGCTATTATTGGAATTATTGGAACTTGATCTTATTGGAATACAGACCCTCACAGTAGATTTTTTGATGTGTCCACATTGGACCTAAACCTTTTCTGATGGTACAAATGTACAATGGTAGGGAGGAAGAAAGTGCCTCAAAGGTTAGAGCCATATGTACAGTTTTGTTTCTTCCTTTCCTGTCCTTAAGAATTACTGGGTATGACGTATTTCATTTAGCATAATATCTTCTAGGTCCATCCAGGCTGTCACAAATGGTAAGATTTCATTCTTTTTAATTGCCAAGGAATATTCCATTGTATATATTAATACGTACAACAATTTCTTTATCCAGTCATCTGTTGATGAAGTCTTAGGTTGCTTCCATATCTAAGCTATTGTAAATAACGCTGCAATGAACATAGGGGTGCATATATTTTTTCAAATTAGTGTTTTGGATTTATTCAGATAAATATCCAGACGTGGAGTTGCTGGGTCAGAATGTAGTTCTATTTTTAATTTTTTGAGGAATCTCCATACCATTTTCGATAGTGGCTGCACCAATTTGCAATCCCACCAGCAGTGCATGAGGGTTCCCTTTTCTCCACATCCTCACCATCACTTGTTTGTTGATTTATTGATGATGGCCATTATGACAGGTGTGAGGTGATATCTCTTTGTGGTTTTAATTTGCATTTTCTCTGATGATTAGTGACATTGACCACCTTTTCATATGTTTATTGGTCATCTGTATGTTCTCTTAGGAGAAATGTTATTCAGGTCCTCTGTCCGTTTTTTAATTGGATTATTTGAGAGTTTTTGGTTTTATTTTATATGAAGTCTTTATAAATTTTGGATATTAACCTCTTATCAGATGTATCATGGGCAAATATCTCCGCCCACTTTGTAGGGTGTTATTTTGTTTTGTGGATGTTTTCCTTTGCTGTACAAAACCTTTTTAGTTTGATATAATCTCTTTTGATTATTTTTCTTTTGTTTCCCTTGCCAAGAAAGACAAATACCATATGGTCTCACTTATATGTGGAATCTAAAAAACAAAATAAATGAACAAACAAAACAGAAGCAGACTCATAGATACAGAGAACACAATGAGGGTTGCCAGAGGGAGGGAGTTTGGGGAACTAGGTGAAAAAGGTGAAAGAATTAAGAAGTACAAATTGGCTGTTACAAAATAGTTATGGGGATGTAAAATACAGCATAGTCAGCATAAAGAATATAGTCAACAATATTGGAAAAATGTATGTTGCCAGTTTAGTAGTATGGTGCATACTTATCAGGAGGATCACTTCATAAAGTATATAAATGTCTCATCACTATGCTGCACACCTGGAACTTATATAATATTGAATTGTCAAATGTAATTGAAAATAAAAAGAAAGGGAAAAAAAAGAATTACTGGGTCAAAGTTCAGGGTGTTTTAAAGATTTTCTACAGGAAAACTGCTGCTGGTTTTCAAATAAACAAATGAAAATAATCAGCAACATTAACAAAAAAATAAGTTTTGAGAAGCTACTCAAGACTATCTCGTGTGAGGCACTGTCCTCAAGGTAGATGAAAAGAAGCAAGAAGAAAAGCTCTTTTCTCATGGTTATTAGACTCAGCCCTTCTTTCTTGCATTTTCTCTTCTCTTTGCCGTCTTGATGTAAGTCTGCTATTAGGTATTCTAAAGCACAGCATTCTATAGAGTGAGGCAGCACCCCAGGCTAGGAGGTAGTGAGTGGAAGTGCCAGAGAGGACATAACAATCCCGGCTCTGCTAGTGACCAACAGCATGACTTGGATAAGCAGCTTAACCTCTCTATCCCTTACTACTTTGAAAAATGTGATTCTTATTCTTGTTTCCCCTATGGAGTTGCTTCCAGAGCAGAATATGATAGGTGAAAGTCTTCAAAAATAGGAACCAACCCAACTACATAATAATTAGGTCTTAGGACATTTCATATTTTGAAACTTATCTAGAAGCAGAGATAGTATGCAGAAACCTTTGGATCAAAAGACAGTTATATTTTTTGAACATTAGCCATTCAAGAAAATGCTTTGTCTTCATATAATACACAGTACTGATACCACTGCTACAAAAATATGAAGAGGAATATGTGAATCCACATTAATGAGAGGTTGAAGGTCATGTGCTTCTGCTTTCAAGTCAGTTGTGATTAATAATTATCTTTAAAGCCGTTTAAACTTGAGATTTTCATTACTAATAGAAGAAACAAATGGAGAAACCACAACATTTCTGGAAGCTTTTCAGAGGAAGCAGCTGTGGTTTCTTTAGACTCCCAAGTCTATTATGCAGGTTAGCAGCATATTTTATAATGAGTTCTAGACCACCTGCCTTTCTCAGGAAATTAATATCGGGATGGATTTTTTTTTGTCTTTTTTGTCCTCAGTGGCTATGTATAAGGTTTTCCTATTCAATGAGTTTGGGCACCCCATAAAAATGCTCATTCAATGTTGTTCAGCTATAGATGATTATTTTTAAGACATTGTCTAAATGTGTTTTCAACAGATTCTTGGTGAGTTTTGAGATTGAAACATACACTTCCTTAGGAAAACAGTCAGCAGATGAAGTACATACAGTTTTACTTTATGGAGATAAATACCTATGATGAATAAAACAGTATTTTAAATGAATTTGGCCATAGTCTTAAACCAGTGGAATTTCAAAATATTGTTTTAATTATTTTCCTTCTTCTCACCCCTACAGGAGTTTCAGGGGGGAATCAATGGATTCAGGAAGCAGTAGATACTTGGAGAATACAGTAAATAGGGTCTATCCTGATCAGCTTGTTCCAAAGATAAACACAAGCAAGAAAATGTCCACTTTGGCAAACCCACCCGGCATTCTGGAAATGCCACAAGAGATTAAGAAAAGCTGTGGAGACAAACAAGTAGAAAGCACAGTTGAAAGAATAAAAATGGCAAAGAGCATCAAAGAAAAACAAAGCAATGACTTAGAGAAATTGGCCTTTAAAAGGAAGGCAGAAGGTGAAGAAAAGCCAGCTGGAAAGAAAGAGGCAAAGATCATGGAACTTGACAGCCCGTTGATCACCCTGCCTTTGCCTCACATCCCGTTAAAGAACATCATGGATGTGGAGGTGAAGTTGGTCTACGTCAATGAAGAGGACGTGAGCTATGAGTTCATGGAGTCCTTCACATCCCCTGGGACTCGGCCAACATGCGGAGCGGCCGAAACAGTAGACCCTGTGCGTGTACCGAATGTCAGCATTCTGCCTCAGATTGACAAATGGCTTCAGGTAGCCTTAAAGGATGCCAGCTCTTGCTACAGACAAAAGAAATACGCCGTGGCGGCAGGACAGTTCAGAACAGCACTTGAGGTAGGGGATTAAAGAAAATATAGATTGGTAAGAGGAAGCTGAGAAATGAAAAGGTGTGAATGCATTGAGCAGCTCTGACCTACTGTAATGAATCGTGATCATGGGGTCAAAATATTGAATGATGTGAGGATAATGTGGTTCTCAGTTCACATAAAGCAAATAAGATGTGCCTGCAAATTAAAATGCCTGTGTGCACTTGACATATAGAAATCACCGCAAAAGCATACCTGATGCTTTTTCTGTTAACAAACTTTGAAGTGAACGAGACATATATAAAAATGCAGTTGGTTTTATCATTTAGATGTACACCTATAAAAGCCATCAAGTTTTAGTACAGTGATGGTGGACAAAATACAGATTCTCTAGAAATGGGCAGTTAAAGAGTATCTGAATTGTCCCCTTTCGTTGTGTAGTTTTCCTGACTAAATGTAACCATCTTTACTTTTTAGCATGGGTTCATAGTTTATACATGATATTTATTAAAAACAAAATAACACCATTTACTTTGTCTTCAAACTTCACTTTCCTTCCCAGTCTAGTGAGCTTTATGAATGATTATTTTTCTCTCTGCAAGCAGGTAAGTTGGTCAATATCTTGCTATAAGGAAACACTAGCCCATGGACTAAAATGAATGGGAGAATTACCACTAAAACACAAAATAGGCAGTAGGGACAATTTTCATCCCGTGACTCATTGAACCTATAAAGGGTCAAAATGTGTAACTAGAAGTCCCATTGGCCTGGCTGTTTGGGCAACTGCATATTTAATAATTATAAAAATCTATGCCTGGTGGCCACTGGAGATATAAAAACTGAGGTAAGACATGGTTCTTTCCCTCTAGCAGTATGGTGAGGGAGACAAACCAGTACACAGTTCATTAGAGATGCCATAAATGAGTAGTGATTGGTCCACAGTGGCACAGGGGACATGGGCAGGAGTCAAATGTGAGATGTTTGTGATGGAGATTTAAAGAGTAAAGTATTATTTCCACTGTTACTTGCAGATTAAAATGACTATATCTACAATGAATTATTAATGGACAACACTAGACAATGGTGTCCCTAAATATTTAAAAGGAAATCTAAACACAAAAAGCGAGGTCCAAAGAAAAATGAAATGGTGAGGAAGAGCACAAATAGATGCATCTCTAAATATTTCTGTCCTTATAAAGGTCAACTACACAAAGGGGAGAGTGATGCACTGTGTAAGTTTCTGAACTACGTAAAAAGGGCTCCCCCAGAAATGAAGTTATCCACAAACCCTGAGAATCCTCTGCTGTCCTTTGAGCTAAAGACCAGAAGCCTCTGGCTGAGAAAAGGCTGCTAAAGAAAGACTCCAGGAAGAGTCCTAGGCACTTCTCTAAGGCCATTGCCGCTGGAATTTTTTAGGGAGGTCAGAGGGCAGGGTTAAATGTGTAATTTTATAGATAAAGAAAAATAATCATTTTGGCAATGAAAAAAGAGAGGCATAAAATAAGAAAGGATATAAACTTCAAATTAAGCCGAGGCAAAAAGAAGAGTTATCTCCATTAACTGGAAGAAAATATCCAGTTGTTTCATAAAATCTAGAGTTCAAAACTGTAAAATTTGAATCAGGTTTTAATGACCCCATGATGTAATTGTACTGGAAAATTCTTGTGTTCTCTTTCTCTCTCTCTTTCCCTCGTCATCTCTCTCTCTTTCCCCCTTAACCTCCCCTCCCAGAGTTTTTAGGAAAGTATTGGATGCTGACACTAATTACTGGTAATTAACAAAGGTAATTATTTTGAGACCAAAACTTAGCTTAGACATCTGGCCTAGCTTTTGTCTCATTATCTTGGGAGTTAACTTTAAAATCTTACCTAGAATGTCTCTTAATAAACCAAAGCTACTGGGAATAGAAAAGATTTTTAACTTCTTTAACCCTTTCTTCTCCTGAATTTAATGTCTTCTAAATTTAACTCCTTCAATATTGACTGTTCTCAATACTGAGTGTTCTCAACACTGAGTGTCCCCTTTTCTTAGGCTGTAGCCTGGCTATGAGTAAGATAGGATGGATGACAGAGACCGAAGCATAATGGTAAGAATCATACCTGAAAGATGCATCAGTGAATATTTGAGTGTGTCTAAGTTAAGATTAGGTTTGGCTGCAAGTGACAGGAAACCCAAAATAATAATGTTTAAAGCAAGAGAGAAGTACATTTTTCTTTCAGATAAATGTAGGTAGAAAAGTGCTGGTATGGGAAGATCTTCAGGGTGCCAGATTTTGTTTTGTTCTTCAAGATGTGGCTTTGATCTCATGGTCCAAAATGGTAGCTCCTGTTGATGTCATCGCATCCACATTCTAGCCATCCAGAAGGGGGAAAAGGAAGGACAAAGGCACATTGTGTCCCTATAAGCACACTTCCCAGTAGTTTCCATTTTTTTCTCCATTGCCCAAATTTAATCTTGTGGCCACACAAACATACAAGGGAGGCTGAAAAATATGGTCTTTATACGAAATGATTTTAACATTCAGTGGTCCTATTACTGAGGAAGAAGAGGAGAACAGATATTGAAGGATAACTAGCAACTTTCCCATAGACTGCCTGTTATTTGGGAGGCATTGTGAGACATGCAAAATGCTCACCAAATAGGTGGTACAAAATCAGCTGTAGGAATATACAGAAAGCTAGTTGTGAATAAAGATAAACCACAGAAAAGAAACAAAAAAATAAAAAACTGGGGAAAGAGCCCAGAGATTTGTGAATATTTATTAACTGGCATGATAATTTCCAATGCATAAAATAATCCCATTATGAATATTCTATTTATATGTTAGTTTTCCTGTGCTGTTGAGAAAGTATTCACTTACTTGGTTTTCATAATAGTCACTAACTAGATAGGTAAACTTAAAATAACATTTTATAATGATTAAGATAAAGTCGTATGCAATGATCGAGAAGACAAAGTTTAGCTTCCAAAAAGTAGTCAACCTTAATCTTTCAGGATTTCAGAACACTGGAGGCATGTATTAAATGTGCTTGATGACACTCATTTTGCTATGCTTTCTCTTTACTGTATAAAGTTGAACCAATTACGTAGGTAAGCGTAGTCCTTAGCTCTGTGACCACTCATCAATCTTTGTTAAGTTTTATTAAAATCGGTCATCATTTGCTCTTGTGTTTGTATTCACATCAGAAATGACACAAAGGTATAAGGCAAAAGGTATAAGCTAAAGATAAACACATAAATTCATATTAAATCACATTTTCATGCCTAGATGCTCTTCCCTGTACTTTTTAAAGGGCAAGTATTCACCCACTGTAAAAACAGTAGGGGTCCTCTACGGTATAAGAAATATGTAAGACACTGGCCTCATGTATTTGTATTTACATATTAGGCAATCCATACTACTTTTTAAAAATTGCTTAGCTGTCAATAAAAAGTAGGAAGAAATTAATAAACATTCTAGCTGTGCTTTCAGAGGAAGAAAAAAAATTATTAATAACGAACAGACCTATAGGAAAACTTGAAGCTTTGGGAATGTACTAATTGAACTTTTCCTGTCACCTAGAGGAAAAACACTCAAAGAAATGATAAAAGGTTTTCCTAAGTTTGTGGCATGCAACCTAAACAATATTATCATTTCAGCTTTACTCATAGGACCTTAGTAATTAAGAGGTTTCCACCTTTTGAATTAGAATAGATCTATACACACCCTTCAAAACACACAGCTTCAAACAATCCCATTGAGCCAGCCAAAGAAGACACAACATAGCTCACCCTGCACCAAATGGAACTTTCAATTCTGATTTCATGACGTAGGAACCCCTTGAGGTGCTAATCTTTTTTTTTAATGTCTTGGCGCTCCAGTCACTGATCTGTGTAGTTAGAGTAATAACTCACAGTTATGGATCCCTTCCTACAGGTCAGATACTATATTTTACGTTCTGGGCATATTTGCATTTATGATTCCATTTCATTCTCACAAGCTTATGAGATGGGATGATTATTATTCTTGTGTTACTAATGAGAAATCAAAGGAATATACAGGTTATGTAACTTGCTCATGGGTCAGCCCCTAGAAGTGCTAGAGCCAGGTGATCTGTTCAGAGCTCACCAGCTTAACGCATATGCTTTTGCTACTCTAAGTGTGAGTTTGTTGGAAACGCACAATTTTGGACTTGCCAGCGGTGCAGAATCAGGACCTGCATTTTAACAAGATCCCAACTGGTCCCTGTGCACACTGCAGTGTGCGGAGCGAGGCACTGTGTTATGTGCCAACACAGAACAGATTTGCCCTCCTATTAAAACTTTGCCGCTTGGTCCCTAATTGAAAATGCCCCTCACTGATTTCATAGGAAAGAATTTCCTTTTAAGCAGTTTTTTTTTTTCCTATAACAAAGGTTTAGAATTTTTAGATTTCAAGGACCCGTAAAATTAAAAAAAAAAAAAAGTTGAGGAGGATTAACATTGTACTTTTATTGTGCAAGAACATTATAAAAACTACCATTATTATTTCACAAAAATATGGTGCAGTTTCAGACTAACGAGACAAAGAAAATAGAAACAGCATATTCTCAGTACGAAGGATATTTTTTAAATAGATTATATTTTAACTTGATTACAAGTTGACTAAATTGTCTTTATTTTTTTTAATTTCCCCTTGGATCAGTAAAGCATCGGTTTGAGAACCAGCTTTTAGGAATCACTGTTCTAGAACACATTCCCTTTATGGTAAAACGTTAGGTATCCAGGATCACTGAACCTGCACAGGGCCTTCTTATGAGATTACTTCCAGTGTAATGGAATTTGGGATGAGGCAGGTCCATTTTGGAGCCCATCCAAGGGGGTTTATTTAATGAAGTAGCAAAGATATCTCATTATAGGGCAGCCTCACCTATAATTGCTCTGCTGAGAATAATTCTGTAGCAAATCTCTAGGGCACGAAAATGTGGACATCCCAGAAAGCTTAATTTAAATGAATTCTAACACAGATAGTTCTTAGTGCAACATAATCAAGAAATCAAAAGTTCACCAAATTCTGAGTACCCTAGCAGTCTTTTTACATATCTGTGAATTTAAATGTGGACTTAGTATGGTGTCCAGGCCTTTTTATTCAGATAATCATCACTATAACCCTCAAAAACAGATATTATCATCCCCATTTTACAGATAAGGAAACTTATGTTCCAAAATGTTAAACAAAAAAGTTTAAAGTGCCACAGCTAGTTTGTGGCAGGCCTGAGACTGAATTCAGATGCCCTGATTTCACATCTGGAATTCTTACACTGTTGCTTTGCATACCTTAAAGTGTGCAAAAATTGTATAATAATATTGTTAAAAATGGGGATTCTCATGCATTAGATCTGTGATAGGGCACAACATGCCTCATTTCAAGTAAGCTCCCAAATACCATTCATATTGCTGTTCTAGGGACCCTCTGAGTAACAATGACTTGTGCCACACCACTGGTGGGTTGGCCAATGCCTGCCTGCCATTGTCCCTCTAGTGAGTTAGCAGTAGCACTTCCATATGGTATCTAGCTCACACAGCCCTAGTTGGCCACGTAGGCCCAGAGCTGTGACAGACGATGCACCAAATTTGGAATCAGATTATCTGTGTTTGACCTTGCTTCTGGTACCTAATTGCTATGTGAGCAACTTTCTTAACCCTTTAGAACACTGTTAAATAGGAATGATAATAACTACTGCCCAACTTCAAGGCACTTTTACATAGGATTGTTTGTTTAAAAGCATGATGAACTCTAAATTCATGTACAAGTTGCCACTGTACTTCTCAAGTACCACATTTCCCTGTACAGTATGTATTTAACTTAAAACTTTAACACCCCAAAGGATTTTGCCCAATTCAATGTCAATCATTGTTTTAATCCATATCTTTTCCCCTTCGATTAGCGTTAAAAATTTATCACCTTTTAATGATATTTGAAATTCAGTCAAAACAATACATTGCTTTCTACTCTATCACCCTCTTTCAGAAGCAGTTGTCTAAATCAAACACTATTTTGAACTATTAACTGTTTTTGACAAAAATATAAGCTTTCACTTTAATGCACAAATTGTTATGCTAGAAATAGTTCAATTTTTTTTATTTGCCATATATAAACTGATTGTTGAACTCTTCATGTTTCAGGGCTAAACATTTCAGTTTATAACTTGATTGTTGCCATCTTTGTTCTATCCAGAGACAATATATCTAATAAGTATTTAATGATAAAACATTTTTTTGCAATGCTAGCAAATTTACGTATCAAGAAAATACAAAATAAACTCTTCTATTACCCTCAAAACTAAAATAACAAAATTAGATATACCCCTATAATTAAACACTAGTTAAATAAGACAAATTTCTAGAAAAGCAGGATTTGCCATTATAAGAAAAAAGTATGTTAAAATCACTAACATTTTTTGCCTGTTTCAGCCTGACATAGTGCTAGATTCAGGGAATACAAATATAAATAAAACCTAGTTCCTGCCCTCAAAAAGCCAGAGACTAAAGACAAACAATAGGGTTCTTCTGCCTGTGTTCCAAGACTTTGTTTGCATTTTCAGGTTATGTATTTTCATTTATTTTTAATTTAGTATGTTATTATTGTTTATATCTTAAAAGGTTTTTCTTTCTTAAATATATACTTTAAGTGGACATTTAGAGGGACTTCCAACATATTTCAGTGTCATTTAATTAACTTCAGTGGCTATCATCCCAACCCCGGTGAAATCAAAAAGATTAAAAGATTTAAGCTACACAAAGGAGAGCTGATTATTGGTTAAAGGAACACTATTTTTCCAGGCTATTATTTAAAAAGAGATGGAAGAATGTCTGCGGTGATTCCTGAATTTGATGGACCCTGTTAGTATCGAGGCTTTTTATCCAGGTGGCCTGGGTCCCCCCAAACGCCCACCTTCAGACTCATCTGACTCCTGTTAAGCCCTCTCCCTTTCCTGCATGTGAGCAGCACACAGCAAGAAAAAGAACAACAATTCTTATTTGTACACAGCACCCATAACAAGGGAGAGCTTGTGAAGATGGATGTGGGGAGAATCAAAAGGAGGGGAAGAGTGGAAAAGGGGGTCAACTGAGTGAGGGTTACAAGGCAGGCATTACTGTCCTGAGGAGAACTGAGTTTTCCCATACTGGTCAAGTGTGGGGGAGGGATGAGTAGGAGAATTTTCAAGAAATAAGACTATATACTCTAATATGCATCACTTTACAAATGAAAGAATGACATTTTATATAAAAAATATTATGAAATTCATAAATTCTTGGCATAATTACAGTCACCTAGAGGGGCTATTAAATTATATATATACGGATACCCAAATTCACCCTCAGAGGGTCTGAAACAATTGTATAGGGTCCAAACAATGACCGTGCCTGGGGCACTGGTATTTTTAAGTTCGTAGGTCGTTTTATTGAGCAGTTAACAGCTGAGAACCGCTAGCACAGAAGATGCTCAGACCTTCCCTCTCCTTTAAAGTCACCTGCAATTAAACCACATGCGCCTTTTTAAAGGGAATTAAGAGAACCAATACCTAAACATGCTAAAGCTATTAAAAAGCATGAATAAAAATGTAAATGTCATTGTCATAGAAATATATTCTTTGGAAATTTACACTTAAATTAATATCATATTCACTTAAAAACCAAATTAACTTAATGACTGCTTTCCTATTAACACTAAGAAATAGATTGTTACTAAACTCCAGTCAGTGGTTAGTTAGTATATTCCTCTGAAATAGTTTGTTTTATTAATAATTCACCAAAAAACGAATTATTAATCCAGAGGAAGCTGAGCAACATCTTTTTCATGAGCAGGATTATTTTCATAGTTTATAGGTGGTCATGATGGGTTTGATTCAAAGGACAGTAAATATTAGAATAGCTTTTAAATGTAGTAGTTACACATTGTTGTGAATCAAAACCCAACCAACTCAGTCATTGAAGTCTTATACATGTTGAGGTTCACACACACACACACACAAAGATGATTCTCAGGAAAATATTGGGTAATGTCGCCCCATATTTCTCCCACTACCCAACTTTCCAAACTTATTACATGGTTTCCAAAGCTACATAAAGTTAAAAATAGCAATCCTCTCTCTTTCCTCCACCCCTTTCCAGCCCTCATACACATAACAGTGTGATATTCAAACAGCCCCTACAGGTAATATGGATGAGATCTACTTGAACTTGTTCACAGAAATGCAGCACAGAGTGCGGCTGTGGTTACTTTTCTGATTCAGATGATTTAGAAGAAAGTTAAGGGGAAACTTTTATTTCAACATCTAGTTATTTAACTCTCTTGTTGCCTCATTTGACATTCACTAAAATAAAGGAGTCTGTTTTCACCTGGGACCTGTTTCTATTCCTATGAGAGAATAGGATGCAGTGAGGCAGGGGATGATAGAAAAGGGAAGCAGACAGATTACTATCGTACATTCTCTGTGGGTTCCTTATTGACTTGTGATGAGTGCCTAGAACATTAGATCCATACATACTTGAATGCGATTACCAAAGTATATTTTATGCACAGAAATAAATAACTTCTGGCGCACTTGGCTTTGGTCTGTGATGCTGAGACCAAATCCTACTAATCCTACCAAATTCCTACTCATCTAGGAATAATTAATCATTGATTTGGGAGGTAAGGTATCCCAAGAAATCAACCACAAATTATTAAGTGACCACTTTCTCATTACTTTCTATCAACTTGTGTGACATGGGGGTAAGAACACATTATATAATGGCGCTTTGGGTCTCAAGGAATTTAGCTTTAGACAGACTCAAGCTTTAGACAGAAGTCCTATAACTGTAAGGTAATTAGATATTTCTCACGTGTCCAGTGATGGGCAATGGCTGCGTAGGACAAAGGTTTAGAATGGGAGAGTTTGATGGAGTTTGTGATACACATTTATGAGCATGAACTCTGTGGCAGGCACTTTATATTAACTCCTCTAATCCTCACAACAACCCAGTGGGCTGGGAACTATTATTATTCCTTATTAATAAGAGATAAAAATGTGCTCAGGAAAATGATGAGAGGATTTTGGGTGAATTTAGGGATTTGACTGGACCTCAAAAATAATGGAATGGAAAAGTAGACTGGCTAGAGGGGATGGAAAATGAGTATGATATATGAAAGGAACATTACTAGCAGGATAGAGAATTTGAGGAAGAAGCATGAAACATAAGAAGGACAGCAAAGAGATGGTAGGCCAGAGGAGAGTATTATTATCAAATAAGGGTAGATTAAATAAAGCCAGATTCCAAATGGTCTTAAAAACCAGGTAGAGTAAATTGGGATTTGTAGTGAAGGCAATAGCAGTGTTCTTGGATAGGAAAGTAAAAATGTAAAAAACAAAAAGGGGATTAGGACTCAATGAAGGAAATATTGAGTAGTTACTACTTTATCAATACTATAATGGTTATTAGAAGAGCCACAAGGAAGTATAAGATTCCAATCCCAAAATTATAGCTCTTTATCCTTTCTTCAGTTACATCTGAAATATAATTATACTCTTCTTATAGTAGACATTTTGTTTTCCATGGCTCAAGTATTTATTTTAAGAGAAAACAGCCAGGGAGATGTGAGTATGAGAGAACCAGCAAGAGAAAACTCCAAGGTAAAATAGGAAGGAGTGGGTGTTGCTAGGGTAGAAAGTGCAGGGCAAAATGGGGAGAAATGAAACTGGAGGAGCTGGCAGGTTGTCAGGTGGCCACACACCTGACTCACAATTTTGAACATTACCCAGTAAGCAACAGGAGGCCTCCCAAAAGGATTAATATGACAAATGGTAAAGTCAGATTTTTGTTTCTGTTATATCACTCTAGCATATATAAAGAGCAAAAACAATGCTCAGTCTCTGGGTTATAACCTTTTAGTGGGTTGTCAAATGAATTTAATGGGTTGTGGCCAGCATTGTGTTTAATTGAAATCGAAAGGATGGGATGGATGGGATAGGATAGAATAGAATAGAATAGAATAGAATAGAATAGAATAGAATAGAATAGAATAGAATAGAATAGAATAGAATAGAATAGAATAGAATAGAATAGAAATATAATACAATAGAAAATATTAGAGTTCATGGAATATTGGAAGGTAAGCTTTACTTTGTGGGAACTTTCTGTTATGTATTCAAGTACATCTATATTTGTCTATAAATAGAAATACAGATGGGAGAAGAGAGAGAAATAAATTAATTATGTGTGTTCTCTAGCTGTGTGTGTGTGTGTGTGTGTGTGTGTGTGTGTGTGTGTGTCTTGGTTGTGAAGTAAAATATATTTCTTATTATAGATCATGGTCAAAAACATCAAAAGTGTCTGGTTTAGAAGCAGGTTTGACAGGTAAAAGACTAAGGTCATTAGGTTATACCTGTGATAATCTAGATGAGAAAAGTAGAGGGCAGAACCAGATGAATAATAGTAAGTATAAAGAGGAGAAACCAAAGTAAAGGAGGGAGGGAGGGAGGGAGAAGAGAGGGAATGAAGGAAAGTTTTCACTCCTTGGTGACAGATGAGAAACAAAGAAGCATTTCCTAAGGATCACAGTGCCATCAACTCAGGAACATGGGCACATTTAGAGGTAAAGTGGATGAATGCAATTTTGGCTGTGCTTTGTGTGAAGGCTGACGGCTAGCTTAGTTGGAGCAGCATATTTGTTGGCTAGAGGCATGTGGAAAGCAGAGGAGAGTTCATGACCAAAACTAGACATTGAGGAATTATCCTCAATGACATCATCTGATGCCACCTGAAGTATAATAAGAAAAAGGTATGAGGAAAGAATCCTGGAGAATGTGGACAATTAAGAAAAGACTATGTCTCAGATTAAGAAATGATGAGATTAAACTAATCAAGAGGGCCCTAGAAGGAGTTAGTTCTTATGGACTGGAGGCTTTGGGAAAATACCTAGTTACAGACTTTCTAAAGGTAACATTAAGAGTGAAAAATAATCTGTTTGGCTGTTAAAGGTCTACAGATAGAACAATTTGAATGGTTATTGCTGCAACTCAGTGGGACAGGACACACTCTGGTTTAGCAAGCCCGGGAATGAAATAGTTTTGACCTGAAAAGTTAGACTAACGATGTTCACATCCCACGTGTAGGATGTGAACTAAAATTTGGCAAGCATAATTTGTACCTAGAAATTTCACACACTGGCACAATTAGTCTTTGTACTCATTATGTGGTTGAGCTTATGATAAAACATCAGTGACCTCTATTAAAAGAATAAACATCATCTGCAACTAACACATGATTCCCTTGCTTGTTATCAAGGGAAAATTGTGCTTGCAGGATATAACCTTTCTGCGAGAACAAAGCCAACTGCCAGAAGCATAGGTGAGATTGAAAAGCGAAGAAGTGGGCACACTGTCCAAAATATTTACTTTGAAAAGAAAAGGAAAATGGGACAGTAGTTCTAAAAGAATGTGGTGAGGGGCTTATTTTCACTTTTTTTTTTTTTTTTTAAGAATTTGAACAATGATTAGTGGCAAATGCCCACAAAGAGAGGGGGAAAAAAGTAATGAAACAGTGAATGCAGGAGTGAGATCCCCAAGGAAGTATAAAGAATCTGGGTCTGGAGAAAGACGGAAAGGTTAGAGTTGAACACTCAGTGGAAACCTACCTGTTCCAGTGAGACAAGGAGGAGAAGTTTTGATGGATAGAGGGTAAGTTAGGAGAATTCTTAACCTAGAATTTTTAATCAAGTTGGAAGCAGCTGAGGAATTTGAGACTTGAAACTGAAGTTTGGACAGACAACAGAGACAAGTTAGACAAGGGCTAAACAGGATTAAGGCAGGGGATTCCGGGACTCTCTAAGGAGAGGGACCCAAGGATCTGTAATGGCAGCAAACTGCATGCAAAGTTATGTGATTTTCTACGATGTGTCTCTGAGAATCCAAAAGTTTTGATTCAGACTTGAGGTTTTGAGGAGACAGATGAGAGGACAAAACCACTGTCTTTAATGTGGAAAGAACGGTTGTGGTAGACTGTGGGTCTGGGCTGTGTAGGAAAGGACAGAAGGAGCTGTAAGACTGAGAGAGCATGTGGTTGTTCAGGGACTGAAGGTTAAATGAAAGGGGTTTGAGTATAAGAGATTAAAAGAACTGAAAGGCTACGTTTGGTTAAGGAGTAGTGCAGAAATATAAGGAGGTTAAATCCCATGGGATTGGAATGGTAAAGTAGAAAAGGTGAGGAGTTAAAAGAAAAAAATGTGGAAGGCTAGGATATAAGTGGATGACTGCTGAGTCATCCATAGCTGGATATCTGAAGTTACTCAGGATAATGTCGGGACAAAGAGCAAAGAGGAACTATAATCCAGTAAATGTGGGGAAACAATCAAGAGTTGGTAGATGACAGGGTTAGGGTAGAATAGCTAGATGGTATGGTGTTCTATAATACTGTGCTAAGGAACAGGAAAGACAGAAACATCCATGTGACAGAGGCTATCATAAATGTGGGCTTACAGGAGGGTCAGCTTAAATTGAATAATGTGGAGACACTCTTCAACCTCTTGCTCAGCTGTGTGTGGTAATTGGTTTACAATGGAAGGGATCGTTTACATCAGAGTGGCAGCGATGGGAGAACAATTTTCAGACAAGAAGCCACAGAGCACAATTGGAATGAGATTTGGGAGCGCCTCATTCAAAGATGGGTTGAAACATGCCAGGGGCAGCAAGTATTAATCATCCTTCTCCTCCATTCTGACTGGTCAATTGTCTAGCCCAGGTGAAGGTCAGTATGTAATCTACTTGTGCTTAGTCTTCTTAGAAAGCTCAGCAAGACTTAGTCTCAAGGCAGGAAAGAGAAAAGAGTCTTTCATACCCAGCAAAGGATGGGATAATTTTCTTCTTTTTGTTACTTGTACCTCCCCGTGTCCTTTCTTCTTATGTATGTACAGCACTAATCAAAAAACAGTAAGAGTTATTAGAATTATGTAAACTGCCACAATGATAAATTGCTTTTATAATACACCTTTAAAGTTAGTCAGCAAGGTTGTTTATATTTTGGCATGTTTATTTATATTTATTGTATTTTTCTTGTTTTTACTATTTGAAATATTAGTGAATAACTGTTTATGACTACCTAGAAGGAAACATACCAATACATAGTATAGTGGTAATCACACCTTTTTAATAAAAAAAATTACCCTAATTTACCTTGGGTGTTTAGAAATTAATTTAAAATATTAATAAATAAGAATTCTCAATGGCCCTGTTAACATACCACATGTGTATGCTGTTTGTGTGCTCTGTGCTTTTAGTACACTCTATTTGGGATATTTCCTAGAGCCAGGTTTTATTATAGATAGGATGATAATTATTTGTTGGCATGTAAAGTTTTAAATACAACAAAAAAAAATGTTTTTAAATACCAAGCAAAATGATGAAAAAATGAAAATTAATGAAACAACCAATATTCACACTTTCTGATGCCCTCATAAGGTGTGAATGATGAAAGCTGGTAACCTCATACTAGTTGGTTCTTTTGTTTTTATTTTAATCATTTTATAACTTTAAAACTTCACTCAGCAATGGATCAAAATAAGATGCCCAAAGTAGTTTAAAGTAACTGAGGCCTGATACTAATCTCAAATTAGTAATGAACAGAATGTCCTACCATTTGTACGGGTTATGGGAGCAGCAGTCAAGTAGCCACTTAAGCAAGAGAAGTAAGTAAAATATTATGCTCTCTAACACTGGGAACATATGTCATCTTTGAGTACAGGAAGCCATTGCTGGCACTCAGGGGCCTGCTCAGCATTTCTGGCTCCCACAGAGAGTTTTTTTTCACAGATACTTTAAAGCTGAGTTATTGTATATTTCCCTCCACCATGGTGTCATGAACGCTGAGCCTGCATTCTAAAGCAGGTCCAAACTGCTAAGTGATGGATTTAGGCAGAGTTCTCAGAGGGGGCGGCCAGAGAACACGATCTTACACGTGGGGATGTCCATTTAAGGCATCACACAGTTGCTGCCACCACCACTTGTTAATTTAGACTGTCAAAGGAGGAATAGGAAAAAATGAAAACGAATGCCAAAAGCCTTAGCTGAAACTGGAGAGAAGTGTGGGTGGCCGTGATAGGGTTTTGACCTCCACGTACGTGCCTCCTGGTGACAGTGACATGTACAGTGAAACCCTCAGCTCACTCATCAGTTCACGTACACACAGCGTGACTAACACCAGTGGGAGCTGTTCTGTGCCACTCCCTGCTTTTGTTTTATATATTTTAAATTTATCACTTATTTTTTGAATATGGAGGTAATATATTCACACAGTTCAAAATTCAAGAGATACAAAATAGTATGCGGTAAAAAGTCTCCTTTCCACCTCTTCCAGCCACCCAGTTTTCCCTCCAAATGGGCGACCATTGTTTATCCTTTAAGTTAATAATTATAAGCAATGTAGTAGCATATAATATTCTTTCTGCAACTGATTTTTTACTTTAATGTATGTCTTAGAGAGTATTCTATATCAGCGTATAACATACTTCCTACTCTTTCTTATTGCATACTATTCCACTATACTAAAGATATATTCTCCACTGATGAACCTTTGAGTTGTCTCCAGTATTTTCCTCTTAGGAATAGTGCTGCAATTAATAACTTTGTATACATGTCATTTTGCACAAATGCAGGCATACTTGAGGACATATTCTTTGAATTAGAATCCAAGAGTTTGAACATTTGAAACTTTCATAAATATTACCACGTTGCATTCTGTTTTGCTCTCACCAAACCACTGTATTATCAAATTTTGTTAAATCTTTTCTAAAATAACAGGTAAAAAGTCAGAGTATAAGACACATTTACATTTCTCTTATTTTGAGTAAGTTGAGCATCTTTTCCTATGTTTAAGAGTCATTTAGATGTTTGTTTCTGTGTGTTTCCATTTCCACATCTATTTCACCCCGAGTTTTTCTTAGGAGTGCGGTGGTTTGAAATTCAAAACAAGTTTGAAAAGTTCCTTTTGGGCAAATAAGATTTTTCCCATATAATTGTGGTAATTCTCTGAAGAGTAGAAGAAAATGACTTCCCCTTTTAATTTGTGTTGGGTGATTAACTTGCATTGAACCCAACTGCCATCCCTTGGTAGTGCCAGGACTAACCTCAGTGGCCATTCCTTACAGTGTGATGTAAACGTCTCTAAAATGAAGTGCATGATTATATTTTCAAGAAATGGGATAGTAGTTAAGCACTAACATGTAGAAAAAAATGATTCCTACTCTATAAAAATCAGAAAGCTCTTTATTAGTAGTAAGGTTCTTGTAAGAAAGCATTATTTTTCATATATTGGGAGATTATAAAATCTTTGGCACTTTAGGAATTGTTTATTATTTGAGATTGTGCCATTTTATATTTTGATGTTGCTTCTAATGCACCAAGTCTAGCATTGTCATTTCTCCTAGAAAAATTCTGAGAGGAAAAATATGGTAAAGGTTAATAGCTAGCTAAAGGTAGATTTCACTTGGATTGTTTATCTAATAATGTGTTTTATAGGTAGCATATGGCAGCCCAGTTATATTCATTCTGGGTGAATTTTTCCTTGTTAAATTTTGTTGAAAGTGTTACATTTTAATTAGTGTCTGGTATAAACCACTGATTTAAAATAGGAAAACAATTTAATTCCTCTTATCACATATTTACTCTAGAACGAGAAATATAAAGACTATCAATAATGGCTAAGTCGACCATGCTACCCAACTTGGAATGCTCTCTGACTGGTGGCAGTGATTTGATAGAAAAGCTCTTTTTCTTCCATGGCATCAGAAGATCAGTGCTGAACTTTGAGTATCAATTGCCTCCAGTAATACTGTTCTTTTTAACCTGAAATTTATACATTTACAGATACACAGGGAGATTTTAAAATTGTTTTTATTCATTCCTAACCTCTAAAATATAAAGGAGAAAAGAAACATCTTTTTTTCCTTCTCTTTCATATCCAGCAAAAACAAACAAACAAAATAGTTTTCTATTATTGTCCTGAAATCGCTGCCATTTAAATACTTACAGGTATGGTCTTAACTTTAGTTTGCTTTGTTGTTTGTGCACTTAAGTCAGCATTTATTACATGGTTAGTGTGTGCCAGCAGTTTTCTTACTACACCTCCTTCAAGTCTAATAACCACCCAAAGAAGTAGGACTATCATTAGCCCCATTTTGCAGATAAGGACACTAAGGCTGTGGGAAGTCAAATCATTTACTTAAGATCACCCTACCAGTAAGTAGCAGAGTTAGAGCTTGAACTTAGGCCTATGTGATTCCAAACACACAGTAACTATAACCACTACACTTACTACCTTCTTAGCAGCGGAGCCCTTTTTCAAAGAAAATCTTACATAGAACCATGAGTCATATGCAAAATATGTTATAAGCAACCTAGCCAAATCACTAAACAATCATAAAAAGGGCACACATTAATCTGAAGAGACGCCTACAATCAATGGCTGAAAATGAGCTCAGTAAATTTAGAAAGATGAAACAGTTCTGAGGCTACAATGGAGGAGCAGTGACTCACTCTGTCTCCTGCCCATCACAGGCTTTTGGAGGAAGCTCATTCTATCCTCATTTCCCCTTTCTACCCCCCACCTCACAGAAACTGAGGTTTGATATTAAAAGAGGGGAAAAAATTCTCATAAAGCCTCATACTGTTTGTATTAATCCATGATCTAATGTAAGAGCTCATATTTCTCATATTTGTACTCTTCCTGAGTAATTGGAGATAAAGATACAGATTCATTCAAACCCTTTTAAAATATCTTTTGATTAGAACTACTTCTAATTCTTTTTAGTATTGTTTTGTGAGGAAACCTGTCCTGGTATGTTTTGGCCTATCCCTGCTGGGAAATATTTGTCTGTACTTTATGGCCATTTACTATAGGTTCACAGCTATATGCTTACAATAGCCCATTGGCTCAAAATTACTTTCCTGTTTAAAATAGAGAATATAATGTCCAAAAGAGGAATTCACTTTAAACATTTATGATTCATTTATTTAAATAGTTACTAGGTAAACTTCACAGTGGGAAGATGACCCTTGGATGTTGTTCTTACCATAAGAAAATCAGACATGTTCTGGAGAAAAGAGTATAGGACAAGCTTACCAATTGTGAAAACTCATATATTGGGGCCTCAATACATCAGTGATTGAGCCAGTTAGTATTTGAATTTTTTTTTTTCAGAAAGTACTTGTGGCTTACTAGACAAAGAAACATAGCTAAAATAAGAGCAGAGGAACACAGATAAAAAGGGAATTAAATAGAGTAGGGATAGAGGGAGTATGATGGACAAGAGGAAAAAGAATAAATCACAAAGCCTAGTCTGTGCTCCCTGGTACTCCAAATGACTACAAAGCGGTATTTTGTGCTTACTGGGAGCCAAAGTAAAAAGAGAGATGGAATTCATTTAGCTAGTTCACATATACTAATTTTAAATAATACTGATCCATGAGAAGATAAAGTCTTTTTATTACTACTGAGCTCTAAAAGAAATTTGGTACAGAGGAATCTATATGCAGAGTATCAATATTGAATATATAAAGGAGGAAGATCCAAGAGGGTTGAGTAGATAAACACTGTGCCTGCTTCCTTCCATGAACAAATTAAAATTACTACTAAATTACAGAGCAATCAACCTGGAGAACCATCTGAAGTCAGCCTGAACAAAAGTTTTATAACTAACAATATAAAGAAGAAGCCTTGTCGAGACTGGTAGGAGGGGCAGAGATACGGAACTAGCTAACCTCAAACCTCCCTGTGGCAGTTGAGAACCGGGAGGGATACCTCAGCTGCAAAGGTTCCCCCCAGAGGAGTGAGGGATCCCAGCCTCACACAATGCTCCCCATTCTAGAGTAGTGGTGCTGGGAAGAGGAGCCCCCACAACATCTGGCTGTAAAAAACAGTGGGGATTTTAACCATGGGTGGAGGGGGGCGATGGAAGGCAGCAGGAAACCCAGGCATTGTCTTAAAGGGCCTGTACACAGACTCTCCCACTCCCAGGCACTCACCTTGAGCTCCAGCGGAGAGACAGTAACTCAGGGGGTGTTGGAGTCAAACAGAGGGCAGATTGAGGTGTGTGGCTTTGAGATGAGGACTGGAGGACTGTCATGCAGGGACTCTGGCCCCGTTCCCCGCACAAGAATGCAGGATATGGTGAGGCCAAAAAGGAACACCAACGGAGCCATATATAGGCAGTCATACCACTATATTCTCGCTGGCGCCTGGGTTGGAGATATAAGAAGCAGGCTCCACACAATGTGCAATCCCCTGACCACTTCTCTGCCAACCAACTAACCCCCACAGGCTAGCTGCAATCCACTTGCTTTTCTGCCAACCAACCAACCAACCCCCTAGGTTAGCTATGGCAGTTATATTAGTGGCTAGTGGCTAACTGGTAACAGCTGATGGCCAACCAGCCACAGTGGATGGCCATCTGATTACAGCTGATGACCATCTAATAACCGAGCCAGCACCTTTCCATGTGAAGCCGAGAGCCTGGAAATTGCTCTCTGGAACTCTGCCCCCACAAGGACAGTCTGTGTTTTCCTGTGAGGGGCCCTTCTCCTGTGTAGCCAGCAGGTGGGAGCCATATTCCCTGTATTGAGCTCATCCCCTATACTTAAGACCACATCTGAATCTGATTGGTCTGGTGAGCTCCAGTGCTCCACTCTGCTCACTCATTGGGACCCCGCCCCACCCAACACTCCCACGTCGGAAGCACTTTCTCCAACAGCAGCCAGACCAGCACACATTGCACAATTTCTTGGAAAACTATCAGAGTCCATGAGACCCAGGTGGGTGATAACTGGCCTCAGTGTGCTCTGAGACATTTTGCTGAGTAGCTTCAGACTCAGCACAGGCACCAAACCAGAATTTACATTAACCTAGTGATTAACCACAACTCTAGTGATTCCCTGAGATCCTGCCTCATGGAACCAACTTGCATACCACATGAGGCTTTATCAGTCGCTGAACCTTAAGGGAGCTGGCAGATGACAGCATGGCTCCCAGGCCCAGTACTCGTGGCAGATGTCCTTGGTTTGTGCACGGCCTCTCCCACACACCTCCAGGGTTAACACAGGCAGCAAACAACAGCAGATTACGTTGTAGCTCTTACCAGGTAGCCCTTGGCTCATCACAGGCATTGGGTGACCTATCCCTGCTCTGGAGCCCCTGGCAAAAGGCCCCAGAGAATATACTTGAAGGTTGGCTCAGAGCACAGCAAAGCACCACCCAATTAGCTCCACAAACGGCACACACAAAGGGCAGTCTCAACAGGCACCAGAGCCCACTGGGGAAAATCCCACTCAGTGGAGTAAGCCCTCCGCACAGCAGCCTATAAATGGTGGACATGGCCAAACTCCATAGCCAATCAGCCTGAGGGTCACTCCCACCTACTGACGTGCTAAAAGCAACCAAAGCTCAAGCTTAGCTATAACAGGAGGACACATACAACCCACACAAGGTACATTCCTGGAGCACCCAGCTCAGGTGACCAGGGAGACTCCTGTGGGCCCTCCAGGGTGTCTACTATATAATGTCACCTGGCCAAGACTGGGACACAGAGCAGATCTACCTAATACATAGAAACAAACAGAGAGGCAGCCAAATGAGGAAACAAAGAAACACATCCCAAATGAAAGAACAGGAGAAAACTCCAGAGAAAACACTAAGCAAAATGAAGGCAGGCAACTTACCAGATACAGTGTTAAAAACAATGGTTATAAGGATGCTCAAGGAACTTAATGAGAACTTCAGCAAAGAGATGGCAACCATAAAAATGGACACAGAAACCATACAAAAGAACCAGTCAGAAGAGAAGATTACAGTAACTGAAATGAAGAATGCACTAGAAGGAATCACCAGCAGATTAGATGAAGCAGAGGATCGAATTAATGATTTGGAAGACAAGGTAGCAGAAAACATCCAATGAGAACAGCAAAAAGAAAAAAGATCCAAAAAAATGAGGATAGTTTAAAAGACTTCTGAGACAACATTGAGTGAAACAACATAGGGTTAAAAGATGGAAAACAGATGGAAAAGAGAGGAAAAAAGGGATTGACTACCTATTTGAAGAAATAATGGCTGAAATCTTTCCTAATACGGCAAAGGAAAGAGACATACAAGTCCAGGAAGCACAGAGAGTCCCAAACAGGATGAACCCATATAGGCCCACACCACAAAACATCATAATAAGAATGGCAAAGGTTAAAGACAAAGAGAGAATCCTAAAAGCAAGAGAAAGGCAACTAATAACTTATAAGGGAGCTTCTATAAAATCGTCAGCTGATTTCTCAATAGAAACTTTGCAGCCAGAAGGGACTGGCACAAAATAATGTGATGAAAAGCAAGGACCTATAACCAGGATTACTCTACCCAGCAAAGCTATCACTTAGAATCAGAAGACAAATAAAGAACTTCACAGACAAGAAAAAGCTAAAGGAGTTCATCATCACCAAACCAGTATTACAAAGAATGTTAGAGGGACTTTTTTCAGATGGAACAAAAGATCAAAATTATGAATAATAAAATGGCAATCGCTACATATCTATCAACATTACTTCAATATAAATGGATTAAATGCTCCAATCAAAAGACATAGGAGGGCTGAATGGATAAGAAAAGACCCTTACATATGCTGCCTACTTCAGATTGAAAGACACACACAGGTGGAAAGGAAAGGGATGGAAAAAGATATTTCATGAAAATGGGAAAAAACAGAATGAAAAAAGAAAAAAAACAACAGCTGGGTTAGCAATACTTATACCAGACAAAATAGACTTTAAAACAAAGGCTATAACAAAAGACAAGGACCCAGTAATCTCACTTCAGGGTATTTATCTGAAGAAACCAAAATGCTACTTTGAGTGGACATGTACATCCATATGTTCATTGCACTATTTTTCACAATGGCCAAGATGTGGAGGCAGCCTGGGTGTCTGTCAATGGAAGAATGGATAAAGAGGAGGTGGTACATGTATACAATGGAATATTGCTTAGCCAGGGAAGGGAATGGGTTCTAGCCATCTGCGTCAGCACGAATGGACCTGAAGGGTGTTGTGCTGAATGGAGTATGTCAGACAAAGAAAGGCAGATGCGATGAGATTTCACTTATATGTGGAATCTAAAGAACAAAATAAACAAACAAAACACAAACAAATTTCAGAAACACAGAGAAAATTTTGATGATTGCCAGATGGGAGAGGGGTTGGGGATGAGTGAAAAAGGTGAAGGGATTAAGAAGTACAAATTGGTTGTTACACAGTAATCATGGGGATGTAGGGTATAGCATACGGAATATAATCAATAATATTGTAATAACTATGTGTGGTGTCAGATGGGTCCTAGATTTGTTGGGGTGATAGATGGGAGGGTGTTGAGGGGCAGGGTGTAAAAGGGAAAGGAGTAAGAAATACAAACTGATAGTTACAAAATAGTCATGGGCATGTAAAGTAAACCATAGAGAACATAGTCAACAATATTTTAATAACTATGTATAGTGCCAGGTGGGTCTCAACAGGGGGGTCATTTCTTAAATTATACTAATGTCTAACCACTATCATGTACACTTGAACTTAACATAAAATAATATTGAATGACAAGTGTGATTGAAAAATTTTAAAGTGGGGGGAAGGTGAAAGGGAAAAAGAGGTGCACATCTCTATGTGTAAAACAAAGAAGTCGTGAAGATGTAATGTAATGCATAGGAAATAGAGTGGTACAGTGTCATGTGGTTGCTGGACTTACCATAGTGAACACTTCTTTAGATATATAAATGTTGAATAACTATGTTGTACCACTGATACTAATATAATGTTATGTGTTAGCTATATTTTTAGAAAAAAATCTGAAAAAATTAAATTAAAAAAAAAGTATCAATATCTTTTGAGATCACCGGTTTGGGAATATAAATATAATTTGAAGAGTGTGGCATTTGCAAAATCAGTAACTCTGTTTTTGTCTCAAATGCATAACTTTTGCAAGTTTTATCTTGCGCTTACATGGTGAATATGATCATAATGCTTATAGTATCATCATATCCATATTACTCTCTTGGAAATTTTTATTTCTTAATTCAATGACATTCAGCAAATTTTTGCCTCTTCTGTGTCAGGCACTGTGTGAAGCTCTGGGATGTAATTCAAAGTAGTCATGTTCTCTCCCTTTAGGAGGATCCTAGTTCAGAAATGAAAAGAAAATGTGGTGTGTGCTTCAGTGAAAGAAGAGTAAGATGCTATGACAGTACATAACATTCACAGCATTCAGAGCTGTGTTTCCCAGATTTTTTATTCATGAATCAGTATAATTTTTTAAAATGGGCATTTACATAGATTGCCAACATTTTATTAGCAGAGGAACGACATTTGAACAAGAAAAAAGGAGCAACCACTGCCTTCTAACAATATCGTTTCATTTGAAGGATGTTTTAATTTTAAAATGTATGATAGTTTAGAATGTCTTTCTTCACCAAGAAAGACAATAGACAAAGATAGCAGTCAATCTTAACCTGAAATATATGTAATGTTTTAGCTGCAGAAAAATTACATCAAAACGCAATTTTAATTACAATTTGTAGAAAGTGTTACAAAAAGTATAGTGTTATGACAGATAACAGGAGAGGGCTACTTCAGAAAAAGGGAACAGGGAACTCTAATTAGAACAGGTAGAACATTTATAATGAGGCCCAAAGGATAAGCATAAACCAGTCATGCAACAAAAAATAAACTAAAACTTTCCCTGTCAGAAATGTTTAACATTTTCCCCTCTGTAGGAGTGTGCTCTGGTTGCTGTAAAAAGTTACCACAAACTTAGTGGCGTAATCAACACAATGTATTATCTCAGTCTCACTGACTAGAGATTCACTGGACTAACATCAAGGTGTTTGCAGGGCTGCCTTCCTTCTGGAGGCTCTAATGGAGAATCTGTTTCCTTGCATTTTCTAGCTTTTAGAGGTTGCCTGCATTCCTTAGCTTATGGCCCTCTTTCTCCATCTTCAAATCACAGTGTAGCACCTTCACATCTCTCCCCGACTCTGACATTGACTCTTTTGCCTCCCATTTCCACATTCAAAGAAACCTTGTGAGTACATTAAGCCCAACCATATATTATAATCCAGAATAATTCCCGTATCCTAAAAGCCGCTGATTAGCAACTTCCATTCCATCTGCAACTTTAATTCCTCCTTGCCATGTTACACAACATATTCACAGATCCCAGGAAGTAGGATGTAGACATCTTTGGGAAGCAGTTATTCTGCCTGCCACACTCTCTGACTAATGGAGAAAACTGTATGTGCTAAATTGCTTCCTTCTGAACTACTGGTTTGTTAAGAACTGGGAAGTCTGTGACATATTACTTTACTTGCAAGCTAAAAGGATGGCCTGCCAGAGTTCATGGATGGCAGTAGAAGGCATGAGATGGCTGGGTCAAACAAAGGATTTCTTTATTCATGGCACAGCAAGCAGCATAACCATTATCACATTTACAACAGCTCCCCTCATCCCCACGGGAGTGATACAGGTGAGGCCTGATGGATGCCGACACACATCCTGGACTGTGTTGCAGGAGAGGAGCCTGAAGCTTACGGAACCTGAATCATTTATAATGGCCAATAAGCATGCTTTCCCTTTTTTTCTAGAGGGAGACACTACCTCTCTTCCCCAAGTCTGCTCACTATACAAACTTCCTTGAAAAGATAATCCAGAACAAAGGGTGGTTACCACTTTGTTTGCAAGACATGCAGAAAAACTAGAGACCTTTGGAAAATTATCCTCCAATATCTTTATGCTGCATATGCATTTAATAACCTGGTCTACAGTTTCTCGAATATAAGGGCTAGTTCTTTGAAAATCATTTTAAAATCAGTTAGTTTTAAGTTAAAAGATTTGGTTTTCTCATTTTGGAATATCATTTTTTTCAACTTCTTTACTTGTTCCACTGAACCTCCATTTATTTATACATTGCTTTTAAATATTTTTCTAGTGCCTAATCTATTTCTTGTTGCTGTCTTATCAGATAATTCTATGTGAAAACATATTGAGTTTTTTGGCTAATTTAATAAACTAATGACTAACATAAAAGACAACTTGACCACAGTTCATAATGAGAAAACAAGTATTAGCAAATTTTCTAATTAGGGCCCTGATACAAACAGGTAATTATGAAGAAAAATCAGGTGCTAATCTACCCTTGATGTGAAATGTCAGTCTCTGAAAACAGTGACTGAGAGAAGGCCTTCACTAAAAAGTGGAAGGCAGCTAAATTCATTTCTACATATTAAATCCAACCCCATTCTGAGAGCAAGTAATGGCTGCAACAAGTTAAAGAAACAAATGATTATATAAATAAGTGATTGCATTTGACATTAGAAGTATCAACATTTATGAGTTTTTTCTGACATTCTCCTAAGTTAAAGCTACTGATTATTTATGTTCCCAGTTTTAAGGCAAAGAAGACTACAAGGAAAATATTACACTATCTAACGATACAAATGAGCTAGATCAGAAGTAAAAAGAAATATGTTCTATCCTCCACATACAGAAGTGATGGTAATAGATACATACCAATAAGATATTCTTAGAGCAACTATTCCCCTAGAAGTGGTAACACGTAAGGTGAACTGTCAATGTCTTTCCATCTAATAATCCTGAGGACAACATTGTGGTGTCAGACCAAGGGAAAGGTGGCAGACTTTATTCATAAAAGAAAGCTGCTCAGAAGCCAACAAGATTGTATTTATACTCTACATACACAGTGATTACAATCTTGCCACTCATAATGTTTTATCGCACGGGAGGTAAAGCACTACCCCTACTTTTACCATACCTTTGTGCTGTAATAAGTTATTGCTCTTATGTTAAATTTATCAATTTGAATATATGGACAAAAGAAGCACTTACAAATTGCCAACGAGCATGACAAACTGCAGTGGCTTTCCTCCAAAGGTAAAATGCTGCAGCTATTCAGTGAAAGGCATTTAGGAATTGCAGTCGGAAAACCTGCGTTTTAAGTCGAGCTCCTCCCCCATCCAATCTCGGCGCGCTCTAAGCCTCAGTTTTCTCATTTGCCAGGAAAGAATGAAAACGTGTTGTTCTATCTCTGATCTCAAGGTGACATGATACGGTATTTGTGGAAGCACCTTAACTCATAAGTGTAATTTTTTGTGTGTTTTTTTAATCTGGATTTCATCCTTTTAATTTTATTTTTGTTTTGGAATTTTCTTTAAGGGAGTTCCTCAGCACCTGTTAACAGTAGGCTTTTTAGTAGGTGAAGTTAAAAAACAAGGAGTGTGATTACAGTCCACAATTTATGACCTGATCGGGTCAGAAATCTCTGAGCAAGACTCACAACCCCAGCCACGCCTTGGGCCCCGCGCTGCAGAAAGGGCTGCACTGCGGACTCCAGGAGGAAGTCACTTCTGCAATTTATTGCCACTTTCCCATTTCCTCCTGCCTGCTGTCCCAATCTCTCCCCTCCTGCTCATTTTCCCTTTAGTGCCTCTCTCACTCCCCATTTCAATGAGGCTTACCACAATATATTCCTGACGTGACAGCTCCTCATCCTTACCTTTCACATTTCCAACACAAACTGCCACCACCATGTCCTCAGGTCCCCTCAAGTCACAGAGACTCCCTTCTTCAGAGCCTCTGCTGGCTCACTTCCTGCAGAAACGAATGGGTCCTTATCCTTTTCTTCACTGACGGCTGTCACTGATACCGACAATCCTGCTCTCCATCATAGCTGTTAACCGCAGGGCCTCCTCTGCCTCCCAGTTCTTTCCTGCAGCTTCTTTTAAGTGCTAATTTTCTCAGCTATCCACAGATAGGAACATTTCAATAGCTAACCTACTTTATAATAGCCAAGATACGGAAACAACTGAAATGCCCATCAACAGACAATCGGATCAAGAAATTGTGGTACATAGATACATTGGAATAATGCTCTGCCATAAAAAAGGATGGAATCTTACCATTTGCAACTAGATGGGGGGGACCTACAGGGTATTGTGTGGAATGAAATGGGGACCATCTGATGTGGCCTCCTGCCTCTGGAGGAAGAGAGAATGTGCCACACGAGATGTGTGTTCTCACTTCCTCTTTCAGAATTTCCTCTAACTTCTAGTCACAACCTACAGTGAATTATTACTCTGAAAGGAAGTTCTTCCCTTATGTCCAAACCAATTCTCTATTGAGGTGTTTGAGTCTTAGTTTTCCTCTTTGATCTCCTCTGGAGAAGTTGTCAATGATTGGGGCATGAGGTAGAGGGAATCTCAAAGTTCAAACTTCGTCTGGTCCCATTACACATCAGCTTTTTAAAATGCCATCACCTCCAGGGGGTTGTGCAGCCTGAAAGGGAATGCATTTCATCGTACGTGGTCTGTCCATCCCTGAACATCTCTGACCAGGAGAAATGTTTCACCTGAATTCACTGAAACCTGCCTTCCTGAATATCCCATCTTCGCGTTATTCTCTCTCCCATCAGGATGCCCCAACAGCTTCTGCGGTCAGACACTCTACTGTCTGATACCATTCGTCACTGCTTCTCCATCACCCCTAAAACATAGTAGGCCCTTAAGAAATACCTGTGAGTGGGTGAATGACTCGATGAATGAAAGAATATTTGTTTGTGTGTCTGTGGTCTCTTCTACAGGACAGCCCTTTGTATCTAAGACCTTTATGAAATATAATCTGAATCTTCTCCAAGCTAGAAGTCCTTAATTCTCATAAGGAAATTTTCAAGTTCAATACAGTTCCCTTCCTCTGATCTTACTACAATGTATCTAAATTCATCTAGATAAACATCAAAAAAGGATATTAAGGAACCTCCACACTGCCTTCCAAAGCTGCTGCACCATTCTGCATTCCCACCAACAGTGTATGAGGGTTCCTTTTTCTCCACAGCCTCTCCAACACTTGTTACTATTTGTCTTGTTGATGATAGCCATTCTGACTGGGGTGAGGTGATATCTCATTGTGGTTTTTATTTGCATTTCTCTGATGATTAGTGATGTTGAGCATTTTTTCATATGTCTATTTGCCATTTGTATGTCCTCTTTGGAGAAATGTCTCTTCAGGTCCTCTGCCCATTTTTCAATCGGGTTGTTTGTTTTTTTGTTGTTAAGTTTCATGAGTTCCTTTTACATTTTGGATATTAGCCCCTTATCGGAGGCACTGTTTGCAAAAATCTTCTCCCATTCAGTTGGTTGTCTCTTTATTTTGTCGATGGTTTCTTTTGCTGTGCAGAAGCTTTTAAGTTTCATATAGTCCCATTCGTTTATTTTAGCTTTTATTTCCATTGCCTTTGGAGTCAAATTCATAAAATGCTCTTTGAACCCAAGGTCCATAAATTTAGTACCTATGTTTTCTTCTATGCAGTTTACTGTGTCAGGTCTTATGCTTAAGTCTTTGATCCATTCGATGGATCTTGAGAGTATAATGCTAAGCGAAATAAGTCAGACAGAAAAAGCAGAGAACCATATGATTTCACTGATATGTGGTATATAAACCAAAAACAACAAAAGAACAAGACAAACAAATGAGAAACAAAACCCCATAGACACAGACAATAGTTTAGTGGTTACCAGAGGGTAAGGGGCGTGGGGGGTGGGAGATGAGGGTAAGGGGGATCAAATATATGGTGATGGAAGGAGAACTGACTCTGGGTGGTGAACATACAATGGGATTTATAGATGATGTAATACAGAATTGTATACGTGAAATCTATGTAATTTTACTAACAATTTTCACCCCAATAAATTAAAAAAAGGATATTAAACCTACATTATATGTATATAATTATATATATATATATACTCATATATATATATATACACTCATATATAATTCAGTTAATCTACTTTTCTAAATAAAGCTACTTACATAAAGCTACAAAGTATAGAGCCTGAGTAAACAAAAACTAATTAAAAGCAGTCGTTAACTTATAAGAAATATACTTTGGCACGCAAAATCTACTCACAGCTAAATGGTTTTATTTAGCATTATTAATTTTTATTTTTGGACAGAGGCTTTGTTATAATATCATTAAACTATTTTTAAAGGAAAATTTTGGACCATAATTCTACCAACCTGCTGCAACTGTTAACATTTTTTGTTTTCCCCAATGTGTTCATATATAAAAATAACTTCCAGTTATTGTAAGTATATGGCATAGATTTTGCATTGTACTTCTTTTACTTAAAATTATATCATACATGTTTTCCATCGCACCAACTAATCTTTGTTATTATTTCATTGGCTTAATAGTACCCCATCAATTTGATATACCATAACCATTTCTCACTTAGTACTTATTTAAAATCTTTTCAATTGTTTTTCTTACAGAAAATGGTGTTAGGAATATTATATACCTATATATTTTCTTCCTATATATATTGCCATATTTAAAAATATTCCCTTTTCTCTATTATCATTTAAAAGGATTTTTCAGTTTCTATTTGTATGAGTTTTATTTATATGTATGCTATTTATTTCTAGTATTATATCAATGTAGTAAAAGGTTGGAGCCTACAAAACTTTGACTTTTAATTAGAATCGTTTATTAAGCCCTAAAACGTGATAATTTTTATAAATGTCACAAATATACTTTATTTATTTGTCTTTTTATATTTGTTTCAAATAAACAAAACAGCATAGTGATTAGACATTTATATACCTCACAAAGTAATAACCCCAATAAGTCTATTATCCATCTGACACTGTACATAATTATTAGGATATTATTTACTATATTCTCTATGCAGTACTATGTATCTCCATGACTATTTTTTTAAATTATACTTGACATTCAATATTATTTTACATTGGTTTTAGGAGTACAACGTAATGGTTAGACATTTATATAATTTATGAAGTAATCCCCTTGATAAATCTAGTACCTATTTGACACCATGCATAGTTCTTACAATATTATTGACTATATTCCCCATGTACTTTACATCCCCATGACTCTTTTGTAACTACCAATTTGCACTTCTTAATCCCTTCATCTTTCCCTCCCACCTAGCAAACATCAGTTTGTTCCCTGCATCTGTGTGTCCGTTTCTGTTCTATTTGTTACTTTATTTTGTTCTTTAGACTCCACACATAAGTGAGATTATATGGTATTTGTTTTTCTCAGCCTGACTTATTTCACTAAGCATAATACCCTCTAGGTCCACCCATGTTGTCATAAATGGTAAGATTTCATTCTTTTTTTATGGCGGGGTATTATTTCAATGTACGCGTATATATGTACCACATTTTTTTTAACTTGTTTAATCATCTATTGGTGGGCATTTGATTTGTTTCCATACCTTGGCTATTGTCGATAGTGCTGCAGTAAACATAGGGGTGCATATATCTTTTCAAATTAGTGTTTTGGATTTCTTTGAATAAATACCAAGAAGAGGAATTGCTGGGCCATAAGGTAGTTTTATGTTTAATTTTTTGAGGAACCTCCACACTCTTTTCCATAGTGACTGCACCAATTTTCAATCCCACCAAGAGTGCATAAGAGTTCCCTTTTCTCCACATCCTCTCCAACATTTGTTGTTTGTTGATTTATTGATGATGGCATTTCTGACAGGTGTGGGGTGATATCTCTTTGTGGTTTTAATTTGCATTTTCTCTGATGATTAGTGATGTTGAAAATCTTTTCATATATTTATTGGCCATTTATATGTCCTCTTTGGAGAAATGGTTCAGATTTTCTGTTTCCTTTTGATTCAGCCATGGAAGATTGTATGCTTCTAGGAATTTATCCATTTCTTCAAGATTGTCCAGTTTGTTAGCATATAATTGCTCACAGTATTTTATTAATTTTTTTTTTTTTTTGTATTTCTGTGGTGTCCCATGTCACTTCTCTTCTTTCATTTCTGATTTAACTTATTTGGGTCCTCTCTCCTTTTTCCTTGATGATCTGGTTAAAGGTTTATCAATTATGTCTATCTGTTCAAAGAAACAGCTCTTGGTTTTATTAATATTTTGCATTGTTTTGCTAGCCTTTATTTTATTTATTTCCACTCTGATCTTTATTTCCTTCCTTCTACTCACTTTGGGTATTGTTTGCTGTTCTTTTTCCAGTTCCCTTAGGTGTAAAGTTAGATTTTTTTATTTGTGATTTTTCTTGTTTCTTGAGGTAGGCCTGCATTGCTATAAATTTTCCTCAAAGGACTGCTTTCAAGGTTTCCCATAGATTTTAGGTCATTGTGTTTCCACATTTCTTTATTTCAAGGTATCTTTTGATTTCTTTCTTGATCTCATCATTAACCCTATCATTTTTTAGGTGCATTTTATTTAGTTTCCATGTCTTTGTGTGTTTTACAGTTTTTTGTGTTTTTTGTAATTGATTTCTAGTTTTATAGAATTGTGGTCAGAGAAGATGCTTGATGTGATTTCAGTCTTCTTAAATGTTTTGAGACTTGTTCTGTGGCCTAACATGTGGTCTCTCTTGGGAAATGTTCCTTATGCACTTGAAAGAAAGTATATTCTGCTGCTTTGGGGTGAAATGCTCTACAAATATCAACTAAATCCATCTGGTCTGGTGTATCATTTAAGGGCACCGTTTCCTTGATTTTCTACCTGGAAGACTGTCTGTTGGTGTCAGTGGGTGTTAAAGTCCCCTACTATGATTGTGTTACTGTTGATCTCTCCCTGTATGTCTGTCAATATTTGTTTTATATATTTAGGTGCTCCTTTGTTGGGTATATAGATGTTTACTGGGATTATGTCCTCTTGTTGCATTGATCCCTGTATTATTATGTAATGTCTTTCTTTGTTGTTTATTATACTCTTTGTTTTAAAGTCTCTTTTGTCTGATATTAATATTGCTACCCTAAGTTTTTTCTTGTTTCCATTAGCATGAAATATCTTTTTCCATACCTTTATTTTTAGTCTATAAGTGTCTCTCAGTCTGAGGTAGACAATATATGTATAGATCTTGTTTTCTTATCCAATCAGCTACCCTGTGTCTTTTGATTGCAGCATTTAATCCATTTACATTTAAAGTGATTATTGATAGATACATAGTTATTGCCATTTTATTATTCATATTTTTTATCTTTTGTTTGTTTGCTTTCCCCCTTCTTCTTCTTAAAGACGTCTCTTCCATATTTATTATAATACTGGCTTGGTGGTAATGAATTCCTTTAGCTTTTCTTCTCTTGAAAGCTCTTTATCTCTGCTTTAATTTTAAATGGTAGCCTTGCTGGGTAGAGTAGTCTTGGTTGTAGGCCCTTGCATTTTATCAATTTGAATATTTTCTGCCACTCCCTTCTGGCCTGCAAAATTTCTGTTGAGAAATCAGCTGACAATCTTATGTGAGCTCCCCTGTAATTAACTAGTTGTCTTTCTCTTGCTGCTTTTAAGATTCTTTGTTTTTAAACTTTGCCATTGTATTAATAATTATAACGTGTCTTGGCATGGGTCTGTTTGAGTTCATCTTGTTTGGGACGCTATGATTCCTGGGCTTATATGTCTATTTTCTTCCCAGATTAAGGAAGTTTTAAGTCATTATTTCTTCAAATAGGTTCTCGATCCCTTGCTCCCTCTCTTCTCCTTCTGGTACTCTTATGATAAATACGTTGCTATGCTTGATGTTGTCCCAGAAGTCCCTTAAACTGTCTTTTTTTCTTTTTCTTTTTCTTGTTTTTTGTTCTGATTGGGTGTATTCTGCTATCTTGTCTTCTAAATCACTGAATTGATCCTCTGTTTCATCTAATCGGCTGTTGATTCTTTCTACTGTACCCTTCATTTCAGTTATTGTATTCTTTATTTCTGACTGGTTCATTTTTATGGTTTCTATTTCTTTATGCTTACTATCTCTTTGTTGAAGTTCTCACTAAGTTCCTTCAGCATTCTTATAACCAGTGTTTTAAACTCTGTTTCTGGTAGGTTGCTTGCTTCCATTTTGTTTAGTTCTTTTTCTGGAGTTTTCTCCTGTTATTTTGTTTGGGACATGTCTCTTTGTTTCCTTATTCTGGCGGCCTGTGTTTGCTTCTATGTATTAGGTAGCTCTCCTATGTCTCTCCTCACTAGGTGGCCTTATGTAGTAGGTGTCCTGTGTGATCCAGTGATGCAGTCTCCCTGATCATCTGTGTGTGTATTCCAGGAGTCTCTTGTGTGTGTTATATGTATCCTCCTGTTGTAGTTGAGATTTGATTGCTATTGGCATGTCAGTGGGTGGGATTGACTCCCAGGCTGACTGGCTGTGAGGACTGGCTATGCCCACAGCATATAAGCTGCTGTGTGGGGGCAGACCCTTCAGAGGGGGATTTGCCTGACTGGGCTCTTGTGCCTGTTGAGACGACCCTTTGGGTGTGCCACTTGCAGGGCTAATCAGGCAGTGCTCTGCTGTGCTCTGAAGCTGGCTACTGGGTGTGTTGTTCCTGATGCCTCTTGGGAGGGGTTCTTGTGCAGCTGAATTTCAGCCTTGCCTGTGACTGGCCCAGTACTACCTGGCAGGAGCTACAAAGCTATATGCAATTGGTCACTGCCTATGTTTGAGCTAGAAATCTGTGGGGTGGCCACATCACTGGTATACTTTAAAAGATGCAGTTTCATTTTTAAATGACTAGCATTTTTCTCATTCCCCAAATATTTATAAATACCTAGTTGATGCCAGGCACTATGCTAGGAACTGGTGACGCAAGAATGAACGAGGCAGATTCCTGTCCTTAGAGGATTTAAATTCTAGCAAGGAATAAAGAAAATAAACTGCGATGTGTTATGATTGGACCCAGGCAAAAAGAGGCCCTTGCCCTTGGTCCCAGGTTTCAGAGAACCCTACTGTGGCCCTCCTTCACTTATTCCCCTTCTCACCACGTGAAAAGACTGTGGGCATCTGTGGGGCATCCTGGGCATGCCCATCTGGAGCCTCCAGCCCCCACGACACCCATCTGTGCGTAGCAGGAATGCCAGGATTCCTTGAAGAAATGGTTCAAACCCACTTTTATGGCCAGAGTAGTCTTTTCTTGATCCATCCTCCTGAAGATGGAGGTTGTATTTATGTTTCCATTTGTGGATATACAAATTCAATTATTGGCGAGGTTGTGAACAAGGTTTGAATGTATGATCTGGGTTGTCACCACACATGTAGGAAAAACTCCTCACCATTCTGCACAAAGGCAGGAATGGAAAAGAAAAGAGGAGTGGCTACAGACTGAGGAAAAGAGGCTGGGGCCACTTTTTTCCAAAGTCATGTTCTAGCACAGAACTCCAATGATTCTGAAAATTCTAATTTGAACCTAGTTTTCCAGGTGGTTTTGAGGATATATTTGTCAAGGTAGGAGGATGGAACATATTTTATTTAATGGTTTGCTAGCTTGATTTATAGCTTTAAAATATTTAGACATATGGAATGTGGGCCTTCATTTGTATTCTTCCCCTAGGCCCTACAAATATTGGGGCAGGCAGGCCTGGTGCAAGGTGTTATAGGGACACCTAACCGAGAGATCTAAGATTATATGAGGGTGTGTGAAAGACCTCTCAGAGTAAATCATGATTTGGCAGGGTAAGTTCAGCAGAGTAGGCCAAGCCATAGGATATGCTACTTATGTAATCTACTACATTTGTAGACTAAAGGTGAAAAAGTCATATGCTCCTCTTAATAGATGCCAAAAATGCATTTGATGGAATTTAAGAAACAGTTGTGTTCAATTAACTTTTAAGATTATAGAATAACTATATACTTAGCATAATAAGTGGTATTTATATGAAACTCTATACTGATATCATACTTAAATTATAAGTACTAGCAATGTTGCCTTTAAATTGAACCAAAGACAAGAATACAAGTATCATTCAATTATTTAACATAGACCTTAAATTTCCAGCCAGTTCATTTTGGCAGATGTTAATTTCTTTTTCCTCTTTTGGTGATTTAATTAATGTATAGTTTTAAGTGAGAAAAACTATGTTTTCATTTACTTCACCACTTTTTAATAGTCCTTTACCTCATTCTGGTTTGTTGTCATGGTTGCTGGTCTCTACCCTGTCTTGAAGGCATGAGTTCCATAAAATTACTACCTGCTTGTTAAAATGCACTTCTATTTATCTCAAATTTTTCTCTTTCAAGATTCAGTGGAAGCCTCCATTTTCCTCTTTATGATCTTTTATTTGTTTGGTCAACCATTGCCTGGAGCTGGTGTTTAGATCAGGAAACAACTCATTATTCTCCCAAATGGTTCCTGTGTCTTGATTATTAATCTGTATCAGCTGGAGGCAAATAGCATCCCTATACCTTCCAGCCCTAACACATAATCAGGAACTTGGCAAAGGAAGAGAGTGGTGGGGGAAGTTCTGGCCTGGCTGGCTATGAGGAACAAGCAGTTAATCGAATATAAACAAGTCATATGGCATTTTTAATTTGAGTAAGAATGCGAGTCTATTTTAAAGTTGTTTGTCTGGTCACTGCCAGGCATCTGTTAGCTACTGTGTTTGCAGATTCTCTCTCTCTCTCTCTTTCTCTCTCTCTCTCTCTCTCTCTCTCTCTCTCTCTCTCTCGTTTCTAAACTAGAAATTCCCAGATAAGATTTTGATATTTGACATTTGATAAAGGACTGTTATTAAACAATGAGTAATGGAAAGGCAAGACATCTTTATGAAAAAGTAGTTTTGATGTTGCTCTCTGGCTCCTTCTCAAATTTTATAATAGAACACTTGAGAACTGGGATGCTGCCTGTTTTCACAGTATGTTTTCAGAAAAAATATCTCATTCCAAGCTTGTATAAGATATAAGTCTTTTCTCCCCAACAATTTAGGACCAGTGGTAATTTTTTGGACATCAAGCATATTTATGCTGAACTCTCCTACATTAACTAGAAGGCAGGACTTTAAGATGTGTGTTTTTGATCCTCCCTGCAGTACCATTTTATAAGTTCATAAATCAGGGATTCCATTCAGAGTTTGTCTAGTGGGGCCCTATTCACTTAAATTCAAAGCCTTGGCAAGATCAGAAATTGCCTAAAATTGATTCTTCCATTATTTATCAAGTATAATTTTGACAATGAAAGTGATCTCTAAGATTCTACTTTCATAAAATAACGAAATTCTCTACAGTGGTTTTCCCGTCTGTCTCTGCTGGACCTCACTTTTTAGCATCCTAGTCTCTCCTTTCTTCTCCATTCCTATTGTACCCACAGCTCTGGTCTCAGAAAGAATAATCAAATGACAGGTGAAGGGCACTGAGATGGCTTCATCTAGTATTTGGAGTTTCAACATGAAAAGACCATCCTTGGTTTCTCCTTGAAGAACAGCACTTTATTCTGCTCTGCTATTTGCTTGCCTGCTTTCTGACTCTCTCCAGTCTTTCCTGGTCTCTAACTACTTGGTTCTCTGAGGAATTTCTCCACTCTTCTTTGACTCCTCCCTGCTGAAGTGTACTTCTGTGGATTCTAGTAAAAGGTGCCCTGGTCTGGACCTAGGGAATGTTTACTTTGGACAGTGTCAAAATGCAAGACTTGTGTTCTGTCTCTTCCCAGACTTCTGTTCTAGCATATCAAGTCACAGACAACCCCACACAATGAGTGGGTAATCAAAATGAAGAAAATTAAAATTTCAAATAATCCCAAGACTCAACAATGATAAACATGGTTGATACTTTAGGGTATAGAATGGCATGGCATGGCATGGTATAATGTGGTATGGTGTAGTATGGTATAGTATAAGTAATACATTGGACATAATCATACTAAACAATTATTTATTGTTTATATAAAATTCAATTTTAGCTGGGTGTCCTGTATTCTTATTTTCTAAATCTGGCAACCCTAAAATATCTCTAGTCCCAGCAGGCTTGTTGTTCTTTACATATACCTTCACAAATAATCTCACATTTTCAAAAATCAAGAACAAGTAAAATAATATTTCAGGAATAATTTTGCTTAGGAAATTGATAACATTTGGCTACTCGTGCCCTGGGTGGAAAAATTATCTCCTTTATTGATTAGTAGTACATTAATGAAAAAAATGAGGGTGGTTTTAATTTACATGTTTGTGTTATTGACTGAGAGTTATCGCTCCAATATGTACTAACTAGCTGATCAGTGTATACCAAGTATTTTAGTTGACTCTGTGTACTAAATGATTAAAAATTTTTATTTAAAATTAAATAAAAGGTACAGTTGGCGGACTAAAATCTTATGAAGAGGAGATAGAGTACACTCATGTGGAAAATACATAATAATATCATTGCTTTTTGTTCCCTAATACATAAAAAAAATGAGAAATGCAATTTTTGTAACCTCTAAAAAGAAAAAAAAATATTATTTTTTAGATGATCATGGGGTTTTGTTTTGGGGAAAGAGATTGCAGATTGTTTTGTTTTATTAATTTGAAACTTTTTGGTTTCTTTTAAATGAGGACCTCATCATGGACATGGGTCTTCTTATTTATGTTCACCATAATATTCTCAACAATGTACTCCTTGAACCTACAAGTGATTTCACGTCACAATGAAAACTACATATAAAACATTTGTGCCTTGTCAAGCTCACAAGAAATACAGAGAATTGCACCTGAACTGAGTCAACTATCAATATCAACTCACTGTCAATCTTTTGACAGTGTCATATTTCAGACGGTAACTTTATAAATTTAGGCACCTACAGAAATTCCTTAATAAACTAAAGCATTTTGAAGGTGACTTTAACAATAGACGTTTTTAGGTATCAAAGGGAGGCAAGAATGACAAAATGGATTTGTACTGAAAACTTTTCCAAGTTCTTGTAATTAGTGTAACCATATGAATAGAAAATAATGGCAGGAAGATTTCCTTCTACTTATTTGCAGACCCATTTCCTTCTATGCGTCATCACCAAAGACTATTGTAAAAGTTGGGCAATGGAAAGAATCTGCAGCTGCTCATTGGGTGTTTATGGAAAGTGACATGGCATCCGGGCTCACAAAGAGCCTGAAGGAAGGTCTGCAATACTAATTAAGGGAAAAGCAGTTCTTACTCATTTGGCTTGTTCTGATATCACTTCTTGGCTGTAAAAAGAGTCTAAGATAATATGCAAATCTGACAGTTGGGAGGGAAGTTGATGAGTTAAAGTCCATACTTGATATCATCTCTCTTTTCTGGTCATCAGGCATTTGTGCTATTTTGAGTATGATTGAAATGATTTACATAGTCAGAATCACGCAGGTATGGTTCACAGTAAATATGAGGCGGCAGCAACTAACAGCAGAATTAAGCATGTTTCTTAGCTGGTTTAGCCTTTAACTATATTTAACCAACTGGTATGTTTTTATCCAAAGAATTCCCCATCCTAAAAATGCTTTTAACTCTTTTTTTCTCAATACATTTGCCCTTTTAACTTTGCCATGTTGGAGATCATCAAGAAGACATGAATACAAGTTGAACTGGAAGCCGGACCCAGACAATCAGAGAATTCTAACCCCCTTCCCTGTCCTTGGAATGTAGATGTACATTGTGCCCACTGTTCCTACAGCTAGAGCCATTTCAAAAATGCAACCTTCAGAAATTGATGCATTGTTGAAACTATCTGGACTGAATATGTAACTGAACCCTATTAAGGCCTACATATATAAACTTCTAAGATTCTGGTAGGTGGGTGTGGAGATACACTCATCTTGCGGTCACCTAAGAAAAAACTTGTATGTAAGTTCCCTTGCTTATTAAACCTGCCACTTCCCAATCTAGAGTGGCCTTTCTCTTTCTTGTGTCTCTCCTTGCCTTTTGTGTACCAGGGCCAATATGTGAACCAACGGCTATGACTGATAAGGGATAGAGTCCTATAGAAAGTTGTATACATTTCCTGTCTGGGAGACAATACTGTAGGAGCCAGTATTTAAAAGCAGAGTATTTAAAAGTGCAATGGTTAAGAGAATATCCTCTAAGCTCTGAAATAATGTGAATCTGAATGAAAGGGCAGTTGTTTGCTATAGCTTTGTGACCTTGAGGGAGTTATTAAAACTGCCAAAGCCTAAGTCCTATCATCTATAAAGTGAAAATGATATTAGTACCTATCTCATATGGTAATAGAAGTAAGGGCTTAGCACAATTCATGGCATATGTAGATATTCAATACATAATTGCTATTATTATTACTATGAAAAATATTAACAAATTTAAGTTCTATTATAGTATAATTTACTATAGAAATGTTATAATTATCACATTTCCTCATGAGTTTTCTCCCTTCACATATAACTAGTCAAAATATTGAGGTAGAAATATTTTTTTTTCCTTTATACACTTTATCCTAGCGGCTGCTGTGTTAGGCAAACAGGAGATGGAAAGGGATGTCTTCGTGTTAAATCTGTATTTCCTAAGCAAGGTCAGTATAGAAACTCACTTTCTATTTGTCTGGGTGAATATTTTCCTTTCTTTCAGAAATAGAAAACATTTTCACAGAGTCTTTAGGAGACTCTGATATGAGCGTATTAGTTGGTGAGAGAGAAAGTAATCGTTCTCTTCTTGTGCACTTGGACTAAGAGCCATCAAAGTAAGTTATCACCTGTGATCTCACATCCCTTAAAATCCTGATTAGTTCTCTAGCAAAAGTATTCCTTTCTGTTATGTCTCACCACCAACTCTTGGAAATAGCATGCTTGCTTTTACATGGAACTTCAATGATTGTGCTTTAAATAAAGTTTTATCCTTGTATGAAGAAATGACTTGCATGTACTATAAAAACTTATTTTTCTCTGCATAGGTCAATAAATATTGTTCTAAAGTCCCTTTTGGGAATTCTGATCCTCTTATCATTTCTTTTATGCCTCTTTTCTCCTAAAATATTTACATTTGAAAACAATACCTTAAAAAAAAAATAACTTCTACCGTTTTTCAACTAAACTCATGAGAGAGAGATGAAGTCTAATTTATAATATGAACTGTATACTTGGAGTCAGAAAACAAACCTTGTGAACAAAATATTTCAGAAAGAAATGTAGAAAGATATGGGGAAAGCACTAAATTTGAAATTAGAAGAATTATTTTTAGTTGTCTCCTCAACTATTTTATGAACTGTGTGACCTTGGACAAGTCACAAGATCTCTCTGAATTTCAGTTTTATTACCCACAAAATGGGAGTCAGCACCTTCCTGACTTGCCTCTTTGAGCTTTAGTGAAGAAAATATAAGATAATGTACAGAATTGTTATATATATTCCAAGTCCCCATTCAAATATTGTTAGCAGTACAGAATTAACTACTCAGCTGCTCTTCAGAAACTCTTTGAAGGTTCTGAAGAGTTTGCTATCGTTTATAATGGCACCTTGAGCTGCCCTGCCATGTTGAAGGGCTTGGTGTTCACTCCTGCCAGAACATCCTATACCACACATTCTTTGTTTGAACATTAGGATATATTGATAAGAGGAACTATGCAAACACATACTGACATTTTACCTAAAATATTAGTGAATAATTTTCCTTTACCTATTTTTAAGAGCAAACTCTTAAAAAGTCACAATGTTGACGAATATATTCCTCTCATCTACATCATATAATATATTCTTCAAACTTTTTACTATCCCTGAGCTGCTATAAAATCTCAGCTGTGTAAAATGATTTTTTTTTTACAGATTTATAACATTCTATAAAAATTTTAGGTGTAAAAAATATTTTCTACTGAGCTAAAACTGTCCCAGCCTCATGGGTGTTTCTTTTTAAAAAGGTGTTATTCTTCATAGTATAACAACAAGGTGTTAATTTAAACATGTATTCTGAGAAGAAAAATATCCATTGGTATTGCTAATTAAAAAAAAAATATACGAGGTGTGATCACAAAATACCGTGAATGCTGCTACTGAGTGCCACCCAATGGAAAGGCAGGGATCTTCAATACAGGAAGTGGCGGGTCAAACTTTTGTAACAGTGTGTGACAAATTTCAACTTGTTTGGTGCAGTCAGTTGGGTGTGAGCTACGGTTCAGAGAAATTGTGTTTTAAAGTGTGCGGTAAATCACCCTCCATCATGACAACATTCCATGTCGCACATCGTTTCTGATATACGGCAATTTCTGTCAAAAACAAAAAAATTTACAGTGTGTCCTCATCCACCTTATTCACCAGATCTGGCACTTTGCGACTTCTGGCTCTTCCCCAAAGTCTAAATGATTCAGGACATCGAGGCAGCTATGACAGTACAACTAAAGACAGAAAAAAGGACTTCCAGAACTGCTTCAGGAAGTGGCAATGTGTTCAGGAAGTGGATTAATGTGTTCAAAACAAGGGGGAGTATTTTGAGGGGGGTTAATAGCAATGTGTCTCTTACTATAATAATTTTTTTTTAATTTAAATATTCACCATAGTTTTTGGTCATGCCTCATACTAACCTGAATTTTATACCTGATGTCACCGTATGGATTAAATGACCCCAGAACTCCATTCTTTCTGGGACTAGAAATAGAAATCTCTTGACATTTGCAAACATTAATTTCTTACATACTTTAAATAAGCACATTAATCGTCTCTGAAATGTTTATAGGGGGAATTTTAAAAGAAAGTGAAACGTGTAGATTTGACCAACTCAAAAATAGCATGGGTAATATGTAAATTGAAATAGAGTACACCAGCTCATATCAATAATGTAATTATATTGCCTTGTAATCAGATGTGCTAAGCTTGCTTCTTTCTCTTCTCAAATTCTTTTTAGAAACATTTATCTCAAAATTGGGTATTAACCAGATGTCAACCCCATTTGAACTAAGAAGTAAGAAAGATGGAAGTTACCTTAGGACAACATTTTGCAAAATGAAATCCACAAAACTCTAGGCCCTCAAGATATTCTTTAAAAAAAAGAATTTGTTGCAGGAATGGGATTCTATGGTCAAATAAGTCTGTGAAATATTGTATGCCATATCTTCCTCTTAGATATTTGCAATATGCATTAGTATGTTAAATAGTTTTAGTAGCCCTACAGTCAAGCATATCACAAGTTCATTTGATCTGAGAAATTTTTTTTTAATATAACTCCTTAAGATCCTGTAGAACATAACAATTTTGAAACTGTTTCTGTCCTAAAGAAACCTGTGGTACTAAAAGAAAAGGAAGGACAGTAAGAGTAGAGATCCAAACTTTTATCCTGTGTCGTAACCCACATAGTATATCACAAGGAATTTAGAAAAGAAATTCTTGGAGACATAGATCTATCTTTCTGCTTGTAGAAACTTAAGTTGTTGGTCCTAATTCTTTACCCCCACCCCCACCCAGTCATAGAATTTATTATACATTTTCACCCCAGACATGGTCTCAGCCCTTGACTTTGGGTTTGGCCATGTGACTTGCTTTGACCAATGGGATGTTAGTGGGACTGAAATGAGCAAGGCTTTAAATATGTTTGCCCAGTTGTCTCACCCTTTTGATGAGAAAAACATATCTCAGATAGCTGTTGTTACAAGTTCTAGATTAATTAGAGTTAACTATCATCTTAAACTGAATCCTAACTGAACATAACCTAGATTGGCCAAACTTTGCCAACCTGCAGATGAGTGGATAAGAAATAATTGCATATTTGTGTATCCAGTGAGTTTGCAGTGCTTTCATGGCAATTGCTGACTTATGTATTGTTCCATAGGAGTTTCCTCCAAAATGATTAATACTGCTATAAACTGAAAGAGAACATGGAAATAAAATCAAGTGATGTATCACAGGGCAATGAATTTGTGGAATGTTGTTGTTTTTTAATTCCCTTAATTCTTAAGTTCTTGAAAACTACGTCCTGTCAAAAGTGTGTAATTTTTTGATATCTCACTTGTCTCAGTATGTTTATCCCACTATTTCTAAAGAAAAGATACTGTCTCGGACAGCCCATCTCTCCCCATGTAAACAAAATGAGGCTGTGAAAAACATTCAATTAACATGAATATAAATTGGAAAAGAAAAATCTGCAGTTTATATATTATGACCAAGAGTCCCAGAAAATCCCAATTATTAACAAATTCCCTCAAAATATTAATTTTAATTTTACTGCTCTTCAGCAAAGGGGATGGAGGAATAGATCAGAAACTCCCCTGACTAGGGAACTGGTACATGACAATCAGCAAAGGGGATGGAGGAGTAGATCAGAAACTCCCCTGCCTAGCGAACTGGTACTTGACAATCATTGGCCCACCAAGCTGCTCACTGCTGCCAGCCCAGGCCTTCATCACTGGACCCCAGACAAGGAATCCTGTGATCTTGACAAGAACTATGCTCCCTTTCTCCCTATAGCACCTCCACCATCTGTTCTTTTCCTCATTCCTATGTACTATCTAGTCCTTCTCTCCATTTCTACATGTTCTAGCTTCTTCTGCCTCTTCTGCCTCTAGTCAGCTCTGTGTATAAAATGGATGATTGTAAGACTTAAGTGATTAATGTATGTAAAAATGCCTTCGCTGTCTGCCTAATAAATGTTGACCTGTCTCTTTATCTGCCTCTTCTACCTAACCTACTAGTTCCGTAATGATAGCCCAGTGAGATATAAATACCTGTATATTGTGTATTCCATACATAAACATTTTATATATATAAACATTATATATATATATATACATGTATATATCACTGAGTATATGAATATGAATAAAGTGGTCATAAGTAAGAAAGCAGTGTGAATGATAGCTGTTGGGATTCACATTGGTCCTTCCGGTATCCGACTATGACTAATATCAATGGCCAGCTGAAGAGCACACTATCTAAAGAACACAGGATCTAGGTAAGGGTAAGACAGCAGATCTGGCTTCAAATCTTAGCTCTAGCACTTCCTGTCTTGTAAGTTACTACCCTCTCTTAAACTAATTCTGAGAATTGGAAGTAATAGTATTTAATACGGTACCATCTATAAAGGACAATATCTAATGGGACACGATGAGTACATATAAAGAGCTTAGCACAATGCCAAACACAGCCTGCACTCAATAAATGCTAGCTATTATAATTACTGTACAAGAGCTAACTTTGTATGTGATATTTACTTTGTAATACAAATAACTACCTTAAAATAAGCATGCAATTAACCTTGTCTTTCTTTTAAAATCACTACCTCTATGAGCTGAAATGCAGGGCAAGAAGAAAGGAAGATTTATTGTATTCATCTCACTCCTGCCATGTTTCTAATCTTCTTTACACATCAGATAGCGGGAGTTTAGGGGTGTCCTGGAAAAAAAACTGAAGGTTAATGTGTTTCATCTACATGCTTCAGAGCATAAGCAAATTACTGGCTCTTCATATCAAGGTGAAATACAGTGGAATGAACTCACTGTGGCCACACCTCTATTTGAAGGCTACCTGGAAAAAAAACTGAAGCACAGCTATTTTAACAAATAGGAGTAGGAGTGATTAATTACTTTTTACTGTCATTCAACTGCTTGTCACCCAGGGAGTAACCTCGTATCTCAAATTGCCATAAATTTAATAGAGGTCACATCGTGGCCTACCTGGCTGAAAAGCATTGTTTCTGAAACCCTGATGGTACTTTTAAGTCCGCTGATGTGTGAACATAATTCTCTGTGTCTCTTAGCCTCACATCCTCTGTCTCTCCCACTTGTAGCTCACTTGTAGAAAGCTACAAGTGATGAGCTCTCTATTCATTCCTCTTTCGTGCAACAAGATGATAGAAATCTTAAAACCAATAGGTGTTATTCTATAGTGTAGAGCTTCTTTCCATTCTGATAAGGGAATAGGAAAAGATATTTATTGAAATTGAAAACTACTAATTTTTAGACCCTTACAGTCTGAATATTTAGTTTGGTATCGAAAAAGGAACTTTAAAGATGCCATTGAAAAATTTAGCATGATACTATCAGTTGTGCCTAATTGTCATCCACTACATGCATTAACAGACATGAAGAAATTTCTGAAAACTGGGATAACTGCAAAGATCTGCCAAAGACCAGGTGGAATTTCCAAAAAACAAATCCCCAAGGAAGAACAGAGGATAAAAGTAGATCATTACCTATATCTATTGCATGCTCAATTCAGAGACACTGACCTTTTGTAACTAGAATGCAGCACTCCCCAACTTGGTTCAGACTCATTTCTAGGGCTCTCAGTGCTAGTTCATTCCCTAATTCTACTATTAGTACCTCTCTTTTTATATCTATGCATAAATGCTAATCCCTTTAACATTTGGGAGATGAACAAGACAAGCAGTGATTTACTTCACCTTGAGATACGAAGTTGAAGAGGTGGTGAAAGAAAGAGCAGTGAACTCTGGAGGTTGAAGTTTGTGTGGGGTTGGTATTTTTCCCTTCCAATTCTCCTGGCAAAGAACATTCTATAAGAAAAGTCTAACAGCACTGAGTTCGCTGCAAGGAGGACCAAGAAGAAACCACCAAGCCAATCTCTAGCAAAAATTTGGCATATACCAGTCTCTTACAGAAAGATGGGCTTTTGAAAGAGCCTACATGGTGGGGAAAACAAAAAAAGCATTAAACTTAAGTGGAGTCCAGAAGTCATATTTTCCAAAAGAAAATTATTGCAAGTTGTAATGAGAAGGCCTACTGAAAGTCTAACAGAGGTGTTATGTACTAAGATTTAAAATAAAATTTAAATGCATAGAATGATTTAGGACAATGAGTCTGATGTAGAAAAAAGAGAACTTTTTATTAAAAATAAATTATTAGTTCTAGCCTCTTCTACTAACTATTAGACCATTTTTAGCAAATTATTAGACCATTTTTAGCATAGGTTTTAATATCTATCAAATTGGACAATTTGTTTTATCTACTTCATGGAGATACTAAGAAGTTAAATGTAAATAGTAAATGAAAAAGTCTTAGAAATTATAAAAATTCATTAGTAATAGAGTTTTAATATCTTTCACTTTTGAGAGATTGTCCTCCACATTTCTGGTTTGATTTTATCACTGATTCATTCTTTACTTATTGCTTCCAGTTTAAAATTTATTCTGCAATTTAATTTTTAATTTCTTTATAATTTTCTTTATTTCCTCCAATTCCCTCATCTCACTTTTTCAAAATAACCAAAAGAATACTCCCTTTTCATATTTACTATTTTAAAATCTTTTTAAAAATTGTTTGAAAATCTTTCATATTTTAATTCAAGAGAACTTCAGGATTAAGTGTTGAGCTTTCTAGCTTCTCCATATTTGGCTTCATTCCTTTTATACGGCTTCATTCTCAGACAGAAATTTGTCTCCTGTAGCAAAGAAGGATTCTTCAACACTAAGTTTCTGCTGTCATGATATCCATACCTTGAAACCATCTACCACATCAGGTAAAGGCAGTTCTCTTAAGGAGTTCAATTCTGTAGGATGGGGTCAGAAATGCAGAACATGCCAAAACATCAATCTTCCATGATTGAGCTTATAGAAATTACCGGGAAAAATAGTAAAAAAATAGAAGACAAATGCTAAAGGATCTGAGCACACAACCTTTAAATGATGAAATATAAATGACTAACAAATATGCAAAAAAAACAGTCTGGTCTTACAAGTAGCTAAGAAAAGCATGTGGTAAAGTTTTAAAGAATAATAGTTAACCCATACTTTCTTAAAAGCTATTTTTTTCCCTGAGTAAAATACAGAAGCATACATATATATATATATATATATATATATATATATATACGTATATATATATATATATATGTATATATATGTGTATATATATACATATATATATATATATATATATATGACAAACTAAAATAAATGAGCTAAGAATTCAACTAAAGATATTAGTAAAAGAACTACAGAAGGGGGAAAAAAAAGAAAAGGGCAGCATTAAACCCAGGAAATTAGTGATTAAGAAAGCATGATGGCCTAATTAATAAATCAATCTAAGAATTTGTTGTTTTTAGACAAAACAAAATAATCAAGCTGGTAATTCTAATGAAGAAATAAACAGGAAAACAAAACCAAAACAAAAAACTACATAGTACCGAGAGTGAAGAAGGGAATGACACCACTAGTACACGGGCATTTAAAATGTGAAAATACAATATTCTCGATTGTCATGACAAATTTTAAAATCTGAGTTAAACTGATAATTTTCTAGGAAAATATAAATTAACAAAATTGATGCAAAACTTTGAAAACCAGAACAGAACAATAATCTAATAAGAAAAAAAAAGGTAAAAGGAGCCAGTGTCAAATATTTTTCATCTATTTATTTCAAAATGTTCCAAAGTATTGCAAAAGGTGGGAATCTTTCCAATTTGTTTAATAAAGCTAGCATAAGCCTGATACAAAAATGTGATAAACATAACTCAAAATAAATTGCATATTTGGCAAAAAATCTAATTATATATTTACTAAATGAAAATAAGTCAATAAAAATGAGAACAGCCCAGTTTAAAAATGAATAAATTCACGAACAAACATTATACACATATATATGGCCAATAAACATGCAAGGTTGAGCCCATCTGATTACCAAAGAATAATTAGATAAAACATTGCTAAGACCTATTATGGATGAGAGTACAGACAAATAAGAACTTAAATAACTTACTGGTAAAAGTGTAAAACTCTTCTGGAGAGCATTTTAATGATGTATATTCTAAAATACTTTTTTGAATTGTATTCTCCTAACTCAGCAATTCCAATATGTAAGAATTCATTATAACAGATAGACATCACAACTTGAAAATGTTCAAATATGTGGGTAAGGATGTATTTGCAAGGCTGTTCTATGGCCATTATGACATTGAGAACTTTCAATGTCACTAGAGAAAGTCTCACTAGGGATAACATTAAATGGGGATCTATTAAAATTGTGCAGTTATTTAAATGTATATCTATATTTATTAACATGGAAATGTCCATCATATATTCAAAGAAATAAAATAATAAGTTTACATAATAGTATGGATAATGAATAATATAATTTTTGTAAATGGAAGGATAAAGATAGATGATAACTAGATAGACAAATAGGTAGCTATAGATAATAGATAGATAGATAGATAGATAGATAGATAGATAGATAGATAGATAGATAGATAGATAGACTCATACCAAAATCAACGTGGTCATTTTTAATAATCAAGTTGTGAATATTTTTCCTTACTTATAATTTCTTAATTATCTAAATTTCTAACAGTGCAGTAGAGTTCTTTTCATTACCAGTGGTGAAGAACCTGTTTTGTTTGTTTTTGTCCCAGTTTGTTATGGACTGATACTTTATTAAACACAGTTAAAAAAAAAAAAAAAAGAAGAAAAGAATTACTAAAAAAATAAGTAAAAATAAAACATCAAAATATAAAACCTAACTAAGATTGAACACTGCACCTTGAGCTGAGCTGCCTCCTGGATGGCTCAGGCTGCGCCCCCTGCAACTAGCAACAGCAACTGGACCTGGAGCTGAGCTGCACCCTCCACAACTAAGACTGAAAGGACAACAAGTTGTCTTGGCAAAAAATCCTAGAAGTACACACTGTTCCCCAATAAAGTCCTGTTCCCCTTCCCCAATAAAATCTTTTAAAATATATATATATATATATATATATATATATATATATATATATATATATAAAAAAAAAATCTAATTTTTTTTATCTTGAGAGTCAACAGACATGATATTTCTTCATAGAATTTCTTAAAAGTTTCTAAATGTTTACTCTCTGTTTCCGTACTTATCTCATCATGGATCAGTAGTTCAGGGAATGACACTGTGTAGCACTGATGTAGTGACTAAAGACTGTAGGGCAGACATGTAGGTATAAATCCCAAATACCTATTCTGTGACTTGAGCAGATTGCTTAAACTCTCTGAACTTCAGTTTCCTCTGTAAAATCAGTGTTATGGACTGAATGCTTGTGTCCCCCCAAAATTCTTATGTTGAAGCCTACTCCCCAATGCAGTGAAGCCCTCGTGAATGGCATTATTGTTCTTGAAGAGGAACTCCAGAGAGCTCTCTCACTCTCTTTCTGCCATGTGAGGTTGCAATGAGAGGTTAGTAGTCTGCAACCAGAAAGAGGGCCCTTACCAGAACTTGACCAAACTGGCACCCTGATCTTGGATTTCTCAGCCTCCAGAACTGTGAGAAATAAATGTTTGTGTTATAAGCCACTCAGTCTATGGTAGTTTGTTATAGCAGTCTGAACGAAGACAATGTGCATAAAAATAGTGCTTCACATTGTGATTATTAAATGAGGTAACAGATGTATCGTGTTTCCCCCAAAATAAGACCTAATCGGAAATAAACCCTAGCATGATTTTTCAGGATGACATCCCCTGAACATAAGCCCTAATGCATCTTTTGGAGTAAAAATTAATGTAAGACCCGGTCTTATTTTCGGAGAAACATGGTAGGACACTCAGAACATTGCTAGTAACAAAATATTTAACTATTTAAATGTTTGCATTTATTATCACTAGTATTGCTTTTATTAAAAATATAGTAACCAATAGGGGAAAATAAAGCTGATGAGGCAGCAGATAATCTTAAGATACTCAAAAAATCAGAAAACCTAAAGAATAGAGATGGAATAGCAACTTAAGAATCACTTTCTTAAGAAAGAAAACGTGGCAGTTGGAATGGGACCAATAATTAGATGTAACTGGAGAAAACTTTTCTAAGCTTAAAAAAAAAAGTCTGAGTGTGGAAACACAGGAAAAACAAATAACTTACCTCTTTCCATGCAAAATAGATGAATATATTAGGTTGGTGCAAAAGAAATTGCGGTTTTTGCAATTGTTTTTAATCTTTTAAATCGCGATTACTTTTGCACCAACCAATAGAACACATCAGAATTCATGGTAATAATCTGAATTTCAAGAAGATAGGGAAAAAAATACTACATGTTGGGGAAAAGGAAGAAATTTCAACTCTGGAAGTGTTTTTAAATTGTGTACGATTTCATAAAAAAAGTATTATGTTTCTTCTTTTCTGAATGCTAAATAAAATAATGTAAATGTAGAACTATGTATTTGCAGAGAAATAGTTATGTTTCAAGAAATGTATACTCAGCCACATTATTTACATGTGTAAGGTCAGCAAAAATACTCGTATATTCTCAACTATGCACAAGAAAAAAGTTACCATCCCTAGATCCCCTCCTGAAAAAATTACTAGTGGATGTTAGCAAACTGAAAGATGATGAAAAAACTCAATTATACAGAAATCATTTTACAAAAAGACTTCCCAATTTTTCTCTGTGAATACCATTAAACACTACCCTCATCTTACAGCAAATGTGCTCAGACAAGAGACCACATAATGAGAATATGGGGGGACCGATGCATCCTTTCACAATGGCTTCTGACTATAACTTCAGAGCAAGCCTCATTATGAGTTGTTAGCTCTTACTATAGAAATCAGTCTATAATTTGACAAGAAATACCTATGAGAAAAAATTTTCCCTCCTATAGGATTTAGCTTCTCATCTAAAACCTCAGTTAAAGATTACTATAATTGTGCTTTTTTAAAAAGGGGAGGGGCATAAAATGAAATACATCTAAATCTTAGCATGATTATTTTTTAATTAAACTTTCCTTTGATATAATTGTAGATTCATATATAGTTGTAAGAAATAAACAGGGATATCTCATATACTCTTTATGCCATTTCATCCCACGGTAAGATCTGGCAAAACTACAGTACAGTAACAACACCAGAATATTAGCATTGATACAATCCACCAATCTTACATTTCTCCAGCTTTATTTGCACTGTGGTGTATTTAGTTCTGTTCAGTTTTACGATGTGTAGATTGATGTATCCACCCACCAAAGTCAAGATACAGTACAGTTCTATCCTAACAAGGATTCCTTCCTCTTGTCCTTTTACAACCACAACACCCATCTCACAATCATTGATTGCTTCTCTGTGCCTGTAATTCTGTCATGTAATCATAAAGTATGTAATCTTTTTGGATTGGTTTTTTTTCACTGCACATAATTCCCTAAAGATTCATTTAAGTTGTTGCATGTATCACTCAGTTGTTTCTTCGTATTGCTGAGTAGTATTCCATAATATGGATTTACTACAGTTTAAATATTCACCCATTGAAGGACATTTAGATTGCTTCCAGTTTGGGGCTATTAGGAATTTAGTTGCTATAAACATTCACGTGTGGATTTCTGTGTAACCATGTCTTCACTTCTCTGGAATAAGTGCCCAGGAGTGCAACTGTTGAGTTTTGTAGTAGTTGTGTATTTCGTTTTTTAAGAAACTGTTTTCTCCAGTGGCTGTACCATTTCACATTTCTAGCAGCAATGTGTGATTGATCCGATTCCTTATCATTCTTGGTTTTTGGTGTTTCACTATATTTCATTTCAGCCATTCTGATAGTGATATCTCATTGTAGTTTTAATTTGCATTTCTGTAATGACTAATGATGTCAAACAATAATCAAGTCAAACATCGTTTTATGTGCTTATTTGCCATCTGCATGTCCTCTTCAGTGAAATGTCTATTCATGTCTTTTACTCATTTTCAAAATAGATTGCTTTGGAGGTTTTTTACTGTTGAGTTTTGATTCCATTACAGTAAAAGGATAGACTCAATGGTGTTTTTTTTCAATTTTTTGAGGTTTATTTTATGGTCCAGAATATGGTTTATATCAATAACCTTTCCATGGGTGCTTGAGAAAAATATGTATTCTGCTGTTGTTGGGAGATATATATATCAATTACATCCTTTTGTTGATTGTGTTATTCATATCTTCTATATATTTGCTGATTTTCTTTCCAGTATTTCTATCATTTTGTGAGAAGGGGATATTGAAATACCCAACTATAATTATAACATGAGCATATTCAATATATTTTAGATTTTTAATTGAAAACATATAAAAAGAAGCAGAGCATATAAAAAGGAATGCTAAAATTGCATACAATATACAATTTATTATGATATAAAAACATGAAAAATATAGGAAAATATGCCCAAATTAATGGCAATTATACATGGTAATAGAGTTATGGGTAACTTAGTCTCCATCTTTATTATTTTTTTGTAATTTCCAATAACAGTATAAAAATTTCTGATTGGATGGATGATATATATCTTTATTTGTCAAGATTTGATAACTCAAGTAATGCCACATTTTCCAAGATTTATTATTTTGTCTTAGATCTTAAGGGATCACTAAAAATTATGTACAAGAAATATACTAGGTGAACTATATAAGGAGAACCTATTAGTAATATCACTGTTGCTAATGATAATCCTAATTAAAGAAAAATGTGTGGTTGCATTTTTAATAACGAGGCCTACTACATAATAATTAATATTGGTTATTTCTACTTTTAATGGGTTATATGTTGTTTTTATTTGTGCTTTTAAACAAACTTGAAATTCCTATGTACACAATTTCTAAGAATAGGTTTGATATTTATTTCTTTAAAAACTTTGAGATACCTTAGAAAAAGTATTTTAAAAAGTATTATCATCTTGTTTTCAGAAAATTATCAAATATATTTGTAAAATAAGTATTTTCTTATTAAAATTTGAGCTTGTGATTTTAATTTACTATTGCCATCTCGTTTAATACCTAGCTTCTCATCAAAACAACAACTATACCCATAAGGGTTTTCAGTGTATTTTCCCTTAAGTATTATGCTTTTAATCTGTCCATGCTTCATTAAAAAAATACAAGTATTTTAGACTTCACTTTGAAATAAAAAATTAACACCGAACATATTTTTTCCTAATTCAAAATCTTCTCACTGATATACTCTGTCAGGTAGCTTAAAAGTTTCTATTCCCTTATCTCCATGACTTATTCCATCAACGACTTAGTGTATAGTTTTAAACAAATATAACTTGTACAAAGTCACTCTTTCTACATTCAAACAAATTCATGCCATATTGAAAAGTCCTTCACCTTCTGGAGCATTAACTGTTCTGTCTTTACAAATGTTTTGTAGAAGTTTAAAAATTCAGTCAAGTATCTGGAATGTTTATTATAATCTTGATATCAGTATTTTGTCTACATTTACCTATAATCCTACCTTTATATTCAATATATTTCATAAATATTAGTTTTGTTGCAAAGATTATTTCAAAGATGTACAAGAACAAGTAAAGCAATCTTTGATAAAATTAAGATTTCTCTATCTATAATACTTGACTGATACACCAAGATTACCACAAATATACATAGAACCTACCCAATAAGCTGCCTGTTTTCCATCTTAATATGAATTTAAAAAATTATCTTTGTCTTTCACTGCTCTCTTATAGTTTGGTTTGATGAAGTATTCTTTTTAGTGCTGAGATTGATTATTTTTATTTCTTCTGTGGTCTTGCATCTCATAGAAGTAGGGAATATTGCAGACTTTAGAAGAGCAGGCATTTATTATTCATTTTGTCTTCATGTTCATAGACAAAGCCTTTAATATTATTAAATCTGAAAGTCGGCTTCCTCTTGTCACCTGGGATCTGAATGTCCTCATGGAGGCTTCTCTCCATCTACTCCCTGAATAACCTACACATTCATCTCTTAGTACGTTTGCCCGAGAAAGGAAGCTTGTCTGTTCCATCACATCAGGGAGGAACACAGACAGGAAGGGATAGAGAGCACAGTGTGTGGCTTGTTTCTTTTTTGTTTCTATAAAATTCTGTTTGTATATAATGTGAAGAGTCCAAGAGGTTTGGGTATTTAAGACTTGAAAAAAATATGCTGATTTCATCTGGAAGATAAAATTAATCAGAAAGTCCAGAATTTTAATACAATGATATACTAACAAACTAAACTGCACAATTTCTTCTCATTTTGTTTCCTACTGATTTGGACTTTATAAAGAGCTATGCCATCCAAAATTCTTTTTTTATTTTCTGAAAAACTTTCTGTTTAGTTATTTCTGGGTCCTATGGGAGCAGATTGGCATAAGAGCAGAGATGCTGTCTCAAGCTGCCGTGTTCAAGCTACAATACTTTCTTAAATTATGTTTTAAGGTGTGTTTATAACCACATTGACATTTGTAAGGTCAGACTTCAGGAATAGTTATTAATTAGTGTTAAATGTTTGTCTCTTTTATTAGCACTTTTATCAGGCAATCTTTATGAAGCATCGAAAGTTAGCATTGACTGAGAACTTTCATGTTATGTTTTCCAGAAGTGGTCTTTGGGTTTTATTTTTTTTCAAAGTAATTGAGAAAAGTGTTTTAAAATATGTACTCTGAGTACTTACAAGACTAGGAATAAAAGTTGAAACTTTTCTAAATGATAATTTGGAGAGGAAAAACCTTTACATTTGGTCATATATAGATAATTTTATAGGAAGAGGGAAAATAGCTTATATATTTGATGAGCTCTTATAATTAATAAAAAAAGATTAACACGTTATTGGAAATATACAAGGAATATACACAGAGCAAAATAGCCAAAATTTATTAAGAAAACCTATCTAATGCAAATTAAAATGTAAAGTCAGTAATTTTTGTCTGGCAATAAGTAGTAAACATCAATAAATATTTATTGACCAAATAAGTGAAGTAACATTTTTCACCTATCAAAATGGAAAAGAGTTTAAAAAATAATATGAATTCTAAGAATTGACAGGATATCAGCAAAAGATAATAGAATCAGGTAACTACCAATTCAAACTAAGGATGTTAAACACCTAGATCCTAAATTTTCCTTTAGCTTATACTAGTTTTTAGATAAAAGTAAGAATAGAAATACATTTTGGAATAGGATATAGCCATTCTCGACTAAACTGCACTAAAACAATAATTGACAATAATATTAATGTAAATGGCAAGCCAATCTTGACTTAATCTGCAAAAGAAAAATTGGACTATATCATTTAAACAAACAAGATTTAGATTGTAAGAAATTTTATGTCAAGGTATATGTAAATAGGTATTAACTCTAAATATTAGCATGTCCGGTGAGAAAATTTCCACCAGTATGTACACAAATAAAAACAGAAAGGAGCAAAAATGCAGATATCCTGAATGAGATCACTAAACAAAAGATAGAGTTTCTTCTTACCCATCAGCCTTGATTCCAAGGAACAGGAGGAAAGACTGAGGGGGAAAAAAAATGTGCTGATCTATTCTTGTCATATTGTTGACACTTCTTAATGTTTGGGGTTATCCAGAATAATTATTTCCTTCTTCTACAGTTTTATCCATAGTACCCAGAAACCATTGACTTCCTGGAATTTTTTACTAAGAATTCCACATTCTTGCCATGTTTTTCAGATACTATGTCCTCTGCCAATAAATTCTAATAATTTTTTACTTCTTTTCCTTCAATAACATCCTAGAGAATATGATTCAGACTCAAATTAATCACTGATGATGTTAATGGCTCCTAGGAGTTTACTTCCGATACCCCTTATTACATTAAATCAAATTTGATAGTGTGCTAGATCATTGCTCAGCTGGGTTTTCATAAAAGCACTGGTATTTAATATGATTTATGCCTGGTTTTGTGTTAATATCTTTGCTTATTATGTACTTTATTTTTAAAACACACATTCTTAGCAAATGGAACTCCTTTAAGACATATCATACTTTTAAAATATTTTACAGGAAGCATTTTACAGTAAAATGTGTTACTTATTTTATATTATAGTCACATAATAGTGAGCAAGAACAATTTATTTAATTTACAATCAAAATTTTAATATTTAACTCGTAGTTTAGAAAAAGTATGTGTACATATATATGTTTCGCTTATTTAAAAGATCAATTATATCCCAAGATTATTAGGACATTTAAAGTGTTGCATTTTTTTTTTTAAGCTTTGCAGCAAAGGAGCAGCTCTGGGAAAGCCATTTGAAGCATCTGCTGAAGATATAGCAAGCGTGGCAAGTTTTATTGAGACAAAGCTTGTTACATGCTATCTACGGATGAGGAAACCTGACCTTGCCTTGAATCATGCTCACAGGTAAAATGAAATATTAATAGCCACAAGTAAGTACTATCTATGCAAGCAGAGGGTTTTATGTGAACTTGTATTATCATCTTCCATTCCGTCTAAACTTAAAGACAAAACAAAAAAAGGTCATCTCAAAACCTAATGAAAGAAATAGACATAAACAACTATTTCATAATTCAGGGCAAAATAAAAAGGCAGATAACTGTAATAGCAAATTACTGCAGGAAGAAAGAAGGGAGAAAATCAGGTAAGTAAAGGAGGTGATACTGAAGGATGAGAGGGTTTCCAAAATTGCACAAAACATGGAGAATGGTGGAAGGGAATTCTAACTGTGACGCATAAGCAGAGACTTGCAAGTCTGTGGCTTATTTGGTAGTTGCATAGCTGATTCAAAGTATGTCATGCATAGATAAAGGTATGAAACACTTTATCTATGTCCTTAAATATTGATTTTTCATATTTCTATTCCTCTTCAGAACTCTGTATCGTTACATATCTTGTGACTTCCTAGAATCTCCAGGGTTACCCAGGCATATCTTTTTTTCTACAAAAATATTCCTCTCTTATGGCCTGTTTCTTAAAAGCCTTGCTCTTCTCATGGGTAATAATCAGTTTAATCTGCAGCAAAGATAAAGTGATTGTGTTATCCCTTTCAAATAACTCTTTCCTTACAATTATGATGCCTCCATCCCTCCCTTCCTGACTTAGAGCAAGTTACCTAGAACATTTGTCTCGCCTATTCTCTGATGTCACATCCTACACTTTTTTTGGACACAAACAGCAAAACTAGTACAAACATGAAAGCAAAATACCTGCCCTGTTAATAACCACTGAGAACATAACTATCAGTTATATTAAGATCTATTATGTAAGCAGGAGATCTGCCAACATGGTTCAAGTTACTTACAACTCCACACTCACAAGGATGTAAGAGTTCTACCCAAGGTTCTTCGCAGCCCTGAGGAGACCTTAAGCTTGTAAGCTTAAGTTTGACATCAAGGACCAGCAGAAAACAAACTCACTTTGAAATTCACAAGATAACCTGCTTGAAAGAAATTTTCCGACTTAAACTACAGAATGTGAGGCAGATTCCATTTGACACCAAAAGAAAATTCAGCTCTCTATATTTTCTGGAAACATTTTACGCAACCATAGTTTCCAAACCCAATATCAGGACATGTGGCATGTCCAAGAATTATATTCCATTTCCATTTGAAAGAATCAATGCCGGAAATGTATTTCAGTATGTCAACCTACTGGAATTTCTGGGCTACTTGGGTGACTTGTGAGTACCTTGGGAGAAATATTTGAATTTGGGATTAGCCTAGAAAATCTATATGCATATGTAAACAGTAATAAATTGAAATGCAAAAAGTAATTATATATATCACCTTCATGGCTTTCACTACACATAAGAAGGGCCAGCAATATAGCCTACACTTAAAAAAACAAATACCTCCTGTATATCAGAATGGCTTGATGAATTTTCAAATCACTTCTAATAATAAAAGGGTTCCAATTGGTATGGTCAGGTCAAAATTCTATTCAGTACTTTAAAAATAAGGAATGAACATGGATCAGAAATTCCACTAAAATCCAGATATAACAAACAATTGAATTATACAGTTCCTGAGGATGCAAGTATTACTTTTAGTAAGTTCACTATTTAGACTTAAAAACTTTTGTTTAAAAACAGAGTTCTCTTTCAAGACCTTGAAAATTACTAAAGGGAGCATATATAATGATGAATAATCAAATGATCTTCCTTATAATGCTAGAATTAATTTTTGTATCCTTTTATTCTATTGTAGAGTAATTTTTGCTTCTGTTTCTAAATTGAACATTAAGTAAGAAATGCAAATCAATAGAGGTTAAACAGTCAATTCATGCAATTAATAATGCACCGAGTGAAATAAATCATTTTGCTGGGCTTGTCATATTGCAGAATTGCAGAAGTCAGTGCATATTATTCTAATACTAAAATGTTTTCAAGGATTTCAGATTTAAAAGCAGATCCTGAAATATAATCAATAAATATATTTCTAAATTAATTAATCAGGATACTCACTCTATAAATAGCCTACAACCATTAATTATGCACTGAATGCAAAAGTTTTCTTTTGTATTATTACATTGTGATGGTTGACATTAATCATGGATCAAAATTAAAATATTCCTTTTTGCATTTATATTCATTTACTGAAGCATCCTTTCTTTAATTTTATGTAAATGTGAAACCTACTGTATATCTCTAAGAGATTTATTAATGCAAAAATTAGCTTAAAACCATCATGTAGTTTTGTTTCTGAAAAAAATAAGTGCATATTGTTTTGTCCTATAGAAGACCACAAGAACTAAAACTTTATAGTTTTAAGTTCAAGAAAGATACATTTTTTAAATAATCAGCTGAGTATTGCCATTTAAAATACGACAATAAGTGATACAAAGGCTCTAGAAATAGTTATTACAGTGTTTCCCCCAAGAAAGACCTAACTGGACAATCAGCTCTAATGCATCTTTTGGAGCAAAAATTAATATAAGACCCAGTATTATGTTATATTATATTATATTATATTATATTATATTATATTATATTATATTATATTATACTTGGTCTTGTATTATAATAAAATAAGACTGGGCCTTATGTTAATTTTGGCTCCAAAAGACACTTTAGAGCTGATTGGCTGATTGTCTAGCTAGGTCTTTTTTGTGGAGAAACACGGTCACACAAATGTTTTTTCTTTTTACTAATAACATGTCGAAAATGGCAAACATGTATATCATTTCATTTTACTTCAACCAAAAATGGTTCCTAGATTCACCAAACACATTAACGCTGTGCTCACTTCATCAAACTAGTGTCATTGTTTATCAGTATGTGTTTTGAACATCCTAAGACTGATTTCTAATTACTGCAATCTTATCAAGAGTAGAAATTCTTGTATGACTCTTTTCCTCTCATATAATTATATCATGAGGTATATAATTGTAAAGATTCTAATGAGGCATGAAACTAATTTTTGCATATTTCCCACCATTAGATTTTTATTTGTTTTTGTTGAAAAATTTTGATGCCACAAGATGGCAGGCAAAATGAAGTATAAAATACCAAGTATATAGAAAAGATCCTATTTTCAATATTGATTTATAATGGTGACATTTACAATTCACTCATTCATTCAACAAATATTTATTGAATGCCTACCAAGAGTAGTGGGGAGGCAGTTGCAAACAGGAAATATCTGGTATTTATATACAGTAGACGAAGTAGCAAACAAAGTTAAAAAACAAAATATTAATAAATATAAGAGAAAAAAGAGAGTGTGATACATGCTATGAAGGAAATAAACATAATTTCATATTACAGAGGCAGCATAGCATACTGAACCAGAGAACAGAATCTGGAATCTGATTGCCAAGGGCCATATTCTGACTCCTCTACTCATTAGTTAGCCTGAGTTTAATTCTCTACAAAATTGGATTATAATAATAGTACCTACTTTGCAAATACTATCTCACAAGGTTTTGTGAAAATTGAGTATAAACCCATCAATTTTTTTATTCCAGCCATGAAAGAGTTACTGGTATTGGACCTGCCTTCCTTCTGTAAACAACTATAAAACTGGATGAAATAAATGAGACTACAGTTGTCTAACATTGGACAACGGTCACAGCAGGATTGACTTTGATCCTTGACAGAAGAGAAATGTACATTATGAACACCACAAATTCCTCAGCTTTTGGCTGGGATTATTTTTCTGCCTTAATTCAGGAAGGTGGAGAGCAAGTTAAACTTCAGTCTTGCTAAACTAAGAATGCATAGATTGGAATACTAGTCTGCCAAAAAAAAAAAAAAGAAAAGCTGTAATTTACAGAACAGGAGAAAGAAGAGGTATCTGTGTGAGGAAGTTGGGATAGGTGTCTGTGTAAGGATTTACAGCAGGGTCATGGCCAATATGAGGAGTGGGACTCCATGTAGCACAGATGTCCTGCTACAGGACTAAGTACTAAATGGAAATACTAGAGTACCTGTAATAATAGAAGACGTTGGAGTACCAGTGTCAAAAGACCTCACTGAGTACCTTACACATTCAGTTGAAACCCCAGAAAGGCCATGCTTTAATAGCAATGACCATACCTTCAAAAAGAACCACACCTTAGGGTTAAGCTCAAAGCCAAAATAAACCAGCCCTAATATAGACTAAAACCAAGCATTTCAAGAACAAGAGCATTCATCATTTAATTGCCTGATAGGAAAAAAAAAAATTCAACAGGTTTGCAAGAACAATCTGATTTCCTACAAAATTTTATCCAAAATGTCCAACATAAAATCAAAAATTACTATAAAAGAAAACAAGTAGTAAAATGACACTCATACTTAAGAAAATAAACAGTCAATAGAAACAGACCCCAGGAATACCCAGATGTTGGAATTAGTAGAGGATTTTAATAAAAAAGCTGTGAAAAATAGGTTCAAGTACCTTGAAGTGAAGATAGTCATAGTAAGTGAAGAGATGATGGCAATCTAACAGGGAATTAAAAAAAAAAAAATGGGGATTTCTCATAGATTAATAAAATATTTGAAATTTTAAAAAATGTGCTGATTGACCCTTAACATCATATTAGAGACTCCTACAGAAAGGGTTAGTGAACCTGGAAAAAAAAATCAATAGAAATTATCCAATATGAAGAACAGAGAGAAAAAAGATTTTGAAAAATTAACCAATGCTTCAGTGACTTGCTTTCAGGAACTGTAACAAGCAATCTAGCATACACGTAATTGAAGTCTCAAAGGGAAATAAAAGAGAGAATAGGACATAAAAGTAATTACTGGAAATTTCCCAAATTTGTTTTTTTTTTTTAAAAAAAAAAGGAAAATCTAGTTAGCTCCAATTAGGATAAATACAAGGAGAACCACATTTAGGAACCTCATAATGAAACCCTTGAAAACTCAAGATGGAGAGAAAATATTAAAATAGCCAAAGGAAAACAACACATTGCGTACAAGGGAACAATGATACAAATAATAGGTGACTTTTAATCAGAAATAATAGAGGCCAAAATACAACAGAACAACAACTTTAAAGTGGTGAAAGAAAAATAAATAATGTCAAAGCAGATTATATATTAAGCAAAAATGTTCTTCAAAAATGAGAGTGAAATAAATATATCTTTATATAAATAAAAGTTTTAAAATTAATCTTAAAACTTTGGGGAATAATAAAGAAGATATTTCAAGCTGAAGAAAATGACAATAGCGTGAACTTTGGATCTACAAAAAGGAATGCCTAGTACCAGAAATGGTAAATAAGTCAGTAAATATAAAACACTATTTTTCCTCTCAAAATTTACTTAAAGATGAATGACTAGTTAAAGGAAAATAATAACATTTTGTCATATTATCTAAAGTAAAAATAATAAATAACAAGATTACATATTTCAATATGAAATATTTTACTATAATATTACAAAGGCTGTGAGAGGGAACACAAATGGAATTTTATTACTAAAGTTTTTACAGGCAGTAATACAATATCAACTCTTAAGAAGCCTGTGTTAAATTAAGGATGCATGTTATAATCCTTAGAGTAATGATTAAAAATATAAAAGGCACAGCTAGAAAGCCAATAATGAACTTAACGCTATATACTAAAGAATATTTAATTAACTGAAAAGAAGTGGGAAAGGAGTAATAAAGGACCAAATAATGGATGGGACACTGGAAAATAATAGCAAGATAGTAGAGTTGAACCAAACCATATTAGTAAATACACATCTAAACAACCATGTATCAAAACATATGAAAATAAAATAATCAAAAGCATGGGTTTGTATCTCTGCTTCATCACTTACTAGCTTTGACTTTCACAAGTAAATTAACTTCTCTTTGCCTGTTTTCTCATCTTAAGTATACTGCTTAAAGTCATTCCTGAATCTCCAAATATATCAAATTTGTATTTGATTTTAATTTCACCACCAATAATAAATTCAGATTATTTTCAGCGGTAGTAATAATACCAATAAATTCTATATATGCATAGAGGAAACTATTATTTTTAAAACATCCTTTTTGAGCCCCAACAGATACTCTATAAAGTAGAAAATTTGAAAACTTCTACAAATATACAACTTTTGAAGTCCATTTTCCATTGAGGATAATTAAAATGCTTAGAGGTGATATGAGCTTAAAGCATTACAGACATTCATGAGTTTAGAATGAACTTATTCATAGTGAAAGTAAAAGAAATGTTTTAAATTTCTTGAAGATCTCATGACTGGGATATTTTACATACAACAATATTATATCTAATAGCAAAAAAACAAATAACCTGATTTAAAAAATGGACTGAAGTCCTGAATAGACATTTTTCCAAAGAAGACATACAAATGGCCAACAGGCATATGAATAAGTCTCAAATCACTAATCATCAGGGAGATGCATATCACAAAACAATGAAATACCACCTCATACCAGTTAGGATTGCTAATATGAAAGACAAGCGATAACAAGTGTTGCTGAGAGTACAAAGAAAAGGGAATGTGTACATTGTCAGTGGGAATGTTCATTGGTGTATCCATTATGGAAAACAGTACGGTTTTCCCTCAAAAAATTAAAAGTAGAACTACAATATGATTCAGCAATTCCATTACTGGATATATATTCAAAGAAATGAAGTGAGTATCTTGAAAAAATATCTGCACTCCTGTGTTCATTGCAACATTATTCACAATAGTCAATTATGTGGAAATATCCTAAGTATCCACTGATGGATAAATGGATAAAGAAAATGTGATATATATACACACACAGAAAGACACACACATATACAACGGGATATTATTTAGCCATAAAAAAGTAGGAAATCCTGCCATTTGTGACAACATAAATGAACCTGGATGACATTAAGTGAAATAAGTCAAATAAACCAGACACAGAAAGACAAATCCTGTATGATCTCACTTATAAGTGGGATAAAAAAGTTTAACTCATAGAACCAGAGAGCAGAATGGTGGTTGCCAGAGCCTGAGGAGTAGGGAAAATGGGGAGATATTGGTCAAAGGGTATAAACTTGTTATAAGATGAATAAATGACTATAGCTAATAATACTGTATTAAATACTTGAAATTTGCTGAGAGAGTAAATCTTAAGTGTACTCACCACACCAAAAAAATAAAATAAAAAGGTAACTATGTGACATGATAAATGTGTTGATTAACTTGACTGTGGTAATTATTTTACAATGTACATCACATTTCACACTTTAAATATATACAATTTTTATTTGTCAAGTGTACCTCAATAAAACTCAAGGGAAAATTAAAATAAAAAGAAGTAAGCAAAAAATAAATAAATAAAATTTGGCCATTAAATTTAACAGTTCAATCACATTATATAAAACAAAATAATTCTCACAATCTTAGATGAACTTAAACAAAACCACAATACAAATAGTAAAACAAAAGGGAACAATGCTAGTACCAGTTTCTGATACAAACAAATGTATAGGCTATTAAGTCAGTATTGATACTGCTTCTAGGGGGATAATAATGGAAAACACAAAAGAAAAACCTGTGATTTTACCTGAATATATATAACCCTGGGTATTTCACAGCATCTTACTTTGGGAAAACATGGATGACTATTTTGATGACATTGCCATTAATTTCAGAAAAACATTACATTATCCATACTCATTTTTCTCAACACTTAAAGGAGAGGTTTGAGTTAGAAAGTCCCTGTTTCTTCCTAGTTCTAGCCTTCTATGAGCACTAGATTACTGGTTATTTCTTCTAACTGAAAGAAATAAGCACAATCTGTAGGTGTTTGTGTGCCTGTGTATGCATGAACGTTTGTATGAGCTTGCTAATGTGGAGAAAACAAAGGGAAATCATGGCATTACCATTTTAAAGCTATCTGGTTGGACATTAAGGTAAGCATTTTGCTTCTTGAGAAGTTAGGGATGCTACAGTACTGTGTAGTACCTCTGTGTCTCTTACTATGTTATCCCCATGAAGACATATCTACCTATGAAAAACATTCTTCCACTGAAGATTATATTCAACACTCTAAGTTTTCTTTTCAACTCTAAAAAGAATATAAACATGCCAATTTCTGCTGAAGGGCAAAGATTACGTTCACTATACTATTCTGCAGGGAACAGCCACAAGACTTTCTCAGTGCAAAACTGACCACATTAAGAAATAGTTCTCAGGCAAAAATGGGAACAAGCATTTATTGAACACTTAATGTGTAGCAGGTGTGAATTAGGCACTTCATATGCGACTTCAGTTAATCCTTCTAATAACTTCCTGAAAAGGTTTCCTTACTACCATTTTACAGATAAAGGAACTATGTTCCATCAAACCTATGACATTACAGAAATTATTCTTTCTCCTAAAAATTCTGGTTGTCTTATTTCATCCAGAAAATGATCAAAATTATTACAGCATCTTTAAAATCTGGAGGGGTTCCCATACCAGTTAAGGCAACAGTGGGATGTAGTGGGCATTGTCCCTGAAATCATAAAATCTGAGTTCAGGTACCCTTCACTGATTGTTTTGAAAAAGCCTTCCTTTCTTCATGTGTGATTTGTGGATAATAGTATTTAGTAAGTCTACTGTACAATATTGATGCAACACAGCTTGCGATTTGTGATACAAATCACAAGACTCTATCTAATCACCACTTTTCTCCCTTCCTTTTACCTAAAGCCCTGACTCTTCTTTGTGATTATCACATGAATTAATGAAATGGTCTTGCAAGGTAAATGCATACCCTTACATGTGTTAAAAACAAAACGAAAACACGATTAAAGCAAATTAATTCCAGTAAATAATTAAGTATGGTCATATATTATCCAAGGAATATAAATAAATGTCTAAGTGTCTAAGAATAATCATTTGCTTATCTTAGTAAGAACACAAGACCTGGACCCTGGTGGCCCAGCCATTTCAGTAGAAGTCTCCTTTCTGAAGAAGGAGGAGAAGAAGGAAAGGAGAAGGAGAAACTGGAAAGTGAAGAGGGGAGGGGTAAGAGGCGAGAAAGAGGAGGAGAATGAGAAGAAGAAAAGAAGAGGAGGAGAAAGAAGAAGAAAAAGAAGGAGGAGGAGGAGGAACAAGGAGAGGATGAGGGGGCAAGAGAAGATAATAATTACGTCTGATGAGAGAAGAAAATTTGAAAATTCAGCAAAGGCAGAAGAAGACAGGTTGACCCCCTCATGAGTTTTCAATAATAGGTAGTTTCTGAAAATGGATCAGATTCCTTGAATTGCCTGTTCAAATTTCAAAAGATGTGATAAAACGGTCATACTCTATTTATATTAAATATATTTACAAAATGTAATGCTTATATTTGTATTTTTCATTATACAGAGCTTGCTATAGATTAATTAAAATAACTCTGCCTACCGCATTCCTGTATTGCCTCCATTATACTTTGCCATTCCTTCCATGGCTCTTCACCCAGACATGTCATCTTCTACTTTTATATTCAAATTGACTGCATTTTAGTTTATTATCATCTTGCTTGATGTTTTCTGTCTCATCTCAGCTTCCACTCTTTCTCTTCTAAGAATTTAGCCTAGTCTTAATTCTGGGGCCAGTATCCACTTGGCTTTTATCTTTCCTTCCCATTAACTCATTGATCTAAAAATGGTTAATAAATGAGGAAGCTGTATACTAATGGAATCTAGTGATAGTCTCATGCAACGATGCATGTCTGTCAGGACCTCTTTAGCATGGAAAACCACCAGTTACTGCTGATTTGTTCCCCTGCTTTTGATTCCCCTGTGGATCTTGAAAAACAGACCAAAGGTTGTCAATGCACAGCTCCCTTGCTAAGTACAATTTTCAGGAAATGTTCATTTTGGTCCTCGAAGCTGACAAGAAGACTGCACACACACTCCTCCTGAGTGGGTTTATTCCTGTGTCATTTTAAGATGATTCTGTTATATTTGTTTCTCACTTTCTAATGCACCCACTCTAAAATCCATTCTGATGGCTTGAACAAATCACTTGGTCTTTCCACAATCCCTTCCTCTGTAAATTCTCACTGGAATATTTCAAGTGTTCACATACTTGAAATGTTCTAAAACATGTAAGTTGTTTGGCCTGGGTTAAGTACAAATAATGAGAACAGAAGAGTATGTTTGTTTCTACTTCCTGTGAGGTCAATTGATTTTAAAAAGTTCTAAATTTTCCAGGATTCATTCTGTAATTACAAATAAAGAAAAGAAGAGGCGCTGTAAATTTCCTCATACTGAAATAAGATTCAGCAAGCAAAGGCCTGGGCTTGAATCCCTGCAACATCACTGACTAGCCCTGACTTTCACAAGTCACTTCTCTTTGCCTCAGTTCTGCACCTGTGAACACAGGATAATGGCGATATCTTCCTTATCACTTGAAAAAGAGTCAAATGATACTATAGATGTGAAAGTGTTTTGCAAATGGAAAATATTTGTGCAACTCTTAACCTTAAAGTCACCACGGTGTGTTATTTTCAAACACATCAGGTGACCAACCTGAAATTTTACACAATTCTAGAATTCACAAACTTCTTTTCAGGAACACATTTGCTCTGGTTATCACGGTGAGTAGTCAGTCTATCTGATGCTACCAACAAAATGAAAACTATTTTGGTGGTTCCCATGGAGATGCTTGTTTTCAGCATTCTAATTTGCTGCCTCTACGTGCAAAACAGATTTCCAGGCAAATAGTTAGAAAATGGAATAGGTCAAGACCAGTACGAAAACTGAAAAAGTCTAGGGAAACACAAGGAATTGATGAATACGGGGTATCCAAAAATGTTAAGAAATAACTGAGGAATTGTTTCTTAAATGGAGGGCTACCCACATCTCCGCATTTAACCAACACTGTTTTAGAGGACTAAGGCTTATTCCCACAGAATCTGCCTCACCCAGGCTAAACTGTAAAACTGATGTTTGTGTCTTGTACTCAATGCAACTTTCCTCAACGTTTTCCCACTCTTTCAGTCCTAACGATCTTTTCTGGGATATTTGGCATGGAGAAATCACTATATAGGCTACTACATATCGGGCCACAAGTAGCAAGAGAGAAACTTGGTGCAGACCAGAGTTTTTGGAGCAGGTAAAAAACATGACCTTGATGCCAGCCCCTGTTCATTTTGTAGCTCTTGTCAGCCTATGTTTGATATTTTCAATTTTCTCTTTACTTATTTTCCAGATAGAATTCTCTTGTTGGGTGTGCCCGATTTGCTCTCACTTTAACACATTACTTTAAAAGAGCTGACTACTTTACCAATATAGGTACCACTCTATGATCTATTTTACTTTTCATAATTCATGAATGTCTATTTCATGGGTATAGATATTTTCATGGGTAGTTTATATTATTTACAACATAGTAGTAGCCTCAACTAGTATTTTGCAAATCCTGGCGTTATACTGTTGTTGCTGTGTTTATCTAAACCTTCCCTCATTTCCTCTTCTGTTGCTACGGCAAGAATTTCTCATGTTCATTCTCTCAGTCCTGTGAGCTTTCCTCATTTTTCATAGAAGTCTGAAGAGCAGCCATATGTTAAGTTACAACACCTTTAGTTTGAAAAGAAATGTCTCCTTGATGGCACTGCCTGTAATTTTGCTCACAGGTTTTACCTGTGACATACATTTCTTATGAATCTTCCTCACTGGAAAAAATGCAGACCATATGCCTTTCCTAGGTTATCTGAGGCAAAGTAATTTTGTAATTGGATATAAACGTCCTTACAATATTAGCAATTATTATGCTTTTATTAGCACATAGGACTCACACAGGACATAGTATTTGATTTTTTTTGTCTGGTCTTTCACAGTAAGAGCTTAGCAGATGAAAGAAGTCTAATATATAACTTTACTATAGTCTCAATCTTTTTGCTTTTTTAGACTTTTAGTTTCTGTAAGCTTTCCTTGTAGAACCTGTTCAACACATGTAGGTTCACAGAAAATAGTTTTTGATTTTTGTGGAAAGAAAATAATGTGCACATAGCCCAAAAAATGAGAGACGAAAGGTGAAGAGGATGGTGTGATATAATGCAAATTATTAAACAAATATGTCCATGGACCGCTTGATCTTCATCCTTACAGTTAGAGCCTTTTTATAAATTTTGACTATTACCTGTGCAGTGGCCCTCAAACCTGTCTAATGACCCCATTCTATTTTTAAACATTATTGAGGCTCCCAAAGGGAGTTTTCTTTATGTGTAACTATAAATATTTACCATGTTCCAAATTAAAATGTAGAAATTTAAAAATATTTAGCTACTCATCCATTTAAAAATAACAATAAACATATTACATGTTAACATAAAATACATATTTTATGAAAAATAACTATTTTTTAAAAAATGCATAAAGTAGCATTGTTTTACATTTTTGCAAATCCTTTAATGTATGGCATCATAAAAGAAAACTGAGTTCTCATATCTGATTCTTCAATCTGTTGCAATATGGTTGAATTATATGAAGAAAATCAAGTCTGACACAGAATCATAGTTATAAAAGGAAAGAGAATGTTTATAGACTTTCCAGATAATCATGAATATTCTTCTCTGATACTACACCAAGACTCGACAAGTGGTAGTTTCTTAAAGATTAATGGCAATGTAAATTCTAAAACCATATAAACCAACTTGTATGCTGTTACATTATAAGCCATTGGTCTTCCTTATACTTTGGATGTTTACCCATGCACGAGTTAGTAACATCAAACATTGGTGATTGGGAAAATAACGCATCACTTGCAGATTTCTATTATGTGGAATTCAATTATGCAATAGTAAATTCTAAAAATCACACATGTTAATATCATCAATCTCATCAGAAAAGTCTTTAAACATTGGGTGGCTGTCAAGTTCACAATGACAGATATGTTTTCTAAAATTCTAATTTTTGCTTGAAAGCTCAAACTTTTATCACTAGCAATAAATACTATCAGTTATGCTCCTTTAAATGGCAGGCACACTTATTTCATTTCCTAGAAATGTCTGCCAAATTCCAAGTCTGATCATCAAACTCTGTTAGTTGTTCTTCCAAGTAAAACACGGTGTTCCATGCAAACAGTGACTAAAGTCAGCTCACAAACGCAAACAATGGCACAAATGCTTTCCTCAAGACAACCATCATATTCTGCCAGAGAGAAGGGTTTTATGCATACGTCCCATCTCGTCATGCCGAATATTAAAAAGACATGTACTCAAAGGTTGAGATTTATAATTGGGGGGTCGGGCGGGGAGGAAATGCATACTATCTATGAAGAATATACTCAGTGACTAGAACAGTTTAATATTACTGATCTGATGCCTACAAAACAGCCAGTAGTTTTACCCACCATAGCTTTTGCAACATCAGTGCAAGTGTCAACACGGTGAAAAAGGAAAATAATATGTTAATATCATTATGAAAATAATAATAATAATGTGATCTCCCTGACAGAGTCTAGGAACACTTCGGAATCTGCAGGCCACTCTTTGTGAACCACTATACTAGTTCATAGTATCCTTAGTCTCCTCTCAGTTTTTATATCTCTCATCTTTGTTCAAAATAGTTGCAATGATTATCTTCTTTAAAAAAAATGTTTCCATCATACGCTTGCTTAGTAATGCCTGAAACATTAGTAATTTCTTCCGTAACATTAAAAATCCTTTAACTAACGAACAGATCCTTAATAGGCTCCTGCTTTCCACTATAGAGTCAATTTGTTACTTTAGTCAAGCAAATTTACATGGCAGTTTTTAATATGGCAGTTTTTACCATCCTCTATCACCAAGTCATTTGGGGGCTACGCTTCCAATTTGTATTTTCTACCACTCTCTCCTAATTGTGAGTATTTCAGTGTGTAGCTCAATATCCACTTCCTCATGATTTCTTTCCAAGTTTTTTATTTTCCTGTCTTTGCAGGCCTTTTTCCTAAACATTTTGTTTTTTCCATCTCCTTTGTATGCCTCTCACAATTTAACTGTTTCAAGTTTCAGAACACTTATTGTTGGTTATGTATGTATTTTTATAATTGTTCACAGTTGGGTTAATATTTCTATTTGGGGGCTAGTTGCCTAGTGTCTAACATAGCTTTTTAAACAAAAGAAACACGATATATGCTGTTATCATTCTATTCACAGAAATGGCAGCACTTTTAGAGATATCTGGAAAATGTATTCTTTCCAAAGTAGTATGCTATGACACTATTTGGTACAAGACTCAATATTTTGAGCCAAAGAGAATAAGATGTAAAATGGGAGATTTAGTCATCTTTGTGAGTAAAGAGAGGATTAATAAACACATTAGAAAATCCCTCTGTGTTTCAAAGAGAAACCACAAACATTTCATTTAGAGTATTAATAATCAGTAGACTTCCCTAACTGGGGTCACTTTGAGTAATGGTAATTTGGTCTGTAACTCAACATTGAATCCAACATTGAGAGCTTTTTTCCATAATCAAAGTCTATATGCAATTCAAACTTTGACTTTAAACTTGCAAGCTGTATTATATAACATTGGGGTTTAGCCAGGATCAACATAAATACAGCCCCCATTGTGGTACGATCATGTTAATTCTGTTAATTCAACAAGGAAAAATCACAGACAATTATCAGAAGTCCAATTGCTTCATTAAGCTTCAGAGTTACATTAATACTTCTCCTTTACCATAGAGGCTACATGGGGCTTTATATTAGGTAAAACATTGTTATCTAGATGTCATTTATTAGTCTCCAAACCAAAACATAATAGTGTTAATATGAGGAATTTTACTACTTGATAATATACAAAATCCCTCTAGTTCTCAGAGAAATAAATAAACTATTTCATTGTCCAGTGAAACTATCTGGTAGAATTCATTATAATTAAATTCAGTTCATTTTTTTAAAGATTCTTGCATAATTGCCAGTTGAAGGCAGCATAAAAAAATAATAGAATGCAGGAAGACATTTACTCCCATACAATAGAGCTACTCAAAATATTAATTTAAGTTTGTATTTATCCTTCTGGGTCTTTTCTTTAGAAACTGTACAGTGTCTGGAACATGCTTTATATTCAATAATTGTTGCTGAATAAATCATAAGTAATTTCTGGTAGGTTAGAGCAGAGGAGAATTTATTAATTGTACTTTACAAAGTAATCATTCCAAAATGCATCCCACCCAAGTAACTCAGAGAATAGAAGAAACATGTGATATTTGTCACGCTGTTCTTGAATCACCACCCTTACTACCCCACCTTCCACCCCCTCTATACTACATAGACAGATGAATAGGGCTTTACATCTATGTCTTTGGTTTCTGAAACTTGATAGTTTTTCTACAAGAGAATTGAGAACTGGTATTTGGTTCATGTATCCTAAAGAAAAGATAATAGGACCGACACTATTATTTTTTTTTAGAGAAAATGTCAAGAACGAAAAATGAAAACGTCAAAAGATAGGTTGATATACTGTATTACTTAAAGACTGTTTTGTTGGGAGAACTGACCAAGTGATTTACTAACAGCTTTTACTGGACAGCCTTTGGATTTCAGTGTCGATGAAAAATAAATGGGAATTCCTTTCATGTTTACTCTATCCAGGCATTTGACAGATAGAGAAACAAAGGGGAAAACATGATTACAGGCTCCAAACGTGGGCTTTTTTTTTTTCATGTTTTCAAATTACGAAAACAATTTTGTATTGGGAGTTTTTGTTTTCAAAGGGCCTATTTATCTATCTCTATTTCTGTATCTTTTACCTACATAAACTGAGTTCCATTCTTCATCACACCTACATACAGTTTGGGATTATGAGATTGTGTAAACCTGACATTCAATTGAGATATAGGTGCAAAAATCAGTGGAGAGAGGGCCTTACTATATTCGGATCACAATAGATGTAGATCTCACTGGAGAACCTTAGATAAGATTAGGGTCTTTGGTGGCTCGTTTGGAAGGGTGTGTTCAGTCATTCAGTAACTTTGCTGTATTCCATAAACATTCATTGAGTGCCCATTATGTGTCAGGCACTTGCTAGGTACTGTATATAAAAATAAATATTATTGGTAAGCATTACTTCCTGCTATGGAGAGGTGTCCAAAGGATACAGAGTAATTAACCAAGTGAAAAAGTAAAAGGAATTGGAGAAAAAGACATGGTCCTCATTGCTCAAAAAGGCATATCACTGCATAGTTCTAAAGATCCAGTAGTGTGCCATTGTTATTTTTTATGATTATTTCCTGCATGTTAATTGACCATATTCATGTTGATGAAGAATATGGAAGACTAAAATGTCTAGGAGGCCTCCTTCTCAAGGTTCCTATTTCTTGGTATTGATGAGCTATTGCATATGTTATTTGAACCCTTTAATCTTCATTCTGGTTTTCTAAACAAAGAAATATCATGCTCAAAATCTGAAGTAAAATATACTTAAACATAGATCTTAATCATTCTTTAATGTGTATTCATTACACTAACTCTATAAAGAAGACAGACAATATAACATCTCCCTTCTCACTATACATTTTCCAGCACTGTGACAATATAGCAATTTTTAAAGTATTTATCCCATTGACTCTTGATCCTGTCAAGAAATAAGGTGTTTATTGCTCACTTGAGTAATTCCATATTTAATATTTCCCACACGTGACAATTCTAATTTTGGGACAAAACATCAGGGATGATATTTGAATTACTCCCCTGCTTGGCTTCTTCTCTAACCTTGTTTTCTACGCCATGCACATGTTGGGATTTCAAGATATATGTGAAAATTATTTCTTCTTCTTGTTTCCCTAAAAAGCTAGGTTTTACTTTCATGCTTTTGCAAAAACATACTTTGCTACTGTTTCGGCAGAGCTATATGCTTTATTTGACAATGATCTACTGTAATTTTCTTATTTCAGAAACCAATGCCTTTAATTCTAATTTTATGCTCTAATAGTTCCATTTCTCCCATGTAAATTAAATTTGGTCATTTTATTGTTCTGTATCACTTGTCAATGTAAGTTACTTAAAGTAAGCAATGGATTTCTCACTTCTTCTCAATAAGTTGAGGACTGTTATACTTTATTTTAGCTTTTAATTCTAATCATCAATCTTTTGAAGTGAACTATGTAATGAAATAAGACACAATCACTAAGATTTCACTAAATCTTTGTGCGGTGATGGCACTACTGCATAAGTTTCCTTTACACTCCCTTTCTTTCCACCTACCCTGGAATTTAGGTTACCAAATTGAGATTTAGTATTATGCCAACAACCCATGCTGAAAGAAGCTCTAAGAAGCAACCATATGGAACACTTGCTGATATTTCTGTAAATCTGTTACTGAGGACACACAGATTGTTACATTATAGGGCATCTTTGGATAAGGTGAGCTTTCTGATTATACTATAAAAAATATTTGAATTGAGCAACTGGCTTGTTTAAAACATATTATATGACCCTCTTTCCATTAACTACCAGCGAACCTAGAAAAAAATGTGTAGTCCCTTTTTCAACCAAACTCTCAGGATCTTATGACATATGTTTTGTGTACTAACCTCATCCAGGCTTCATCTCAACTCTCCTACTTTTAATCTTGCTTTCCTCCTTCAGTTATTTTTTGTTTTCTTTTTAATTGTGATAAGACAATATATCATAAAATTTACCATCTTACTCATACTTTAAATGTACAGTTCAGTAATGTTAAGTACATTCACATTGTTGTACAATCAATCTCCAGAACTCTTTTCATCATGCAGAACTAAAACTCTATACCATTAAACAACTTTCCATTCCCCTCTCATCCCAGCCACTGGCAACTAGCACTCTACTTTCTCCTTCTATGAATTTATCTACCCTAGGTACTTCATATAGGTGGAAACATTCAGTACTTGTTTTGTGACTGGCTTACTAAACTTAGCATACTGTCCTGAAAATTCATCCATGTCGTAGCATGTATAAAAATTTTCTTCTTTTTCTAAGACTGATGATATTCCATTGTATGTATATGTCACATTGTGTTTATCCACTCAACTGTTGCTGGACACTTGTGTTGCTTGCTTCTATCTTTTGGCTATTGTGAATACTGTTGCTCTGAACATGGGGGTACATCTTCAAAACTCTGCTTTCAGTTCTCTTGGGCATATACACAAAAGTGGAATTGATGAATCATATTGTAATTCTATTTTTAATTTTTTGAGGAATTGCCATACTGTTTTCCATAGCAGGAGCACCATTTTACATTCCTGTAAACTACTCACAAGTGTTTCAATTTCTCTACATCTTTGCCAACATTGGTTATTTTCTGAGTTTTTCTGATAGTAATTATTCTAATGGTTGTGAAGTGGTACCGCACTGTGGTTTTCATTTGCTTTTCCTTAATGATCAGTGATATTGAGCATCTTCTTATGCGCATATTGGTCATTTGTGTATCTTCATGGGCGAAATGTCTATTCTAGTTCTTTGCCTGTTTCTTAATTGAGGTTTTTTTTTTGTTTTGTTTTGTTTTTTTATTGTTGAGTTGTAGGAGCTCCTTGTATCTTATGGATATTAATCTCTTATCAGATATATGATTTGCAAGTATTTTCTCCCATTCCATGGGTTGCCTTTTCATTCTGTTGATAGTGTCCTTTGACACACAAAAAAATTTAATTTTGATATAGTCCAATTTATCTATTTTTTCTTTTGTTGCCTGTGAGTTATTTTTATTTTAATCTAGCCTCATAAGTATTCTATAGGCTGCCTTAAACTCTTCTAGAATGGAATATAAATAGATATTGATATAGTCGCTCACTTTTCAATATTAGGTATTTTGTCATTTTCCTATGATATCTTAATTTTTTGTACCTTGTTATGAACCTGTTTTCATTTCTTAATGGCATGGATAGAACAAAGTATTTGCATATCTGAACAAGAGTTATCTAGGTAGGGAGACAATTCTCTACGGCTCTCCTGCATTTTTGCATGTCCTTTGAAAAAGGCACTGCCTGGCCTTTGATCCAGAGTATCTTTTCAAAGATTGTGGGGTAAACAACTTTGGAAGAAAAGGCAAGTCTACTTATAGCCGTACAGACCGAGTCAATGTCTCCCTCTAGAGCTAAGGACAGGCATGCTTACAGTCCACTGTAAAAGATTTACATTCCCTAAGCTCAGGATTCCTCTCCTGTAATGCAACCTACTGCATGTGAACATGTCACCTGGCCTTCTTTGCATTGCCATCTGGGAATTGTAGCAGTACAAAAAAAGACTGATACACTGGCTACTGTTATAGCCGTGAGTAAGAAACCCTACTTTGTCTCTGGCCCTGGAGGTTCATGTCTTCTACCAGCATCCATGAAACTATGTCATGCTAAATTGTCAACTTGCAAGTAAGGAAAAACTCAGACACTTCACAGTGCTCAACAATGTATTATAAGGGACTTTCGTGAATATAGTTGAAAGTCATTTAGTCTAATCTCCCACTCAGTAAAGAATTTCTTCTGTACATCCTGACAGATAGCATTCTAAATATCACTTAAATGATTCCAGTAATAGAAACTCTCTTCAAAACCTGTTGCATCATTGGCTAATAAGTTTCTCCTTATGATGAACGAAACTACTTATAACTTTATAATGCTGGTTTTTGCCTGGACTCATCTGGTATTACGTAGAATAATTATTGTGTTTTCCACATGGTAGGTCTTTGTATTTAAAAATATTTACTTAGTCTCCACTAATCTTTTTTAACTCTCTAAACATATCATTTTCATTCCATACTCTTCACACACTGTTCTCAGACCCATTGGACATGCTAGACACATTCCAATATTATGATGAGTCTCACAAATACTGTGAACTATAGATGGATTTAAGAAACTGTATGGCTAAGGCACAATGCAGTGAAAATATCATATATTATTTGTACACAATACCTTTGATAGATTTAATGTAAAATTTTATGTACAGTTTTTGTAGCTCTATCATATTGTCATATCATATTTAGCTTGTGATTAGTTTAAATATTCAGACTTTTCCACGTGGTCACATTCCAACTGTGATTATATCTGTAAAACTGATTTTTAAAATTTGTAACATAAAGATTTTATTTTTAACCAGTCCAAATCATTTTGAATTTAGCTTCTATCATCAGTAATACTAGTTCCTTGTTAAGTAAAATGTATGCCATCTGAAAATTTCATAGGCATCCTTTCAATCTCTTAATCTTAGTGACTAATGGATATATTATCCACAAAAAGGGCTAAGGATGAGCCATTAAATTTCTTCTTTCAGAATAATCCAGACTATACTTCAACAGTATTGATCAATTTTTCAACTACTTATAATCTACTAGATGATGCCATTATCCCCCATAAATGTTACCATCTTTGGTAACATTCCTGGCATTCTCTAGATCTACCAACAATTTCTAAAACAGTATGTCAGCACTTTTCTAGGAGAATAAGCGGACTGTCAATCAGGAGGATGACAATGCTAATTTACTTTGTTAATAACCAAGCAAGGTAAAGGATACTGAATTTAAGCATTATTGCCCAAATAAGAAATTGGTTCCTTGATCTCTAATCTCATAGAAAGCTAAAACCTTAAGCCTCTGAAGGAATGATAGCAAACATTCTTATTCACAGAGTCCAAGCTAAAATCCATGGCTCCTGGTAGAGAAGTAGAAACAAAACACATCTCTCTCTGAGGGAATACGTAGGAAACTCTTGTGCCTCCATCGCCACTTTTTGGTGTGGTTGAAAATATTGTATATTCTTATTGTAGTGATACTTATAAACGTGTCAAAACACACCAAACTGTACACTTTAAAAAGGTGAATACCTCAATAAAACTGAATTAAATACAAGTATTAAAATAAGTTTATTTTCTAAAAAATTAGAGAATAAATATACAGATGAGAACAAAGAACATGAAATCAATATTTCCTTTAAAAACAAACTGAATTTCGAAAGGTAATAATTATCATTAAAATTTAAGTCTAGAAAGATCTCCCAAGGAATTTGAGTGAAAAAAACATATCTATCTAGAAGTTTTTATTTAGATTGAAAATCTTATTAAGTTCACTTTCAGTAGTTTCTAACTAACAATACCTTACAAATGAGGAATATATTATTTTTTTCACATGCCATTAAAATATTTCCAACACTCCATCATTTATTATTCTTGATTCATCCGAAAAGCAGGAACACACAAGATATATTCTCTATTTAGATTGTAGTAAAATAAAAAATTTACAATAAAAGTTATAATAAGAAAAACTATCCTGTAGAATTTGAGCAGTGTTATCCTAAATAAATTTTCAGTCAAAGAGGAATGAAAATCTGTAATTAGAGACTAGGGAAAAAGTTATGAGAACAAAACATACTCTATTATTCTTAAGGATTCGGTCAAAGCTGAGTTTTAAAAATTCATAGTTTTAAATGCTTTCTTTACTTAGAAAGAAACATAAATGGATTGAATAGTAAGTCAGAAAGAAGAAAAATAATAAAATAAAATCCAGAGAGAACAAAAATGGATTAACAAATACAAAAGTAGAAATGAATGAATTGAAAGACAAAAAGAACAATAGAATGAGTAGCTAAATAGAATGAATAGATTAGTTTGGTTGAAAAGATAAAAAAATACAAAGCATCTGGCAACTCAATTCTTCCATAATATTTTATAAAAATCACAGTATAATAAAAAAATTTAAATTTATGTTTGTTCACTTTTGTCCTGGATGTAGTTTTATTATTCACTTTCTTAATCCTTAACTTCAATATTCTTTTTATTAATTTTAATGTTTTTTTTAAATCAGTAATCAATTCAAATTATTCCTGAAAGATAAAGTCCATAAGAATATATTGATAGATATAAAGGGTATTTGAAAATTTCAAGATTTATTCCTGATATTAATTCTTGGAAAATAATAAATTTTTCTCAAGTCAATTTGTAGTCAACATTATCAGTGAAATATTGAAACATTCCTAGACAGCCTAATTTATTTAAATTACTTTTTTAAAAATTTTAGCCTACTCAGTAAGAGAAAAAAAAATGTAAATATTGAAAAGCCGTACCAACATAATTATTTGCAGATGATATAAATAAAACTAAACTACTACAATATTAAGTCATAAGGATGAAAAATAAGAATTTTTGAAGTACACATCTGTTAACAATAAGTTAGGAAATAGAATGAAGAAAATCTCATTCTTATTATGCATATAGATAGTTTTTTCAAACTTTAATGTACATACAAATCACCAGAAGTTCTTGTTAAAATGCAGATTCAGTAGGTTTCTGGATGGGGAACCAATATTTACATTTCTAATGAGCATCCAGGTGCTGCTGATCATGCTTTGAGTAGTAAGGTATATATATATATATATATATATATATATATATATATATATACACATATATATATACATATATACATATACATATAAAATCTACATTCTCACATATAATTTTAAAATTTAAGAATTAACAAGAAAAATATTATTAGGAGGCATAAAAAATACTGGCATTAAGAAGAGGAATGTCACATTCCTGGATAGGAAGAGTATAAAAATATCTCTTCTTCCTAAAATGAATCTAATGCCTGTATTTTGACACAAATGAAAACCACAAATTTGCTGTTTTTTGCAGCTTTAAAAAAAATGAAGATTATAAAGTTCAGCAGCAAGAATAAATAAGCCATATTAGATGATAAATATTTTCACAAAGAGGACATTAGGCAGTTCTTTTCCTTCCAGAAATTAAAGTGTATTTTAAAATGACAACAATGAAAACAATTTGTTTCTGTCACAGAAACAGACAGATCAAAAGCGTGGAGTACAAAGTCCAGCCATTGATCCAAGTATGTATATGAACTTAGTATATAATAAAAGTTGTAAATCAAATCACTAAGAGAAGAATACATTATTTAACAACTGAACTGAGACACCTCAAATAACCACCAAAATAGACATATTTTGGCTTCACAACATTATGACTTTAGGACTTAAAACAAGTGCATATCCATGCATACATACAGACATCAAATTATGTGAACTTTAACATAAAAGATGAATTTTAAAACATTCACAAGTAGAAATAATAAAAAGCATAACATGTACACCACAGGGACCAAATTGATAAAGAAAATAAACTTTTGCCACGTGGGAGGGTGATTGGGGGTCTGGGTGAAAAAGGTGAATGGATTAAGAAGTGCAAATTGGCTATTACAAAATACGTATGATGTTGTAAAGTACAGCATAGCGAATATAGCCAACAATATTGTAATAACTACGAGTATGTATGGTGTCAGGTGAATACTAAGAGTTATAGGAAGGATCACTTCATAAGTTATATAAATGTCTAACCACTGTGCTGTATGCCTGAAACGAATATATTGTCAACTGTATGTCAACTGTAGTTGAAAAATTAAAAAAATATATTTTAAAGAAAAGAAACTTTTATCTATTACAATATTTATTATTTTACATTATCCCATTCTCTTAAAATAAGGGTTACTCAATCGAGGCAGCAATCATAGCCCGTAACTAACACTATCTCAACTCTTCTGGCAAAATTTCAGTGACTTCTATAATTTAGTTATTTTCTCTAAAATGATTCTTGTTTGTTACCAAAAGCCCTATCAGCATAGCTAAATCAGTTATTTCCTCTATGATAAAATCAGACTAATCAGCACAGGGATCGTCTCTCTCCGATTACAATTGTAGGTTTTTTTGTTTTGTTTTTGTTTTCATTACAGTCCCAGTCAGATTGTCCATTTTGGTCGTAGGTAGCCTCCCACAGCTCTCCAAATGGCATCAAACGATAAACGACAAAGAATTTTTTAATTGCTAAATGAACATTTACTCTACAAGTTGTACATATGTAAATTTTAGAAAGCATCAAATAAATTAATAAAAATGTAAAAACTAGGCTTCACAGTCACCACTAGCATTTTCTTGCCAAATATCTAACAAGGCATATTATAAACACATAGTGAATGCTGTGATAATTATAACAAAGTCAAAAATAATAAATTGTCAGACACATTTCATCCCAAATTTCTAACATACTTTTTTAATTGCCTCCACCTCTCAGGGTAGACTGGGTCTAGGTCTTCCTTGGGTCCCTTTTACAAAGCTGTGACTCACATGGTTCAGTGTAGAGTGGTGTTATAGTTAAAAGAACCTAGTCCAGTCAGCAATAGTGATTTCTAAACTCATGTCCTCTATTTATATTTCTTCAACACCATACAAAGGCCTTGTGTTTACAAGCAATTTTTTAAAAATCTATTCTTTTTTATAAAATCACACTGAAACAGTGTTTACCTCACCAACCCTCACTACCCACAAAAAATCTCCTCCTCCATCTACATCAAAATCCACTTTAATGACTTTTCCTTCTCCTCCTCCCTCTCTTTTACTAAACCCTTCCCTCACTACTACTCCTGCCTACCACTCCCCATCCTTCTCTCCAGTCTAATCTATTTTGAGAAAAAGAACTTTGGCAGAGCGAGATTCTTGGAGAACAGCTTAGCAAAGCCAGAATACTACATCACGGCCAAGTGATGTTAAAGGCTAGAAACATGTATTCAGTATGAATTTTGTCCCATCACATTTGTAGATGCTTAAGTGAATGAATGATTCCAAAGTAAGAGGGAAGAATTACCTTTTATGTGAAAGAAAATATTCTGGTTAGGCTTGGAAAAACCCAGGCCACTACACCAATTCTGTTCTTATTCACTCAGATCTACTTTTACAAGACTATTTTTGCGGGGATAAAAATATATAAACATGCTTTGTAAACATTCTTTTTCTGAATTAATATATAGTATTAGTCATGGAATTAGCAGTTCATTATTGACATGGAATAAACTCATACAATAGTTTTTTAAATTTCCAACATTTTAATAAAAAATACACCAATTCTTAGAGGATTGATATATTTATTTGTACAAATTGTTAGTCATGGATTACAAGAAAACATTACTAACTCAGGCCCATCTAATTCAGAAATCAGCATAGGAGAGGCAGGAAGGTATAATACAAAGTGCTATGGCTAGAGATGGCAAACACAACGACCTTGAAATTCTTCAACTGATTAATTGTGCAAGATTTTGGAAAGGTCACTTAACCTCTCCGATTTCTGTTCACTTGTGCTTAACATGAGCTAAGTTATTTAATCAAACTATCTCATCATACAATTTTATATAATCATATAACTATAATTTTACATGGGTCTGGTTGATGTTTCTTTTCTACTTTATTCTTTTCATAGCATTATTTCTGGGAATGGAACTATTTTAGTCTGCATGATTTTTTAAAATCTGGAGTTCATGAAAAGGCTTACAGGTCATATGAATTCCCTAAATTTGGGCAATTGTTTTCGTACGTTATTCTGGACAGAAGTCTGTAGCTTTCATCTGACTCTCAAAAAGCTCTGTGAATCTCTCAAAAAAGATTAAGAACCACTTACATCAATAATGAACTAATTCCAAGTGATTATCATCAACTTGTAAAAACAAGCTCACAAGAAGTTTGCTTCGTAATCCTGCATTGGTTCTGTAACATTTTGTATCCCACATCGATACCACAGCACACACTGTTAATATAAGCTACATTTCAAACTTTCACTAATGGCTGTCTCCTCTTTCAGTGATGGGCCATAGACTACATCTGTCTAGTTCACCTCATTATATCAAATGCCTTGAACAGAGCCTTGCTCTCAGTGAAGCAAGGAAGAAAAATGTCTGCCAGTTTATCTTCCAGGGAAGAAGGTAGCTGGGGCGTGATCATCATCACACCTGGGCTTAGATTGAGGCTCCAGAACACTACGAAAATGATGGAGGAATCAGCAAGTAAGAATAGACAGATCATTTTATCCACGAGTCGAGCCTTGTTGTTTCAAGAGAAAATGGAAACCCAAAGTGAATAAGGTCCTTACCAAAAGTGGCAAGGTCAAGATCAGAGTCCTTAAATAACAGTATAACACTCCTTCCTTTCCACTACATCGTCCAGTTGGGGGAAGACACAGAAACTAATTATGGATTGCAAATCAGCATGTCACTCAAATTGTAGTTCCTTTCTTTTAACTGAACTTCAGCAGCTAACAACCTTCTCCTTCCTTATAGGTAGACACACCATAAATAATCTGTGATTTTTTTTTGCCTGATTTATTAACCTGAGCAAATAAAATAACATCATGTCTTATATGTAATATAACTTGGAATTAACTTCTTTGTCATTGTCATATCTATAAAAGATCTTCAGTGCTATAAATAAAATTGCTTTTATAATGAAAACTTAATTATCTTTTCAATAATCTTTGTTTATTTGTCTTCACTGACAATTACAGGAAGAAAGGGGCTTCATTCATTAGTATCTTTTAAAATATATAATAGATAAAATTAGATGCATGTTATTTCATTCCGATACACTGCTGGTAATTGTCTTTTAAAAACCTAATAACATTTGTGTTTCTTTTATCTTTTTACAGGAGCATTGTTTTAAACCCAGCCTATTTTCGAAATCATCTTCGTCAGGCAACAGTGTTTAGATGTCTGGAGAGATATTCAGAAGCTGCCCGGTATGTTTGTTATAACTTTTGTGAAGATTTGTTTCAAGTTAAATTAATTTTATTCCCAGCTTCTGGTAACAGCATAATAGAACTTTCCATTTCTCTCATGGAATATGATTCTACCAGAATTATTGTCTTATATACGTCAAACCAACAATTATTGACTATCTTTTTCTTTAATTAAAGCTATTCTGTGTTCATAGCTCTTAGTAAAATTCAAACTTCCAGCCATGAGCTCACTGACAATGATGGGAAAACTTCCACGGAAAATTAGAAATGAACTTGACCTCCTGCTCTCAAGTACATTCCTGGTCCTAGTTGTAATTACACAATTCTGTGGCTATCTCTTTCTTGAGTTCTGGAAATGAAATCCAACCCCATAAAAAGGACCCCAGAAGCCCATTTCCAGAGGAGATGGCATCAGTTATAACTCTCAGGGTTGTTAGAGGTGTCCTGAAGTATTGCTTCTTGCATCCAAATATGTTTCATAAAAACGTAATGAGATAGCTCTTAATATTCTCATCCCCAGAACCTAAACTTACCATAAGGAATTGCAAGAATTGTGCAACACCTTCAATGCTATGTTCAGATTTCGTTCCCACCTGTGACAACTGAGGCTTTTTTCCTGCTTGTGTCAAGTTCATCATATCTGACTTCTCTTATCTTTGATGAATTCTCTCAAAGAATTTTCCTCATCTTCCATGTCCAGACACATGCTGTCTTTCACTCATCCACTTTACCGCACCAGGAATTTAGCAAGAAAGTGTGGTGGTTTCTACATTTAATCCAAGCACAACTCTTAAGGAGAAATCCACAGTAAAGGTGAGGGAGGAGCGGGGCTTAGGTTGCAGGCGGCTACTGTTGCTAGAACATTTACAAATAACACTTTCTTGGAAAATGAAGTTTAAGGAATTTAAGTAGATAATAAATAAAATGGTTCCACAAAATTGATACCATGAGGTTGACATGAAATCCATTTGTGTAAGATGGTCATAGGGGTTACCTGAAGTCAATTAACTGATGGATATGGAAGGCAGAATTAATCCCAACTACTCTCACTTTGCAGGCAAACAACCAATATGACACATCATTTACCTGTGTGCTAATGTCCACTTCCAAAAATTAAAATGGGTCTTTATCCATTTCTTCTTATCAGTGTATCAATTTTACAGTTTTCTATGGAACAGTTTTCCTCAAGGGGTGGTGTCTTCATAATCTAATCAAAAGGCGAATAGGAGAAGGCAAATGCAACTTCAGAACTAGATTGCCACGAGTAAAAGCTGTTGTTGGTATGCTGGGGTCAGCTTGTACAGACTCTAGAACGCTGTAGGAGAAACTAGCAATCTAAGGAGAATTTACACGCTGGAAATAGGCAAATGCTACAAATCCAGCCTTTTTAGGTTTGGAGGAGAGCCAAGTTACTGCCCTATCTTTAATTATAACTTAATTGTGCCCAGCCAATTTGAGTTAAAGTGGTGAGAAAAACTCTTTGTAAAACAAACAAATAAACAACGACGAGAACTTGAAAATTAGAAATTTTTAGCACTTCTCATGCAAAATTGGTACTGAATAGCCATTGTCCTTGACAATCCCTGCGGTGAAATAAATATACGTATCTGTTTAATACCATTTGGTGACCGATCTCACAATTCTCCCTGAGAAATCTCCTGGTAATTGTTGCTTATGCTGTTGTGGACTTTCCAACAAAGAAGCAGATACAATTACATTCAGATACAAATGTTTTTCATCTCGGTTTCCTTAGTAGACCTTCAATATACAATTTTATAGCCCTCAATATTAGAGTGCTGGTCATCCTTTTATCCCCCCAAGGGAAAGCATGCTATGAACTTTGAACATGAATATCTTAGTGTATCTTAGCTACTAGAATTATAATGTAAAACAATAAATATAAATCAATACGTAAAGCATTTGTTTATCGATTAATTTCTTGGGAGATTTGGGTAGTTTGGTTCAAGCCTCTTACAAGCACATTATATTAAAACTCATTAGAAAAGCCAACACATCAAGCTTATTTCCCCTAGGATTCCAAGTAGTCATGATTCTGAGATTGAAAAACACCTACCAAACACAAAAGTATGCCATTTTCCTGTGACTTAAGGGGTCTTAAACCATGATTCCTAGTAAAATGGATCATGTCCTATCTGATCCAAGTTAGAGCACTTATCACCGGGACCTGGAAATCGGTCTGTCTAAGATTTTCTGAGCCTAACTAGCTCGACTCAAAAAGGAATTCCTAATGAATAAGCCAGAAAAGATTCCCAGGACAGCCTCAGAAAAGTGCAGATTCTCAACCAGAGAGGCTAAAGGAAATGGTTCTCTCCCTGTGGCTGAACGCAAAGTGTCAGTTGGGTTTACAGCAATGGGCAGGTCCTTTTATTTTGTGTGTCAATATCTTTCGGTGACATCCTACCAGAAGAAAGATCACGAATATATAGACAGTACACAGTTGAAGAGCAATAGGCTTATTTGGGGTTAGGCTCTGCAAGGAGGCTGAGTCACCATTGAGGAAAAACTGGCACTGGTTAAAGCGATGAAATCACATTTTTTCACAGAAGCAACATCTGTGCATGGTATGTCCAGTCTCTGTCTCTGAAACCCACCTATGGCTTTTACTGTGAGTCACCTAATGGAATCTTCCTTCAGACTGCACCTTGCTTTTCTATTTGCTCCTGGGTTCTGACTCCTTATGAACAATTTTCCTTTGGGGTGACCTCCAGCTTCTGTCATGCTCAGCCCTTGGCAATGAGCCAATGTTCCTAGCCTCAGCTACATACAGACTCAGCCTAGATTCCACTAAAGCTCTCAGATGAGACCTCACCAAGCAATAAAAAGGGTCAGGATAGACTATATCTAAATGCAGCCCCCTATGGAGTTCCTTGCAGTACCCTCTTCACCTTCTGAGAGTCATACAAAGCTTTGCTCCTTCACAGCAATCACCAGTTAAAGCTTAGCTTCCAGGGTGGACAGCCCATTCTCACCTTTGCCTAAATATAAACCTGTAACACTGGGAGAGTCCAGGGAGTAGAAAGCCAGGTAATGTGCTTCTTTCTTCTAAAACAGAAGACCTATAATCCATCGGTCAAACAGAGAAATAACTCAAGAATATTCTTACTCTGTTTCCTAACTCGTATTTGTAAGATTCTCTACTGAATTCTCTGTAGCACCAGTGAAACCACAAGCTAGAATATTTAGCAAAATCCCCAAACTTATTTGTATTTTCAATATTTTTAGAATTCAAAATTCTGTATAATGAAGAAATAATTCATTTGTCATGCAATTGCTGATATAGAATGTAAATAAAATTTAAAAACAAAAAAAATCACATTTTCAGAACACAAACTTAAATTGAAATTGCTGTAACCCCAACCCCAAGAAACAAGAAAACTTGGAGGCCTTATCTGAAATAGCAAGCACCCTAGCTCTTTAACATCTCTCTGTTTCTATGCATATTACAGTATGTGTGTTGAAATAGAATGTCTTTGCTCAAATCTGTCCCTTCTCCCCCAACACTGCCATTTACACACACACACATACACACACACACACACACACACACACACACACACACACAAACATTTGGCACTACCCTCATAAGAAAGTCAAGACAAGAAAAAAATATAAGATGTGAGAGAGACGTGAAACAAAAGCCACGACTATTTTGTGAAGAGAACTAGTGACTCTTGATAACCTGAATAGCACAATGTCTTTGATCTCTGTATGCTCAATGTTCAGCGCAGACTTGGCATGTACCAAGCACCTGCCTGCGGTTTGCAAATTAAATTAACTACTTTTGGAGGTGGTGGCTAATAACCATTTCACTTTATCAGTAAGAACACATTACATAAAATTGTTAGTACAACATGTGTTGAAGGAGAAATATGAGAGTATGCATAGAGTAAAGTTACGCGATAGTGTCATGCCTCCTGTAGCGAAGATTCTGAAGGCAAAAAATAGATGACATTGCACAGAATCTTTAGTGAAGACCATGCTGTGTAAGAGGAAGCAAATAGAAGGTAACACTAACGGGTAAATCACAACAGAGCCTTTTTATCCATCATGGAGGAAGAGTTAGCTGTCTATTTCTACATACATGAACTAGACAGGGGATAGTAGAGCAAGAATAACACACTCACATGCTTACAAAGCCTAGGCAGATGATGAGTGAAGGAGACCAATTATCAGATAAAAGGTGTCGTATGAACGAGAGAGAACTGGGGATCACTAAGTAAAGTGACCATATAACTCATCTGCCAAACTGGACACTTATAATAATGAAAGTGGGCACTACTAAAAATTATACCAGGAAACCAGCCCATAAACCAGGGCTGTCATGAGTACCCTGGCCATATTGTCACCCTACCCCTGGTCCTTCCAAAGGGAGTGTCCATATTCAAGTCCAGCTAATGTAGCTGTACAGGAATGTAGGTTCAGTGTTGCATATCTTTGAGTCTTCACGAGATAGTATAATAATTCAGAGTATAATAATTCTATGAAATTTCTGGACTTTTAAAGGTTGGCAATTATTTTGAGGTTTTTAAACACAGTCTCATCTTAAGAAAGCTGAAGTAGTCCCATTCATGAAGATGTAATTCACTGAAGAATCTATTTGCCAAATGACCAATTTACAGAATTCACCAAATTTAAAGATTACTAAAAACTTATTGTAAGAAATAATCTTCTTGAATAATAAATATGACTACTTTTGCTTATGTACATATCCCTCATGAAATATTCAGCAAATTCAGTTTACACTGATATCTTGCTAATATTTTAAAAAGTGATTTTTTCTTTTTTTTTTTTTTACTTTTAACATCATCATTTTTAGGATTCCCCAATTTATGGAGCGTGAACACATTTACCTATTTAATAAAATATATTTTAACTATTGATAGCATTTACAACAATTCGTATCTGAGATGATTTTACCAGCTCTTTGTTTTGTGTCTGAAGCTAGTCATGGCACAGTCTGGGCTATGGATTCCACAGAAGGGCAGACCAAAGATCAGAGAGAAATTAAAGGCCTCAGCACCCTGGAGCCCTGCTCCCTTCAAATTCCTCTGTAGGATTGCTAAAAATTTTCTAAAGAGCTACCATAAATTAAGTTTTATGAAATAAATATATTTACAAATTTGATGAATTGGTCATTTGACAAACTCATTATCTTATGAATGGACCTAGAGCCCACAGAAGGCTGTGGGGTGGGTCACAGCATCAGATTTGAAGCTTGGATCAAATTCTGTCTTTTAGTTTCCAGTGAATACTAGAGTTTAATCCTTCACAGATAGAAGCTGAGCTTCCTCCTACCAGCAAGAGCAGCCTTTCCCATGTGAATTTTGTGCTGGTCATTTGGGAAAAGACTGTAGTCTAAAACCAGCAGTCCACTATTAAAAAAAGATGGTATTTTACAGAGTGCAATGGGTTCAGTTAATTTACTATCTGCAGCAAATCTGGTCTGTTCTAACTTATATTTTTCTATGTTATTTAATGTCATGTAATGTATGTAATGTGGCGAAAAATAGATTAAATAATAAAATATGCAATCTATTTTTTTTTTTTTTAAATCATCACCCGTCTTAAAGTAATACACTAAATGACACACTGGATTTCGGAGGTGTATTATATGACTTGTGCCTTCCAGGATTAAAAAAAAAAAAAAGCAAATCAGTAAGATGCCACCAAGTTGTATCAGTCTGCTTTTTGCTACACTGAGAATTTCCTCCCTCCAATTAATTCTCACCTTTGCCTCTCTCATTCTTGATCTCTGACAGTGTCTTTTCTTTATTCCTATTTTACCATGTGGGTACCTGCCACTCTCATCCTCATTCTCTGCACTTCTGCACTTGCCTCTTTTCTTGTTCTGTGCTCTTACCTTTTTCTCAACAATGTCTCCCTTCCTTGTGAGCATCCCTTCCTTCTGGTCAGTAATATGCCATTCTCAATGCATCTCAGTTAGTCTGTAAGCTCGTGGCCCTCCTTGGTGATTGCCATTGATTCAACAGATCAGTGATTACATTTTCTTTGGTTTTATTTTATTTTTGATCCTCTGAGTTGGAAGCTACTTAGGATATTTGAATTTTCTGGAAATCTAATCTCTGGATGAATGTACAATGTAAACCTCAAATGATAAATCCCTTGAAAAACAGATTCTTTTAGACATGAATAATCAGCCATGCCTAAAGTATAACACATTAGAGTATCAATTTCTGAATTAGAATGAATGCGAACACTTAGGGTCTAGGCTGTATATGAGCATCAAAATATCCCAGAGTTGTTTTTTGCGTGTGTGTTGGGGGAGGGGCATGCCAAGCAGTATTTTCTATTTAGCTAAATCAAAACACAATCCTTTAAGATACACTAATTCATGGCTACCATCACTGACAAGCCAGATAGTAAAAGTTAGGGGTGGGAATAGATGGGGGTTTCTTGAGACACAGCAGGAGACTTGGGGGTTTGGTTTTGTTGTTTTCTTGCAAAAGTTATCCGTGCAAATTTGAAATAATGCATACATAAATCACAATCTGCCAAAAGAAAAGAGTGATCCAAAAATAAATTGTAGCGTTCGTTCAGAAATCTGGTAACATAAAACAGTGTTGTTGCTGTAGATAAGCAATCACTCACGAGTAATACTACAACAGCAAGCAGCAAGAAACTGTGTCAGCTTTTTTGATGCCACGGAACTCTATGATTTTAAATGAGATTATTATGTATCTTGCAAGAAAGGAGAATACACTGACAGGTAGAGTCAAGACAAGTGATTCTGAAGAGATGATAGTAGTGTTGGGAGTTTATTTTAACTCAGTTCTGACTCAACTGCAAGTGTAAAATCCATTCACTCACCATGCAAGATGCTAAAAATACATCACAGATTTTTTTGGTTAAGTTTTCATTGGTGCCTATGAACAGAATAAATGAAGACTGTAGCCTAATTTTTATTCTTAAACTTGCCATCTGCCTCAAGGGCTTTCTTTCTCTTTCTTGGAGACAGTTCACCATTGCCAGAACAGCTTTAGTGTGGGCTGGCATTAGTCAGTCATGTGTAACATATGGCTGCGTGTTGGGAGGTGGACATGATCGTTCTGTCATTAAGTGTCCGTCCCTTTTTCTAGATATGACAAAGCTGTATGAACCCTAAATATGGTAAAAAGGTTGCTTCTTAGTGTATGATTTCTAAAACAGACATCAATAAAGGCACATTTAGTCATTCCACATGGCTTAGGTTAAATATCTGACTATAAGTCTACCACTCACCCGATTTTTATGTATGTAAGTTGTAGTGTTTGTGATTTCAAGGAAAAAAGTGAAGGATAAAATATACTAAAGCTTCAAGTTTCTAGCCATCTCTTATGTCTTAAAGATTTAAAATTGCAGATGTATAAATATCTAATCTTATAACAAATATACTAATCTTGAAGTTGCAATGACATCAGGTGGCTTAAAAGTAATTCTGTTGCCTTAGGAAAGTTGAACCTTTTGGACATGATCCAAATTATAAGTAAATTCTTGCAAAGATACAGAATTTTACATAAATGTAGAAAAAAAAAATTTAACTCAGGCTGTTGAAAAGAACATCTAAAAATTCATGAGAGAGAAACATTGATTGGCTTTGTGAATACCTCCACTTTGCTAATGTTTATCATGATAATTATTTTTGTCCTTATTCTCTTTGGAATGATACACTATGCATTTACATTACCTGTAAACATTTCTAAAAGAGTTTAGAAATGCACAATTCTTGGACTGTGTGCACTTCCACAAATATTGGTCTAGAAAATTTGTGACAGAGTACAGAAAAACATTTTTTCTTTGCTGTAAATCTAACCTTTTCTAAAAAGTTGGTGGAGCCACTAAGACGCATAAAAGAGAACACAGCAAGGTCCTTGGATGTCACGTTTTAAGGGTGAAGAAATAAAGGTCTTTTCTTCCTTCCCTTCTTCCATTCAATCAGATGTCTACGTGATTCCATATTTTCTACAATAATGGAATGTAGAAAACCAATTAAACATGAAAAAAGTCTAATCCAAAGGAGCTGAAGTTTAACTCTGAGTGTTCAGTGCTGTTTCCTAATATCTAAATGTTGCCAAGTGAATTAGAGATTAGTCTGCAGATGCTAAAATTGTGATGAATGGATTAACACCTCTATGTTTTTAGTCAGTAAATTAGAGATAATAATAACACCTGTGTCAGAGAGGTTATTATGAGGATAAATGAGACAATTTACGTAGTGCATTTAGCACAGAACTTGGCGCATCATGAACTCTCAAAAAAAAAAAAATAAGCTATTATCATTGTTTTTGTTGTTAACAAGTACAACTCTTTGAAGATAGATGAAGCTACCTTAAGAGACAATTAGTTTCTCAGAATTGAAACCAAAATATGCCAAGCAATCATTTACCTGAGGTATTGCACTACAAGATTGTACCACAGAATTATTGGATCTTGTCTCACTCTGAAAGTCAGCATGTCTCTGTTTTGAGGAAGTCCAGTGTTAATATAGGGATCTAAGGACAAGCTTTTCGTTGGTTTAAGCAGTTGAAAGGGGCAAGATTTTGATTTTTTTTTTTAATTTTGTGTATGAATATATCATGAATTTTAGCATCAGGTTTCATTATGGGTGATATTCCAATTATTCCTGAAGGGAGTTAGAGTATGGAATCCCCTGGGATGGGCGGTAGAGCTTCAAACGACATAGAGAAAGACAGATGTTCAGGTAACCTGGTCCTGACTCTAGTTCTCCCTTTTATTCCTTTCCTCACTTCTGTCAAAAGTAGCGATACCCTGACAAAAGATTAGACTGGAAATCCTAACAGCACATTGCCTGACACTCTGAAATTCTTCAACATTTTTTTAAAAGAATAGTGGCATTGGTTCATCACACTACTATGAACATAAATTAATCTTGACGCCACTAATTATAAAAATCGCTTGTAAGTCAAAAGTTCTATTCCTGTGTCTGTCTGCTAAAGAGGAATCACCTACACTAGAGAATTTTAGTCAAGCCAGAAAGGCCTGTATTCTATTCCCAAGACTACAAATGACTAGCTTCGTGGGACCTTGGGCAAGTTAATTAAATAAGTTCTTTCAGTTTCCATTTCCTCAACCATAAAATGGAGATAACAACACTACTTTACAAAGTGAACATACGGATTAAAAGAAATAATGAACAAAAAAACAGTAAACGCAGTGCCTGGCACATAGTAAGCCCTCAGTTAATTATTGCCACTATTGCTGTTGCACATTTTGAAGAATTATGTTTAAAACCCTAACACATTAAATTAATTCTGTTGAGTGAAACTTTGGTATAAACATATTCCTCAACTCTACTCAAACTTATCTTAATTTTATCAGCCATCAGATATGACCCTCTGCTCTTTGCCAAACTTTACAGCAGATGCTTATTGTGCATTATCATTGATCCTCACAACTCTACAAAGAAGTAATAGTCTGCATATTATAGGTGAGGAAACTTAAGCTAGAGTTTGAATGACTTGTCAAAAGTCACAACACTGATAAATAGCAAATCTAGAATTCAAACTTAATTTTATTGTCATGACCCTGACTCATACATGAAAGTACGAGTCAGACTTCATATTTGCCATTTGGGTGAGTTTGAAACTGTATTGCCTTATTGTTTACATTTTCATTTTCTTTTTTTTTTTTTTTTTTTTTTTAATTTATTGGGGTGACAATTGTTAGTAGAATTACATAGATTTCAGTTGTGCAATTCTGAATCACATCATCCATAAATCACACTGTGTGTTCACCACCCAGAGTCAGCTCCCCTTCCATCACCGTACCTTTGATCCCCCTCACCCTCATCCCCCACCCCCCAACCCCCTTACGCTCTGGTAACCACCAAATTACGTTCCCCAGATTAATTTTCAAACCCCGTGGCCATCCTGTGGTCACCGACTGCACCTCCAATCCCCTCACCCTCCCCCCCACCCCCCACTCCCCCCGCCCATCTAGCAACCCTCAGTTTTTCCTCATTGTCTCCCAAACAGTTTCTGATTAGTTCATTCACTTATTCTTTTCTTTAGAATCCGCAAATAAGTGAGATCATATGGAACTTATCTTTCTCTGTCTGACTTATTTCACTTAACATAATGTTCTCTAGATCCATCCATGTTGTTGCAAATGGTAAGATTTCTTTCTTCCTTATGGCTGCATAATACTCCATTGTATAAATGTACCACAGTTTCTTAATCCAGTCATCTACCGATGGGCATTTTGGTTGTTTCCATGTCTTAGCTATTGTGTATAGTGCTGCAATAAAAATTATCATTTTCTTATTACTAATGAGCCCGTGCATCTTTAATATACTTGTTGGCCAATCTTATTTCCTCTTCTGTAAAATGTTTATTAGTGTATCTATATTTTGCTCATTTTATTGGGTTGTTTCCCTTGTTATCATTGAATCACGGGATCTTTATATATTCTGCAAACTAATAATTTTTGATAATACATGCTGAGAGTAATTTCTTCTAGTTTATGATTTATATAATTTCCCTCTAAATAGTATCTTTTGATAAATAATATACCTAAGTTCTTTATTTTAGCTTGTTAAATGTAGTCAAATTCCTTTATGATTTACACTCTTTCAATTTTAAGAAATCTCCTATCACAAGCTCATCAAGATAGCCTTCTAGAAAAAAACATACAATGGGGAAAAGACAGCCTCTTCAATAAATGGTGCTGGCAGAATTGGAAAGCCACGTGCAAAAGAATGAAACTGCACTGCTATCTGTCACCATGTACCAAGATTAACTCGAAATGGATCAAAGACCTAAGCATAAGACCTGAAACAATAAACTGCATAGAAGAAAACATAGGTACTAAACTTATGGACCTTGGGTTCAAAGAGCATTTTATGAATTTGATTCCAAAGGCAAGGGAAGTAAAAGCTAAAATAAATGAATATGACTATATCAAACTTAAAAGCTCCTGCACAGCAAAAGAAACCATTGACAAAATAAAGAGGCAACCAACTGAATGGGAGAAGATTTTTGCAAACAGCACCTCCGATAAGACGGTAATATCCAAAATATACAAGGAACTCATACAACTCAACAACAACAAAAAACAAACATTCCAATTGAAAAATGGGCAGAGGACCTGAAGAGACATTTCTCCAAAGAGGACATACAAATGGCATATAGACATATGAAAAAATGCTCAACATCACTAATCATCAGAGAAATGCAAATGAAAACCACAATGAGATATCACCTCACCCCAGTTAGAATGGCTGTCATCAACAAGACAAATAGTAACAAGTGTTGGAGAGGCTGAGGAGAAAAAGGAACCCTCATACACTGTTGGTGGGACTGCAGACTGGTGATCTTGAGATTATAATGCTGAGCAAAATAAGTCAGACAGAAAAAATTGAGAACCGTATGATTTCACTGATATGTGGTATATAAAACTGAAAACAACAAAAGAACAAGAGAAACAAATGGAGGAACAAAAACTCATAGACATAGACAATAGTTTAGGGGTTACCAGAGGGTAAGGGCAGAGGGGAGCTCTAGAAGAGGGTAAATGGGGTCTAATACATGGTGATGGAAAGAGAACTGACTCTGGGTGTTAAACACACAATGTAAGATATAGATAATGTATTACAGAATTGTACACCTGAAATTTATGTATCTTTCCTAACAGTTGTCTCCCCAATAAACTTTAATTTTAAAAAAAAGACAGCCTTCTATATTGTCTTCAAAAGTTTTTAAGTTTCCCTTTGACTTTAAAGTTTTGACCCAGTAATAACTGATTTTTATAGAAGGCGTGAGATAGGAATCTATTGTCATGTTTTTCCTTCAATGGATAGCCAACTATCTTGACATCACCTTATTAAATCCTGTCGCTATTGATCTTCAATGTTGGCTCTGTCTACATCAATTTTCCATATAATATGTTCATTTCTGGTCTTAATTCTATAAATACATCTATCTGTCGCATTGCTAAAACCACACTATTCTATATAAGATGCTTTTATAATATGTCTTGATATATAGTATAATTGATTCTTTTTTTCAGGAATGTCTTGTTTATTCTTAGCCTTTTGATTTTCCACATAAATTGTAGAAAGTGTGACTTTGAATTCGAAATCAGGATAGTGTAAGTTCTAGTTGGAAATTCCCAAGGAAGACTTTCTTATTTTTTCTTGTGCTCTACCGGGATCCAAAGCCAAGGCTGCCATGTAATTCCACTACATTTCTCTATAAGAATTCCACCTAGTTCTTTCACTAAACATGCTATTTCTTAAGGAAAACTTTGTGGTTGGGCTTCTATTCAATCTTCACTCTGCTTAGACCCCAAGCTTTGTCTCCTTTTCCTAATACACACACACACACACACACACACACACACACACACACACACACACACACACATATATATGTATGTATATTCCTGTTAAAAGAGTGTTACTAGACTAATAAATACTAACATATCCTTAGAGAAAAAAAAAAAAAGCAGCTTCAGTGCTTTCTTACCAAACCCGTTTTACTTATATGACACTATGCATGCATTTTTTAAAATGTCTATTTGACATAAGAGCCAAGAAGAGGGCACTCTTAATGACCAAAGCTGAAACAATCTGAGTAACAAAACAAATATTGATAGTATCAAATTATAACCCATAAAATTAAATGAATATACATATCTATGAGTCCATACTGGTATAAACATAATTGAATAAGTAAATATGTGGAGAATAAATGAGAGAACATCAATATGAGCAAACACCACAGCAATAAATGCTACAAGCAAGATACACAAGTGGGCTTTCAGTTTCCAGTCTGACAGGTAAGGAGCATAGAAGTCACCACTCTAACTTAACAAGTAAGTAGCTGACCAAACTGAAAAAGTAACAACTCTTCTTACATCCATAAGAAAAGTGAGGTCACAGGGCAAATCAGCTGTCCCCAAATTGGAAAGGCAGACAAACAGATACAGAGAATTGCAACTTACTGGAGAACAAACCTCTTATCAGAAAACTCTGCAGGAACCAGTGCTGTGGTGGAAAAATCTAAACTGTAATTAACAAATTGCTGGAGGTTCAATGTGGACAACTCTGAGAACTACAACTTCCAAGGGGAACCTGTCATAGGGAGACCACTACACTTTTGTGAGTTTTACCTTCAGGACTCTATCAGTTCCTTACAGTGAATATGGGAAGAAAATCTCCATGCTTCCAGCAAGAGAAGAAGAAAATGAACCAAGGTGAAATATACCAGTATTCTATTCTTCTTAAGGAGGCTTGCCCTCAAGAGAAACTATTTTACCAGAGCCTAACATACCTGGAGGAAAGGAAATACCCAACTCAAGCTCATTCTAGCCTTCCACATGGGGGGAAGGGAAATACCGAACTCCAATCTCCCTTAGCCATTCCATCACACCAATGGGCCAAATTAAAAAAATAAAAATAATAATAATAATAATTTTTTTTAAAAAAAAGAGTAAATTAAATCCCAGGTAAGTGGAAGAAAAGATATAATAAAAAGTAGAGCCAAAATCAATTAAATTTAAAAGAGGAGATTAATAGAGAAAATCAACAAAACCAAAAACTGGTTCACTAAAAGATCAATAAAATTGAAAAGCTTCTAGCCAGGCTAAGAAAAAGAAAATAGAAAAGAACAAAGACGCAAATTTTTATTATCAGAAATGAAGAGAGAACATAACTACAGATCCCATGGATATTAAAAGAATATTAAAGGAATACTATGAAAAACTTTAGGCACACAAAATTGTTAACCTGGATGAAATGGACCAATTCCTTGAAAGACACAATCTACCAAAACTCAAATAAGAAGGAATAGAAAATCAGGCCCATATCTGTTAAATAAATTGAATCAATATTTAACAATCTTCTAAGACAGAAAGGACTAGGCCCAGATGGGTTTACTGGTGAATTCTGCCAAACACTTAAGGAAGAAATTATGCCAAATTCTCTACAATCTCAAAATATCACACCAAAGAGAATATTTCCTAACTCATTCTATGGAGCCAGCATTACATTAACCCCAAAATAACTCAAAAGACATTACAAGAAAAGAAAACTACAGACCAATATTTCTCATGAACATAGATGCAAAATACTAAGTAAAATATTAACAAATTGAATCTAATTATTTATAAAAAAAAAAACGTATATAACATGACCAAGTGGTATTTATCCTAAGTATTCAAGTCTGGTTCAGTATTTGAAAATCAATTAGTGTAACACATGACATCAACAGTATAAAGAAGAAAACTAACATGATCATATCAATAGATGCAGAAAAAGCATTTGACAAAATCCAACATCCACTCACGATATAAGTTCTCAGCAAACTAGGAACAGAGAGGAACTTCCTCAAATTGATTAAGAACATGTACAAAAAACCTACAACTGACATCATACTTAATAGTGAGAAATTCAAATTCCCCACTAAGATAAGGAAAAAGGCAAGAATGTCCCCTCTTGCCAGTCCTTTTCAACATCATACTGGAACTCCTAGCTAATGCAATAAGATAAGGAAATAATAGGTATACAGATTGGGAAGAAAGAAATAAAACTGTCTTGTTAGCAGATGATTTGATCATCTGTGTAGAAAATCTGAAAGAACTGGCCAAAAATGTCTTGCAACTATTGTGCAATTGTAGCAAGATTGCAAGATACACAATGAATATACAAAAATCAATTGCTTTCCTATACACCAGCAATGAAGAAGTGAAATTTGAAATTAAAAACACATTACCATATACATTAGCACCCCAAAACAGAAATGCTTAGGTATAAATCTAACAATATACGTACAAGATATATATAAGGGAAACTACAAAACTCTTATGAAATAAATCAAAGAAGAACTAAATAAATGAAGAGAGATTCTACGGTCATGGATTGGAAGACTCAATATTGTCAAGATGTCAGTTCTTTCCTACTTGATCTATAGATTCAACTCATTTCCAGTCAAAATCCCAGCAAGTTATTTTGTGGATATAGGCTAAATGATTCTAAAGTTTATGTAGAGAAGTGAATGACACATAACAGCCAACACAATATTGAATGAGAAGAACATAGTTGGAAGACTGACATTACCTGACTTCAAGACTTACTATAAAGCTACAGTTATCAAAATAGTGTGGTATCAGTCAAAGAATAGACAAATAGATCAATGGAACAGAGCAGAGGGCCAGAAATAGACCCACATAATACAGTCAACTGATCATTAAAAAAGGGGCAAGAAGGTAATACAATGGAGTAAAGATAGTCTTTAACAATGGTACTGGAACAACTAAACTTAACACATTAAAAAAAAAAAAAGAATCAATACACAGATCTTACAGTCCTCAAAAAGATTAACTCAAAGTGAATCATAGACCTAAATACAAACCACAGAGCTATAGAACTCTTACAATATAGGAGAAAATGTAGGTGATGTCAGGTATGGTGATGACTTTTTAGATACAACACCAAAGGCATGAGCCATGAAAGAAAGAATTCATAAATTGGATTACAATAAAATTAAAAACTTCTGCTTGGTAAAAGACGTGAAGAGAATGAGAAGACAAGCCACAGACTGGGAGAAAATAATTGCAAAAGACACATCTGTTAAAGGACTATTATCCAAATTACACAAGAAACTCTTAAAACTCAACAATAAAAATATGAACAACCTTATTTTTAAAATGATCAAAAGACCTGAACAAACACCCCACAGAGAAGATATACACATGGCAAGCAAGCATATGAAAAAATGTTCAACATTATTAGGGAACCACAAATTACAATAGCAATGATATACCACTAAGTACCTATTAAAATGGCCAAAACCCAAAACACTAACAACACCAAATATTGGAGAGGAGCAACAGGAACTCCCATCTGGTTGGAATGCAAAGTGGTACAGCCACTTTGGAAAAGAGTTTGGCAATTTCTTACAAAACTAAATATACTCTTGCCATATGATCCAGCAATCACACACCTTGGTATTTACCCAAATGAATTGAAAACATATTCATACAAAAACCTGCACACAATGTTTTTAGCAGCTTTATTAATAATTGCTAAAACTCGGAAGCAACCAAGATGTCCTTCAGTAGATGAATGGATAAATCAACAGTGGTACATCAAGACAAAGGAATATTATACAGCACCAAAAAGAAATAAGCTATTAAGCCATGAAAAGAACTTAAATGTATATTACTAAGTGAAAGAAGCCAATCTAAAAAGACTACAAAATGTATGATTCCAATACATGACATTCTGGAAAAGGCAAAAACCATGGAAGTAACAACAACAAAAAAAACCCAAAAAAACAAAAAAACAAAAAAACAAAAACAAAACAAAACAAAAAAAGTGATTGCCAGAGGGTAGAGGGGAGGAAGAAATGAATAGGGAAAGCACAAAGGATTTTTAGGGCCGTGAAACTATTTTCTATGGTTCTATAATGGTGGATAAATGTCATTATACATTTGTCAAAACCCATACAATGCACAGCACCCAGAATTAACCTTAATGTAGATTGAATGGTAACGATTGGCCAATATAGATTGATCATAACAAATACGCATATACCACGTGGTGTGGGATATTGACGGTGGGGGAATGTGTATTTGTGTAACAAAGAATTTATGGGAAATCTCCCTACTTTCTACTCAGTTTTGGTGTAAACCTAAAACTGTTCTGAAAAATAAAGTTTACTAATTTTAAAAACTGAAAAACTTTTAAAATATATTTTAAAAAATGATCCACTAATAAATGCTAAAATCAGTAGGCAAAACTTTGAGGAGAAATATATCAGCATAATCTCACAATATCTTCCCACATATTTTTCAATTGGAAAGGGAAACCTGGTAACTTTATGATGAAAATACAGCAAGTACCACCTTAATATGCCACAACAATATGGTGATTAAGGTTAATATCACCAGTAATAAAACATTGGCATTATGTTAGTATGCAAGGAGGATACCACATTGTTGCTATAGTATCTTGCCTAAGATTAATCATTTCAATATAATCGGGAGAAAATGTCGGAGAAAAAAAAAGCTCAACTTGGGAGATATTCTACATAATAACTAGTCAGTATTCATTAAAAGTGTCAAGGCCATGAACGACAAGGAAAGAATGAGGAAACGTCAAAAATTGGAGGACACTAAAGAGACACACCTAAATGTTATCATGAGTTCCTGAAACAGAAAAAGGACATTATGGAAAAAACTGGTGAACCTTAAAAAAATCTGTAATTTACTTAATAGTAATGTGCTAATATTAATTTCCCGGTTTTATTCGTTGTACTATGGTTATATATAAGTTGTCAAAATTAGAGAAAACTAGGAGAAGCTTATACATTAATGATCTATTTTTGCAAATTTTCTGTGAATTTAAAATTCTTTCAAAATAAATTTTTAAAAAAATACAGACATACCTGTTTGTTGTGTTTGTTTTCAGTCCATCTTGTTTAAGATTATCAGCTGTTCTGGGTATGGCTTCTCTTATCTATCCACCATATTCCCAAAATTGAAAGCCAAGACTTAACATCTTAAAGACATTTTTATCCTCTTTCTCTCCCAGCCTATTTTGGGATATCCTTTGCCTGCTATAATTTAAGAACGTGTTCTTTTTCTATATATTATATCTCCTACAGATTTATCTTAATTTTAGCCTCTGAAGCTTATTCTGCTATTCTTTTAAACTCTTCTTTAGTTACCTGAATCATAAAATCTGGTACTAACTCCATTAAAATTGAGCAAGATGGTCAAGATTGGCAATCCAGTTTTATCACTTAAAATTGTATTGCCCGTGGCAAGAGGAGTCTGTGAAATAAGAATAATGATAATGATAGTACCTAGACTCATCTCTCTAAAAGTTGTTAGAAGAATCAATTCTCTCTTTTCCCCTTGATCCCTAACATCATACAGTCTGGATTTTGTCCAACCTCTCTGACTTTTCCTTCCCAATCTCTTATTGCTCAACGCACTGCTTAAAAATCAGTATTTCCAAAAGTTCTATTCCCTTTACTTGTTTTTAATTGCACATTTACTTTTCCTTGGTCATTAAATTCCCTCTCCTGGCTTTAATCAATATACTAATGACTCCCAAATTTGTGTCTACATTCTCAAGTTTTACTCTCAATCTCCACATTTAAACATTCAAACACTTTCTGGATATTCACATATGGCTGTATTATAAGCATCTCAATCAAAACATGTTCTAAACTGAATTCTTTAGTGCTTTCAAAAACTTAACTCTACAATATCTTAATTACCTAATGTAAGAAAGTGATTAAACAATGAAAATACCCACAGAATGCAATGCAACTGTCTTAATTAATACTACATATGTGCCTACTTTGAGCACATCATGAGAAGATGGGGTTCTTTGGAAAAGACTATAATAATGCTGGGGAAAATATAAGGCAGCAGGAAAGGAGGAAGACCAAAAATAAAATGGACTGACTCCATAAAAGAAGCAATAGGCAGGAGTCTACAGAAGCTGTACAGAGCTGCTGAGGACAAGACTTCTGGACGTGGCTCATTCACAGAGTCGCCAGGAGTACGAAGCCAACTCCATGACACGTGACACACACAGATGAATATTTACTAATATGGAAGATATCCTCACCATATTGTTCATTTTAAAAAGCAGGTTAAAAAACAGTATGTGTGATATGCTTTATTTACCAAACAAATTTGAACACATCTCTCTCCAGACTGATTACTTCAAATGGCTCTCCATAATCTACAAAATAAATCCCAGCAAAAAAATAAAAATGTGTCTCATAATTAAGATCCTGTTTATCTCTCTGGCCTCCTCTACACACAACACACACACGCACACACACACACACTTTCAATACTAAAATACTGCCCAAGCCAACACATGATGCTTTTTCATGCTTATACATATTTGCATACACCATCTTGTCTGCTCAGAATAGCTTTTCCCTCTTCGTTCACCTCTAAAGCCCTACTGGGAGCCCGCTTCTTCTAAGGTTTCCTGGGCTCTGTGTTCTCCCAATTGTATTAATTACTCTTTTTTTCTTACCATTTCTCTGCTTGTCTTTATTGGAAATAGTGCACATCCTATGTCATAATTATCTCCTCAGGTGTCAGTTTATTATGGACTTTTTGAAGAGGGAGAACTGACCTATTCACCTTTTTACATTCACTACCTGCTTTCATGATTCAATCATATTAGTCACAGTATAAATATTTGTGGAACTGAAATTATAATGTGTATGAAAGCACATACTATACCACAGATAGAATACTCTGCAATGAAAGAGAATATTGCTATTTAAATTCATACAATAAAACACTGACATTTTCAGTCAGCATTGTAAAGAACAAATTCTTCAAAAGGGAGTTCTTTACCTAAATTAACATAACCTAGGTGTCAAAATCTTGTATCTAATAGTAAGGTAGATAAGATCTCCTTAGACCAGTTGTCTATACATACAAATAAAGAATAACAGGGTAGCTCCTTATTCTATAACTTTGTAAAAGTCAACAGAAGGATTTCTTGGGAATAAGTTGACCCAGACTCTGTAATGAAAACTATGATTTTTACTCTATATCTTATATGATTTAAATTTCCCCAAGCCTATCCAAAAAAAATTATAATAATGGCAACGAATCAATATACTGGTTTCTATTCCCACCCGCATAATATAAGATGTCACCTCTCCCCCAGCTTACTTGGGATTCCTGGGAACTGTCTCACACACACTCCAGAAAAGAATAGAGTGGAATAGCATGATATGAAGGGCTTGGTTTTTAATGTTAGCATCTAAATCATGTGCATGGTTTTGTGTATACAACCTATTTACAAATATGCTAACAAAAACATATAATGTTTATTGTCATGTTCAGTATATAATTCAATAGAGATGATATTTTCAGAAACTGTCACTCAAGGATTTCTCTGCTTGGAATACTTCAGCAAATTAATGAAGATTCTGTTCTGTTGGCCCTTCCCATTTATTGCCATCATTCCATCTTCCATAGATGATTTTACCAGTTCATCTAACTCTTCTTTAGCCCTCAATTAATTATCTAAGCCAGGGGTGTCCAAACTTTTTTTAACGTTTTTCACCAAGGGCCATATGCGGTAAAATACACAAACAGCCGGCCACTCACTCGAGGTGAAGTACGTATTGCCTCACCTGGTTTATTTAAGTAAACTGAATATATTTTTGGAATTTGCTGTGGGCCAATAAAAAAATGGATCGCAGGCTGCAGTTGGCCCACAGGCCGCAGTTTGGACACCGCTGAAGCTGTTCCTATAAGGCCTGAAGGACCATCCACTTGTCTGGCAGATGTTTGATGTCTTTGCCATTGATCAGGGAAAACATTAACATCTTTCTCATGTTTTAAAAATAGATTTAAAACTTGCAATGATTATCGCTGATTTGACTGACTTCACTCATTGTCTCTGGGCTTAAGCTTATTGAACAAAATGGCAAGCTGGCACTGGGCACTATTTAAGTTTTCATCGTCCTTTTGTGTTTTCATCAATATGTTGAAATCCAACTAGGTTAAATGCATACATTATGTGACCTTTTTGTTACTGGGCTTTTATTTCAGCCTCCAGTCTCTCTTTCTCACCAAGGATCTGGGAACAACCCCCAAACCTGGGGGTTAAGGGAATTCTCTGTCTGCTAGTTTAATCTGGATAGTCTCTTAGGGATCTCCTAAGTTTGTTGTGTTCTAGTGTAATTGCTCAAATGAGTATCTTTGAGTCATGAGTCTCTATCAGTTGATTTCCATAGAGGATTTTGCTTTCTTCCCATAAGTTCTGTAAAGTCCTGGCCATGGCAGTCAATTCCAAAGTCTCTGTTTTCCCCTAGGGCACAGATGACTACATTGTCTCTTTAGGGATGCACGCCCCAGCCCTTCAATGGGAAGAGTCATTTCCTGAAGTAGAAAGAATGGAAATGGACCCCATTTGCACAAGGCCTTGAGACTTCCTGCGTCTCACATTTGATCATCCCCAGTGCAGTAGAAGCATCTCAGAAGTACATTAACATGGCTGTTATTAACTCTCTTCTACCCAGAATCAAGTGGATTATATTAATTCAATCAGAAGCAGGGTCTCCCCTGCACTCACCATGAATATTTATTTGTATAAGGGATATAGCCTCCCTAGACCTCACTCCCCCACCCAACCCACCCCCGCAACCCTCGACACAGCCTAGAGACTCACACCTTCCTTCAAGGTGTACACTTATTCTCCTCAGGTTTCCAAAACAGGTATAATTTTATTAAGAGGCTCTTGCTGTATAGTCGACTATTCTGTGAACTAGTATGGTTTGTTTCCTCATGCCTACAGAACTGTTTATTTATTTCCTTAAAAACAACTCATATGGCTATGAGATCCAAGATGACAGAGTAGATAAACACTATGCATGCTTCTTTCCATGAACACCTTAAAATTACAACTCAATTATAGAACAATCAACCTGGAGAACCATCTGAAGTCTAGCTGAACAGAAGTTTTATAACTAAGGATATAAAGAAGAAGACACGTCGAGACTGATAGGAGGGGCAGAGATGCAAAATAGTCTGGCCCCAAACCTCTGTGTGGCATTTGAGAATCAGAAGGGATATCTCAGCCATGGAGTTTCCCCCCAGAAGAGTGAGGGACTCCAGCCCCACATCGGCTTCCACAGCTTAGAGTACTGGTGCTGGGAAGAAGAGCCCCCATAACACCTGGCTGTGAAAAACAGTGGGGATTCTGACCACCCAGGTGAGACGGAAGCCTGAGGAAACCCATACGTCCTTGTAAATGGCTCACACACAGACTCTCTCACTCCCAGGCACCCACCCTGGGCTTCAGCGGAGGGACAGTGACTCAGGGGGCATCTGAGACATACAGGGAACAGACTGAAGTGTGTAGCTTTGCAGCTAGGGCTAAAGGACAGTCACCATTTTCCCTGTGCAGGGTCCTTTCCCCATGCAGCCGGCAGGTGGGCACCATCTTTCCTGTGTTGAGCCCACCTCCACAAGGCCAAATCTGAATCTGATTGGCTGGTGAGCTGCACTGTGACCCTGTCCCACCTAATTCCCCAAACACTGGAGGCACTTTCTCATGAACAGTTAACCCTGCTCACATTGCACTCTTTCTTGGAAAACTATCACAGCCCACAGGCCCCAAGCAGGCAGCTACTGCCCTTGGTGTGCTCTGAGATTTTTGATGAGCAGCTCCAGGCTCAGCACTGGCACCAAACCAGAGTCTACATTAACCTGGTAAGTACAACTCTTCCCACTTTAGTGACTCCTTAAGACCCTGCCTCACTGAACTCACATATCACGTGAGGCTTTATCAGTGGCTGAACCATAAGGGAGCTGGCAGATGGCAGCAGGCCCTGGGGTGTCCTGGCTTTTTGCAGAGCTATCCCAGGCCCAGTACTGGTGGCACCATCCTCAGCTTGCAGTGTGGCCTCCCCCACATGCCTCCAACTTTAGCACGGGCAGTGAACAACCATGATCACTTTGTAACTCCAACCAGGTAGTCCTTAGCTGGTCACAGGCAGTGGCTGACCTGGGCCTGCACCAGAGCTCCTCCCAAGAGGCCCCAGAACCAACATACTTGGAGGTTGGCTTAAGACCACAGCAAAGCACCACCCAATTAGACCCACAAATGGCACACACAAAGGGAAGTCTCAAAAGGCACCAGAGCTCACTGGGACAAATTCTACTCAGTGGGGTAAGCCCCCTGCACAGCAGCCTGTATGCTGTGGATGTGGCCAAACCCCGCAGCCAATCTGCCTTAGGGCCACTGCCATCCACTGACATGCCAATAGCAATCAAGGCTGAACTATAAGAGGAGGGCACATACAATCCACACAGGGACACTCCTGGAGCACCCAGCTCAGGTGACCAGAGAGACTATGCCAGGGTCCCACAGGATACTTACTTACATAAGGGCCACCCAGCCAAGACTGGGAGACATAGAAGATCTACCTTATACATAGAAATAAACACAGAGAGGCAGCCAAAATGAGAAAACAAAGAAATATGTGCCAAATGAAAGAACAGGAGAAAATTCCAAAGAAAGAACTAAATGAAATAGAGGCAAGCAACTTACCAGAGACAGAGTTCAAAAACAATCGTTATAACAAGAGACAAGAAGGACCCAGTAATCCCACTTTGGCTATTTATCTGAAGAAACCCAAAACGCTACCTTGAGAGGACCTGTACATCCATGTATTCATTGCAGCATTGTTTACAATGGTCAAGATGTGGAGGCAGCCTGGAGTCGATGCAAGAATGGATAAAGAGGAGATGGTACATGTGTACAATGGAACATTGCTCGGCCATGGAAGGGAATAGGTTCTTGCCACCTTTGGCGGCATGGATGGACATAGAAGGTATTGTGCTGAGTAGAGTATGTCAGACAGAGAAAGACAGGCACAATGTGATTTCGTTTATATATGGAATTTAAAGAACAAAATAAACAAGCAAAAAACCAGAAACAAACTCATAGATACAGAAAACATTTTGATGGTTGCCAGATGGGGATTAGAGGTGTGGGTGAGAAAAGTGGAAGGGATTCAGAAGTACAAACTTGTTGTTACAAAGTAGTAATGGGGATGTAGGGTATTTCATAAGGAATATAATCAGTAATATTGTAATAACTATGTATGGTGTCAGATGGGTACTAGATTTATCAGGGTGATAGATGGGAGGGGATGGGGGCTTGGTTGAAAAAGGTGAAGGGATTAAGAAGTACAAATTGGTAGTTATAAAATAATCATGCGGATAGAAAGTATTGCATAGGGAATATAGTAATATGGTAATAGTTGTGTATAGTGCAAGGTGGGTGCTAGACTAGTTAGAGAAGACACTTCTTACATTATATAAATGTCTAACCACTATGCTGCACACCTGAAATTAATATAAAATAATATTGAATGTCAACTGTAATTGAAAAATTAAAAAGGGGGGGGAAGTAGAAGGGGAATAAGAAGTCCAAATTTAAAGTTTTTTCACAGCAAACCATCAATAAAAAAAAGGGATCCTACTGAATAGGAGAAGATATTTGCCAATGATATATCCGGTAAGAGGTTAATATCCAAAATTTATAAAAACTCACTCAACTCAACTCCAAAAAAACAAACAACCCAATTAAAAAATGGGCAGAGGACATGAAGAGACATTTTTCTAAAGAGGACATACAGATGGCAAACCTCACTAATCATTAGAGAAATGCAAAGAAAAACCACAGTGAGATACCACCTCACCCCAGTCAAAATGGCTATCATCAATAAAACAACAAACAAGTGCTGGTGCGGATGTGGAGAAAAGGGAACCCTTGTGCACTGTTGGTGGGATTGCAGATTGGTGCAGCCACTGTGGAAAAACAGTATGGAGTTTCCTCAAAAAACTGAAAATGGAACTACCCCATGACCCAGCAATTCCACTCCTAGGTATCTATCTGGAGAAATCCTAATTCAAAAATGTATGCACCCCTATGTTTATTGCAGCACTATACACAATAGCCAAGACATAGAAACACTAAAATGCCCATTGGTAGACGACTGGATTAAGAAACTGTGGTACATTTATACAATGGAGTATTACGCAGCCATAAAGAAGAAGGAAATCTTACCATTTGCAAAAATATGGATGGACATAGAGAACGTTATGCTAAGTGAAATAAGTCAGACAGAGAAAGACAAATACCGTATGATCTCACTTATATGTGGAATCTAAAGAAAAGAATAAATGAACAAACTAATCAGAAACAGTCTCAGAGACATAGAGGAAAAACTGAGGGTTGCTAGATGGGGTGGGGGATAAAGGGGAAAGTGAAGGGATTAGAAAGCACAATCGGTAACCACAAGATTGCCACGGGGACATGAAAGTCAATTTGGGGAATGTAATCAATAATGTTGTAAAGATTTTGTAGGGTATCCGATGGACACTTGTGATGGTTGCTGGACTTATGTTGATCACTTCTTTAGGTATACAAATGTTGAATAAATATTGTGTACTCCTGAAACTAATATAATTTTATATGTCAGCTATATTTTTAATAAAAATCTTAAAAAAAACAAAAACAGGAAAACCACACAACTGATATGAAAAAATACTTGCCAGCTGTTATTGCTTGCAAAATTAAGAACACAAATAAAAAAATAAGACAAACATCATGCAAACTGTTGTTTAGAATAAAAACAGAATCTTGTCTCTGCCTACCGTAAACCCCCTTCAAACAAACATCTAAATAGACAGATGGATATTGTATTGTGCCCCAAAAGAAATGTAAAATCAACACCAGAATCAGTTCAAGGATGGAAAAGTTTCTCCTCAGAGTGAAAGGGTGATTACATTGTAAATTCAACATTGTACTGCTAGAATCTAGATTCTAGCTTCTAAAGTCGTCCATATATTCTATGCCGAAAGCTTGATAATATAAATACTACTTGTAACTTGCACATAGTAAGTGCTCAGTAAATAAACAGTTGTTTGCTTTTATGCATACCATTTAAATTCCCAACTCTCTGACTTTCCTTACATTGTTCATATCTGGAATCCCTCATTATTTTCCTTCAACCTTCCTTGTATTCTCTTTTCATCTAAGAAATAATATATAGAAAATTTACTTTACTTTGGTAGGGTTGTGTATATTGGAAAATCTGTGAAGTAGTGAAAATACACCTTACTTAATGTGTGTTAGCCAGGCTTTTTTATTCCAATCTATAAATTAAAAGCTACAAAATTTGAAAAGCACTGTTTTTGCATAAAAATCAGGGTTCCTGTGGGTTACATCTCCTAATAAATTCTATAAGAAAGTCACCCAGTAAGTTGACTGAGGATAAATACATGTATCTCTAAGAAAATATTTATCTTTTAGGAGGAAAATGTGCACATGTGTATGAATTTTTTCCATAGAATCTTAAGTCAGAGAAAAAGTTAAATGTAATTTAATGAGAATTTATTGCAGCCTGCTATATAATCATCTCTTGCCAGGAAGAAGGAATAAAAGAAGCAGAAAATGAGATTCCTGCCCTTCAAGAGTTTACAATCCTACTAGAGATAAGATAAACAATTCTCTTTACAGAGTATTAAACAGGCATATTTAACTATGGAGGATGGCTGTGCAACATGCATCATGCTCTAAAACATCTCCCCTGAGAGAACAATAGGAAACCACATCATTTGTTTTCTAGACCATGAGGATTTCGATAGTGAAAGTGGCCCTATTAATTACCCTAGGACAACAGGCAGAGACGAGGACTGTCTTTGGAAAAGCTCGGTTTACACTCACCCTAAGCATGGAGTTAACTGCGGGCCTCACAGTGCTGACCACTCTCCCCTGAAGTTTTCTCCTGAGCAAAACAGCCCCGGCAGACATACTTTCAAGGTGCTTATTCATCCAGGCAGCCTACCGCGGAGAAGAACATGAAGAACAGGGGACATAGAGGAGATGGAGATCACTTTGTTTTTCTTCCCCATTCTCCTCTTTGCTATTCATCGTTTCTCTTCTGAATGTCCTAGTTCTGATCGCATCTGTGATTGCTAGTCAAGCCTGTTTTGGCCAAGATGTTTGGCCTGGGTGATGTCATCAGTCTTTGAAACTTAACTGCCCATCCTGGTCCAGACAGAACAGAGGATCACGATCACTGACACCTGCTCCTTCATCAGGAGGCATGGGCTGGCACTTCTCTTAGAAGTGGACTGGCTGAGACCATCACAGTTTATTCAGAGTGAGCAAGAGGCCTCCACTTGCCTTTAGCCACTTAGACATAAACTCTGTGGTCAGTGTCTTTGTGTATCCTTCCTGCCTCGTGCCACCCATCTTCAGCCACAGTGTCCTTCGTGTACCAAGTGGTCCATAGCTTTTGGTTGAATGAATGAGTGAATGAATGAGGTAGTAGCTATGGCCTGAGACAAGAGTATAGCTAATGCGTAACAACCATCGCTACTCTGCCCTCCCTACAGAGAAATATCTCCAAAAAGCAAGCAAAAGTCCTAGTCTATGTACCCTAGTTGGCTTCCCCAGTGCACATTTTTTTTTCTGGAGGAATAGATCTTAAAATATTTCATATAATTTAATGGAAATTACATATATGGACTCCCATTTTAACTTCAATAGCACATATGTGCCCCCCTGCATTAAAAAAAAAAAATCATCAGTAAATATTTATTGACCACCTACTATGTGCCGGTCACTAGATGTTTGGGGATACAGCAATGAGCAACCATTCAAAAATAACTGTCCCTATGGATCTTTCAATTGTTTATTCATTTGATAATTATGTAGCCAGTGCCTGCACTGTGCAAGTCTCTGGTGAAATCATAATGATGAGTGAGATGAGATCCTTGCCTCCCACAAAATTACACTGTATCAGCGATGCCTTTAAAGCATACCAACAGCTAATCTACCAGGGATAGTTAAAGGGCTCTCAGCGGAGACTGACAAGTGAAGTGTTGTGACAGGGTGGAAGACAAGAACATTTAAGTATAATAATGGTTAAAGAAGGCTGCACCAAGAGAGTGGCATTCTCGTGGTAGGCTCACAAAACTATACTACCTTTATTAGTGACTAGCTTTTGTAAGTTTCTAAATGCAAGAGAAAACTTTAATAGCAATGAGAAAAATCAATACACTTTTGAAACAGTCTAAAGAAGCCTGTTTGGGCATAAGCTTTTCAATGAAGCAACGTGCATTTCATTTTCCCAAATATCAGTGGTAGTGCCTGGCCAGAAGAAAGAGTTGCAAGCTAACACTTTCTGAGTGATTCCCAAGTAACAAGCACGGCTCGACGTGCATTCCATATAACAGAACATATCATTTTTCTGACAATCCCATGAGGTTTGCAACTATTATTATCTACATGGTAATATAAGGAAACTGAGGAATGGAGATTAAGTAACTTGTCCAAAGTCATACAGATAGAAAATGGCAGAGTTAGGATTCAAATAGACACTGTGTCGCTCCCATGTCTGAGTTCTCAATCCCTATCCTGTATGGCCTCTCTGTCAATCTGATGAAAATAATTTACTCCAAATTATTGATGAATGATAACACTTTACTTCAGAGAAAACACAAGTGTGCAATTCTGTTTATTACCGCAACCTAAAGAAGTGACTAATGTGTTATTTTATGGCACTTCAAGTCATTGAGGGCAGCATTTTGGGGGCAGGGGATTGTTTTGATGCCTTACAGATTGCCTATTTATTTCTAGATGTACCGTTGCGTTGAAAATTTTAGAAGTAGAATAGTTATGCTTGGATGAAGGAAAGTAATGAGAAAGGGAGACGGTGAATCCTGAATGCTGACCTGAGGCCAGGTGCAGGTGGGTTTCACTGTGGGGACCTTTGGCGGCCAGAATACAAGCAGAGTACATTGGAAAGAAAGGAGATGCCAGAACAGAAGCATGAACCCTTTAAAGGCATCCAGAAAAGTGCAGAAAGCAAATTTGAACACAACATCGTTTTATCTAATACCTACCCTGAATATATATTTCTCACGAAAATCATCAAATGCTTATATGTTGCTTTTATAGCCTTCTGCTATCTTGGAGGATTGAGCCAGTCCTCCATCAGTGAGCTGGTAACACTTGAGAAACAGACTAGTGTATCTTCATGGGATTTTCACAAAAAGGTTTTGTTGTTAGTGGTGGTGGTGGATTGTTGTGGTGGTGGTTCTCCTATTCAGATTAAACTGAGAATGCTACATATAACATTCTTTAAAGATCCATTCGCCAAGTGTAACAATTTCGGCCATGTTGATAGTAAAAAGACATTCCCCAGGTAAATGGTACCTCTCTGCCAGCTCTTCATCCAGCTCTTTCTGGCCTTCTTTCACATTATTCCTATTCTGAAAGCTTGCCTGCATTGGGAACATCTGACTCCATTTCTGACTCTTGCCATCTACATATTCACTCTCAGGTTGACAAAAATAGTATTAAGAATAATGCTATCAACCTAGAAGTGGTCGATTATGTCATAGGTTTCAAATTATTTTATATACAACAATACTTACACACACACATACCGCTCCAGAATCTAAGTGCTATTAAAATCATCTTCATTCCGGAGGTGGACCATGGAATGTTAGAAGTAAGTGACTCGTCCATGGTCAAGCATATCATAAAAGAGTGAGGACCTGGGTTCAGGCTTCACATCGGACCATGCAAACAATGCTTCCCCCTTTCCTTTTCTCTTTCCCCATTTGGTGCTCAGGTTATTGCACCTCAGGGAAACTTTTCTAAGGTATACATAGTCTTTCAGCATTGTGCAGTCTTCTTCTGGCTTGTCCTTTTTGTTCCATTTGGGAGACAAAAAAATTACCCCGCTCAGGACTGATAAGAAGGATGCTCTTGATAACATACTCTCAACTGTAACAAAACTCAATCCCCCAAAAAATTTTAATCTGTTCCATTAACCTTTAAAGTGACTATGATTCACTTTCAGAACTTCCGTAAATATCTCCAAGTGATACTCAGCCCCTCTCCATCCCGTGGGAAGTGAGTGAGGGTGTTTGGGTTGGCAGAGTAACTGGCAAGCATGATTGGCATGTACAATGGGATGCCCAGGGATGCTGAGCATTCCCGCAATGCACAGGACTATCCCACACAACCCAAAACGTAACTAGCCAGGATTACCAAGAGTGAACACTACTGAGAAACACTGAAAATGAAACCGGCTTCTATTTCACCAAAAATTCAGAATTATTACGTTATTCAATTATTATTTACGCTTTTATTTCATTTTATTTTTTTAGTAAAACACTGCGTGACTGTTAAATGTATATCATTTCAGTAAACTGTGGTTTAAATGGTGTCTCTCGGGCTGCCATAAAAACCTCACCATACTGTACGTATACTTTGGTTCTACTGGAAAATTGATTATAAGTTCCAAAAAACCAGTTTGCCGTACTGGAATCTGCCTGTGCAAGCTCATTATTGTTCTCCTCACTCTCCCCTTCTTTACCTGAAGGACAGGTAGGGCTCAGGCTCTTGAGAAACAGGCAGCTGAATTTATGATTTAGATCAGTTGCTCGATATGCTAAATAATCAAGATGTTTTATCAGACTGTATGATCTTTATATGTTCTGAGAGTTTCCCTACCCAAGCAGAGATCAGGAGATGGAATGGCAAGCAGTAAGACTGTACTTTTTCCTTATTTCTAGGGAGTAACAAAACAGTTAGTTCTGGCTACATTTGCTGTTAAACTGTTCCTCTGCTGTGAATGGGTTTATTTTCTGCTCTGTCTCTTCTTTCCAACTGCTTTACATTTTATATTGGCTGCAGAAACTGCTGATACGAACTTCTGAAAGCAAAATTAGATTCAGGATCGCCTCTTTTTATCCAGCCAGACTCTCCTCTAGCTTTTCTGCCTCTTCAGGATGACCTACATGACATTCTTTGTTTTTTTTCTTAATCTTTCCCCTTCCTTTGATCCCAGGAGAAGTTGGGTAAACTTTAGGATCCTGTTCAAGATTAGAGAAACATGTGTACTGGATTTTTACAGAAATCAAAAGGTGAGGGCACCCTCTGCTGGTAAATGAATGTTCCAAGGACGGGGGCTCAATTCTTGGCCAAGGGAGAGTGACCTGGCGTATGGGGGAGTAGGAGACTGCTCACTAGCAGGAACATTCCCTAGAGGAATCCTCCAGAAGGAAACCTTCAAGAATGAGCACTAAGAAAGCATCTCAGATTTATCAGGCTCCATCAACGCTCTTCAAAGAGTCAGGGCAGCACATTACTTAATGTGATGCTGATCTATGATACCAGTCAGTCTCTCCCCAAGAGTTATACTGTTGGCTTCAGGCCAAGATCATTATTTTTTTCTCATTATTTATGATTTCCTTGAGAATCAGATATTAGTTAACTCATGTGGAAAAATGAAACAATTCAGTTTTAGGTTTTTCTTTTCTCACACTATCAATAGGATATGCCTCCGTGGAAACGACCCCTCATGTCTGACACCAGGTTACCACAGGACCTGGAGTATTACCATGTTTAAGGGCTCATACTTCTCACATGCCTTTTTTTATACAATGACAAAATGCCTTTGTCATTTGACTCTGCTCTTAGGAATGGACCGATATCTCACTGCCTATTTGCCTACAGTCACTGCCTAGTTCAGGCTAACCCATTGTCTCTCAGAACTCCCATTATGACTTCCCACCTCCAGTCTTCTCATCCTCTAATGCATCCTCTAAAGAGTTGCCAAGGTTCCCTCTCTAAACAACAGAAACTGTCCATGTCACTCTGTACTTACAATCTATCGGGTAAAATCCAAGCTCCTCCATGACTTCTCCCCGCCTTCCTTGCCTACTTGAAACTCAGCAAGATGGTCCTATAGTGGGTTCACATTCTTCCTCCTATTTGTAACCTCTGCACCTGTGTTCAAGCTGCACTTATGCCTAGAATGCTCTTTCGAGTCTTATTCTCCATTTGCTTGGCTTATTCCTGGTCATCATTTTAGGCTGACCCAGATTCTCAACCTCTCTCTGTCCCCCTCCCTGAACACACCAACCCTCTCAGCTGCGTTAGTGTATATATCAACCATTCCACTTTACTCACTGTGATATAATTACTTTTGTGCAAGTTTGCCTCCCCCATTAGACCTTAATAATAGGAAATGGCTTGATCATCTTAGAATCTCCATCTTTGTGAATGAATCAATTCATGAAATTTGAGTCTAATAAAATTCATGAAGTATGAGCCTAATAAAAACATGCACTCAGACCCCTTTCTATATCCATATGACCCTGTCAGGACCCCGGTTCTCCAGACCCTCTTCTTCATCCCAGAGAACAAGCAAAGTCCAGATATCAAGGAACACTGTTTATAAGCTCAGGCCTAAAACGCAAAGCAGAGATACTCTCAGAATACTCCCAGTATGGACAGAGGTCCCTAAGAGGTCCTCCTCAATGTAGAATCCAGACCAGCAGTGACTGAGATTTTAAAACTAGAAGTCTCCATATTACTCTCCCTGCCAAAAGTCTGTCAATTTCTCCCCAACATCTACAGGACAAAGTCCAAACTCATCTGCCTGGAATCTGAGGCCTACTGTAATCTGTCCCCAACATAATTTTCTTGCTTTTGCTCCCTCTCTTCTTTTACACAATCCCTTTGGCTCTCCTCAAATCCTGCATTAACACTTGCAACCTTTAATGCCATTTCATGTGTTATGTCTCTGGTAAGAAAAAAAGAAAAAAAAGAAAGAAAGAAAAAAATCCCTTTCCTTCATTACCACTTAAAAACAATGCTAGCCATTCTTCAGTTCTCAGCATTGAGTAAGTCCATTAGAGCCCAAAGTAATCATTTCCCCCTTTGAAATTCTATAGCACGTATGCTCTGTACTTTTCAGTTAACATTATTTACTTAGCATTTGCATAGTTCCTTATGGCTATCAAACTGCTTTATATTTTGATTACTCTTTTCAAATACGGCTATCATATCGATAGTCAGATTGGCAGCTCATAGAGGTCAGCATCATGTCCTTGTACTTTTGCATGTTGACATGACTCCAAACCTTGACTATTGTAATAAACATAATAAACATTTGTTGATAATGTTGAAAATCCCATTTTGGGGCTCCACACAGAAAAAAACAATAATCATAAATAAAATCAATCCTTCATACATAATCTGAAATGAGTCCTAATCTCCTAGGCTTCTTCAACTGGACATGTATTTTCTATAGAAGTAATAACACATGTTTTGATATGGCCAGGAAAAGAAAAGTTGACTACCAGATTAATAAGCCAGAACTAAGAAAAAGACGTGTCTGCTAATGAGACAAGCATGGGATAGTGACAGGGGAAGAGGACCAGGTGTCAACAGACAATAATAACACACACACACACACACACACACACACACACACACACACACACACACTTAATCAACCATAGGAATATAGTTTTTAGAGAGCGCACCAGTAGTCAAAAGTTTGGCAGGAAATCAGCATCAGGGAAGTCCAACAAAAGATAATAATCTTATAAAACATACACAGGAAAAAAAATGGCACATGGAAGTAGTACAACACCATGGTTAAGAGGCCAAAATTTGATGGTAAGTGTATCTGGTTGGATCCTGACCATGCCACCAAATTTGGAAAATTATCTTCCACAATTTGAGGAACATCAATTTCGTCATTTCATAGCTTGGTTGTAAGACTCAAATGAGATGTAAAAGCACTTACTATATACGTGGTAAACAATAAATATTGGTTGCTGTTACAAATAGTAATAGTACTATTATTGTTCTTGTTATCAATTGAGAACTAGGGACAAGCAATATTTGAAATTTCAGACTAGTAGGCAGGCAAAAAACTTCAAGAAAAACTCTCTGCCATTCCTGGACAGTCTTGCAGGAGCAAACTTGGCTAGAATACCAGTAATAATCAAAATCTGGAAATACAATCAAGGCAGAAACACATTAACTAGATTGGTCTGCAAAAGGGAGAGACGGTCTGAGAGACAACTTTCAGCAATGAGAATTATATGGTTAGACAGAGAGACAGACTTGTTACAAAGGTCCAGAGACCACACTATAAATTTTTCAATGCCCGTCCACTACTGAAATGCATGAATCCAGAGCAATAAAGGGGCTCAGCCTCCTGATGACATCAAATGACTGGGGGTAGTGCAGTAGGGAGAGACATGACCCAGGCCAATTGCAAACAAAAGCAAATACAATTATTGACCTCTGTATTAGTCAGGGTTCTCCAAAGAAACAGAACTAATGGCAGATCGCATACATATAATTAGCTCAATTGTGGGGACTGAGAAGTTCTAAAATCAGTAGCTGGCAAGCTGGAGAGCTAGGGGTATACTTCCAGTCTGAGTCCAAAGGCCTGAGAAGCTGGAGAGTCGATGATGTAAGTTTCAATCCAAGTCTGAATCCAAAAGCAGGAAAAGACTGATGTCCCACCTCAAAAGTGGTCAGAAAGAGAGTTCTTTCCTGAGAGTTTTTATTCTCTTTAGCCCGTCATCAAATTGGATGAGCTACACCCACACTGGGGAGGACAATCTATACTATGCTTTACTCAGTCTATAAATTCAAATGTTAATCTCACCCAAAAACACCCTCACAGATACACGCAGAATAATATTTAATCAAATATGTAGGCAAACTATAGCCTAGTCCAGTTGATACATACAATTAACCATCACAAGCACCAGGTTTTGTACAAGGCACTATAATGGTAGGTGCCTGTGGCTTCCCGTTTACAGCACTGCTGTCAGGGGGATTTACACTATTGATGGAAGTGTGCTGTGTGCATTCACTAGAGTAGCTGCTAGACACATGTGGCTGTGGAGCACTTGAAATGTGCTTTGTGGCCCTGGGAAGCTGAATTTTAAATTTTCATTCATGTAAGTATAAGTAGCCATATACCTATGGCTAATGATTACCATATTGGACAGCACAGAGGTCTAGAGAAAAAAGATGATAAAGAAGTAAACCAACCAGTAATTCTAAAACATAAGGCATATGCAGGGAAAAGATAAAGTTCTGGTTGAGGGATGGGAGGGCAGATTTATTTAGATAGAGTGGTCAGGGAAAGCTGCCCTGAAGAGGTTGTCAGTGTTTAAGCCAAAACCTAGAGGCCCAAATCTTGAGAAGCAGCAGCCAGATGAAAAATTGAAAGAATAGATTCCAGGCAGGAGGAACCACATCCACAAATGCCCAAAGGTAGGAAAATTCTTATTTGCTTTGAGCGACTGAAAAAGCCACTCAACTGGGGGGTAATGGAAAATGTGTTGAGAGGAAAACAAGGGCAACCTATTACGAGAGCAGAGGGCCACAGTTAGAGCTTGGATTTTATTTGAGGTAATTAACCTTTAAATTTTTAAAAAAATCATTTTGGCTTATTGCTGTGTGGATAATGTGTGAACCTGTGGAAAGATGCTTCGTGTGTGTGTGCGTGTGTGTGTGTGTGTGTGTGTTTTGCTTGAGTGAATTTGCTAGTTTGACTCTCTTGATCACAATATAATCTCTTTAATATTAATGTGTATGTGTATTCAAAAAGAATATATACTTTGCATCAATATTAATTCATCTAAAATTAATGACATGATATACATATTTTCTTGAGCTTTTTTTAAATACAAGAGGACAAAAACAATCTCCTAAATATGCTGATAATAAAGAAAGGTTCTGTAGTTAGAACTATCCAATAGACACATTTTTTAAAAGTACCTATGCATAGACCAGTTACATAAATGAAATAGCTGCATACAAATACATAAGATTATCCTTAGATTCTTGAGAGAAGTCATTTTCTGGTTGTAGAAAAAAGACCAGAAGGAACTCAAGTTAAAAAGGCAACCATGAACATAGGAGCATATATATCTTTATGGATAAATGCTTTCAAATTTTGGGAGTAGATAGCCAGGAGAGGGATTGCTGGGTCATATGGTAATTCTATTCTTAATTTTTTGAGGAACCTCCACACTGCCTTCCATAGCGGCTGCACCAGTCTGCATTCCCACCAACAGTGGATGAGGGTTCCTTTTCTCCACAGCCTCTCCAACACTTGTTATTATTTGTCTCGTGGATGATAGCCATTCTAACTGGGGTGAAGTGATATATCATTGTGGATTTTATTCTGATTTCTCTGATGATTAGTGACATTGAGCATCTTTTCATATGTCTATTGGCCATTTGTATGTCCTCTTTGGAAAAATGTCTCTTCAGGTCCTCTGCCCATTTTTCAACTGGGTTGTTTGTTTTTTTGTTGTTGAGTTGTATGAGTTCCTTATATATTTTGAATATTAGCCCCTTATCGGAGGCATTGTTTGCAAAAATCTCCCATTCGATTGGTTGCCTCTTTATTTTGTCGATGGTTTCTTTTGCTGTGCAGAAGCTTTTAAGTTTGATGTAGTCCCATTCATTTACACCTGAAACCTATGTAACTTTACTAACAATTGTCACCCCAATAAATTTTAATTAAAAAAATTATCTATGGAATAAAAAAGAGAGACAACTGTGAAACTGATTGATATCTAGAACAGACTAAAGCAAGAAGGGTTTATTAATTAACCTAGGAAATCAAAGGTTAATAAATTATTGTGAGGATATGTAGAACTGCTAAGCAGAGGGTAAGGCCTACTTGGGTTGCACTAAACACTGGAGAGAAAACTGAAGCTCATAGGTTAGAACTGCAGAAGATGCTATTTATGGCTGTGGAACTCTGGAATCAGTGAGGAAAGCAAAGCAATGTCCTTCTGTGGATGTCTTTAAAACAGAATAGATTCTCATCAGTCCCATTTGAAAGGTGTAAGTGTGATCTTGCCTAAAGGCAAGGTGACCAACAGAATGACTTTTCAAGGTCCCAGCCAGTCAGCCCGATGAGACTACACAGCTGATTGCGTGCTGTGATTTTCTTTTGTTTACCCATTGCTTATTGTTTTACACCACCATGTGGCCACGCTGAGTAGAAATGCTATAAATTTTGCATCTGAACATAGGCCTTGAGAAATGTCAATAATATATTCTCATACCCTTAGAATTGCAGTCTGTTTAAAATATGTAATGTGTAAAATCACCTGCATAAATATCCTTATGCATCATGATTCTTTTATGGTGCTAATTTGGAAAACAAAACTGGTACTTATTAATAATAACATGTCAAATTCTTTTATTGTGTATTTGCTATTGTATAGGAATGGGATTTGATTCATAATAAGCTAAGTTCATGACCTAAAAATCTTTTGTTTTAGATGCATATATATTTAAAAGCCAGATTCTGATCCTTTTACATTTAACAGATATATTAAGTAAATTAAATGTGACTTCAGAAACAATTTTGTAAAATGAATTCAAATATCGTATCAAAAGAATAGTAGGTTTGCTTGTAAGGAAACAGAGATTGCTGACACATGACTGAAGACATCATGTCAAAAATAATTTTAGATGCAACACATTAGGTCAACGATACCTTTCTTCTTTAATTTATGTAATAAATATGTCAGTATCCATTAGCATTTATTAAGCTCTCATATGAGCTAAATGTTGCATTGAATTCTACATTGGACAAATTAATTTGAAAAAGCCCACTCTATCACTCCATTTCCATGCCAGCTCCACTGCAAAAGTATCTGCTAAATATGGACAGGGAGGTGGCCCTAGAGTCAGATGTTTTATGTTGGGACTCTAAAAAGCTGTGTAACTCTGTAGGCCTCAGGTTCTTTGTAACAAGAATTTAAGTTTTTTTAGTTTAAATAACTAAGATAATGTTTACTCAGTAAGTCAACAAATATTTATTGTGTGACTGCCACACCAGGCACTGTTCTGAGCACTGTGGATAGAGCAATGAATAAAACCAACAAAAATCCTTGCCCTAAGGAAGTTAACATTCCAGTAAAGGGTCCATAGGAAATATTTTAGGCTTGGGAAACCATAAGGTCTCTTGTAACTGTTCAATTCTGCCATTGTAGCATAAAAGCAGTCATAAGCAATCCATAAAAAAATGCACAAATGAATGAGCATTGCTATGTTCTATTAACACTTTATTTGCAAACACAGGTAACAAACTAGATCTGACCCACAGACCATAGTTGGCTGACCCCAGCCATAGAGGAAGACAGCAATAAACACTGCCAAAACTAATAATAATCAAACAAACACTGTGTGGAATGGTGACAAGTACTATGGAAAAGTAAAAAGGAACAGTACGGCTAGTGTTGGAGTGTGTTGGGGTGGTCATCACTGAGAAAATAACACCTAGTAAAGACCTGAAGGAGGAGAACAAGTAAGTCGTGGGTGTCTAAGAAAAGAACATTCTAGGACAGGGACTGTCAAGTGCAAAATCCCAGAGGCGATAGTGTACCTGTTCTTTTTGTGGAACAGGAAGGTAGAGAGTTTGTCTGGAGTCAGAGTGAGTAGGAAATGAGATCAGAGAAGTAACACGTGACCAGATGGCACAGGACTCAAATGCCATTTTAAAGACTGGCTTGTACTCTGAGTGAGATAAGTGGCCTTTGCAGTTTTAAACACAGCAGTGACCTGCTCCAGCATACTAATTTTAATGAGATCGTTCTGGCTGCTGTGTTGAGAATAGAAGGATGAGGAAGCAGGGAATCCAGTTTCAAGGCTGTTGCAATAAGCCAGGTGAAACTTGATGGACCAGACAGTAATGGTGGAGGTGGTAAGAAGTGGCAGGATGCTGATATAGGTTAAAGATAACCTACTAGAATTTTACCTTGGATTGGATAGGAAATGTGAGAGAAAGAGAATAGTCGATGATGATACCAAGATTTTTTGCCTGAGAAATTGGATAGATGAGAAAATGACTAGAGATTAGGGGATGAGAAGTAAAGAGGATCAGTCTCTCGGGTGTGAAAATATTTAGCATGAAATATCTATCAGCTATCTGTCAAAATAGCCAAAGTAAAACCAATGAATCATTGAAATAGTCATTAGTAAAAATTTATTGTGCACACACCAAAAAGATAGTTTGCAAACTGGGAACATGCAAATCTAAACATGGAATGGGGCTCGGAGCTGTATTGTTATAAAGCAGCTTTTGTAGCAAGAAGGTATGACTGTTTATTCTTCATACTGATTGGTTATCACATTAGAATTTTTTAAATGATAGGGAATTGGTTAGTGGTTACCACATATCAACCTTGAAAAACACTTGAAGTTTTGCTTATGATTTTCAAAGGTGTAAGCAAAAGATGACCCAGCTCAAATTAGTCTTACAAAATAAGCTAAATAAATAAGCATTGTAAAATGAAGACTAAGAATTGAGCCATTGCATTAAGCAGCATTGAGACCACTGGTAGCATAGACAAGGGCAGTTTCAGTGGAGCAGTGGGAAAGAGAACTTTGCTGGTGTGCGTTCAAGCAAGAACAGGAAGAGAAAAAATATAGCTAGAGAGAGAATGCACACAACTTTTTCAAGGAGTGTTTTTTGTTCGGAGAGAAGGAAAAAATTAAGATGGTAAGTGGAAGGGAAGTGGATCAAGAGAAGCTTTTGGTGCGTTTTATTTTAAGATGGTAGAAAGAACAGCACTTTTGTGTGCTGGTAGAAAAGCTCCAAGAGGAAAGGAAAAATTGAAAGAAAGAATGTAAACATGAGAGAGAGGTGAGAGAAAGAGAGAGAGAGAGAGGGAATATTGCTGGAGCAGTTTCCACAGGTAGGCACAATACGATGAGGTCTGGTGCAGAAGTGTGGGTGGGTTGAGTTCACATTCTGCTATGCAAAGAGCATAACATGGTGCTTAGTGCTTGTTAAAGGCTCAGAACTGACAGCTATTAAAACACCAGCTGTCAATTAAAGGGTTTGGCTAATCTGATCATATAGTTTCAGTGCAGCTATAACATTCAGTAGATTAATGAAAGTAAGTCGAATAGAATAATGATAATGAAACAAAGACATTTAGAAGCAACATTGAATCACATTGATAAGCCTCCAGGATATTGGTCTACAGGTAAACAGAGATACCTGAAGGAAAGTAGGAAGAATGATAGCTTACTGTTTACATTCAATTCATGAGGTGCGTCAGCCAGAACCAAGATTCCACAAGGTACTTAACTCCTGGTAGATACTCTGAGTTGATTAATTGTCTTTGCCCTTTATAAAGTCAGCATGATGAAAAGCGCCTGTCTCTTGCCTCACAAATATTGCATGGTATGTTATTTCCATGCTTTTTTCATGTTCTTCGACTGATTTTTATACTGATTCATAAAGGCTAAGCTGTAGGGCAGAGCTATGTTAGGGAACCAGACAAAGGAAGGTGGGTGGTAAAGGCATAACTCCCATTTCCACTGGGGAAAAAAATGGCATTGGAACAACTACAATCTAGATTGTGATCCTAACATTAACACAATTCTGTGCTGGGTATTGAAAGAAATGCATTATACATAAGAAAAACATCTCTGTAAACATGTAGTTTTATGACATCATATTTTATCATTTAATACTAGTTTCTTTTTTACTATTATGATAATTGTGCTTCACTGAGGGCAGGTAACAAATTTCAATGAATCTTAATTCCTCACTTGCTTCAATATAAATTTGGAAATGTGCTCCTTTGGGAAAAGACTTGACTCCCCAGGTATAATAAAATCATAGTTAAGAATGTAGCAATTTTGACAACACATCATTAGAGAAAAAGAAAGTTTTGGAAACTATTAATAAAAATACTAAAACTTCTAAATTTACATAGGTGAACTCAAAACCAAATCACCAAAAGATTTAGAAACGCAAAACAGCCCAAGAAACCCACTGTGGTGATCTATCTCCTTTCTCTCACAATTGTTCCAATACAAGTGTGACAATTACTAACATAATAGAAACTATCAATGTAGCTTTTACCTAACTCAAGACACTGTGTCTATAAGCCAAGATTATCTTTTACATTTGTTGAATGTTTCAAAGTTGTAAAGTTTCATTCCTGCAATCTGCACAGTACTTTTAATATAATGTGTATGTTGTCCCTGAAGAGAAAACAGTAGACGGAAATTTTTAGGGGGGCCTGTGGCCAAAAGGCATAGAAGCTGGTGTCTGACTACTGACTGATGATTTTACTAATGCAGGCCACCTGTTGCTCAACCTAGTAATTCATTTATCTTAGTTAGGCAAACGATGCCAAATCCAGCCCAGCACATATTTTTGGGAATAAAGTCCTATTGAAACACAGCCCCATATACAGGTCATAAAAATGGCAGCATGAGTTGAGCCTTTGGAAATCTCCCCTGGAATTTACAACAAATTGAACAACTATAACTCCACAAAGGACTCCCTGCACAGCAGACAGGCAAGACGAAGAGGCTCACTACTGAAATCACCTAAAGGTGGGCAAATTGCACAAGCGGGGGAGGAGGGAAGGGAGAAGTGTGGAGACGGGCCGCGCGGGCGCAGGACGCAGACCTAGCTCAGTGCTCCGAGCTCGCTGCATCCTGGAACTACTGCAGCTATGGGAGAAGGAAGAACTCAGACTGCTAGGGCTGCGTTTATGCCCCACAGGGCTAAAGGGACAGCATATAACATGGCTAAACCCAACGGTCATGGCAGAGACCTCAGAGCAAAGACTGAGGGAAGAAGACTGAAAATGGCAGTTTAAGCCCTCACTGCCAAGCAGAGAACGGAAGCCTTAGGCACTGAGACTAGCCGCCCCCTCCCTACCCTCCCAGAGCTCGCCCCACCCCCACCAACCCAGTGTTAGAAGCAGAACAGTAGCAGTGTCAAATCAAAAGAACAGAATATTTGCAGTTCTGAGAACTGTGGTCCACAGACATGAACTCGCACCTCAACTAGTTCTGGCATAGTGGAGGGAGCTGTGGAAGCAGGACTGGCTGTGATGGTGGTCGCCAACATTGCTCTGGGCCACCTCTCACAACTCACCCCGCCCCTGTCCCCACCTACCTGGGCGTATCCCTGCAGGAGTAAACAGAGCTGCTGAAACATACAGGCTCTGAATCTGGTGCAGGAAGAGCTTTGGAACTTCAGAAACTCTCCATATCACCCCACAGAGGTGGTGCCGTATGATCCGGGCAAACTGTTCACAGAGGAGAAGCCCGCCTTCCAGGGAATCCCCCCATTGTGTGAGAAGCTGGAATGGTGCAGAGAAAACATAACACTACAGTATGAGAGAAAACAAAAGGCTGCAGTCAGAGAGAAAAATAAAATACCTAACTGGAGGGGGGGGGGAGAAGACCTCTTTCTATCAACCTGTTGCAGAACCCACTCCTGTAGATGTCTAGGAAGAGAAATAATAAATCATTAATTGCCATGAATAACCAAGGCAACAAGACAGATCAGAAAGAAAAATGAAAAGTCTCCAGAAAATGAACTTAAAGATATGGAAATATGTGACTTAAATGACAGAGAATTCAAGATTGCAGTTCTTAAAAAACTCATTGAGATGCACGAAAACACAGACAGGCAGTTTAATGAACTCAGAAACACAATCAAAGAACAATATGAACATTTTGCCAAAGAGATTGAAAGTTTTAAAAAGAACCAAATAGAATTTCTGGAGATTAAAAATTCCAGAAAATAAAAGAAAAAAGAATGAAATAGTCAGCTTAGGTAGTAGAGTTGAGGAAAGAATCACTAACATCAAAGAGAGACACCTGGAAATGACACAAATGGAAGAAGAAAGAGAGGTGAGACTTAAAAAAAAAATGAAAGAACTCTACAAGAACTTTCTGACTCCATCAGAAATAACAATATAAGAATAATGGGCATACCAGAAGGAGAAGAAAGAGAGACGGGAACAGAGAGTATATTAAACAAATAGTCAACAAGAACTTCCCAAACTTGTGGAAAAAACTGGATCCTCAAATCCAAGAACCAAATAGAACACCTAATTACCTCAAACCCAACAGGCCTTCTCCAAGGCACATTGTATTGAAGCTGTCAAAAATTAACAACAAAGAAAGAATCCTTAAGGCAGCCAGGGAAAAGAAGGTGGTAACCTACAGCGGAAAGCCCATTAGAATATCATCAGATATTTCAGCAGAAACTCTACACCAAGAGGGAGTGGAAATAAATATTCAAACTATTGAAAGACAGAAATTATGAGCCAAGAATAATATATCCAGCAAAGATATCCTTTAGATATAAATGAGGAATAAAGACCTTTCCAAACATACAGAAGCTGAGGGAATTTTCTAACACATGACCTGCACTACAAGAAATACTAAAGGAGACTATTCAACCAGCATCAATAGGGATAAATTGTGGCAACCAAAACATAAAAGGGGGTAGAGTATATTCCTGAACAGCAATATGGGAATGGAGAAAAGAAGCATGCTGAAGAAAATGGAATACTCTAAATATCAAACTTTCTTTTACATAAACTTAATGGTAACTACTCCAAAAAAAATCCAGAAATGAAATATATGATGTAATAAAAGAAGAAACAGAGGGGAAAATCATAGAATACCACCACACAGAACTAATAGACAACAACAAAAAGGCAAAGTAACAATGGAGACACAGTCTTACCAGAAAACTAAAGATAGAATGATAGAAAATCCTCACATATCAATAATCACCCTAAATGTAAATGGACTTAATTCACCAATAAAAAGTCACAGAATAGCAGATTGGATCAAAAACCTAAATCCAACCATATGCTGCCTCCAGGAAACACATCTTAGATACAAGGACAAATATAGACTCAAAGTGAAAGGGTGCAAATTGACACTCCAAGCAAATGGTATCCAGAGAAAATCAGGAGTAGCCATACTGATATAAGATGAAACAGACTTCAGGATAAAAAAAGTAACAAGAGACAAAGATGGACATTTCATAATGATAAAGGGGAATATACGATAAGAAGACGTAACAGTCATGAATATTTATGCCCCCAATCAGGGAGCACTGAAATATACCAAGCAGCTACTAACAGAACTAAAGGGAGAAATTGACCAAAACACAATTATACTAGGGGACCTAAATACATCATTGACAGCTATGGATAGATCATCCAAACAGAAAATAAATAAAGAAATAGCAGCCCTAAATGGCATATTAGATGAAATGGACATAATTGACATTTATAGAGCACTTCATCCTAAAACATCAGACTATAAATTTTTTCCTAGTGTGCATGGAACATTCTCAAGGATAGACCATATACTGAGACATAGCACTAGCCTCAGCAAATTTAGGAAGATTGAAATCATACTAAACATATTCTCTGATCACAGGCTTTCAAATTGGATATCAACTGCAAAGAGAAAGCAGAAAAAAAAACACAAATATGTGGAGATTAAACAACATACTTTTAAAGAATGACCAGTTCAAAGAAGAAATAAGAGGAGAGATCAAAAGATACATAGATACAAGTGAGAATGAAACTACATCCTACCAAAATTTTTGGGATGCAGCAAAAGCAGCTTTAAGAGGGAAAATTATATCATTACAGGCCTATCTCAAGAAACAAGAAAAATCCCAGATAAATAACCTCCTGTTACACCTTAAAGAACTAGAAAAAGAAGAACAAATGAAACCCAAGGTCAGCAGAAGAAAGGGAATAATAAAAATCAGAGCAGAACTAAATGAAATAGAGAACAAAAAGACAGCAGAAAAATTAATGTGACAAAGAGCTGGTTCTTTGAAAAGATTAATAAAATTGACAAACACTTGACTATATTCACTAAGAGAAAATGAGAAAAGACACTAATAAACAACATTGAAATGAAAGAAGGGAAGTTATCATGGATGCCACAGAAATACAAAGGATTATCCAAGAATTCTATGAAGGACTATATGCCACCAAATTCAATAATCTACAAGAAATAGACAAGTTCTTAGAAACATATAGCCTTCCTAGGCTGAATCACGAAGAACTGGAAAATCTAAATAGACCGATCACCAGTAAGGAAATTAAATCAGTCATCTGTAACCTTTCCAAAAGCAAAAGTCCGGGACCAGATGGCTTCACTAGTGAATTCTACCAAACCTTCAAAGATGACCTAATACCTGTCCTACTCAAAGTCTTCCAAAAAACTGAAGAAGAGACAATACTCCCTAACTCATTTTATGAGGCCAACATTACCCTGATACCAAAACCTGGTAAGGATAACAAAAAAATAAAACTACAGACCAATATCTCTCATGAATACAGATGCAAAAATCCTAAACAAAATTCTAGCAAATCAAATGCAACAATACATTAAAAAGATTATTTATCACAACCAAGTGGTGTTCATCCCAGGGGCACAAGGATGGTTCAACATACACAAATCCATCAATGTGATATATCACATAAACAAAATCAAGGACAAAAATCATATGATTATATCAGTTGGTGCAGAAAAAGCATTTGACAAGATGCAACATCCATTTGTGATTAAAACACTCAATAAAACAGGTATAGAAAGAAAAAAGCTTAACATAATAAAGGCCATATATGACAAACCCTCAGCTAATATCATAATTAATGGTGAAAAACTGAAGCTCTTTGCTCTACATTCAGGAACATGACAGGGCTGTCCCCTATCACCTCTGCTTTTCAACATAGTGTTGGAAGTCCTCGCTAGAGCAATCAGGCAAGACAAAGAAATAAAAGGCATCCAAATTGGGAGTGAAGAAGTTAAATTGTAATTCTTTGCAGATGACATGATGCTATATAGAGAAAACCCTAAAGACTCCACCAACAAGCTATTAGAAACCATAAACAAATACAGTAAAGTTGTCGGCTACAAAATCAACGTACGAAAGTCCATCGCATTCCTATATACTAACAATGAAATCTCAGAAAAATAAATTTTAAAAAAATCCCTTTTGCAATTGCAAACAAAAAGAATAAAATACCTAGGAATAAACTTAACCAAGGATGTGAAAAACCTATATGCTGAAAACTATAAGACATTTTTAAAAGAAATTGAAGAAGACACAAAGAAATGGAAAGACATTCAGTGCTCAATTGGAAGAATCAACACAGTTAACATGGCTGTATTACCCAAAGCAATACACAGATTTAATGCAATCCCCATCAAAATCCCAATGGCATTTTTTAAAGAAACAGAACAAAAAAATCATCACATTTGTATGGAACCACAAAAGACCCCGAATAGCCAAAGCAATCCTAAGAAAAATGAACAATGCTGGAGGTATCACACTCCCTGACGTTAGCTTATACTACAGGGCAGCAATAATCAAAACAGCATGGTATTGGCAGAAAAACAGACACATAGAGCAATGAAATAGAATTGAGAATCCAGAAATAAAACCACATAAATATGGACAGATAATTTTTGACAAAGAAGCAAAAACACATACAATGGAGAAAAGACAGCCTCTTCAATAAATGGTGCTGGGAAAATTGGAAAGCCATGTGCAAAAGAATGAAACTGGACTGCTGCTATATGTCACATGTACCAAAATTAATTCAAAATGGATCAAAGACCTAAGCATAAGACCTGAAACAATAAACTACATAGAAGAAAACTTAGGTACTGAACTGATGGACATTGGGTTCAAAGAGCATTTTATGAATTTGACTCCAAGGGCAAGGGAAGTAAAAGCTAAAATAAATGAATGGGACTATATGAAACTTAAAAGCTTCTGCACAGCAAAAGAAACCATCGACAAAATAAAGAGGCAACCAATCGAATGGGAGAAGATGTTTGCAAACAGTACCTCCGATAAGAGGCTAATACCCAAAATATACAAGGAACTCATACAACTGAACAACAACAAAAAAACAAACAACCCAGTTGAATAATGGGCAGACGACCTAAAGAGACATTTCTCCAAAGAGGACATACAAATTGCCAATAGACATATGAAAAAATGCGCAACATCACTAATCATTAGAGAAATGCAAATAAAAACCACAATGAGATATCATCTCACCCCAGTTAGAATGGCTGTCATCAAGACAAATAGTAACAAGTGTTGGAGAGGTTGTGGAGAAAAAGGAACCCTCATATACTGTTGGTGGGAATGCAGATTGGTGCAGCTGCTATGGAAGGCAGTGTGGAGGTTCCTCAAAAAATTAAGAATAGAATTCCATTTGACCCAGCAATCCCTCTCCTGGATATCTACCCCAAAAATCTGAATATATTTATCCATAAAGACAAGTGTGCTCCAATGTTCACTGCAGCTTTATTTACGGTGGCCAAGACGTGGAAACAACCAAAATGTCCTTCGATAGATGAATGGATAAAGAAGTTGTGGTATATATACACAATGGAATACTATTCGGTTGTAGGAAAAGATGAAATAGTACCATTTGTGACATGGATGGATCTTGAGATTATAATGCTAAGCGAAATAAGTCAGACAGAAAAATTAGAGAACCATAAGATTTCACTGATATGTGGTGTATAAACCGAAAAAAATAAAAGAACAAGACAGCAACTGAAAGAACAAAAACTCACCGACATAGACAATAGTTTAGTGGTTACCAGAGGGTAAAGGGGAAGGGGGGCTGTAGAAGAGGGTAAATGAGGTCTAACATATGGTGATGGAAAGAGAACTGACTCTGGGTGGTGAACACACAATGTGAGATATAGATAATGTGTTACAGAATTGTACACCTGAAATCGATGTAACTTTACTAACAGTTGTCACCCCAATAAACTTTAGTTTAAGGGAAAAAAAAAAGAAACACAGACCCACTTCATTTGTATACTTATTGTCTATAGCTACTTCCGCAAGACAAAGTTGAGTAGTTATAAGACCACATGACCCACAATGTCTAAAATATTTTCTATGTAACCCATTACAAGAAAAAGTTGCCCACCCCTGGTTTAATTAATACCTGGTGTCATCATTAAACAATATTTGTGAAGCCATATGTACATATCCAAATGTTAATGGAAGGAGGAATCAAAAAGCCGAGTCAGTCGTCACCTAAGAGCACCCAATTTCTATAAATACAGTATATGCTGTCCTTGAGAGTGATCTTTTTCATCAAGACTTTTCACTGATTTCTTCAATTCAGAATCTATTAAATAGATTTCTATTAGGTAACAGGCACATACATGTCAAGTAGACTTCCTTTTTAGGTAGTCATGGGAAGAAAATTTTCCCGTGTTTCTACCAAACTGCAAATGTTTGAAATCCACATTTGCCCCTCTCTAGTCTATGATTTTTATAACTTGTTTCTACCCTATAAATATTCACACGACATCAAAACCTCCTGCCTCACTTTATCTTATTAAACTAGAGCTTTGAAAAATATAAAAGGATTCTTAAAAGATTAGTTATCCTTAAATTATTGTCACGTATGCTGAAATGTCAGTGAACAGCTTCTTTCCAATGCCACACGTATAAAAACATTGAGCTGCGAATAGTCTTTCAAAATGGTGGTATTTTTTTATTGTTAATTTTTAAAGTCCCAATTTTTCTCTGTTCTGAGCAAGAATCTAAACATTTTAATTCTTTCAGCAGGGTACTATAGTAAGTTTATAGCTGCTGTGCCTTAGACAACCTACATTTAAAGAAGGAAAATTTCTAATTCAGTTTACAATGATGTCAAGAAACAACACGTATCTGCAGGCAAAGATAAGAAAAACATTCAGGGGTACACAGTGATAGCTCTACTTAAATAAATAAACTTTTGGTACTGGTGATTAGGTACACAGGATTATTATATGTTTAATTGGCTAACGTGACAATTTGGAATTACTTCTAGTCACATTTAATTGGATTTGGAATCTCTAGAGAAAAGAAATAGAGAGGCTTAGTAGAGAAACAGTCATAAAAGTAAACTGTTTTTCCAAAGGGTGCTAAAGCAATGAATTAATATCCATTGCACAATAGTTTTTAATATCCCCTCAGCTTATAAGACTAATGCAGTGGTTGTATACATTAGATACTAAAACCAATTCAATTAAACTCAAAGTTTGGGGGGGAGGGAGTGTTTGTTTTATTGGAAATTTTTTATTTTCAATTTTAAGGAGGTTAATTTAATCAGAGGTGAATAATCTTTAATTCACATAAAGTCTAAGGTATGTTAAATACCAGTCTAATAGTTAACTATATACGCTATGCCAGGTTTGAAGGCATTTTAGAGTACATGAAATACGTTACTCTATAAATGCTTTGAAGCTTAATAAAAGGCAACCAAAACAAAGCATTCTCTCATAGTCTTTAAGCACTATTCTTACAGTGTACAAACAGAAAAAACCCATCTAGAAAACAAATGGCTTGTTGCTTCTCTTATAGTTTTAGTTTAGCTACCAAAAAAAAAAAACAAAAAAAACAAACAAACAAACCACTTTCTACATTCTAAATTGTGCTTTATGCTTTGTTTACTATTAGTCTAGTGAAATTTACACATTACAAAATCTTTTTCCTCAACATTTATATGTACTTCCTGTTAAGATCTTCTTCCTATAAATTTGTTTTTTAAAAAAATCTGTCCTTGTTCCTAGGAGTGCCATGATTGCTGACTACATGTTCTGGCTCTGTGGACGAAGTGAACAGGGTATAAGCAAGCTCATCAAACTGTATTGGCAGGTAAAAATTGATATCTGAACTAGGAAGGAGGAACCCATCTCTTTTTTAGAACCAAAATGAAGGATTGGTGCTTAAAAAACTGCTGAAAAAGGTAGCTCTGGGCATATCAATAAGAAGGACACTACTCAGTAGTAATGTATTTATAATGGAGTAGATTTTCTGAGACTAATTTTAAGGGCAAAATTCAAGGTTGTTAACCCTTGGCACATACCTGTTTTACAAGCCAATAAAAATTTTAGACTTCCTAGGAACTATTTTCCCAGGCCTGCTGGAATAACATGATCCTTTAAAATATCAGCATTGTATTTTCATAGATTCTTCTTGATCTGTGACCTGTAAAAGCCGATACTAGGAGTAATAACAATTACAAAATAAAGGAAAATGGAAAGATCAGTTATATTTGTTGGGTAACATTTAGTATTTGGAACACTTAATCAATAACACGGTGCAGATCTGTTTCTTATTTATTACTCAAAATGGCAGCAAGAAGTCATACCAAAGGTCAATTAGATGTCAAGAAGAGAGTCATAATTTCTTAGAATTATAAGGAGAATTTAGAGTTTACTAGTTCAATCTCATTCACCACAAACAAATGTGTTCTTGTCCTATTCTCATCCCCCCAACATAAACTATCAATGACTTTCTACTGAACTATATCCAGAATGATGAGCTCACTTACCCCCAAGAAACAACATCTAATTTGCTTATTATTAAATGGTTTTCCTCATTAAAGTGGATTTCTTCTCCCTTAAAATTTCCATTAACTGGTCCCCAGTGGGGCCACGTGGACCAAAGGGAAACCCATTTCCAAATGAAATTTTTCAAATATTTCAAAATCAACTACAAAGGCCAACTCCCTCCTTCATATCTTCTGCTCTCCATGCCATGTGGGGCTGTTTTTCTTTGTATTTCAAGATGGTTTAATTTAATTGAATATGAACCATTTGAACCAACTAGAATAAGGTCTGCCAAAACACTAATATAAAAGAGAAATAATCAACAGTCTTCTGATGCTTCCTGGTTTTTTTCACATTTTCACTATTATGTCTTTGCACTAGTTTTCTGTCTATCACGTTAGCTTCATTAGACAGTAAAGTATTAGGTTTACCATAGAAAAAGCTCAGTAATCTATGTAGTTCCATCTAAATATTTAGAGCTCAATTTACATACTATAAAAAATAAAAATTTAAATTAGTGTTACTCTAATTGAGATCTGTGATTTTTTTTAAATTGACAGTTAACAGATTAAAATTTTCATCTCAAAATTAATTATTAATTTGCTAAATTTAAGACTTTTCTACGGGAATCTGGAACATGCAAAACAGTAGTAGTTGCTGATAGGCATGGAAGTAAATAGTTGTACAGAATTGTTAGATGTGACAAATAAGCAAATAATGTGGGCTATAGATAAAGAAAGATGACTTTTTAATTAAAGCGTTTCAGAGGTTTCTGGAGAGAGGTGGGAAAGGAGTTAAATCTTGATGATTAGATAATATTTAGCAGACCTGGCATATACTAGGTCCCAAATGAATGTTTATTTTAGTTTGTTCATTCATTAAATAAACATGAGTACCTACTGTGTTTTCTACATGGAACTAAGAAAAAATAGGTCCAATGTTGGTTCACCCTAAGACAGATTAAGAGCTTGAAATTTGTGTTCATATTATTTTTGTTTCCTTTACCTTCCAAAGTGTATTAATATCACTATTCACCTCAAACTAAGAAAATAATTTCTAATAATACATGAATGTTTTCTATATTAAAAGAGAATAAATACTATTATTTTACTAGTCTACATTTACAAATTATAAGAAAAACATATTTCTCTTTGTATTCTTTTTTTCTCCTTTAATTTGAAGCAACTTGGTATATTGAACAACAGCCCTGGTCTGGAAGTCAGGTCTGATTCAGCCCAAGTTCTAACACCAAATACTTATCTCACCTAAGGCAAGTTAGTCTGTAGAAGAGCTTCAAATAGAAAATAAGACATGACATTATATTTGCATAAAGTGTTTGAGACGGTCTATTCTTAAGCCCATTTTAGCACTAAAATCTCATATTTTTAGATGTCCAAAAATGATGTCACAAATTTTAAGAAAAGAAGACACATAACTAAAAATTGCATCCTGCAGACAAACTCTATAAACTAAAGCCCTCTAACTAGCCCCAACATCAGCACACACACCATTGCCTCGCGAGTTGTATTCTTCCTTCTGCTAGCTAGCTTCTCCCTGATTTTAATTCAAATATATACATCTTCCCCCAAACCTTATTCTGCCCTAAATCAAAAAGGAGGCTTGGACATTGCCGGAGAGTGCCCAGTCCATGCCAACTTTAAAGAAAGTGATGCCTCACTATCCAAATCACCACGGCAACTACACTGTTGAATTTTGCCCCCAAAATCACAAACTAGGAATTATATTTGCATTATATTTGTAGAAATCTATTAAGACTGAATAGACAAAGCCTGGCTTTACTATCTTTGCAAGTAGAGAAATTACTATATATCTTCCTTTCAATTGCATAAAATCCCTACAACCCTGATCAAGTATTCTTTTTTAAATATTTTAAACAGGAATGGAAAATTTCAGAATGTAATAATTTGAGAACCAGTCTACACCCACTCTCATAGATCACTGACTTACAAACTCTTATATGCAAAAGAACAGACCTTTCCTTTGGTGAGCTCAAGAACACCTTTCAAGGGTATTAAGAATATTTTTTCATATCATCAACCTAGCAAGAAAAAAAAAAGGGCATAAACTCTATACTATATGACAGCTAAAACTGGAATAATCACTTTGAATAAAAGTGTTTGCACGTTATTCTATAGTGTCACCTCATCAGAGCTAGAAAGGGTTGGAAATGACTTGTCACCAGACCATACTTGCAAGCATGCCTCTGCAACCTGATAACCCATGTTCTGTAATCAGCCACCCTCCTCTTCTCACACACCTCAAGACCTCATCACAATTCTGAATTAGCAAAATGGAAAGTCCTAGTCAGGCTGAGAATTAGCTATTTGGAATCCTCTACTCTTACGAATTTTATATTGCTCCTAAAGTAATAATATAGTTCCAAGAAGAAATTTATAGTAAACTCTAGTTCACCTCCCAAGCCCTTTGCTCCTTAGATCCAGGACTAGATTTAAGTGGAATCGGGAAACAAACATACAAGATTTCCTCTTCTTCCACTCCTGTTTCCAGTTCCTGTTTTCCTACCTTCACTTTCAGCCATGCTCTCAGCCATATGGGTTGTCTTGTGTGTGGCTTTATCTCCTGCAATGTGAGTAACAGAGACTACTCTGATATGCAACACTCAACAGTGGAGTAAGAAAAGACGATAACAGCTAATTTTGTTGCAGAACTCCCATGAAACAAATGCAAAGGGACCCCACTGAACGAGCAAGCTGCCTGATAATCCCCTCCCCCACCTTAACTGTTCTTTTTTAATTTTTTTTCGTTTTGAGTCACAAACATTTTCTGAGAATCTGATTCCATTTACAAGCATCCGCCTAGAAACAATACCCATAAATACCTACATAGAGAAAAATGTGCTTACTATTTATTCGTATCTCGTTGCATTGGAAATTGATCTCCCACACCTATCGGGATACCAAAGCAGCATTTACAGAGAATTATGGCTTTCTCACTCTTGTGAGAAGGTTCTGCAATTTTCCTGGAATAAGAAATTGAAATATTATATTTGACATCTCATCAATGTCAACTTTTCAATTTGATGGCATGAGAGGTAAAACGCTGACTCACAGTCTTGAATATCTAATGGAGTCAGATCTCCTATAGCTCACAGTACAGAAGTAGTCATGCATCAAAAAATACCCCAATTCGTATTACAACATTTCCTTTGTCCTCATGTCAATGAGATTATGTTTGTTAAATCTATATCATCAAGGCTATTTGTGTCAGCAATTTGTTTCAATGTTAAAGCCACCCGAACAAAAAGTGACCTGTACAACAGGTAAGCCATTTGCTGAATGTCTATAGATTTTTGTACCTAGAAACTCACCAGACTTTGTCAGTCTTACCTCTAGTATTGGAAAATTCCTATTGCTATTTGACTCCAGCTACTTCATTTCAAGTAGCAGCTTGACCAAAAAAAGTTCCCAGTTTTCAGCAGTATCTCTAATAGTAAATTCAGCATTTCAATCAAAAGATTTGCTTCATTTATCTACTAAGATATCATCCATATAAAGCTAGTCCCCGAATGAACTTCTCACTATCGATTTGTTCTAAGAAGGGGTTTTCTTTTCTCTTAAAACTTTTTAAAGAGTTAACCAAACCAAATCATTTCTAAATTTCTTTTCTGGATTGCCAACAAACTTTTTTCATAGGAAAGAACCTCATGGTGTGTGCTCTTGTATCTTGACAAAGATCTACTGAAGAGGCACTGATTCGAGTTCTTGGCTCTGAGGATGGTGAAGACTTTCACAGCAGTAGAAAGACCTCTTTTGGGATTGTTGGAAGGGCTGCTGACACCAATACAGGTCCATGTAGAAAGCCTGATATGTGGAACATCTTTCCTTAGTGAAGAAGCAAAGGCTGAGTCAGTGCCAACTTCACAGGTCGTCCATCTGTGCAGAAAATACCAAGACTTTCCATCCAATTCAAGTTGTACTTGGCATTGAAATGTTCACCATTTCAGAGATATCAATGGCATAAACAGTTTCCAAAGAGGGCTCACCAAAAAGGAATATTTCTTTGGCGTAATTATTCGCAAAGGACAAAATCAGGAGCTGGCTGCACTGAGAAGACTTTCCCAGCCACATGTTAAAGGAAGAGGATGCACAGTCTGTAGGCCCCTAAAGCCCTTCCTTGGCTTTCAGGGGTTCACAGACCACAGGTTAAGATACTTGAGCTATCCTTTGTCTTTGCAACTGCCCTTTTTCTCTTTGGTACTGAGCCTAGCAGGAGCCATTTCTTGCTTCCAGCACTCAAAGCAAAAAATAGCACCCGGAATGCTGGTGTTATGCAGTGCCTCCTTAAAATGCAATGTAGTCATTCAAGCTTGAAACCTTTCCAATCCAGCATCTCCAGACACCTCTTAAATTAGTGGATACCTTTCTTCTTTACTCTCAAATTGTATTTGTCATTCATACTCATTCAGCAAATATTTATTGAGCACTTATTAGTAACTATGTGTTAGGCACTGTGCTATGTGTTGGAAATACAGCAGCGAACGAGATAGACATCACCCTGTCTTCAAGGAGTATATATTCTAACACAAATTATTTACCAAGAAAAATAGATGGTACTAAAATTAGACACCAATTCTTAATCTGTTTTTCTTCTAAGTGCCATCCAAGTGAATTTGAAAAAGCGGCTTAATATGTATTTGGTAAATTATTCAATCAACCAAATTAAATATTGGCTTGACGTGAAGCTCAAGCCAATAATGTTGAAAATATTTTGGAATAGTTGTTTTGTTTGTGATTTAAAAATTCAGTGCTTACATGAATTCAACAAGTAGTTGTGTGTGTGTGTGTGTGTGTGTGTGTGTGTGTTAAGTTCACAACTGTGGACAATTCTTGTGCTTTAGTTGAGTTTGGGATGCATCAGAATATTAGAAGGTTGTAGATTAGCAAGAATCTTTTGTCTCATTGGTTTCTGTGCTTCTTGGTGTCTCCACACAAATCCTAAAGTCTTAGCTATTAGCTTCTTCTTTCAAACATGGCAGTCAAGGCAGCAGCAAGCTAATGGATTTCTCTGTACTAACCAGAACACTGAACATAAGTTGATCCCTCATACTAATGATGAAGACTAACATTTTCACTCCAGTTCTTTGTTTTTCTTCTTGATATTGCAAAGTCATTCTATTATTAGTAATTTACATGGTTAAATTTTATAATGTCAACTTCAGAATAAAAATAAATCTTCAACGTGAAATTATAGGCAACAGAAGGTCAAGGAAACAGAAAAAAAATTTTGATTATCTTTAACAAAACACCTACATATTCTGGAGAAGAAAAATGTGTTCTCTCTAAAGATTTGCTCCCATGTGAAAAAAATGTTCACAGAAAGGAACAAAGTAGAAACATCATATGAGCATTTCTCTTAACAGCTTACATTTATAGTCTATTTATTTATTTATTTGTCAGGCTGAGAATTTATCAAATATTTGGACAAGGAGTACCTAAGAGCAACCCAGACCTTATAGTATCTAGATTACATAATATTTTCAGGCAAGAGAAAGAAATAAAAGGTATCCAAATTGAGAATGAAGAAGTTAAATTGTCGCTCTTTGCAGATGAGATGATGCTATACATAGAAACCCTAAAGTCTCCACCAAAAAGCTATTAGAAACAATAAACAAATGCAGTAAAGGTGCTGGCTACAAAGTCAACATGCAAAACTCCATTGCATTCCTGTACCCTAACAATGAAATCACAGAAAAAGAAATTAAAAAATAAATTCCTTTTGCAATTGCAACAAAAAGAATAAAATACCTAGGAATAAACTTAACCAAGGATGTGAAAGACCTATATGCTGAAAACTATAAGATATTTTTAAAAGACCTTGAAGAAACACACAGAAATTGAAAGACATTCCATGCTCAATAATTGGAAGAATCAACACATGGCCATATTACCCAAAGCAATATACAGATTTAATGCAATCCCCATCAAAATCCCAATGGCATTTTTTAAAGAAATAGAACAAAAAATCATCACATTTGTATGGAACCACAAAAGACTCTGAATAGTGAAAGCAATCCTAAGAAAAATGAACAATGCTGGAGGTATCACACTCCCTGACGTTAGCTTATACTACAGGGCAGCAATAATCAAAACAGCATGGTATTGGCAGAAAAACAGACACACAGACCAATGGAATAGAATTGAGAATCCAAAAATAAACAAACATAAATATGGACAGATAATTTTTGACAAAGAAGCAAAAAACATGCAATGGAGAAAAGACAGCCTCTTCAATAAATGGTGCTGGGAAAATTGGAAAGCAAAAGAATGAAACTGGACTGCTGCTATATGTCACCAAGTACCAAAATTAATTCAAAATGGATCAAAGACCTAAGCTTAAGACCTGAAACAATAAACTGCATAGAAGAAAGCATAGGTACTAAATTTATGGACATTGGGTTCAAAGAGCATTTTATGAATTTGACTCCAAAGGCAAGGGAAGTAAAAGCTAAAATAAATGAATATGACTATATCAAACTTAAAAGCTTCTGCACAGCAAAAGAAACTATCAAAAAAATAAAGAGGCAACCAAATGAATGGAAGAAGATTTTTGCAAACAGCACCTCCGATAAAGGGCTAATATCCAAAATATACAAGGAACTCATATAATTCAACAACAAGAAAACAAACAACCCAATTGAAAAGTGGGCAGAGGACCTGAAGAGACATTTCTCCAAAGAGGACATACAAATGGCATATCGACATACGAAAAAATGCTCAACATCACTAATCATCAGAGAAATGCAAATAAAAACCACAATGAGATATCACCTCACCCCAGTCAGAATGGCTATCATCAACACGACAAATAGTTACAAGTGTTGGAGAGGCTGTGGAGAAAAAAGGAACCCTCATCCACTGTTGGTGGGAATGCAGACTGGTGAAGCCGTTATGGAAGGCAGTGTGGAGGTTCCTCAAAAAATTAAGAATAGAATTACCATATGACCCAGCAATCCCTCTCCTGGATATCTACCCAAAAAATCTGAAAATATTTATCCATAAAGACATGTGCGCTCCAGTGTTTATTGCAGCTTTATTTATGGTGCCAAGACCTGGAAACAAGCAAAATATCCTTCCATAGATGAATTGATAAAGAAGCTGTGGTATATATACACAATGGAATACTACTGTGTTTCCCCGAAAATAAGACTTAGCTGGACCATCAGCTCTAATGCGTCTTTTGGAGCAAAAATTAACATAAGACCCAGTCTTATATTATGTTATGTTAGATATGACTCGGTCTTACATTATAGTAAAATAAGACCGGGTCTTATATTAACTTTTGCTCCAAAAGACGCATTAGAGCTGATGGTCCAGCTAGGTATTATTTTGGGGGAAACACGGTATTCGGCAGTAAGAAAAGATGAAATAGTACCATTTGTGACAACATGGATGGATCTTGAGATTATAATGCTAAGCGAAATAAGTCAGACAGAAAACGTAGAGAACCATATGATTTCACTGATATGGTATATAAAACTGAAAACAGCAAAAGAACAAGACAAACAAATGAAGGAACAAAAACTCATAGACAATAGTTTAGGGCTTACCAGAGAGAAAGGGGGGAGGGAGGCTCAAGAAGAGGGAAAACAGGGTCTAATATATGGTCATGGAAGGAGAACTGACTCTGGGTGGTGAACACACAATGTGAGATATAGATAATGTATTACAGAATTGTACACCTGAAATCTATGTAACTTTACTAACAATTGTCACCCCAATAAACTTTAATTTAAAAATATATATATATTTTCCCTGTCAATTGCCATGTATCATGCTTACATTCCCACCATTTTTCATTGAGTCTCTAGCCATCCCTAGGTCATATGCAAAAGAATTTTATTGGGAAGTATTTTATTGATTAATGGGTGACCCCTGAACACAACTGTGGGAATTAATTTATTTGAGACTTCTTAGTCTCTTTGGACACATGAAAACATAATCCTGAAAGAACAAGATGGAAGGAAAGGTAAACTCTGATGACAAAAGGTGACACAATACAAGCTCTAGTCAGGAAAGGTGACAGAATGTTTTGAAATATAGGGAATGTAAGTGGAGCAGAAGGACCTCATGAAGGCAACGGATATCTGTGCTTGACTCTGTGAAGGACGGGAAGCAAAAGGAAACAGGCAATATGAGCAATAGACAGAGATCAGGCCTGAGATTCACAAGACGTAACTGCTTTTTCCAGTGCTAGAATTCAATTTTGAATAAGACACTTCATTTCTATATTAGTCAGCTACTGCTACAACAACACATGACAAATACTGCTGTGTACCAAATCACTCTAAAACTCAGGGGCTTATAACAATAAGCATGTTGGCTTGGATTTTACTGATCTAGGCTGGTCTTGGCTGGCCTTAACTAGGTTGCCAATAGACCCAAGTATGATCCACATGTCTCTCATCCTCCCTTGACCAGTGGCTACCTGATGTCTGTTTTACTTGTGGCAAGATGCAGGATTCTCAGAGGGAATGCAAAACCATATAAGCACATTTCAAGCCTTTGCACATACCATGCTTGCTAATATTCCATTCACCAAAACAAGCCATGTGACCAAGCCCAAGGGCAAGGGATAAAATTCATCTGCTCACTGCAAAGCCATGACAAAGGTGTGCTATTGCTATAGGAAGGGGGAAATTGAGACCATCAACTCAATCTGCCACTACTGCTCTAGACTTTGGCTTCTGCTTCGGTATAACGAGGAAGTTAGCCTAGGTCAGTGGTTCTGAAACACTGGTCTAGTGACCAACTGTGTCAGAGTCACGGGTGACTGAGCACTGTATTTGTCTACTGCCCCCCCCAACTAGATGATTCTGATGTACAATCCTGGGCTAGTTGGTCTCTAAGGCCATTTACAATTTTTTTTTTTAAGTTAATGATTAACTTAGCCTACCATAGAGTTTTTTAGAGCTTCCCTAGATGCAAAGGTAGAGTGCCGGCTGACCTGCACAGGTGATGCTACATACCTGACCATGCCACTGATATAATGCATCAGCCCAGATTACCCCTTCAGTCTTCTCATTATGTAGACACCTCCAGTAAGTGAGGCAACCTGTGTTTCCTATTTGTAAAGGATAATAATGTCTCTCCCCTTCTCACCATGTGTAAGTTAGGTTTTCCTGCCCACCTAAGATCCCCAAAGCAAATTCCATGGCTGGTTCTGGATTCTTCCCTGCATTCAGTGTTACATTTCCTGCATTCAGGGCATTGCAAGATTTTTAGTCACTTGCCTACAAAGAGATTTTCTCATTATGATAGGCAATATTAAAATTCTCATTTTATGAATTCTCATATTTTTTCAGTTAAAAGACAGGCTAGAGAGAAAGTGTCCAAATTAAGATGAGAGGTAAAAGAGAACTTCCTTTCCTAGGTCTTGGGTAAAGATAAATGTAGAAATGAATTTCTCATCTAATTATTCATTCCTGTTTATATATTCTTTAATGATATGTTTCCATGGTTACAGCGTTGTTAAATGCTGCCTGTGTTTCATTTTGCTTTGATGCTATTTGGGGTACTATGCCAGTAGGGGAGGTTCACTTTTAAGTGAAAAATGTAATTGAGACATGTATTTGATCCAAGGTTGAGTGTTCCCGTGAAGGAGATAGTGACCGTGACATTATTTTCTGTTTATATAGTTTTGTGTAGTTCTTCTATTGACGTTCTGTGAGTGTCCCAGGCATTAGGAAGGCAGAAAGAAAGGGAGAAAAGGAAGGAGGAAGGAAGAGAGGGAGGGAAGGAGGAAGGAAAGCATCTGAACCATAAACATATTAAACTCGTGTACATTTCAATACTATTACATATATATATTTGGTGACATTGATTTTGCTAGACTGTCAAGTAGGTGAAGTTGCTTTTTAACTGACCCATCCCTTCCTTCTCCCCACAATGTCTCTCCTCTTCAACCCCACATGTACCTGCAAAGAGCCAAACCCTTCTTTCAAAAATGAGTCCAACATCCAGTTACTTCACCTCCATGTGAATTTTAGTCAGAGTGCCACATTTTCTCAGATTGTCTGCCTTTGAAGCCCCATTGTCACTGAGAAATAGACAGCTTTGTCTCCTGCTTCAAAAAAAAAAGAAAAAGAAAAAGAAAAAAAAGGCAGGCATCCAGATCTCCTACGAATTTGGAGACATGGCCGCAGAATATGCCCTGCAGGGGGCAGCATACTTCACTTGTACATCAGCCCACTATCAGCAAGTTGGTAATTCAAGTTACTTAGAAAATGGTGGCATCGTATCAAGCAAGAAAATTAATCCTCACCTACTCCTGAGAAAAATTTACTTCTTTTTTTTAATGATGCTGCTTTGGTTTTGCAGTAATATCAGTAGGGGATGAAAGAAGCCCACATTTAAACAGTCAGCTTCTCCTCCCACCCTCTCCTGAAAAGCTTTTTGGGTTTCTGACCGTTGTTAAGGAAGATAAAAGTAACCTCAAAATTTCTTTTCATTTTCCCTCATTTGAGAATGATATGGGTTTCAGAGATTTAAGGCAATTTGGGTCTTCTTTTACCTGAACAAATTTAGGTAAGTATAGCTGTTTGATTCCCAGGAGTCCTCTGGCTGTTCTGCTAGTTGCCGTAAGGTTTTTTTTGTTTATGTAGAAGCTTTGCCTTCCAGTTTAAATTTGTAAACATGTTGATTCCTTCTCTGTTTTTGTTTGCAAATCAAAATCAAAAATTGTTAAAACCAAATTTAGAGGTTTTTATGGTTATCTTTTATATTTCTCATTGATTTTTATGGGTTATTGATTTACAAGCTTACAGAGAAATTGAGGTCACTTTTTTTAAGCAGTTGGAGATATGGAATAACTATTCCATGAAATCATGACATTTTTTAAGCTGTGTTCACCCAGGTATAAGATAATTGGTAATGCTCAAAGCTTTTGATGTTTTTATTTGTATTCAGCCATTCTTTCGATGGTGTTGTACACGAATTAAAAATAAATTTTCCTCTTTTCTTGAAGTCAGATGATTGTATTTTCCTCACTAATTATTGAAGACTACCTATTCTACCTGTACTGTAGTTCCTGCTTAAATCATTTTCTTTGTTATAACCTCCCCTCTTCCAAATAATGAGAACTTGGCATTTTAAATGTCAACCTTTAACATGTGCATGATTTACTTTTTCTCAGGATCACAAGGTAACGTTAAGCTAATCTGTTTTTATCCAAGATAGCATAGGTGCTATTTCATAAAGTACAGCCTCAACCAGGAGCCAACAACCTCTGAGGGATAATAACCTCAAGGAAACCGTGGGAACACTATGTCAAGCCAAAAATAAAGAGATGAAAAACATGATAATAAGCAGGGCAAGTCTTCATTTCATTTATTCTCCATCAGGTGGGGATTGGCCTGCTTTAACATTCACGTGTAAGACACAAATCAGAGATAAGACTGGAGACCGGACACAGATAACTTGGAAGTATAGTGGCAGGTCTCTTGAAGATAGCCCTTCATTTCATTTAATATCACTTGACGCTGTAGCTCATTGTTGTCATCACAGAGTATGTATATATATACACACTTTGGCAAGTCCCTCACATTTCTCACTGATGCAGGTATCCGCATTCTGAGACACCTTAGTGACGGGGAGTCACACATAGGAGGACACCTGCCCCATAGTACTGTCCTACTTCAATCTATTGTCTAATACAAAGTCCTCTGGGAGGAGCCACAGACTGGAAGGGATTAATTATGAGCAAATAAGACAGAAAAAGAAGAGGTGTCTGGTTGCCAAACAAAGCTTACACTTCAGGAAAAAAAGAAATCAAGGGGAGATAGGACTATGCTAAAGATAAACTTTGAGTACTAGACTCCAGCACTGTAGAGACACTTTTCTATATGGCATAGTCGTCCCTTTTACTGGACTCCAGTTAGACCATCACCCCTCCTTGGTCTGTACCCCACCAGGGCCACAGATCTACGAGCTTCCAATATGAACATTTCCTTCATTGGAAGGCTCCTTTAGAACTTTTTTCTTCCTGCTAAGGGTTTCATTTCTGCCCTGTATTTAATAAGCTTTATAAAGGAGCCCTTCCTATATTGGCACTCCTATCTTAGTGCTGGACAGGGGTATAGACCTCATTTATGCACCCGCACCGCATGAATAGCTCAGAACAGCAGGCTCTGACTGACATGAAACTGATTTGAATCCCAGCTCTATCACATGTAAACTACTGCATAATGTATAATATAAAGACTGAGTGTTCCTCATCTGTAACATGGGATACCAATGCCTGTTTTCCAGTGTTGTCTTAACAAATAAACAGAATAATTTATTTACAGCACTTGTCCAATGCACCGTGACCACTCATTTAATTAATAAATGAGTTGTATAAACTCATCAATGAACTAAACAAAGTTTACATAGGCAGAGTATAAGGGCAGGTTGCTTTCTGACGACAGAAAGTTAGTCCTCGCAACCTATGTCTTGTCTCTAAATTAAATATCCTTGAAATCTTTTTACTTCTCCAATATACACTTTTTCAAGTGCATCCTTGACTTTTCCACTCAAAATCACCTTGCATAGTAGCTCAAGAGATAAAACAGATGCTTGATGGAAAAAGCAGTACAAGTCTGGGAACCAGGTCACCAGGTTCTTGTCCCAACCCTGCCATTAACCAGTTGTGTGCACCAGTGAGCCATACTTCAATCTAAAAATCACCAGTCAAGAAATACAATCAGAAAACAACATACAGTTAGGGAAAGGAATACCTACTTTCATAAAACTAAACAAAATATAGAGATGAAATGCACCATGACAGAAAAAGGGTCCCAAACTCTGTTGACATTTACCACTGAACACAGAGGCTAAAAGTCATTCGTTATATGCAATTATGCTTATGAAATAATTACAGTAATGTCGCTATTTATTGCTGTGATACCTTTTGGTGACACGTTTTAAGTCATCGAGAATAAAAGCTCTTTGGCATCCTAAAGAGTCTGGAGGCTGCTGAAACCCACATTTATCACTCTGAGTTTCTATCAGCTGGTGTTTCTCCAATGTGCAAGCAGAAAATTAGTCAGCGGCTTTAGAACAAGAACGTACTTTAAATTCTATTTATAAATTGTATGTATTTTGCCTTTAATAAGCTAGACAACCTCAAGCACACTATTTAAGTTTCCCTATCAAGAAGATTGTCATTTAATTTTTATAAATGCTTCTCTTTGAGACAGGCATGCTAATTGATAATATATCCTAAATCTGATGAGCGGCCAGTGGACAAAAATGGCCTTACTGTGGCCAGCAGGTCTGAAGGATGAATATTCTGTTTTGTGTTAGGATTAATTGTGTGAAGAGGATCTTGACCTAGTTTAGGTTTGATGTGATTCGTTTGTTTCTCTGATACTATTAGAGTCAAATCTTTGTCATCGTTCAGACAGGGGTAAGACAGTCATGGAAAAATAAAACGGAAAGTAATATGTGACCTTTGGCTCCCAGGAATTTATAATCTAATTAGAAGGATGGGAAGTTGCTCGTCGTTAAGAGAAACTACTGGTTTAGGAGACTTAGGTTACTGTCTTGCTTCTGTCTAATTTTGTGACCTCAGGTGAGTCACCGGAACTCACCACCCTCAGCTTCCTTGGTTATAAAGTTGAGTGATTTTAAAATAACTTAGATGCCTTTCATCTCCGTAGTTCTATGCCAAAAGGAAATGGAAATAAAATTTTGCTACAAAATATAAATGATTACAGACTAATACAGGGTAAATTTTAGGCATCAAATTCTGAAGTTATTCAGCTAATTGAAACATCGTATATAAAACCTTAACCCTATGCTAACCAGATTGGATAATGGATAGCAGTGTACATACATGAATACATAATATATGGATATATATATTGTGCACTGCTGGTAGGATTGCAGATTGGTGCAGCCACTATGGGAAAAACATGGAGGTTCCTCAAAAAATTAAAAATAGAACTACCTTATGACCCAGCAATTCCACTCCTGGGTATTTATCAAAAAAAATCCAAAACATTACTTTGAAAAAATATATATATATACACCACTCTGTTTACTATGGCACCGTTACAATAGCCAAGATATGGAAACAACTGAAATACCCATCAATAAACAGTTGGATACAGAAATTGTGGAGTATTACTCTGCCATAAAAAAGAATGAAAATCTTAACGTTGCAACAACATGGGTGGACCTAGAGGATATTATTATGATAAGTGAAATAAGTCAGACTCAGAAAGACAAATACCATATAATCTCACTTATATATGGACTCGAAAGAACAGAATAAATAAGCAAACCAAAGGAAGTCTCAAGGTAGGATAGTGTGCTCTTTAGGAAAATTTTCTCCTTAGGTTAATTCCTAAAGAGAAAGAAAATTAAAATTCAAATTAAACCTATATATATTTATAGGGATTAATTTGAAAAATGTTGCTCACAAAATTTATTTTCTAGAAAATTCAATTCATCATTCAAAATTCTATCATTATTAATATAATAACAAAGAGACATATTAGCCACTAGAGACTAAAGTTTCTCGTCTCAGTCATTTATATCTTGCAAGTATACCACTGCTTCCTTTGACTCTAATAATGTTAACTCTGAAAACAAAACAATACAATTATAATATTCATTCATTAGTAATACCTCTTACATGGACTTTATGAGGATTCAAGGAAGTAAGATATATAAAAGCGTTCGTCACACTGCTAAGTGAAAAGTTATTTTACCTCTTAAAATACCATGTTTTTTTCTTTACCTTTTTTATAATGCATAAGGCTTAATAGAAAAAAGAATTATGAAAGAGATTCCAATTTTTATTATTGTTTGTGTATTAGGATAGATTGACTGCTATGACAAACAACTCCAAAATTTCAGTAACTTAAAAATAGAAGTTGATTTCTCACTCACAGTATAATCCAATGGGTGTGTTCCTGATTGGTTCTCCTCCAGTCAGGAACGTGGGAACCCATACTCTTTCCACGGCATAGCTCCAGCTTTCTTCGTGTACTCTGAGTTTTCCCTCTTCAGGCAGCTGATACAGAAAGAAAATACAGGATCATACTAGGTAGGGTTTATGGGCTAGGCCTGGAAAGAGTATCACTCCTGCCTACATTCCATTGGCCCACACTCAGGCACATGGCCACACTTAACTGCAAGGGAGTCTGAAAAATTCCTAACCATGTGCCTATATTATATACACATACATATGTTCTAAAATTCTACAGCATTCACATATACTGCAAAATTAAAGTAAATTAAATACTTTAGGAGATAAAATATTTTGTTATGACTGTTTTTAACCCAGGAGGTAAAGCCATAATTTTCTAAAGACCAAGTGAAATATAATATTTGAGACCCTAATTTTGAATTCTATAAAGTTAAAGAGCTATTCATCCTGAGAAAAGTCACTTAAGCCTCTCCAAGTCACTTAAGTCATCTCCAACTCAGTGAATCGGGCTGGAAAATTCCCAAGGTTCCTTCCAGATCTAATCTTGCATGTAAAGCAATTGACTGCAATTATGGTCAACCCTGATATTGGGAGCATTAAAGGAATAATTTGATAACAATCTATAATAATTTGATCACACTTTCTAATTAGAAGTGACAGGATTTCTACTTAGTGAGCCACCATCACTGGAAACATAGTTAAAAGGTTACAATTTCTCCAAATCCTCCAGCAAAATGATAGGAAAAAGCTTTGTAATGTTATCATGCTGAAAATGTTTGAGATTTATAGTTTCTGCCGAATTTATTCTGGGCACCTTGAGTACTCTTAAAATTTTACCAAGAAGAACCAAGCTTCTTGGGTTTGGAAGAGGGAGATACATTTTATTTCTCTTTGGCTAGTCATCTTTCCCTCTGCTTTGATTGCTTTTCCTTTACTCTTGATGGAATATCTCTCTCCCTGTCTCTCCCATCATCTCTCATTATATAATACAATTATCCTGAGCAACTTGATATCTGAGGTAGCAAGTGGCTTTTTGCTGAGCTAAAGTACAAGGAGAAATTATTACAAGTTACTGTTTATAAAGCAAATGAGCTGCCCCCATACACTCTTGGTAAATGTTACTATAAGCTTTAAAACTCGATAAATGTGGATCCGGTCAAGATGGCAGAGTAGGTAAATGCTGTGCATACCTCTTCTCATGACCGTATCAAAATTACAACTAAACTACAGAACAAGCATCACTGAGAAGCGCTGAAGTCTAGCTGGACCGAAGCCATACATCTAAGGACATATAGAATAAGCCACTTCAAGACTGGTAGGATGGGAGGAGATGTGAAATGGGTTGGTCCCACACTGCATGTAACCATTAAACACGGAGAGGGAATCTCAGTCGCAGAGGTTCTCCCCGGAGGAGTGAGGAACGCTTGCAAGTATGGCCCACGTTGCTCAAGCAGTAGTTCACAGTAATCAGAAGTGTCTGGACGCTGACAGTAACCACTTTGAGACCTCTTGTAATTGCAGAAGTCAAATGTGACTTGTATTCATCTTTTGTTATCAGTATATAATGAGTATTACAATTTTAATACAGTTTTCCTAAAATATGTATACTTTTTTTTGGCACCCTCTCTATTTCTTCTTGGGCTATAATAATTTCCTTTGAGAAAGTATCTCCATGGAGAATTCAGTTCTTATTCTTACATACACACACTGCTCACTCACCAACTTCCTTACCCATCTTCATGATGGAGGGCAGAAGCCACAAGAGAACCCCATTTCTATTGGCTCTGAGTGGGGAGAGTGGGAGGTTGCGCTCCAGAACACACCCTCTTGAGTGGACAGCCCTAGGAAAGCCTGAGTGCAATGCCTCGAGCATCATGCCAAGAGTACAGTGCCTTAAATGAGCAAATCAAGCTGCCACACAAAACCTCACTTCTGACACTTGCAGAAAAGCTGGTGTAGGCTCTTGGGCACGAATCTTACTGATCATGCTGTGAGATGGCTTAGCAAAGCTACCCTGCAGAAGTTACTTGATCTGCCAGCAGTTGGAAAAGAAATGGATGGAGAGAGTGTTCTCGTCTATCCTGGCCTTACTGGGATACTATTAGTGTCTTTCTGGAAGCCAACTAGAGAATTAAATACCTTCGCTAAATTTTTTGATCCAAAATTAAAAGCAAAATGTCATTTATCAAGATACTCAGAGAGACTATCAGAAAAGCTATTTGGGTGTTAGGAACTCTTATGGGCTAAATGTGTCACCACCAAATTCATATGTTAAAGTCCTAACCCTGTGCTGAGATTGTGATTATATTTACAAATAGGGTCTTTAAAGAGAAAAGTAACTTAAAATGAGGTCTTTGAGTGGACCTTAATCCAATATGACTGATGTCCTTACAAGAGGAGATCACAGACAGACAGGATAAACTATGTGAAGACACAGGGAGAAGCTACACAGCCAATCTATGAGTACAAAGGAGAAAGACCTGAGAGTCAACCCTGCAAACACCTTGATCTCAGACTTCCAACCTCTGGAACTATGAGAATATAAATTTCTGTCATTTAAGCGACCCAGTGTGCGATACTTTGTTATGGCAGCCCTAAAAAACTAATATGGAGATGAGGGCAAGGGGATCAAATAGATGGTGATGGAAGGAGAACTGACTCTGGGTGGTGAACACACAATGTGATATATAGATGAGGTGTTACAGAATTGTACACCTGAAACCTATGTAATTTTACTAACAATTGTCACCCCAATGAACTCTAATTTGAAAATAATACATAAATAAATAAATACAATACGTTCACAAAAGGCTGTTAACGTCAGAGCGTGACCCTACCCCTGGGGCCTAGAACAGCTTCCCTCTTCAGCACGTCACTCCACATGCATCTATGTACAACTACGTACTTTTTTGGTCTGGACAGGCCATCCCAAGATTGGTTCCAACAGTGAACATATGTAAGCACCAAGCTGGAGAAATTATTCTCGCACTCAATATAAATGGTCTTTATTTTTGCTGCAGGACCAGAATTTGGTGCCTAAATACCTTGTCTGAGTTCGTCATCCACATCTCTGAATTGCAAACCTGCTGCCTGTATTACCCTTGTTAGACTTCCAAAGTTGGCATCCAGGCTTTAGCATCCAAACGCTGGTGCACACTCAAAACCCATCGCTACCTCCATCTGAGTGCTGGCTCTGGGTTTGGCATCACAATCGTATTCTTTGTTTCCCTTCCAGTTCCTCGAACTTGGAAAGGACAGTGTTGTGGGCAGTGTAAGTTCTTTCATTCAGCCTTTCAGACATTTACCCCACAAGGAATTTAAAATGTAAATTGGAAAATACACATAATTTTCTACCTCGAGTCTCAGGTAAAGGAGGATCCTTTGCATCCCAAAAATTCTTTGAAAGCTGCTCTTGTACATGCAATCTAGATGATCATAGAGGCCATTTGAAGTCACAAATGTATGGAGTAGGCAATGAACAAGTTAAATTAGGCTTCTCAGTTTAAAATCGACTTCTTACTTGTAATATTAATCAGAAACTTGTGTACAAAATACTATGCCATAATGATATAAGTTGCTGTTTGTTAAAATGTTTTGTTGTTGTTGTTGTTGGAAAGTTCAGATCTATTATTTTTCCTTATTGGTTGTTGGCACTCTTAGTTGTCAGGGAAAAAATTTACTCCTATAAATAAATGTAGATTTTTATAATATGCGTTTACACTATGTTCAGAAAAATAAGATAACTATAGATACTTCTACTTTTAATTCAATGTTCAAGCTTCATTAGAAGGAAAAGTTGTAGGAAAGGAATAAATTCCTTTTAAAACTTCACATAACTTTCTTTTTGGTCTGTTTCAAATACTAAACGACCTACTTAAAACAGGAAGTTCAGGGTGATGCCAGGCTTTATCAAGAATAGTATATGAGCAAAGAAAATTTAAAGAAATTCTTAAATAGCCAAATCCATCTCAAACAGCTCTTGTGATCTAGAGCTGGGAAGCTTTGCTAGGCGGAAGTTGAGAAAGGCTTTTCTTGTTCCAAAAGGCTTTCCCAGGTATTGGAAGAAGAAAAAAACCTAGTTTGTGTGGTTTGTCATGTTATTTATAGAAAATGCTTTGATCTAGCTATCTCGATTAGTTTTTTTAAAGTATAAATTGCTCATCAATGTCTGTAAGATAATTATGTTAGACTTAAGAATTTGATTTTTAAAATCAAGTAAAAAATGACACATGAGAAAATAGAACTTTTATTTTTATCTTAAAGCAAGCTCAGTGTAGAGGTGTCTGTTTATAGACTTTCTTCATTTAATTGGTTTTCTTAATAGGAAATAATATTTCCAGAACTAATTAAAATTTCATTCTAATGAATATTCAAGACCAAAATGTTATCTTTGCAGTACAGTATATAGATATTTAAATCATCCATAAAGGTAATTATATTATTTTATATTCTTAAAAAAATCATATGTTGTTATTGATGCCACATGTGTTGTTTGTTTCCTCTCAGGCCATGATTGAAGAAGCCATCACCAGAGTGGAATCTTTCTCAGTTATGTACACACCATTTGCAACAAAAATCAGAGCTGATAAAGTAGAAAAAGTAAAAGAGGTGTTCACAAAAACTCATCCTGCTTATGTGGAATATATCTACACAGGTAAGATTCAATGTCTTCAAGTTATTGGCTGATACTTTATTTCCATTAAAACAAATACAAAGCCATTTCTGCTTTATCTGTTTAGTGTTCCGGTTTAAGGGGTATATTGTTTTCATCTGAGGAGTTGAAATGGGAAGTTATTTTAAGGTTTTAAGTAAGCCTAGACCTATAGGCCTAACACAATATTCCTGTGCCATCATGTTTCTATATTTAAGAGGAGGGGTAAAAGCTAGGAACTGTAAGATTTTAAAAACTGAAGGAATAATAATACCACCTTTCCCCATATCCATCATCAGAAAACTAGATGATTATAGTATTTTCCTGAAGATGGGTTTTTTTTTCCTTCAGTGCCTGCTATTTCTCCTTTCCTTCCTCCATCTTTGGCACACCTCAGACCTCCCTCTTTCTTTATGTTCTTGGATCACTGGTATCCAAATGAGATGTAGATAGCCAAGTGTACAGAGAGGACTCACACTGGTATTCTTTTTTCCTCTTTTTGTCTTTGGAAGCCGCTTGCTTTTATTCATTCATTCAAAAATACTTTTTACTCTCCAGTATGTGGCAAGTGTTATTCTGAATTAACACAGTGATTTTCTTGTGCTAAATTAATAGCCACTTAACAATGACTCCCATGTTAAGTAAAATTTCTAAAGGCACATAACTAATATCGCATCTTCCTCTTAAGGCCCCTTCATTCCTTTTTTCAGGGCTTTGAGGCCAAGTTACTGATTTATATCAGAAATAATGTACTCCATTAGTGATCGCTGTTAATGTGCCCAGCATTCTACGTCTGTTATCTCTTGCTACTCCCATAACTTATGAAGTGAGTAAGAGGATTCTCATTTAGAAACAAGAAAACAGCTATCAGAGGAAACAAATAGCTTTTTCAAAGATGCATAGCAAATGAGTGCCAGCAGGCCTTGGATTTGAACCCACATCCTTGCCATTGAGTTACAGTCTCCATCTGATAGGAATAGAGATGTAATGAAAGCATTAAATTTAGGTCCTATGGAGTCTTTTTTCTCCTCTAATGCCTCAAGCTCTTCAGAAGAAAGATAGTAAATAAATCTACCTAGTGATGATTAAATAATGAATCCCTAAGAAACAATGAGAATTTGAAGGCAGAGAAAGGGAAGAGAAGAAAGTATAAAGCATGCTATAATGACCACTGATGGTTATTTACCTAGTTTGAACATTTTGTAAGGAAACAGATAAAAATGATTCAGAACTCACATAGTTGCTAATTGTTATAAATCATTTATTATTTTGTTATGGATATCTTAAGTGTTTTGGAGGGGAGCATCAATAGCACACAAAAGTCATGTCTATCTAGTGTCATAAAAAAATGAATCAAATTTAGCTATTTCCATGTCTAGTCTCTGATCTATTGGTAATGAAGAGAGACTCATTGAGGAGATCACCAGTTTGCTAATCCTCTCTACTGATAGAATGAGTTTAGTTATATTTAAACGACTTTATAGAGAGATCATGAAGATTAATTAATACTTAGGAAGCACTGTTGCCACTGATAGTTTAAAAACAATAATAACATTAATGAGCCAGATTCATGTCTCATGTAACTCTTATCAAACCTGTTATCAAGATGAATTATGATCTGTTGGCAAGACGGCTCATGCTAAAGGATCTTATACTTTGGTAGAGAAGATAATTATAAATTACTAATGATCGTTTCTATTATTTTATAATTACTAATTGCTGGAGTATGACAGTACTATATGAGAACCTAGAGAGGAAAGACCCTGCTTCCGGACGGAGAAGGGGAGGTAAAGAAGGCAGCATAGAATTTTAAATTTCTTTGGAACCAGTTAGGTTCTTTGATCTGTAGAACCTGTACTTTGGACTAACAAAGCTATTGCATTGATGACATTACTTGTCTCTTTTGCAAATGATGAAAGGGTCCTCCCCAAAGCCATTGCTGGAATGATGGTGAAACCACTGTTACTAACTGTATGTGCACAGTCCTAGTGGTATGGCTTTTTCCCCCCAGGTAATTCCACGGTGAGTGAGGGCACGAAGCAAAGGAGGAAGAAGGTGAACTGTTATCTTTGGCATCTGGGTATCCTTCACAGGGGGTGCTGCATGGCAATTAGGGCAGGCATCAGGAGCCAAAGGTAATAGCTGGAAATGAGTCACACAAAGAGAGATAGGGCCTTGTTAGAGTAGCTACTTTGTTTTGTTGGTACTTACTGCCCCCAAACCAAGATTCTCCTTCTATCTACTTTGTAATAGAAATTAAAAAGCTTCTGTCCTATCAAAAATTTACTCAGTTATTTTAACAAATAGTCATGCAACAGCCATGACAGATGTTTGAAACATGAGACGTTTTTCTTTTTTCACCTACACATATTCATCTTTGGTCTTCCCAGAGCCAAAATATATTCTATCTCATCCCAGGGGACTCAGTCCCATCCAATCATATCTAAAATTTAGCCTTTCTTCAGTAACTAATCAAATTCACAAATTTCCTTCCCCTTTCTTTCCATGAGATTTTCTTCAGCCTCTGGTCTGCTTTCAACTTTCACAGAGCTCAACTGTAGCCAGTGTCCTAAGGGGTCACCGGTACAAGAGGAGGGAGTCCTCTTTTGAAGTCTGGTGCAGGCTGATGCAGCTTCTGATTGCATGGCTAGTGCACCTTGAGATCAGCTCGGTTTGGCTTCAGCAGAGCCAACGATGGGCTCATTTATGTGACCTATTAGGTGACTCAAGGGCACCTACGTATATGAGTTGCCCATGCTGCCTCTTAGTATAGATGCTTCTTTATATGTATACCCACAGCTACCGCACAAGTTTGCCCAGCCTAGAGCCACTCCTTGCAAGAACGCTGGCTTGTGAACCCAAGTCTTACTTAGAGAAATCCTCTCTACTCCATTAGAGACTGGAAGTAGTTTTAGCGCTCTCTCCAACTTGCTGTGTTGTTCTACCATTTCTCTTCTACCTTTCTTCACGTAACAGAATCCCAAGATCCTCAGGACAAGAAGAGGCTCTACAATGACAATGGGTGGTTTGTTCATCTATTCACATATCCAATAAACATTTATTGAACACATACGGGTATATTCTAGATGCTATTCTAGATGGTGACAGAATATACCTGCTCCTAAGAAAGAATCTGACTTTGTAATTTATACTTCAGGGTGAAGATTTGACTATATTTTCCCTCTCTTCTAGAGCATATTTTTAATTAAAACCCTACTCTCTAATTGTGGAATGGAAGTCTGACTCTAATTAAAAGACTGACGGAAGAGAAAGCAAATGAGGGAACAGTTTGTAAGTAGAAGTCCTTGCCACCAAAAGTGGCAAAAACTGGCTAGTTGTTTACAAACTATTTTTTTCCCTTCATGCTTGTAACTAGACTATATTTCCAGCTTCTCTTATAGTTAGGTAAGGCCTGTGACTGAATAATGGCCAATGAAATGTGGACAGAAATAATGCATGCTACCTCCAGGCCTGGCCCATAAAACCCTACCATGCAGAACTCTCTTTCCTTAGCCACTGCCATGGAACTAAAGAAGTCACGACACAAAAGAAGCTTGGGTCCCTGAATGGCCATGTGGAAGGTCACCCATTAAATACCCACATGAGCAAACAACAAAATTTTCTTGCTTTAGATCACTGACGTGTAGGGGTTCTTTGTTAAATCAGGTAGATTTACTCTAACTAACATCCTGCCTTACATCATAACAGGTAGGCACTTACATTCCATCTACAACGTACACAATGAATTCATGTGAACTCAATGAGTGAACAAACACTTCTCCATATGCAACCAACTCCATCCTCAGAAACACTCAGAGTTTGTGCCCATTCTCTTCTACCTCACATTCACTCATCCTTCTATAGACAACTACAGGTGATGCTGTCATCCACATGCATTTTGCATTTATACTCACCCAGAAAGATAACATTCCAGGAGAGTCACCAATGCCCCATGACACACAGAAAATAGGTAGCTTTCATTGCAGCAAGAGAAATTGAAGTCGTAGTAAGAATTTCTAAATTATAGAGATCATCTAAATAAACAGTCAACAGATGAAAGTCATAATATCTGTATCTTGAAGATCTTGGATGAAGAGTCTACCTATCAAAGTTTTCCTGGATAAATAGTTATTATCATTAAAACTTGGAGACTAACACATTTAATTCTCCCAGCAGGGGCTGGCAGACAAACCTCTAGCTCAGAAACTCTGCCCAACTCCAGGTCACCTTCATCAAGCCTACATAGTATTAAATTCATTACTCCTTGGTCATGTGACAGTGCTATGAGCCCAGCAATAACTGGCAGAGGTGGTGGTGATGAGCAGGAAGAATATTCACCCAGGCACTGTTTTCTCTCTAGCCAGCCCCAATTCAGAGTCACCCTTGTCAGAGATTTCCACAGGAAAAGCAGATTCAAAGGGAAAAAAACGAGAAAAATACATTTGTTTCAAAATGCATAGGGCCCTAATTATTTGTCATTTTTTTAATTGAATATATTAACTAAATTAGTGATTTATTATGAGAAAAACCCACTTCACCCTCAGTAGTACTAGGACTATACTGACCTTAATACTTCTGTAAGACTGATGGGAGAGGGTTAAAATTCAAATCTGCCTTGCGGGACAACCAGGCTTATCCATCCTCAGGAACTTAGTGTTCATCCTTTGCTATTTTGAGGATGTGGTAAGAACCACCAAAATCTTAAATCCATATTATAATAGAGCTGTATTGTATTGTGTTTCATGGAGAAAAAAAATTACTGAATTTTTTAGCGATGTAACTATCCATTTTTCTTATTTAAGGAAAAATCTAGTTTGATTCATGCAGAGTAGTCAGGGTATATAAAACAAATAATAATTCACCAGCCCCAGAATTATTATGTTTTCATTTATAAAGATTTGGCTTGAGATTTTTATTCATATATTCCAATGAAATAATGCAATTCTGTATAGTACTTATTCTTGCATGGTTGTATTTTAATAATAATAAAGTAATACAATAAGCATATCCTGTCTCCTCTTGATGAAAATATCAAGATTTATTTGCTAAATAAATAAATATTCAGTAATGGATTTGTGGTTAGTAATGTTTAATAGAAAAGTTTTCTGGATCAGATATCAATTACTTTAACACTTAGGTGGATAGAGTCATATTTTGTCTTTCCAATGCAATTTAACTCCCAAGAGTAAATATGTGTGTTCGGAGGAATAATATATTGTTTTAAAATAGACCTTTAAAAATTGCTTTTCACTGAAATTTATAACCTTGCTTTTATTTAGTCATCATTCACCTGTAAGGATAATACATTCTTATGCTCTCTAAAACATGAAATTAAAATTTCTCATTTTATTCTTCTTCTTTAAAATATCACAGTTTTATCATGATCAAGAGTTTTCAAGATCAGACTATTTTCCTCTTGTAACTCGCTTTCTCAAATGGAAGAGGCTATAGAATTAAAGAAACTACATCCCCAACATTATTATGAAAGTGTTACAGCCAGATTGGTTATAAAGACAATAAATCATCTCATATTTGCACCACAGAATTCTTGTTAGAAACAGAGACTCATTCCCAAAGTAAAGAAATCCCTCATATACAGAGCTAAAGTCTCTAGCCTTAAAATATTAAAATGCTGGTCTTCCCAGTGGGAAGTGTGGTGTTCTGGCACTGTTCTATTTGATGAAAGTAAACGCTTCTCAGCGAGCATGTAATTGTCCTCTGCGATAGCAGGTTACAGCACTGTTTGCCTCTGGTCTCCATCCTCTAGCGTCTCTCACCTTCTATGATGGCATTTCTCCTAGATCTCCCTCGAACTATCATGTATCCTGCCTAGTACGTTTTCTTATGAGATCCGACTGAAGACAGACAGGGCTGCATTTTTATAAATACCAGACAATAATCCAAAAGTAAGTTGAAGTAATATAAATTTTTTACTGCAGCCTCTCAAGGAAAACCAGTGGGTTGGGAAAAGGAACAGTTGGAATGGAATACATGACAGGAAGCAAGTATTATAGGTATTGTATCCATAACACTCAGCAAACACGCGCACACACACACACACACACACACACACACACACACACACACACTTACATGGCAGCTTCCCTCTAAGTCTCCTTTGCCACTCTAAGCTTTCCAGATACACTCCCCAAATTTATCCTTCATTGATTGAATAGTCACTTTCCAGTGTCAATCTTGGTAGCTTTACCAGTTTCTCAGGTTCTTATCCATCACCAGTTACCGCAATCTGCATAAAAAGGCTCCATAAATATTTCAAAATAAACAGAGCTCATTTTAGCAGGTTAAGGGAGGAGTGAGGCAAATACATTAAGACTTTGCTTTTTTCAAAACACTTATTATGTTCTCTAACCTAGCCACTCTGCAATATTAAAGCTAATCACTGGGCACTGCCATCTAATAAATCATGCAGCTGAGAATAAAATCCCTAAAAACTGAACTTCCAATCATATGAAAAAAGATCTCTACTTTCTCAATTTTAAATTCTACATGGTGATTTTGCACAGAATTAGAAATTTCTATTTTGTAGTGTTATCCATTTTTAAATTTAGTTTTACATAGTCGGCATTTGAATCCTATTTATTTCTGTTATAATACTTGGCTCACAGTTAACTTACGCTTTATAGGCAGTAATGTTCCACAGATAATCACTGCATTTCACACCTAAAATAGAACCCATGTAAGCTATTTGTATTTTTCTTTTATTTATTCTTAAAAACATTTTAACCATGAAACACTATGCATATATACAAATTCATAAAACAAATACACAGCTTAACTAATTATTACAGAAGAAACATCAAGTCAAAAAAATAAAACATTGCCAGTTCTCCAGATCCTCAGTTGGCCCCTTTCCAACCCCAAACCACTTCTTACTCTCCACTAAGGTAACTACTGTCCTGATTCTTAGAATAATGACTTATTTACTTTTCTTTATAGTGTTAGCAGCTAACTATGCATTTCTAAACTCTAAACTTTAATTTGCCTGCTTTGAAACATTATAAATATGAAATCATAGAGTAGATATTCTTTTGTGTCTGGCTTTTTTTTTGCTCAATATTTTGTTTATGAAATTTATCCATGTTGCAAAATGCATTACTTGGTTCATTTTTACTGCTATATAATATTCCATTATATAAATAGTCCAGAACTTATATTCTGGACTACATATTCTGCTGGCGATGAACATTTGAGTTCTTTCCCGTTAGTGGCTATTACAGAAAACTGCTATTATAAACATTCTTACATATATTTCCTATTGCAATATATCTGGGAGCAAAATTACTGAATTATACAGTATATATATATATATATATATATATAAACAAATATAGGATATATATATATCCTATATTTGTTGTTTTCTGTTTTACTTTATGTTTTCAATAGCCATTCTAATGGATAAGAAGTAATATCTCATTGGGCTTTTGATTTGCATTTCCTCAGTGATTAGTGATGTTGAGCATCTTTTTATGTGCTTATTGGCCATTTGCATATCTTCTTGGTAGAAATGTCTATTCAAATCCTTTTAATTGTTTAATTTGTTGTTGTTGGGTTGGAAATGTTCTTTATGTATTCTGGACATTAACCTTTATCAGATAGCGACTTGCAAATATTTTCTCCCATTCTATAGGTTGCCTTCTCACTCTGTTGATAGTGTCTCTTGATGTACAAATTTTAAATTTTGATGATGTCTGTTTTATCTACTTTTTTCTTTGGTTATCTGTGCTTTTGGTGTCATATTCAAGAAATAATTGCCAATTCCAATCTTATGAAGCTTTGTCTCTGTGTATTCTTCTAAACTTTTAATAGTTTTAGCTCTTAGACTCAGATCTTTGGTTAATTTTGAGTTAATTTTTATACATGGTGTAGGGTAAATATCCAACTCCATTCATTTACATGTGGATATCCAGTTTTCCCAGAATCATGTGCTGTAAAGACTGTCCTTTCTCCATTAAATGATCTTGACACCCTTGTCAAAACTCATTTGCTCATGTAAGGGTTGATTTCTGGGCTTTTTATTCTATCCCATTAGTCTATATGTCTGTCTGTCTTTACGCTACTGCATTCCAGTTTTGATTATTGTAGCTTTGTGGTAAGTTTTGAAATCAAGAACTGTGAGACTTCCAACTTTTTTGTTTTTCAAGATTGTTTTGGCTCTTCAAGGTTCATTAATATTCCATATGAATTTTAAGATGGATTTTTCTCTTTCTGCAAAAAACTCTGTTGGGATTTTGATAGGGATTGCACTGAATTTTCAAATTGCTTTAGGTATTATTGACATCTTAACAATATTAAGTCTTCTAATCCATGAACACAGGGTGTCTTCTATCTATTTATTTTTCCTTTAATTTCTTTTAGCAACATTTTGTAAATTTCAGTGTACAAGTCTCTCACCTGCTTGGTTAAGTTTATTACTAAGTATTTTATTCTTCTTGATGCTACTGTATGTGGAACCGTTTTTTAATTTCCAATGTTTATCATGCTTATACATATTTTTGTGGTTTTCTATATACATATATGGATATACATATGTATCCTTAAAAGATGTATAAAATTGTCCTCAAGGTGTTTTGAAATTCATATAATTGCTATTTTTACTATTTTCATATTCTTGCAAGTTTCTTTTATTCAATGTTATAACATTCATCCAGGTTTATACAATATGCTCTAATTCATTTATCTTCAGTGTTGGTATGATTTATCAAAATTTATGTATGCAATTTAAATATTTTTGTCATTTAAGTTGTTTCCAATATTTTGTTATTACAAACAAAAGTGGTATGAACATTTTTGGTCCTTTTGTACATGTGTGAAAGAGATTTTCTGAAGTACATACTAAGGAGTAGAATTAATTTCTGTGTCATACAGCATAAGCATCTTTAACTTGTTAGACACTGCCAACTTGCTTATTAAAGTATATTGTTGTTTCAGCCATCTAAATACCACTGTTAAGTGTGTCTACAGATATAAATCATCATCAGTCTAGTACTGTCAGACTTTTGAAAATTTTGCCAGTCAGTGAGTGGAAAACAGTACCACACATTTTTTTAAATACATATATCCCAGATTATTAATCAAGTCGAATATCTTATCATGTCATTTGTTGACCTATGGTTACATTTCCTTAAAGGATACACAAAATTGTTCTCAAATTTTTCAAATTTATAAAAATGATAGTTTTACTATTTATATATTCATGTAAGTTGTATGTTCATATCCTTTGCTCATTTGGTTTTCTGAATAATTTCATTATTGATTTATTGGAGAATTTTATATCTTACCCCAAAAAGAGGCCTGTATTTTCTATGGTGTATTTTGATGAACTAAAGTTTACATTTTAGTAAAATTTCAATAACTTTTGGCTTTGTCTTGTTTAAGAATGCATCCATACTTGAGTACATAAAGATATTCATTCTTTCTTTTTCTTGTTCTATCTTTCTGGCTCGGAGCACAACACAATATTGAACAGAGAAAGTGATAGCAGGTATTCACATGTTATTCTTTATTTTAAAACAAAAGATTTTAAAATTTAATCTTTAAATATACTGTTTACTGTAGGTTTTTGAAAAATATTCTTTATCAGGTTAAGGAAGTCCCCATTTATTTAGATTTTGCTAGATGTTTAGCATTGCTGACCCTCTCTATGGTATATTTATTTTTTTCTTATTTCATTACTTTCTGCTCTTACATTTACTTCGTTCCTTTGGTTCATACTTTGGGTACTTATTCTGTTATCACCTAATTTCTTTTATTAGACTGTGACCTTATTGATTTTCAGCATTTCCCCCTTTTTTAGTAAAGACGAAAAATTTCTCTCCAAGAATAATTTTGGTTGCATCCTACAAATTTTGAAAAACAATTTACTGTATTTCATCTTAAAATATTTTCTAAGCTCTAATATGAAAACTTTGAGCCATGGCTTACTTAGATATGCCATACTTAGTACCTACCCTGTTTCCCCGAAAATAAGACCTAGCCGGACAATCAGCTCTAATGTGTCTTTTGGAGCAAAAATTAATATAAGACCCAATATTATATTATATTACATTATACTATATTATATTATACTACACTATACTATACTATACCCGGTCTTATAGTAAAATAAGACCTGGTCTTATATTATTTTTTTTCCAAAAGACGTATTAGAGCTGATTGTCCAGCTAGGTCTTCTTTTGGGGGAAACATGGTAGGTGTAAGGAAATGTTTAACTATCTTTGTTATTGATTTTTAACCTAATTGCATTGTATTCAAAAACATAATCTAAATTATAATAATTCCTGAAATTATTAAAGCTTAGTTTATGGCCTAATATATGGTTAATACTCCATTTGTTCTTGAGAAGAACGTATTGTTTTCATTATCAAATGCAGTATTTTTATGTGTCCATTAGTTCAAGCCTGAAAATTACCCACATCTTGTGGATATGCTACTAATTTTTTATATGTTCAATGTATCAAAATATAGAAAAAAACATTTAAATAATCCACAATGTTGATGGATTTCTCAGTTTATCTTTGTAATTTTGCCAATTGTTACTATTTATGCTTTGGCTTAAAGTGCACTTTTTTATATTTTTTTAAATAAAAATAATTTATTACAGTAAAAGTCACATTGCCTTTAGTCACCCTCAAAATACGCCCCCTCACTTTCAACACACTTATTCCATCATTCTTGCCACTTTCTGAAGCAGTTCTGGAAATCCTCTTTCATGAGTGTCTTTATTTGCTCTACGGTGGCTGCCTCAATGTCCTGAATCAATTCAAAATATTTACCTTTCATGGTCATTTTGACTTTAGGGAAGAGCCAGAAGTCACCCGATGCCAGATCCGGTGAATAAGGTGGCTGAGGACACATCGTAATGTTTTTATTTGACAGAAATTGATGTGTGACATGGAGCGTTGTCATGATGGAGGATGATTTACGGCACACTTTAAAACACACCTTCTCTCAACCGTAGCTCATACCTGACTGCACTGAACAAGTTGAAACTTGTCACACACTGTTACTAAGTTTCCATGCACCGCTTACCATATTGAAGATCGCTGCCTTTCCGTTGGATGGCACTTGGCAGCAGGAGTCAACATATTTTGTGATCACACCTTGTACATTTCAGTTACCACATTTTAGTTATATAACACCATTCCCCCACTAATAGGGTTCAAATGTAAGTTATTGTGGTATATAACCAGGAATAATTACATAAAAGATAAACTTCACCACTACCTCTTCAGTCCACAAATCACTACATCAGTAATAGATGTGTATCAAGATCCATGACCAATCGCATAACTTCTTTCACCGCCTGTTGGTGATTGGCCACTGTCATTCTGTTAGTTTACATACAGACAGCAAGGTGTGTCGCTGTGTTACCGCCTTGTCTTCCAGTGATAAACCCACTTCACATCTTACAAAAATGGGTAATCCCAAGAGGGTATTGGCCAAAACAAAGATGAGCGTGCAAAAAAGAAAACTGGTAAAACTGGCAGTAAAAGTTGAATCAAGCATAAATGGGGTTTATAGAAGAAACCGCTGACCAAGGGGATGTCAACACTATCGCGGCTTGAAAGGCTTCAGATGTGCAGACACAGGGACTTTGAGGAAGTCCACTCATCTATCAACATAAAGGAGCGAAAGAATGAAGAACTGATGCCGGCAAAAGCTTCACAACAAAGGAATTCCAGGAGATAGTTCATAACATTGAAAGCACAGAGGATATAATGTTGGAAGCCGATCCAAACTTAGAAAGGAGTATGAAAATTCACAAAGGTATAGAAACAATGTTCCATATTATGTTACACAACAAGATGAAGAAGGGAGAAACTTTCTTATAGTGCTCTTGACAAGTTTGGAATTCTCAATGTTGCTAATGTCTTCCATTACAGCATACTAAATCAGTATTAGTTTCAGTGTTTTATTTTCCTACACACTTATCATGACAGGAAGAGAGGTTTTCACGTTTTAACAAAACTTTTTAAAGGTCCTGGGACTACTGTCCTTTTTCCCAATGGTCACTAAGAGGTCAGCTCCCACTGTTGCCGTGCGTCCTGCGCTGCCCTGCAGAGTGAGGGCTGCCTGCCCCCTCTGGAAGGCTGGAGCAAGAGTTCAATCATGTGTTCACCGACTATCTGTTGGGAGATGAGGTAGGAAAGAAAAGCAGGGGTTAAATTCTGGAGAACCTCACATGACTTAGTACTGGAGATTAATGACAAGTTCCTCAAGGCTAACAGGGCACCACTAAAGGGATTTCAGGAGAGTGGCAGGGCAAGATCTGCATTTTACAAAATTAACTGTTCATATGAAGCAGGATGGACTTCAGGAAAACTGTACTAAAAGAAGCAATTGAATGAATTAATGAGAGATTAGGAGTCTCTAAACCAAGGCTGTGGCCCTCCAGATGGAAAAGCCATCTTTAAGAAATACTTAAATGTAGAACTGATCAAAGATGGTGACTAACTAAAGACAGGTGTTGAGAATGGCTACAAACATCTATCCAGGGTAATACTTGCTGACATTTGTGGCGAATGCCATGTGCTAGGCACTCTCCTAGGGACTTTACATCTACAAATTAACCCAGTTAATCCCCATAGGCTTAGGAGGTAGGTTCTTTTATTACTGTCATTTAGAGAGAAGGAACATGAGGCACAGAGAAGGTGAGTCACTTGCCTAGGGTCACACAGCTAATAAGTGATGCTGCTGGGACTGGGACCAGGCTATTCAACTCCACACAATCTGAACCCATTCTCATCCCACTCCTCCAGGAAACCATCCTCTTTCCATGCTTGGCCCCGTCATTGCACTTAGAGCCCTCTCATGCTGCCGTCCCTTCCTACCAGGCTGCTTCCTTCCTGCTGTCCTTTAGCAAATACTTACTGGGCACCCATGCATACACTTTTAATATTGTTAAACTTCCTTATGAATTGTATGTTATTATGCACTCACACGCTTTAGACTTAATGTTTTGTGTATCAAAATATATCTCATCTGATATTAATATAAAAACACTAGTTTTATTCTGACTAGTACTTTTCTGGTATTTATTTTCACATCCTTTTATTTTCAGCATTTTATGTCTTTATATGTAAATATCCTCTTAAAATTGATACACAACTGAACATTTATTTATTTATTTAGTCAATCTCTGTCTTTCAACAATTTTTGATTTGCTTGAGATTTTCAGCTGCAGTATAAGTTTCTGAAACACAGAAATCTTTGTCTGTTTTGCTCACTGATATATCCCATTGTCTTAAATAGTACCTGGCACAAAGTGAGTGCTAAATAGATCTTTATTGATGTAGTCTATTTCTACCATGTTACGAGTTTTTATTCCATGGGCTTCCCTTCTCCCCAATTTGCCTTCTTATATATTCTTCAAGGCTTTTTTCCTTCATTTTTCCTCTCTACAGGTTTCTAAATTACAAATTATGTTTCCATTCTTTTTAAGGATTATCTTTGACACTCGAATATGCGTAGATATCTTAACAGAATTAAAATTTAATAATTATTTTTACTGAACAAGATACAGGCCTTAGAATACTTTAACTAAACTTATACGCCTAACACATAGATCCCATATTTTATTCCAACTTGGTTTTTTTCCTTCACTTCTCAAATTAGTTATTATAGTCATAATTGTTTTTACATAGTTAACATTTTTTCTGTAGTTATCGTCTATACATATCTACCAATTTTTTTCTTACATTTCAGTTTTTCTGGATTTTATTTCCTTCTTTGTAAAGCACATCCTTTAGAAGTTCCCATAGTGAGGGTCTGTTGGTAGTAAACTCTTGGTTTCTGATTGTCTAAAATATTTCTAATTCACTCTGGTTCTTGGATAACAGTTCATCTGGGTATAAAATTCTAAACTGAAAAATTAGCACTTTAATGGTATTATTTTACTGTCTTCTGACTAGTGTCATTGCTGTTGAGAAGTCAGATCTCATTCCTTTGTGGATAATCTTCTTTTATTTCTGGTGCTTTTAAAATTATGTCTTTATTTGATGTTCTACAGTTTAATTAAAATATGTTAGATGTATTTTTATTTCTTAATCTACTTGGAAATCATTGTGCTTCATAATCTAAGGAATCATGTCTTTCATAAATTCCGAATGACTGTCATCCATTTTTTTAAATACTCCAGTCCCTTAATGCTTACTATTTTTTTCATTTAAGAATTGTAACTGAACATTTGTTACTTCTACTCATTCTATCCTCCATATTACTGTAACTATTTATTACATTTTCTGTCTCTTTGTCTCTCTGTGCTGTTTTATTTCTCCCATTTCTTAATAAACATCTAAAAATTTCACCCTTTTGACCAGAGTCCCTTGACCCTCTGCCCTTTTCCCCTTTTGTTTCATTCTTCTCACGGTTTTTTTTACTCATCCCATTTCTTAATAACCATCAAAAAACTTTTACCCTTCTGGGATGAGTCCCTTGACTCTTCTCTCTTCCCATTCTCTTATTATTATACTGTTGTTGTTAGCATGTGTATGACCCAGGATGGGAAGCTGAGACAATAAATTTGTAAGGCTTTTCGAACTGCTGTTCTATTTGCAGGCGTAAGGTTACATGGAATGCCCCTTAACCCCAGCATTGACCATGACCTAGGTAATGGACATATTTGGTAGGTGAATATTTCAATTATCATAAAGCCAGTCATACATTGCTTACATACAAAGCATACCACTCATTCACATGGGAGTTAAAAAGTTCTCCTTCTCAGGGTAAACAGACCTTACCAGTCAGCTCTTTCCTTAGTAAGAACTGGCTGTGTGTCTAGATCATGCATCACCATCTGTGATTGTTTCATAGTGAACTATGGGTCCTGCATCAACCCAAACATGCTTTTCCACTCTGCAGCCTTTAAAAACAACTGTTCCTGAATTGGTCACTCTCACAATCCATTTTAGTAAAGGTTCTCCAGGAGGCTAATGATATTGATCTACAAAGTAAAACAAATTAAAGATCTTATTGGCTTTATTCAGCAAAGCATGAATCAGGCAGTATCCCATCTAGCAAACAGAAAAATGGTCCAAAGAATAGTATAAAGTGAAAGGCTTGTGTAGGAAGAAAGGAAGTGAGACAAGGAAGTTATTAACAAAGAGTGCATTGTTCCAGACAAGGTCACCTCCTGGGGCAGCAGGAGAATGGAAGGGATATATCGGGAGATTACCTCACTAGTGCTGACCAGGTAATTCCAGATTGACTGGTTAAAGTTTACATTCCTGGGAAAGGTTGAAATGGCAATTAGATTAGGTAGTAATTATTGGTTCGGTGATGTGGGCTTAGCATAGGTGACTTTATTTGGGGCCTGTTGTCTCTCTTTGTTGATTGTTTGTTTGTTTGCCTGTTTTTTTAAACAACACTATATCCTCTGGTTTTAATAGTTTCATAGTTTTGCCTACCTCCATTTGGTGATCAGAAATCTTAGAGCAACTGTGTGTTGTTCCCACCTAACTTTTCCCTTTGGAGGAGTCTTTGGGGCCAGTGGTCAAAGCTCAGACCAACCAAAATCTGAACTTGACCCAGCTTCAAGGTCCAACCATCACTCTCTTATGATATTATTTTAGCTGTAAAGGATAACAATAATCAAGGGATTGCATATATCACTTTTTTCTTAATGGTTTTTTTTTTTTTTAGGCATCCAGTGAACCAACTTCCCAAAAGTTGGATTCATCTCTACTATTGGTAACTCTCACTTTTAATAACTGATCATAGCACAGCTGCAATTTTATAGCATGAGTGGCCACCCAAGATCAAAGATCTTCAACCCTAACCCTTTCATCCTTTCCTTTCCCAAACCACTTGTTTCCAGGAGCCAGGAATGGGGCTGAAAGTTCCAAGCTTCTAATCAAGGCTTGATCTTTCTTTTGACCAGCCCCCATCCTATAAAAAGCTAAGGTCCTGTCAATAGTCTCCTCATTAAAACAAAAGACACGTCTATCATTCTTTATCACTCAGGAAAAGTCCATAGTTATAGGAGCTCTGTGCCAGGAACTGGGGACAAAGGCCAAACATCTTTCTATGATACTATACGATTTCTCACTTATGGTAAATTACATGTCTGTGTATTTTTTCCTCTTGGGTTCAAGCCATTATTCAGTGTGGTTTTTATCTTTGAGAATTCTGTACAGTCTGGGTTGACTTTGCATTCTTCCAGAGAAGATTTTCTATTGCTTTCTCCAAATACCAGAAAGTACTATTATCAATCAGAGAGCCTTTATTTTTAGAGTTGAGATTTTCTGGACTACCCAGGTAGTAAATTCAAATCTTATCCCACATGTCTAGAGCTAAAATTCCTAGAGGAAAAAATCCTACTCTAGGCCCAGATAAGACAGACAAATTTATTTTAATTTCCTTTATCAATGGTTGGATTTTTTTTGTATCTCTATCATTTACTGGCTCCCCAGTCTCACCTTTATTTAAGAATGTACCATACTATGTTGTTATTGACTGTATACTGCATGCACCAAATGGTAAACAACATGATGGCATTCATTATCCTACTATTTTATCATAACACATTTATGCAGACTCCAGTATAAAAGGCCTACAAATATTTGTCAGGTAAATTAGATAATTAATTTTTCATTTAAGTTATATGTCTTATCAAGATTATTTCAAATATTTTATCATTTTTGTTGCTATTATGAATTAAACCAATATTTTCATTATATTGTATATTTCACTATACCTACATATTTTAACTGACTTTTTAAATCTTACATCTGTTTACTTTGAGTTTTGTGTATTTCCTTTTTGATACTTTACTGAACACTTGTCTATACTAATTGATTTTCAGTTTACCCTCTTGGATTTTCTATGTAAATAATCATCTATTCTTATGTAATGCTAATTTGGTCTCTCACTTCCAATATTTATATCTCTCATTACTATTTCAGGTCTTATTACTTTGGCCTGAAATTCCAAAGTTATAGAGGGTAATAATAGTCTTAATAATAGTAGTCAGGGCAGCCAGTTGGCTCAGTTGGTTAGGGCACAGTGCTCACAGTACCCAGGTCACCAGATTGATTCCCACATTAACCAGAGAGCTGTGCCCTCCACAATTAGATTGAAAACAATGACTCTCCAACTAGATTGAAAACAACGACTTGACGTGGAGCTAAGCCGTGCCCTCCACAACTAGATTGGAAAAAAAAAAAAAAAAAAAAAAAAAAAAAACGACTTGACTTGGAGCTGATGAGTCCTGGAAGAACACACTGTTCCCCAATGTTCCCAATTTAAAAAAAAAAAAAGACTGCTTAAATAATTTAACATAAAATAATAGTGGTCAAAGGCAATCATTTTGTTTCTGAGTTTAATAGGAATAAAACAAATTAAAAGTAGTTTTATCACAACCAAACTGACTACGAATAGTGAATAGTGAATACTGAAGAGTAATATCTAACACCTAATAATCAAGAAAACCTCTTCTTTTAGATTTCCATATGTAAAGACCATGTTATCAAATCCTAAATCAAAGCCTGCTGACTTTCAAATTGTATATGTCCACTACAGGAAATTATTGAGTTATTACCATAAGATCATTTGCTCATGAATCATGATAAGTCATGAGTAATAACAGTTTTTGTACATGATAATCATGGTAATTCTTTTTTTTTAATCGTCTTCAATAATTGTATTTAGTAAACAAAAATTTGTAGGATGCGAATTTCAACAGAAAGCAACAAAAGAAAATCTCTGGTCTCAGGAAAAGAAATTGCTGTGCATCTCTAGGATGGCATTACTATTATTATTTTAATCTTAGGAACATTGTGAATAAGATAGCCTTATAAAATACATTTTCCATATTAATCTCACTTAAAACTTCATCACCTGTTTCTTACATCTCCTTTTGGTCTGTTTTACCCGAATATTCTTTTACACTTTTTCTTATGTTATAAGTATTTATGTAAGGCAAGTCATTACACTTTTCTAGTGTGGGATATAAACAAACAAATAAGTAGATTACTAGTTCAGATAGTCAGGATAATAAAGGCTTTCAGATTATATAAGACTTCTGTTATGCATTCTTAGTTAACTACCCAAGAGTCACTTTCGATGAGATGCAGAATGTAACCAAAAATGGAAAAATAATAATTATGATAAAGATTAAGAAAAATTATTCTAAACATTTATTATTTTTATTATTATCTCATATTTGACTCTAGTTATCAGTAATTATACAATAATATCATAATAATGGCATCACCAAGATGTATTCAATCTTTGTACTAGTTGTAAAAATTAGTAATTCCTAATCCTTAAACTGTTATGTTTCTTAAATGAGGAAAATATTTTTCCCAGATAGTCAACTTGAAAGGTTAATAACTATCTTATATCTCAGCTACAATATTCTAAGGATTCTATAGTATTTGCAGATATACTGAACTACTAGCTAAATCCCTATATCAGAAATCTTTTGTTTCAGGTAGTAGGAATCACAGGTCAAACTAACTTTATTATTTTAAGTTTTAAAGGGGGAGTAGGAGGCATGAAATACACTGATTTATATAACTTAAAGATCCACAGGCAGGACTGACTTTAAATACAGCTTGATCCAACAGCTCACTCACTGCTCTATTGTCTGCAGTCAGCTTTATTCTCATTTACCTGGTGTTCTACTACCTACCTGTACCATGCCCTCAAGTGCTAGCTCTTGGTAAAAGCAAAAGGCTCAAATGTCATTACAGATCTTAAATCACACTGTCCTAAGGAACAGTAAGTGCCTCTTCCATGCAATTACTGGGACTCACACTTCCTCATTCACCCAAATTGCACTGTATGCTTACGATGAACCAAAACTGAGGTTGAGGTAATGCCACTGTCTGATTGGCTGAATTCAATTAGGTCTCACTTTTAGAGCAGGTATGGATTGAGAGAATTTTCTAAGGAGAAAAAAGCGGCGGGGAGAAGAAAAGGCATGTAGACAGCCAACCCACCAATGTCCATTCCAACCCAATGCATAAATACAGTCATTTATGAGAATTATAGTAACATTGTATTATTTCACTGATTGTGAGCCTAATAAATATTAAAGGAAATAGAAGTATCTTCAATGTTTGTATGATCGCAAATCTACTTTGGTGGACATGGAATTAAGGAAATGCCCGATAATTAATATAATACAGCAGGTTATACATAAAACTTTGGAATCACTAAGAATTTAGAGTGAAATGAACAAGCACTATGCATAAAAGTCCTGAGAGAATTATTTGTTTTTCAAAGTTTGTATATGTATTATGACAGGAAATACACAGATTGGTTTTGGAGAACCAGCAGCCCAAAGTGAAAATTAGGAATCTTATAAATGAAAACCAATTTTTTCCACTTGTATCTATAACTCTGAAATTATAATGAAGGTCAAAGGGAAAATATAACTTACTATACAAAGATTCTCATTATACATGTAACTTTCTCACACATCAAATGCAAAAATCAAAATATGCTATCTATGTTTTTAAAAGTAGAAACTGTTTTATTATTTATGGAGAGCAATAATAATAACTTAGCTGCAAAGTTGCTGCCTTTTGCTCTTTTCTTGCTGACATGAATTGGTGGATAACTTCCAAGATAGAAGTATTGGCATTAAAAGGAATACAAGATAATACTCAGAAAATAACGGGGAAAGAAGTAATGACAAAGTGTTGGCATTATGAAGGCACTGTAAAACTTAACTCTGAAACTGATCAGTAAAAAGAAGTCATATAAAACTGACATGGTCCCATCTCACACTGAGCAATTGGGACCTTTAGAAATGAGATTTGCTCTAACCCAAAATGTCAGAACATTTTGTTATGGACAAAGGGCAGAGAAATGACATAGACACCAAAAAATGAAAAGAAAGTGAAACTTAGAGAAATGTGATGATAGAACACTATCAAATTTGCATATTTCTACAAGAGTTTTAAAATCTCTATGATTTTTCTTTTAAAAAAATTGCTTTGAAAAGTTCATTCACAATCTGCCGGATATGGTTATGATGAGGTGTCCAACTGAAGGTACTGACGATGATGCCATCTATGTTTTGTAATTTACTTCTAGGGAGCTCAAATTTTATCTTAAGGATATTCAACTTCATAACAAATAAAGCTATCCCTCATATATGCAGATGAGTCTGCTGATCCACAATCAATATTTCATATTTTTGCAAATACTTTTCTGGTGCTGCCACAGTTGCACTAAGCCAAACTCTCTATTAATCCAATTTTCTTTGTGACTAAGAGTCCATGTTTCCCAGAGAACACGTGGCAGCAAAGGTACAACCTGAATATGAAACTAATATTTCTATCCAGGCAAAGCTGCTCTGCTCATTTGCGCATCTGCTCCACTGAGTCAACTGTTACAGATTATTTTACCTCACTCACCCTTCATAAATTGAACAGAAATCATTTAAGTTTCAGGCAAAATGAAGAGCAAAGACTGTGTGCTACTCTTTTCTAAATTTAGTGACAGAAATAAATTATATCTCAAAACTTTGAACATTTCATTAATTTTGATTCACAGAAGTTCTATTTTAATTTGGACCTTTTAAAACGGTTGAGCTTAGGGAGTGAATATAACTGGAAGATGTGAACTTCAAGAGGGTTAAGTGTATTGGGGAGATGAGATAGACCCCCATGAAGCATTAGGAAATTCACTCTGGAGTGACTAGTATAGAGTTTGAAGGGGGTCATGAAATATTCAGGAAACCCTTCATGGATAAGGTGGGACTTAAATTAGGTACATCTAGGGTGATAGTGATCAATTGAATAAAGGAAAAATAGGGAGAATATGTAGGTGTTTCTGGGTGGAAAGCACAAAAGAAAGTTCAGAAGCAGCATAAGCAAAGGCTGGTACAACTTAGTGGAATCAGCAGAGCTGAGGATAAGGTTGATACGAGAGAAAACATCGGAATTAAGTATCAATTGTACAAAAGATGTACATAGTTGAGAGCCTAGACTACCAGGACAGAAGTCACTGAAGTTCCTGAGGGCAGATGTGACAATGACAAAGGCAATCTTACAGAAATACTCATTAGGTGATGGTTCAGAGATATATTGGCATGAAATGATACAGATGGCATTGAGGCTGGTTGGGAAACTTTTTCTATAATCCAAATTTTATGTGATCACAAATTTGACCAGGGTAGTAGCACTGATTATGCAAAGAAAGGGGTTAATGTGAGATGTATTACAATGGGCAGGTTTAATTAGCTTTTGAGACTCACTAAATGTCAAGAAATAAGAGGAAAGAAAAATCAACAGTGGCTTCTAAACTTTAAGCCACAATAAGAGGGGGAATAATAGCTACCTTATAACATATTGTGAAAAGCAGGGAAGAGGAGAGTTGTAATGACTATGAAAATCTTTTTTGAGGAATATATTGGCTGTATCTGAGGTAAATTTTGCAAATTAGAATGTCCCCAGTTGGCATTTGTAAATACAGTGATGGAATTTGGTGATAATATTCAGATGAGACTATAGCTTTAATCCCCAATCTTTTGGTTAGAAGTAATAGCTAAGGCCACAGAATGGAGAAATTCCCCAAGAGTGTATTTGTATGTGTGAAGAACATACCAGTAAGCCAGAGACAGTTTGGAGGAACACTGAATGAGAAGGCAGGAGGAGAAGGGAGAAAGAGGAGCTGGTATGTACGTATGTGTGTAGGAAAGAGGGGAAGACGGAGACAGTCAGTCAGAGAGACAGAGACAGGAGGCAGAGAGAGAAAGAGAGACAGAGAGACAGACAAAGAGAAAGACAATGACTGTCACCGAACTTTAAGGAGGTGACTTTAAGGAGAAGGAAGGCAAAAGGACAGAAGGTCAAAGGCCATGAATAACTTGGGAACTTGAAAACTGGTCAATCCCAGACTTCAGTGGTACAATAAAAGGTTCTTGATAAAGGACAAACTTTATCCTCTTTGGCTGAAACTTAGACATCTTTCATTTGAGACAGGGGAAATGAAATGTTATGTTTCTGTAAGAAATTTCATCTTCACAATCTATCTTTGATATTCTTTTTTAAAGCATCCACTTCCCTGATGGTAAAAATTTGGAATTGCATCATCTGTGCAAACTGATTGTTTTTTTGTTTTTTTTTTTAGAATGCTACTTTTTTTTTTTTTTTAAAGATTTTATTGGTTACCAGAGGGTAAGGGGGTTGGGGGGTGGGAGATGAGGGTAAGGGGGATCAAATATATGGTGATGCAAGGAGAACTGACTCCAGGTGGTGAACACACAATGGGATTTATAGATGATGTAATACAGAATTGTACACCTGAAATCTATGTAATTTTATTAACAATTTTCACCCCAATAAATTTAAAAAAAAAAAAAGATTTTATTGGGGAAGGGGAACAGGACTTTATTGGGGAACAGTGTGTACTTCCAGGCCTTTTTTCAAGTCAAGTTGTTGTCCTTTCAGTCTTAGTTGTGGAGGGCGCAGCTCAGCTCCAGGTCCAGTTGCCGTTTTCTAGTTGCAGGGGGCGCAGCCCACCATCCCTTGCGGGAGTCGAGGAATAGAACTGGCAACCTTGTGGTTGAGAGCCCACTGGCCCATGTGGGAATCAAACCGGCAGCCTTTGGAGTTAGGAGCATGGAGCTCTAACCTCCTGAGCCACAGGGCCGGCCCACAAACTAATTTTTTTTAAATAATAAATTGGTCATAGTCCTCTAAATTTCATCTCCTAATGTGACAAATTGTAAAGAAGTGCATTCAAAGATTTGTTTGTCCCTAGTTTTCTTCTGATATGACAGAAGCAAAGAAGACATTTTTAATCAATTCAACTTTTCTACCAAAGGACAATATAATCTGGTTAACTTTCCTATCCATCAGAGGCACAGGGCTTTTCGGACGTAGGTAGAGGTTTATGAGCATAAAATTGAGAACAATTAGCACTCAAATTAATGTTACATGAGATTCGACATCTGGTAAGTGTTTCGTCATTTTGGGTCATAGACCACCTGCTCAGCTAAATGTTCACACAACTGCAATTTACACTGCATACAAATGGAATATGAATGATACTTTAAATTTTTTTCCCTCAATTTAACAGAATGTATGTAGGGACCTCTCACATTTTGATACTTTGACTAGAAATTAATAATGAATTAATAATGCACATTCATAGGATGAAACATATAAGATTAAATGGAACAGAAAATACTTCTATTTTTTGCAAGCATATTTTATAATAAAGTAGCTATTGTGCTAATATTAGTTTCACTCATCAATTTAATCACTACCACTCTTAGTATTGGTCTTCTCTTTATACATCAAATACTTAAGAGCAAGAAGATGTCAACCTCTCAAAGTCTTTGTTATTTATAAAATAGAGCCCTCAAACATCTGGCTGTTTCTGGCAATAGAGCTGTACCAGAAAATGCCAAATCTCAAGATGCTTCCTGCAGTCCACTACAAACACCAGTCCATGCATAGTACATCCTATCTATTTTGAGCTTCAGGACTCCAAGCCTCCAAGAATACTTCAATGTAGGCCTAAAAGTCTTGGAGGTGTCCTCTCTGAGCTGGAATATTCTTTAGTGCTGACAGGAAGCTTCAGGGCATCTGAGATCCAGACTTCTATGTCAATATGTTAGATATATCGGTGGGGGGAAAGGGGAGAGTTAGAACAGCTGTAAAACCTACCTACACCCATTCAGGGGACTTCTGGTCATGCAGCGTTCCCCAGGGAGCCAAGGACCTCCCCATAGGACAACCCCAGACACCATCACCAGCATGGCGAGAAGATCGTGGGACCTTCTAAGCTAAGGAGCAAAACCAGATTAAAGAGCTGACCATAACCAGGGAACAGTTCTACTTTTATCAGCTTTAAATTGGGCTACTCAGTAAATTTTAGTTTGAACAAAGGGTTCTACAGCTAAAGAAGGGTGGACGGGGAAGGTCAATAAAAACACTCATGGTTTACTCTGTCAACTTTTTTTGTTTTTAAGAAATATTACAGATAAACATGAAGGCTATACCAGTTGAATTCTTTTTTTTTTTAATTTATTGGGGTGACAATTGTTAGTAAAGTTACATAGATTTCAGGTGTACAATTCTGTAACACATCATCTATAAATCCCATTGTGTGTTCACCACCCAGAGTCAGTTCTCCTTCCATCACCATATATTTGATCCCCCTTACCCTCATCTCCCACCCCCCACCCCCATTACCCTCTGGACCAGCTGAGTTCTGATTCAACCTTAAAGATGGGTCTTAAAAAAAAAAAAAAAGATGGGTCTTTAACTAAATCATAATTCAAGGATCTTTGAAATTTCATCTTTTCTCCTTTCTGGCAGTGTCAAGTAGGGAGGGCTCGTTAAACTCTCTGTTCATCATCCTTCATTTGAGAAGTCTTTTACAATAAACCAAAGCCTTATTATTCAGAATGGAAATAAATGAATCTGCATTTCAAGATCCTAAGGCTGACATTCTTCCCTACCCCAAACGCAATCCATAGGCAAGAGCCGTTGAAAGCCGCATGCCACGGTTAGGCCTCTGGCCTCTGGAGTCAGACTGCCCAGGTGTGACTCCTACTTTGTCCACTTGTAGGCTGTATTCTCAGGCAAGTTATTTCCCATCTGTGTACCTCAACTTCATATTTATACAGAGGGACAACATCACCAATTTTGTAAAGTTTTAAGATTTAAAAAGACAATGCACACAAAATACTTAGAACAACATAGGAAATAAATACTCAGCAAACATTACCGCTTACGGTCATTAAAAGCGGAGTTTTTTAAAGAACCCTTTTCATGACACTCAAATCACCTCTTAGTCTGATTACAAGTCAGTACATTTATCGTTTCAAATTTCCTTTTACAACTAGGCAGGATAGTAAACTAAATGAATTCATTAGCCTTATATTTTAATTCTCACTTGGTAATTTTTTTCTTTCCTTTCATGTAACTTTATTTCCTTAAGTCTTAAACTATGAACAGAAAAATCAGATTTTCTTGAAAACAGTCACAGATAAAAATATTAAGGCTGCAAGCTGGTCCCGAATTTTCTATTATTTTGAATATAGGGAAATGCAATTTAGCCATATTTTATTACTATGCCTTGTGTATGTTCATATTTTAAGAAAAATATAAATAATGAAATATGATTTTGATATATCAGCTACCTGACCTTTGATGCACATACTTTTACTTTGTATCTTTGATGTTTGTACTTATCATTTTTTTCCAAGTACAATTCCTGAAATCTAAAAAAAAAAAAAATACTTGGAAAACAATAATATAACAGTCTTTAGTCTTTTTATGTTGTATTTCAGATCTTCAAGGATTCCACGTGTTGCCTCAGACAGCTGACTGGTCATCTTTTCCTCCCCAACAATATCTCTTGACTCTTGGGTTCAAAAACAAAGAAGATGGGAAATTTTTAGAAAAAGTATCAAGTAGGAAGCTGCCAACATTTACAGGTGAATCACCGGGAGTTACTATCTTTCAATACTTTTATAAGGCAGGAGTTGTACGTTATTCATTAAGTCTTATTCATCACAAGGCTTAGCATATAGTAAGGCCTGGGCCCCCAAAATGTTTGTTGGGTTGTAATTAACTCCTTCCAGTCTTTTCTGTGGGTTAGTTAACAATACCTGGAATTCTGGTTCCAGGAAAGCTTCCTGCAAAACCAAACACAATCCTAGAGTATCCACCTTCCTCATGCCAACCATCTCACCCCAAGCATACTATTACTAATGTCTATTCATAGGTCACTTAAAGAATACAAGCTTTTATCATCACTAATTAGCAAATGGAGAAGATAATTGTGCCATAAAACTATTTTATGAAATGGAAAATATAGACAGTGACAACCTTAAATCACTTAGATTATCTGCTATTGTATTACTATCAGTTCCACTCTTTTCTTATATAATTAACCAAGAGTTTAGAGCTCCTAAAGGGTACTTTAATTAAATGGTGTTCTGTTATTCTAGTTGAAACTTGCAAGAAAATATTCACAGGGAGTTGAAGTCTGAAACTTCTGGGCTGAATTCATGACCAGGTTGAATTTATTCCTTCAGCCCTACCCACATAATTAAGGATTTGTGTTTTGTTTGGCACTGTATCCTCTGAGGCTTATCTCAACTTTGAGCTACATTCAAAGTCAATGCGATCTACACACTTGAATAATGTCTGGGAGGAACAAGACAAGAATCAGACACATTTATGACAACATTTTTTTCACAACTCAGGGAAAACATACTCTGCAGAAAGAGGTGAATTGTTATAGGCTGTCTCTTAGATCTCTCAATCACAAAACACAACAAAATGAATAAATGATAGTCTCTAAAGGGCAATGTCTCCTCTGCCTTTCTCCTCATAGATCTTTCATTGTTATACACGTGGTCCAGGGATGGGACTGGTTTCTGTACTAAAGATTTTATATCTATTAACATTGGAGCTATCTGTTTATAGCTTGCCAAAGAATGCATTTTGAAATGGAAGTCTGGAAAATACAGTACAAAAGTTTATTGTTACAATTTTTAGAACATAAAACTCCCTTCGGTCTGCTGACCGGAGAAGATGCAGTGAGACAAATGGAGACAACGGGGAAGAGAATCTTGCCAATATTGGATTTTATTAGAAGCACCCAGTTGAATGTAGGTATATGAATTTTTTTTAATATTTGTCCAATGTATAAATATTAGACAATTCTAGAAGTATGGCATGTTTATGGTGCAAATATTGCAAGTATTGGAGGATTTTAGAAACTTTCATAGTAAACCTCCTTTGCAAAAAACCAACCAAAATTTAGCTAATGATTTTATTTTAAAACATATTACAATGGTATGCTTTGCAATTTCCTGCATTTATAAGGCTAGTATTTCTTAAAAGAGCCTTTTCTCTGTGCCTTCCTGATATCTACTTCAAGGTTGCAGTGAATTTCTCATTTCAAATCAATAGCAAATTTTTAGCAAATACAATGTTTTCCCTATTTCATGTATTGGGCCATTGTTTCAAACCATCCCGTTACCTACACGAGAATTCAGAGCTTTTCAAGTTAGTGCTGCCACACCACACTGATAAACTCAATACTACTCTAAACATTGGCATTTACTCTTTGTATACGTTTAATATAAATGATCTAATCCTTTTTTCTGATCCAGGAAAAAATGGCTTTTGGCTTTTCAGTCTTAAAAAGCCCAAAATAAGAACTGAATTTGCTATTTTAACAAAATTCAAGCCATTGTACTGAAAGTACATAAAGGGATCTTCTCATTCACAAGCTATAAAGGCTGCAGATTCCTCTTTTTCAATACAGTAGCCCCCTTTTCCAGTTTCTCTTTCCATGGTTTCAGTTTCCTGAGGTCAACCATGATCCAAAAATACCAAATTGACATTCCAGAAATAAGCAATTCGTAAGTTTTAAATTGCACACCACTCTGAGTAACTCAGTTCCTCTCATCATGTAGGCATTGTATCTTATCTCATTATTCCAAGAAGAGTGAGTACAGTCCTCACAGTATATTTTGAGAGAGAGAGCCCACATTCACGATTTTTATTATAGTATATTGTTATATTGTTATAACTGTGCTATTTTATTGTTAGTTATTACTGTTAATCTCTTACTGTGCCTAATTTATAAATTAAACTTTATCATAAGAAAAAAAAGTATATATAGGGTTCGGTTCTATATGTGTCGTTTCAGGCATCCACTGGGGGTCTGGGACATATCTTCTGAGGATAAGCGAGGGCTACTGTATTTTACAAGAGGTCTATAAACAGGAAATTGTAAAGAATTTTCTTTTTGTGGATTTTGTATTACATCAGTGATTTGATGTTCTTACCTTACAAGTGGAACCAAGGGGGTCATCACAAATAGCGACTTAACATCTGTTCAGCAGTTTATCTGCTCAATAACATTATTCAGGATTTTAGAAAAGCTGTAAAACCCTTAATCGGTTTGCATGATTTGCAATTCTATGCATTACAAATACAAAAGTACATTTTTTCTGATTTTCCTACTGCGTATCTCTCCCCTCCCCACAACTGTGTGACACCCAATTATCTCTTCTATATTTCTGTTAATAAGAAATCCATCTCTGTCTTAATCGTCTCGGGCTGTCCTAACAAAATACCACAGACTAGGTAGCTTCAACAACAGACATGTATTTTCTCACAGTTCTAGAGGCTAGAAGTCCAACATCAGGGAGCCAGCATGGTCGGGTTCTGACGAAGGCCCTCTATCTGGTTTGCAATTGGCCACCTTTTTTGCTGTGTCCTCACCTAGCAGAGATGTCTCTTCTTATAAGGGCACTAATCCCATCGTAAGGGCCCCACCCCATGACCTCATCTAATTACCTTCGAAAAACCCCGTCTCCAAATATCATCACACTTGGGGTTAGGGTTTCAGCATATGAATTTGGGGTAGACACAAACATTCAGTTTATCTCTGACTCCACTACAAATTTTGGGGACTGTTCTTCAGTTCACCCTCTATCACAACCTCCTCCAGACACACAGATACACACACACACACCCTTACCCACCTCCCCACCATCATTAGAGATACACACACATCACCATCAGCATCAGGCCCTTGCAAACAGTGAAATCTTTGCTAACAAGAAGCATCACCATGTAGCATTATTTCACCTCGTCCACACAGGCTTAGCCTGTGGAGCCAGTGTGCTGGACGTTGTGGAGGTGATCTGTCTGTGCCCTGGCTTTTGGGGTCAATACCTGCCAGACCTTGTCACTTGTCAGGGAAATGAGCACATCATCTGTTGCCAACTCAGATCTCACAGTGTATAGTGAATGCAGGTTGTGACTATCTAGGTATCATGTACTTTTAGAATGTTCTTACCTCATTTTCTTCTCACCTTTCACAAGGCATTCTGACCACTTGAAATTTGTATATGCATGTATCTTTATGTGTCTATAAAGGAGATTTAAAAACCCTACAGTAATTAAGATTCTTAGCATCTAATTAATAACTCAATCTTCTATAGAATGAGTCAGTACCACTTTGCTAACTGCAAGGAATTTCAACTTTCCTATGTTTGCCTCTGTGGAAAATAACAGTTTTTGAAAGATCCTCTCAAAGAGTTTTAATGGAATAGAAGTGAGTGATCCTGAAAGTTCCCAGGGACCACAACTACGTCCAACTATTGGCCTCTAAGATTCTTATGATATGTCCAACCATAGCTTCATAAAGCAGGACCGAATAAAATTGTCTGCAAAGGTAACCTAGCTTAATGAAGCAAGTAATGAGTTGCTGAGTAGAAATTATTCCTACGTGGTACCATTAACTGTAACCCAAGCAGCCCTCAGTGGTGTTTTTTGATCCCTTGAGGTATGTTTTTTCTCGTCAGACATCAAATGCCATCCACTTGAATGCTTAGGCATTGCCTTGCCCTTATTAGCTGCTACCCTATTTTGTGGCACCTGTACATGAAGCCTTTGGTCCGAGTTTGTGCTCTGGCTGTGTATTCCGAGGGCAAGTCACTTAACCTCGGAGCTGTTTCTTCTCATTTACAAAATAGGCTGGTATCTGCTAGGCCCACCTTGCAGAGTTGTTGTGAGACCACAAGTACATAATCCATGTTGAAGCGCTTTGTAAAGTATTACAAACTGTAGAAGCTTTCATTATTTGTATTGGTTTTAGTTTGCTTTGACAAGAGGACTATTTTACAGACCTTTCTTTTTCTTTATATAAATTGTGCGCTTTGAAATTACATATTCTCCTAAAATGAAGATGGGGCAAGAGTCCTGTGGATTTCCCATTTTTTTCCTTAGATCACTGATATGTTCAGTGTCACAAAAGTTAGGCACCTTTGTGCTTTGCCTCACAGAAGCAGAATTTGAGGTACCGTCTCATGGCGTAGATCTACTGCACACAGTAGGTCTTCCCTGGGAACATGAATTTTCACTTCTTGCCATGAGGTGTGGTAGACACAGTTGGGCATTCTGGTACGAAGGAGGTTTCTACATGTAAAGCAATGATTCTCCTGATACTCTGACCCCAGGTCTCCTTATCTTTATAGATTCCTTTGCTAGGCACACAACAACGCATGGCCAAACAAGAATGATTCTGGCTTTTTAAGAGTTGTAATCTAAAATATTCTACCACCTCCCTATGTGGTGGCTTTTAATCCCACTGAACCTCAGCCCCATTCAACCCATAACTCTGCATTAATGGTACTTTTCCTTCTCTAGATCTTTGTCCTAATTATTGCACATGCCACCGGATACCACTGTGCTTTTCCATTCATTAACTTTATTGGCTGCTGTCAGTTTCAAACCGTATGCACCGTGCTTCCTAGGTTAAATGTTAAAGAGTTAAAATAATAAAATCTCTTGCCATGCATGAAGCCTCCTTCACAGGCTGACTTGCCAAAAAATGACCCAACTAACCATAATTTTAATACCTCATTAATTTTACTTTTAATTTCTTCCAAGCAAAGCATAAAAAAATGTTTACACATGCACATTTGAAATAAACAATAATATGTGTTTCCTACCCCCTTTTTTGCAGTGAAATGTTTCTATATGTTATATTAAATGGAAATATATTCCAAACACCTGGGCTGTGCTTTTCAGTGCTATCAGGCAGTGCCACTTACTTGACAAACATTTATCCATACCTGCTATGAAATCTAGCAATTCTAACTGACGCCTTCATTTGAACTTGCTATTTACCTAACCTTCATTGTACCTGTGTGAGGTTTTAGCTTCAATCATCGCCACTTTATTACACTCTCTCCAGCAGCTAAGGAGTCCTTTGATCACTCGTGAAATCTCATTGGGAGGGCTACTTCCCGTTAGAGTTAGCCTTTGCTAGCTAGCATTAGACGTTTAAGGTAATTCCTTCGTTTTTTTTTTAATTTCCTTTATTTTCTTAAAGCAACAGCATCAGAACATTCCTGCTGGCATTAGATATTAATTTTTATTTCTTTTTCACTTTGTCTCTCAAAGCCCCTTGTCTTGTATATGTAAAATATTAATCTGTAGTTTCCTGATAACCGGTACTGCATTCGGCTGGTGGCTGGGGGAGGATGGGTGACTATGAGCAGTCAACTATATTCTTTTCTTCTAGTATTTGATTTGTATGGAGTACTCCCTGTTTTGTTATGCCTCCAACAATCAAGCTAACAAAGCACCATTGCCTTCCACTCGTTTTATTTTCCTAATGTTTTGGAAAATTACACTGATACATTATGTTCCCGAGCAGGCTTCAGTTGTTTCTGCTCTTTGGAGTTGAGTCACTACACCACTATCCTACAAGCAGCCCCATTGTTTATTTTTTTTAAAAGACAAAGAAAGCAATTTTTCTTCAGAAAGAAAACTGTTTTTCCTGCAACTTGCTTTCCTCTATTTGACAGAATCCCATTGTTTAGCTACATGTTTAAACTAAATGGGTAGGCTAGCTATTTCGTCAATTTAGAAAAAGGACTCCAAATCCAGTTTGCAATCATCGCTCCTGTAAGTTTATAGATTTTCAGATAAATTATTAATTTCAGAGAACAAATCAGCAGGGCTAGAAGGACATAACTCGAATGGCATAGATAGGTATAGGACCAAACACGATGCCACGGTGCTCGACCTTCCTCTATTACCAAGATTCTAGAAAAGTGCCAACTTCTAGAGGTTGGTGTCAATCAAACTATGAGTATGACATTTCAGAAAGGACTGCTTTCTAAATTCAAGCTGAAATTCAGATGCTCTTTAGTAATGCTAGTTTCTAATGATTTTTCTCTTAAGAAGAGAATCTATTTTAAGAAAGAAAAATAATGTCTGCTTTCTCCAGTTTCTGGGGGGGAGGGAATCTGTTTTATAAGTATGGACAAATGAAAATGGTCCTTGCTTAGCTACTAAGCTTTAAGGTGGTTCTTCAACTTGTTTATGATATTTGAATATTTGAGGGTACCTAGCTAGAATCCATACTTCTAGAAACACATATCAAGAGATTATCCCACATAGGACAGTTTAGTGGTTACCAAAGGGTAAAGGAGGGTGGGGGGTGGTAGAAGACAGTAAAGGGGGTCAGATATATGGTGATGGAAGGAGACCTGACTCTGGATGGTGAACATACAGTGCAATATATAGATGATGTTTTATATAAAATGTACACGTAAAACCTATATAATTTTACTAACCAATGTCACCACAATAAATTTAATTAGAAAGAAAGAAACAAAGAAAGATTGCAATTCACTGAGTAAGGCCCAGGACTCTGCGTAGTTAACACAAAAGCCTAGTGATTCCGGTGCAGATGGTCCAGGAGGAACCATGCCATAGAGGGACACTGGGCAGCCAGCCTTCCTCTTCTGAGCACCAGGATGTGGCATGAAATTGCCAAACTAAATTCTCATATGACTTCCAATTTCTCATCACCCTCCAAACAGTAGAAAGTCAGGCTTTTCTTTTAACCCTGAGAGATTCCCCTTTGTCAGAAATACTTTTTTCTAAATGTAAATGTAAGAATTTTATTATAAATTTTGCTTCTCCTATCAAGCATTATAAATTATATTAAACTTTTTAGGGAAGGTAATGTTTCATCTTTCATGGCTGGCAGTAGCAAACACATAAGTGAGCCACCTTATCATAAGTAGGCCCCATTTTAAGAAAGCCCAAAATACTAGTGGATTCGTGGGGGCTGGAGGCCCTTAAAAATATAGACAATGGTCTATTTCAAGATAGATCATGTCCGTTGCTGGGATAGTCCTAGGAGTCAGAATAAAGTGCTATAATCCCACAAGGAGAGGAGCCAGTGTCCAAGGCCATCAATGAGAACTAAAGATAAAAGCAGAGCTAAGGTTCGATGTAAGTCATTGGGGTAAACAGAATTCAGTGTGCATAACATTTTACAGGATTCAACTTGCATTTACAAATATTCTTTTATATAAACAAGATAGTGGGCAACTCTTAGCTCTTATGATGCCTTGGTGACATAGATAAAGTCTCCCCACTCTGAATAGACATAGCTCTGTGGGATCCCCACTGGGAGAGTGGGGCACAGGTTCAATTTCAGTCCCCTCTTTACCCTCAGTCCAACTTCTTTATGCAGGGCCACCTGCAAATCCTTGTCAATAGTCCTGCAAAGTATTCCCTCTTACATATATTCATCTATTTGAAGGAAAGGTACAGATTATTCTCTAAAATGATAGAAGGAAACGTGTTTGTACTAGATACCATTGCTTCAAAGGATGTAAACATAACAAACCCTTGCTTTAATCCCCAGAGAAAGGTCTATTTCTGTGGTTTTGTTCTAAAACATTTACTTTTACTGGGAGGCTAGGGGAATTTCCATGCGTGCTCGGGTGTGATGGAGAAGTTGCAATACGCCAGCCTCCTCAGCCAGCTGCAGAGAGTAAAGGAGCAGTCCCAGGTGATCAATCAAGTAATGGCAGAGCTAGCAACCATTCCCTATCTACAGGACATCAGTCAACAGGAGGCGGAATTGGTGAGCATTTGTTTTTCTTTGTTTAAGGCTTTCATAGGCCCTGAGCCAACAGCAAAGTGATATGATCTGAAAGAAATTTGTCATAATAAATGTAGTCTGAGGGTGAACTCCCCAACCCTCATGAAGCGTTCTAATGAAGAAACTGGAAAATGTAGAAAAGTGTCTTTTTTTATTCGCTCACACTGACTAGCTTCCATTTTTTATATCAAGAACTGTGTGATGTGTAAAAACGAAAGAAAGGGCTGATTATTCATATTGCGTGTTAGGCTTTTTGTTTTGAGTAAAGTTAAATTTCAATAAATTGTTTCTTAAACTCCAAGATATGTTAATACATGATTCTTTTCTATGGAAAATTGAGAGGCAAAAAAGTAATTACTGTATAGAAAACCAAGCCTACAAAGCCATTTCTAGTGTCACATGTAAGTTGGCAGTGCCAATACACACACACATTAGTACTTTTAGATAAAACAGTTATTTTATTTGAGGAGAAAATATAGTTAGTTAAACGGTTGTGTTTTTAAACTGAATTAACCAGTTAACTGAGGAAACACAGAGGCAGTCAAAAACTAGTTGAAGGAATGTCTCAAACAATCTTCAAACAGATTTGTATATAATAACCATAATTAGTACTAGAAACCACAGCACCTTGTCTGAAAAACAATTATTAAACAGTGTGCTGGCCATTTGAGGAAAGGCAACACGTATTCTATACGGCTATCCTAACGGGTTGTTGGGAAGGGCTCTTTACTTTGAGTAGATAAAACTAATTATCGATCTGAACTGAGTGCACATAGCAAGGATGAGAACAGCCCAAACCGATCGCCTGTAATTTTCAGTTGACTAAGGAACCCTCCCTCTCTGAATTTTCAAAGTTATAACAAATTCATCAAGAAATGGACTGCCAACATTTATAATGTTCATCTGAACTGTAACAGGGTATTAAATAAATACTGATATTCACAGTAAGCATGTAAAATCGTCTGACTAGCCAAATAATAAAACTATGCTTACTAAAGATAAAAACTATGGGGAAGGAAAAAGTCTATGAATCAAGGAATTACTAAGTCAAAATTGGCAGCAATACTTTCAAAACCTTTACGGTTGTGCAGCAGAACGTTTTTCTAAAAGGCTAAGTGTTTATCCTACCATTCATAAGGCGTTCGGGACTGCAGTCAGTATGGAACTTTCAAAGTGCATGTTACAGCCAATTTTAGATGATTAATGCTCCTTGGAGATAAGAGGAAGAAAAGAAAATGTTACATTAAGAAGCTGGCACAATGTTGATCCTGTCTTCCTGAAAAACACATGCAAGATTTAAATGAAAAATACAGGGGCGTTATCTGCACTGAGATCTTAACCACACATCTGCGGCTTTCTTTTTTCTGGAAATACTTATATTTCAAAATATACACAAAGAGTGCCAAACTAGCATTATTGACATCCTGACTAACATGTTAGTGCAATATTCCACCATCTCAAACCTTGGAAAATAGGATTTAATAGGATATTTTCATGTTATATGCACACTACAAAAAATAAATTTAATGTATATGGATGTATATGTATGTACAGGTCAAATATTTTTAAGTCATGCACCCTGAAAGATTTCATCACCATAAGTAATAGATGTCACTTTTCAACTTCCAAGCATGGGTTAATCTAGACAACAAATTCTGGTAATACCTTTTATGGTGCTTTATAAACAGTGACTGGTCAATAGAAGAGTTATGAGGGACAACTCTCTGTCCTTCTGCTTAAGCTCTGCAGTATCTAAAGTACAGAAAGATTATCTAAGAGTTCATACTATTTGATGCCACAGTGAGCTGAACTGGCATTTGTTCTTTTGTACAGAACTTTCTTTTTTAGTTTCGACTGTCACATGGCTTGATACAGCTTCATTACTTTGCAGCCACATATGCAGCTTGTGTATAAGACTGCTTTAAATTGGAAAATGGCAAAGGGTAGAATGTTTTAAATTTGCCTTTGAATGGAACCTAAAAAGAAAACTTGGTTGTTTTGAAGTTTTAGAGAAGAAAAGAACAGTAAAAGAGCTTAAATGAACTAGATCCTTTAAGAGCCAATAAAACAGCACTATGTTAGAATTGTCCTCTGGTGAGCTTTTGCATGATGCCTAAAATTATGATACATTAGCCTTAGGAGAAAAAACGTGTTCGTGTACTGCCTGCCATTTCCTGAGGGAATTAACTACCGCCTTCATTCTTTACAACCCAAATCTGTTTTTACAAAACATCAACATTTACTGCATTAAAACCTATATGTTTTCTACAAATTTTCAAGAAGAATCTCTTCATTGTTTCAGTATTTTATATCTGCAATAATACTCGGTAATGACTGAAGCAAAGATGAGGTAGCAATGTTCATTGTCGGAAAGATGAGTAATAAAATCATCAGCGTACAAATGATTTTTTAATTAGGTTTTAATCTGTGTATTTAGAGAAGTTATTTCTGTGTGAAATCCACACTGATAATTTTTATCTTGGTGCCACAGCTGCAGTCACTAATGGCAGATGCTATGGACACCCTTGAAGGAAGAAGAAACGATAAAGAACGTGTGTGGAATACAATCCAAAAGGTAAAACTTTCAGCTGAAGGGAAAGGATATCTTATTCTTAAAAAAATGTCCATCTTTGGTGAAATCTGTTTAGAAGACAAAAAGAAAAGAAAGTCCTTTGGGTTGTTTTATTATTTGTTTTCTTTTTGTAGAATAAGTGTAATTCTCTCTCTGGAATCCAAATCAAATATGGATTTTTTTAACCTATTCCCTCAGGTCTGCTTCTTTTCCAACAGATTGCGGTCATATGCTTTCATGGGTCTTCCTATTTGCTCTTTTTCATATTCTGTTTTCATCATCTGCTTCTTCATTATAGGTTATTATAGATTTTTTCAAAAATCCCTTCCATCAGTGTTTTAGTCCATTCCCCAACCCTTTCTCCCATTTCCTGTCACTTGAGAAAAAAATGGCTACATCTCAGGGAACTACAGAGAAACTAGCACATCGATGTTTTGTGGGGAGGAGTAAGATACTGGTGTTAGAGGTAGAGAAACGTCCCTTCATTGGCTACCAGAACTTAAATAAAACAAGCACCAAGATGTACCTGGCCCCAGGTATGCAGGAGACTTGTGTGAGGAGATTTCTGTGATACTACACAGCCCTCTGACAACATAGAAATGAGTAATATTGAGCCTCCAGTCCAGCTAAAAGTAATAAATTCTGATCGATCCACTCCCCATTCAGTCTCCTCCAAACATTGTAAGAACCCACAAAGGGACAACTGGTGTCAGGAGATCTGAGAGAAGCAAATCAAAGAAGCCTTCAGTTTAAGAGGTAACAGTCAGCCAGCCATGAGGGATTCTGGTACATCTGAGGAAACGTGTGTCTTCTGTAATCAATTCAGAGGCCCTATGATAAATGTATAAAACAGACATCAGCTGAACTCAGCAAATATTTGTTGAATATTTACTATGCCAGAAAGAACACTAGGTGTTAAGGATATTGTGCTGGGCGAGACAAACACAGCGCCTGCCTAGAAGGGCCTTACCATGTAGGAAATAAAGCAGTTATTAAACAGTTAGTTATACATTTACTAAATACTATAGTGAAAGAGTGGATGTTCAGTGATCTCTGGAAGCAAATACGGGAGTATAATTTGGTCTGGGAGGTCAGGAAAGCCATCTCTGAGAAAGAAATATTTATACCACATTTAAAGGATATGTAGTCGTTATCCAGGTGAAAAGGGAGATTTATAAACAAAGGGAACAGTTTCTACCAAGAATGCAAAGAAAGCATGGCACACTGAAAAACTGACAAAGGCGCAGGAACATATTTCAAAATGAACCGCAGAGGCAGGAGAAGTCAAATCACAGAAGGACTTTTAAGTTATGTTAAGAATTCGAAATGTTTCAGAAAATATTTCACTGAAAAATGTGCTTGAGACACTTCTAGAGCCGTACTGGGAGAACAGAATGAGGGGCTACAGTCAGTTCGAAGTGGTGGCTTGATCTACCGTCGCGCACATAGAGACGGAGAGAAGCAGATAGATATAAGAAACATTCGGGAAGCCAAGTCAGCAGGCCTTGTAGTTCACTGTTTGCATATGGGAGTGTAGTGAATAGAAAGAATTAAGAACGATGCCCAGATATTTGGCTTGAGCCGTTGGGCAGGGGATAGGGAGAGGTTTGCTAGTGCCATTTACTAAGGAAGGAAACACTGCTGGAAGAGCCACTTTTGGTGGAGAGTATAAACTCCCTCAGAATCCAGTCGTGAGGCAGAAACCATGCCAGATATTTGAAAGGGAATTTAATATAAAGAATGGTTAACTAGGTATGAAATTGTTAAGTAGGTAACTGAAAAAGCAAAGGAGAACAATAATTGATCACAAAGGAACTAATTAAAGGAAGGATCCACCATCCATTAGGGCTGGGAAGTCAAAGAGAAGAGGTTGGAATTACTAAAACCGAAACTTGGAAAAGGGACCCAGCTGGGCCAACACTCAGACCTCCCACTAGGAGGTTCTGCTTAGCTGGTGGTGCTAGTATCTCTGCACTTGGAGGAGGGGTCCTGAAGGTCTGAGACCCCCGACTTCTGAGGAGAAGGCACTAACCCACTAGTGCTGAAGTAGGGGATGAAGAGGGGAGGGAGTGGTAATAGAGGTAATTCTGCAACTTTTGGAAAAACTAGATTCAACTGCTATTACAGAAAAGAACATGTTTCTGGAGAGAAAAAGCTTTGCTGAAGACATGCTCCCGGGAACCCCAAGTAGACAGGAAGTCAGCAGCAAGTAAACAGGAAGCAGCAAGTCCCTCCTTGGTCCTTTGGCATTGAAGTGTCCCTCTGTTGCCCTATTGACAGAGACTAAGAGCTGGTAAAGTAGGAATAGGTTTTGCAGATTTCCAGCCCCAGCATCAAAGAACTAATTATAAAGGGTGAGTTTGGAGTGGAGAGACTTTAAGCTAACAACTGGCACAAAAGTACATTGAATGTACAGTGTTGGCAAGATATTCAAGGGTTCTGGATAAAATACTGAACAATAAAGACTTCTCAGTCACTGCCAAATTAGTATTAACTAAAATCGTTTGAGTGGGTCACATGGCTGACAAAGAGCGTAGAATAAGGAAAAAAGAGAGCCTACAGGAGCACATTTCCATCTTAGGAAGAGAACCCTACAAAGGAGACGCAGAGGAATGGCAAGAGAGTTAGGAGCTAGAGGTAACCAAACACAATGCTGATGCGAGCAGTATAATCAAATATTTATGTTGGATATAGAAATAATTGTTTAGAACAAGGTCAGCAAATTCCAGCCCTCTGGTCAAAATTGACAAACCATCTATTTTGGTAAATAAAGTTTATCAGACACATAGACCAATGGAATAGAATTGACAACCCAGAAATAAAACCACATAAATATGGACAGATAATTTTTGACAAAGAAGCAAAAAACACACAATGGAGAAAAGACAGCCTCTTCAATAAATGGTGCTGGCAGAATTGGAAAGCCATGTGCAAAAGAATGAAACTGGACTGCTATCTGTCGCCATGTACCAAAATTAATTCAAAATGGGTCAAAGACTTAAGCATAAGACCTGACACAATAAACTGCATAGAAGAAAACATAACTACTAAACTTATGGATCTTGGGTTCAAAGAGCATTTTATGAATTTGGCTCCAAAGGAAAGGGAAGTCAAAGCTAAAATAAATAAATGGGACTATATCAAACTTAAAAGCTTCTGCACAGCAAAAGAAACCATCAACAAAATAAAGAAGCAACCAACTGAATGGGAGAAGATGTTTGCAAACAGTGCCTCCGATAAGGGGCTAATATCAAAAATATACAAGGAACTCATACAACTCAATAACAAAAAAACAAACAACCCACTTGAAAAATGGGCAGAGGACCTGAAGAGACATTCCTCCAAAGAGAATATACAAATGGCAAATAGACATATGAAAAAATGCTCAACATCACTAATCATCAGAGAAATGCAAATAAAAGCCACAATGAGTTATCACCTGACCCCAGTCAGAATGGCTATCATCAACAAGACAAATAGTAACAAGTGTTGGAGAGGCTGTGGAGAACAAGGACCCCTCATACACTGTTGGTGGGAATGCAGACTGGTGCAGCCATTATGGAAGGCAGTGTGGAGGTTCCTCAAAAAATTACAAATAGAATTACCATATGACCTAGCAATCCTCTCCTGGGTATATACCCAAAAAATCTGAAAACATTTATACATAAAGACATATGTGCTCCAATGTTCATTGCAGCTTTGTTTACGGTGGCCAAGACATGAAAACAACCAAAATGTCCTTCGATAGATGAATGGATAAAGAAGTTGTGGTATATATACACAATGGAATACTATTCGGTAGTAGGAAAAAATGAAATAGGAACATTTGTGACAACATGGATGGATTTTGAGATTGTAATGCTAAGCAAAATAAGTCAGACAGAAAAAGCAGAGAACCATATGATTTCACTGATATGTGGTGTATAAACGAAAAACAACAAAAGAACAAGACAAACAAATGAGAAACAAAAACTCATAGACACAGGCAATAGCTTAGTGGTTACCAGAGGGTAAGGGGGATGGAGGGTGGAAGATGAGGGTAAAGGGGATCAAATATATGGTGATGGAAGGAGAACTGACTCTGGGTGATGGTGATGAACACATAATGTGATTTATAGATGATGTAATACAGAATTGTACACCTGAAATCTATGCAACTTTACTAACAATGGTCACCCCAATAAACTTTAATTAAAAAAAAACTTTATGTCACACATCCATGCCATTTATTTATATATATCATCTATGTCACGTTGGCCAAGTTGAGTAGTCTCCACAAAGACCGTATAGCTCACAAAGCCTAAAATATTTACTATCTGTCTCTATGCAGAAAAAGCTTGTTGTACCTTGATTTAGAGCATTACCCTTCCCAGAAATATTTGTATTTGTACAGTAATGTAATAATATTTTTGTTTTTATAGTATACAAATAACATTTGTATAGTAATATTTGTATTTATAAATCTAAGTGATAATAGAACAACAGTCCAATTGTGAAATTCCAATGACCAGCCAAAAAAGTGGAAGACAGATGGTCATTTATCTAAATCTGTCTACATCTTATGAACAACCAGCAATACCACATCCCTACAGGCTACGTTGTTGATGCTCACAATCTTAGGAGCACTTAGCCTGTGGCTTCCCACTTTGCCCCTATTTTAGTTACTTATTGCTGTGTTACAAATCACCCCCAAATATACAGTGATTTAAAACAACAATTCAATACTATCTCTCACAGTTCTGTGGACTGACCATACTCAGTTAGGTGGTTCTTGCTCGGTGTCTCTCACGCCTTTCAATCAGAAGGCTTCTGTGCATGGGGCTAGGGACATTGGGCTCCAGGATGGCTGACAGGTGACACTAGTCATCTGAGACAGTTGACTAGAGTGCGTTAATGTGGTCTCTCCATATGACTTAGGCTGGGTTCCAAAAGGAAGTATTTCAAGAGAGAGAAAGTGGAAACCATCAGTCCTTTTATTGGCTAGTCCCAGAATTGGCAGAGCAACTTCCACCAGATCTACTGGTCAAAGTAGTCACAGGGCAACCAAGATTCATAGGGTGGGAGGAATAGATTTCACTTCTCCGTGGAGTAGACATGCATTCAGGGACAAAATGAAATGATAGTGTCCGTCTTGGAGACAAGCTTCAGCAGCAGAGCTGTGACTCTGCCTGGCCTGGAAAACTTACTAGCAAGCAAGCAGGAGTCAAGAGGATAATCATCTCAAGGCCACTGAGATTGGAACACTGCAAAGCCACTCTACCCAACCATTGGGTGTCTAGAAAGCCTCACTGGTGAGCAGCCAATCTTTCCAAATTAAAAGCCCTGGTAATGATCCTAGCTTTCTAAATAGAAGCTCCTGAGAGGTCTTTAGGAAGATGTGAATGGGAAGGAACAGGGTGCCAAATTTTTCCCAAGGGCTTTTAATTTGGTTAATGTGACTCTACAAAGAATGATCCTATCACTTTCAGATAATTCCGTAGCAAGTAAGTAATTTTCTTTTATTGCTACAGAGTTAATTTGCGTGTGCAGAAAAAAATAATCTAAAAAAAAACTAATTGTACAAGCTACACTGTGTTCTCAGCCTACTAGAAGTTGATATCAGTATCACCACCTCTGAGATCTGTTATCTGTAATAGAAACAGCTGTTGTACCTAATGAAAACACTTGAAATTTCCGTCGGAAGCAGCAGAATTATAGCAGTACCTCCTAGTTCCACATAGTTATAGAGACTGTCAGAATCCCCATTACCTAACACAATTTTCAGGGCTCCACTTTGTTATAGGTCTATAAAAAGCCTATCAAGATGAAATCTGATTCATGAGTGCTGACCTCCTGTCTATATTTTGTTTTCTTTGAGATTCCTCTAAGAATCCAGAAAGAGAAAGTATGAGGCAACTGTTTTTTCCTAATTCACTAGAACTAAAATACATTCTTAAATGCTAAAAAAAAAAAAGAAGAAAATACATTCTTTATAGACTTTTAGGAAGTTAGCTTTTGTTTTGGTTTGACATTACAGAGTATTATTTTCTTTCCAGTAATTAACTCAAAAAAGGCATATGTATGTTGATTTTGCTGTACATATACAAAATTAAGTAGGTTAGTCAAAAAAAGGTAAATTTTCTTATGTTAGCAAGTCCCATGCCACAGGACTCTTTAATTAAGATGATCACACTTTGCTTAGTTTTAGTCTATAACAAAAATGCCTGGGAAATCACACCCTTTTGAATAACCCACAGGTCCTGTTAACACGCAACTCATACATGCATTCATCAAACATTTACTCGGCACCTCCTCTACATCAGACACTGTTAAGAGCAGGACCCTAGTGGTGTTTACATTCTACTAGGGAAAAGTAGGAAATAAACTACCTAAAGAAATATGGAATATGTTGTAAGTAATAAATGCCATGGGTGGAGAACACAGGAAAAGAAAATGGAACGTGCCAGATGATTTCAACTGCAACAGAATAGTCAGGGCAGGATTCATGGAGGTGACATTTGAAGAAAATCCTGAAAGAAATGCAAACCATGCAAATATCTGGTGAAAATTATTCCAAGGAAATAACAAATGCAAAACCCGAGGATTGGAGCGTATCTGGCACGTACAAGGAACTGCAGGGGGGCAGGGTGACTGGAGTAGAATGAACGCAAGTAACAGGAAGTGAAGTGAGAGAGCAGAGAACGTAATGCTTTGTCAAACAAGAAAAGAAAACAATCTAAGCTTCTGAATGGAGAATAGATTGAAGGGGGCAAAGGTAGAATCAGGGAGACTAGTTAGTAGGTTATTGCATGATAGGAGAGTAATTATGGTGGTTTAAATCCAAGGTGGGTTAAACCCAAGGTTGGATGGCTTGAGCCTGCACCCAGGTAATGGCAGTCAATATGAGAAGCTGGTCAGATACCGTCTTCTATCCAGAAGAAGAATAAAGGCTTATTTAAAGGAAAGCTAGTACAGTAAAAAAGCACCTTACACTAGCAATTTAGAGACCTGGGTCTGTCACAATTGACTCAGAAGCTACTTCCTTTCTCTGGGCCTCAGTTGTCTCATCTATAAAATAAAGATATTGAACTAGAAGATTCAAAGTTCACCCCACCCCCCAACTCTCAATGAATGGGTCTTTTGAAAACCAGACTCCCAAACTGAAAGAGTAAGTGTCAGTGTTTACTGAGCTCTTAATATGTGCCAACACTCTCCTATTCACTTTACATACATCAACTCACTAATTCTCACATGAGGCAAAAGGTATAATTTATTAAACAGAGAAGTTTAGCATTTTGCCTAAAGTCACACAGCCAGCAAGTGCCAGAGCCAGGACTAGATCTGGACCCAGAGCCTAAACTCTTTCTTGATAGAAGCCCACACTTTATACTGCCTGAAAAAGCCTGGTTGACCGCACTGTTGTATGGATAGCTGAGATATAGGTGTGAGGCCAAATGGGGAATTAAAGTGACCTCCTATCAAAATGGAATTTGGCCATAAACTGGCCCAGTTTGTCAAAATAAAGTTCTTTTACTCTGAGCCAAAGAAGTCACTAAGGAATTTTTTGTTTATCTACCGATGTAATCTACCTATGTAGGATCCTCCTCTGTTGCTCTTTAGTTTTCCACTGATAATTGCAAAAAATACAGCACCAAAATCTGCAAATCTGCAAATTTTTTTAATAAAAATAAAAAATAATGTTTAATTCAGCTCCCACTCATGGGACCTTAGGCAAGTCACACCCTCGTACGAAACATAATGTGTTTATATCCTTACCACCTTCAGAATCTATGATCTTGTGTTTCTTAGCATTGAATCCTAAGGCCCATTGAAGCTTTATAAACTAGACCTGAAGATAAATAGAAAAAGGAGTCTTTAGAAAAAAGTTCTTAAAAAAATGCACCAACTGTTAAGTTGGCACATTCCTGTCTCTTCTCATCAGAGAATCAGTTGAGAGAAACAGTTAAGCAACATTCTGTCTGCAACTTAGAAGAAAAGTTACTTGTTCTTCATTTACAAAGTTGAAATTTTGCACTGAGAAGATCAAAATTTTATATGGTACAATATAAAGTAATGTCTTATTCTGATATGCCCCTGGATCACTGATTTGAGACTAAATCAGAGAAATGACACTTTGTTATTTTAAAAGTAATGAGAAAAATACTCTGGCATATAATCGTGGTCCTGTGAATTTTCATGAGAAGTAATGCTACTTTTAAATTTCAACAAATATTATAACATAACAGTACATCATAATCTTCAATGAATCTGACTAATAGAGTATAGGTGGATGTCTTTAAACCACTCATATGGACTTATTCAAAATTATTTACCTTTTTATATTTCTTTTATCTCGAAATCTTAACTTATAAATCATACTTGTCATCATACAGGCATGACATTCATTGACATACTAATTTGGTCTTTTAGGATGAAAATGGTATAGAATTGTGTGTCACTTAGCAGCTCTGCTCTCTTCAATGCTGTTGATGTAGGCAAAGCAAGCAAGGGAGAAAAATTCAGGAGATGGGTCAGGGGCAGTTGGTTGAAGAGGGAAAGAGAAGAGCAAATTGAAACATTTTATTTACTTTCCATATCAGCTTTCCAGAAACTCCTGAATCCTTCCAGAAACGCCTGCGAGAGACTGCATATGCAGCACTATGGTATCACTCATCCACCAGTCATTTGGGCTGACTAATATGTGGTTAGGGCATGCGGTTGCATCTCTCTGAAAGTACTGCTGTCTTTCCAAAGATTCAGCAGCCGTACCACTCATTTGCAAAGCAGTTTTTCCAGCAATCAGGCTTTTCCTGTGTGTCTTGTTCTTTAAGGAGTCACTGCAGATGTATTGTTGCAATTTGATTTTGAATAGTCTCAGCTTCTAGCTATTGGCTTCCCTATTCATATATCCCCAAATTCCTTTACAGTGTGTGCTCCAAGCACTGCTAAGCAGTTCTGTGCACGGCACAACGCAAATCACGGGGAGCAACCTACGTGCTCTTAATGCTGACCACGCTGGGGGTGGGGGTGCGGGGGAGAGGCTCTGAGGATAAGGAGGGAGGCAAGGCTCAAGGGGACCAAAAGGCCAGGTGCACGGAATAAATCACTGCAGTTCCTGGGATACATGAGTCTGTGCCCGTAGGTGTCCAGGCCAGCAACTGTGGTAGAGGGGTCTCCACCAAAGCCCTGGCAAACCTCCTGTTGTGGTCAGAGCCTGAGTCCTGGGGCAGTCGGACATGAGGGGAAGATCTCATCCTCAAATATCACCCACAGCAAAGCTGAGGCTAGCCTGGAAAGTGCAGAAACACAAAAGCCTTGGTTCTGGCCATCTCCCCTGTGAGATACTCCAAATTAAATGGCACATTTCAATTATCACTTAAACCAAACAGTATCTTTCTCCTCTGACTTAAAGGAAAAACTCTGTGGCTAATTTGTTAAACATTTTCAACAACTACATTAGCTAATCACTCACTTCCCACCTATACTAAGCCTTTCCTCCAAAACTGGAAATACCTCTTTTATACACTTTGTTGGCTGGAAGTATGTCCTCTGACACTTTGATGATATGGTCAGAAATTTCTGTAGCAGAAGCATTTCTGGGCAGGAGTCAAATCCTAGCGGGACCTTCATCTAGGGAGCATGTATCCAAACGTTTTGCCATTTTTAACCAGGAGTTTATCAAGGGGCAGACAAAGGTAATTGCCATTGTACCTAATAAAATATTCTGCTACTCAACAAATTACCAAACTACGTTAGCCTTTTTGAAGCTTGCTTTTGAATAGCTATCACAATTGAAACAAGCTATAAAAAAGTTTATCTCCGGTAAATAATGACTTCGCTCATATGCGGGATACAAAACTGTAAACAATAAATGAACCAGACAAACAAATAAGCAAAAACTCATAGACACAGACAACAGGTTAGTAGTTACCAGAGGGTAAAGGAGGTAGAGGATGGTAAAGGGGGTCAAATACATAGTGACGAAGGAGATTTGACTTTGGGTGGTGAACTCACAAAGCCATATATAGATGATGTATTATAGAATTGGACACTTGAAACCTATATCATTTTATTCACCAATGTTGCCCCAATAAAATTAATAAGAAATATAAATAAATAAATAAATAAATAAATAAATAAATAAATAAATAAATAAAAATTAAAAATAATGTTAAAAAAATTTATCTCAGTTAAATAGTTAAGTTAATAATGTCATGATGATAAATGTTATCAATGATTACTATTGCTCTTTTAGTATATGCTAAGCACTTCAACAAGTTACCATTGTAATGACTGCAACACAGCTGTGAGGCAGACGCAATTATCTCTCCTTTGAAAGAAGAGGAGGGCTGGCCCGTGATCAGCCGGAGGTTCGCGTGAGCTGCCGTGGGCTGCGTGGACTGCTGTGCTGCCATCGACCAACTGCCTCAGCCAGGAGGAGCGCAAGGCTCATAATACCAGCATGGGCCAGGGAGCTGTGCCCTACACAACTAGACTGAGAAACAACGACTTGAACCAGAGTGGGGGTGGGGGGTAGGCGGAAGAAGGGGGAGGGGGAAGAAAGAAGAGGGAAAAGAACTTTGTAGAATGAACAAAGGAAACAAGCCCAAGTTTGTAGTAACAAGGTTTGGTTTTGAATCAAATTGGTTGGGTCCAAGGCTCTGTTCTTAACCTTAGGTAGAATGCTTAGCTTAAACCAAATGCAGCTACTAAAAATCAATGGCACAGAAAGCATAGCCTGACCCAAGCTCAGACTCTGTAAAACTACCAATGAGACAATCCTTAAGTCTACTTTTTGGCAGTGAGTGGGATAGAAGCATCAGAAGCTGATAACATAGGCATCCTCTGTCTTTCTCCAGATCACAGCTTACAGTCCAGCTGAGGACTTACCCAGCCTGCTTTGCAGCAGCTCCCTAACCAAACCCAAACCTTGGCACACACTATCCCCTGGATCATCCTGCTCTTACTCTCTCCTCTCTCACCATCCCTCATTCTGTAGACATGTCATGGTTAGGTTGGCTTTGATAGCTCACCATTTTTCCTCTTCCTGCAACATCAGAACTTCAAGAACATAGCGTGGAAGTCTAGTCATTCTTATAGTACACTTACTGTCATACTAGTGTCACTCTCTGGTGAGTTATCTGAGTTAGCATTCTGAAATGCACCAGGACCTCAATGAAAACACAATTTCAGAAGCACATATTGCCATAATCCCTCCAAACTTTACCCTTACAGCAAAGAGCCCTGGAGGCTGGGACTGGACATCACATTAACCTCCTTCACTTCCTGTGATCTCTTCCTGCCTGTCTCACTAATAAGCTAACAGAGAAAGGTGACAGAAATTGGAAATACTCATGTTACTCAAAACCTAATAGTGTTTTTATCTTTGTAAAAGCTTTTCAAAATGCATCTTTCAGAAGTTCAGTAAAATATTCTGGGGCGAGGAAGGAGAGCATATATCTCAATTGTGTTTTGAACTGAAGAGTAAGTTTGCAGTTCATTCTAAAAATTACTCTCTTTAAATTACCAAAATGTGTCTTCTTTGCTTGGTGGCCCAGAATTTTATTGCACGTATTTTATATTAAGTTTTGCAATCCTTTATAATTCTGGAGAATAACAGAATAACAGCTTATGCCACTTGGTAGCTAAATGAACCATAGGACATCTTCCATTCTATATTGAAATTGGGATTAATACAGAGTTCAGAGCAACTGACTTGTAGCTCATTCAGTCATTTAGAATGTACTCATTGTACCTTTCATCTTTTGGAGAGGGGCAAAAATGAAAGTGCCTTTACATGCAGCCCTAAAGGAAGGTATGGGTCATTTGTCCTTCTGAATATGATTGTCTTAAAATGGTGCATGTAGAAGAGGGGACAAGACTGTAATCTAAAACACATACAAATGTCACAAGCACAAACACACCCATATCTCTTATCATCATCTCTTATCATCAATTCTGTGTGTATAAAATTTACGCATACTGCAAAAATGGCTTTCTGCTGAAGAAAAGACGGTGGGGAGGAGCCTGAGATGGCTGGTGAAAAGATGAATATGGACCTATGTTAGAGAGATCCTACCCTTGACATACAGTTAGGCCCCTCTCTTATTGAATTAAAAGGAATTTGAGAGACTTTTAAGGTACCAAGACCTCTTAGTTGGAGAGAAGACCCCTTCAGTTTCACAATGATTCACTTCATTATATTGTTGAAGATATTTAGAAGCAGTTGGGAAAGGTAATTCTAGAAATGAAAGTACATCTTCCTGAGGTACAGGGTTCAAAAATCATTTTTTAAAAGCCATTAATAGAGTATTTCCACTTCCAGGAATATAGAGTAGATTTGCTTTTCCTATTCCTCCCATTAGGTACAACTAAAAACCCTGGACATTATATGTAAAACAAACATAGGTATTTTTCTGTTCCTCCCATTAAGTACAACTAAAAACCCTGGACATTATTTGTAAAACAAACATGTCCCAAGGTTGTCTGCCTTTTTCATTCTACCTTTCAGAGAATGAAAAAGACAGACAACCTTGGGACATTGCATAGGAATGACATAGTGGTGAGTTCACTGGACTTTTCTTGGTCTTGTACATCTCATACTTGTTGCTGAATAAGCTGGTAACTGAGAAATACTTTTATGTGCAGAAAATAAAAGCCCCCCCACACACGCACACACCAAAAGCCAGCTCTCTCTAGCAAAAGGACAAGGAAAGGGGCAGCCTAACAAGACAGAAAACTCTTAGACAATAATCATTCTACCCCAGCCATACACCACAAAAAAAAATGGAGGTCCAACCCCCACCCATGTCAGCAAAGGTTAAGTGAGGAATTATACTTCTACCCTCAGAAGGCTATAACAAGGTGTCCCAACCTTCCCACTCTACCAGGGTGGTGTCAGAGAAGACCAAATAAGGAACCTGGACTTTCAACCCCACTGGGTAGTAAGGCCCCCTTTGCTCTTTGCCCTTACTGGGTGGCGTCAGAGGAGACCTCGTAGACAGGATTTTCACCACTCATGGACAATCAGAAGCCTCCCTTCTCAGTTCCATGGCAGTGGAGGCCACAGGGAGCAGTGATGAGGCAGACCCAGGGTCTCATAACATACAGACCCCACATGTCCAGATTTCAATCAAAGATCACTCATTATACCGAGAATCAGGAAGATATCAAACTGAACGAAGAAAGATAATCAATACAAGCTAACAGAGAGATGTGAGTGATACTAGAATTGTCTGCCAAAGATTTTCAAGCAGCCGTCATACAAATATTTTCACGAAGAACTACAATTTACAAACACTTTAAAACAAATGAAAAAGTAGAGTCTCAGCAAAGAAATAGAAAGTCTCAGTAAAGAATAGACGTTATAAGAAGAAACAAATCAAAATTTTAAAGCTTAAAAATACAATAACTAAAATAAAAAATTCATTGGAGGGGCTCAACAACAAAATGAAGGGCTCAAAGGAAAGAATCAGTGAAATAAAGATAGGACAATAGAAATGACCTAATCTGAACAATACCCATGGACCCTAATAAAGACACGTGCCCCGTGTTCTGTCTGTCTCTCAGCTCATACCCTGCCTTGACCTCCTATGTGGCCCCTAAAGGCAGGCCGTGTACTTCCTCCAGGAGCTGAGTAATAAACTTCAAGCACCCTGTGCTCTACTTAACACGTTAACAAAGACAGTCTTCAACTCTTTTTCTGCCCTTTGTAGTTTTAACTAAGCATTTTATATGATTGCATTTTCTCTCCTTTCTTAGTATTATCAATTACACTTTTTCTTTTTTTTTTTTTTTAATTTTTGTAGTGGTTGCCCCAAAGTTTGCAATATACACTTACAAGTGATTCCAGTCCACTTTCACATAACACTATACCACTACACAGGTAGGGTGACTACCTTATATAATAAAATAATCTTAATTCCTTTTTCTAGCCCCTTCTATCATTGCTGTCATTCGTTTTACTTATAGATAAGCATATATATAAAATCAAATGCATTGTTGCTATTATTATTGCCCATTCACAAAAATAGGCCATAAAACACACCTCAGAATTTAAAGAAATAGAAATCATACAAATTAAAATCACAATGAGGTAAGACACTATACACGTATCAAAATGTCTAGCATACAAAATAGTGGCAACACTAAATGTCGGTGAAGATGCAGAGAAATTGGATCACTCATACATTGATGGTAGGAATGGAAAATGGCACAGCCACTGTAGAAAACAATACGATAGTTTCTAAAAAAAATGCACCTACCATATGACATAACATTTGCACTCCTGGGCATTTATCCCAGAGAAATGAAGTCTTATACACAAATGTTTATAGCAACTTAATTCATATAGCCAAAAATTGGAAGTAATCTAGATATCATTCAAAGGTCAATAAACTATGGTACCTCCATACCATGGAATACTGCTAAGCAACAAACTGTTGATACATGCAACAACCTGACCAAATCTCCAGAGAAACATGGAGTTATATACGACATGATTTCATTTATATAACCTGAAAATGACAAATACAGAAATGGACGACAGATTATTGGTTGCCAGGAGTCAAAGGGGGTGGGGCCTGGAGGAAAATGGGTGTAGCCATAAAAGGACAACACCAGAGATCTTCCTGGTAATGGCAGTGTTCTGTATCTTGAGTATCTCTATGTCAATATCCTAGCTGTGGTGTTCTACCACAGTTTTGCAAATTGTTACCCTTGGGCAAACTGCATAAAGAGTACACAGATTCTTCCTGTACTACTTACTGATGCATGAGAACCTATAATAATCTCAAAAAGTTAAAAAAATATATATTCAAACCTTCAAATAATTTATGCCTTGAAAAATAAATTTTTAAACAGCCATGATACCTGGTTTCCTAGACAGAGTGATAGCTAGGTTTTGTAATGTTCTTTATACTAAAGATAATAAAAAGTGGTATCATTATGGGCATTTTCAGTGAAGAGAAATACAGTTTAGCAGGAAGTTTTTTTGCACACTTTGTAACATCTCTGGGTAGGTGCCTCAGAGTTTACATTGTTCTTTCATAACTAAAATACTGAATAACATGCCAAATTCACTAAATGTAAAAGGAGAAATATGGAGCTCTTATGTTTGAATGCTGGCCAAAATCTAAAGAAAACTACTATATACTGTTTCCCCGAAAATAAGACCTACCAGACAATCAACTCTAATGAGTCTTTTGGAGCAAAAACTAATATAAGACCCGGTTTTATATTATATCATATCATGTCATATCATATCATATCATATTATAAAGACCTGGTCTTATTTACAGTAAAACAAGACCGGGTCTTATGTTAGTTTTTGCTCCAAAAGACACATTAGAGCTGAATGTCCGACGAGGTCTTATTTTCGGGGAAACACGGTATTATGAATAGCAGAAACAATTTTGTTTCAGAAAGTAAGCTTACTTTAGAAATTAATTTCAAGCCTGTTTGAAAACAATTGTAATTCTAATTAGAATTAAAATTCAAACCATTTTGGATGATAAATATTTAAAAGCATTTGGTCTGGAAACTAAACTGGAACAGAGCAAAGAAATGAATGGTATCAAATCCACTGTGGTGGAGTGAAATGTCTGTTTTGCCAAGAGGATTTTGGTCCCCACTGCTAATCAGAGGAACCACCTTCTCATTCTGTAACCACCACTACAGTCACATAAACCTGATATTTATTCCTAGAGAATCCAATTCTTATTTCATCTACCGTTTTTCTTCTTCAAAGACGCCATTAAAAGCTTTCCTAAAAAAAAAAAAATCCTTTGAGCACCCAATTCCTAAGGCGTGAACATGTGCAAACGCCTTATAAACATACCTAATCCTCTCTCCTTGATCCAAACCAGATGAAATCTAATAGGAAGTCCCAATTCAAGCCCAGCGCCTTTCTTCTCAGTGTAATCTACCCATACTTTTGTGTTTTAAATCAGCTTCTTCTCGCTGCCATTATTGGAAAGAAACCACCCTGGTTCCCAAGGTATAGGCTTAGCCTGTGCAGGACACACCACCCAAGTAGCGAGCATCAGGCAGTGGGCAAAGGGAATTCTAGGAAGTAGCCAAGTCATGTTTGAGGGGAAAATTAGAACTTCATTGAACTTCCTTTTATTTTATAGCTTAGTAGTGATATTAGTTTGCTTGAGCTGCTGTAACAACATACCACAAACTGAGTGGCTTCAACAGAAATTTATTGTTCTGGAGGCTGGAAATCTGAGATCAAAGTGTCATTATGAGGGCCGTGAGGAAGAATCAGCTGCTTGCCTCTCCCATAGCTTCTGGTGGTTTGCTGACCATCTTTATTGTACCTGGTTTGTAGGCGCATCACCCTGATCCCTGGTTCCATCTCCATATGGCATTCTCCTCGTGCGTCCAGATCCCCCCTTCTCATACGGACACCGCCATTTTGGATAAGGGCCCACCCTCAGGACCTCACTTTAACTTGGTGACCTCTGTAAAGACCCCATTTTGAAATACTGGGAGTTAAGATTTCGACATCTGAATTTGGGAGAGACCCAATTCAACTCATCACAGTAATGTCTGATTTTAAATAACTTGAAAAGGAAGAAGGCCACCACATCTTCACAGTGGTTCTCCTTCCCACTTGCCACATCTGAACGATGCCCCTTCCAAAGCTCTATTAGGCCACTACTGTGTTGTCCCTTTCTGTTATCACCTCTCACCAGCTTTGCTCATGTTGAGTTTCTTGCTATTTCTTTTGTTAGTTTGTCCTAACGAATAGATAGCTTCCTAACTCTCTATTGCCCTGAAATTCAGTTTCTTGCTCAGCAGTGCCCTTGGCCAGTCTTCACACAATAAATGAAAGGGGGTCATGTTGCTTTCACCCCTGGCTCACAGGCCTGCAATTACCAAATGAAAGTAGGTTCGATCTATGTACAAATGAAGCTACAGTCAGCACCACAAAGTTGTGGAGAGTCAATAGAAATCCTCCTTCACACAAAAGCTCTCACCTAACCCCATACTTTCCACCTACATATAAGAATATGTTGGGTATATAAGACAGAAACCCATTTTACAGTAAAAGATTATCAGAGAAAATATTCTAGTACCCTTTAGCACGTCTATACCAAAAGTGACTATGAAGTGTTTGGAAAAATATTATTTTAATCTGTAAAATCATTGCATTTTTATCTTGGAATCCAGTAGAAAATCCTAAGTTTTGATATGCTGAAAAAAAATTAAATCATTAACTGAAAAGTATTTTAGTACCAGTAAACAATCTAACGCAGTTATAGGAAGAGAAAGAAACAAAGTGTGCTGTGAACGACCTTCTGAATGTTAAGCTAATCTATTGTAAGGGCCCCTTAGATGCAAAATAAAATTCTTATACATCTGTAAGTTTTACAGGTATGATCATTTTATAAGTGGGATAGAGCAGAGGCCCAAGAATCCTAATATCTATGGGTGGTTATATTAACCAGTTCAGTATCTTTCATTACATACAAAATTACAACAACAGAAGTGTTTGATCCTCTCATTTCCATAGTGCTTCTTCTCCATGAGGTACAAGGCAAAGAGCAGTGCATCCTCCTTCCATGGAGCACATTTCTGTCGAATGAATGCAGGCCAAACTAAACATCAGAAAATTACTACTTTAAAGTTGGAATGGATTTTTAAAGTTTATTTAATCCAGCCCACAGGTCACACGACTCACAAATATTCCGCTCCCACCAAAGACATCATCTAATGTGTGATTTCCAATCTCTGGTGGGGGGGTCGCCATACGTCATCCTGAAGTCCCTTCCACTTTTATATAGTTGTGCAAAAGTTATACCTAATATCAATATATTACCTTCTTTTTTACTCATTTGACTAATCATTCACTTATGCATTGATTCAACAAAGTTTTATTGAGAACCTAGTATGAAACCACCAGGCACTACAAAATGTACTGCTATCAGTCATTTATGAAGAGCCTTTCACAAACATCAAGCCATTAAATCCTCACAAAACCCCTGTAAAGTAGATCATGTTTATTATTATTAATTTTTATTTATACTAGAGATGAGAAAATTGAAATTCAGAAGTTAAGTGCCATGACTAGCAGAATAACTGAGACTCAAACTCATCCTCTAATTCTAGATAGCCCTCTCTTTCCAGTGTGTATGCTAACAAACAAATCCATCACCTCTTCCACATAAGAGTCTTGATATATCTAAGGGTACCACAGATTCCTGCTATGTTTTCTCTTCTCCATATTAAACACCTCTGGATCCTTCAACTTTTCTTAATACTGTTTGGAGTTGAGACCCTGAACATATCTAGAACTCAGCAGAGGAGAGAAAACCATTGCTTCTTTTGAGAGAGACGTATTTTAAACATTGTAGACTGTACTCAGATCAGCTTTGCGTAATAATACTGTTGATTTATATTGAACTTGTAGCTAGTACTGTGTTTTCCCCAAAATAACACCTAACCGGAAAACAAGCCCTAGCATGATTTTTCAGGAGGACATCCCCTGAACATAAGCCCTAATGTGTCTTTTGGAGCGAAACTTAATATAAGACCCCGTCTTATTTTCGGGGAAACACGGTCTATACTAGCAGAAACTCACCTTTCTCCCTTCCCTTCTCTGCTCCCTTCTAATTCTGCCTTTTATATAGTGGAATTTTGAGACCTAATCACAAGGCTTGAATGTGTGTCAAATACCTACTTAGCACAGTTAGTAGGCAGCATCCCATACACAGGAGAAGCCAAAAACACAGTGACCGTTAGATGAAATTGTTCAGCTTTCTAGTTTATTTCACTTTTCTATGTATTTTTTCCATTTATTTATATTTTACCTATTTATGGGGTGTACGCTTCCAGATTCAAGTATTAACACTATTGCTAAATAATTAGCAATTCACACCTATGTAACTACGTCACATAAATTGTTTAATGTAATCTTATTAGGACCCAGTGAAGCAATTGATAGATGAGGAAACTTCGATTTCAAGAAGTTAAATAAGTTTGCCCAAAGTCATTCACCAAGAAAATGCTGGAGCTGTGATTCCAACCCAGACACATGTGACTTCAACAGCAGGCCATATCTCTGCCATGACCACATTTTTCTTCTGAATAACGAAAAGCATCCTTTTTTTGTTTGTTTATTTTTCTTAGTAACTTTTAACTTCTAGAATGCTTCTCACATGGTAGACTATAAAACAGTGGGTTGTTTTTTTCTTTTCAATTTGGAGTTTTGCATCGTTCTGACTTTTAGCCTAGTGCTAGGCTATTATTACAAGTACATTTTTTTAAATACATATCTGATTATGGCCTTTTGTCCATCTCTTGTATTTGTCACTAATTAAAATCATTCTTTTTCCCTAAAACTACCTGTACTCCTTACTTGTTATGATATGATCATTATTTCAAGTTAGAAACTTCACAGTCATTCCTAATTCTGCCTGCTTTCCTATCCCAACACAGAATGTTTCATCAAGTCGATAGCTCTTACTTCCTTTAATGTCTCTTAAATCCTTCGTTCAGACCCTCATCGTAATTTTCATGTCCTATTGCACTGGTCCCCTAATGGATCCACCTGCTTCTAGTCTCCCTTACTGCACTCCACGCCACATAATGACGTCAGATTTTTCTAGCCACATACCTAAATATTTTTCAGCTTTTTATGAGCTGACCCCAATCTGTATTTCCTGCTGTCTGTGTCTCTATGTTTCGGTGCCCTCGAGGTAATGTCTATGCTATCAGCAACTCATCCCTATCAAGGAGCCCAGGATTTCTCACAACCTTGCTTTAATGGATGCCACTTTCTCTGTCTGGAACGTGTCTCTTGCCCTGGTAAAAACCCAGTTCCTATCACCTCCGGTGCACCTCCATATTCCTTCGGATAGAATTCACTGGTCTGACATTTTTGTTAACAGAACTCTTTGTACATAATTCTTATATAAACAGCATGCTTTACTATAATACTTTGTCATTAACTGCCTCTCCTACACAAATATGACTTCTTCATAAACAAACATCTTGATATTTTTGCTTGCCACCTTAGTACAGCAACAAATACATAGATGTTCAATAAATATTTGCATGAAATGATGAATGTACTTCCTTTGAAATCGGGGCTGACTAGAACTTTTCCTGTAATATATATTGGTCTATTTAGTTACCTCCACATTTCTTCCTAATTTATATTATTTGTTTTTGTACTGTTAGAATTTCAGTTTGGAGATCTCCTATATCCTCAGGCTATCTTCTCTTTTATGGTTTCATAGTCATCTTTATTCTGGACTTTTTGAATCTATAGTAAATCATGACTGACAGACTTTTGTGTATTAAGAATTGAAATGTCCTGAGAAACTAGTTGATAACAATTTCCTTACTCTTTGATGTGGATTATGACTGATAGCCATATGGTAGGTGAAAATCTGCCCTCCTTCTCAGACCTTCAGTTCCCCTTGATTATCTGACACCCCAAAGTTTTCTGCAAGATCTTTTGGTCAGCTGTCCATATCTCTCTAATGCCAAGTTAGCATTGGCATATACATACACAAGAAAATGGTATCTGCCCATTTTCCAAATGGGAAAAGTAGACCCAGAATGACCGAGTAGACTATCTGATACAGTGAAGCAACTAGATTCTGTACCAAAAAGGAAGTCTAATAAGGCCTCTGCTCCAAAAAACTAACTCATTTCCTTCCTTACATGCTTACATATTTCTTTGTGTTTATTTCCCTAAGGGCTTTACAAAAATTTATATCATTTGCAATCTGTTCATCTTAGTTATATGAATCCATTTTCTCTTCAACCAGCATTTTTCTTTCCTTGACTTAAAAAAAAAAAAGAAAATAAAGAATGAGCTTTACTAAAAACATGTTGCAGCTCTCCTACGCTTCAGTAAGTACAGAAGCTAAAATTGACTTACTTTACTGCATAGTGGGTCATTCACTTAATGGTATACTCTAAGAGAATAACCTCTGATTTGATGATTTGAAAAGATGTGAGGGCTCATCTTAAGACTGGCTAACTGATCTGATGTGAGTACAAGTCATGGAATTTTTTGGCTTGGTGTATCCTTGGAAACTATCCAGGCCAACCCTTTCCTCACCAAAGGGTGGTGAAAGTTGAAGCTCAGAAAGTCCAAGTTACTTCTCTGGGGTAACAGACCAGGGTTATAAGCTGGGCCAAGAGCTGAATTCAACATTTCTGGCTCCTTATCCAGAACCCTTTCTACTTTTGGCTGTTTCAAGCATGGAGACCACACCTTGTTATTACCTTGCCTCAAGAGTGACAAAGCTAAACAATGCTAATAGAATGGTGGCATATGAAAGAAGTAATTATTTAATTTGTAAAAGAAAAGGAAGCTTTTGCTATGCTCCACACCAGGCATTACTCTGAGTACAGAAAAACACATTGGTTTCTGAGTGTCTTCAGCTCTATTATCAGAGAGGAGAATTATGCGGGTCTACCATATCCTAGGTGCGGGAATAGTGGACAACACGGACCTAGTTCCTGCCTTAGGAGCTTAAAGCCCAGAAGGGAAGACAGATATGATACAAATCATTATAAACAATTAAGTAAAAATTACAATATGCAAAGAGATGCATGGGCTGCTTTGAGAATATGTTACTGAGAGACCAAATCTGATCTGGGCTATCAAGGGCTTTCCTGAGGCACACATGTCAAACCTGAAATCCAGAGGATGTGTCAGGGTTCCAATGGGAGTATTCCATCAGAAGGCATAGCATTAGGAAGATCAAGGGTGCAGAGAACACTGCACGCTGTGCTTACATATCTGAAAGATGTATCACACAGCTGAGGCAGATGGAGTGATAAAAACAGAATTAGAGACAAGTGAACCAGATCACCCAGAGCTGTATAGGCCATGGTAAAGGCTTGGGAAGCTGCTTAAGTATTTTAAGTAAGGGAAAAACGTGATCAGGATTACAATTTTTAAAACATCGATCCAGTACCATTAGCAGAATGAATTGAAAATTCAGCATGCAGGCAGGCCAGGTAGGAAGTAAACACAGGCCAGGTGAGACATGCATGTCATTTGTACTCAAGACCTCCCAGCTTAATTCATCAGTCCTCTCGATTCCAACAACACGTTTTGTGTTTCTCCTTTGTCCGTAGTGTTTGTAATAAACGGCAACCCAGTTAGTCAACACTACTATTAATAAACACAATTTTAAAAAAAGACAGCAGCCACCTAATGAATATTTCAAAATAATTATTTTTTTGAATCACTGAAAGAAGCATTTTTGGTGCATTAGGATTGTAATTTCAAATTGTGTTTGGGCTAATTGCAAACATTCTAATTGTAAAGAGCTTTGATTTAAATAATACATTTTCAGTGCAGATAACATGAGTGAGCCATCACTTCAACAGTTGAAGCAATGGTAAAGTGCCATCTATTATGTTTGTTTTGATTGTGCTCTGTTAATTTTTTACTTATGATTTTGGTGTGAGTTGGATAATATAAATATATGGAATACATAAAATGATGCATTGACTTCATGACAAGACCTAAAAATATTCTGTCAAAGTATTTTGATGATTGCTGCAATGATCAGACATCATAAACAACAATGTGCTTTTGGAGAAATTTAACTATATCCGAGTTAAGTATGAATTGTTATATCTACAGATTTTCATGAGGGCCCAACTCAGCATATATGTAAACTGTTTTATTCTATAATTCTTTCTGACAAATTGTATAATACATTCAACCAACATTCATGAATAATTAGAAGTTTTCTCAGAGAAAGACTAATACTTTATTTTTAAGAATTATTGATTTGTGTGTCAGTATTTTACCTTATTCCCTGAGGTGTGGCATTTTTTAAGAAAATGTGGTTTTTCAAAATTTGCTTTTGACTTAATAGGGAAATGTTTCTTGCTAAGACAACGTGGAATATTCATTTTTCTTCCAAGTTGTCCAGGGCCATACAAGTGCTAGAATCTCTGGCTTGAAGGAGGTAGATTTGTTTGTTTTCATTCTTTTTGATAATAGATTAATATTTCACCATTCATTTCTTTTTGAAATCCCTGGATTTACTGACCATTAAAGACAGCAAGTGATTCCCACACCAAGCAGGTAGGACTGAGTGGTAAAGAAAACTCCCTCATGCCTGCTTCGTTTCTAAAACAGGGAAACTCAAAATGGAAACAGAAGGAGGCCTTTATGTGCAATTGTTTCCATCTCTGCCAGTTCTGTGCCAACATGGACCTCTATATGCCATTTAATTTTAAATACTTCACCGTTTTCCTAAGGACACAAAACCCAAGAAAAACCAACAAATCTTATATATGTTTATTTCTTCTAGGTTGGACGAATTGAAGACTTTCTATACCAATTAGAGGATGGTTTCTTAAAAACTAAAAAACTGAGAACTGCTCGAAGGCAAAAAACAAAAAGGAAGCGGCTTCAAACTGTGCAGCAAAGCTAGTCACTGGGGAGCAGGCGCTACCACAAGACATTCCTGAGAAAGGGGCAATGACATCCTGCCAGCCTAACAGTGGCAGCTCCGTAACTAAGGACTATCACCAAGGGAATGAGGTGGCACTCCCCTTGGCTCATCTTTAGCAAAGACGATCTATAATTCATGAATCTCAACTGGCAGCAATAAACATTCTCAGCAAATTTGACTCGACTCTTGTTCAAATTCATCTTACTTAAATAGTTTATAAAATAACCATTGCTGCTTCTTTCACCTGCCTTATTCTTTCAATATTGACTAAGGAATGCCAGGACTACCCAAGTATGCTTATAGTATAGTTGCATATCCATGTGCAGTTATTAAGAATTATCCACATACTACATACAGATATAGACAAACAATATAAATGCAAATTTTAAAAATCATACAACTGATAATAGACTTTCTCAATCCTTATAAAGATGGTTATATTTGTTATGGCTGATGCTATCAGTTATCTCTTTAAAATCTTGATTCTTTCCTCTGGATCTTTTATATTCCCTCCCCTTCAATGATTCAACACAATGCACATATTTGACAAGATAGTGAGTCAATAGCCATTACTCACGACCTCAGCTGACACCAACAAGGGGGTTTGAAGACAGGGTATGGAGGAGGAAGTCAGATACACAGTAAAACAGACAGGAAAACATAATTTTTAAAAGTGGTGGAAAAATTAATAGGCTCTCAGAGTACACTGATAATAAACAACATGAAAAGGGAAAGAGAAATAAAATACCTAGTGCTAAATGATTCGTTATGCAACGAGATTGTAAAGGAATCAGTTAATAATTTAGCTTTAAATGTATGTTAGGTTTGTATAGTCATAATTATTCAAGATATAAATATTTTTAAATCCTGAAATAAAATAGGATCTTGGTTTCCCTGGGGACAATTTACTTCTCCCCTCTTTTAATCAAATAGTCCCCTCTTTTCTATCCAGCTCCACCCAGAGAACACCATCATTGCCATCAACTTCCCTCAGGTTAGTTATTAATACAATTGGAGTCGGTTAAAGACTGTAGAGTTTAAAAAACTCCGTTTTGCTTCTAACCTCACACCAGCCCCACCTCTCAGTTCTGTTCTCACAATTTCATTCTATGGGCTCTTCAATCTAGCCATCTGACCACTGATGCTGTTATCACTTCTGACCATTGTCCAGGAATTTCCCATTATTAAAAAAAAAAAAAGCTTCATAATATCTCTAGGAAATGAAGCTTATCAGCTTTGAATTTTAATTTTAGCGTTCAAATTTTATTTTCCAAACAGATTTCTACGTTCTGTAACAGTTTGGGGTTTTTTTAATTGTATTGGAATCTTAGCACTGCTTGTTTGCTTACGCAGCTCTTTTCTGAAACCCTGTTGATATTCAATAGCTGTTCAATTGCCTTACGTTTTTTCTTTGAAAATTAGGCTTCTCTCATTCCAGCGTACCTAAATGTTATGTTTGAAAATAATATAATTGCAATTTTTAGATTATGGCTTCACTCTTTGATCATTTCCCCCAAATCCAATACGAAGTATCCATTGGTTATTTTGGCTGGGGCTTCAGTAGGGAAAAGAGAACTGTTTTAGTTGGTTTTAGGAAGGATGATGTAAAATAGGAATCCAAAACTTTCAAAAGTTTTTAATTCAGATCCAAAATCTGAAAACTTTTTTCAGAAAAAAAAAATCGACATTCATAGCCCTTCAACAAGGTATCAAATCTTTAGAATTCTTAATAGATGCAATAGCAATGGCCACAGGAATTAATTTTGCTCATGGTTTCCACACTGCCATCAAGAGCCTGGAAGAGCAATAATGCAACACAATTTACTGCACCTGGCCTCCCATCCCTTGTTTTTTAAGTTGTCTTCCAAGAAGGACATGTAAAGCAATATGGTATTAGTAATAAAAAATAATAATAATAAAATAAAATAAATCAATACTAGAGAAAGCAAAGTTTACAAAAATAATTTCAGAGTGATTATCTTGCTTCAGCTTCACAATTTCATCGTGTATACATTTTCTCCATTATTACAATTGGAGAAAGAGGGGTAAGACCTTACATGACTCCAAGACTCATTCTTTCCTCTGCTTGCTATTTGAAATATGGTCCATGGATGAACAATATAAGCATCACCTGGAAATCTGTGAGAAATGCAAGATTTTAAGCTCCTCCCCAGATCTACTGAATCAAAATCTGCATTTTAATAAGATCACTGGATGAGTTCTATGCACATTAAAATTTGAGAACTGCTTCTTTACTGTATTGGAAAATATTTTTCTGTCACCTCGAAATTAACCTGACACAGAGACTGATGATGTATCCACTGTTAGGTTTTGACCCAAATGATTATCTCCTAATATGATCATTTCTGCAAAGATTTAGGCACCAAAAAAAAAAAAATTAAAGTTCAGTGATAATAGGATATGTGCTCTTTTTCAGCCATTTTCTTGAAGATACGTGGAATTTTATCCTGTAATATTTTGAAGACATTAATTGAAACAAAAGAAAGACATATTGGCTGAAAAGATACACATTTTATAATCAGACCAATTTAAATATTATTAATTATATAGCTAGTCCATGCCGTAAGTGCTTCTATGACTTCAGCTTCCTTTGTCTTCCACTACTTCTGCATTCTTTGATCATTTGCTGATGCATCTGGATGGGGAGCAGAGCTCTGTTGATCTCTAGTGCATCTTTCAAAATATACAAACAGATTCTTCCCAACTTGTCTACATTAAAGTGATAAATGCTGTCCATAAAATGTATCTTGAGGAACTGCCACTGGGGATTCTTCCGTAAGAAACAGTTCCAGTTCGGAAGTCCCACCCCCAAAGGAGGAATCCCAAAGGAGGCCACCCACGACCACACGAAAATCATATGCGTGCTGACCAATGTCTGACCTAATGCCAGGCACTTGATCATTCTCAACAATTCCTTGATCATTCTTCAGGGCATTTTGGTGGTGTGAGTTTGTATGTGTAGGGGTTCAGAATATGTCACCCTAAAATATGCCATGTTGGCATATTGATTATTTTGAATTAAAGTTACTTGAGAAACAGCCAGTGCAAGAAGGACACTCAGATCTTCCTTCATCCCTCTGAGAGCAGGAAATAAATTTCCCATGTGAAAGATACCCTCCCTGTACCAGGAGGATAGAAGACATTTTTATCACCAGAGACAGAGAATTTAGGGCTGAGAAAGCTGTATAAACAAACCTTCTTAACTCTTCACCATCTACTACTCCGCGCCCAAACCCCTCTGCCTTGTCAATTCTATGCAGACTTATTGTTTCTTTGTCTAAAAGGTAAAAAAGCTTCCAAGTATGGTCACATTTTTCGGTCTCACATATTTGTGGGGCTCTCATAAGCACATACATACTGTATTTTGCCATATATAATGCACTCTCATGTAAAATGCACACCTATGTTTTTGGACCAAACTTTCAGGGAAAAAATCTTTTGTTTTAATTTTTTAATTCAAAATTTTATTTGTTTGCATTTAGGTACTTGTTTTTTGTATTATAAAGGAATTTTATCATTTATTTTTAAGATATTATGGTACAAGAAATTTTATGTAACAAATAATTACAAAACACAAGAACAGATACAAGGTACAAGAAATTTTATATACTGGCAACAAATTTATGATATTTATGCATCGTAGAAGGCCAAGAACTCTTCATCGTTGCAAGTTCATCGAAAGTTCAACAAAACCGATTATCATATTTTTCCAGGGTATTATTTTGCATGCGGATATCATTATTGATTTCTAGAGTTACACTTTTAATTCATAAGTACAAATAAAAGAATTTAAAACACTTATATAGATATGGAATTAGTACTGTCCCTGTAGAATGAGCATCCTTATTTTTTTCCTCACAAATTTGGGCAAAAAAGTGTGCATTATACATAGCAAAATTCAATAATTAAATTTGGTTTTCTCCTATTAATCTGATTTTTTTATTTCAGGGATATCTCAGCCAACAACCTATAAGGGAATAAGGAAAATTATTTTTCCTCCCTTACAGATGTTTGTTTTTCTCAGTTTTTCAGTTTCAAACTTTTCAAATCTATGGAAAAGTGGAAAGGATACTACAATATAACGGATATACCCTTCACATCGAATCCCCTGGTTATTAACATTTTGCCTCATTGCTTTCTCTCTGCCCCTTGTAGCACTTTTTCTCTCTCTCCTTCTCTTTCTCTCTCCCCAAGTAAAATCCATGTAACACATTTCAGAGAAAAACCAAATTGTTTCATTTAATTAAATTACCTTATCATGAATACTATACTAATCCCCCAATTGCTGGTCTCAATTTGTCCTCTGCATCAAATTAACCAAGTGACCACAGTTACTTAGAAACTGCTGGGGAAGAGGCTTTGACTGGCACACACCAACCACACTGTCCCTGTCCTCTTTTTTCACTGCTGGCCTTTCTATGGCATTTCTTTGATAGTCACAGCAGCAGTCAGCAGGGGCTAGGTCCTTGAAGAAGAAAAAGCAAGTAGCAAAGGCAAGATACTACCTCAGAGCTGGTAATTCATACTTCCGTGCATCTCCAAAGGTGGCATCTTTATACTTTAAGAAGAGATGATGCAATTTTCGTAAATAGCCAAAAATTACTCAGAACTCAAATTGGTGAATAAAGTCAATGGTCAACTGAATGATGCTATTCTGTGTCCAACACCATGTGTATCTGTGAAGTAACAGCACACATAAAGGCAACTGCATTGAAGTAAGTACAGCTTTCCAAGGTGACTCCTCTGAAGAGAAACACGTGTACACTGGTATCTACATGCCAGTATGTTTGTTTTTTTTTTAAAAAAAATCTGTCTTGCCAGGAGCTTCTATATGCTTCTGATGGAACAGAAAACTTTAAAAATCAAAAACCTGTCTAGAAAGCAGTTTGTCAGTACGTTTCATGAGCCCTAACGATGTTTATATCTTTTGCCCCAATAATGTGCCACTTTTAGTAAACTACGCTGCAGGAATAACCAAATATGTGTGAAAAGATAAAAGTTAAAAGGTATTGATCACAGGGTTATTTCAAACAGAAAAATAAAATGAACTCAACCAAACTTTCCTAACTTACATAATAGACTAAATGATTTACGACAGTCTAACCAATGTTTAACCTAATAACATAAAATTTTTATGATATTGAAAGAAAAAAGTAAGATATAAAACTATATACAGTACAATTATAACTAGGTTATAAAATATATGCATATAAAAGAATGGAAGGAAATACAATAAGATATTAAAAATGGTTATCTTTAGTGGAGGCAGTTATGGGAGATTTTATTATCTTTTCCTTAATATTATGCAATAAGTATATGTTCCTTGATAATAAGAATAAACATCCTTTAAAACATTCTTATTATTTAGTATCACTCTGTAGAGAAAGACCAATTTACATCAGTTTTTCTTTGCCTATTTACAAGAATACACACACACACACACACACAAACACGTGTGTGTGAGTGTATACATATATATTCTGATATTCGCATCACAGATAATTGTTGTTGCATAGACAAAGGCTAGTATCAGCATTTTATGTACAGAATTATTTGTGGCATAAAACTTTTTATGACTACCTCCACCAAACATCCCTTTTGTTACGCAAGTGACTGCTACACAGAGCACCAGTTATGGTGTTTTACTTGCCTTTACAAATAGCAACTTGATACCACATATGGGTTCTTCCTATCGCCCTTGCTTTTTTTGTGCCTCATAGCTTTCCCCTCTGATTGTTTTGTTTCATACTTTCCCTGTACTCACAGGATATCATCTTATAAAATACGATCACAGACCAAAGTCCTTTAAATCAAAATGTATTGAAAGTTGAGGGACCACCAACAGAGCAAAGCTTTGATTTACAGTGGCTTGATTCATTGAGAGAGCGTGATGGCAGTCCAAGTTCAATCAGATATTTCACAAGTTGCCTGATCCACTCAGCAGTTCCCAGGGCTCCCAGGACATGGATACAAAGGACTATTGTGCAATCTTGACAAGTAGCAGATTATCAGCATGGAATGGAATGACACCTGGGGGCTGGCACCTATTTTTGACAAGCCATCAAAGGGAGGAAAAATCAGAAAACAGACCCAAAGAATATCCCAAAAGTTATCAATGTAAGCATATTCTGTGTGTGCCTTAATGAGAAGAAGCCTGAAACACTCAGTCTGTATGAGATCATTGGAGTTCAAAATCACTTTCCATGTACATTCTTTAATAAATGTATGGAAACTTGAAAACTAAATATTGGGTATGCTCTTTTGTTGTCATCTTCTATCGATCCAGGGCAATGTGCAGAACTAATATGCATTAATAATCCAGACTTTAACTTTCTTTTTAAATAAATGTTTAGGAAAAGGCAAATATTCAGTGAGAAACGGGAAGACCGAACCCCTAGTACTGACCGCAAGTCAGCCTTTTCTCTGAGTCTTGTACAACAGGTTTACAGTTATGAATTGCTATGTCAGGCCCTGCTTCCTTAAAACCAGGAGGGGAAAATTGGTGTAGCACAGCTATTAAATGTAAAACCCTAAGAACAGTCCCTCTCAAAGGTACCACTGAATTCGAGTTAGCTCATGATGATGGAATCGTCACGTGGAAAGCAAAATGCACTTAGAGTTTGAAGGGCTGAGTTCAAGTTCTACCTCTTTTGTAAAACTGGATAATTTTTTCCCTACCTAATGAGGTCTCTCAGTAAGGAGGAAATAAGATAATGAAATATGAAATGATTTTTAAACTCTGAAACAATAACACCTTACCTTTATTGACAACTCACTATAAACCAGACATTACCCTATTTAGTCCTCACTACAAAGCTAAGAAGGAAAATATTATATCTCCTTTTACAGATGAGTAATCTGAGGACCAGAAGGTAAAGTAGCTAGAGAGTAGCAAAGCCAGAGTTCAAACCCAGAGTTGAAGCATGGTATTCTGCCTCTCTTTGTTTTATCCTTGTGTTACTGTTTTTAAGACCTTGTGGGTCCCAGGTAACATCAGCTTTACACATACCTGTGATTGCCCAGAAATGACCTGAGGAGCTCACTCTGTCCAATTCAGTAGCTGCTAGTCACGAAGGACTATCTAGCTGCTGAAATGTGCCTCGGGTAACCCAAGAACTAATTTAAACTTCAATTTTTTTAATTTAACTTTTTAAAGTTAAATTTAAAATCTCATACTCAATTCAGTTATTGGAAAACTTTGAAGTATTCTTGGAACAACCTGGGCATGTAAATCCACTTTTCAACTATAAATTTTACGAAATTTAAGCACAGACCAAGTATTTCCAAAGAAAATTTTGCGCCCAAATTGAGAGATTTCTGTAAATGTAAAATATACACCTGATTCCAGAGTTATTATTTAAAAAAAGATTGTGAAATCTTTCAACAACGATTTTTATATTGATTAGACATTGAAATGATATTTTGGATATAGTGATTCATATAGTGATTCCAAGAAAACATATTATTAAAAACTCACTTAACCTGTTTCTTTCTTTCTTTCTTTTTTTTTTTTTTTACGGTAGCTACTAAAACACTCAAAATTATATATGTGGTTCACATTATATTTCTACTGACCAGCACTGGCCTGGGAAACATGTCAGCAGGCACTGGGAGCTCTCCCCTCCTCCTGGCAGGAAGCACTGATGGGAACTTGGCCTTCCTACCCTAGCTGTGAGTTACTATGAGCTCCTCCAAGATCCCCAAAGGCAAAGCAGTTTGCTTTCCCAGACAACTGACCGTGAGAGCCCTGGTTCATTGGTGTTCCCCCTTGATGAGTTTGCTCTCATGCTCGCCTCTAGGATGAGCAAACAACAAGGAGGTAGGTCCTGCTCATGGAATATACACCCCCAATGAATCCAGCGCAGTGTCCTATACCCAGCCCACCTTTCGTAGAAGTCATGTACCCCATACTTTGTTGAACCTTGCTGTAAGTTTCCCTAATAAAGCCTTTCTACCCCATAGAACTGTAGGATTTGCTTTGACTCATGACAGATGGTGACTACAATGGGACCCACCCATTTTGCACAACAGGGTCTCTTGGGAATACATGGAAAGAAGGGTCCAAGGAAAAGACTAAACGTCCTACTCACAGGAAGGGAGACACTCAAAGCACACTGAAATTTGTGATCTTACTGTAAATGTGACACATGTATACTTACCCCAGGAGAAGTCAAGGACATCTTGGTTACATTTGTAACCACTGTAAGTCCCTTGAGTCACATTATCTTATAAAAACATAAGTGACAGTAAAGCAAAATTCCTGCACTAACTCACAGTACTGCTCTTAACCCAGAATAAAGCAGAAACACAATATTATTCATATACCCCAGGGACAAGGGACTCCCTATCCACTGTTGATGAGAAGACCCACCTCTTAATATTGTGAATTAAACGTCTACTGGAACATCCAACTATGTGCCGGGAGATAAAAAACACACTGGGACAGTAATGTGAAATATAAAAAGCACTGGATTTTTCATTATGTCATCTGGGTCTCAGTCTCCTAATCTGTGAAACGAGGGTAACAGTCCTCCTATGGGTGTTGAGAGTCTTAAGTTGATCATGTATTTTAATTGTCTAGACAGGGTGTGACACATACCAGAGACTCTTTCAATCTTAGTGCCCTCCCTCTGAGGGATAAAAGAGTGAAAACTGAAAGAGTGAACACCATAGCTGGTGAGGAGATGGACACCTAAGGCAGTGCTATAGCTAGTGGGGTAATTGTGCACCCCTAGAGTGACAGGAAGGAAGGAGGGGCTGCTGCTGCCTCTGTGTGTGTGCGTGTGTGTGAATGCAGGACAACCAGAGGCGGATGTTCAGAGGTAAGAGGGCGCAGGAATGTGACACTGAAGATGTAAGAAACTGAACTGAGAGGATGTGATCCCAGAACAAAAAGTAGGAATGGCTTCCTTGAAAATAAAATTGCCCTCAGCTTGTTTTCTTGTCATTGGCATTCCTCATAAATGTGTAGCACAGAGAAGCCAATTATTTGAGGTATTTAATGAGCTGTGTTTCAAATAATCACAATTTTAAACTAAGTATATGTGTGCTTTGCCAGAATTCTAGATCTTGGTAAAACAGAAACTTGCCTTCTCCCTTTACAACTAGGTGTCTTTTTTTCTTCTTTTTTTCTGTTCTATCTGAAAATCTCAAATTTGTCCTGCCCACTTTCTTGATTCCCAGGGTCACTGCCGCAGCTCAGGCTTCATATATCGTCTTCCATGAGTTGTAATTATTCCTGATGGGCCTCATTCTCCCAGCTTCTCCGACCCCTACGGCCTCCGTCACGTGGTGACCAGTGCAGTCTTCCAGAATCACACGTATTGGTAGCAGCGTTGCTTTTCAAATCATTAGCCACCCATTCCCTCAGAGTAGGTTAGACCACTTGGGGTGCTTTGAGACTGATACCCAATCCTGCCGAACTTCCTGCCCATCTCTTGAGTAGTCCTATCCCAGACCACCCTGTATTTCAGTGGTACTGAGCATGACACTGCACCGTGACAACTGCCTACCTTCCTACACCCTTTCCCTTCTTCTCTCGTTGGCCTTCAAAGGCTCAGCTCAAAATGTCACTTATTCTTTAAAACCTTCACTCATTCACTTCTCCCTTCTACAATCTCAAGCAGATTTTACCACTTTCTCACCATTCGTAGACCACTTTGCTCATACCATTAGCATAACTCCAGTCCTATCGTATCATCTAAGAATGCATTGTGCCTACGTAGGGCTGGCTGGGCCCTCTTATTGCAAAGGTGACTCACTTCATTCCATCTTTTTGATACTTCCACATCTGGTGACCTTCGTTATTTCTTTAAGCTTTTCCACCTAGATACTTAAGCCTGGGCATTTCTTACAACCTAGCTAGCTTTTTTTCTCTTTCCTTCAACTCCGCAATGTGAGTGTGCATCTGGCTTGTCCCCAAAGCCCACCTTGCCCCGAAGCATCCAATTCTAGGGAACCTTCACCAGAGCCTGAGATTTATGGGCCTGAAGAAAATTATGCATCCTTGCAAATGTCATCTGCTGAGACACTCCACACGGAAAATGCAGTCTCTCCTCTTCCTTCCTCCATGGATCTGCTTATTCAGAACAGCCCTGATTCTTCCACCAGTCCCAGCATAATACTACCCACTTCTGTAGAAAACACAGTGAAGGAGGAAGAGAAGGTCCAGGTCAAGAAACAGAAGATCAGAACCGTCTTCTCACAGACCCAGCTCTGTGTACTCAATGAGAGATTTCAGAGACAGAAATATCTCAACCTCCAGCAGATGCAAGAACTTTCCAACATTCTGAACCTTAGCTACAAACAGATTAAGACCTGGTTCCAGAACCAAAGAATGAAATGTAAGAGGTGGCAGAAATACAACTCGTCAAAGAACAGCAACTATATGACTCGGAAGGGCTCAGCAACTGCAGAGTACCCGGGCCTCTCTTCCTGTTACCAGGGATGCCTGGGGAATGCTTCTGAAAACTTTTCAATGTGGAGCAACCAGGTCTACAATAACCCAACTTGGAACAACCATTCCTGAAACAGCCAATCTTGGAGCTACCATTCCTGGAACAGTCAGAGTTGGTGCCCTCAATCCTGGAATAACCAGTCTTGGAACAATCAGACCTGGAACAAGCAGTTCTACGGTTATGGGGAGGAAGCCCTGCCACCCCAGATCCAGTTCCAGCAAAATCGACCTGTCAGTGATTTGGAGGCCACCTTGGAAACTGCTGGGGAAAGCTATGATGTAATACAGCAAACCCCTAAGTATTGTAGTACACAGCAAATCATGAATTTATTCCCAAATTACTCCATGAATATACAGCCTGACGATGTGTGACGATGAGTATATTATGCAATCAATTTGGGCAGTGCCTGTATCACTTCTAGGATTTTTCTATGTATCTCTGCCTTGATAGCCTGCTTCTTTCTCATTATGCCTATTGTGTCAATTTGGAGGGGTGGGAGTGTGGGGTATGACTGGAGTCTAATCAAAGAGGTTCCTATAGCCTTACTGCTATAGACAAAATGATGACAAAAAATGTCTCTGGCTATAGATAACTAGATATAATAATATTTTGGATATCTTTAGGACCTAGAATCTTGTCTCAAGAATAGAAAGTAAAAGTATAAAGATGTGTGATGAAGGATTATTCACATATTCTGGGGTTGGGAGGCTTGCTTAAAAACCTCAACTCAGGTGAGAGGCTAACGAGCTATAATGTGCTTCATTGATTTCCTCTGCCCCTTTTGCTGTTTTACTACAACCCCTAATTTGTTAATTACTTAAGTATTTGTAAAAGATGTTTTTGTACTTTGCTGTATCATGATAATAGTACTAATTTGGCTGGTTGGTTTATAAGTTTAAGTACAAATAAATACAACGTCTATTTAAAAAAAAAAAAAAACGAATGTATTGTATACACATCGTTTTGCTCCTTTACATTCATTGCGGACTTTAAGAGAAAAGGGACTTTTTCTTTTTTTATCCCCAATCTTCCTTTAAAGTGTCTAGGATAGAGCAAATTCTCCAAAAATATTCACAGAAGAAAAGAAAAACAGGTATGGTAAGAGAAGAAAAGAGAAAGGGAATGTTTCTCAATTGAGTTTAGAATTTATCACAATTGGTTTTTAGCCTACTTCCTAGAGATGAAGTGGCTGTGCTGTGATCAAAAACAACCCACATTGTTTCTCTGAGTGTCACTCACCCCATCTGCAAAATAGAAATAATAGTAATAGATCTAACCTCCCTGGGACTGTTATGGGAGTAAATGAATGGAAAGAGCAGCTGTAAATTTTCAATTTTGAATTGAGTCGAAGGTCATTCCTGTTTTCTAAATGTATTTTTCAGAAAAGGAAAACTAGAAATTTGCTCTAAAATTTTGATGGAAAAAATGTTCTCCTTTGTTGAATAATGATAGGAGATAAAACATGCCACAGTTGCAACTTATCCTCCTTTATTAACAAATTAAGCCATATCAAAAAGCAATAAAAAGAGTATAAGAGGCTCCTAAGAATTGAATTTTTATCCGTCATTCCCCCCCCAATAAAATGAGCACTTCTATGAAAATTATATTACATAAAAACATAATTTTAATATGTGAAGATTCTTTAAAATCACAAGACCACCTGGTAAAAGGAACGCTTAAAATATGTTTGCCTCCATAGAAATTAGAAATGAAAGAAATACAGAAGTGAATGAAATTAGAAAATGCAAAACCAAAACAGTCACAGAATAAAATGTGCTCCCTAAATGTGGACGTATCAGGACGTCCAACTCAAAGATGCCCGTAGGTAAGAGTGTTAGGCTCTTGGTCAGCAGTGACCATGGGAATTGAGAAGTTCTCCATGTGTAGAAAGACCACCTGGGTTACTCAGGAAGACACAGCTGCCAATGGAGGAGCAATGTGGGACTAGAACACAAGGGTTGTGACATCACAGCATAGGTGAAAACATGAACTACTTGCCAACAAGGTATAGGCCAGGAGAAAGTGTCACAGTAGGCAAAAATATAGTAAAGTTCAAAGGATGGGCACTCCAGACGAAAGCAGGCTTCTCAAAGAATAGGAAAAGGATGCTGTTGACAAAAGAATGTTCAAACGTATAGGAAAGTTCGGTAAGAGTTTATCTGAGCCAAATTTTTGAGGACATGTACAGAAGCAAGATCTCAACGGACTGAGAGAATGCTCTGGAGATGGAAGTTTTGCAGTTCTCTTTATCAATTTAGAATCAAAGGAGAAATTTTAAAGAAGGTTACACAAAATCCATTGGTGGTAGGTTAAGGGAGCTGGAGAAAGAAAAACGGAAATTTCTAGGATTGAATAAAAAGCAATATGGAGAAACACATACCTCTTTTACATTGGTGAGTATAGGGTAGTTAATAACTAACATTTACAGCATATAGAAAAGGTATGGGGGAACAGGATAGCAATGAGGGGTTCTGTGGTCTCATGTTCTGGTGGTCTTGCTTCCTGGTGCCTGTGGTTGTGCCTTTGAGGAGTCTAGAAAAACAATTACTCTGACATGTCAACGTTATCCTAAATGAATAAGAACGGTAGACAGGGCTCACTTCAGGTAAAGATTGGCCTTTGCTAAGGAAGCTGTATGCCTAGGACATAACTATCCCACCATGGCCTGCCCAGTTAGGAGTCTGTGATCAGCACATCTTGTGTGGTTTCTTTTGGTCATTGAACTTGTGAAGGCTGCCACGTGGCACCCCCTGAGCTTGTCAGGTTTATTACATAGCCTCTTTTTCATTCACAATGCATTTGGTAAATTTGTATCAATAATCGAGCTGTGATGTCACTTTAAAAATAAGACTATGGTGACAAACAGAAAGCATTTCAAATTTAGAAGCACTGCAATAATAAGCATAAAACTTCATACATTGTATTTGTAAATAGTTGGGGTGTGTGAATATTTGTCTTGATCATCTTTGAGGAATGTCAATTTGAAGGAAAGAAAAAGAAAAACATGTGAGAACAAGGTTCTTCCAGGGTATAAGCTGAGCACCTTGGAGAGTGCATCACCTCATTGTTCCCTGCGACACAGCTAAGTTTTCTTATACCCACTGTCTCTCAGGTTTACTAGAAGAACTGGCTTTCCCAAGGAACTCCATTCACTGTTAAGAGTCTTTTATAAACGGGAAAAATCCAGCTCAATGCATTCAATGTACTTAAGAAATCTACAAGGCCACAAATCACTATTATTATTACCTCCCTTTTGGATTTGTCACCTCACTGCCAGCTATCAATACTGACAGCACTTTACATTGGAAAATCTGGTCCTAGTTCCCAAAGCATTAGCTCCTTTGATCTTCAAAACAACCCTGTGTTGAAGTAAGTAGGTGGTGCAATTATTTTCTGGGAGAAAATGAAGACTTAGAGAAAGAAGGTCATACTCCTAGAAAGAGGCACATGGTAGATGAAAATCCAGGTCTTCTGGGTCCAAACCTACTGCATCTCCCACTACCATTTTAAATTGCATACTGATTACGAGAATGGTTCGATTCTCTGACAAAGAGCAAAACCCTTGGCAAGTGCTCCTGAATTTTCCCAGAGAATCTTGGAGGAGTAGGTGCCGTGTTTCAATCACTTGGAGGGAAAGAGACTGTGGCGGGCTGAATGTCTCATGTGCAAGGCTTTGGCACTGGGCTTAGGCTACAGATGGGCAGAGGGAGAGGAGGCCAGAGAGCAACGCTCCGAGCAGGGATTAAACACCCAAATCGGAAAGAGAACAGCTGTAGCCCCTTTACATCACAGTTTTAAAATTCTGAGCGTATAAAGAACTATAAAAATCACAAGTAGGCCCTGGATCATAACAGATGAATAAGGGATTTATAATCTCTAAACTGCAAGGAGAATGGCTTACATTTGTAACATTTCCTATTTTGATTACAATCATTGTCCTGAGAGCAGATTCATGTTGTGCCTTTTCTGATTCTTTTTGCAATCCATCACAAGAAGACAACAGAATGGAAGACAATAAAAGCTTATGTAACTTCAGACCTTTCCATTTGGTTTTTCTTTTCATTTTCTCTTTCTCTCTCTCTCTCTTTTGTTTTGGTTTTTTGTTTTGTTTTGCTTCCTTGTTTGTCATAATTTGAGCAGTCGTTTTCTATTGTGGCCTGTTAGTCACTTCATTAACTTGGGAAAGGGAGATGGTCTGGACAATTAGCTTCCAGAATATTAAAAAGGTTAAAGCACAAAGCCTACTGCTGCTTAGTGCTTTTCATAAACTAGCTCAGGTATTAAATTCTGGTATCTTGTTCCAAGTTCCCAACCTATAATCATGAGAAATGGCACAAAGCAAGGCTCTTCCTGAATTGTTTTAAAGTGACATTCTTCTTCTAATGCTCTCATGTCATATGCAGTTTATACGTCAATAAACCTTGGGGAAATTTCTGCCCTCCCTTCCCTACAACAATCTACAACAACAGAGTATCCTTTATTCCTTCATAGGGACTTTTTTAAGCTCAATCTGTTTTCCTTTGTATTAAAAGAACTTCTATAAAGTTGATAAGAACCTCTATAACAACCCAAGTTCTCTATTTTTCTAGAAATATACCATTCAGAAAATACAGTGTGAAGATGTCAAAGCTCATATTCAAGGAAACAAATGCAAAAGTCTTAGGCCCAGTGCCTCTGGGCTCTAACCTGCCTAGTAACTATTATGGCTTAAAGCAGGATCATAGCAGTGTGTGCCTACCTGTATTACTGTGCTATGTATAACCATCTGGAAAACTCTAGCTGCACCAATGCAAGAAAAATTAGAAAACTAAAAAAGACATGAATTAAGTTACATTTTTCACGTGTTATTCAAATTCTACATTTGGGTAAATGCAAGGATGACATAAAAATCCAGGAATTTCTAAATTAAAAAGGAAAAAATAACTTTTTCTTCTCTGTATTGATTATTGTTTTCCCTCTTGTTCCAGCTAGATTGCCTAGCCTTGTATAACACAGAAAATATCAAGCATAAGAAACTGGTAGCACGCCCATAGCTGAACTGACTTTATAGTATTACACCCCTGTCCCCATCAGCTACGCTCCAACTGCCCTTGGGTGGCTTTATACACAGGTGACATTTGGGACCTATGGGGAATTTCCCCTTGGAGACTGCAAAGCTTGAGGTAAATTATACCACCATGTGTAGCAAATCTAAGAGCTCATTAAAGCATTTCCACACAGTGTTTTATGATGGATATGGCAGCCTCAGGAATTCCAGTTGGATATATAAACAGCCTCTTGTTGTTTGTTATTCTAACTGTGGTCATTATAAAAATGTAAATATGTACACTCTGTCTTCATTTGCATGTAAATTTGGCAAGCAGTATTTTTAAAAAAGAAGTCTGGTCACCCACTTTTTTTTACCAATCACTAGTCTTCTCAGACAACAGATTAACTCATTTGTTCATCCATTCATTTCTTCCACAAACATTTACTCTACATCTACTATGCACTAGGCAGAGTAAGAGGGCAACAGACATGGACTATACAAAAATGATAAGGAAAAACATTAAAAACATGTGGCCTAGTGGGCAGAGAAACAGTAACAGATAAATTATCTGCACCATTTGTTTGTTAAGTGGTAGAATTTGGGTACAAATAAAATTCCATGTCAGGAGACGCAAACTGGCAGGTTTAACAGAGATGTTATTTGAGTTGGATTTTGAGGGATAAGTATGACATTTCCAAATGGAGACAGCTCAAAGGACATCATTGCTAGGAGAAAGAGCAAAAACATGGAGAAGATACGTCGAGGGAATGCAATTTTAGTTCTGGCCTAAGCAAAATGTAATTAAGTAAAGGAAATCCACTTTCTGTTGCCTTCCCTCCCCCTTCCTTAAATCACATAACACATGCAAACAATACAAATAATGTTAAACTTTGCTTCTGTTTCTCTCTCTACTTTTATGAACAAAGATAAGATTTTGCTACTAACAACCACAAAGACAGCAACTAGGATTTCTGGTCAAGAGAGCAAAGTAGGTAAATGCTGTGCTAACCTCCTTTCAGGACCACATCAATTACAACTAAACCACAGAACAGCCATCATTGAGAATCACCTGAAGTCTAGAAGAACTGAAGACTCACACCTACAGACATATAGAAGAAGCCACCTCGGGACTGATAGGAGGGGCAGAGACACGGAACGGGCTGGTCCCACACTTGTGAGTGACCACTGAAAATCGGCAAGGATATCTTGGTTGCAGAGGTCCCCCCAGGAGGAGCAAGGGGTCCCAGCCCCATATCAGGCTGCCCAGTCCAAGGTTCCAGTGCCGGAGAAAGAAGTCTCCATAACTTCTGACTGTGAAAACCAGGGGAGATTGTGGCTGAATGAGACAGAAGGCAGCTGGGGTCCCAGGCATTCCTCTTAAAGAGACTATACACAGACTTACTCACTGACATGTCTGTACTCACTCATTCTGAGCTCCAGCACTGGGGCAGCCGCTCAAAAGGTGTCAGGAACATACAGGAGGAACTGAATTATCTGGTTTCAGGATGAAGCCTGGAGGGGCAACTTTCTTCTGAACACAGGACCTGGTGGAAGCCATTGTTTCTTTGTTGAGCCCTCCCCCTCCCTACGTGCAGACACAGGTGGCTGCCATTTCTGAGTCTCCATCAAACTGGCTATCATCTTTTGTCTGCCCTTTCCTGGTGATTCCCCTGATGCCCCGCCCCACCCAACTTTTGGGCACACCTAAGCTGCTTCCAGTGGCTTTTCCATACAAATAACCTATCTTAGCTGATGCTGCGAACTTTCAAAATATCTCTCAAAGTTTCATTAAACCCAAACAAGAAGCATCTGTTTCGGAGTGTCCCGTACCTCTGGCTAAGCAGCCCTAAGCCCACACTAGTGACAGCTGGCGTCAGTTCGTAGATTGGCCTCTTGAGGCACCTTTAAGCCCAGTGCCGGCAGCTGCCATCTGCAGATTGCTTAGTGGCTCATTCCAGGGGGACCCAGGCAGAACACAGGCTATGGCTCAATTTGGCCTGCAGTGGGTCCCCTCCCAAGAGGCCCCAGGGCTGGCACACCTGATGGCCAGCTTCAGACCAAGTAGGAGCATCACCTGGCTATAACACACCCAAAGGGCAGACTGGGCAGGCACCAGGGCCCCACTGAAGTGAACTCTGCTCTGTAGAGTAAGCCCCTGCACCACAGCCCCTCCACTGTAGTCACAGCCAATACCCAACCAATCAGCCTGAGAGTCAATTCCTCCCATTGATGTGCAAACAGCAACCAGATTCAAATACAACAGGAAGGCACACACAACCCATACAAGGGACAAACCTGAAGCACCCATCTCTGGTGACCAAGGAGACGGCACAACTGGATTCCACAGGACACCTACTACATAAGGCACTCTAAGAAGACTGGAGGCACAGCAGCCCTACCTAATACATAGAAAAAAACACAGGGAAGCAGCCAAAATGGAGAGACAAAGAAACATGTTCCAAATAAAAGAACAGAACAAAGCTCCAGAAAAGAACAAAACAAAATGGAGACAAGCAATCTACGAGACACAGAGTTCCAAACAGTACTTATTAGGATGTCCGATGATCTCAGGGAGAACTTTAACAAAGAGATAGGAAATACAAAAGTGGAGATAGAAAATATAAAATAGAATAAGAATCACTCAGAAATGAAAACTACAATAACTGAAATGAAGAATACATTAGAGGGAATCAACAGTAGATTAGATGAAGCAGAGGATTGAATGAATGATTTAGAAGATAAGATAGCAGAAAACACCTAATCAGAACAGCAAAAAGAAAAAAGAATCCAAAAAACTGAGGATAGTTTAAAGGGCCTCTGGGACAACATCAAGCATACCAATATTCACATTATATGGGCACCAGAAGGTGAAGAGAGAAAGCAAGGAATTGAAACCTATTTGAAGAAATAATGAAGGAAAACTTCCCTTATCTGGCAGGAGAAACAGATATACAAGCCCAGGAAGTGCAGAGAATCCCAAACAAGATGAACCCAAACAGGTCCACACCCAGACATACCATAATTAAAATGCCACAGGTTAAAGACAAATCAAGACTCTTAAAAGCAGCAAGAGAAAAGCAGTTAGTTACCTACAAGGGAGCTCCCATAATACTGTCAGCTGATGTCTCAACAGATACTTTGCAGGCCAGAAGGATTGGCAGGAAATATTCAAAGTGATAAAAAGTCAGGATCTACAACTAAGATTACTCTACCTAGCAAGGCTATCATTTAAAATTGAAGGACAGGTAGAAAGCTTCCAAGACAAAAAAGAAAAATAGCTAAAGGAGGTCATCACCACCAAACCAGTATTACAAGGAATCTTAGATGGACTTCTTTAAGACGAAAGAAAAAAATCAAAATATGAATAATAAAAATGGCAATAATTACACATCTATCAACAATTACTTTCAATGTAAATGGATTAAATGTTTCGATCAAAAACATAGGGTAGCTAAATGGATAAGAAAACAAAACCCTTAAATATGCTGCCTAGAAGAGACTCACTTCATATCAAAAGACACACACAGACTGAAAGTAAAGAGATGAAGTAAGATATTACATGAAAATGGAAATGGAAAAAAAGAAAAAAAGCAGAGGAAGGAATACTTATACCAGACTAAATAGACTTTAAAACAAAGTCTATAACAAGAGACAAAGAAGGACCCAGTAATCCCACTTCTGGGTATTTATCTGAAGAAACTCAAAGTGCTACTTTGAGGGGACATGTGCATCCATATGTTCATTGCAGCATTATTTACAATGGCCAAGATGTGGAGGCAGTCTGGGTGTCTGTCGGTGGAAGAATGGATAAAGAGGAGGTGGTACATGTATACAATGGAATATTGCTCGGCCATGGAAGGGAATGGGTTCTTGCCATTTACAGTGGCATGGATGGACCTGGAGGGTAATGTGCTGAGTGGAGTATGTGAGACAGAAAGACAGATGCAATGTGGTTTCACTTATACAGTATGTGGAGTAAAGAACAAAATGAACAAATAAAACAGAAACAAACTCACACATACAGAGAACATTTAATGGTTGCCAGATGGGAGAGGGTTTGAGGGTGAATGAGAAAGGTAAGGGGATTAAGAAGTACAAATTGGTAGTTACAAAATAGTCACAGGGATGTAAAGTTAAGCATAAGAAATATAGTGAATGATATGGTAATAACCATGTACAGTGCTAGGTGGATACTAGACTAGTCAGGGGGATCATTTCTGAAATTATACAAATGTCTAACCAGTATGCCGTACACCTGAAATTAATATAAAATAATATTGAATGTCAAAATAAATAAATAAAGTGTAAAAAAAAAAAAAGACAGCAACTAACTTGGGTACTGTGCTGTTTCACATTACTATCTCCCTTGATCTCACAAGTCTTTGAAAATAATTAAACCAGCCTTGTTGAGATATGCCAGCTGACTAAGGCCTACCTGCAGTTAAGATCAAATGTTTATGCAGAGCATGAAAAGCTTTCAAGGAGGTCAGTCAAAATGTCAGGCTACAATGTCCTCTGCTGTGCAGTTGCATTGCAGGGACTGGCTGAGCATGATACTGCCTTCTCAGGTCTAATTGGACGTCTCCAATAGGCTTGTACCAGATGACTGTAGAACAGATGACTTCTCAAAGAGCTGGTTACTGCCCCAGCAATGAAGCAGTACAGGGACTATATTTTCTAAAGACAAAATGAAAACACATGATCTGGATAATAGGACCTGGCATCTCAATGCAAAACCATCTTGGAAACTGTTGAGATGGAAGGGTGCACCAACCATTTCTCTGAGGAGGATCTGCTCTCTATACCAATGCTGTCCAATAAAAACATAACACAAGTCACAAAAGTGAATCTCACATACAATTTCAAACTTATCTTATAGCCACATTAAAAACCTAAAAAAAAAATACAGGTGAAATTCATTTTAAGAATGCATTTCATTTAACTTAATCCTGTCCAAAATATTATAATTGCAAAATGTAAACAATATTTTAAAAGTGTTAACCAGACATCTTACTCTCTTTCCATACTAAGTCCTTGACATCGTATGTCTTTTCCACTGAAGCACGTCTCAATTTGAACTAGCCACATTGCAAGTGCCCAATAGCCATGGGTGTCTAGTGGCTATGGGTTTGGACAGTATAGCTCCATACCAAAGGAACTGACTGTGAGCCTCCCTTCCCTGCACCACTCTGTATTGACAGTAATCCCCAGACGGATTACCCAAAGTTAATCAAGACTCTGGCTTATCATGTATAGTAAATACCCTTACTTCATTCGTTCATTCATTCATTCATTCATTTATTCACTTAGAAACCATTGACTCAACAACTATTATTGTGTGTCAAGTTATGTGCTTCATGTGGGGACACAAAATAAAATTAGACTTGGTCTCTGCTTTCAGAATCTAGTCATAGAGAAACAAATAAAACAATAATGAGGCAATAGATTGAATATGTTGACAGTGTGTGCACAGGGAGCCTTGGGAGCTCAGAGACAAGTGAGGAAATGAGCAAGGAAGAGAAAAGCGCTGTGGAATTATTCAGAGCACTGCAGGCCTAGTGAAAGCTTAGTTGGACAATTGTAAAGTGGAAGGGAAAACATACCTGAAAAAAAAAGGAATATGTGTGAAGACCTAAAGCAAAGTCAAAAGTACAATCTGTGACAAGGAGCTTCCAGGGATGTCAGAGAATGTGTTAGGAAACCTTGAGTGTCTGTGTTGCATATACCCAGTCACAGTTGGCATGGCTTGGAACCACAGAACCTGCAAGCATCCAACACCTAGCTTAGAGTCTTATGATAAGTTCCAGGCAAATCCCTGCCCCTTGTTTGTAGATGCAGACTATAGAAAATCAATTATCAACATCCCAGAACCAAACTAAGACTCCAACAAAGTATGCTGCAAATGTGTATGCTGGATATGAATACAAGTTACTGTCATAGTTATTCAAACTTATAGCATTTTTAAACCAAAGGCTGCGGGCTTAAGGTCAGGATGTCTTGCTCTTAAAACAGAACTTTGTGTATCAATTCAGAAAATGCTGTGCTAAAATATTTTCAGCCACCGTAGCAGAATTACACTTATGTTGGTTGACTCTCTTTGACTTTAAGATAGAAGGAACAGTTGGTCCCTTGCCAACATCTCCAGCCACACCTCTACCTTCACCTCCACCCTAAAACTCACACTCAAGTACACTGCACTCCTGTCATAATAAACTACCTGTGGTTCTTGAAACACAAAGCTGCAGTCTCTCTCAGTTGCATACCTTTGCACATGTAATTCCCAGATTTCAATATTAGCTGCTATCTGACCAACTCCCTAAAACTCAGCTAAAGTGCAACCTCCGTAAGAAAGCCTCTCCATCCTCCCCACGGTCCACCCCTCTAGGTGGATGCCGCTCCGATGTGCTCCTATAGGCCCCAGTGAATATCGCCACCATAGTTTTTTTCTTCCATTTACTTATTATCTTCTCCCACAAGACCAACTCCTGGTGGGCAAAGATTTTTTAAAAATTGTACATCCCCAGCATCTACGCAAGTGTTCAGTAAATGATTGATAAATGGATGAACGAATGAAACAATCAATTAATTACATTGTCTTCAGAACAAAGTGCTTTAGGTTGGAGAATGTATGCTATGAATAATTTAGATACAAAAGGCAGAGTGGTGGCTAATCAATCAAATATTTTTTAAGCAAAGTATTGCATGATAAAGGACACAAAGGGCTGTGACCAATTTAAAGGTAAGCAGATTTTGGCTCAAGGTAGAACTTTCTAACAACTAGGGCCATCCCCTAAAAGAATGGTCTATCTGCTGTAGGCAAATTATGCCTGTGGGCCAAATTCAGCCCACCACATATTTTTGTAAATAAAGATTTCTTGTAATACATCCACTCACATTTGTTTACAGATTATCCGTAGCAGCTTTCACACACAAAGGCAGAGTTGAGTAGTTGCAACAAAACCCTAAGGCCTGCAAAGCCTAAAATACTCACTATCTGGCCCTTTACAGAAAAAGTTCGCTGACCCCTGGTCTGCTCCTAATGCGGTTGTGAGATTCTCGTCATAGGGAATATTCAAATAGAGGCTGGATCTATCCAGGATGCAGAAAGAATATGTCCCTTAACCGGGAGAATGGTAGCCTTTAAAGTTCATCCCTCTGTAAAGGTCTATGATTATAGGCCTGCTTTCCGATGACAAAAATCGTTTGTCTTTGACAGCCCTTTCATGGCCAGCTCTGCTAGTCGTAAAAAGGAAATCATCACCTGTATGGTTATGGTTTAGGTAACACACCTGACCTCCTTGATACAGCTTACTGCCACTCTGAATACTCAAGGAAAGAGATTCTTGGCTTCAAGTGTCACCAGGGCACTATCACAGGAAGACGTCACAGAAGATTGAAAGGCAGCCACGGGGACAATAACCTGACCTGCTACTGACTCTGCATTTCCCAACCAACCTAAAAGCAGGCTTTCCCCCTGGACCACAGGCATTAATCAGGGGACAGCCCTTCAGCCTTGGCTCTTCTTTAGGAGGCTGGTGGTCACTGTGGGTAGGGAGCCACCTAGGAGATTACCTCTTCCGCTTGCTTTATTCTTACTGACTCCCCTCAGCAGGGCTGGAGGTCAGGTCTCCAAGAATGCTTTTTCATCCGTTGGCAGGTTTATTTACCAGGAATGAAAAATTCTCAAACTGAAGCACTCTGGATGAAAAAGAATGCCTCTTCAGAGATCATTTCATTTTCACATATTAAAATGACACACTGTGAAATGTTTTTAATGTTGAACTAAGGCCAGGTGTATTTGCTGAGGTTGAAATGTCTGCATGCGTCACACTTTCATTTCCAGAGGATGTACTTTCGGGCGGATTAAGGAAGGAGCTGCTGCCTCAGGAAGAGAGAAGCATTCCTGTATCCTGTTCTGTTGGAGAAGACGCCGCTGTAGCAAACTGGCTGAGGACGGCAGGTTTGGGACCAAGGTGTGTACTTGCTCCCACCACCACACCAGTAAAGCACAGCAGTCATTTCAGCACGTTTCTGGTATTAGTAGGTATACTGTTCTATTATACAAATAAAGAAGGGACAGGAGCAAGTCCCAAAGGCTGCATTTTAAAGTAGTTATACGAGCTATCCGCAAAGACACTTATATTCACTCAATCCCCTCTTCAAATATCTCCTCACCAACCATGTCAAGTCCCAGAAGATGAAGGCTCAAGGATGAAGGCAGCTGAAAAGACCCCAAAACATTTGTGGTAGAAATTATTTATAGTTGCTGTTTACTTCTTTCCAGCGGTCATATTTGAAAATGCTTACAGGTTTCTAGTAAATCTGCCTTTCCCGCCTGTCCCTTTAGAAAATGATTCTCTTTCCTTGTTTACCAAGGCTACTGGGCCAAAGAGCTGCACTCTTGCTCTCAGATTTCTGCCGACTCTTATTATCAGTCTGAAGGAACTGGCTGCTTTAGAAGGAAGAGAAGAAATCTCTCCAGCGTTGTGTGGGTTAAAGGGAGGATCATGTAAGTTATAGCTGTCTAGGGCCAGCTGACTCAATAATCGGCATTTGGTCTTTCTCTCCTCTGCCCCTCTCCCCTGTGCTGGAGGATACCTGATGTAATAAAAAATAATGGAGAAAATTTGCTCCTGTGAAGCCTATTGAAATGCTCCACTGGTAGGAGTGACTGTAGGTCGGGAGGGGAAACGTTTGGTCAATGGGATTCAGAGTGATGCTCCGTCTTCTGAACTCCCGTGGCACCAATTGGTTGAACCCGGCCGTGACATTTATCAAGTCCCGCTCTGCTGCGCTGTCGGTGTGTGTCTGTCTCATCCACTCAAAGAGTGTGTAAAAATTCCTTATAGGTAATATACTCTCACATGCTCTGCTTTGTACCTCTAATAGCTCCTAGCACAGGGCCTTATACCCTGAAGCCATTTGAAAAGAAGAAAAATTTGGTGTGCTACTTCTGAAGCCTGTGAACGAGTTGGAATACATTTTTTAAAGTTTTAAAATTTTTAAGAGTAACCGGAACACAGACAAGAAGGAGGCAGATTTTTCAATCCTTCCTCACTGCGACAGGCAGAATAATAATACCCCCAAAGATGTCCAAGTCCGAATACCCAGGATCCATGAACACATTATGTTACATGGCAAGGGGGAATTAAGGTTGCAGATGGAATTAAGGCCGCTAATCAGCAGACCTTAAAAAGTGGGAGATTTTCCTAGATTATCTGAGCCGACCCAATGTAATCACAAAGGTCCTCAAAAGTGGGAGCAGGAAGCAGAAAAAGAGTTAGTATCAGTGAGCTATGTGAGAAAGACTAGTAGCCATTGTCGGTTCTGAAGATGGAAGGGGGCCATAGACCAAGCAAGGTGGGCAGCCTCTAGAACCTGGAAAAGGAAAAGAAAAAAAAAATCTCCCTAGAGCCTCCAGAACAGGATATGGTCCTGGTGATTCCTTGCTTTTATTTAGCTCAGTTCTGATTTCCAGAACTCTAAGAAAATACATTTGTGTTGTCCTAAGCCACCAAATTTATGGAGGTTTGTTACAGAAGTACTCATAATAAGAAACTAATAGACTCAACATCCAAGACATGCAAATGAAGGGAAGTTTAATATTGAAGTCTTTCTTTTCCTGATGGTTTCTGCCTGCAAGATGGCCTTCAATCCTGTGTGACAAGCAAGTTTCTAAGAGATGGGAACCAAGAAACTATAAGCCCAAGTCTTTGGCCCCCGCCAGACCCTTGTATGCTTCAGGCAAGAACTACTGTGGAAGTCAGAGCTAGCCTTGCTCCTACATGAAATGAGCAGTTGTCTCTGTAGTGCGATTTCATGGGAAGGATAAGGTTCCCCAACCTACTGCCCCAAAAATGTCCCTCCTTATTCCCCACTGGGCCTAGAGAATAGGAAAAGTAATATCACAGCCTGTTGAAAAGGGCACCATCCCTCCTTTCTGTAAGGAAATCTTATATCTGTGGATATGAAGGATCTAGTTTGCACACTGGAAAACACTTGCTATAGTGCCTGGACAACAAAATGTCACTTGAAAGTGGTGTCCCCAAACCTGATAAACAGTGGATGTTGCCAATTGGGATAGGGTCAGAGCAAATGATACTGGCTGGATACACAAGGGGATGCATTTAGACAGAAGCATTTGCCAAGCCAGGGAGGAAAATAGAGGGAATGGGCTCCAAAGACCATCTTTACTAGTATCACAATTTTGCTTACTATCAATACTTAAAGGTGCAGGCTCCCCAATTCAGTCGATCAAGTTGATTAACCTGGAAGGGCTGCAAAAGCTGCATCTATTCTATCCTCTGAATGAAATAGGAGCCTCAAGCGTTCTTATAATTGTTCGGTATCCAAGGTACAAGTGAACACATTTATGGGAATTGGCCTCTAGCCCACTTCTTATGAATACACATAAACACACCTTTTATTGCTCAATAATGTTTTCCCTTTTGCAACATTTTATGAACCACTAAGAAAAAAAATGGGGCTTGTATTTTAATTTTTTCAGGAGAAGAAACCACAGAAATACCAAATCTTGCAAATGGGAACTTCTCTTGCCTGCTGCTTCAACCAAAAATTATTTGTCAAGGGAGTGGTAGAAGCTTCAGCATCAACAACTCGAGATATTAATTTGGTTCGAATTCAACTGACTTGCTCTCCAGACTGAGTTTCTGCGTTCCCCTTTACGAGCCCAGCCTCCTTCTCTGGGGTGCTCAAGGGGCAATGCAGCAGAATTCATCAGCTCTCCATGCCTCTGGGATGGGCTCCCACTGGCTCTGTTACCGATCAGCACTCTCTAGCCTTGGCTTCTGTCCAGAAAAACAAGAAGCTCTTTCCATGCACACCTTTTCACTTTTCACTGCTACCTGTCCACCGTAAGTCCGAACATTCATGACCCCCTACCCGGGCCATTGACCAAGAGCTTCCTAATTGGACACCTTGTCTCCAAATTTCACATTCTCCAATTTGTATAACCACACTGCTGCCAAATTAATATTGAAGGAAAGATATAATATTGCCCCAGCTTAAATGCTTCAATAGTTCTTCATTTTTTACCAAGTGAAATTGAACATCCTGAACCCGGCATTCGACTTCACACAACCTGGCTCCAAACTACCTTTTCAGATGTATCGCTCACTACCCTCTTTCGTGCGTTCGGCACTGCTGACAGTCTAGATGGTTTGGAACTCTGCAGGGTCCCCTACACGTGCCTTTATTCTTGCCACTTTGAGTTCTTTGTTGCAAGCCACAGAAAACAGACTTTGGCTACCTTAGGAACAAGGGGATATGCTGGAAGTTCAGAAACTCTAAGGAGCAAGGCTCAGAGAGGACAGAAATCAGAGCTGTTCAGAGCAGGGGGGTTGCTCAGTAGCAGGAACTTTTGGACAATCTCTTTCATGCACAGCCAAAGGAAATAAATGAGCCCGAGATTTTTCTGAGGTTTTGGTTTTGTTTTGCTTTGTTTTGACAGCCTACTCAGATTCCAATTCCAGAGAGTATTCAATTGACTTAGCTTTGGTTAGAGAAAATCAGAGCACCTAGACAGACAACTTTGTGAACTTTATCTAATGGGAGAAGAGAATTCTCCAAAAGTAAATCTGAGTGTTAGTACCAAAAGAACAATCACTGGAGGCTGGGCAGCCAAAGGCAACAAATACCTGCAACAAATTATCTCCACCTGGAATGTTCACTTCAACCTACCCATCCTTCAAGATCTAGTTCGGACATCATTTGGTTGCCTGAGCTCATCTCTCTTGCTGTGAATTTCCAATTCAGAGTATATTCTTCTCTTTCAGTCCTGCTTACTTTCTTCCGTGTTTATTGTTATCTCACTTACTAGCTTTGTAATGAGAAAGTCACCTCCTCTCTCCAGGCTTCAGTTTCTGGAGCTACAAAAAGGAGATAATAACTATCTCACAGAATCATTCTGAGTAGGACTAATATCTGTGTGTAATGTAATTAGCTCAGTGCCTGACATGTAGTAAGTCCTCAATATATGCTGTTGTTGTTGTTGTTTTTATTAGGCTGTCACCATCATTGTCAGTATATAACTCTTTTAGACTGGGAATTGTGATTTATTTGTCTTTATAGACCCTAGGCAAATACACACAAAACTATGTGCTACTTCTGGTGAATGAATGACTCAGTTAATAAAGCAGTCAATCGATGAAGAAAATTTGGAAGCTGAAATTGAAACTGGGGTTGCAGTAGGCCTGGCCTTTCTACTTCTACAACCAAATAAGGATATCCCAACTGTAGAAGCAAGGATCGCCATAGATGTTCTAAGAAATAGACAGGAAGAGAGCTTTCCACTGATCATTCTGTGGGTCTGAGGCATTGGAAATACAGCCCCAGTTCTGTTTTTTGGTGTTGTTGTTTTGTTTTGTTTTGTTTTGTTTTGCAGGGATAGACTGTATCTACATGAGATTTTAAAATCAATAACAAAAAGAAGGAATGAAACAAAGAGGGAGGCGGGGGGAAGGACAGAAGGAGACCACTAATGAGAACTTTTGGGGGGGGAAAAACACAACTTTTGGGTGACCCGTGGTGAGAGGAAACAGACACCGCACCCCCAACTAAGTTTTCTAACTGTCAGTGGCCCCCTTAAAAGCCATCCTTGGTGTTTCTACTATGTGCAATAATTAGGGATGCTTCTCAGGCATCCATATCTTCCTTGGTTACCATTATGGGTCTGTCAACTATGAATTTATCTAAACCTTCAAACCTATTTTCAGATACAGTTTTGCAAATTTTCATTTGTATCTTAAAAGTTTTGCTTTAAGTCTCATCTGGATGGCTAGTGAAAAACAAGAGAAAAAAAAAAAAAACAAGCCCTTCCAAAGAGAACTGGAGAAAGTTACATTTAAATTTTACCTGTGCCACTCACTCAACAGCCTTGGGCCAGGCATTTGCCCTCTCTGATTCACTTTGATTCATTTAAAATTGATATAATAATCTTCAGATTAGTGCATTAGAGGTTAATTAGATTTTAACTTCTTCACGCCACTCAGAATATGATGGAGATTATATGAATGTTACATCTTATTATGGATTCTGGATAAGAATCCTTTTTTAATTTGACTAAATTTGTATGCTGCCTGATTATTCCTTTGTCTTCCAAACTATCATATGTTTACACACTTTGGATAATCCCTGCAGGACCGCAATGTATGACTGCATTGCACTACTCTAGGGGGTGATATTCTTATTGTTTATCATAGTTATGTTCATTCGTTATGAAAATTTCCAAATGAATGTCAGTAAAGTGTCTCAAGGCAGGGATAGCTTTTTCTACTTCACACAAAGATATTAAGAAGACAGTATGGCTCAATTTGAGACATTAGGATGTCTTCCCCCACTTTATCCTTAGGCCTTTAATAAATTTCCATTTATTAAATGAATTCAAGAAAGCCCAATGGTATTTCAAGTATAATACACATGTAGTAGTTATCTCCTGCATCAGACTTCCCACTCACATAGCATACAGCCCTTTGATCTGAGCTGTTTGTCACGGAGCTACTTTTTGAGGCCCAGCACTTCCCCTTTCAGCGCTGGTTTTGGATCCAGGAGATACACACTTAAATGCAGGTCTATAAATTAATCAGACTTGAATGTCTTCTCTCCAGATCCCCCATATCTGGCACAGAAGTCTGTCTCAGGTTGAGTATGACAACGATGCCAGGCAAATCCACAGAGTAGCACTAAATGTTGTTCCAATTAACATTGTCTTTTATTTTTCTCCTCAAAAGGAGATCAGTCCCTGGATTTGGCTCATCTTTTGGGCACTGAAGAGTATTCTTAACTCTCAGACTCAAGCCAAGAAAAACGTCTCATGTTCTGTTTCTACATTTAATATTTCCAGGTGGATTTAAGAAAACTACTGTTATAATATATTGTTCTAGGTACATACATGAGCACATGTACACACACACACACACACACACACACCTATATAAAACAAGATATAACCATTTTAATAGGCATCGTGCGTTTCATAGATTTGAGAGTAAGAATTTTCAGGATGATGCAAGCAGTCATGCATCAAGTATTCATTGAGTTCTTACTTAAAACTTCTTTTGTTGAAACCACAGGAAAGGCAAAATCCTTGCTTCAAGATAGGAATGGAATGATGTCAAGTTACTTACACTACTAAACCTTATTTTTCTAATCTTTAAAATGAGAATAGTAATATCTACCCCTCAATCCACCAGTTAACTGAACTATAACAAACATGAAATCTCTTGAGTTACTAGTAAATATTTAATGAATACTTATGGAAAATCTACAGCACTAATTAAAAATATAAACGTTGTTCCTGCCTTCATGAGCTTCTACTCTTGTTAGTGTCCTTTTTTTTCTTCCCTCAAGAGAGTCTTAAAGAAGGGAGCAACCAATGGTGTGCTGGAGGCAGCTTGCATGGGCTTGTAAGAGCCAATTATTAAATATACAAAACTATTAACAGTTGCTAAACCATTGGTAGCTTAAAATGTGGGAGTATTAACACTACAGAAATTGCCAAGGACTATAAATCAAGCTTCTTTACACTCCCTCCCTCCCCCAGAAATCCAGTTTTCCAGCACACATTTGGGAGCAAAATATGAAAACATGGGAAATATAATGCAGTGGTTAAAGACAGGGGTCTGGAATTGGGGAGACATGTATTAAAATCCTACTTTTACAATCCATCAGCTGTGAGACTTTGAGCAAGTCATTTAGCTCTGAGCCTTATTACCCTCACATCCTAATATTGTGACCTACCCATATTAGACTGGGCAGCTTAAACAACAGTTTCCTCATAGTTCTGGAGGCTTGAAGTCCAAGATCAAGTGGTCAGCATGTCAGTTTCTGGGAAGGACTCTCTTTCTGGCTTGCAAATTGCCAACTTCTCGTTGTGTCCTCATGTGGCCCTTCCTCAGTGTATATGCATGGAGACAGAGCAAGCAAGCTCTCTAACGCCTCTTTTAATAAGGACACTAATCCTAACAAATCAAGGCCCCACCCTGAAGATTTCATTTAACCTTCATACCTCTGTGAAGGCCCTCTCTCTAAATAGGGGCAGGGGGCTTCAACATACGAATTTTGAGGGGACACAAATATTCAGTCCTTAACACTATCTGTAGGTTTGTTGGGAAGATAAGACGAAACACAGTATGGAAACGTAATGCCTCGTATTCCACAAGTGCTCAGTAAATATTAGTTATTATTACTATTACTTGTTAGACAAGTGAGTTTGGCTTTGTGAGGTGATAGGAAGGGTGACTAGAGATGGGAAGCCTATAACCAAGGTTATTGAGCAAACTGCTGGGAAACCTCAGACAAGTAGAATCTAGACAAAGACAGACCTCATTAAATGAAAAATTAACAAGATATGACTAGATATCCAGGTGATAAGAAGAAATGGTCAGAGATAGCTCTAAAGAGCTTGGGTGAAAGAAACTGATGGAAAAAATAAGATAAAAATCAGTTTTAGGAGGTAAACCAAAATGATTAAGAACTTAAGATAATGGTCAATCATATCCAAAATCCCCAATTTCAAATTCTGAGGGTATGTATTTATCGACCAAATATTTCTTGAGTTTTTGCTATGCGCAAGACATTGTCAAGAATACAAAGATAGTCAGTAGATGGTCCCTGTCTTTGACATGTCTATGGCCCATTACGGGAGAAGACATGAAAAGAAAAATGTCACATCAGCTTGAGAAAAAATTAGGAGCACTCAATTTTCAAAAGAAAGGGAGATGAATTATTTCTTGGGATAAATTGGATTTTACGGAGGCAGGTTGGTAGAACATGAAGAATAAAAGGATTTAGATAAATAAAAAGGGGATGAGGGTAAAGAAAGGTATTGTCATAGAGGCTTCCCTATAGCATAAGAAAAGGCACTGGGTTGAAAAAATGTATTTTGGGCAGTTCAGTTCAGTCAGAGCACAGATAGCCAATTAGAGAACAGTAGAAAAATAAAGCTGGAAAGGTCGTCAAAGACCAAACCATAGAGGATCTTAAAATCTAGGTTAAAGAATTCAAACTTGATAAAACATTGATGAAGGAATTAAAGACGACACAGATAAGTGGAAAGACATCCCATGTTCCTGGATTGTAAGAATTAATATTGTTAAAATGTCATAATACACAAGGTGATCTACAGATTCAATGTAATCCTTATTAAAAAGATCAATGGTAATCTTTAAAGAATTTATTTTTAAAATTAAAATTTCTGTGGAACCACAAAAGACCCCAAATAGCCAAAGCGATCTTAAGCAAGAAGAAAGCTGGAGGCATCACACTTCCTGATTTTAAAATATATTGCAAATCTACAGTAATCAACAGAGTATAGTTCTGGCAGAAGAACAGACATGTCAACCAACAGAAAAGAATAGAGAGCTCAGAGAGAAACCTACACATCTACAGTCAATAAGGGTGGCAAGAACAAGAAATGGGGAAAAGATAGTCTCTTCAATAATTGGTATGGGGAAAACTGGACATCCACATGCAAAAAAAAATTAGACCCTTTTCTTACACTACATACAAAAATCAACTTACAATGGATTAAAGACTTAAATGTAAGACAGAAAAGCATAAAACTCCTAGAAAAAACATAGGGGAAAATCTTCTTGACATTGATCTGGGCAATGATTTTTTGGAATGACACCAAAAGCACAAGCAACAGAAGCAATAATAGATAAATGGGATTACATAAACTAAAAGTCTTCTGCACAACAAAGGGAATAACCAACAGAGTGAAAAGGTGACTACAGAATAGAATAAAATATTTGCAAATCATATATCTGATAAGGGGTTAATATCAAAAAACATATAAGGAACTCATACAATGCAATAGCAAAAAAATAAAATAAAACAAAGTAAAAAAATTGACAAAGTACCTGAATAAACATTTTTCAAAAGAAGACATACAAATGTCCAATAGATATATGGAAATGTGCTCAACTTCACTGATCATCAGAGAAATGAAAATCAAAACCATTATGAGATATAACCTCACACCTTTTAGAATGGCTTTTATTAGAAAGATATATTACAAAAAGAGCTGTTGAGCATGTGGAAAAAAGGAAACTCTTGTGCACTATTCAAATTGGTACAGCCATTGTGGAAAACAGTCTGGTGGTTCCACAAAAAATTAAAAATAGAACTACCTTATGATCCAGCAATACCCCTTCTGGGTATATATTCTTAGGAAATGAAATCAGGATCTTGAAGCGGTATCTGCATTCCCATACTCATTTCAGCATTATTCACAATAGCCAAGATATAGAAGCAACCTAAATGTCCATTTATGAGTGAATGGGTAAAGAAGATAGGCAATATATATACAATTTAATATTATTTCATTTAAATATGCAAAAGACCCAAACAGAAATTTGTCCAAAGAAGACATACAAATGGCCAATGGCTAGATGAGTAGAAGTCAATATCATTAATCATCAGGAAATGTATATCAAAACCACAATGAGCTATCACCTCATACTTACAGAATAACTATGATCAAAAAGACAATAGCAGATAAAAGACAAAAAGAAATACCAAGTGTTGAGAAGGGTATGAAGGAAAGGGAGCCCTTGTGAACTGCTGATGGGAATGTAAATTGGTACAGTCATGTAGAACAATACAAGATGGTGGAGGAGATAAACATCCTTCCATGAACAGATTAAAATTACAACTAAAGCATAGAACAATCAACCTGGAGAATCATCTGAAGTCTAGCTGAACAGTTTTATAACTAAGGATATAAAGAAGAAGCCACATGGAGACTGGTAGGAGGGAAGAAGGAGATGTGAAACCAGCTGGCCCCAAACCTCTATGTGGTGGATGAAAATTGGGAGGGGTATATATAGGCCAAGAAGGAGCAAGAGACCTCAGCCTCACACCAGGCTCCCCAGCCAGCAGTATTGGTTCCAGGAAGAGGAGCCCCACAACATCTGGCAGTGAAAAACAGTGGGGATTCTGACAGTCTGGGTGGGACATAAGGCAGTGGAAAACCCAGCCATCCTCTTAAAGGGCCCGCACACAGATTCACTTGCTCACAGGTGACTCACCCTGGGCTCCAGTGGAGGGAGGAGGGCATCAGAGATATACAGGGGGCAGACTGAAGTGTGTGGCCTTGGGGGGCAGCCTGGACAGCAGTTGGCATTTTTCCTGTGTGCAGTTCTGCTCCCATGCAGCAGGCAGATGGGTGCCATCTTTTCTGTGTTGCGCCCGCCCCCTACATTTATGGTCAAATCTGAATTTGATCGGCCTGGTGAGCTCCACCCTGCTGAGTCACTGAGAACCTGCCACACCCAACTCCCTACCACAGGAGGCTTTATTGGTGGCTGAACATTTCCAGAGCTGGCAACCAGCAGCAGGCAGCAGCAGGCTTTGGTGTGTCCTGGCTTTTTTCAGAGCTACCTCCGGTCTGGTACTGGTGGCAGCCATCCTCAGTTTGCAACATGGCCTCACCCACACACCTCCAGCTCCAATCAGGCAGTGACCAACAGTGGATGACTTTGTAGCTCCTACCAGGGAGTCCCCAGCTGGTCATAGGCAGTGGGTCACCTGGGCCTGCACCAGAGCCTCTCCCAAGAGACCCCAGAACCAACATACTTGGAGGTTGGCTTCAGACCACTGCAGAGCACTGCCCATTTAGCCCCTCAAGTGGCATACCCAAAGGGAGGTCTCAACAGGCACCAGAGCCTGCTGGGGCAAATCCTGCTCCATGTGGTAAGCCCCCAGCACAGCAGCCTACAACCTGTGGACATGGCCAAATCCTACATCCAATCAGCCTGAGGGTCAGACCCAACCACTGACACATCAATAGCAATCAAGGCTCAAATACAACAGAAGGGCACACACAACCACACAAGGTGCACTCCTAGAGCACCCAGAGCAGGTGACCAGGGAGACTGCCTGGGACCCATAAGGCATCTATTACATAAGGCCACCCAGCAAGAAATGTAGCAGATCTAACTAACACAAAGGAAGAAATAGAGAGGCAGTCAAAATGAGGAAACAAAGAAATATGTCCCAAATGAAAGAACAGGAGAAAACTCCAGAAAAAAGAACTAAATGAAATGAAGGCAAGCAACCTACCAGATTGAGTTCAAAGCAATAGTTATAGGATGCTCAAGGAACTTAGTGAGAACTTCAAAAATAAAAGATAGCAAGCATAAAGAAAAGACATAGAAACCATAAAAAGAACCACCTCAGAAGTGAATGCAATAACTAAAATGAAGAATGCACTAGAAGGAATCACCAGCAGACTAGATGAAGCAGAGGATCAAACCAACAATTTGGAAGACAAGGTAGCAAAAAACACCCAATCAAAACAGCAAAAGGAAAAAAGAATCCAAAAAAATTAGTATAGTTTAAGAGATCTCTGGGACAACATCAAGCATAGCAACATTTGCATCTTATGGGTACCAGAAGGAGAAGAGAGAAAGCAAGGGATTGAGAACCTATTTGAAGAAATAATGACTGAAAACTTTCCTAACCTGATGAAGGAAATAGACATACAAGCCCATGAAGTGCAGAGAGTTGCAAACAAGATGAACTCAAACAGGCCCATACAAAGACACATTATAATTAAAATGCCAAAGGTTAAAGTCAAAGAGAGAATCCTAAAGCTGCAAGAGAAAGTCACCTGGTAATTTATAAGGGAGCTCCCATAAGATTATCAGCTGATTTCTCAACAGAAACTTTGCAAGCCAGAAAGGATTGGCAGAAAATATTCAAAACGATGAAAAGCAAGGATCTACAACCAAGACTACACTACCCAGCAAGGCTATCATTTAGAATCAAAGGACAGATAAAGAACTTCCCGAACAAGGAAAAGCTAAAGGAGTTCATCATCACCAAACCAGTATTACAAGAAATCTTAGATGGACTTCTTTAAGACGAAAGAAAAAAATCAAAATATGAATAATAAAATGGCAATAATTGCATATCTATCAACAATTACTTTCAATTTAAATGGATTAAATGTTTCGATCAAAAACATAGGGTGGCTAAATGGATAAGAAAACAAAACCCTTACGTATGCTGCCTAGAAGAGACTTACTTCATATCAAAAGACACACACAGACTGAAAGTAAAGAGATGGAGTAAGATATTACATGAAAATGGAAATGGAAAAAAAGAAAAAAAGCAGAGGAAGCAATACTTATACCAGACTAAATAGACTTTAAAACAAAGGCTATAACAAGAGACAAAGAAGGACCCAGTAATCCCACTTCTGGGTATTTATCTGAAGAAACTCAAAAGGCTACTTTGAGGGGACATGTGCATCCATATGTTCATTGCAGCATTATTTACAATGGCCAAGATGTGGAGGCAGCCTGGGTGTCCATCGATGGAAGAATGGATAAAGAGGAGGTGGTACATGTATACAATGGAATATTGCTCGGCCATGGAAGGGAATGGGTTCTTGCCATCTGTGCTGGCATGGATGGACCTGGAGGGTATTGTGCTGAGTTGAGTATGCCAGAGAGAGAACGACAGATGCAATGTGATTTCACTTATATGTAGAATCTAAATAACAAAATAAACCAACAAAACAGAAACACACTCATAGATACAAAGAACATTTTGATGGTTACCGGATGGGAGGGAAGTTGAAGAGGTGGATGAAAACCAGGAAGGGATTAAGAAGTACAAATTAGTTTTTACAAAGTAGTCATGGGGATATAGGGTATAGCAGAAGGAACATAATCAATAATATGTTAATAACTATATATGATGTCAGATTTATCAGGGTGATAGATGGGAAGGGGTTTGGGGGACAAGGTGAAAAAAATGAAGCGATTAAGAAGTACAAACTGGAAGTTACAAAATAGTCACGGGGCTGTAAAGTAAAGCAAACAAAATATAGTCAATAATATGGTAATAACTATGTATAGTGCCAGGTGGGTGCTAGACTAGTCAGGGGGATCACTTGTTAAATTATGTAAATGTCTAACCACTATGCTATACACCTGAAGTTAACACAAAGTAATTGAATGTTTACCGTAATTGAAATATTAAAAGAGTGGAAAAAGTGAAGGGCAATAAGAGGTTCAAATTTCCAGGTATAAAACAAATAAGTCATGGGGATGTAACGTACAGCATGGGGAATATAATCAATAATATTTGGTAGCATAGTACGGTGTCAGATGGTTGCTGAACTTATGGTGATCACTTCTATGGGTATATAAATATTGAACAACTACGATGTACACCTAAAACTGGTATAATATTGCATGCTCGCTATATTTTTTAATTAAAAAAAGTCTTTTAAAAAAACTGGTAGAGTCACTATGTAAAACAGTTTCCCAAAAACTTAAAAATAGAACTACCATAGGATCCAGCAATCCCACTACTGGGAATTTATCCAACAAAGTGAAAGCAGTATCTTAAAAAGATGTCTGCCCTCCCATGTTCAATACAACATAATTCACATAGCAAGATGTGGAAACAACCTAAGTAGTCATAAATAAATGGATATAGAAAAAGTGACATATATATATACAATGGAATATTATTCAGCCATAGAAAAGAAGGAAATCCTGTCATTTGCACAACGTGGATAAACCTGGAGAATGTCTTGCTAAGCGAAATAAGCCTGTTGCTGAGGCCCTCTGGACTGAATACATGACTGAAGGCAGTTAATGCTTCTGTGTAACTTAATAAGATTCTGACAGGTGGGTCCAGAGGTCTGTGTGTTTTTCAGCCACCCAAGACAAACCTGGTACATAATTTCCCTTGCTTGTTAAACCTGCCACCTCCCAATCTGGAGTGGTCTCTCCCTGCCCTCTGGGTATGGGGCACAGTTTCATCCAGGACATTCCCCATGTTACAACCAACACCTCAGCACCTGGCCTTTATCCTGACAAAATGGGCGTCCAGTAAATGGTGGTTGAAGGAAAGTATGGTGGGAAAGAGAAAAGGAAGGAACAGAAGGAGCAGCAAGACAATAAGGCACGGGGCTTTGGCACTGAGACCAGCCAGACTCCATTACTTGGGTGCAAGTTTGCCTCCATTTTTAGATTTGGGGCTTAAGAAGAAAGACCATAATCTACAATCATCTTTATATTCTTCCAGCCAAAATGCCTAATATAGGATCAAACATGTACTGAACATTCAACAAAGGTTCACTACATTGAATTCCCTCAGTGAAATGAGTCTGCTTTCTTCTTTCACTTTTAGGGAGGCTGATGTGTAGGTTAACCATACTTTTTAAAATCCACAGATTTTTTTTTACAGAGGGGTAACTTCTAAATCCGAAATTATAATGGGTTTATTAGTAGTCATGGTAGTATTGCTATGGTTACCACTACTAGTGCTATTCCTACCTCTGGTGCCCAGGAATACTGAAAGATCCCATGGGTAAAAGGGACTGGAGTCTTTCAAAGGCTCAAAACTCAAGCAACCTGCTTTCTCTTTCTCTCCAGCACACCAGCCAGAATTAATTACCTACTTGGGGGAATGAACAGAAGTATTAGCCCATCTAGAAAGGAAAAAACAGGTCCCCAGGACTCAGAGGGCTTCAAAATTGAGCCTGCTAAGCTGCATCAATTTAAGGAGGATTTAAATGCTCTGCCCTGGTTCCTCTCTGTCAGAAGTGAACCACACTGAGATGAGAAGGGAGTCTAGCAACGATGACAAGCATCTTGCAGAAGTTCAGCTGGCCAGTCTGTCCTAGACACATGAAGTCTAAAGACGGCAACTGCAGTTAGCACACCTTTGAATTATTAAGAACAGGAATTGGAGGTTAGATAGAAGCCTTGCATTTACAAATAGATGGGTTTCTCTTAATTTCTAGTGAAATTAGGAATGCCCAGAATGCTGCTGCTGCCAGAACTGACTTCTCCTATTGGCGAACTACAAGGTTGAGACTGTCATTTGTGCTGTGCAAAAATCCCAAATCCTTCAGTGCTCTGAACAGACCACCCCAGCAAACTGAGGCTGATGAAGCGCCCTTACCCGCATCCCTCACCGTCTCCCACTTCCCGTCTTGTACTGTACCGAGCAAGCACTCTCTTATTAAAGGGAAGTCGCCAATAAAAGGAGTGCAGAAGTCCAGCAAAAGTAATGTGCTGTGTCCGTTTGTAAATGAATGGAATCTCAAGCTATTACTAATCTAGTAGCACAACAGTTTTAAAGCTCTTCTGCAAGCTTCCTACCTGATAATCAGTGCAAAACAATTCACCAACTAATTCACCAACTTTTCTTGAGCATCTATGTTATGCCAGGAACTGAGCTTTCAGAGGTACTGGTCAGAGTCCATCGCCAAGAATTTATGGCAAGAGGCCACATGCCCAGACCTCAATGCATGCGTGCAGGCCAATGTGGTCCAGGCAAACGTAGGCTGTGATATCTTCCCAAGGACACACTGCCAAAACAGAAAAAAGATGTTCTTCCTAGCACCTATCATGAACTTTGAAATAAGTTTTTATAAATCTTGTGAGTATCTTGTTTTTCACAAAAATTAATTGATCATAGATAGGTGGATAGATACATGCATATATACATATGCATATATACATATATATTTTTATATTCAACCTATTAACCCTATTTTAGCATTTCTCCATTTATAAATACACTGGGTATCTCAAAATGTAGACGTGGCCCAGACCTCCCTGAAAGTATAAAATGATAAAGATAGCACAAAATCATGGAAATGACATCATCATTTTCTAGCACTTGAATCGTCTCAAAGTAACAATTACTAGCCCTTTTCTTAAAAATCTACACCAAAGGTTTCTTATTGACTCTTTTATAATGGCATAATGGCATTTCACTGGGGTTTGAAATAGTATTCTATTGCACTTTAATCTAAATCCCTCCTGCATCAATTTCACTCCATTCTTTCTTGACCTATTGGTGTAAATAGAAAAAAAAGATTCATGAACCATCTTTTATAGTGGCTATTCCTTACCTTTTTGCAGTGTATGTGGGCAGAGTACTTTGCTTATCATATATAGATACTGAACAAATGTTGACCAAATTTAACCAATCATGTCAAGTAGATTCATATACAAAAAATATATATGTACAAGTGTATATATATAGATACATACAAATATATATACAAGCATATATATATATATATATATATAAATATGCTTTGGCACCGGGGTGCCAAAAAAAAATGTATAAGTGGATACTTTGGTCCATGTTGCTCAAGCAGTAGTTCGCCGTTACCAGAAGTGTCTGTACGCTGATGGTAACCACTGTGAGCACCTCTTGTAATTGCAGAAGTCAGACGTGACTTGCAGTCATCTTTCATTATTGGTATATATTGAGTATTACAATTTTAATACAGTTTTCCTTTCTTAAAAATATGTATACATTTTTTTGGCACCCTCTGTACATGCTATTGAATAGACTACTGCTTCCAAAACACTTCATGTGTATTATTTTACAGGTTTCCTGTAAAGTTGTTTTATTATCCCAGATTATACAGCTGAGGAAACTGAGTCTCAGAGAGGCTAAGTAACTGCCCTGGGTCACAGCTAATGAACGACAGAGTTGGGACTCAAGCCCAAGCCCATCTGACCTCAAAGCCATGTTTTAGGTTCCAGACTTCTAGGTAGTATCTCACCTTTGGTCCTGGGGCTAGATTTGGCTGCTTTTAATTGCCAATAGAGTCCACATGTGCTTCCTCATGAAAACAATTCTTAACTATGAACAACTCTACAGAGAATCTGAAAAAATGAAGAGTAAATTGGAGAGGTCAGAGCTTTGACATTTTTTTCCCATCATATTTCTTAAAAGTAATTGCTCAGAAAGATAAGGTGATACTTATTTCCAGTAAAACTGTGACAGGCCCAGAAATGCTGACTCACTTATAATGGAACATCGTTCCTGGAACCAGGTCCCATATAAAGTGGCCTGTCAGACTTCCAGCAGACATGAAAGGCCCCTGATCATGGTCCTCTCCCCCCTCACTTCAGCAAGAGTGCTCATGGGACATTTTCTGTCTGCTTGATGTCCATGTGACAAGTTTGTGTTCGAGAAGCCAACACTTCTCAGGTTGCCTCCCAAAATATGTAGCTACCCGGGTGTTTGTTTTCTTTATATAATGAACCACATTTGAAATTAATAAGTAATTTTGTCTCCTTTACTCTTTTGGCAGCTCACTGTTTGGATCACTGTACCCTACTTCATTTCTGTGCCAGTTGCTTTTACAGAGTTCAGCCCCTATATCACATAGAACAAGAGGCAGAGCTCTGGCAAACTCTCTCTCAAAAACCCCCTCCTCAATAATTCCTACTATCCCTATATGACCAAGCTTTTTAAAGACTTATTTTCACTCTATCACTTCTCATTCTCTCTTCAGGACGCAACCTTCAGCCTATTATTCCCTCGACTACAGGAAAATGGTCTCATTCATGCACCTCCAAAGAGCCATGTGAAATGGATGTTTTCACTTCTTATTTATTGGATCTCTGCAATATTTGATACCATTTGCCATTTCCTCCTTGAAACTTGTATATCCTTTGACGTGTTTGTATCATTGTCTTCTCATTTTCCTCCTATTTGGCCAATCCTCCTTCCCATTTTCATTCGCAAAATATCTTCACATCTTTCCTTCTGCGTCTTAAATGTTAATCATTCGGGGATCCTCCTTCCATACGATTGACTACACTCTCCCCAGGTGACTGCATGCTTAAGACTTCAAATGCATCCATTACGCTGTGTCTACCAAACCTTATCATCATAATGAGGGCAAGTATCACACCAGTCTTGGCCTGGAGCATAGAAAATGATGAATAGATGTTTGTTGGATGCATTAAATATCTGTCTCTAGGGCCGGCCCGGTGGCTCAGGCGGTTAGAGCTCCATGCTCCTAACTCCGAAGGCTGCCGGTTTGATTCCCACATGGGCCAGTGGACTCTCAACCACAAGGTTGCCAGTTCAATTCCTCGAGTCCCTCAAGGGATGGTGGGCTCCGCCCCCTTGAACTAAGATTGAACATGGCACCTTGAGCTGAGCTGCCTCCCGGATGGCTCAGTTGGGTGGAGCTCATCCTCTCAACCACAAGGTTGCCGGTTCGACTCCCACAAGGGATGGTGGGCTGTGCCCCCTGCAACTAGTAACGGCAACTGGCCCTGGAGTTGAGCTGCACCCTCCACAACTAAGACTGAAAGGACAACTTGAAGCTGAACGGCACCCTCCACAACTAAGAATGAAAGAACAACAACTTGACTTGGAAAAAAGTCCTGGAAGTACATACTGTTCCCCAATAAAGTCCTGTTCCCCTAAAAAAAATATATATATATATATCTATCTCTAGCCCAGGTCTCCCTCCTGAGCCCCAAACAATGTGTGTGTGTGTGTGTCTGTGTGTGTGTGTGTGTGTGTGCGCTCTTGCACATATCCACCTATTGGACTAGTCCACGTGAATGTCCTACAGGCATTTCATATTTACCTTATTCAAAAGTAGGTTATTCTCAGCTGGCCCCAATCTCTCTCTTACCTTTGGTTCTGTATTTTAATAAATGGTGCCACGCAAATCAGACACCCTGGAGGTAGTCTTTATGTCTCCCTCTTACCCATATGCCCTCTATCCACATCCAATTATTCATTAAATTCATTTATCTTTCTCTTGCAAATCTTTAAAGTCTATCCTTTGTACTCCATCCATTCACACTGCCACAACCTTAGTTCAGGCCTTCATCATTACACAACTTTTAGAGCCTCCTGACTGATTTCACTCTCTTCACTTTCCCTACAGTCCCTGAACACCGCCACACATCCTCTACACTGCTGGTGGAATGTTTTTTTCTGAAAACAAACCCATCATGTGCATTTATATATTCAGTATTATAAGTTCCATGAATTTCCCCTTTCTCTCTCCTTAGAAGCACTGCAACAGGCACCTTTCACAAAAGGTTCACTCAAGGCAATGCACCCATATACCCTTGCAACAGGAATGCAGCCAACCTTCTAATGGGAATCAGAGCCCTGGGTCAAGAGCACCCGAGAGTCTCATACTTTATTCATGCAAGGACGGTGGTGCCTGTGCCATATTCCTAGCCAATATACATATCTTGAATACTATTTCTTTCGTGTACTTATCCTGAATACTACTTATTTCACTAATTTAAAATTATTGCTAGCATCCCTCAGGCTAGTTAATAAACCCTCTAGTGCTAATTGAGATGGCTGGGAGTTAAACATTTACAGTAGCTACCTGATTAAAGTCTTTCAAATGCTAACTAACCTCCCCTGGAGTGTGTATTTCTGATTAAGGTACTTCAAATATTAGAAAGTTGCCCCTGGAGGTAAGTTAAACTAGCTAAACGCACACATATGTATTACACTTTCTCTGCTGAATGATTTTAAACTAAATTACAGACAATATATTGCCCTATTTTGCAGAGGCTTACATGCATGTCTAATTTGCCTACTGGGTAATTAAGCAGTGCCAGTACTTACCCAGCCCTTGGCATCCTTGCCTCAATGCTCAGTACAAGAATGGATGTGCAACAAACGTTTTGTTAATGAGTAAATGGGTGACTTTACTAATCCGTTAGTTAGTTATAAGAACAAAGATTCTGGGTGGGAATTCAGAATTTATTTTATCTATCTATCTATCTATCTATCTATCTATCTATCTATCTATCTATCTGGGTTTCAACCTTTCACATCTCTGACAATGGCTAATATTAAACTGAACTATATGAAAACGCCACCTTTAAAACTGAAAACACGCAAATATTGACAATTTTATATGGTTCCGTCCCCTATGATGCTTCCAGTTAAAAACAGTGAACAAAGAGAAACCAGTTTAAAGCACTTGTAAGAATCAAGCTCTATGCAAATGCTTAATGACGAGGTCCCAGGAGGAGAAGCAGAGCCCTACCTCTCCGTGTTGCTAATGCCTCCAACCTCCTTAATATTCTTAATCATTCAATAGGGGGCTATGGTTGCCGTGAAGTTGATACAGATCAATTAAATCCTGGGCACTTCCGAGGTGACATTCAGATTAGTGGGAGGGTGAAAGGAAATCAATCCTTACTTTTCAGCCTGCAGCTGCCCACAGATTTCCTGGTGTGAGGAGCGAACTCTCATTTCAAACACAAAGGCAAAGATGGCCTCTCCTCTCAGGGCCACTCGCTGATTGCTGAGGTGATGCACGGAAAGAATAGGAATCCCAGGGGTCTAAGCCCTGCCATTAAGGGCACGGACACAAAAAGACTTCTTTATACCAGAGCTAGAAAGAGGAGAGGACGGAATTCCTATTTCACCAATCCTTGAAGTAAAATTACCTTGAGAATTTGGGCTTCATACAGGGTTAAGAGCACCGGCCTTCATTATCCAGCCAAGACTTGAACGGAAGAAATGCTTTTTAAGGAAAAGTGTCACTTGGGAGGGGAGAGGGGAAGAAAAGATGAGTCAAGGTGAGGCGAAGTGAATCCCACCATTTAATTAGCAACCACCCCTGACCTGCCAGACAGAGCTAGTGTAATTCCCGAATGGTTAAGTCAAAGCAAAAGAGCAGGTAATTAGACAGCCCTAGAGCATTGAGAAGCGTCACCTTTCCAGGGTTTGCACTGAGAGCAAACTGGATATAAGTGCTATGCTTTTAATATAGTCTGCTTTCTAATTAGCAATCAGGACTGATTTGTCAGTCATTCCACCTATAATGCATAAAGCACTGGAACGTAGGGGGGGAAAAGCAAGTTCAGAAAATCAATTATGCTTATATTTACATTCCCTCAAGGCTGAGGCGTTGCAAAAACCTCCGAAATATTATCTTTCTCTTTACAAAGGAGCAGAGAGGAAGGGTGAGATTGCAAGTCAATATAATGAATAAATCCCTGGCTGTTTGGGAAACGGTACAATAGCTGAATATTTATGAGATTAATGATAGGAAATGCATTTCCTATGGTCAGCAATTATGGAAATATTTCACCATTTTTAAAGAACATAGGAACTAGTACATGTTCAAGAAATACAGAATTATCTTTTATTTGTAGGAAGTTAACAGGAAATGCTTTAAAATTCAGCCTTTTTATTGAATGGTGGCTGGCTATCTCTTAGATAGCCACATGAGTGTACCAGAACACTTACACGGAGGTGGTATATAACTTCCTTCTAGGCTTCTCAAGAATGGAGTCTAAATTCATTCAGTTTCTCCACGTCTTCATCTCATATTCAGTCCAGCCAAAGCCTCTGCATTCATTTAGCACCAGACCACCAAAACTAGCCCTGCCAAAGACACCAGGGACCTCAATGTCCAATTCAGTGAATACTTCCCGATATTTGTTTTAACAGACTGCCCTGTGGTGCTGCCCCTAAGACTGTTCCTCTCTTCTTCAAACACTCTCATCCTTGGATTCTGTGATATCTCACTCTAGATTCTCCTTCTGCTTCTCTGGTCATTCCATTTATATCTCTGTTGTGAGCTTCCCTTTATCAGCATGTGTCTTAAATACAGGCGCTTTCCAATGGAACCTGCACATTTTCTCTGAGTGTTATTTACTTCTAACCTATGGTTTTTAACTGTCACTCGCAGTCTGACGATACCTAAATCTCTACCTCTGGTTCTAAGCTGGTACCTGAGCCTCAGGCTCAACATCTAACTTCCAGACAGACATCTCCACCTAAATAATTTCAGCAACACTTGATACACAAGATGTCCCAAGTAGCACTGGTTCTCCTTCCAGCTTCCGACTCTGCCCTTCCTCTTGCCCTCCCTGGTGCTGTTAATTGTCTGTGGCCTCTGTGACAATCCCCAGTGACTTCCACGTTCCCTGCCCTTAAGTGTGGGCTGGACGTGGACTTGCTTCTACCAAATATAATACAGTAGTAATAAGTACTTATACGTATTTATTACTACTTATAATTACTTCCAAGTAGTAATAAGTACTTCCAAGATCAGGTTGCAAAAATAAATAGTGACTTCCTCCTTGCTTTCTCTCTCCTCCTCTCTCCCTCACTCACTCTCAGGGACATCAGCTACCATGTTGTTCGCTGCCCTACAGAGAGGCTCACATGACAAAGAACCGGTGTCACCAACTGAGCGAACCGGCCAGCCCCCCACACTTTTTTTTTAAATATATGTTTTAGAACTGGTGTCAGCAGACAACAGTACCTGAGTTCTACCAACAGTCACATGAGTGAGCTTGTTAGCAGACTGAGCCTTGCGATGTCTCCGCTCTAAATACCTTGATTGCTGGTTGTAGCACTCATATGCTTATTAATTCACTGTTTGATAGATTAAACAATATATGTTTATTTAAGGGGAAAAAATCACATGTGGTGAAACCAAAAAGAAAAAAGGAAAATGATTCACACAATATTTAGAGCAGCAGTTACATTTGGTAGGAGAGTATGGGGAAAAAAATTAAGGAAGGGATCAAGGACTTCTGAGGTGTTGGTGCTATTTAAGCTTTAATGGTAAAAAGTGAATGTCTTATTATCCTTTAAACTGTATCTGCATTAAACTTTGTGTGAGTTTGTGTGTGTGTGTGTGTGTGTGTGTAAGGTATTATGCACTCTTTGTGTATATAACAGATACATTTCACAATAAAAAGTATAAATAAAAGTAAATGCATCCTATATGGTTCAGCAATCTTACTTCTGGGTATATATCCAACAGAATTGGAAGCAGGGTCTCAAAGAGCTATTTGCACACCAATCTTCTTTACAGCACTATTCACAATAGCTAAGAGGTAGAAGCAACCCAAGTGTCCCTCCGCAGATCAACGGATAAGCAAAATGTGGTCTATACATACAATGGAATATTATTCAACCTTAAAAAGGAAGGAAGTCTTGTCATATACTACAACATGAATAAAACTTAAGGACATTATGCTGAGTGAAATAAGCCAGTCACACTGTATGATTACGCTTACATGAGGTATCCAGAGTAGTCAAAATTATAGCAACAGAAAGCAGAATGGTGATTTCCAGGGGCTGGCAGGAGAGGGGCAATAGGACTTGTTGTTTAATGAGTATAGAGTATCAGTTCTGCCAGATGAAAATGTTCGGGAGATCCGTTTCACAACAATGGAAACAAACACTCTTAACACTACCGACTTACACACTTACAAATGGCCGAGATGGTGAATTTTATGATAGTGATTTTTATGACAAAAAAAATTTAATAAAAAAGTGTACATTCTTTCACTTCAAAATGGCAAACTAAATAGATATCTTTATACACTCTCTGAGACTAAGTAAAAATGTTAATAAAGAAATTGTTTTAACTTTTTATCTTAAAATAATTTTAGATTTGCAAAAAAAAAGCTGAAAAATAGTTCAGAGTTTATGTACACCCTTCCCTCAGATTCTTCTAATATTCGTAACTTACATACCCATAGTTTAATTATCAAAACCAGGACATTAACACTGTAACAACATTAATAACAAAATTAGAGACCTTATGCAAACTCCACAAGTTTTCCCCCTAACGTCCTTTTCTGTTCCAGGATCTACCATGTTTCCCCAAAAATAAGACCTAGCCAGACAAGCAGCTCTAATGCGTCTTTTGGAGTAAAAATTAATATAAGACCTGGTATTATATTATATTATATTATATTATATTATATTATATTATATTACACTAGACCTGGTCTTATATTATAGTAAAATAAGACCAGGTCTTACATTAATTTTTGTTCCAAAAGACGCATTAGAGCTGATTGTCCGGCTAGGTCTTATTTTCAGGGAAACATGGTAATGGTGATCCCACATTGCGTCCTGTCTTCTCCACATAGTCTGTGGCATTTCCTCCTTATATTTTTGTCTTCCATACTCTTGACAGACTGCTGGTCAGTTATTTTATAAAATAGTGCTCCATTTGGTTTTTTCTTAAGTTTTCCCATGATTAGATTGACTGTAAGCCTTTGGGGCAAGAATACTACATGAAGTAAAGTTTTGTCCTTCTCAGGGCGTATTATAGGGTCATGCCTTATTACTGGTGCTGTTAACTTTGACCTTTGGCTAAAGTGGTGTCTGCAAAGTGTTTCCTCGCTAAAGTTACTACTATTCCCTTTGTAATTAATGGAGATGATTTGAGACTGGGTTAATATCCTATTTCTCCTCAAATTTTTGCCCAATGATTTTAGCATCTATCATTCTCAGTAGATCTTACTACTGAGTTTGCCAAGTAATAATTTTGAATTCCTTTCACTCCTTCTACAATTTTTTTTAAATAAAATTTCTTGGGGTGACAATGGTTAGTAAAGTTACATAGGTTTCAAACGTACAATTCTGTGTTACATCATCTATATATATCACATTGTGTGCTCACCACCCAGAGTCAGTTCTCCTTCCATCACCGTATATTTGACCCCCTTTACCCTCATCTACCACTCCCCTTCCCACTAACCCTCTGGTAACCACTAAACTATTGTCACTGTCTATGAGTTTTTTTTCTTCATTTGTTTGTCTTGTTCCTTTGTTGCTTTTAGTTTTATATCCCACGTATCAGTGAAATCATATGGTTCTCGACTTTTTCTGTCTGGCTTATTTCACTTAGCACAATAATCTCAAGATCCATCCACTTTGTCGCAAACAGCACTATTTCATCTTTTCTTATGGCAGAGTAATATTCCATTGTATATATATATATATATATATATATACCACATCTTCTTTATCCAATCATCTATCGAAGGACACTTTTGTTGTTTCCATGTCTTGGCGATCATAAATAAAGCTGCAATGAGCATTGGAGCACATATATCTTTATGGATAAATGTTTTCAGATTTTAGGGGTAGAGAGGGATTGCTGAGTCATATGGTAATTCTATTCTTAACTTTTTGAGGAAACTCCACACTGCCAGAACAAAAAGTCCTCCTACATATTTTAATTGGAGTGTTTCTGTAGGGGAGAGCTGCCTCTTCTCATTTATTTATTTGATTATTTATATCAGTGTTGACTCAAGGATATTTATTTTATTCTATTGTTATAATCCAATATTATCATTATATAATCTATTGTTCAAATCGTTCCATATTTGGCCATTTGGAGCTTCTTTAGGTTAACTCCTGTGTCCTTATGAGCTTTAGTTTCTTTTATTGGAGAATAGCATTGATAATTTTGCCACAAGGTGTGCTACTGGAGTATCATTACACCTAGGCCCTCTCAATTGACAAAGCAGAAAAATGCATATGAATATTACCCCACACATACACACATCTACACTTCTACATCTATCTATCTGTGTATATATATACATTACAAACCATGGATTTATATTGATACCTATGATTCCAATCCAACATCATGAGGGTCACTGTAGCCTTCTCTATTGATCTGTAATTTCTTTCTCCAACAGTAAGACCCAGCTCCCATGGTCTATAATATATTCATTTGTTTGTATACATATAAAATGGTTATACAATTGTTAATCTATACTCCATGAGATACACGTTTACTAACTAGATAACAGTATTTGCATACAGTTCTTTTTATCTTTAGCCTCACAGTATGTAGTCAAAATATGATTTTCCAGAGCTGTTTCAGTTTTTTTTTAATTGATTCACTTCAGTACAGTTATGTCACTCATTTGTAACATAGTTTGGTTCATTTGTAACCGATTATATTCCACTTTTAATTCCCTCCACTCCCCGGTAGATTTTAATTATTTGTTAGAGAGAAGATATATACATACATATAGCAGTGAAACACTGCTATAATTCTAAGAGTCAATACTTTGTAAAAAAATAAATATATATATATATATATACTCAGAAGAGTGTATTCCCTCTTCGTCCATATTAACCTATCCCCATTTATTTCTTCCCACACCTTTTCTACCAACCTCTGTAGGTAACTAATCTCTAGTTTTTCAGTTATCTTTCCTGTATTTCTTTTGCACAAATGTGTAAATACATACATATTTTTTATATCCTTATATCTCCTTCTTTCTCACACAAAGAGTAGCATGCTATAGATACAATTTTGTACATTTCCTTTCCATTTAGTAGTAAGTATGTTCTGGAAATCACTCCATATTAGTTCATAGAGATCTTCCTCATTCTTTTTTACAATATTATAGCACTCCACTGTGTAGGTGTGCTATAATTTAGCACACCACCCCAATAGATTGCCCTATGTATTAGAATTTAGTTTTCCACTATTTTGCAAGTACAAACAATGCTATAATAAATAAGCTTCACATGTATATTTTTGTATAATGGAAGTATATCTTCAGGGTAGATTCCTAGAGGTGAGATTTCACAGTCAAAAAAACATATGCATGTGGAGTTTTGTTAGGTATTACCAACTTGCCCTCCAGAAGAGTTGTATTGGTACACATTCTCACCAGCAATTAAGAGGGAGTGTCTGTGTCCTAACAACCTCATTAACAAAACCTGTTGAGATACCTTTTGATTTTTGCTAGTGTAATAGTGAGAAATTATACCTCAGGATTGTTTCAATGTGCATTTCTCTAATTATAAGTGAATCTGAACTTTTTTCATATGTTTGAGGGCTATTCATACTGGGGGATGTCTAAACAATGTATACAATTGGGCACTTTTTCAACATTGCTCAGGCAGTAGTTTGCCATAATCAGAAGTGTCTGGTCGCTGATGGTAACCACTTTGAGCACCTCTTGTAATTGCAGAAGTCAAACATGACTTGTATTCATCTTTTGTTACTGGTATATATTGAGTATTATAATTTTAATAATTTTCCTTTCTTAAAATCTGAATACATTTTTTTGGCACCCTCTATATTTTTATATCTGTTCCTGGTTTTTCTCCCATTTTCTAATAGTTCTTGGTCCTTTGTCTCTCATTTTCTACAGGTCTATTTAGATGTTCTTGTCTGTGGTATATATTACAGAAATGTTCTCCTAGTTTGGCAATTGTCCTTTGATTTTGCTTATGGTTAGGGTGTATGTGTGTGTGTGTAAGATTTTTTTTTTAGTAGTTACATTTCTCAATCTTTACTTTTATTGACCTCAGATTTTGATTCATGGCTAGAGAGCCTTTCCCTACACCCTTAATATGATTAAAGAAGAATTTACCCATGTTTTCTACACACACTTGTATGTTTTCATTTTTTACATTTAGGTCCCTAACCCTTTGGAGTTTACTCTTGTGTATAGTGTGAGATATGGATCTAGTTTTATCTTCTTCCAAATGGCTACCCAGTTGTCCAGCATCATTTATTAAAAACTCTAGCTTTGCCCCAATGATCAGAGATGTCAGATAATAAACTAATTTCTAACGTTATAACAATGAAGAGATCATGAGAGCTATCAACATATGAGAAAGTGTCAAAAATAATTATTTATTACAAAAAGCAAATAGAAGAGCACTGACAGACAAAACTAAGCTAAAGAAGCTAAACCTATTAAAACAGACACATAGATCAATGGAACAGAATAGAGAGCCCAGAAATAAATCCATGCCTATATGGTCATTTAATCTATGACAACAGAAGCAAGAATTTAAAATGGGGTAAAGATAGTCTATTTAATAAATGATAATGGGAAAACTGGACAGACATGCAAAAAAATTAAACTGGACCATCTTCTTATTCCACATACAAGAATAAAAAACTCATAGAAGAAAACAGAGGAAGTAAATTTGCAGACATTACCTTTAGTAATATTTTTACTGATATATCCCCTTGGGCAAGGGGAGCAAAAGAAAAAATAAACATGTAGGACTACATCAAACTAAAAAACTTTTTCACAGCAAAGGAAACCATCAATAAAACAAAAAGATATTCTACTAAATGCAAGAAGATATTTGCCAATGATATACCTGATCAACGTTTAATATCCAAAATTTATAAAAAACTCATACAACTCAATACCAATAAAACAAACAACCCAATTAAAAAACGGGCAGAGGACATGAAGAGACATTTCTCTAAAGAGGACATACGGATGGCCAACAGACATATGAAAAGATGCTCAATGTCACTAATCATTAGAGAAACGCAAATAAAAATCACAATGAGACACCACCTCACTCCAGTCAGAATGGCTATCATCAATAAATCAAGAAACGACAAGTGCTGGTGAGGATCTAGAGAAAAGAGATCCCTCGTGCACTATTGGTGGGATTACAGATTGGTGCAGCCACTATGGAAATGAGTATGGAGATAGTTCAAAAAACTGGAAATGGAACTACCTTATGACCCAGCAATTCCACTCATAGGTATTTATCTAAAGAAATCCAAAACACTAATTAAAAAATATATATGCATCCCTATGTTTACTGCAGCTCTATTACAATAGCCGAGATATGGAAATAACCAAAATGGCCATCGATAGACGATTGCATAAAGAAACTGTGGTACATTTATACAATGGAGTATTACTCAGCCATAAAAAAGAATGAAATCTTACCATTTGCAACAACATGGATAGACCGAGAGAACATTATGCTACGTGAAATAAGTCAGACTCCAAAAGACAAATACCGTATGATCTCACTTATATGTGGAATCTAAAGAACAGAATAAACAAACAAAACAGAAATAGACTCAGAGATAAACAGAAAAAACTGAAGGTTGCTGGATGGGAGGAGGGTGGGGATAAGGGAGAAAGTGAAGGGATTAGAAAGTGCAAATTAGTAGTAACAATATAGTCACCAGGATATGAAATACAGTTTGGGGAATATAATAATAATGTCGTAAAGATTATGTAGGGTGCCAGATGGGCACTGGACTTACCAGGGGGATCACTTCATAGACTGTGTAGGTGCTTCACCACTGCACTATACACCTAAAGCTGAAGTCGAATAATATTGAATATCAACTATAACTACATATATATCATATATATGTGTGTGTGTGTTTATACATATATATGGTCACGGAATGTAAAGTACAGCATAGGGAATATAGTCAATGGTATTGTAACAGTTATATGTGATGTCAGAGGGGTAGTAGATTGGGGGGATTATCACTTTGTGAGGGGTGTAAATGTCTAACTATTACATAGCTTTGTACACCTGAAACTAATTTTTTTTAAAAAGGGTAAAAAAAGAAAATGTTAATCTATAATAGTTAAAAAGAAGAAAAGAAAAGGAAAGAGGAAAGAGGAGGAGGAGGAGCCAAGCCTAAAATTCATACAGAGGAGGTACATTTTGTAATGATAAAAAAAAAGCCAACTCATCAAGAATACATACCAATGTTAAATGTATATTAACTGTAGTATGTCTCTTGACTGATTTTCAAATCTAACGAAATGCTGTGGCTTTCACTGAACACAGAAGTTGAGTTGGGAAATCATTTCTTTATTTCTTCTTCTGAAATTGTTTTCCATTTCAACCCACAGAGCCAGAGGCATATTGAGGAGCTTCCAGCCACATCTACAGTAACATCTTGACATCCCTGACATACTTTAGATCCTTGGCAAACATCTGGGTACAGTAGTCATTCAATTTTCCAGCTGTGCGTTTTTATCTTTCGCTTTCGGCTTTTTAAAATTTTACCAATTCACTTCAATTCTCCTAGAAAAGCTTCAGATAATGAAAATATCAATTTGTTTTAGAGGGCATGGTTCTGGGCTAGTACCTTTATTCTGAAAGCCCATGAGAAGCCAAGCAAAGCAGCCCTTGCCTACAGTAGCCAGGCAATCCCACGCCACGCTAGTCCTGAGGACACTTTGCCTCCCACCCTGCAAAAACCTTGAGAGAGCAAGCATTTCATTTCAAAACCACTGTGTGCTAATTACAAACTGGAGGATGAATTTTGTTCTAAGTAGGATCAGTTTCACAGTTAGGAAACTCTCCAGAATCCAGCTTTAAGGTGTACAGGAGACAGGTAGACTAAGTAAGTAGGATTCATACCAAAAGATTTCTCCATAGCTCTGAGCTGTTGGAATCTGAGTCAGTCAGCTAGGCTTCCCTTCATGTTTACAAAATGTCTTTCCTCCAGGTAGTTCTCACATTCCTTACCTCATTAATCATCCACTACTCCCTGGGGGAAAGAAAAGTGGGTAAACATGGGGTGTAAGGGTGCTTTAAGACCTGGGAGGGATTATGGAGGCTCAGAGTGAATCAATAGTTTAGTAATCTGTGAAATTAAAAAAAAAAAAAATGCTGTCCTGGGAAATGTGTGGAGTAATCGTGTATATTTTGTTGTTTGAATCCCTAAAACTGATACTGAGAATAAGAGGTGAACTCTACCCAATGAGCATCATAAGCGTTCACTTGTGGTTTAACGTGCAAAGAACTTTAAGGCACTGTACTATCGTGTTGGCCAAAGTTTTCACATGCTACACAAACCTCTCAGAGTCTCTTCTGGCTGAAAGTCCTATCAGCAGGCCCAGGTTATAAGGACTTCGGAGATCTACTTCAGTTAGAGCCGAATCACTGAATTTCCCTATTTACAACATGAGTCCAGGCCTAGCCCATGCCTTTTTGCTCGAGGCAGTTGGTGAGGAGGAAAGATTTGCAAAGTTCTTTACCGCTTAGAAAAACATAATTACATGTGGCTGGTAGGGCAAATTATCACAGGCAGAAAGCCCCAGCACTTTAAGAGAAACGAGCACTTTGTGTACGAATTTTATGACTTGAGTGAGAATTGTAATACAACTGAAAATACACCATGCAAGTACATATTGCTGATCTGGGGCGCCTGATATTTTTTTCTAGTGGATCATGGTAGTGATACCATCCAATGAGGGTTTACATGTTGGTCACTATCTGAAGATATTGATATGTTTATTACACATATGAGGGAGTAGAATTAACATTTTGGGATACTGTCTTTGCACGCATAATTTTAATTATTCCTGACCACCAAAAGAAGTAACATTATCCTCATTTTACAAATAAAATGCAGATACAGATAAAATTACAAAAGAAACTCAGCTAGAATATCACAGCCTACAGTAGGTAGCAGAGCTGATCATTGAATTCAGGTCTTAAATACATGGGGTTTTTATCCTAATGTAGTCATAAATGCATGTTTTTTCCTAATATGTGGAACATTTGCCAGCAATGACATGTTTCAACTTAATCTGGTTTATTCCATTATCTTAAATTATATAATTCACAAAATGAATATGAATCTGTATTCATTGTTTTGGAAATACTGGGCTTCTGGACCAGATGGGAGCAAACTCCACTGTCATGTGAAGAAAAGGGATAAGTAGTATTGTTACCTGTAAAAGGCATCCTGGGAAGTTTGCAGCTTGTGAGACCTCTCTAAAGGATGCTCCATGATTGCTTCATTAGCCGGTATAGCTGGGGAAGGACTATTGCAGGTGTTTTCTAAATACCTAACAAAAGAACAATGTTCAAAATTATTACTGTCATCCAATATGGCATTAGTTCTCAACTTTTATTGTGCCCCAGCACTCCTGTGGAATGCAACACACTGATATCAGTAAGAGTGGTGTGGTTCTCTGCTGCACAACTGACAGCTAAGTGGGCAGCCTATGTGAATCCCTGAAGATAGGGTGGTGAGGCCCCCAAAGAAATTTGGAAAAGGCCCCTCCCTTCCTCAGTTGAGTCCGCTGTGGGAGGTGGGTGAGGCATGGTTAGCTGCATTCTCACCATAAATAAATCCAACCCTCATTAGAACAAACAACCCATGCCTTTGTGCAAATTATTAGAAATAACTAAAAAAACTAAAAAGAGGTTCCCTTCCTCCAGCCTGATGTGGCCTCATGCCAGAGCATGTGGCTGGATAAGTACAGGCTGCATACTTCAGTCCCCACTCTCCTCTCGAGACCAGTTAAGGCATAACCCCTACAACCAGAGGTGGTGACCTGCTCAGTGATATGAAAGCACAGGTCTCCACATTTCACTAGGAGCACAGAACGACGCTAAGTACCTGTTAAAAGATTGAAAGTTCAATTTCTTTGCCCCTCAATAATTATCAATAGCCTAGGTGATTTACTAAAAAAGAAACACACATACACACACACACACACACACACACACACACACACACACAAACATTTCACCTAACTAGAAATTAAAGAAATGCAAATTAAATTTTTTCTCTTCTCAAAGTTGTAACTTCAGAAAGTTAAACCAATGCTTACAAAGATAAGATGTGAAAAGTCTTACACACTGCTGCTGGTGGGGTACATGTTGGTACAAACTTCCTGGAAAGCACTGTGGCAATGTGAGTCAAAAGGTAAAGAGGAAGGATACATACTGTATAATTTCAACTATATGACATTCTGGAAAAGGCAAAACTATGGACACTAAGAAATATCAGTGGTTGCCAAGGATTAGAGGAGAAGAAGGAATGAATAGGTGGAACACAGAGGATTTTGAGGGCAGTGAAACTATTCTGTATTATTCTGTAATGGTGGATACATGTCATTACACATTTGTCAAATCTTACAGAACGTACAACACAAAGAGTGAACTCTAATATAAAGTATGGACGTTGGGCGATGTGATGCATCAATGTAGGTTCACTGTTTATAACAAACGTGCCAGTCTGGAGCGGGATGTTGATAGTAGGAGAGGCTGTGCTTGTGTAGTGGCAGGTGGTTTACAGCAACTGGAATTTTTGCTCAATTTTGCTGTGAACCTAAACCTGCTGTAAAAAATGAAATCTATTATTTAAAAAAAAATCTTAAAAACACAAGGATGTCCAGACACTCTGGTTCAATAATTCTAAGAATCTGTCTTGAAAAAAACACTCAAAATGCAACCAAAAAGTTACATAAAGGATGTTTCTCAAAATAGTTTTGAAAATTTAAAGATAAACTAAATACCTGCCAGTGAGGTAAAAGGAAGATAATTAATGGTATGGCCATAATAAAATACTATGCAAATATTTAAAAATCAAGCTTTTGAAGAATACAGAAAAATATGATAAAATTCTCAAGAGTAAAAATTAGGATAGAAAAGTAAGTGTAATCCCAAGGGTATCCATTTCCTGGATATGGTAAAATCTATATCTAAGAGAAAATGTAAAAGATTCTTTTTTTAATATTGAGACGTGGAAGGCTTTCTAAAGCATGACAATAGAAACGCAATCCATAAATAAAAATGGATAGAATTTAATATATATAAAATATTTTAAGTTCTGGGCATCAGTCAAAACAAGTATAAATAAAATTAAATTAAAAACTGGGGAAGAAAATACTTGCCGCATATGTGACCTAAAAAAACAAATTAATTCATGAACTAACCTCACAATCTGCATTAGATAAACCTGGGTACAAATCACACTACTTATTCTTTGATCATATTAAACGTCTCTCAACTCAGTTTCCATTTCTCTAATGTGTGAAGACCAATATGCTTCCTCATGAGGTTGTTACTAGGATTAAACGAGATAAAGCTTTTAGAGTTCGTGGCACAATTTATGACACATAGTTCTAAATTAATATTAGCTATTACTATTAATAAACTAAAGAAAACTCTAATAAGTCAGTGTTTTCCAAAAAATATTAGTAAAAATTTAAAAAATGTTTAGTACTGCAAAAGGAAGAGGAACTGGCACTCTCAGAGATTGCTGGGGGGAGTGTAAATCTGTAAAGTCTTCTTAGATGGCAATTTGGCAATATACATCAAAATTCTTAGAATGCCTACATAGTCTTTGAAAAATTTCTCTTCTAGGAATTTATCCTAAGGAATATCACACACACTATAACGAATGTACAAAGGTTTTCATGGAAAAATTGTATGTACAGTAGTTCCTCCTTATTTGCGGGGGATACATTCCAAGACCACCAATGGATGCTGAAAGAAACCATGGATCGTACCAAGCCCTATGTATACTATGTTTTTCCTATACCTACATACCTTTTTGCTTAAAGGAAGTGCTATATGGCTTCTCGTTGGCATATCCAAATTGGCAGCATCACTGCTGTTGCGCTATGGAGCCATTGCTAGGTATAAGGGTTACTTGAACACAAGCATCGCAATACACAACAGTCAATCTGATAACCTAGGCAGCTGGTAGTGACTAATGGACGGGTATCACACACAGCATGGATAGACTGGGCAAAGGGATGGTTCACAGCCTGAGTGGGACAGAGCTGGGCATTACTCAAAATGGTGCGCATCTTAACACTTAATGAGTTATTTATTTCTGGAATTCCCCCATTTAACATTTTTGGACTGCAGTTAACCACAGATAACGGACACTGCAGAAAGTAAAATCACAGACTACTGTAAATTGAAAATTGGAAATAATCTTATGTTCAACAATGAGGAATTTATTAAATAAATTATGGTAGTCGTGCTGTTAGGATTTTTTTGGTTATAAAGAAAGACTCATTCAATTTGCCTTAAGTAAATGAAAACATATTGGAACAACTAATGGCAAAGGAAGTTGGGAATGTTATCCCTGTAGTACTGCTTCAGTGGAACCCAAAAATGTTCACAGAGGAAGCACAAGCCCGAGTAATTCATTAAGACTTCCCGAACACTGGAAGGGGATTAAAGAACTAAAGAGTCATGCAGGAGCCAGCAGCCTATGAAACCAGAGTATTTGTCCTTCTCTCATCACTCTGAATTGCTAATCCTGACTATCAGGACTCGGCTACTGCCTAACTGCTTCTACGATTCCTACTAACCAGCTACCTCAGCCTCAACTCTGTATTACGCAGCTTCTGATAATCATAATTTTCTCTTATTCTTGGCATTCGCTGCTTTATTTTCCGCCTGCCAACCTTTTCCAAGAGGATCTCGTACCTTCAGTTCCACTGTCACTGACTAAATCCTTGTATATGTTCAATTCTCAAAAGAATACTATTGGTTGTGCTAATTGCCATCATCTCTGACTTAGCAAGCTGTTGTGGCAGGCCATCTCTTAGGTTCTAGGTCATTGGCATGTCCATTCATGGACTGTTCTTAGAAAGGTCAGAGTTTGCAAACAAACCACATGTGGACTAAATCTAGCCTGTAAACATGATTTGTTTGACCTGAGTTTTTTGGGGGGTTTTTTTGTTGTTTTTTGGGGGGTTTTTTTGGCCCATATAGTGGGGAGATTAGGGAACTTCATTTAAAAACAGAAACTTTTAGCTTTTCTTAAAAACCCAAAGATCTGGACAATCCTTAGGCTTTATTTTTGGATGGCAATAGTTGGCAAAACCTGAATACTTACCTCCTCTTTAAGACAGGACATGTTCTGTCCAGTTCTTTGCAGCCTCCGATGAGCTCCCTGTTGTCTCAGGCATGTGCCCGCTTACCTGCTGGCCTCTATTGGCTTTTGCATTTGCAAACTCTGAGGTAAGTGCCTTCCTCTGCTCCAATCATTTGTGACCAAAATGGTGGAATCAGGCGGTAAGAAAGAGCTCCCTATTTATAAGAAATGATATGGTTCTGCTCCCTTAACAGAGGATCATGGGTAGGAAACCCCCAGGAGGGAGCTGGGGGTGTTGCTGATATTCTGGGCTTATCCACTTACACAAATAGGGCAAATAACATATTCTTATAAGTATCAAAAATATTATTTATTTACATAGAGATATGGTCACAATGTATTGTGAAAGAGCACATTCAAATCAACAAGATAGTACCTCATTTTTTGTAAAACATAAATAACTTTACATACAGGCATTGTTGATTATTTGAATCTAATTCTTTCCAGGTTTGATATGTTGGATATCAAATTTGGAAGTAGTGGGAGAATGGGCAACAGTATCCCATTACACTAAATGAGAAAAAATTATCATCTGCTTCAAGCTCATCCAAAAACACCAACCAATTTTCCAAAATTCAAGTACTCTTAAACATCTACGTATATCACAATATGCTCAAGGATTTCTGCCTAAATATACTAGATACAACACCAACTACATAATTATTTAATATTTAATGGGCTTTGTAGTGGATGTATCTTCATATAATATGCAACAATACAGTAGAAATTATTTTTCCGTATGCACTGTAACAAGCATATACAATTGTACAAATTTTAAAATACTATATATTTTATAAAGTTATGTAATGAATACAAATAACAGTTATTTAAGAAAGCCAACATGGAAATTTTTTTTTTAAATGGTTACTTACCAAACAAGGAGCAGTTTAGGAAGAAAAAGATGGCAGCTGCAGTTAGGTGGACACTGATGTCACTCAGCAGTGCGTGAGAAGGACCGAGCCGAGAGCATGTGAAACAGCAAACACCTGCAGTCACCTGTGTTGAAGTCTAAGGAACTTGAGGAGAGCCATCTTTTTTTGGCGCTTGAGTCTCTAGAAGTGGATAGCTATGAACCATTATCTGAAATGGTAGACAACCCTAGACCCCCAAAATAAAATAAAAATTGCAAAAAACAATCGTTTTATCTGCACAATTCCATTTTCTAAAGATCCGGTGACAGATATTTATGGCTCCTCTTCTTTCTCTTCCTTTGACCTGAACATCAAGTTGAACAAGTTTCTTGGTCATAAATTCTTTGTGCCATCCACTTCACTAAATCTAGCCTTCTTCACAAGATTTAGGATTTTGGCTTTGCGTTAATCACTTCCTCAAAACCTTGGAAGTCAGCAATAATTGTGGGACCAGTTTCTCCCATACTCCATTCATTGTTTGTTATGATACATGCCAAACCCAGGTGATGAATTGGAAGACCTCCTGAATGTCAAAACTCTTCCATAAATCCTTAATGGAAGCAGTGTTGCTGGTATCATCAGACCATATATCAGCATATAAGTGCCACATCCTCCATCACCATCCGTAAACAGTATGCCTTAAAGACTGCAGTGACTCTTAGGTTCAGAGGCTACAATAACGACATACTGCTGGGAGCCAAAAGGACCACTGTGGTATTAATGCCATAATTGTCAACAATAGAAGGACATCTGGGAGAATTGTCTATTATCAAAAAAGCCTTGGTGGCAATTTTTCCATTCTCGCATATTCTGATGAATAGAGACAGCTAGCTCCTCCTGAAATCACTGAACACTGCCTTGGTCACCTAGTCTTTATGAGTTGAATATCATTAACAGGAAATTCACTCTTCAGTAGTCCTTAAAAGGCATTGGGGTTTTTGGAGTAATACACCAGCAGAGGTGTTAGCGTAACATCACGTTCACTTTAAAGCAGTGTTAGCCTATTTTGTATGATTGATGTTCTGGCATTTTTGTCTCCTTTCCTGAAATGAACATATAGGATAGCATTTTTTTCCAATATAGCCCAATTTCATCAATGTTAAAAATTTGCTTTGCAGTTCAATCACCTTTGTCGGTAGTGTTTTGCGGTTTATGGGCTCATCTACCATCTTCGCAGGCTTTTCAGCATTCTTCGCAGATATTTTCGTACAATAATATAGGGAATCTGATGAGATAATGCACAACATGTTTAAGCCGTGCAAGCACAAGATTCAGTATCATCAAAAGAAGAGCTGAAAGGGTACTACAGCATGTTCTGTATTTCCTCCTCTGGAGTTGTGCACAAATCTCTGTAACAATGTGGATTTGTTATAATAAGTTTTCCTTTCAGATAGTGAGTGTTGGGGAAAAAATTTATAAGTCATTTAAACAAAGATTTAGATAGTGAGATTCAGATGGCGAGGATTATCCATTATAATATAAATGGATATAAATGGACATAAACCAAGGTTAATAGTAACTATCCCTGAAAAAGGACAATTTTAACAATTTTCCTTTTTGCTCAGCAATGCTTCTAACCTATCAAAATGAGTATGTCTCAACCTTATAGTTTAAATGGGAGGAAAAGATAAACCAATAGAATAAAATGCCATCTGGACTGGCAGAATACTTCACACCCGAACCACATTCTTTTGGTCCTCACAGCAGAAAGTCATTTTAACAATATTTCCCATCCACTTACTACTGCAGAACTTTATTTAAAATGTAACAAGATATTAAAATGGAACTCTTTTTTTGAATCCGTTTCAGCAGAGGCCACCAAGAAGCTGAGAGCCAGACAATAGGTGTCAAAGGAGACTTGTGGAAGAGGTGTTTGTTGGAAAACTGGTCTTTCAACCTTTAACTCAACACCCTGTCAAAGGTGTAAAAAGGTTTTATAGAAGAGGCAGAGAAAGAAAACTCGCAGTCCTATGACATTTTCCCTTCCTCCTCCCTCGGGAGGAAAAAGGATGCTTCCCTTTCATGTCAAGCTTAGAGAAAGGGGCTTTAAGGAGAACATTTACGGAGCTTGATATGTGTTTCCTGGAACGCCGAGGGCACAGTGACAAACCCTGAAGGATCTATCCCGATGTACAAGAGCCCAGGCTGCAGGGGCCACTAGCTACACTTGCACCCACAGCATGGGCGCAGCACTGCCAGTCAAGTAAGAAGCTTCCTGACATGGTCTTCTCCTCTTTTCCCCAAATCAGAGGAATCTGGGATAACTTAGTTATGGGAATAGGAAGAGAGGGTGTAAGAAGTAAAGAAGGAAGAAAGGAGAGAAATACAATTTTAAGATCTAGAAAGAACCAAGATGCAAGACCATGTCCTCTTTATCACTAAAGACTTCCAACCCAACCTGTGGGAGAAGGAAAATTCAACGTCAAATGATGTTCACAGTGTTTATTATTTTGATGGACTGAACATAATAAAGACTAAAAGGAGACTATTCCAGTGACTAAAAGTGAATGGAAACAATTTGTTTTCTGTGAATGATACAAAAAAAACTCAAGGGACCTGTCCTAAATTTTACAAAAGGAGTGGGGAAAATCAACAGGCATTAAATGGATATTTACTGTTGTTTGGGAATGGGAGAAAGAACACAACGTTGCTATAATTGTGCCTTATAGAGTTCTGTTTGTTCATATTATTATAACTCCCATATGCATCATGCTGCTCTAGTTACTATAAAGAAGTTATGTAGGACATTATAGTCTAAACATACCTTCTTTACCAAAGCCCACAGGAAGCAATTTGCCCCAGCCTTCGTGCCAGCAATAGCTCTCCTCCACAGCAAACGGTTTTCATTTTACAGGTGCTGTGAATCAAGGAGCTGGTCCTACTGGCGGTGGAGCTGGTTTTGGCTGTTAGAACAATCAGGATAAAACGTGCGGTGCACTTCCAACAAAGGCCCCAGACACTGCAGGCACGTGCGCTGAGTACCAACCTCAGCCCTCACTTCATCTTTCCATTTCTATTCTTTTTGCCATTGTTTTCTTTGATCTTTTTGGGGAGTATGTTTTTATGCAAATCACCTCAAATCCTTTCTGTAAGATGGCAGGGCAATAAATGTACGTATCACAAATGTCTCTAGACCTAGCTCAAAATAATTTGCACTAAAATTAATCGTGAACATAATTGAACTTTGTTCCAATAATTATGACGGTACTGCGGGGTTTTGCATTGCCTTAGGACATCAACATGAGCATCAATGATTATTCCACTGTAAGTGTGCTTAACCCGAGAAGGAGTCTAATTAATGATGGATCCGCCGATAACAGAGTGTTCTCTGTGTTACTAGCCTGGGGTAGGTGGAAGGTGGAGAGTAATATTCTGAAATCATTTTCTTTCATTTTTAGGTATCTCTAAGTAAATATTCATCTATATCTAAGGCATTTACTATTAAAGAAACAAATGCTATTTCTACCTGATAATGCTATTTGTGTGTGTGTGTGTGTGTGTGTGTGTGTGTGTGGATTTCTAGTTCAAAATGCAACTTAAGCACAAATGATTACCCAATAATTACCCAACAAAGACTCCAACAGAGTGAAGAAATAATGTAACAGAAACGCACGGAAGGAAAAACTCCACAGAAGAGAGTTTGTGACCACATTTCTAAAAGACGGAAAGAGGACGAAAGCCTGTTGAAGGATAAAACCAACTGAGGGAGAAGAGACCTAAAAGTCATAGAAGGGAAAATGCAGCAAAAAAGCGACTGTTAACCATGATGGCAGAGACTCTAAATTCAGGGTCAGAAGTAAGGAGGAAGCCCGGAAGACAGGGGGCTGAAGAGAGATTAAAATTCCTCTGCTCCACACTCTGGGAGGCGGTGTAGGGAGGCTGTGGTCCTGAGGACAGATGAGGGGAAGAAAGTAATAAGGAACACAAGGAGAAAGAAACTTCCAAGAAAGTCATGTCCCAAAAACCATGTAAACTAAAATGTGGCATGACTTTGAACAACTGAAGGAGGGCTTGCTGAGAAGAAATGGAAACCTATTTGAACTGGCTATGAGGATCATTTGGCTCTGACTGGTACCAAACATTAAAACATTGAACCTATCTATAATCCTAACATGTTACCTGTCTATATACTGGACAGGATCCACTTAATCATAATAATGTAAATACTGTGTATTAGTGTTGAACCTTTGAATTAACCTGTAAACCAAAGCTGGAAAACTTAAAAATGTTACATAACAGAATGTAAATGTTATCAATTTTGACAACCTGAGATTTTTTTCCAGTGCCGTTTCAGGCATCACCCACATCACCATCCCCTCAGAACTGCACGAGGCCCTCTCAGGAGTCCCAGACCGTGTGCACAAGAGTATCCCCACCTTTCACACCCCAAAAACCCAGGACGTGGAAGGGCAGCCTTTTCACTTCTGAGACCTGAGGGGCAAACAGAAAAGAGGGCTTCCTCAAAGGGAGAAGAGCCAAAGACTGAAAAGAAGGATGAATGATACTCTTGCCCTAAAAAGTGAACGGGATGTGTGTGGGGAGTGAAAGGAAACGAGTTGTTGGTACACAGGGGACAGTAGATACGTGGTGAACGTGGAAAGGTGAAGTGGAGAGAAGCGAGCTGTTCTGATAGACTCCTCCATGGGGAAAGAGTAGACCATCATAATTAATAACACAGACAATAGTGCCATCCCAGCTCTCCCACTTATTAACTGGTAACCTTGTGCAAATTATGCAATGGTGCTGTGCCCCCGTTTCTATGCCTGAAAAATGGGGATAATAATCCCTATTTCCTAGGTCCGATGTTAGGATAAATGAGTTAATATATATGAAGTGTTTAAAACGGTTCCTGGCATAATAGTAAGCACTCAATAAATGTTTAAAATCAGTGGGAGTGGTACGCAATGCTATCTCACTTGGGAAAACAAAATAATAAAAAATGTTTTAAATTGGAGGAGGAAAGTATAGCTTAAGACTACTTTTCACCTTATCCGAAGTTCAGCAAATAATAATACCTAAAGTTGACAGTTGAAGAAACAGTTTTTTATATTATTTAAAGGTAGGGAGGTAACCATTAGAAACACTAAAATCAAAAATAGTTATAAGCATTTATTATTTTTGAATCAAGTAAAGAATTTTACCGTTACTCATTTAAAAAATAAAGTTATAATAAGTTTGGCACAAATTAATTCTATGAAAGCTGAAACCACAAAAGCCAAACATATCAAACTGAATCTATTCTTTTGCAAATGATTTCAGCCTGGAAGATTTATTTGGAAGTGAAAAGTAATCTCTCAGCCAACAATATTTTCCCAAGTCTTTGCCACCCTTCCCAGGGTTGTAGCAATGCCACACCTCTTGGCAGTGAGACTCACGTCCTAGGGAGATACAATATTAGTGCCTTATGTCATAATTTCAAACGCTACTAAAATTATCCTGGCCCAGAGCCCAATTTCATCCAGGCTCATGTGGCTGTTTTTCTAGCTCCAGCATGTAGGTGCTGCATAGCTGGAGGACTGAACACTTTAAGAGATTGCTACACGGATTATTGTCAGTTTTCACACTTATACAGGCACATGATCTGCAAAGTGTTGTTTCCATCAGTAACAACAAGACTGCTCTTTGGACCATTCTAGCATGTCAGAGCTGCCACATTTTTCATCTCTTTACCTAACACTCCTTCATGCAATGCCTGAAATCTATACTCTTTCTAAGGCATATCTAACAGGGACATGTTAGAGTAACACCTTCAGAGACGAACTAAAACCCCAAAGGTATTTAGACATACATGGAATGTGGTTATACTTCATTTCAGTGATATCGTTGTTTCACTTCCCCCGATTTATAGCTCTCTCATAGATACTGGAACAATTCCAACAGTTTTTCAGCAGCTATTACCTGTCAAGTACTGTGCAAGGGACTGACAATCTAGTTTAACAGATAAATTAAACCAAAAGAGAAAAACAACGAAAGTAACGAAATATAATAGATTCTGTGACAAAGGTAAACCAAGGATGCTAACCCAGCCTAAGAAGAGTGGAGCGTCAAGTAAGGTTTCTTGAAGGCAAGAGTAGTCAAACAAAAAAAGGAGAGGAGAGGAAGGGCATTCTAGGAAGAGAGTACAGCACAGGCAAGAAGCTAGAATAGAGTGGGGCATGTCCTGAAAAGGGCTTATATGGGGAAGTGGTAAGTGATGGCTCTAGGGAGGTAGGAAGGGGCCAGATCAAAAAGGGGCCTTTATGACATACTAAGGAGCATATATTTTTCTGGAAGTCTCTAGAAGAGACACCGAAGCATTTTAAGCAGGAAAATAGCATAGTCGTTTTATTCGATGAAGATTACTCTTGCTTTAAAGAATGGGTTGCAGAGGGAGGCCCGGAATATCAGTGAGAAGGTAAATCAGACACTTCGTATGGGCCACTTCCAACTCTCTCAGCCCCATCTCTTCTCTCAGCCCCACGGAAGTATGTACACCTACCTCGCTCTTCCTGCACCAGGGTTTTCTGAGGCTTTGGGGTGTCAGAATTGCTGGGCATTCATGCAAGTGCAGCCTGGAATTGCTGAGGATTTAGTGTCCACAGCACCGCACTGGAACAGCCGGAGATGGAAGCTGTGCTTCCCCTTTCACACAAGAGATAGAAATTTCCCACAAGACCAAGCAGCAGTGCTTCATGGTGGTGGCCAACTTGATAAACCATATTGGTTTTCCCTTCTCTATTTTGCCATTCCTCCTGCCCAGGATAAACTACCCAAATAAACCTGAACATAAGCTTTTGTTTCAGATTCGGCTTTTGTGGAACCCAGACTAAGACTAAAGATTACCACATAAATCCAGGAGAAAGTCATGCATGCCTGAAATAAAGCGTGGCAACGGGAATGGAGATGAGGAAATGGATTCATTCATAAAATCTTTGCAAATAAAAACCACAATGAAATATGAGCTCACCCCAGTCAGAATGGCTATCGTCAACAAGACAAATAGTAACAAGTGTTGGAGAGGCTATGGAGAACAAGGAACCCTCATACACTGTTGGTGGGAATGCAGACTGGTGCAGCCCTTATGGAAGGCAGTGTGGAGGTTCCTCAAAAAATTACGAATAGAATTACCATATGACCCAGCAATCCCTCTCCTGGGTATCTACCAAAAAAATCTGAAAACATTTATACATAGACACGTGTGCTCCAATGTTCATTGCAGCTTTGTTTACGGTGGCCAAGACATGGAAACAACCAAAATGTCCTTCGATAAATGAATGGATAAAGAAGTTGTGGTATATATACACAATGGAATACTATTTGGTGGTAAGAAAAGATGATATAGGAACATTTGTGACCACATGAATGGATCTTGAGAGTATAATGCTAAGCGAAATAAGTCAGACAGAAAAAGCAGAGAACCATATGATTTCCCTGATATGTGGTATATAAACCAAAAAGAACAAAAGAACAAGACAAATGAGAAACAAAAACTCATAGACACAGACAATAGTTTAGTGGTTACCAGAGGGTAAGGGGGGTCGGGGGTGGGAGATGAAGGTAAGGGGGATCAAATATATGGTGATGGAAGGAGAACTGACTCTGGGTGGTGAACACACAAAGGGATTTATAGATGATGTAACACAGAATTGTACACCTGAAATCTATGTAATTTTACTAACAAATGTCACCCCAATAAATTAAAAAAAAAAAATCTTAAGGATGTAGGATCAGCAGCCTGGATATGAGGAATGAGGAAGAGAGACAAGCCTAGGCGAGGATGATTCCCGGGTGTTGGCTCAGGTGGGAGGGTGGATGGTGGTGCATTCATGAAAAGCTGTAGAGAGAAAAGAGCAACAGTATTGGAGGGGTGAACAAAAGAGAAGACACCAGATTTGAATATACAAAGTGTGAAGGGTTTTAAATTATTCAAGGGATGCTTTATAGATAGAGTCAGTTTTATAGTTATAAACATAGACATGGATATGGATTTAGATACACATACATACATAAAATAATATCCTGTAAGCGAGGAGCAAAGATGGACATTTGAGAAAGATCTAAATGTGAGGGGTGGACAAAGAGTCTCCATTTTATACATTCAAAGAAATACACTGAGAAGCTTAACAGGTTAGAGGAAAAAAGTAGTGACACAGAGTCCAGAGGAAAGAGTCTTTAAAAGAAGAGAATAATGCATCAAAAAGAATAAAGTACCTAGAAATAAATTTAACCAAGGAGGTGAATGACGTGTACTTTGAAGACTATACAATATTAATACAAAAAACGAAGAAGATGGTCTTGTAGTCCAACGTGAAGGTACAGGAAGACCCTGAACTCATCTCCTCCCACAAACACATAGAATCTACACCTACAGACAGAGCAATTTCCCCTGAAGAACTGAGGGCACCCTGAGGAGCTGCTGGGTAAGAAACAAGAGAGACACATAGAAATAGGTAGGAGAGACAGAGACACAGTATCACGGGAACCACACACACACACACACACACACACACTCAGTGCACCAGCCTGCAGTAGGGAGGGATCACCGAAGGGCCCACGAGCAGACTTGCCCGCCTTGGGGCACAGCAAAATAACAGTGCTTTAAAGGGCACTTAGACCCAATGGGAAAGAAATCCATTTCCTAAACCCAGAGCATGTCAGACGGGAGGGGAAATGCAGGGACACTCTCCAGTGTCGGAGGCACCAGAGAGCACTTTTGCCCCCCCCCCCCCACCATGACTGCAGGGCAAGAGCATAGTGCAGGCTGCCTAGCCAGCCGGCCAAGGCTGGCCCAGTGCGCCCTAGGCCCCGGGCCCATACCAGCTCGTTTGCCCCCAGGACAACCCACGCCCACGTTCGCTGCAGCCACACTCCATGTCCTGGTGCAGCCCATTCTCCCAGGACTCACCACCACAGCCTGTGCCCTCTCTAGTACAGCTCCAAGCCAGGGAACAGTCTGTCCCCGGGACTCGGCACTCACCACTGCTTGCACCTATTTAGCTACAGCTCCTCCCCTGACTTGGCTTGTCCCTGGGACTCCCTACAGCCTAAGCCCCCTCCAACCACAGCTCCAACTGGCCTGCCAGGGCAGCCCGGGTGTAGCTTTCCACCAGGACTCCCCGCAGGCCTTGTCCACTCAAGCTACACCTTCAGGTGTCAGCTGGGCTTGCCCCAAGAACTCACTACGGCCAAAACCTGCACCAACTATACCTCCAGCCAGCCTGCTAAGGTGGCTCCAGCTAGGCTTCACCCTAAAACTCCTCACAACCTGAGCGGGCTCCAAATACAACCCCAGCTGGCCCACCAAGGCAGCCGTGGTGAGGCCTGCCCCTGGGACTTCCCATGGCCTGCACTCACTCTAGCTCCAGCTCCCAATCAGCCTGCCACGGTGGCCCCAGTATGGCTTGTTCTTGGGTCTCTCTGTGGCCCGTGCCTGCTCCAGCTCCAGCTCCTGCTGGCCTGCCAAAGACACCCAGCACAGTCTACAAAGGGGACGCTCCTACACAAAGCCACTCCAAGATCGGGACAGGCTGCTCTTTCACTTAATGTACAGAAACAAACACAGAGAAACAGCCAAAATGAGGAGACAAAGAAATATGTTCCAAATAAACGAGTAGGACAAAAACCCTCAAAAAGGACTAAATGAAATGGAGACAAGCAATCTACCAGATAGAATTCAAAACAACGGTTATAAAGATGCTCAGTGAACTCAGGAGAACAGATGAACTCAGAACTTCAACAAAGAGACAGAAACTATAAAAAGGAACCAATCAGAAATGAAGAATAACTGAAATGAAAAATACTCTAGAGGGAATCAACAGCAGATTAGATGATGCAGAAGAACAAGTCAGTGAGCTGGAACACACTACGGCACAGCAAAAAGAAAAAAATAATTTTAAAACTGAAGATAGTTAAAGGGACCTCTCGGGACAACATCAAGTGCACCAACATTTGCATCATAAAGGACCCAGGAGAAGAGAAAGGGACAGAAAACCTATTTGACGAAATGGTGGCTAAAAACTTCCCTAACCTGGTGAAGGAAAGACATCCAAATCCAGAAAGCACAGAGTCCCAAGCAACATGAACCAAAAGGGGTCCACATGAAGACACATCATAATTAAAATGCCAAAAGTTAAACAGAGAACCTTAAAAGCAGCAAAAGGAAAGCAGGTAGTTATGTACAAGGAACAATCAGCTTATTTTTCAGCAGAAACTTTGCAGGGAATGGCACAATATATTTAAAGTGATGAAAGCGGGGGGAACCCTACAACCAAGAATACTCAACGCAGCAAGGTTATCCTTCAGAATTAAAGGAAAGAATTTCTGAGACAAACATAAGTGAAAGGAATTCACCACCATTAAACCAACATTACAAAAAATGTTAAAGGTACTTCTTTAAATGGAAAAGGCTAAAACTAAAAATAAAAAAAATATAAGAATGAAAAAATTTCACTGATAAAGGCTAACATTTAATAAATGTACTTGGTGAACCAATTACAAAGCTAGTATGAAGGTTAAAAGACAAAAGTAGTAACAGCATGTGTAACTACAGTAACTAAAAGATACATATACACACAAAAGATGCAAAATGTCAAAAACATAAACGTGGGGTTGTGAGTAAAAAATGCAGTGCTTTTAGAATGTTTTCAAACTCAAGCAACCATCAACTTAAAATAGACTGTTATATAACATACCTTGTTATATATGAAAACTCATCGGAAATATAAACCAAAAGCCTGTAACAGACACAAAAAAGAAAAAAGAAAAAGGAACCCAAACAAATCACTAAAGTCATCAACGTAAGAGAACAAAGAACAAGAGAAGAACAGAGAGAAACTACAAAAACACCAAGAAAACAGTTACTTGCCAAGAGAATAGATTTTAAAAGTTCTCATCTCACAAAAAATGAGGTGATAGATGTTATCTTATTGTGGTGATTATTCGTCAATATATTCAAATATCGAATCATTATGTTGTACACCTGAAATGTCAATTATATCTCAAAAAATGGTAATAAATAGGTACTGAATGGAAATGCAGTGAACTTAGATATTGAGGAAGAATTATTTTAAATAGTAGGTATTGTCATCTAGGACAAATAAGTCTCTAGTCATTCAAAATTGATTCATGCCCTTTAATAAGGGTTTGAATTTACACAGGGCCTGTACCTTTCTTACTAAATTTATTCCAAGAGATTTTATAAACTTTGTCAAAATTCTAAGGGCAATTTTTAATTTGTTGCTTCAAATGCTAACTGGATATTGCCAATTTGGAGAAAAGCTTTTGATTTTTGTATATGTATCATGTAACCAGCCAAATACTAATTTTACAAGATGTTTAGATCTTTGTACTCTGCACCCACATTATTTGCAAATTAAAATGTTGCTTATTATTCTAAAAATGTGTATCAATTATTTAATTATATTATTGACTTAGCTAAGACTTTAAAAATCCAACAAATAGTTGTGGTGATGGAAGGTAAATCTACCTTTTCCTAATTTAATGCAATGGTGTATTTCACTATGTACCATGACATTTGCTGTCAGTTGTGATAAAGTTTTTATCATGTTTAGGTGATTTCCTTTTATTAGTATTTTATAGAGAATACTTTTCTTTAAAAATTTTTATTTTAAAAAATAAAATACATCTTAAAAATGTAAATAGTATAAAAATAACAAAATACCTGTGTATACCTCATCTTGTTTAAAAAATTAAAAATTCTCAGTACCTCAGATGCACCTTTTGTGCTGTACATTTCCTGACCACCTCTCTCCCTTCATTCACCCCTCATTCACCCAGAGGGAACTGAGGTTATCCAGAATTACTTGTTCTGTAAGCCCATTTTAGAATGAGCTAGTTTAATAAATTAAAATTTCTCATTTAGGATTGACAAGCAATTTAGGGAATTTCCTATGTAAGAATACTCTGGATTTTTACATTTTCTTTAATGCCTTCTAATAAAGTTTTAATTTTCTCCATAAAAGTCTTCTAAATCTTCTATTGGAATTCTAACATGTTCTATTTTTTGTTGCTATTGTAACTGCTCTATTGTTTTCACTGTAGCTTTTAATTTTTTGCTGGTGTATAGAAATAAAATTGATTTTTACTTGTTTTGATTTTTCTCACTTTTTTAGTACTTTATGTATTCTAGATATGAGACCTTTGTCAGTTACATATATTGCAAACATGTGTTCTTCTGACTTCCACTCTCTCACTAATGTCTTTTCATGACTAGAAGTTCTTAATTTTAATGTAGATTTGTCGGTCTTTTTCACTATAATTATCTTAAACGTGGTAATATGTTTAAGCAATCTCTTCCAATATGACAGATCAAGATTATATTATCATTTATTATCTAGTAAAATCTAGTTTTACCTTTCAGATTTAGGTCTATAATCCCCTTGAAACTCATTTTTGTAGAGTATGAAGAAGACATTACATTTCTTTCTCTTCTTTTTTTTAATAAAGACACCCATTTTTCTCAGAGTCACTTAGTAAATACACTGTCTTTTTCCCACTGTTTTAAGTGCATTTTTATCTGTTTGTGGGTTTTCAATTGTGATCCATTAGTTTGTGTTCGCCATACCAAGACTTCTAACACCTCAAGAGACTTCTAACACCTGGCTGTCTTGATTACTACAGCTTTGTAAGTAACATTGTTTCTGACAGAGAAAGTCTTCTCACTTCTTCAACTGATTGGTTATTCTTAACCCTTTGTATTTCCATATAAATTTTGGGAACATTTTGTCATATATATCACACACACACACACACACGCCTTGTCAGTATTTTGATTGGCTTTGTTTGAATCTACTAGTATAGTTCAATTTGGGCAATACGGACATTTTTCAATATTGAAGTACCCAATCCATGACTACGATACAGTATCTCCATTAAGGTCCATAATTATTGTTAATAAAGTTCTATAGTCCTCTCTGTAAGATCTTGTACATCTCTTGTTACAGTTATTTTGAAGTACTTCAATGGCTTTTATGCTGTTGTAACAAGTATCTTTTTTTTTTTAAACAGGTATCTTTTAAGAAAAGTATTTTCGACCTGTTTATGGCCAGTCAAAAAATAAATTAATATTTCTATATTAATTTTTGTACCAGAATTTAATCTAATAATTTATCTGTGTAGATCCAATATGTTTCCAATTTCATGCCTTATCTCATGTTATTTCCTCTCCCTAGAAGCCCCACACTTTGAAAGAATCATCGCTCCATTCCCAATAAAATGATAAAAGCGGTGTACTTTCTGCCAGAAAAAACAAAGAATGAAATCTTACCATTTGCAATGATATGGATGGACCTAGAGAACATTATGCTACATGAAATAAATTAGTCAAACAAATACCATATGATTTCACTTATATGTGGAATTTAAAGAACTGAATAGATGAGCAAAGTACACAGAAACAGTCTCAGAGATATAGCGGAAAAACTGAGGGTTGCTAGAAAGGAGGGTGGAATGAGGGCGAATGGGAAGGGGGATTAGACAGCATACATGGGTAACCACAAGATTGTCATGGGGATATGAAAGACAGTTTGGGGAAAATGATCAATAATGTTGTAAAGATTTTGCAGGGTGTCAGATGGGCACATGTCTTATTAGGGAGACCAACCACTTCATGGACGGTGTAGATGCCTGACCACTGCACTGTACACCTGAAGCTGAAGCTGAATAATATTGTGTGTCAACTATAATTTAATATTTATATAGTCACAGGACATGGAGTACAATATAGGGAATAGAGTCAATGGAATTGTAATAGCTACATACGATGTCAGAGAGGGAACAGATTGGGGGCGGAGGGTTATCACTTTGTGCGGGATGAAATGTCTACTTTGCATTGCTTTGTACACCTGAAATAAAAATAAAAAAACACATACCTGCACATAAACAAAATTTTATAACTACCATAGGATCCACTACCCCCACTCTGCAAAGTAGATTCCAGATTAAAATCCTATCCTATACATAAGCCCAGTATACATAATGCTCAAAAATATCAAAAGGAAGGAATAAGCAAATAAATATGCAAGCAAATACACAACAAAGCAGAGACTAATGCAGGCATTCATACTGGCCTATAAAAATTTGTCTAAAAGAATTGTTTAAAACATGAAACAAAATATACTCAGGTTTTAAGTATTTATTTACAAAGTTCTTACTAATACAACTGCTTTTAAAATGTAGCAGTAAAGAGTCATTTACTATTTAAAAGAGATAATACATGGTATAGAAAAAATCTATATAGTCAGTTAAACTATTAAAGCAGATAACGGAAAATTGTTAAATCACAATGAAACTTTTGCAATACTCCCTAAACAGGTAGGAAATAAAAATGCATATATCCATAGGAATTTGATTATTTTGCATTACTGACTATAAAAAAAATTTTAAAAAACTACCGTGAAAGATAACACCAGGGATTGGAAAATATTTTACAACAGCAAATAAATGTATTTCAATTTTACATTTAATTATGGTACCACAATAAAAAGTTGACCATACACATATCTATGTATTTTACAGCAGATTAGCAAAACTGATGCCAACTTTAGAGTTATTTCATAAAGGGACAATCTTTACCATAATTTCCCCATGGTTATCCTTCAAAATAAAATTCCACACACTATCAAACTAAATTAAGATGTGTTAGTGGCAAAAATTACCATAAGTATATGTCTCTGAAGCAGCTATAAGTATAAACCAATATCATGTTTGTGCAAAATATACATTATTTTTTAATCTGTCTGTCCTTATCTCAATTCTGAAACAATCTCCTTAACTGTTACTCTTTTTAATAAGGGCAAATCTTTTTAAATCCACACGCGAGATCTTGAAAACACTTGAGAATAAAATAAACTGCAAAAGCAGCAGTTAAGTAACTACTTCAAACAGCACATGTGAAACAAGACCCCACTCTTTAATCAGAAATCTATGCAGATTTTTATATAGTTAAGTATTGTGATATCACTTAATTTCTGCACAAATTGAGATACACAAATATGTATTTCCAAAATTCATTCATGGACACTATACAAAAAAATTTACAGCAGTATTTGGCATCCACCAATAAAATTTATTTACTGTATCATGTTGCAAAGCTACCAATATCATGAATAATTTAAGTTATGGTCTTCAAATGAAGGATTCAAGCAAAGAGAAAAATTACATCAAAATCAATACAATTTTTTACATGAATTAACTTGAAAAATTTTAGAGGTTAAGTTTACTCTTTCAAGAAAAAAAATCAAATAGTTTAGTGTTACCTATCTTCTTTCCAGCTTTCACCAAGTGCTAAGGACAAGTACCATTTAAAAGTCAGTTTCGTATTTGACTATGAAGTGTTCTTAAGTTTCTATAAAATAAGACTTTTTTTTTTTTCAAGTTTCATATCAAATGAGTTGTAGATCTACTTAAGGTATGGCTTCTCCTTTCGAAGAAGGAAGGAAGGCTGACAAGGGAGGGAGATGGAATACCCTGTAAAGACAAGACAAATATTTTATATTTAAAATTTTTCTTTTAAACAACTGTAACATATAGTTTAGCATCATACATATCAGTTTTATGGTTTGCAAATTACCATAACAAGTAATTAAAAGACATGTGAAAATCCTAAACTCTTTAAATAAATAACTTAAAATTAAGGGTAGGAAAACACAAAACTATTTCATCATTCTGAAAACAAAACAAATTAATAGACTAGTTAACTATATATCAACTCATTGGAATACATATGGGTTCACTGTTCGTAGTGGTACTTCTGTGAGATATTAATGATTCAGTGTTTCAGGTTATTAAAAAGTTATAAAATAGTAAACAAATTTTGAGGTAAAAAGACAAACCCTAGTGGTTTCTTCTTAACTTAATCATAAGGCAGAATTAAGAGGAGAATATACTTCACGGGAATAATATTCTAAAATTAAAAGCTATACACTCTTAAGAAGATTTTGTACTAGGTATACAACCTAATGTATGTATGTATGTGTGTATTTGTGTGTGTGTATAATTTTCCTCCATATCAAAATTGAGCAAAACAGCAGTACATCTGATAATAGAGATTACTAAATTACTAAACTGTCTAAACTTATCGTTTCAGAGATCAAAGTTAAATATTATCAGAATTTTTATCAAAAACAAAGAAGCAATGCACAACAATATCAAAAGCCCAAGAATGAGTATAAATCAAAATGAATTATAAAAAAAGCTACTGTTTTATTTTAACATGCATGAATTGCTATGTGTAACTAAACTTAAAGCCAAAAGGTAGCTGGCTATAAGTTCTCATCTACAAGGTAGCAATACATAGTGTTTAAAGAGTCGTGTTGGTAAACTATTATTACTCAAGCAATAACCAAAGGATGATTTAAATAGATATTAAAAAAAGCTTACATTTCCTCAAATGAAATTTTTGATTTGCTATATTAAAAGCATAAATTTTATTAAAATGCCATAAATCTAAAATTAAGAATCAGATTTGAAATATGAATCCACTTTGCATGACAATTAATATTCTTTAAAATTACCACTTTCATAAATAAGAAAATGTCTAACAGTATTGATTTCTTCCTGGACTTCAACATTACGTTGCAAAAATATTTTTATGTGCCAATACGCAAAGAAACTCTATTAATCCTGAATTGTTATAAATTCAAAGCATTTATGAAATTGTGACTTCAAAAGTCCCCACCCACCTAAAAAGTAATTCTGTGGAGAAAGAATACTTTCTTTTTTCATAAATACAAATTTCAAATAGCTAATAAGCTCACATTAAACTTCACGAGGCTGGTTTCCATTACTGGTTGGCATTATCTCCTAATTCTTCACAAATGTCAAAGATGACTTGGATAGAACTTTTTTTGAAATTTGAAAAATAAGTATTTCCTTCTAGTATCTCTGAAAAACTAGAATGACGTATAGATCGAAACCAGGTGTTTTGAGAGCGCCCACCAGTAGAGTTTGAACGCTGAACATAAACATGCTTAGTAAATCCAATTATATTGCTTGTGGAAACAGAATGGACAATCTGTTAGAACAGAAATAAGCAATGGAGAAGAGGACATGAATGTCTGAAAGATATTTTAGGTACTTCTTATTTATATTGTTTACATAAAAGTGACAAAACCATAAATAACAAATTAATTTTCTAAACTATTTCTATAAAATACAAGTACCTTCATTTGAAAACCAATAATGTTTATAATAGTTACTACAGATGCAGAAAATAAACAAGGGATAGTATTTTGGCCTTCAGAAAGCTTATAATCTGATTTTACTAAAGAAATGTTTACTGTATTTTGTCAGTTTGAATACATTTTTTCATTGACCAAATTTCTTTGCATATATTTCTATTTTCAGCTAAATAAAACTTCTCTGTCATTGGAAGGTTAACCTTAATCAAGTATCTGTATAAACACACTCATAGATTTAGCTGTAACTCTTTGGTGTATTAACTAAAGACTTAACTAGCTTAAAAAAAAACAGTTATTGAGCATGATGTGCCATATTTGCCTAAATTTTATATACTAAAAGGTAACCACTTATAAAACACTAAAGCACTCACTACATGCTAGGGGACTGTTCAAAGCGCATTGTATGAATTAACATATTTAACCCTTGCAACTATTACCTCGGATTCATTTTACGGATGGTGAAACAGACATCTTTAATAACTTGCCCAAACTCATACAGCTAGTAAGCAGGAGAGCCAGGATTTGAACATGTGAATTTCAGAGTTCATGCTCTTAACCACTACTCAAACTGCCTCGCACTATATAATCACAATATAGAGTGTGTGTGTGTGTGTGTGTGTTTCTGTGTGTATTTAGTCCTTACAATAACAGTATAGGGCAAGTACTATTCATCTCTTTTCTCTCATGTGCCAACTGGGGATAAGAGAATAAGAAACTTGATGACGGACAAACAACTAAATGACAGTCACTTGTTTTTCTTAGCCTTAGCTTAGGTTAAGAATAATTTTACAAAGAACAGATACAGCACTCATATACTTAGTGACAGTAATAAACGTTAGAAATGTCCTTAATATTAAATGTCTAATATTCTGACACCACTGGTAATATGAATTGTTCAGAAAACATTTAAAAATATACATATAAATGTAGAACCCACATCATCCTTTACAGTTCAGCCTCAGATATTATATTTTACTTATCATAGAAATAGTAAAAGGAATAAAACTCAGTTTCTGTTATATTACTGAAAACCATCTATATAAATGAACCGTCACTATTTATGTTAATAAAGTAATAGGCCAGATTGAAACGTGTTTCTTTTCTTACAGATTTTAGAATATAACTCAATCCCAATAAAATTTCATATCAAATACATATTAAGCACGTCTATCTCTAGTTCATGAAGTGAGGTTTTCTCAGTACCTTTACAAAAAGGTAATTTACCCAATAAAAAATGTTGCAAGTTTAGAGATCTGTTTTTTTAAATGGTGGTATTAAGATTTTCCATCTTTAAAAGTTAAATTCCATACCAACTCCATAGATATGAGTAAGTCATTTAGCCCATTAAATCAAAGTCACTTACTGCTAATGATGATGTGCTAGACAGACGACTCATTACATGCTTGTCATTGCTGGAAGGACTTCTTCCCTCCCCTGAACTTTGGGATGTCATAAGAGCCCTTCGTAGAGCTCTTTTTGGAGTTTTGGAGAAAGAAAATGCTCTTGTAACCTAGATTGAAAAAGAGTTACAATTAAGTGAATCTACATAAACTTAACACAACTGATAAAAACAATTATTCATAAACAAAGCCAAATACACATCAAAAGTTTTTGTACAAATAGCGTATGGCAAAATTGGAATTGCTTTGGATAAAGCAGTGAGAAAATGTAGTACAATAAGTCCTCACTTAACGTCAATAGGTTCTGTGACTTTTAAGTGAAACGACATATAATGAAACCAATGTTACCATAGACTAATTGATATAAAACCCTGGGTTTTGCCTAATTCCACTAAAATTTAGTTATGACATCTTTAATCCATAGCCATTTGAACCTCAATTTCTTTATTAAAAAAGTGAATGAAGTTCATTTGAATCACCAAAGTTGTTTTATAAACTATTTTTACACTGGTGTTTATGGCAGTATTATTTTTATATACCCTGAAAAATACTTTTTGGAGATATGTGAAATAATAACTTCACTAAGACTCACCTTTTTTGAAGTCTTTTTTATTGCTCTAGATGCTCTACTCAATGTACTGTCCATATCTTTTGTATTTACTTCAAAGGATTCTGGATCAGCAATGTAAATAAGATTTTCCTGTTGAAAACATAAACATTTTTATTATTTTTAAAATACACTGAAGAAAAAAAAACACAAGTGTTGCTAAAAATCAAGCCTTTATGCACTTGTATACACAGGGGAGTATATATAAATGAAGTTACTCAAGATTTTTGATGCATTTGTTCCAGACCTTCTTTTCCACTTGATCCATTTACTAAATGACAATAGTTGTTTATCTAATTCTAATCAGGTAACAATATTTATAGCCATCAGTATCTTTTAAAAATAATATAATTTTTTTTAAATCATACCATTGTAAGAAATTTAGGAGAAAATTTTTAGATAAAATCACCCACAAACTCTACTATTTGCTATTTACATTTTGGTATATTCCTAACAAATACTTTCTTACATGCAAAAACTATTTTATTTTAACAAAATTGGAGTCATGCTATTCAATTCTGTATGTTATGTTTTTCAATTAGTGGTATGCTATGGGCATTTTTTCATGTCATTAAATACTCAAAGAAATTACTCTTAATGAACAGCTTATAAAAATGTCTTCTGATTATACTGGAATTAATTTTATCATTCTACTATTTTTGAACACTTAAAGTGTTTCCACTTTCTTGTTGTTAGGAAAGAAACTATTATAATAGCATGAAAAATGATAAAATGATACTTAGGAATAAACTTAACCAAGGGGATGAAAGACTTACACACTATAAACTACAAAATGTTATGTTGCTAAAATTAAAGGATACACAAATGAATGGAAATAATACATCCTGTGTTTATGAACTGGAAGATTTAATATTGTTAAGAAGTTAATACGACCCAAAGCAATCTACATATTCAATGAAATCCCTACCAAATTTCCAATGTTTTTTTTTTTTCTCAGAAAAAGAAAAATTCATTCCAAAATTCATATGGATTGTCAAGAGATCCTAAATAGCAAAAATAATCTTGAAAAAGAACAAAGTTGGCAGTCTCAAACTTCTTGGTTTCAAAATTCACTACAAAGCTACTGTAATAAAATTTTCTTATTATTGCTTTTTCTTTAAAAATCGTCTTTGTAAAGGGGGTCAAATATATAGCGATTGAAGGAGAACTGACTCTGGATGGTAAATACACAATGTGATACATAGAGGACGTATTACAGAATTGTACACTTGAAACCTATGTAGTTTTACTAACCAGTCACCCCAATAAATGTTAATTTAAAAAAAAAAAAATCATCTTTGGAATCATTCGGTCGAATTCCAGAAAATCCCTATAGGATTTTATAAGGACTTCAATGAATTGACATCTTTATGGCCAGTTAGCATTCTCATTCAGGAACATCACAGGTCTCTCTGGACAGTATTGTCGTTTTCTTAAAACAGGTTTCATTTGTTCCTTATAAGGCTATTCCTAGATTTATACTAAAATTAAATTTGTACCAAATTTTATTGGAAATGGGAGTCTTCATTTATAGCAATTTTTACTTGGTTACTGCAGACAAAGAAAACTATTGATATGTAGATATTTATATTTTATTTGGCTATTTAACTAAACTCCCAATGCTCACTCTGAATTGGTCATCTTATGACATTTTTTAAAAACTGAAAGCTGAAAAATCCAATAGAATTAGGTGGGAAACAATTGAAAACAGTAAGAGAATTACTTTAATAAAAACGATCCATTATGAAATTAATATAGATATACATCAAAAATTCAGGGACACACAAAATAACTTAAACAGCTAAAGTGTGTCATTTATAATAATAATATAAAGAGAAAATTACTGAGGAATAAATCTAACAAGAAAAGCTCACGCCTATGCTTGTATTTCTGGAAAGATAACCATAAAAGTACTAAAAGTTGCACTGCTGAAAAGATTAGTGGGACAGGTGCAAATATTTTACTGCAGTATACTTTTATCTATTTTTTTCTTATGTGCAAATATTTTTCAATCTAAATTAGAGAATAAAGATCACGGCACGAATATAAAACTAAATATCGGTAAATTTACTCCTTAAATAAAATATTTAGATGCAAGACATAATAATGTATATTTAGAGAAGCAAAATACCAAGTATGTTTAATTTTGGTAAAATGCTCTTTTTATAATAAAGGCCCCTGAAATTTAAAGCAATTGCTAATAAAGGAAACAGATTCTCTGTCTTTCTTATTGCTGTCTTAACTATTAACCACCTATGAACTAAAAAGGAAGCAGATGGCTTCATGTTTTCTCTCTACGAACAAATAAATTGCTTCTGATTTGGTGTGGGGGAAATAGATATAAGATATTTTACATTTCTAAAAGGCTCTGAGTTCAGAATGACTGAACGGAAAATATAGCTGTTGCTAAGATGTAAAGAAATGAACTTCCTTTAGCTCTCTGCATAGAGGAAGGTAAATTCAAGCAAATCACAGACAAAAATGCCAAGTAGGGGAAACTTATCTTCAGGACTCCTAGGCTTTTTTCTATTATTCTTTTTTCTCAATAGTTCCCATTCTCCCCTGAAAAATCTTACTGCTTTCTAATCTATTCCTCTAAATTTCTAAAATAAAAATGAATTTTGTAAATAATTAACTCATTTTAATAATACTAACATAATTCTAAAAACATTTTATGCCTTAGTCCACATATCTCAAGCATTAAAGAAGCTTGGGAAAGAGTTCTTCAATCAGCCCCAAATGTATACCTAAGACTAGTTCTAAAGACAGATCTGCTGAGTTTAAGATTATAAAGTAGTAATCAATTTCTCCCACTGTGATACATAATATTCATTTCAAGAGAAACTGTACCTCAGCTACAGTTTTAGAGGCCTATTGCTGGGTGTTAATTCACAGGAAATTTTCTAGCACTCCCGACATCTTAAGCCAATAAGCTCAACTACATGTGAATTCTGAGACCTCTTTCCCTAAGTTCTCTCCCACTAGGCCTCAAACTCACAGATATGAAAGAAAAAATATCTAACATCATTGTGTCCCCTCCCTGAGCCTGTGCCTCAGTGATTTTGTCAAACTCTGTAACCATGTTTGTAACAGATCTTCTGATATGGCCAAATTAAAGTGGTAACAATAACAGACATTTATATTAACAACTTAATCACCTACGGCCAACAGCCAGCATAATAATTATAATTTTAAACAGAAATCATATTGACTCCATTATAAATATTATTGGCTCAGGAACACAAATTCTTCTTGTATATGTTCTATCTTTGGTCTACTCTTCATGTAGTTAGAAATTCTAGTTGTAAGTTTAAAAACTAAGAATTAAGTAGCCAGTGATGATTTCATCAAGATGTAGAATTAGTTTGATTTTTAAAAACATATAAAGACTTGGTGGTAAAAATACTGAAGTGCAGCATAGAACATTTAATTATTAAGTTACTTCTAAACTATTCAAAATGGGGGATGGGGAATGATAACATTGCTGAAATTCAATTATTAATAAAATTATACTTTTGATGTTAGACTTCAGAAATCTGTAGCTTCAGCAAAGCTACCATCTGACCTCAGGTGATTTACGAGCCTTAAGAGTATAGACCACACAATTACAGGTTAAATGTTGGCAAGAGACCAAAAGTACATACTTAAGCATTCTGGGAGAAAATTTTTCAACTGATTAAAACTTTAATCTTTAAATTCTGAAATAAGAGAATATGGGACATAATGTCCATGGGGAGAAAAACTATCAAGAAGGTTTAACCAAGAATAAAGATACCTGGGTTCAAAATGTTAGCTTTATGCTCTTGGCCTTAGTTTCACATATAAAATAGTATCAGATTAAGTTTTCTTTCAGACTGAAAATTTTAATTCTTAAGTCATACACAAATGGGCATGACAAATGAAACTGTGTAGAATAAAATAGTTATACTTAATTTATGCTTAATTATTTAAGCTCCAATTATTTAGGGCACCAAAAATTATATACAACAGGAGGACAAAAACTACTGAATCAAAGAATCAGAGATTTTTATATCTTTTTACCTTTTGTGTATATATATGTATTTAGAAAGACCTCTTCAACATGGCAAATGTTCTCAAATGATAAGATACTGACTCTGGGCTTTTTAAAAAATTTACTGTGTGCAATATTTTAAATTCAGGAAAGAACTCAACAGGAGTCACTAAATATGTGAATTTACAAACATATTTCTTAGTAACAACATTTCACACTTGAAAGAATTTTGTGGTTTAAGTGTAAATCAGGACATAGTTAAATGTTTGCTGCCATCTTGTGGCTAATGAAATTTTTTCATTAGTTATTTATATTTGAGTTCTAGGATTATTAGCCACTTTGTGGCTAAGTAATTCAATACATTGTATTTTAAGGAAATTTTTCCATTAACTGTTTATGCTTTAGTATTATGGTTATAAATGTGTGGAAAGGACTGCATAAGCCAACTAGTCTGATGTCATGATAAATGTAGGACCAATTTCTAAAATAGGCAATCGCTATTTTATACATGGATACCTAGAACTATGAAAAAAAATTCTTCCTTATAATGAGCAGTTTTGTAAGCTTTATAACAAAACTGTCTCCATCATTTTTCTAGCCAGCATTCTATTTTATGACTATCACCTTTATGACTATGACCCTTTCCGTGGAACAATCCTTTATTTATATAACACCATATTTTGGGCTCACAGAAATTTTAAAAAACAAATCAAAAAGTCTGTTAATTGTCCTAAACACTTAGATAGGGAGTTTTAATCAAGTATTATCTACTTTATAAACCACAATAATTATACCTCAATGTCTTTCAAGAGAAAACTTAAGTATAAAATAAACATTCCACTGTCATAGGAATCTCAGTTACAGTAGTACTGCATTGAAATACATTCTCCTCTACGTCACTTAGGCAAAGATGAAGGGGTCTATCACACATCTCCCCCATATATGATGAAGAAATCAAATTAGCTTTTAAGGGACCTATATTTCATTCAAGAGTTATTACAGGCTCCTTAATTTCTGGTGAATCATTTAACTTTGATAATTTGATATTCTCACATATCTTCATTTTAATCTGTATATGATAAAGATAATTATACATTCATAATAGTATTTGATTTTAAGAGGTTGGACCGAGAAAACTGAATTGGCTGCTTGCCTGATAGGAAAAACAACTTGCTATAACTCACCTATTGCTTTCAGTTAGATGAAAGAACCACAGAACACAATACCCTCTATTTTACAAACAGCCACGTCAAACAGCATAATGAAAATCACAGGGTACATTATAAGAAGTCCCAAAAGTCCCACTAAATCAGAGCCATAGGAGCTATAGGCTTTGAGGGGCCTATGTATAAACTAGAAACTCAAAAAAATGTTTCATGTGTCTATAGTTTTAAAAATTCTTTTCCAAAAGTACTTTTCAATCAGCTTTCCTCAATACACAAAAAACGAAAATTCTCCTATATTCATAATTAACAAGTTATTAGAAATGCATAGGTTCAGCCTACATGCATTACCATGGAGTTTAACTTTTCATTACAATTGTGGATTGAGAACTTACAGCATCCGCTTTACAAATGGTGTTGGCTACATGTCGACATAGCATCTTTAGCCAGTTTTCTTTTGGAAGTTCCTCTGATGTCATCTGGAAACTGAGCAGCACATTTGCCTGCTCTGTTGGTGGCCTCACAAGCAAGGCAAAAGCATTATGGCAATCTAGTTCCAGAATCATAAACATTAAGTGTTACTCCTTGGAAAATAATAGATTTATGCAAGTTTAATTCCCTCAGACCAACAAAATTCCAATGAAATTATCTCTTTTCTACCATTCCCGTCCCTTCTATTTTTAATTGGACAAAAGAGCATCACAGTTATTACACTGAAACATTAGAAAGACTTATAATAATAAGCACCATATAGGAACCAACAATAATTTGACATTAAGTAAACAGCATTTTCCATGAAATTTATTATTTTCTATGATGGAGTTTTTTAAAAAAAATTAGTTTATATTTCTTAAAATTCTAGAATTTGAGTTTTAAAATAAAATGGCATTAGAACTCAACCTACTTAAATCAAGTTCAAAGAAACAAAATGTCCAAGCATGAAAATTATTACAAAGTGTTTTGTGACCAATATGTTAAAACAGAACCTATTTTAAACAATGAAATCTTCCATTATTATAATCCAAAAATATGAAAATGATTTAAAATAAATGCACTGCATAACCCTTAATAAATACAGACTTTGACAACCGAGTAAAGATATCAATATAAGTTTATGCTCATGTTTTCTTTAATTGTTTCTATTAACTCAAAGCCTTCCATCTTCCATCATTAGAGGATGGGATCAGTAATGAAACCAGACTACACTGTAAAAATATATGCCCAACATGCAAAATACAGCCATGGAGACACATCACTAGGTGCCAGTTAAATAGATGATACTGTGTTGGGTAGGTACAAACTTTTGGCAATTTCAGGCCTTCAGACAACCCTCCCTAAAACTACCAAAGTTGAGAGTAAAAGTTCTCCTTAATACACATTTAACTCCATGTCAAGTCTACTATAGTTACTTTGGGTGCATTTATTCATGCACGTCTATTCCTGGCTATATCTTAAATGTATCCTTAATAATACAGTCATTGGCAACACAGAAGGTATAAGATGTGGAGCACAGGTAATAGACTGGTGATTTCTTTTGGATTCTGAAGAAATAAAAAGTTTTGGTGTGGGAATAGGCTAGGTTAGGGCATGATTTAGACATGTCACCATTTAAGGGATGAAGATATTCCACAGACTGAGAGAGCACTTCCATTTGAAAAAAAATCAAGCCAGTTCCTAGAGATAGGTGGGACAGAAGTATAAGAACTATATTTAAAGATAATTTACCAGTTAAAAGTAAAATATAAGGGAGTGATTCAAACCTACAATGAATATAAACTGTTTTTATTTAACCAAGTTTACCCAATGAGCATACCTTCTGTCTCTCTTATATCCAGCACCTTCTTAATTTGAGAGAGAGGCATGAGATGAATATGCTTAAGGGAAGCTGGAGGTCGAGTATGGCCAGGAGGACTCCTAAAAGTGCCAATAACTTTATGTCGTTTTCTTGCTATCTGATTATAGGGGGGGAAAAAACGTCATTATAAGTCACATGAATAAAAACAAAGACCGAACAGTTAAAAATAAAATGGCACTAATCACATAAATCTGTATGCAGCTCATCTATTAGTCTCCTATTCCAGAATATGTGATCAGCAGTTACTACATGGCAAATGCATACATGTAATTGTGCAGCAGAAATGTTCATGTTTATGTGAGAAGAGCTGAACAGTCAGGAACACAAGCCAAGGCACCAGATCTTTGCAAAAGATCCCAGAGGTGTGAAAGAACTTAGAAGCATTGTCAGAAGTAATAGGATCAAAAACCCGAGGAATCTTCTTGAGTTCAGGAAGAGGGAATAGTTGTTGTTCTGGAATCTCTGTCTTGGGTTCAAAAGATAATTGATATCAGTTTAAGAGCAGAATTCACAATTATCTCAGATTCTGAGAATAAAAGAGTGAATAACACAGAAATGGTTCTGCCTCTCATATTTTCATACTACTGAGAAAGAGGAAAATTAAACAACACATTAAACAAATGATACAAATTTTAAACTCAAGGTGCTGTGTTAAGACATAACTTTATCTAAGCTGGGGATTCATGCAAAAGGAAGAGATAGGTAAAGTAACACTCAAATCGCCAGGAGCAAAATCAAGTACATTATGTGATTCATGATGTACTTGAGTTCTTCAAATTTTATAAGCTTTCTAAATTTATTGTTTTCATTTCCATGAAAATCTACTATGTTATTTTGCCTTTTTGAAAGAATATCTTTTGAGGTTATAATCATCAACTGAAAGACATTCACACAAAATGAGTTAGATTAAGTTATTCAATGAATTGAGATTGGTCACCATCATATATATGACAAAGTATGGCTAAAAAGTATATTATCTTGTGTTGGCTAATTAGAAAAAAATCAAAAGGCAGTCAGTGCCATATTCACACTGAGGCAGAAATATGACACAGATCTGTTACATATCAAATATTAAAAGTTTATTTGCATTAATGTAGTGAAAATAAGTGATAGACTCTTTAAATAATTATTTCCACTGCAATATTTGAATATATTTTTAAATTAATTTGGTTAAGCAAAATAAATAATTTTAAGGCTCATTTTTAAAAAGAAAAAACTGACAAGTATTAACAATACAAATGCTACTATTAATACAACAAGGTAAAAAAATTCCAAACAGACAAAATGTAAAAAGGGAAATATATTCTTAAAATACTATATTAGTTTAACTTCAGTAACACATCACCTGTCATATTTAAGAGAAACCAATATAGATTTTATCCACTTTAAATGTTTCTAACTTTTACCATACTCCTCATTCCGAATATGCTAAGAGGTTTGTTTTCTTTCTAAAACAAACAAGCTAAGGAATAAGAGTTAGGGATTGTAAATATTGAAGTCCAAATTTAATGTTAGAAATAGAGCTGTTTCAGTTACTATGATTCTGAGACAGGGAGGCTAAGAGTGTAGAACGAAAAATCATTGTTAAAAGAAATGAGAGGCCAGGTTATCACACAATGGACTTGGAAGCTACATGGATGACCAATGGCCGGAATTAAAGTGGAAGGTGAGTCAATGAGCCAGTTACAGAAGACTTCACAGAATATGAAGAGGTGTAACATAAAAAATTTAAAGTTAGCCACAACTCTCTCAGGATTAAGGGGATAAAAACCAGAATGGATTAGCAGGGAAGTACAGAAAACTTAACCTATTGAATGGGGCCAGGTGACCTAGGAATTCAACAGGAAAAACCTAAAATGCTTTAACAGAAGCTAATAAATACAAGTACTGAGCAACTATGAACAGTAAAACCCAATGAGAATGTAAATTGAGGTAAAATGTGATTGACAGTGGACTCTACCCAGCCCCTGTTCTCAAAAGCAGAGCAGCCTACAGTTCTAATTATGGGATAGACAAGAAGTTCAGAATTACCTGTCTCATGATTTTTTTTATAATTTTCTCATTTCAGGGTATGATCAATTGTGTACAGTATTTTCAGTCTTTATTTTTGTGTTTGTGACATTACTGAATAAATGAAAATAGCATTTTTCACTAACCTCACAACAAAACTCTGCATTTAACACAACTGAATTTTTGGTGACTATGCATGACTTACTCTCTAAAATCCCCTTGTATTTTATAATAATACACATGATACAAGAGGGCAGTATTAGAAAAGAAGTGAAGTAGAAAGGGAAAAAGAGGTATAGGCTTAAAAAAAAAAAAAATCCATCAAATAACTTTACTGAAAGCAACAGAAAGTTACCCAATAACAGAAATGTCAAATTAGTCTTCTGGTTAATATCCATTTTATCAAAATGAACAGTTTTATCTTCTGAGATTAAAGAAAATACATTCATTTATATCCCCATTAGGCTGTTTAGTTGTTTAAAAATATACTATTAACAGAATGAACGAAAAAGAGTTGAAAAAGCACAGAAACATAGTTCAACTTGCCTGTAGGGGTAATATGGGGGACAAAAATTTAAGTTAGATGAGAAATTTAAAACTAGAATCACTGCACGCCACCTAATATACTGAATCACTCTAAAATCTGCTGACTTAAGGGGCTCATAATAAATACTATTAAATAATCAAGTTATCCCTCTCTTCAACAAAATACTAACTTCTTCTTTGCTAGAAAAATCTACTTAAATTTCAAAATTAACTCATAATTATTTTGTGAATCTTTTACAAATATAAATAGAAACAAGAAGTTCCTAAAATTCTTGACCTAAGCATTTATTTGCATAGAAATAAACTAAATTTTAATTCTGACTTAAATTTGAAGTCATGGAAATGTATCATACTTCTTAATATTAGGCCTTTTTCTAAAAGCATTCTATTAATAGTATTAAACCAACAATTAGTCTCATCAAAAAAGTGTGATTATTTAAGTTCACTTTACTTTAAATTTATATGTAATACTTCAGTCATAGCTTGGTTGTAAATATTTAACACACAAACCATCAATGTTATTATATTAAGTACAACTTTACCTCTAGGCAGTCATTGAAGAGAAAGAGAGTTACTTGTTCTCCTCTGTCACAGGGGTGCTCACCTAGAGAAATTGTTTCAACTCTTTGGATTAAGCTTCGGTGAGAAGATAAAAGATTAGCCTGTATAGATTGAAAATATTAATAGAAGAGATCACTTGGGAGCAAGTCACTTTTTAAAAACTATATATAATTTAAAGGAAAGTTGTACCAAGATTCTGTTAACCGTAGAATCTAAATAACAAGAAAGAGAATAAACCAGCAATCATCAAAAACAAATACTTACTGGGCATCCATCTACTTCATAAACAACATCAAAAATTTGCTTTTGCGCTTCAGTTTTTCTCTTATCCTCATTAATATGCCTGAAAAATTAATTGAGGTTATTTTAAAACTTGTAAACCAACAGAATATGAAAACTACATACAAATATTAATACATTACATGTCAGAAAAAAGTCCTTCCAGTGAGTCTCTATCTTCTGATAACTGAATCAAGTCAGTTAAAATATTCCCTAAAAGTATTCCACTACATTAAAAAAAATTCCAGACCCTTAAGAAAAGTATGTTTTACTATACTCCTTACTATATGTATTTTTTTACTATACTCTTCTAAAATACATTAAACCTATACAATCTTCAGGTTAACAGTTTTAAGTATGAAATGAAGTTTCATTTCATTTAAACAAAAACTAAGACTACAGCTTCCAGACAAGATGAAATAAGTAGAAAAGAATCTATCCTTCAGCCTGAAACAACTAAAAATCTATCAAAATATAAAGAAGCAAGGCTTCTCAAGACACTGAAAGTCTATACCTGTGAGACAGGAAACAAACAAGGCAAGCTGGCCCAATTTATACTGTCTATAAGAGACATATTTCAAAGACATAAATAAGCTGAAAGTAAAGTGATGGAAGGACGCCACCCAACAATAGCAAAATAGACATTCTTTTCAACTGTATATGGAACAGTCCCCAGATTAGGCCATAAATAAGCCTCAAAAGGTTTGAAATGTCTGAAAGTATATTCTCTGACAACAATGAAATGAAATTAGAAATTAACAACAAAAGGAAATTTGGAAATTAACAAACATGTGGGAATTAAACAATACACTCCTAAATGATCAATGGTCAAGAAGAAATCACAAGGGAAATTAGAAAATACTTTGAGATAAATAAAAACAATAACACAGAGTACCAAAATTTATGGATACAACTAAAGCAATGCTTAAAGGGAAATTTATAGCTATAAGTGGGTATAATAATAATAATAATAAAAAGGTCTCAAATCAATAACCTAACTGCCCACTTTAATAAAATGGGGGGAAAGAGAGCAAAATAAATCTAAAGCAAGCAGAAAAAGTGAAATTGTAAATGTTAAAGTGGAAATTAATGAAATAGAGAATATAAAAAGAGTAAAATTGACAGAACTAAAAGTTGGTTCTTTGAAAGATCCATAAAATTGACAAAACTTTAGCTAGAATGACCAAGAAAAAAAGGGAAAAGATTCAAATTACTAAAATCAGGAATAAAATATGGGACATCACTACTGACCTTACAGAAATAAAAAGGATTATAAGAAAATACTATGAACAACTAACTATATGCCAACAAATTAGATAGTGAAGATATAATGAATAAATTTCTAGAAAGACACTACAGAAAAATGACTCGAGAATAGAAAATCTGAATAGATTTATAACAACAAATCTGAATAGATTTATAATTTCAATTAGTAATTATAAAACTTCTTACAATAAAAAGCCCAGCCCAAAATGACTTCCAATTCTTCATAAATTCTTGCAAAAATATACAAAAAGAGGAAACACCAAGTTCTTCTATAAAACCAGTATTAGCATGATACCAAAGCCAGACAAAGACGTTACAAGAAAACTATAAACCAATATCCTTTATGAATGGACACCAAAATCCTCAACAAAATAATAGCAAAAGAAGTCTAGCAACATATAAGAAGATTTATACACCATGCCCAAGTGAGATTTTATCCCAGAAATACAAAGTCAACATCAAAAAATCAATTAACATAACACACCATCCCAATAAAATAAAGGACAAAAACCACATGACCACCTCAAAACACAGAAAAAGCATCTGACAAAATCCAACACACTTTCATGATAAAAACACTCAACAAACTAGGAATAAATGAGGACTACCTTAACTTAAAGGGAATCTACAAAAATCCCACAGCTATCATCGTACTTAGTAGTGAAAGACTGAATACTTTTCACCTAAAATTAATACAAGACAAGGACAAGATGTTAGCTCTGACCACTTTCAACATTGTACTAAAGCTTCTAGCAAGGCAATTAGGCAAGAAAATGAAATAAAAGACATCCAAATTGGAAAAGAAGTAAAACTATCTTTACTTGCAGATAACATAATTTTGTTTACAGAAAATGCTGAGGCAGGCATCCTCTAAAAAAATTATATGAACTAAAACAGGTTCATCTAGGTTGCAGGGAACAAGACAACGTCAACATATAAAATTCTATTGTCTTTCTATACACTAGCAGTGAATGATCCAAAAAATGAAATAAAGAAAGAACTTCCACTTTCGGAAACAGTTTAACAAAAGAAGAATAAAATTTACATTACGAAAACTACAAAACATAGTTGAGAGAAATTAAAGAAGTACTACATATATGGAAATAAATGTTCATGAATCAAAAAAGTTATTATTGTTAAGATAACAATATTCCCCAAATTGAAATACAGATTCAACAAAATCCCTAAGTAATTCCTCAATGTTCTTTCCCACCACCAGAAATTGACAAGCTGATTCTAAAAGCAAAATGTAAATTCAAGAGACCCAAAATAGTCAAAACAATCTTGAAAAGGAAGAACAAAGTCGGAAGACTCACACTTCCCAATTTTAAAAGTTAATATACAAAGTACAGTAATCTAGACCGTGGTACTAACGCAGTCATTGACATACAGATCCATGATACAGAAGTGAGAATCCAGAAAAAAACCTTCACATTTGCGTTTAGCTGATTTTCAACAAGGGTGCAAAAGCAATTCACTGGAGAAAAGTTGGTCTTTTCAACAATAAGAACATTGATCCATACCTTGCCTTATACAAAAACTAACTCAAAATGAGTATTAGACCTAAATGATTTTTACCTGATGATTAAAAGTACAAAGCTTCTTAAAGAAAAAAGATTATCTTTGTGAACCTGGGTTAGATCAAGATCAAGATTTCTTAGATAAAATTACAAAAGTACCATCCATAAAAAACTGGTAAATTGGATTTCATAAAAATCTAGAATCCCTATTTTGAAAGAAACTGTTTAAAAAAAAAAAGCCACAAACTACGAGAAAATACTCACAAATCTGACACAAGCCTTTTAACTAGAATACATAAAGAACTCTCAACTCAAAACAAGAAAACCCAAATTAAAAAAAAAAAAGGTAGACAAAGATTCAAACATACACAACACCAAAGAAAAGATGGATGATGGCACATAAGCACCTGAAAAAATGATAAACATCATTTGTCATTAGGGAAAATGCAAGTCAAAACTACAATGAGTTATATCACTACACATCTATTAGAATTTCACAAATTAAAATGACTAACCATACTGAGTTGGCAAGGACCTGGAGCCACTGGTACTCAACATACACTGTTGGTGGGAATGCAAAATTATATAACCACTTTGGAAATAGCTGGGCAATTTTTTAAAAAGTTACATGACCTAGCCATTCCTACTCCTAGGTATTTATTAAGAAAAATGAAAGTATGTGTCCATACAAAAATTTATTCACAAACGTTTATAGCAGTTTTATTTGCAATAGCCAGAAACTGGAAACAATCAAAATGCCTACCAACACATAAATGGATAAACTGTGGTATAACCATAAAATGGAAAACAATAAATGGAAATGAATTATTGATAAGCAACAATAGGACTAATCTCAAAATAATTCAGGTGTTTGAGAACTAAAACATGTATAACTTAGAAAAAAAATCACATACAACCTTGATCATTTCTGATCAGAACTTTGTCTCCAAGTTTAACAATCAAGCTCCCCAAGTCAATTTCATTGAGTTTATACTTTTAATACATCCCCAACCAATCTCAACAATTTAATTCCTTAAAATAAAAAGTAAGACATAAAAAGTCAAAAGTAAAAGTGAAAAAAGTACTATAAACCTTTTCTTTTTATTTCATCATGGTCAAATTCCCAAGTTACATTAAAGTAATGAACATAAAGACAAAAACAAGCTATGACTAGAGATATATAAAGAAAATGTCTATTTAATTTATAACATTTTCAAATTTGTAAACCATTTTTACTCTCTGTGCAAATAGTTTAATACCTTAAGAAATAAATGTATTAATCAATGTATTCTTAATACTTCTCTCTCATCATTTTAATGTGTAACTCCACTATTAGGAAAATAATTTAGATATTTTACATTTGTTGATATTTTTCTCTCCATTTGATTCTAATTGTTCTATCAATTTCATTCTAAGTCTAAGAAACAATAAGAAATTGAAATAATGCACTTACGTCATTACTTCCTTTAGTGACCCAATAGCTTTTTCTAGAGTGCTTTTGTCAGGATTTTCTTCAGCCGTATGCTTCTTAAGATCTGTAATAATATAATGTTTTTTCCATGATTAACAAAAATTCAGTGGTTTTCCCATCTAAGACTTAAAAATGCTATCTGAATAGATATACGCTGATAATTTTTAAAGACACTATCTAACCTTTACTTTAAAAGAAACATTCATGCAATGTTCCCTTAAGAGCTCTCTTCTTACTATTGCCTAAACTTTCAGAATACATAACACAAATTTTCTTACATTTCTATCTCAATTCCCTTCTAGTAAAGCTTGGGGACTTCTAGATTTCTTAAACTCTCTCCATAGTGCCGAATGAAAACACATGGTCCTCAATTAGTTGAGAAATCATTATATATGTTATACTTCATACCGGCGCCCATGACTCCATCACAGAGAGCATTCGGTGTCCTTAAAAGAAGAATCCTGCTTAGGTTCATGGGATGCTTACACTTTGACTCTTCTTACCCAGGTTGTTCATAATGTTCCCTAAGCCATCTTTCGCCTAATGGTTCCGTAGTACTACTACACCCACCTAATCTTTTAAGTGAAATGATAGAATAAAGGCTCAGAAATCAAGTTCATTTTAGTCATGACAATATTTGATGGATTTCTACAAGTACTAATGAAACAATAATGAAGAAAGCAAAAAAATACAATGCTTTATAAAGTTAAAAGTTTCCTTGTTCATATATTCTCCTTATAATCTATAAAATAAGATAGCTTTTGAAGACCGGGGGAAATCATTTTATAAACTAGTAATTCTAAACTACATTAGATAAACTTAAAGAGAACAAAAATTGTCAATCTTTTGGTTAGTACTGTAATTCACATGTTAACCAAAATATTTTAAAGAAAAAAATAGATTAAACAGTCACAAAATTAGCCTCCTCGTCAGCTATACCTACTACTATAGTTAAGGTTTGGGGACCAAAATGCTGTATTACAGATTGTTTCCTGTTTGTAATATAATTTTCACACTAAATTTTTATATAAAAACTGACACTATCCTAAAAATATTCACTACTTTAGCAGCTAAATGTAAAGGCATATTCATATGCTTGTCTTTTACTGAAGGCAAAATTTATTCATAAAAATTAACTCTCAGCTGTAAAACTCCCTTCCGCTGACATCTGTAGTTTAAGTTCTAAAATAAATGAATGCACAATTCAAGAGTTTTCTGCACTAAGAAAAAGAAAAAAAGTAAGCATAAGACCAAGTATACATAACCTAAGATTCAGAAAAGAACCAAATAACTTGAGATAGATGAATATCTTGTCTTTTGATTTTGTGGGTGAATGTTACGTTTACATGGATATAAATCGATTTTGAATTAATGACACACCATCAAATGCAAAAAGACTTTCAGTAGGGAGATAAAAAGTACAATACTAGTGAATATAATTGATATCAGAACAAATACAATATTTTAGGCCAGAGTGAATTTTCATAGCACCAATAAATAAGATTATTCACGAAGATATTTTTTATGCCAAAGATATAAGCTTTAATGCTGAAATCTAAAAAAACTATGAAAAGAAAAAGAATTTCAAGTTTTTTAGAACAAAACAATTCCATAAAAACATCCATGGATGTTTTAGTCTAAAAACAGATCAGAGAAGTACCATTCAAAAGTAACGCAACACTGGGTAACCTCTGGACTGGTCTGATGAGAAGTTCAACAAGGCTTTGCCGTCCACATTCTGGTTTAGCCTGGTTTATCTGAAAGGAATTAATTTATTCAACAATTTAAAAATAAGGTTTTCTGCAAACATTAGATACCCTTATTAGATTACACCTTATCATTAGTGCCCTGATAAGAATAGGAGAGGTGAGATGGCTGGCAATTGTTCTCTGGCAGATTAATGAGGCTGAATAATCTCCCAGGACCTGAAATGAACTCCTGGCCAGCCAAGGGTTAACATCTTAAACAGAAGTTGAGTTCGTTTACAGACTACTATATAATTCATCTTAAGTCGCTCTTAAGCCTATCTAATTCACAAGAAAAGGTTTTAAAGTATTAATTATGCTGATAACATTGGACAAACAAAGTAAGGCACTTGTAAGGGAAAATAATCATTAAAGGCAAAACAAAATACCCCTGGAAAATTATCAGGTGTTTGAGAACTGAAACACATATAACTTAAGGAAAAAACAAAAATCACATACAACCTTCTCATTCACTTAGCTGCCTCCTGGACCCTGCTACCTAATATGTCAGAGCTTCTGAAGTTAAACATCACTACCACTCTCCCGTACAGCTAAAGTTATAGGAAAAACTAATGTGCTCTTACATGGATACATTTTTTTCTAAAAGTCTAATTTTAATGAACTCCTTCAGAAATTATTCTCAGATTTTTATCTGAAAGAATGTACATTACCTTCAGAAAAGCATGAAATCTTGGTTTCTGTTTTTCACATTTAATAATTGTTTCCTTGCTCATTTCAAAGAAGTTTACAAAGGGAGGGTAGGTTTTTACCAAATCTTTTGACTAGGAACAAGAAAGAAAAAAAAAATGAAAAACATTAATTTGTACTGCATGTCACCCTTAGACAATGAAACTTAAAGGAGAATAATCAGTAGTCACAATCTGACATATTGAATGCAAAAGTTTAAAATAAGTTTCTTCTCAAGTTAAATACAGAAATTTATTTTATAAACTTCTCACTAATGAGTGAGTTAATTGTTAAACAAAATGCCTCAAATGGTACACACAGTCTAAAACTTGAAAAGCAAATAAAGACCCTGAAAGAAACAAAAGTATATTAAAGCTTATTGAATTGATATAAACATGACAAGATTAAAAACTTCTACAAATTTAATTTACGACAAAGGAAACAAGACATGCAATGGAGAGAGTCTCTTCAATAAATGGTGTTGGGAAAACTGGACAGCCAAATGCTAAAGAACAAAACTTACACAATACATAAAAATTAACTCAAAATGGATTAAAGACTTGAAGGTAAGACCTACAACCATAAAATTCCTAGAAGAAAACATAGGAGGTTAAGCTCCTTTACGTAGGTCTTAGCGATGTTTTTGTGGATCTGACTCCAAAAGCAAGGGAAAACAAAAACAAAAATAAACAAATGGGACTACATCAAACTAAAAAGGCATCTGCACAGTGAAGGAAATCACCATCAAAATGAAAAGGCAACCTACTAAATGGGAAAAGATATTTGCAAATCATACATCCTATAAGGGGTCAATATCCAAAATATATACAGAAGTCATACAATTCAACAACAAAAAAATAACCGGATTTAAAAAAAAAGGGCAGAGGACATACAGATGGCCAACAGGCATATGAAAAGATGTTCAACATTATTAATTATTAGGGAAGTGCAAACCAAAGCCACAATGAGAAATTACCTCACGCCTGTTAGAATGACTATTAACAAAAAGACAAGAAGTAACAAGTGTTGGCAAGGATGTGGAGAAAAGGAAACCATTGAACACTGTTGGTGGGATTGTAAAGTGGTGTGGCAACTATAGAAAACAATATGGAGATTCCTCAAAAAATTAAGAATAGAACTACCATCACTCCTGGGTATGTAGCTGAAGAATATGAAAACACTAACTCAAAAAGATATATGTACCCCTATGTTCATTGCAACATTGTTTACAATAGCTGAGATACAGAAACAACCTAAGTGTCCATCAATGGATGAATGCATAAGGAAGATGTGTGTGTGTGTGTGTGTGTGTGTGTGTGTGTGTGTGTGCGTGTGTGTAATGGAATGTTATTCTGCCATAAAAAATGAAATATGATCATTTGCAACAACATGGATGAAGCTTGAGGGCATAATGCTAAGTGAAATAAGTCAGAAAGAGAAAGACAAATAACTGTATGATTTTACTCATATGTGGAATCCAAAAATAAAACAAACAAACAAAAAACACAAAAATATTTATAGATACTGAGAAAAGATTGGTGGTTGCCAGAGTAGAAGGGCTTAGGGGGTTGCTGAAAAGGGTCAAGGGGTCAATTGCATGGTGATAGATAATTAACTAGTCTTTTGTGGGGGGTCATCACTTTGTATTGTTTACAGTTGCTTAGTTATAATGTACACCTAAAATTTATATAATTTTTGAAAAAGTCAATAAGTTCAGAATATAGCAATTAGAGTTGATCTATGCAGAACCTAAGAATATGCTATTATTTATTAAAGGATCCAAACCATCATTAAAATATCAATTATATTACCCAAAAATGGAAACAAGAGAAAGAAAAATGTCTTGACTAATTATGGAGACTAACAGGTATCAAAAAGATATGTGACATTAATTTGCATATCTGGAATTCTCAACCAACCAGAAAAAACATCTATGAAACTATATAGTAAGGATGGAAATTATTAATAGATGGCCTCAGAATACAAAATAAATGTGCCAGAACCCAAGGCACTGAAACGTATAAATCATATTCAAAGAGACAGAAATTCGTAAATCCTATTCACAGCACCTCATTCAAAATGAAAAGAAGATTTTATTAGAAAAACTTAAATTACGTGGTTTTTATCCTAAAGAGAAGCAGTTCATTAGGAGCTTTTATGCAGAACAGACACAATGACAGCAAAAAGTGATACCAACTAAGGAAAGAGAAATAAAAACTTATAGAACATTTGTTAAAAAATGATTAATCTATGGCCATTTATGAAAGTCAAATAACTTGATATATAGTAAAACAATTATAGCACAGAATGACAATTAGTGTTTCTAATGATGACCTTGAGCTATTGAGAAAGTGTTAAATCGTATATTTTACAAACAACACCGTCAAAGTTTGAAAAGTTTTTAAAACAGGTGACTTTCATTCCGTCAGTTCCTTGAAGAGATACTTTAATCTAAAAACTTTACAAAGAAATAAAATACTTACATATTTAAGAAAGATGTCGCCAATGCTTTTGCTGTCATCCCAATTAACAATAAGGTCTTCAAGATCATCCTGAAAGAGTGCAAATTACAACATTTAAGACTCAACTTGACAACCCCTTAAACATCATTTAATATTTTCAAGATGATTTTGTGAAAGTACTTCACAAAGTGTCTTAATTTGATGTGCAAAACAGTATCACATTCTTTCTCAACAAGGAATTAACTAATTTTTAACATGAGAAAAATATCCTTTGAAAAATAATTAAGAAAATATATAGTGTCAAGTCAATAAGACTAAGCCTAACTTCCCAACATGATGTGATAGTTCAACATCTTATTAACTACAAAGCTGATTGGCATTGTTTATTATAGAAACTACTTTCAATCCTGTTGCTGAAGCATATCATTTAACATCAGCCATTAGAAACTGCAGTCTACAATAGGGGTCAACAAACTTGACTTAAAGGGCTAGATGGTAAATATTAAGGCTTGAAGGCCATATGGTTTCTGTCACAATATTCAATTCTGCCCTTGTAGAGTGGAAGCAGTCATAGACACCATATAAACAATTGAGTGTGGCTGTGTTTCAATAAAACCTACACCAAAACAAGCAAAGCTTTACTAAAATCCAAACCTGGCTGGATTTAGTTTATTGACCATAGTTTGCTAAGCCCTGGTCTATAAATCTCCTCAATAGTCATACTAAAATATTACATATTTGTAAAAATTTAGAAGACATTTAAAAACTTTATAATAAAACGCAAATCAGATGAGAAAATGAAATGCCAAGAAATGATATGCATTAAATAAAATTCTAAAAGTGACATTAAAAAGTAGAAATTAATACATTAGCTCTTTTATACCAGAGGTTCTCAAAGTGTCATCTGCAAACCACCCAGCACACCTTTTAGTGGGATCCACAAGATTAAAACTATTTTCATTACAATACTAAGGCATTATTTGACTTTTTCACTCTAATTCCCTTGCAAGTATTCCAGTTTTCTAGAGATTACATAATTTGTGATACTGCAACAGACTGAATTAAGAAGTAAATATGAGAAATAGTCTTCTATTAAGCTGGACAGTAAAAAAGTAAAACGCTTCTCACTATTTCTTTTTTGGAAATTAGTTATTTTTTATAGAGAATATGTTATTTATGCTACGATATAATGAGTTATTATTACTTTAAAGCATTAACATATAGTTTTAAAATTGGATATCCACATACAAAAAGATAAAAACTTAAACCCTCACCTCACCCAAAAATTAACTCAACATGGACTGTAGACCTAATTGTAAAAGCTAAAACAATACAACTAAAGGAAACACTTTGGATTAGGCAAAAATTTCTTAGATGTGATCGTAAAAGGACAGTACATAAAAGAAAAATAAATAAACTGGACTTCATCAAAATTAAAAACGTTTGGACTTTACAGGTACCATTAAAAAATAAAAAGACAAGCAACAACAGACTGGGAGAGAATATCTGCAAAACGCATGGCTGATAAAGGACTTGTACCTGCAATTTATAGAGAACCCTACATAAGACAACAAACAATCCAATCAAAAACTGGACAACAGATCTAAGCACACATTACACTAATGATAGTATACAAATGACTAAGAAGCACATGAAAAAAAAGCTCAACATCATTAGTCATTAGAGAAAAGCACATAAAAACCACAATGAGATACACTTCACATCCTAGAATGGCTATTTAAATAAAAAGATACGTATTGGTGAGAATGTGGAGACATTTGAACATCACACATTACCAGTGAGAATGTAACATGATGTAAAAGCCTGGCAAGAAGAAAAATTTTAAATATGACCCAGCAATTCCACTCCTAAATATCTACGGAGGAAAAATGAAAGCATGCCCACACAAAATTTGCACACAATGTTCATAGCAACATTATTCATAACAGTCAAAAGCTGGAAACAATCTAAATTTCCATCAGTTGGTGACAGGATAAAGAAATGTGGCATAGCCATATAATGGACTATTATTTGGCCATACAAAGGAACATACTACTAGCATGTTACATCATAGATGAAATTAAAAAACACGTTAAGTGAAAGAGGCATGACTTAAGACATCACATACTATATATTTGCATTTATATGAAAATTCATAGATACAAAGTAGATTAGCGGTTGCCTGGAGCTGGGGATAGGAATGGGGATTAGCTATAAACAGGCACGAAGGATCTTATGGGAGGAGATAAAAATGTTCCAATATGGGTTTATGGTGACGGTTGCATCACTTGGCAAAGTTATTAAAATCACTGAATCATACATTTGTTTCAAATGTTTCATGTGAATTTAAAGACATGTGAAATGTACCTCAATGAAGCTGTTTAAAAACTGATGCATCTTAAAAAATATTTTTAAATTTTCTTTTAATTTCAAATACAGTTAAACCCACATGAAAGTTCCTCAATAATTTCTAAGGATAGAAAAGGATCCTAAGACCAAATAATTTAAGAACCACTCTCCTACACTAGCAGATTCAGAGAAGTTCAAACGGAGAAAAAAATTACTTCTGAGAGCATAAAAGTTAACTGAAAGCAAGAATACTTTCATAGCCCACAAGTCAAGAACTAAGATTTAACTATTTGAAATTATACTTGAAAGCAGCAAAAGGAGAAAAAGATTATAAATAAGACTAACTTTGGGTCAACATAATACAGTGGATTCTGGCACTAACTAGCTAGTGTTAAATACTGGCTCTAGGGTTTCTTAGTTCTCTGCCCTTGGGTAAGCTACTTAACCTATTAGTGCCTCAATTTCCTATTATGAAAAATTAGGAGGGTAATGATTCCTGTCTCATAAAGGATTAAATTAGTCACTACTTGTATAGCACTTAGAAGAATCCCTAACAGATGGTAGTATTCAATAAGTTGTTAACTATATTTTCCTATGTATTTAATATGACAGAGGAGAAATATTTGGAAACCTGTGGTGCAAAAGAGAAAAAAAACTCATAGCTCTGACAATATAATCTAGTGGTATGTTTTTAAAGTAAAAAACTACAGGATGGCTGCATATACTTATATAAGAACATTGCTACCAGGAAACAAAATAATTTCTAGGCACTCTAAAAAATAGTCTACTCTGTTTCTGGTTAACCTTTAATTCTTAATGTTTGTTAATTAAATACAGATTTCTGCCTTAACTCTTAGCTCAGGAACTAAGTAATAAAGGAACTAATAAGGCTTAGAGAGATTAAGTAATCTCCCTCGAATCACAGTTGTGAACCAGTATTCAAACTCAGGTTTGTCTGACTTCAGAGCCCATGTCATTCCACTTAATCCATATACCACAGTGCCTCACCATTAGAAATGAGGAGTTAGTATAATTTTTAAACTTGAAACCAGCTAAAAACAACTAAGAGTTTAAATATTGGTAATCCAACTTTTCAGAAGACGCGTAAAGAATTATGTTACACATCAGAAACAGAAGAGTGATAATCATCTTCAAAGCTCCAATAAATCAGCTAACATGGTTTTCGGAATTTGTGATCCTATACACATAAAAAGTGTAACTTTTTATATTAAAAGGAGACTTTGCACTCCTAGAATGGCTAAATGACTGACATAAATTCAAACTGATCTACAAATTAGTGGTAGAACACCAAGATGAAAACCTACTTGCCGGGCCAGCCCAGTGGCTCGGGTGGTTGGAGTGGCCATGCTCCTAATGTCGAGAGTCGCCGGTTTGATTCCCACATGCACCAGTGAGCTGTGCTCTCTACAGCTAAGACTGTGAACAATGGCTCTCCCTGGAGCTGGGCTGCCATGAGCTGCCATGAGCTACCATGTGCTGCCAGGAGTGGCCGGCAGCCGACGAGAGCTGCCGTGAGCTCCTGAGTGCAAGGTGCAAAATACCAGCATGGGCCAGGGAGCTGTGTCCTACACAACTGGACTAAGAAACACTGGTTTGAACCGGAGTGCGGGGGAAGGGGAGGCACAAAAAGGGTGAGGGGGAGAGAACCTACTTGCCTTCTCATTCTACTGTTAGGTCTCTCAGAATTTCTTATGCAACAAGTAACATTCCAAGAATACTTTCCACTTTAAATATTCAGAACCCTAACTAATATATAAGTATAAACCAGCCTGAGACTCTAGTTTTCTAAGTTGTTTAGAAAAATAAAGATTCCTAAAAGAATAAAACAAAATTTAAAAAGGAAAATTCCTTCAGAATTCACGTCAGATAAAGAAATAACCGAAATATAATCAAGGATTTTGATAAAATACAAAATAAAAGCATTTGATAAACTGCATTTTTATTAACTTATAGATTTTTATATTTTTGTTTCTAATGTGCATTAAAGTCAAAAGTAATTTAATGTATTTGTTTGAAACTTTTCATAATTCAGATTAATCTCTGTACTGAAATATGGAATAAACATTAACATGGGTTGTTTTGAGGAGAAAACTGATCAGTTTTGCTCAAGCACCATGTAGGAAAAATAAGAGGAAATAAAACTAAACTACTTTTAGGAGTAGTTTAATTACTTTACTAAACTAATTTACTATGAGAAATTACTTTACTATGTGAGGTTGATACCTGGAAATCATAGACCATTTAAAAAAAATCATTAAAAAGAGACTAGCACTGTCTTATTTAATTTTAGCATTTATCTGATTATAAATAAAGAATTGAATAAAATGATTTCTAAGTCCCTTCCAGCTTCAGTTTTTGAAACAAACCGAAACAAAACAAAAACATACAACCCAAAAGGAACAGCAGAAAAATAATACTAGCAACCATATGTCTCTATAGAAAAGACTTAGTAAGGCCTTAATTCCTTATATTCAGGATGAATTGAAATCAAAAGATAGGCAAACAACAAACATTAATAAGGCACTGGAACAAAGAACAAATCATTTGAAGGAATAAATAAGAAGTTTAACCTTGAAAAATCATAATAAACATACACAATCGAAAAGAATTAGTATGCCAGTTAACTCAGTTGGTTAGAGTGGGATGCTAGTAACACCAAAGTTGCCGGTTCGATCCCCGCATGGGCCAGTGTGAGCTGCGACCTCCACAACTAGATTGAAACAATTAACTGATTTGGAGCTGATGGGTCCTGGAAAAACCCACTTAACATAAATAAAAGTTTAAAAAAAAAAGAAAGAGAAAGAATTACTATGAACCAAACATATACAAATTTACCTTTATCTTAGTGTGAACATCAAAGATATCTGGGATACTACCAAAAATAGTCTTAATCTCCTCTGGTGCAAGGATAGGCCCACCACGTTGTCCTTCCTCTTCCAATGGTACTTGAAACAACTAAAAGGCAAAAAAAAATAAAATAAAATAAAAAAATAAGTAGATTTTGAGAAAAGAAAAAAAAAGCTAACATAGACAATGATAAAGGAAAGATGAGATGTTGATAAAAAAAAGTTTTTAAAAATACTTCTCCCTAAATTTGAGACCTTTTGCTCATAACATTTTCACAGTTCTACAAAATTACTAAAATATATGTTAGTGCGATACAAGAATAACTTTTATTTTTATACAAGTTATTAAGGAAGAAAGCAATAAGTATTCTAGTTACTAAGGAAAAAAAGCAATAAGCAATCAGTTATTTCCAGATATAAACTTACTATAAGTACTAAATGTTTTGAAATGGTAGCACAGAACCTTGATTTAGGGGAAAGAGACAAGATTTGAAGCTAGAAGACCTGTTTGTATCCATGTTGTTGCCTGTATCAATCTGAAAAAATAAAAAATAAAAAGGTCCTAGAACTAATAAGTGAGCATAGCAAGGTCACAGGATACAACGTGTGCACATACATGTGCACACACAACATACATACACACAGACACATCAATATTTCTATGTACCAGTAAGGTACAAATGGAAATCAAAATTTAAAAAGTATCATGTACAGTATAAAATGACAATATTTAAGTATAAATATATAATGGGTCCTTGAATAACACTGTTTCATTCAACATTGTTTCCTTATAACCCTGATGAAATACCCTACGAACTTAACTGTTATTTATATCAAATAGCCTATGGTAAAACTGGTCTCATTATACATCGTTTCGCTTAAAGTCACAGAATCTATGGAAGACATTAAGTGACGACTTACTGTAATAAAACATGAACATGATGCTGAAAACTAAGGATGCCAATGAAGGAAATCAAAGATCTAAATAAATGAAGACATGGTCATGGATTAAAAGACTCAATACAGTAAGATATGTCGATTCTCCCACAAATCATCCTATAGATTTAACCCAATACCGATAAAAACTTCAGGGCTTTTTGTAGATAAAGAAAACCTGATTATAAATATGTATATGGAAAGACAAAGGAAGTTCTCAGTATAAAGCTGCAACATTCAAGACTGTGTGGTATTGGTGAAAGGAGAAAAATACAAAATCAATAGAAGAAAATACAGTACAGAAACAAACCCACACATATACGGCCAAGTAATTTCAACAAAGGTGCAAAAGCAGTTCAGTTGAGGAAGGCTAGTTGTTCAAGAAATGGTACGAGAACACCATTTACCATAGGCAAAAAAATAAACCTCAGCCTACATATAACCTTATAATCTTATAGAACCTAGATATAACCTTATAGAAAATAAATATAACCTTACAGAAAACTCAAAATGGATCCTAGACCTAATTATAAACCTACAACTATGAAATGATTAAAAGAAAACATGAGAGAAAATCTGTGACTTAGGCTTCAGCAAAGATTTTTAAAATATGAAATCAAAACTATGACCAATAAAAGAAAAATACTGATAAATTGGACTTCATCAAAATTAAAAACTGTTTTATCAGCAAAAGACTTAGAATGAGAAGACATGCTATAGACTAGGGAAAAAAATATTTGCAAATCACATATCTGACAAAGGATTAGTACCCAAAATATACAAAAAAATTCAGGAAGGAAACAAGCTAATTGAAAAGGGGCAAAATCCTGAACAGTTATTTTAACAAAAAAGATATATATATGTCAAATAAGAACAAGAATACATCATTAGTCATTATGGAAATGAAAATGAAGGCCACAGTGAGATATCACTACAGACCTCTTCAAATGGCTAAAATAAAAAAAAAAACTGATAATTATCAAGCAACAGTATGAATGTGAGCAAATGGAACTCTTGCCTATTGCTGGTGGAAATGCAAAACTGTATAGCCTCTCTGAGAAAAGCTTGACAGTTTCTTATAAAGTAAAACATTACTTACCATATGATCCTACAATCCCACTCTTGAATATTTATCCAAGAGAAATGAAAATTTATGTTCATATAAAACTTGTACATAAATGTTGATAGCTCTATTCATAATTGCCCAAGACTGCAAACAACCCAAATGTCCCTCAATGAATCACAGACAAACAAACTGTGGTACATCCATACAATGGTACACCACTCAGCAATGAAAAGGATCAAACTACTGATACACACAAGTTAGAAGAACTCAAAGTCTAAAAGAAGCCAGCCTCAGTAGGCTATATACTGCATAATTCCATTTATATGACATTTTCAAAAAAAGAAAATTATAGATCAATGGTAACCAGGAGATGAAGTGAGGAAACGGTGTTACTTATAATAAAGGAATAGCACCAGGAATTTTTGGGGGGAATGAAAATGTTCTGTATCCTGATTTGGGTGATGGCTATAAAAATTTTCACATGCTAAAATTCATAGAACTGAACAAATAAAAAGTCAATTTTACTGTATGATAATTTAAAAAGTAAAATTTTTAAATGTCAATTTACTATTCAAAGTAAAAATAATAACGTATTGTTGGGTTCTTAACATATGTAAAAGTAAAATAAATGACAATAATAAAACAAAGGTCAAGAGAGGATAAATGGAAGTTAAAAAAATGTATAAAAAGAAAGTACATTATAAATAGTATGAAACTACATTATGATCACAAATAGTATTTTTAAGAACTACAGTTCTACAACCATTTATTCTCCAAATACACACACACACACACACACACACACACACACACATTCAGGGCTTCCATTTCTCCAGGTATAGTGAACCCTACCTGCTGAAAAACAACTGAAAACACTGAAGTAAGAAAAACCTCTTCCTAAATACACCTATAAGCTGACAAGAAAGTGAAATACCTTCAAAGGCCAAAATCTAAGTAAAAGTAGGGAGTTGAGTACTAAAACCAACTTTTGTCCCAAGGACAATTGCCTGAACTGATGAACATTAAGCTTCACCTCAAAAGCCTCAGTGGGTACAAAAGACTAACACAAAACCTAGTTTCCAAACTGCTATCAACTTTCACTCAAGTTAAAAATGTATATAACCTATGACAGAAATTCCAGGTTTTTACCCAGAACCTGTTCATGAGGAGACATGAATAAGAGTATCCACAGCAGCACTATTAATAATAGTAAAAAAACAAACAAAAACAAAACACTAAAACTTAACATAACTCCAGTGTCCATTAAAAACAAGTTAAATAAACTGATTTATTCACAGGACAATGAATTACAGCTACAAGCAACAACACAGATGTGTCTTACGAACATTTCTCTCAAATGAAAAAAGTGAGTCACTAAAAACATACAAATATGGCTATATGTATACAGTTTGTTTTCCTACACATATGTGATAGATCTATAAGGGGAATGATAAGCACAAAATCCCAGATAATGATTATCTCTGAGGGAAGGCAAGAAACACAGTATAAGTTTCAAAGATATTTGTAATCATTCATAAATATTCCTTTATCTAATCAACATTTAATTAAAAATCCTAAACAAAAATATTCAGACAACCAAAATACATCAAGGTTCATTAAAAATCTCTCAATAGTATTAAGATATTTTAAACCATCCTAAAATAGATCTGTGTTTGCTTTATTCCCCAATACAAAATTAGGGCCAATAAGTATTGATTCTACCTTTCCAATATTTCTTAAATCAATCATCTTTTCATTGTCACTGATACTATCATAAATTCAGGTCCTCATAATCTCTAACCGAAACAGTTCAGCAGTCATTTCAATAACCTCTAAATCATGCTCCTTGCCTCCACAAATTCCCCTCTTTAATATTTCCTTCAAAGTGAACCAAGTTATCTTTCTAAAATGCAAGGCAGATGATGTCATCTTCCCCTTCCCATCAAAATTTCTTTTATAGCTTACAGATGACACAGTCTCCTCGGGTCTTGAATAGGCAGTATGAGCTCTCACCGTACCCATACCTCGTTCCCTAGCATAGTCCCCTGAAGCCACCCTAAACTCTAATTCCCCTAGACTACTCAGATTACCATGAATAATATACATTTACAATCATCTGTGTGGTTTGCAAAATCTCAAATACACTTCACACCCATATTCTTTGCATGTACTAATGAGACTCATACTTTAACATTCACTTCAATTTTTTCTTCTTTATGATGCTTTTTCCAACGTTCAACCCATTGAAAATTCCAGCCCAGCACCTTCCCTAAGCAGGAAAGGAGTAAAACTCACCTCACAAATCTCCAAATACCTTAAGTAAACCTCGCTCATAATGCTTCTAACCTTCCAATAGGTTATTAAAATTTGGTGTGTGTATTTTATCTCCTCTTCCAGTCTAAGCTCCTTTAAAGCAAAAATCCTCTTTGAACTCCTGCCACGATATTAATTTATAATATTCTGGAATATTATACATTATATTACATATTATTATATGTACATATATAGTATAATAATATTTTATACTCTCCCATGTTATAATATATTCTAGATATTCATTTAATTTGGGGGTTAAATTAAGTTATCCCAAATCAAATTTCAAAAACAAATCAGTCCTAAAATAAAACGTCAAGAAAACGCTATCATGAAGTTAGGCCACAATCCTTTAAATAAAACCTTAAGTGAGTTTATATATTAAACATAGTGGTATAAAATTTTCTCAACAGTTTAATAATTCCAAGGGCTTTTCAAAAGGAGTTCTGGTGAATTTAATTCATATGCAAATTAGGACTCTGAAACTCCAGTGCATTTACCATGGCCTGAAAGGATTTACATTTCTAGGTAATAAATACTACCAAAGTACATGAACAGTATATGCCAAAGGGATATTTTGCTACTCAACTACATTCAGCTGACTATAAAAATTTCAACAAGAAACTCATCCAGAATGATTTCCCTTGAGGAATAAGTGAAAAGCTGACTTAAAACAAGTAAAGTTTAATACAGCTGAGGGTCTCATAAAATCTTGACTACTGCTAAACAAATTAACTGTGAAGAATAACCTCTCCATGACTACCAACACAGAAGTCATTCCACTTCTTGCCCATGCATTTTACCAATGGGTAGGAAATACACAAGCAACTGAAAGCTATTTTATTGGTACCTAATGAGTTATATGAAGAATTCAAATACAAGTCAGTTAAAAATCAAACCTAAATCAGAAACTCACTATCATTTTTCTATTCAAAGACAAGTTTGGTGGTATTAACTTTATTTTCCTAACAAACTATCTCCTTCATTACCTAAACAAATTTATTCCTTCTTTCTAAATATTCCAAAATAATGTCCTATTATGTCTTTCAGAACCTTGAATTTCAGTTTATTCCTTAATATCTTCTTCAGTCTCATCCTACAAGGATTCATTAGAATTCTTTTTCTTCAGAAATAACTTCATAGTACATTTTAATATTGGTAAGCAATAAGTTAACATTTATTTATAACTAACCACTGCACACTTTAAGAAAACTTGACACACGAAAGAATTTTTTAAAAACATTACTGAAATATAGGTTGAGCCCTGCCCCTCCCAGTAAGCAGACTCAGGCTCTGTATCTTAATCTTCATCAACCTGGCTAACACTGTTTGCCCCACCCTGGTGATTCCCTGAGACCCTGCCCCATCCAACCTTCGGACCCACCCAAGCTGCTTTTAGCAGCTTTTCCATACAAACAGCCTGTCTTGGCTCGTACTGCAGACTTCCCTAAAATCTCTCAAAGGTCCCCCCCCAAAACATAAATAAAACCTTATGTGAGTTTAAATACTAAACATCTGGCCAAACAAGCAGCATCTAGCCTCAGCATAATCCATACTTCTTACTACGCAGCCCCACACACAGCTCTTGTGGCAGCCGGCCTCAGATCACAGCTTAGCCTCTCCCAGGCACTTCCAACATCAGCACAACTGGCAACCATTTACATGGTACTTTGTAGCTCATTCCAAGTGGCCCTGAGGAGGGCACAGGCAGCAGCTGACCTTGGTCTATTAACACAGCCCCTCCCAAAAGGCCCCAGAACCAACACAGCTGAGCACCACTCCAGACCACACCAGGACACCAGTCAACCACCTCCACATAAGACACACCCGTAGGGCAAACTAGGGAGGCATCAGAGCCCTGCTAAAGCAAATCTTGCTCCATAGGGTGAGCCCTGCACAACAGTTCCTCCACTCTAGTGATAACCAGTCCTCACAACCAATCAGCTGAGGATCAATCCCTCCCACTGACTAGAAAACAGCAACCAAGGCTCAACTACAACAGGAGGGCACACACAACCCACACAAGGGTCATACCTGGAGCACCCAGCTCATGTGACCAGGGAGCCACTGGTCCCCACAGGACACCTACTACATAAGGCCAAACTATTAAGACCAGGAGACAAAGCAGCTCTACCTAATACACAGAAACACACACAAGGAGGCACCCCAAATGGGGAGAAAAACGTGTCCCAAATGAATGAACAGAACACAACTCCAGAAAGAACTAAACAAAATGGATAAAACCAATCTACCAGATGCAGAATTCAAAACACTGGTTATTAGAATGCTCAATCTTAGTGACAACTTCAAAAGAGATAGGAAACATAAAAATGGAGATAGAAAACATAAAAAAGAAAAAAACCCCGTCAGAAAAAAAGAACACAATAACTGAAATAAATAATAGAGGGAATCAACTGATTAGATAAAACAGAGGATCAAATCCGTGAATTGGAAGATAAAGTAGCAGAAAACACCCAATTAGAACAGCAAGAAGAAAAAAAGAATCCAAAAAAATGAGAACAGTTTAAAGGGCCTCTGGAATAACAACAAGCGTACCAACATTCCCATCATTGGGGTACCAGAAGGAGAAGAGACAGGGCAAGGAATTGAAACCTATTTGAAGAAATGATGACGGAAAATTTCCCTAACTTGGCAAAAGAAATAGACACACAATCTCAGGAAGCAGAGTTCCAAATAGATGAAACCAAAGAGGCCCTCAACAAGACACATTATAATTAAAGTGCCACAGGTTAAAGACAAAGAGAGAATCTTAAAAGCAGCAAGAGAAAAGCAGTTGGTTACTTACAAAGGAGCTCCCATAAGACTGTCAGCTGACTTCTCAACAGAAATTTTGCAGGCCAGAAGGGATTGGCACAAAATATTCAAAGTGATGAAAAGCCATGACCTACAACCAAGAGTACTCTACCCAACAAGGATATCATTTAGAATCTAAGGACAGAAAAGTTTCCCAGACAAGAAAAAGCTAAAGAAGTTCATAACCACCAAACCAGTATAAAGAAATGTTAAAGGGACTTCTTTAAGAACAACAAAAGAAAAAGATAAAAAATATGAATAATAAAATGGCAATAACTACACATCTATCAACAATTACTTTAAATGTAAATGAATTAAATGTTCCAATCAAGACATAGGGTGGCTGAACGCATAAGAAAACAAGACCCATACATATGCTGCAATAAGAGACTCACTTCAGAGTGAAAGACACACAGGCTGAAAGTAAAGGGCTGTAAAAAGATATTTCACGAAAATGAAAACAAAACAAAAAACTGGAGTAGCAATACTTACACCAGACAAAATAGACATTAAAACAAAGGCTTAACAAGAGACAAATAGGGACCCAGATATCCCACTTCTAGGTATTTATCCTAAGAAACTCAAAACACTACTTCACAGGGACATGCGCATCCCTATGTTCATTACAGCATTACTTACAATATGGAGGCAACCTGGGTATCCATCAATGGATGAATGGATAAAGAAGAGATGGCACATATATATAATGGAATATTACTCAGCCATAAAAAATAAAAAAAAATGAAATCTTGCCATCTGCAACAACATGGATGGACCCAGAGTGTATTGTGCTGAGTGGAATAAGTTGAGACAGAAACAGACAAATGCCATATGATCTCATTTATATGTGGAATCTAAAGAATCTAAAAAATGAACAAACAAAACAGAAACAAACTCATTGATACAGAGGACATTTTGATGGTTGCCAAATGGGAAGTGGGTTATGAGTGTGGGTGAAAAAGGGGAAAAAAATTAAGAAGTACAAATTGGTAGTTACAGAATAGTTATGGAGATGTAAAATATAACGTTAAGGAATACAGTCAATAATATTGCAATAGTTATGTATGGTGTCAGATGGATACTAGATTAATTGGGGTGACCACTTTGTAAGTTATATGAATGTCTAATCACTATGTTGTACACCTGAAACTAATAATAATATTGTATATTAATGTAATTTAAAATTTTTAAAAATTATTTTATAAAAGCCAGTAGAAATTAGATAGATCCAAAAAAATTACTGACATCCATATTGTTATACTTCATTGCTATTGCTTTTTTCACACATGTACAGTTCTAGATAAAGCAATGACTCTAGAACACACACTTCCAGAAAAAGGTATCTATCACTTCCAAATATAGATACAAATGCAGTATCTTGACAAGGAACCTGCAATGCTCTGAATTAAACTCAGTCCCATCTATGATCATCTATTGAGGATCCTTCTCTCTTTAAAGTCACTCTAAAAAATGTTACTATTTCTGCATGAATAAAAGTTCCTGTTACAGTTATGGCATTTTCCTAACAACAGTTTTTGTCACACATTTTCATGTTTAATATCTGTGCTCAAATTCTATGCTTATGTAATTTTCTTGTAAGAAATAACACCTTTTAGATTTTTTACTCTGAAATAGTGGAACAGAAATCATTTTGCAACCACTCTTACCTGAATGATTGTGGCCAATATATTTACATAATTACTTTCAGTCTGATAGAGCTCTTTTGCAACTTGCCACCTGGCTGACTGCTTTGAAGGAACCGGAGTGGAATTTTTAGAAGACTTAGTACAAGACTTTGGTGTTTCTAAAAGGTAAAAAGGAGGAATGATTTAAAATGGAGGCCAGATATAAGTACCAAATACTGCACTGATTTAACAGAAAAAAAAAGGAAATATACCTACTCTTATAAATATACCACCATATGGACTTTTATTAAAGTAAAATTTCCTCTAAGATGAGGCCAGAAAAAAAAATAATTGTCAATAATATCCATGACTCCAAATTGACAGACATTTGACTAAATAAATGGCCTGTACTCTTTAAAAATGTCAAAGTCATTGGAAACAAAGATTGAGGAACTGTTCCAGATTAGAAGAGACTAGAGTGAAACAATTTAACTTGTGATCCTGGTTTGGATCCTAAAACAGAGAAAAAAGAACTTTTTCTTTTGCTAAAAGGACATTAGGACATTTGAGGAACAATTGGTCAAATCTGAAGGTCTGTAGAGTAGATTACAGTATTAATGTTAATTTCCTAATTACAATACTTATACTGTAGCTATACAAGGGATGTCCCTATATTTTGGGAAACACAAATTTATGTATTTAGAGGTAAAGGTACATTGTATCTGCAACTTACTCTCAAAACACTGCAAATATGAAAAATACATGTGTGTAGAAAAAGAGAGAATATGAATGAATGAATGTTAAAGCAAACACGGCAGAATATTTCCATTTGGGAAATCTGAGTAGAGTGTACAGGAATCTTTGTACTATTTTTGCAGTTTCTTTGCAATCTGAAATTATTTCAAAATAAAAAGCTTAAATAATAAAATGGAAAGCAACATATAGAAATATTTCAGTTAAAAAGATGGAAAAGGTTATGATTACACAATTACAACAATGGAAAGCTTTTCATATATATGAGGAAAACTTCCCTCAAAAAAACCCAGTATCAACTGCAAATTCTTTATTAGTTCTAAGTATCTTAACATAATATAAAAAATCTAGTCCAACCCAAAGTGCAGGGAGGATGCGTTAGGATATTTTATGTGTATTTCAAGGAAAATTCTAAGAAATGAAATTTTTTACAATCAATATGGTTAGAATATTTCAACACTGTATACAGAATCTCCTAATAGCAAATTTTTCAATAGGAAAAGGAATGCATAACATGTAATAGAATCACATAAAAAGAGACAACATAGAGTCCCAGTATATCAATTTTACTCAATGAAAAATAATTTTAAGCCTTTTTAAAACAATCATGTGTACTATGGAGTTTTGAAAGCTTTTTAAAGATAAAAGACGTCAAAGAACTTCCCACTTGCCATGTTATTTCAGGCTATTCTCACCAGACTGAGGAGCCTCTCCATCAAAAGTACTTTGGGGATGGGGGAAACTGACATATACTGACCTAATTTAATTATTGTGTCTAGACAGTAATCCACAAACTACAGATTCTATTATAAAGCGTATCTAATATATTAGTATAGTTGACATGTCTGGGCTTTTTTTCATGGTTCATCTTCCCCTTCTGTCCTGTAAATTACATACTCAAGCTTCAGTCCTTTCTGATCAGCTCTTCCCATCCAATTCCCATTGCATCCATAATTACAAAACCAGTAAATTCTCAGATCTATGTATCTAATCATAATCTCCTGTGCAAGCACCTGGTTCAACTTTTCCAAATGCCTACTGGACAGTATTACCTCAATTTAACCTGGATTTTCTCTAAAACTGCACTATCTTACTCCAAAATATAAACTCCCTATTTTTGCCAATGTAACATTTCTCCCGCTAATACTTTGAGATCATCTCTTCTTATTCCCCACCTATCACTCCATTCTATCAATATTTCCCCAGTGCTTCTTACTTTTCTTTCTAATCATCACTAACCCTAGTTCAGGGCCTGATCATCTCACGGCCCAAGCCACTGTAGATTACTTCATGGCCTGGCTATCTATAAACTACTTTCCTTCTAATCATTCTTCAGAATAATCCACTACAAATTACTTACTAAATGACTCTGCTGCTCAAGAGTTTCTAAAGTTCTTTGTTGATAACAATATAAAGTTCAGACATGCCAGTCTGATTTCAAAGTCCTCTAATATTAGGCCCCAATCAACCTTTCTAATTAAATATGACTCCTCCATACTCCAAGAAACCTGACCTATTCACTATTCCCTAAAAACTCAATTTGTATACTGTATTCTTGCTCCTCTTATATTCTCAAATCCACCTCAGTTTTCTGGGCCTACCAAAAAAATGACTTTCAACTCCTTCCATGAATATACAGTGAATGCTTACTCTGTACTAAGCACTGGGAATAAAGCAAAGAATAAGACTAAAAAGGTTCTTTTAAAGGTTACATGTTTGGTGACACGAATAAAGAAGTAAATAAAAAATATAATTTCTAACAGTGGTAACTATCACTGAAGACAATAATTAAGTAATCGGTTAGTGGGAAGGAATGGTAGAACAGGGACTTAGCTGTACAGAGAACCCAAGAGGATTTCTTTAAAGCCGACAGAGCCGAGAGCAAGTATAATGTTCCTGAGCTTGGGATGTAGTAGAAATATTCAAAGAATAATAAAGATAGTGTGACTGAAGCTCACAGAGTATTATTGGAAAGCATGATACCACACGAGGTTAGAGTAGGTGAGGAAGGATTACAAAGGAACTTGAAAGCTATGGTAATACGAAGCCTGAATGACTTTAAGCAGCGGAGTGGCATGATCTAACATATAGTTTTAGAGATACCTATAAGTGCTATGTGTAGAAAAGCAAAAATGGATAGAGAGAGACCATTTAGAAGACCCCTGCAATTTTCTAAGAGAGGCTTTGTACAAAAAAATAAATTAAAAAAAAAAGCTGATAAAGGAAAAATGGCAAAGGAATAGTGTTGAGAGTGGTAGAGTGAATCAAGAGTTCTAATTTGATTATGTTAAGATATGGCCAAGGGGGCATCAAGTAGTCAGTTAGATGGCGAAGATGACAAATTTTGGAGTCATCAGCATATAAATGTTAAAGCCACAGAATTAAATGACATAATTTATGGAGACGAAAACAAAGAAGAAACAATTCAGAAATAACATTCGGCATTTAGAGTTCGAGAGAGAAGTGAGGCAAAGGAGAATGAGAAATGAGTAGTGTACAAAAGCTAAGAGAAACAGCTGTTCACATGTTGAATGCTGTTGACTGCATCAAAACTGTCACTCTCCCCAGCGAGAACAATTTCATGTAGTAGGACTGAAGTTCAATTGGAATGGGTTGAAAAGACAATGAAAAGGAAACGAGACGATGAATCAAGGTAATTCTTTGAAGAATACTCATGAGAAAGGGAAGAGAAAAATGGGATAACAAGCGGAGTGTTACGAGGTCAAGGGAAGGTTTTGATTATTTCTTAAATCTAGAAAACACAACATATTTGAGTGCAGACTAAAAAACAAAAAAATAGAGGGGAAAATTGATGATCAACAGAGTAAGAGTTCATTGTAGAAGTCTTCCTGTATCAGTTGAGAACAAAGTGAACTCACTCTCCTCTGACTTCATTGTACCTATTTTCTCCACAATTCATGTGACATCTGTGATTTTGTTTAGCTAGTGCTAAGAATTTCCTCTTTGAAGAGCTCCATCACCTTCTAACTAGCTGTGTGACCCTAAACAAGTTACTTCTTTAACCTCAGTCTAGTCATCTGTAAAATAAGAGAAATAAAATCTATCTTATAAATATACAAAATATCAAAAGCACTTAGCATATAGAAAGCAATTATTAAATGGAAGCATTTGCATGTGCCTTTACTCCTCAGCTAGAACAAAAGTAAAAGTACAGCCTTTCATATTCACTACAGTACAGATTTATCTATATACTCTAATAATCATTCCATTCCACTAAATTTTAAAGATCAATTTGTAAAAATGTGAATTACCTCCATAGTTAACGCTAGACTCTGGTGTGTTGGAGATATCTAGGAGAGACCCTATAGAAAGGGAATGTTCAGCTGATGGGCGCTTACGGGGAGGAAAAGGTGACAAGTCTGTCTCTCTTGAAAGCTGAGCAAGTGTCTCTTTTAAACGACGTCTTTTGCGATTGCTGTTTGGAGTACTCAGAGAAAGCAGTGACACTGATTTCTTGAGCTCAGGTGTATTAGCCTACAATCAAAAGCACAAAAGCTCAGTTTTCCTTCCATGGTGAGACAGGAACAAAAGAAAAATGTTTATGAGTCTGACAAACTCTGGATTTTGCACAACAATTTTACAACTATATATTCTGCCAGGTAGTTCAGAAGCTTCATAAAACATAATAGTCGAGAGACCACTGTAATTGTCTAACCCTTAGCACCTCATTCTTTTTCTTCATGGCACCATCACCATTACATATTCGCCTGTAAGCGTGTTTACTGTCTATTCCCCCATTAGGCCATAAACTACAGAAGGGTAGGAACCATTCACATTTTGTTCACTGTATCCCTACCGTTTAACACAGTGCTAGATGTAGTGTTCTCCAGTATTTGTAAATAACACTTGATTTTAAGAGCTCTCTCTCAAAATCTAAAGCATATTTTTTAACCTTTACATTAAGAACCAGAAGAGTCTGAAGAGAATACAGTACCTGCTTGGATTTTTATAGAAACACAATAAATCCGTACCTCACCTTCAATATTCCATTCCAAATGATTAAATCCCAAACTGAAGTAAATCTTCCCTTAAAGCCTGCATTTATAGCTTTATGCCACATTTGGGTAAATAATACCACTCTTCACCAAGATCCAGCACAAAGGCTCGATTTTCCTTGCCTACATTCTATAGATAGTCATTTTTGTAATGACATCTCTCCCCTTAATATTCAGTGGCTCTCAATTCTTATAGTATAAAATCCAAACTTCTTGATTCTGCCCACCTAGTAAGCTTTATCTGTTGGCCTTCTTTCTTTCCCACACTTTTCTAAAGCCATACTAAACGACCTGCTATTTTAATGTCATTTCAAGCTTTTAAACCCTCTTCCACCTGCTGTCTAAGTTGAACGTCCTTACCAGATTAGCCTAGTAAACTGGCTCAACATTCATGTGCTCTTTTCAATCCGGCCTAAATCTCTTAGAGTGAGGTTAGTCAGAACATATTACTCAATGACAACATATATCATGCTGCACTGTAACTGTCTGCATCTTTATCCTTCGTTTAAGGTTCTAAGCTTCTAAGACAGGGATGTTATTGTTCGTAACGATATCACCAAATATTAGCACAGAATGACGTATGAGATTAAAATAATATCCATTATGCTGAATTGTTTCACCTAAATCTATAATAGACTGCTCAGTATCCAGTTGTTTAATTATTCTCAAACTCCAAAACATGATGTAAAAAAAGATGATCTATATGCTAACTGTACCATACTTCTTTTTAATAGAAAAGTGTCACCTTTATATAACCAGATTCACAGAACAAATGACTAAGGTACAAAAAAAAGGCATACCTTTTCATACAAATACATAGTTTCTCCAGCTCGGGCATCCATTTGAATGCTTCCCCAGAACCACTATGTGAGAGAAAGAACATTCTAATTAAGAATTCACGTTGCCAGAAAAGCTATTAGTAGTATTTTTAGAAAATCAATCTTATTCTAGAATTACTTGCCTCTTGCTTGACAACATAAAGTTTCTTTGAAGGTTCAAATGGAAGTTCTTTTACTGTGTTCTCTTCAACTATAAGGTGAGTGCATCTTTCATCTCCAACAGGTAAATAGTTACCTCCTAAAGAGGAATGTATACAAGACAAGCATGAATAAGGCAAACTACTTATCTCCAAACCAAAATTTTTAAAGAGGCATATTCACCAGGAAGTGACAGGGCAGAAATGCAGAATTAAATACATGTAACTTATAAATTACGCTAAATTCTACCTTGCATTTCAGTCATTTCTTCCATATTGGTTTCTCTTCATCTGAAAATCCCAGGAAACTTAAAATGCAATCTTGAAAAGGAGGAACTTTAAATTCATTTCTAAAGTCATCAACTGATGCACAGAAATCCCTAAAAACAAAAGGCATTTTTCTAAAACCAGTTTAATGAAAATTCAATAAATTAGGTATAATTTATAAATCTAAAGGAATTCTCAAGTTTTTAGCATAATCCACTTATTGAAAATATTTTACATCTGGCCCTGAAATGCTCACCAAAACTTCAGTTAAAAAATAAAACTGATGTGCCCTCAGTCATCCTGAAGTAACTTCTAACAAAATTTTATCAGTTAGTAATGTTTACAGATTCAATCCCTGCTCTGTACATGAAATTGTATATATATTCCAGGGGTTCTATAGTTTCATGACACCTTAAGTAATGAAGAAACACGATAGCAAGGAATTATGAAGTTGGAAAGCTTAAAAAGATTATGAATTGCAATCACCACTTAAAATGCAACCAAACATAAAATGAAACAAAATATAATACAATCCAAACATCCAGATGCATTAAGCTATTACCTAATAATTTCAGAAGGTTTATTATCATCAAAATTATTTCACAAGGTAAAATCCAAAGATACCACAGATATCTTTCCATTTTCAATCTTTGATCATTTTTTTTATAACTTTGCTCTTCCTCGACTTTATTTCCTAAGCTACCCAAAGACTGAACTCATTTTTTCTATACTATCTATGAATTTAGGGTTTGGGGCACATGAGTTTATCTTTATAACATAATATGTTTAACTCACATAATGAACTACTGAATTTCTAAACACTTACAGTTCATTTCGCCTTTCCCAAGCTTTATAAATCCATTCTGGCTTCATAATTGGAGTACCCAGGCTCACAGCAATCTATAAATATAAATATTAACAACGATTAACTTTATTTTAATAACTACATTTGTGGAAGTTCTAAGCAATTATATACATACTTCTTGGCACAGTTTTACATCTTTGTTCATCTGCTTTATAACAAAATATAAAGAAAAATTACCAAAAAATAAAAAATAAATCTGTCTTTTCATTCACAGAACTTAGGTTAAAATAACTTTAAAACACATTCCATGATGTCCAAACCCTTTCCTTATTCTACTTTAAATAAATATATTTCAGAAGTTAAGTTCATCTTTATCATATTTCTATTTCTCCTTTCTTTATGTTTACTGCCTTGGAAGAACTGACCCCCAAGACAGCACTACAGAAGAAACCATCTGATTAATTAAAAACTTCAATATGAATTAGAAAGTATACCTCCAGGAATTCAATATTACATGCAAATTACCATTTGCTACATAAACACACTGATGCAGAGTGGGAACAAAATGATAAACTCTTTCTAAGATATATATTTAAGTACAATCTTAAACTAAGATTTTAATCTTAATAAAAGTACAGTATCCTGCTCTTTTATAATTTCACCCGTTAAATCTTAGAACAGTTTTATAAGAACTACTACTTAGACGGGAGTTAAATATCTGCTATCATCATTTCCGGATCCTCACTGACCAATGTTCATAGTAACCTTTGCTAATATTATTCATCTGCCTGAAATGTTATCTACTACCAACCTCCTCATCATTACCTAATACCTCCTTATCTACTACCAATCCTCCTCATCATGTAAGACCTAACTTACGTTCCATTGCCTCCTTAAAACATGAGACCACACTCCTATGATTTAAAATGTTTACTACATGTACAAAAATTAAATTTGTGATCTTCAATAAATTGTGAAACAGAGGAGTGTTATTATAAATCCATTCCCAAGTGCTACTATATTGAAATACACAAAAATACCCAAGTTTACATACCCTGAATTTTTCTCCTTGGTACAATTTGCCACCAAATGTGTTACTTTTGAATTAAAGTCTTTTCGAATAACTCCACCCATGTGATGGACCAATGTCACCAATCTGACCTCAAAAGAGAAATTAAGCAACACTGACTTTATGATGAATTTAAACAAAATTTAAAATTCATTTAGCATTTATTTAATACTCTCTATTTATAGGTACATACAGGGAATTCCTATCAAGATATAAATTTTATGTCAAAAAATTAAAGATTCATTTACTTTATTGGTACATGCAAAATTATACAGTGATAAGCTAGTAAAGATGACCACATAAAATTAAGTTAATTAAACTGGCTTTCACACAGCCTAAACATATTAGTATTTTTAAACACCAGGTTACATCACATCAAGATTCTTCCACAAAATTAGAGTAATACTCCATTAGCTCCAACATAGGAAATTTTATGAATCAAAGAAATAAGTTTCTATAGATTCTCTAGGACAATGAGAATACTTAATAAAACTGTATTTGTATAACAAAAAATTGCAATGTGTAAACAAAAACTTCAAATATGTAACTGATATGATACTTAATGAAAAGACAGTTTTAACAGATCAGACAATTAAGTTTTTCTATAAATTCACATGCCAGCAATCTAAACAAAATATTTCTTACAAGGCTCTTCAGAATGTTTCTTCACAAACTTTAAACCTGGTAGAGTCACAGTAATTTCTCCTTCAAAATTTTAAAAGTAAGACCATGATAACAACTACCAAAAAAGAATGCCAATTTAAATTTATTTTGCTGGAAAAAATATCATTTGAATAGAAGTTTTAAAATACTTACTAGTTCTTCTTTCTTCCTGAATCCAGTAAAGCACAGTACTAGATTCATCATGCTTGTACAATAGAGTGGACGACATGAAAACGGCAAAGGCTGAAGAATACAACAATTAAAATCTGTGAGCTTTCTTTATAGTAGAGAATAGAATACATCTTTCTCAAACTAAATATATTTCTCCTCTTGCCAATCAACTTTCTCAATCCAAAGATTTACTTGCATTTTTAAATATGCAACAAAAAAAATATCAAAACAGATTGCAAGTTTCACAATAAAAAAATTTCCCATGATTCCCAAATTATATTTGACACATATAATCTAAACATGCTTTGTGACTGCCAAGTTAAACATAAATATTTCTATTCAAACCTTTAGTTTCAAATGTACTTTGATACATATCAAGCATTATCTATCTATAGGAAACATTTTAGACTCCATACACTATTGTAAATGCTTCCAATTAAATTTAGAGTAAGTTGGAAATTTTATAATACAAGGCATATAATACATATTTGAACCAATTTTTGAGCTAAGAAAATGGAGGTAATCAGTAAATAATCTAAACAATGGTTCCATATATATACACATATATATCAGAAAGAAAGAATGATTTTTAAAAATACAGCTATTTAATTACCACTATTATGCAAGAAGGTTCTTTCATAATTTTGGTCTTTAAAATTTTTATTTGATTTTTAAAAGCAACATTTCTAAATCAAAACAAAATTAAGGATTATCATGTGCTTATTACTAGTATCTATAACAAAAGCAGCACAATGACCTAAGCAAGTTTAAGTTAATAAGGCAAGCTAAATAGCAAAACATAACAATAAAACCAAAGAATAGGAACTACTACAATTCTTAAATTGAAATGCTATTTAAGTACAAAAAGCTGAATTTCCCTAATTTTAAATGATGCAGTAACTGATTAAAATGGAAATGTGAAATCTGTTCTGTGTGGAGGAAAATAGAAGTTTCTGTAGGTATATGCATTTATGGAACCCAAATTTAAGCAAATTATTTCTTCCCAAGACACTATAGGTATTAAGACATTCTCTCTCGTTCTCTCTCAACACACACACACACACACACACACACACACACACACACACAGTTTTTATTATTTAACTTTCAAAAGTCTTAGATTTTTCAATACTGAAAACTAACAGAAAATAAAATACTGAAAAATAGCAGAAAGAATATAGGACTATATTAGCATGGGCACTACTATTCCTATTCTAAACATTTCATACTCTCAACAATTAATGGGATTTTTCTGCGTATGAATATTTACAACATTCATTAATAAAAATTTAACCTTGAAAAGTCCTAAGAAATGTATATTCTTACCTCTCTTTTTTGTGCACAGCTTAATACAACTGGTGGTCCAATGACTCTACAATCAGTCTTGTATAACTCATTCAAGATAGGATCCTGGAAGTCCATGACTATGAATACATTTTCAAATTCTGGAGTATCTAAACTTTCAAATTCTTCCAGTGATTCCATCTTCACAAAGGGCACTTTAATTTCCTTGTTTTTTTCATGTAGTTAGTAGAAATAAAATTTACATATTAAAAAATTAATTCATGTAACTATCTCAATAAGACCTAAAAATCAATTCAACATCAACATTTTTATATTTATAGAAAACTTTAGTTTTAAATCATACAATAATGAGCATTATACTTAATATAGTGAACAGCCATATTTCTTGACTTGCTTATTTGTATTTTTATGTATAAATATCTCCAGCTACATTAGGATCTTAAATTTTGAGGATTAATATTAGAAAGGCACACATTTCTGATTCAGTAGTCCTTATAAATCTAGTATATATATAAAATAAAAATGAATATAAGTACACACATTTTAATAGTAGGATGAATATGAAAGATACCCACTATTAGAGCTTTTTATTCTGACCAAGAAAATGATACCACATAGTTCTTACAAAAATTGTCTTCATGAAAATAGAAAAAATACTATGCAGTACTTAATATCTACAAAAAGGCTGTAGATAAACTTAATTATTTCAGCATACATAAGGGAAATAAGAGAAAGATGTGAAATATGTAGGCAGTTGCAGCATGGCACACATAGGATATAAAAAGGCAAGTTATTATTTACCACTTTACGCTGTATATCTATGAAAAAGAATGAAGATGTTTAAGTATCTATATAACTCCTGTGCAAAAAAAAGAGAACCATTTAAAAGAAAACTCTAAACAACATGGATGGACCTAGACGGTATTATGTTAAGTGAAATAAGTCAGACAGAGAAAGACAAATACCGTACGATCTCACTTTTATGTGGACTCTAAAGAACAGAAAAAAACAAGCACAACAGAAACCAATTCACAGATACAGAGAACAAACTGATGGCTGCCAGAGGGGAGGGGAGTTGGAGGGCTGGGTGAAAAGGGTAAACGAATTAAGAAGTACAAACTGGCAGGTACAAAGCAGAACAGCATAGGGAATATAGTCAATAATATTGTAATACCTACTTATAGTGCCAGGTGGGTACTAGACTAATGGGGTGATCACTTTGTAAGTTATATAAATGTATAACACACCGGAAACTAACATCAAATAATACTATCAACTGTAATTGAAAAAAATAAAGTAAAAGGGTGGTCCACATAAACAGGAAAAAGAAAAAGAAAATTCTGAATGGGTCAATAAATTATTTGGGTTTTATTTGCTAGGTTAATGTGATAGGCTGAATTATGTACCCCCCAAATTTATGTTGAAGCCCTAATCCCCTCTAGCTTAGAACGTGACTGTATTTGGAGATAGAGCCTTTCAGGAGGTAATTAAGGTTAAAGTCACATGGTTGGGCTCTAATCCAATGACACCTATCCTTATATAAGAGAAAATTTAGACACACAAAAGAGATACCAGGGATATGTATGCCCTTAAGAAAGGTCATGTGAAGGCACAGCAAGAAAGCAGCAGCCACCTGCAAGCCAAGGAGAAAGACCTCAAAGGAAATCCCATCTTCCGATACCTTGATCTTGGACTTCTAGCCCCAGGAACTGTGAGAAAAACGTTCTGTTGTTTTAGCACTGACTATGGGATTTTGTTATGGCAGCCCTCACGAACTATGACAGCTGGTATAGAGAATTAGATACATTTCATGTGCTGAGGCAAATTCCCTGATGATTGTCAATTATTATGATTTATAGTTTTGGAAATAAAGCAAGAATTTAGAATAAATATAAAGTTAATGAGAAAAAAGAAGAAAATGAGTTTTAAGAAAAAATCAGATTTTTGGAAATACATATGTCATTTAAATTTACCATAGCCAAATTACTTTAAAGGATTTCATTATTTGCAATATATGCTATAATTTGGGGTTTCAGAAATACCCAAATTTTAAAATAAATACAAAATTGTTTCTATTCATCTAGCTTCAAATTCTCTAGCTTCGATTCATCTATACCCAAAATACACCTTGTGCCTAATTTCGGTCCAGTCACCATAGGTGGAATAAGAACACAATCAAGAGAAGTGCAGCATGCCACATGCAATGAAATGCTTGACCTACCATATTAACAACACTTTTTATTAACTTTTCATCCGATTTTCCAGGACAACTTTCTTTTATCTTTATAACAGGGACATCCATTATTTTAATAGTCTGTAGAAAAGAGACTTAAGTATGAGATTAAGAAAACTATAAAATTATTTACACACTGATGGAAGAAAATAGCCTTTTAAAAAAACTAAAACTTAATACCTTTAAGGCTTTTATAAGTTCTTCTTGTTTCCAGCTTCTTGTACCAATATCACTCTTGTTTCAATCTGAGGCATTTCTTCTATTAAAATTAAAAAGGTTTAAATATGTTTATCAGGAATTAACATCAAAATCAGTAGTTCCTAAACCCTTTTTTGGCTATAATCTGGTATGTTTTCCACCTGTAAAATCATAACATTCTGTAAAATTACTTAAATCCTAGTTTATTTTTTAAATGTAGCCACATATTTTAGAGGAAGAGAAAACACATTGTAACAGAGTATAGAAATATCAGCACTCCCTTAACTAAAGAAAGCATTCATTACTCGGCAGCGGCAGCGTCATCCTCTTCAACAGTGCATGCAACTTTAGTAAAGACCAGTATGTAGTGGGGTAAGAGAAAAGAAGTATCTCTTCTCTAACCAATCATAACTGAATAGTCTAGCTAACAATGTTGCAGCTAGATTACCCTCACATACAGAAAAAGCAATATCCAATAAAATGCCTTCCCCTTCAAAGATGGAAATCGTTAATCCAAGCAATAATCAAAAATCGACATAGTGTAAAGAGTTTCTGTCAATAAATATTTACTGAATACCTGTACTCCAGCTTAACAGTATTACAGTCAAATCATAAGAAAGTCGCTAGTCAGTAAGTTTAGGATCAAAATAGTTATTTCGCGTTTTAAGCAGATTTACCTTCAACAAATGAAGTAGGTCCAACACATAAGTTTTCCTTAGATGTTTCCATAACTTTAGAATCAAAAATAGAAGAGTCTGCCAAGCTTGTCCTCCAGTAGTGGATGTTATTCCACTATTGTCAGCCATTGTTTATCTAAACTGTCTGAAAAACAAAATTTGAATGAAAAATACATGAAATTAACATGAACATTGGGCAAAACCAAGTATTAGAGGCTCTACTTTTATACTATAATTTATAAAAAACATCATTACCTATTTTTCTTAATACTGAACCAAAGAACGGCGGTCAACTTCTCTGAGCCTGTTTTCTATAAAATAAAGACACTAATACCTGACTCATAGGAATACAGTAAAAATAACAATTTATCAAAATTTGTAACATTACTGGACATAATGAACACTGAAAAGGTACTCATAAATATTATTCCATGTCCCTCCTTCTCTATACCTTTGCCCTCAACCAATCTATTTCTCTTCTATATTCATTTATGTACCACTATCATCCCCCAAATAATCAGTCAAAAACTGGATTCCTTACTCTTTCCATCCTTACTCTTTCCTCTACTACCTCCTCCAAATTCCTATCAATCCTATTCGACCTCCTCCAAATTCCTATCAATCCCACCTCAAATATCTGTGGGATCTGGCTCTTCTCTAATGCCACAGTGGCCACCTGGTCAAATAGAACAGCTTCAACAACTTGATCACCAAAGTTTCTTCAGAGGTCACTTTCCCTATGGTGTTCAGGGGTATGCTCCTAAAAACAAACGTGACCATATCACTTCCCTGCTAAGAACTTCCAGAAGCACTCTTCCCTACATGAGCGAGTCAAAATTCACCATCCAATATGCAGTTTGGTCCTAGCCTAGCGGAACAGGTTATTCAACCTCATGTCCTATAATTCCCCCAGTCCACATGTGCTGTATGCTCCAGCCCCAGTATATTTCTTAGCATTTTCAAACACAGATCAATCACAATTTACTCCACAACTACCTGCATTTAATTCTCCACCTATCGCGTCTTTCAACCACCAAACCACCACTCTTGACTCACCCTCTGTGGATTTCTCCAAACCGCTCATGTATTAGGTTGGTGCAAAAGTAATTGCAGTTTAAAAGGTTCAAAACAGCAAAATCCGCAATTACTTTTGCACCAACCTAATATAATTGGACTGCTCCCTTATCTCTATTTTCATATTACTTTACAAATGTCTCACCTCTAACAAGACAATTATGCACGAGTTAGTGCCAATATGTTGGGGTTTTGCAGATTTCCAGGGTTTAAGAGTTGAAAAGTTTGGCAAGCAGGGGAAAAAGAAAAAGTTGAACAGATTTTCATCAATTTAATTTGGGGTCTTTATTATCTTGTTGTAAATTTCCAGACTATTATCTAGAGGTACATGTCTGACCTAATTTACTCTTTCCTACTTTTTCAGATTAATAAAATATATAAATATCTTCTACCAGATTCTTAGCAAAGTAAGTTTAAGTAAACTGTATGCTGTGGAGAAACAGTAAAGTATCATTAGCATCATTTCTGGACGGGGACACTAAGTAGTGTGAAGATTTGCACACTAGTAGTAACAACAGACCTAAGCACAATTGTTAGGTGCATACTTCAAAGTCCGGCAACTCAGCTTCCTGTCTCTGTCTGCACTTAATAGGTTAAGCTTCAGTTTCCACAGCAGTGAAAAAGACAATAGAACTCAAACCCAGTGGTGATGAAAACTAAAGAGATGATGTCCTAAATGTGTGACACTTATTATTTCTCATACAATATTCACAATATGGACTTATCTTATGTTCTTACCAAACATCCATGTCAATTATTCTATGGTTGTCCAAAGGAAAGCTCCAATAGTTAATAAGAGTATTTAGAATCCATGATAAATTCTATGCAATCCTTATATTTTTGTTTCTTAAGTCTCTAACACTTAATTGCTTCCAGTGAAAAAGAAAAGGCTCTAAAATAGGCTTTCATTCCAAGTCCCCTTAAAAGATGTTTTAAAAAAGTCGAGAGATAAACTAACCTGCTTAAGGAATGGAGGGAGATTTTGGTCAAAAACACCGTAAGTTTACATTTTTCACCTATGCCTCTTCTTAAAGAGCATCAAAATACGTGATTAAAAATTAAAATTGTCTCTGGTGATATTGTATATGATCAATTTATTGCCAAAACAATTTAAATTTAAAGGAAAAAAGTGGTCCATAATATATTGATGACATGATAGTAACAGTCTGGATACAAACTGAAATACACTAATCATTCTTTTGTATTCATGGATTCCGTAAGCTTTTAAAATGAACACAATAGGATCAGTGTTCATAAACCTATACAGCGGATTCTCAGCCAATAATATACGCAAGGAGCGTCTGACTAAATATACTAACTATAACACATGCCTCTTTTCATCACAAAGATAAAATTTGTCATTTAAACTAATCTTCACTTTTGGTTTCCTTTTACTTGTATTTTTAGGGAATCATCTTTCAGGGTGGAGGAGCTAAATGCAATACTGGATATGCTGGTGGTGTTACTGACAATAACATTTTTAACATTATATAATATTGTGATTAAAACTAACATTTATTTAACCCTTAATATGCGACAGGCATCATCCTAAACCTTTTGCTTGTATTTAATGTCTGCAACAATCCTAAGAGGTAGGTACTATTATTATCTCCATCCGAGAAAGAAACCTAGGACGCAGATCTTAAGTAACTTCCCCCAAGTCACACGGTTAGTGGTAAAACCGGGATTCAAATCCCGGCTGGTTCCAGAGGCTGCGCTTTGAACCACTAAGCCATCCATATCTGTACGGAAGAGGATGAAGCGGGGGCGGAGGGGCGGAATCGCCAGGCGTTTTGTGTAAAAACTGAGAAGACGCCACGATGAATCCTGGAGTGAAACCACTGAACACTCTGAGATAAGCCCACAAAGGGTGCAGCTGCCGGCCCTCAGAGCCGCAGAGGGCAGTGCGGCTCGCCGCGGCCCCCTGCCCATCTCCGTCCCTTCCCCCAGAGACTCTTCGGGAAAAAAATACCAAAGCAGGTGAGCAGTGAAGATGCGCAGCAACCTGGTGGTCTGCGGGCTCCCACTTGGCGACACCGCCCCGTCGTTGGGAGTGCGGTGGGGGAGTTCCCAGAGCCGGAAAGCCGGGGACGGGGAGCCCCGGAATTCGCGGTCACCGGGGCGGGGCTGTCGGACATGAGCAAAGGAACCCACCGCTCCCGGGACGCCGGCCCACTCCCACCTCCCGAATCCACACTCACGGAGTCCTCACCACTCTCAAAAAATGCCCTGGAACTGCCACTTCTTCAAACGCCGATTTCTCTCACTGGTACCACCATTCCTCGCCGGGGGCAGCCACAGCCAATTCAAAAAGGGAGCCTGTCTCTCTAAAAGCCATGCCGATTGGCGCGTGATGTCAACCTCCTTCTCATAGGCTGGAGTCTCCAGGGGGCGGTGATTGGTCGCTGCTCTCCGCCCGCAGGCGCCAACCGATTGGTTGTGCGTGTGTTTCAAATAAACCCAACGGCTCGGACGTCGGAACGTCAGGAGTTTGTAGAGAAGCGCCCGGATGTAACCTGCAGGTGGCGGTGGTGGCTCCTCCGTTTCACTTCTAGCAGTAGTTGGTGTCAGTGGCTACCGCTTTGTTTACTCCGTAAACATCCCTTTTCCTAGGGAAGGTTTGAGTGGCTTGTCCTCCCCCCAGCTGTTTTTTTTTAAGCGCCACCAAATCCTTTCAACGTAATCTGTGCCTCCTTAGGTGAATTTCCCCCCACTGGTTGCTGTAAACTGTAAGATTTTTCTGCCTGTATGCTTTCTGCTTTAGGAACAGGGTTAAAGGTGTTGGCGTAGCAGGGCCAAGGACAGGATAACGCGGGGGCTCTCCAGATGGACTTTAAATCAGCAGCCCAATTATTGAAATGCTAATGTATGTAAAGCACTATAGTCTAGGGAACTTCATGAATGAGTAAAACAAATTCTTAGTATTTCTCGAACTTTTAAATATATATATTATATATATATATATTATATATATAATGTATATATATAAAAAATCTTGCATGTGAACAAATGTAAAAATAAGTCAGGAGATTCTAGAATCCCCTGCAGCCAAAGTAAATTGCTTCTTGGTCCTCCCCCGCCCCTCACCGCGAGATTTTTTTACTTTCCTCTAAAGTCTAGCCAAGAATTTATCGTTTTTCCTGTAATAACTGTTGCTATTATGAAAACAGTCTTATTCTCTTCATTCTCTAAACATAATACCCTGTATAGCACAATCTCTTAAGTAAACTGCGCCTCTCCCAGGTGGGTTTTGCATACTTCCCACCTAATCACTGATTTAAAAGAAGGAAGAAAGGGGAATCCTTGCCAGAACCTTAAATCCCAATAAGAGGAGGAAAACTTGTACTTTAAAATGGAACACTTCCAAACACTCAAACAGGTCTTGGGGATTTACAATTTTTTCCTAATTTTTACTGGCCACCTTACAACGCCTGAAAAGTTTGTAATGCAGTGCACACAATGGGTGAAGCAGTCTGGTAATTATTGATTTCCCTGTTTATAATTAAATATTTGCCGTCTGCCTGCCCTTCATTGTAATGCTGTGATAACTGTTAGGGCAAAAGAAAAGAAAAGCAGTAATTGAAATTTCACTGTGGAATGTGCTTGCATACTGAAACTAGGGTGTGCCCAGCATTCCAAAAATTCTCATCACTGAAAATACGTGAAGCTAGTGAGGAGAACAGCCTGTTTCCTCTGTGCGCTGCTCCCTTTAGGCTTTGCACTCCAATCTAAGGACTGACTATATTGTACCGCACAAATGATACGCTAGCCTAACAAAAGCTATACTTGATTCCTTTAAAGGGATATATTGCAGTTTGATTGGCAAATAAACAGGCAATACAATCTTGTAACATTTCCTAGCCATGTAACTTCAAGCAAGTTACTGAACCTCTCATGCCTCAGTTTGTCCTTTTATAAAAGAACATGATAGTATGTACTTACCTCATAGGATTGTTGTCAGGATTTTAGAGTTAATGTATTTAGTAAAACATATCCTGGGGGCGGCCAGTTGGCTCAGGTGGTTAGAGCACAGCGCTCGTAACACCAATGTCACGGGTTCCGTTCCTCATGGGCCAGTGAGCTGCGCCCTCCACAACTAGATTGAAAACAACAACTTGACTTGGAGCTGATGGGTCCTGGAAAAACACACTGTTCCCCAATCTTCCCCAATAAAAATTAAAAAAAAGAAAAACATATTCTGGCTTATCATAAACATTCAATAGATGTTAGCTGTTAACATTCCTAGTACTTTTAATACTACTGTACGGTGCTGCTGATGTTCTATACTATCATCTCAGCTGAGGCCCTGTAATTGCCCCATGAGACTGATGGTTCTCTACACTGCTTTTTCACCCCATTTCTCACACAGGAGCTCTGGCACCTATGTTTCTGTGCCTTTGCCCCACTTACTCCAGCCACATATTCCACCCATACCAAAATGTTTGATGCACGGAAGACCTCCACTGCATTCTTTTCGTACCAGGAGGAGGACAGTCCTTCTACACCAACTCTGATCTCCCTCTCTTTTAAGGAAAAGCTGGCTGTGCTAAAGCCATCTTGTCTTGCCTAGAAGATATGGCCCTCTTGCTGTTGTCATTGGCCAGGTTTCTGTCCCCTCTCCAGGCAGGTCCTAGCCAAGATTCCTTATGTTAAATGGTCCCTGCACTGGAAATAGTTATTGAATTCACATGTCTAGTGGACAAAACTGTATAAGAGAGCTAGCTAGCTAGATCAAAATGAGAAGTTCCTTGAAAGAATATACCATTGAAAAAATTACTGTGTCTCACCCACAGCCCCTAAGATGGTGAATGAACCTGTTTCACTTAAAAAGTGCTAAAGGAGGGGTGGCCAGATGTCTCAGTTGCTAAAGGAAGGGTGGCCAGATGTCTCAACAACAAGGTTGTGATTGAAAACAGTGACTGGACTTGGAGCTGAGCTGCACCCTCCACAACTAGATTGAAGGACAACAACTTGGAGCTGATGAGCCCTGGAGAAACACACTGTTCCCCAACATTCCCCAATAAAAAATGAAAAAAAAAAGTGCTAAAGGAATTGAACTGAATTTAAGTACTTACTATATTAAAGTGTATGACATATCTTCCTCAAGGAATAAAATAAGTTCAGGTGGGGAAAATGAAATGTAGAAGACAGAACTACTGAGATTCTTTGGTGGATCAACTTGCACACCTTCATCTCCAAATTGACTGACACTCTGGACCATTTTTTCTGACTTCTTCTAACACTTGTTCCTCTTCCAGTTTATTCCCTCTTTTTTGTTTGTATTTTCTTTCTTTCCTTCCCTCCCATCCCCTTCCATATCCATCTTTTTTTTTCTTTCTAACTGTACTCCTTCAGGGCAGCACAAAATGGAGAGTTGGGAAACTTAGTTTTGGGTTATGGACTATATTTCTCCACCCCACACCCACCCTCATTCACAAGTGTGCACACTTCAAATCAGAGTGAACAAGATATCTCACAATTTTCTAGCTTGTTCTAACCTAATAAGAATTAGTATATCTGAAAAATTATTAAATTTGTTGTGATGGACTTTGTTTTTTTACCTAAAGTTTGATAAAATATGTTACATAGTCATTTTATTTCTACATGTGAAATGTTATCAACCTATATCATTTATAATTTAAATGTTTCATCATAAAAATAAATGTTTTGCTGTAACTAAAAATTAACACTGTAATGTTACCTAGATCTCACATAATTGGTTTTCTCCTCTTTCACCACCTTACACACTCAAGGTATTTATGAAGTACATAGTTATATGTTACATAATGCCACATTAGGTATACAATTACAAGGATTCAGTCCCTCGAAGAGCTTATAACTTAAGATGTTTATTTCAAAATTTTTAATGAATAGCCATGGAATTCTGTCCTGTTGGAATTATTAACATTTTCCAATTAAAATGTCATATTTCCAAGTTGGATATAATACAGCATCTTCTAACCTGTCATTTCTGCCTGAAAAACAAGCTTTAGAAGCTAAATCACTGAGCTAGAAGAAGCTATTTTATACACCTCAATAGCCTGTAATTATGATATGAATGGTTGCTTTATTCATATGAATCAGTATTCATATGAATCACTTGCTATACATTTGCAATACTATGCAGATTTAGCACTTAAAGTTTCACTTAGACATAAAATTAGCTTTTCTTGATGGAACAAGAGGTTTCCAAATATGATGAGGCCATTTTTTCAAATTATGTAATTTGATTAGTAAAATTTAGATGTGGGAAAAAAAACATCTCAGCTGATTAGTCTCATTCTTTAATTTAAAGAGGAATTTTACTAAGGCTAACAACAGAGAGGTTGTATTCCTTTACCAAGGTCAGGTAACTAGTTAGTGGCAAAACCAAGATTAAAACTGTTATTTCCCCTAATCTATTCTGTCTTTTTATTAAACATATTAATATTTATGTTTTACATTATACTTTTAAAAGTACCAATATATTCATAAGGCTTATATATTTTTTACGTCTGAAAACAGTAAGATGCTTTCAGTTCCACAAGAGCCTTGTTGGTGTTGTTCACCAATGTATCCCTACCACCTGGTACATAGTACGTTCTCAAAAGTCGTTGCATGAATAGCATGAATTGTAATTGATCTCCAAGAATCCATATAAACTTGGAATCCATTCTCAGGCCAGCATTCAGAGTGACATTATACAAATCGAAACTCATCATATCACCACCTCCTTAAACACACTTCAAACCTACTAGACCTGCATAACCCAAAACTAAGTTTCCCAACACTCTGTTTTCTGCTGCCCTGAAGGAGTACAGATTTAAACAACAACAACAACAAAAAAGATGGCTATGGAGAGGGATGGGAGGGAAGGAAAGAAAGAAAATACAAATAAAAAAGAGGGAATAAACTGGAAGAGGAACGTGTTAGAAGGAAGTCAGGAAAAATGGTCCAGAGTGTCAGTCAGTTTGGAGATGAAGTGGGGAAGTTGATCCACCAAAGAATCTCAGTAGGTTTTTGAATTTTAGTGCATATTAAAGATATGGAAAGGGTTGAGGATCATATGCTTTCCAAACGCAACAGCAGTGTGAAGACCAGGCTTTTTGGGGTCCAACAATTTTTGCTGGTGTTTCCACTGCCAATGCCTCTGGAGTTCTCTAGTTCCTGCCCATTTCCCAAGGCTGATCCCGAAACTGATTCTGTGAATTTGCAAAACAAATAAGTTTTCCTTAAAGATAGTTAGAATTGGTTTCTATTGTTTGCAACCAAGAATGCCAAGGTGTGTCGCTTTTACAAATCCAAATCTTGTTGGCTCTACCTTCAAAATATATCCTGAATCAGATCAGTTCTTATCCATTACCATTTTCTAGCTCCCATCACATCTCTCACCTGAATTATTGTGATAGCCTCCTGACTCACCTCCCCAATTTTACCCTTAAAACTTTATCACCTATTCTCAATAAAGCAACCGGGATATTCCTGTTAAAATGTAAGTCATGTCACTCTACTCAAAACCTTTTATTGGCTTCCCATTTCTTCCATACTAAAGCCACTATTCTCATAGAAGCCTTCTTGGCCCCACACAGTCCTCACAGACATCATCACCTGCTGTTCTCCCCTTCACACCTTTACTTACCTCTAGCCACACTGGCCTCTTTGCTGCTTCTCAACATACGACGCTCCTAACTCAGGCTGTTTCGTCGGCTTTATGTTCTTTCATCATATGTTCACGACTCGCTCCCGCTTTTTCAATTCTTGCTCAAATGCACCAATCAGCTTGGGTGCTACCTCACCCAAAATTGCAGACTCTCCTCAAACATTACTGGTCCCTTTTGCCTTGCTCTTTTTACTTCATAGCCATTATCACCTGCAAACATATTATACAGTTGTTTGTTATGTTACTGTTTATTGTCTGTCTCTCCACATTAGAATGTGAGCTCCATGAAGGTAGGGAGTTCTGTCTGTTTTGTTCCCTGGTATATTTCCAGTGACCAGGTCAGTACCTGCCATGTAGCAGGTACTCAAATTTTTTTCAAAAGAGAATAAGCAGGGCGGCTGGATGACTTAGTTGGTTAGAGCATGTGCTCTTAACAACACAGCTGCTGGTTCGACTCCCGCATGGGATGGTGGGCTGCGCCCCCCATCAACTAGATTGAAAATGGTAACTGAACTTGGAGCTGAACTGCGCCCTCCACAACTAAGACTAAAGGACAACAACTTGACTTGGAGCTGATGGGTCCTGGGAAAAACACACTGTTCCCCAATAAAGTCTTGGAAATACGGTTCCCCCTTCCCTAATAAAAATCTTTAAAATAATAATAATAATCATAATCAAACAAAATAAAAAGGAAGCAATGAAAATGAAAAGAAGTAAGGAAAGCTTTTAAAATTCTCTACATATTCACTACATATTAAAATAAAAATTTAGTCTATATTTTTATCCATTGTTTTCAAGCTTTCTGAATAGTTCTTCAAATGAAATATCACAGTGAACTGCAATACATAAAACAGATAGAAACCAAACTGAACTGAAATAAGGGAAGAGAAGTCCTGATTTGTCTTTTTAGAGACTGAAAAAATTTAAGTTCTTCTAGAACACAGAATTTAAAAACCACTGACCACTAACACAACTATCAGAATGGCTAGAATTTAAAATAAAAATAATTCCAAGTTCTGGTGAGGATGTGGAGCAACAGGACCTCTCCTACATTGCTCGTGTGGATGTTTCTTACAAAGTTAAACATACCATTGCCTTAAGATCTATCAATTCCATTGCTATCTATGAGACGCTTTAAGGAAATTTTATTCATAATTGCTAGAACTGGAAAGAACCCACATGTGTATCATTAGTGAATGGGTAAACAAATATTGGTAAATCCAAAACATGGAATACTCAGCAACTTACATGCAGCAAAATGGATGACTCCTAGAAGCATTATGTTAAGTGAAAGGAAACAGAAAAACAAAAGGCTATGTATTGTATGAATCTATTTATGTGGCATTTTGAAAACAAATATAGAGGCAAAAAAAACAGATCAGTGGTTGAAAGAGGCTGAGGGCAAGCAGAAGGGCTTTACTATAAAATGGCACAAGAGAACTTTTTGGGATGATGGTAGAACTCATATGTTAATTGTGGTAGTAGTTACACAAATGTATACCTTTATCTAAACTCACAAATATTACTATATGTATCTATACCTCAGTAAACATAACTTTTAAAAAAGAACAAAATGGAAATTCTAATCATTATGTTGTACACCTAAAACTAACTATAGCCAAAAATTTCTCAAATTTGGCAAAACATATAGCTTTTGCTGGAAAAAAACATTTTCACTTCCAGAAGCTCAACAAATCTGAATTAGGATAAATATGAAGGTCTTGCATGTCATAGTCAAATTGCTGGAAAACAAAGATAAAAGGAAAATCTTCATGGAAAAGGACACATTACAAATAGGAGAATAACAATTTGTGAATATACTGACTTAACATTAGAAACTATGGAGACCAGAAAACAGTGGTACAACAACTTTCAAGCGCTGAAATAAAAAGCAATTAACCCCAAATTCTGTGTCCAGTGAAAATATCTTTCCGGATGAAGGCAAAATAAACACATTTTCAGATAAAAGAAAACTGAGAATTAATTTCTAGCATACTTGCACTATAATAAATGCTAAAGAAAATGTTTCAAGATGATGTGAAATGATTCAAGATGGAAATTTTAATCCTCACGAAGGAATGAAGAACATTAGAAATGGTAAATAACTGGGTAAATATAAAAGATAATTTTCCTATTGATTTCTTTAAAACATATGTAGTTACTTAAAACAAATATTATAGCCTTTCTATGGAGTTTATAATGTAAAAAGAGGTAATACATATGCCAATTACAGCATAAAAACAGCAGGGGATGATAAGAGAACCCACATGGTTGCAAAGTTTATACACCTTAATCTGTTTGGACTATTATAACAAAAATACCATAGACTGAGTGGCATACAAACAGCAGTAATAGTAATTTATTGCTCACAGTTCTGTAGACTGGAAGTTCAAGATTGGGGTAACAGCATATTTGTGTTCTGGGGAAGTCCGGCCCTGTTCTAGGTTGCAGACTGCCAACTTCTCACTCATATAGTAGAAGGGGTGAGGGATATCTATGAGGTCTCTTTTATAAGAACAGTAATCCCATTCATGAGGGCTTTACCCTCATGACCTAAGCACCTCCCAAAGGCCCCACTTCCCAATACTATCACATTGGGCATTCAGATTTCAATGTATGAATTTGGAGGGAGGGGTCAAATATTCAGACCATAGCACATGTTTGTGAAGTAGAATATGAAAAGTTGAGTATTTACTGTAATCCCTAGAGAAAACACTAAATTAATCATTCAAAGACATATAATGAAAAATGCAAAGAGGCAAACTAAAATTCCAGAAATATTTAAACCAGAAGGAAGGAAAGGGGAAAGGAAATAAGAAAAAACTGACAGACAATCCTAAAAACAAATAATAAAATGATAGATTTAAATACAACCAGATCAATAATTAGATTAAATATAAATGGACTAAACACTCCACTTAAAAGGATGAGATTGTCAGAATGGATAAAAAGAGCAGGACCCAACCGTAGACTATATAAAACACATTTTGAATTAAGAACACTCAGGTAGGTTGGAAGATAATTGATAGAAAAAAATATACCATGTGTATTTGTTATTCACTGCTGAGTAACAAGTAACCCCCCAAAACTTGATAATGTAAAACACAATTTAGTATCTTATAGTTTCTATGAGTCAGGAATCTGGGGCAGAGCTTAGCTAGATCCTCCAGTTAAGCATCTTTCAAAACACTCAATCAAGGTACTGACCCAGAATTTCTCAAAGGTACAATCAAGGTGTTGGGCAGGGGAACAGTCATCTCAGAATTCAAATGCATAGGGTCTGCTTTCAAGCACACTTGGTGGTTGTGGGCAGGATTCAGAGCCCTGCTGATTGCTTGACTGATGTCCTCTATTTCTCACTGTCCTCAGTACTATGTCATAATCCTCTCTGTAGGACAGTACATGACATTGCAACTAGCTTCATCAAATTAAGCAAGAGAGTGCCAGAAAAGTACAAGTCACAGTCTTTGTGACCTAGTATCAGAAGTGACCCCCTTATCACCTTTGCCTTGTGAAATTCATTAGGAGCAACTCACTAGGTCCAGTCCACAGCCAAGGGGAGGGTATTACACAAGGGCATGAACACAAGAAGGATGAGAATGATTGGGAGCCATTTCAGAAACTGCCTACCGCAACATGCAAACAATAAACATAAGAAGCTGAAATGGCATATTAAAGTCATATAAAATTGACTTCAAGACAAAGAGTATTACCAGAGATAAAGAAAAAAATGTTTACAATTTTATAATATCAATTCCTTGATAAGACATAAATATCATAAAGTATTATAAACATTTATATGTTATAATAGTAACATTTCAAAATAATATTCAATGTAACACATTGTATTAACAGAATAAAGAAAAAAGATCATGTGATCATTTAAATAGATGCGTTAAAACATAATAAAAGTAAATACCACTCATGATAAAAATTCTCAGCAAACTAGGAATAGAAGCTAACTTTCTCAAGCTGATAAATATCTTCTATTAAAAATATGCTGGATAATCCCACTGAATAATGAAATATTTAATGAACAAATCAAAAAGCTTGTTCTCAGCACTCTGTTCAACACTGTACTTCAGATCCTATTCATTGTAATAAAGCATAAAAAACAAATAGTCCTAGAAAGAAAGAAAGAAAGAAAGAAAGAAAGAAAGAAAGAAAGAAAGAAAGAAAGAAAGAAAGAAAGAAAGAAAGAAAGAAACGCAGGCAAGCAGGAAGGAAGGAAGGAAGGAAGGAAGGAAGGAAGGAAGGAAGAAAAAAGAAAGAAAGAAAAAGAAAGACTGCCTTGATTTGCAGGTGATATAACTTTTTCATAGGAAATTATAAGGAATCTGCAAAACTACACTTAGAACTAAACATTGAATTTAGTAAGGTTGATGAATATAAAATTAACATACATATATCAATTATATTTTTAAATATGGAGGGTGCCAAAAAAATGTATACAAGTGGATAATTTGGTCAACGTTGCTCAAACTATAGTTCACTGTAATCAGAAGTGTCTGGACACTGATGGTAACCACTTTGAGCACCTCTTGTAATTGCAGAAGTCAAATGTGACTTGTGTTCATCTTCTGTTGTCAGTATATATTGAGTATTACAATTTTAATACAGTTTTCCTTTCTTAAAATGTGTATACATTTTTTGGCACCCTCTGTATATCAGTCATTAATTAGAAAATGAAATCAGAAAACCAATTTCATTTGCATCAGAACACATAAAATACTTAGGAATTAATTTAATAAAAGACATGCTAAACCTCTACACTGAAAATTAGAAAACATTACTGAGAGAAATCAAAGGAGACCTTAAAAATTGGTGAGATAGACCATGTTCAGGGTCTGTAAGACTCAATACTGTTAATATGTCAATTATCCACAAATTGATAAGTAGAATCAACACAATCCCAATCAGGATCCCAACAGACTTTTTGTAGAAATTGAGAAGATGATTCTAAAATTTGTTGAAAAGCAAGGGACCTAAAATATCTAAAGTAATTTTGTTATCAAATAAAGTTAAAGGACTTCCACTATCTGACTTCAAGACTTAATATAAAACTATAATAATCAAGACAGTGTGGTGTTAGCATAAGGATCAACAAAGTGATCAATGAAACAAAATAGAGTCCAAAAATAGATCCCCGCTTACACAGCTTTCTGACTTTCTACAAAGGCACCAAAGCAAAGCAATGAAAGAAAAGACAGTCTTTTCAGCAAATGGTATGGGAAGAACTATATATCCACATGGAAAAACATGAATCTCAACCCTTGTCTCACACTATACATAAAAAGTAATTTGAGGTGGATCATATTACCTGAAGATAAAAGCTAAAACCATAAAGCTTTTAGAAGAAAAATAGGAAAATATCTCCATGAGTTTGATATGGACAAAGGTTTCTTAGACAAATAACAGGAAGCAATAACCATAAAAGAAAAAAAACTGATAATTTAGACTTCATCATAATAAAAAACAAAGTAACCATTAAGAAAATGAATAGGCAATTTACAGACTATGAAAAAATATTTACAAAACATATTAACATAATGGGCAAAGGACTGGTATCGGGATGTGTGTGTGTGTGTGGGTGTGTGTGTGTGTGTGTGCGCTTTTCTACAACTCAGTAACAAAAAGCCAAGCAAGCCAATAAAAGATTTGGACAGACACTTCAAAAGGGAATACAAACTAATGGCCAATATGCACTATAAAAAATGCTCAATATCATTAGTCATCAGAGATAGGCAAATTGACACCAACATGAGATAACACCACATACACTCACTAGAATGGCTAAGATTAAAAAGACTGGTAATACTAAATGTTGATGAAGATGTGATAAAATCAGAACCCTCATTGTTAGTGGATATAAAAAACCATAACTGCTTTAGAAACAATGATCTGGCCATTTCTTATAAAACTAAGTATACACCTACCCTATAACATTAATAGTTACCCAAGAGAAATCAATACATATGACGACAAAATCAATACATATAAGAATGTTCATAGCAGCTTTATGCATAATACCCAAAAGCTGGAAACAGTCCTGATGTCCATCAATCAGAGAATAAACAACTGTGGTATATTCCTATAACAGAATATTACTCAGTAAGTAAAAGAAATGAATCACTGATTTCCATGACAATGTGGATGACTCTCAAAAACATGCTGAATGGGGGGAAAAGTCTCACACAAAAAGAGTAAAGCTATTTCTGTAACTTCTAGAACAGTCAAATCTAATCTATAAGGGAAAACAATCAGAACAGTGGTTGTCTCTTGGGGGATAGAAATAAGGAATAAATGGGAAGATATGACGGCAGTGACAATTATCTTGATAGCGGTTTGAGTTACACAGATATGTGCATTTGTCAGAACTCAGTGAATATACAGTTAAGATTTGTGAATTTATTATTTGGAAAGTTACGTCAAAAGAAAAAGTAAACAAATATTGTGTTCTAGTTAATGAGACGCACATTGAAGCATTTAAGGGAAATTGTACAGACATCTGTCATTTACTTTAAAATGTGTAAAAATTAGATGAACTGATGGATAAAGGAATATATATAAAACCAGAAATAATAAAATATTAATGGTATAATCTAAGTGGTCTGTAAATAGATGTTTATCACAAAATTATTTTGACTTTGCTGTATGAAAAATTTTCATAATAAAATGTCAGGGAAAAGATTCAATAAAAATTTATTTTAAAGTATGAGAATATCAAAGAAATGTGAATGCAGACTGGATATTTCATAATATTATAGAATTATTATATTTATATTTGTGTGTGAAAATGGTAATGTAGTGATAATCTTTAAAGAGATATCTTTTAAATAAACATTCCAAAATATGAAAACCAGACTTTCGAGACCCTTGCCAAGTATTTCTCTGTTTGACCATGAATTCAACACCTTTATTAAATCCTGGGACAGGAGGGACGGTTAATGCAGGAATTCACAATTCATGGGATATGAGCACAAGGCACAGGGACCCAAGAGAAGTTTTAAACACATGATGACTGAAGTACTGAAATTCTAGCAAGCACAGGGGACGAGGTAAACAGGGTGTGAGATGATCGGGACCAGACAGGCACAGACAGGCAAAGAAATTCCCCATTTTGAACACCAAAGGTGAATCAGAGGAAAGCTAAAATTCAGGCCATTGAATGATTCCGAAGGTTCTTTACCCTATGAACTACTGTCATGGTTACCCTATGCAGGATTCTGTGAGTTTTTGTGAAGATTGTATGAAATAATGTTAGTGCTTAGGATAGTGACATATAGGAAACAGTCATTACTATTACGCCAGTCATTACTATTATTATTTCTTTGGCAAATACTTATTAAATACTTATTATACACCAAGAACTATGGTGGGCACGGGGGATAAAACTATGAAACAAATTGATGTTGTCTTTGCTCAGAGTTCGATGAGCTCTAGCTAGACAGTCTCAAACTCTCCCCATTCCCCGTGCTTTCCTTTTTGTACAGCCACGTAGTATCCTAACTACCCATAATAAAGAGGTTTTTGTGCTAATATGTATAAAATAGAAAAATGTTTTCCTAATGCGCATTAACATGAAAGTTGTGATGCTTGATATAGTCACAGATGTGAAAAAAAAATCTAGTGCCTTATCTCTCATTATTTTTACCTTCTCTTTCACACATAGTTGAACTTACTTTATAGAGGCTATTAAAATATTAGGCTATTTTCTCCTTCATTAAGCATAGTCTCCTTTGATTTTTCATTAACGTTTTGCATGCTTCCATTTTTGAAGATTAAATGGAGCTATTATGGATAATATCATAGGGTTGAGATGTTTATTTATCAATATTTTCAAATAACATTGTTTTATTTTCCTAATTAAAATCCTTTTCTTGTTTGTGTTCTTTTCTATTTGGCATGAATGTGACTGATCTAGGAATTGAGATAGATTATATATATATATATATATATATATATATATATATATATATATATATTCACTGCTCTTGAGAACACCAATGTGAAATTAAAAGCCAGAATATGTTGTCATATAGCAGATACCTCTAGATAGTACTTATATATCGTTTGATTTTTTAAACTGTGAACAAGAATTGCTTTTATAATTTAAAACTTGGGAAAACAAAACATCCCTAAGTGTGTGATTTTCCCTGTCAAATCTTTGACTTCCTGTTAATTACCAATAGCCTACATCCAAGAACTTTCCTGTGAATGGTCAAGTTTTACCAACTCTCCCCTAAGCAAAAAGAACAAATATATTTGCATGCTATTAAAATAACAAACATAAGTTAAAAGACTCATTTCCTGAAAAGTCTTGGAATACCTTAAGGTAGAAACTACAACCATATTTTTATTTAAAATTTTAAAATTAGAAATTAAATCATCTACGCACAAACTTTACAACTAACAGTGCAAATCTGAAAACAACAAGAATAACTCCAGTCTATTAGTCTATTCCAGGATCTTGATAGAACTTTAATGACTATATTTACTATCTTAGGTCGCTAGAGAAAAATCAAATATATGTGTAACAAGATCTTCACAAAAAGAATTTTTTAGGAAAACAGACTTTGTGCTACCTTGATGAGCAAGCTCTGACTTGATTGTTTTGACTTTATTTTTTAAGTGTACTTTAAAATTCCTCAAGACACACAAATGTTTGTATTATTGTGGCACAGTTCCTCTTCTTGAACCAGGAAAGGGGATTTAAGCATGGCATTGTTTCGTAGGCCACAGAAATGCAGGGCTAGATCCTAGTTCATTGTCTTTGGCTTACTCCACATTACTGGGCTCCGCTTCCACCTGCTTTACCTGATGGTCCTCTCTCTGTATTGCCTCTCAATTGTGGGCATATTCTGCCAGGAACCAGGGATTCTACTCTGGTCTCCCTTTCCCGTGGTCCTGAATAGCTCAGGTGGAGTCGAGGTACACTTGACTTCACTACATTTGCAAAGGATGTGAATCTGCTCCACAATACTTGGTCCAAAAACCATTATTTTTTTTTTTAGCGTTTTAAATTAGATATATCTACCTAAGCTTGCTACTCAACAGATTGGTAGGAAATTTAACCCATCTTGTTTAGCTGATTATATAGGAGAGTAAGGATAGTGCAGGCAGCCTCCACCCTCTCTCTAGGATCATAAACAACCTGAGTCATCTGAAATATTCCAGAAAATTTGGGAGAAAGGATTCTGGTCTTTGGTCCATTCTGATTACCTCTGATATATTAATTATAGATGCCTGGATGAATTATTTGCAGCCAGCAACCTCTACTCTTTTCATGCCACCACACTCAAACAAGAATATTTTTTATTTCCCCAGTCATGATAGTGTCCCAGATCAGTCCCCACACATCCCCAAAATACCCCTACTTAGCCGCTGCCCCTCTCTCTCCCTTCTCTCAGAGTGCTGTGCGGGTGTGGATGAGATCTCCATCCCTCTCAGATCTGCCTTCACCCTGTTTCAGGAAAAATGCACTCCAAGTCAGACCAGAGTCCATCCTCATCTCAAAGAACTGATCTCTATCTTCTCTGTCTCCTTTTTCCCTCCAGTGCTTCTAAAACACAAAATGGCTAACTTCCTTGAGGGCAAAAGAGGGAGTGCTGATAGGATCTTCCATGTGATGAAGCTTTTTATAGAAAAAGGAACTCTTACTCCTATATGTACTTTGCATAATGCTATTTTATAACACTGTTTAAACTTGAGTTATAATGAGATACTAAATAGCAACAAATTAAATTTAAACATTGATTATTTACTTAATGAAACATTTAAACATGTCAAAGTTTCATAATTATTCATTTAAAAATCATAAGTCTGATATATCAGATTTTATTAAATATTATATACACATTTATCAAACTAGAAAACACTAGTATTGATTACAGAACTTATTACTACTTTTACACGTCAAGAAGTTAAAAAAGTATTAATGCTATGGATTTAAATTTATGCTTCATTATTCCCACACTATTCTCATTATTATTTCTCATTCCTCTTAGGGATTGCCTTCCTAGGGTACAGAAATATTAATTACCTTGAGGGTTATAGTAACAAATAAAAAAAAATTATCAATGCAAAGTGGCCAAGGATACAGATTCTGGATTGTCAGCACATTGGGCCTGGTTGTACCTTTCAAATTTTAGCTGCTGATCTCCAGCCTGTACTTCCTTCTCATACTTATTTTTTGTGGTAAAGGTTCTAAGATGAAACTTAGAAAAAGGAATTTTGGGCAGAGCAGAGTTAGAATCAATAAAAACATCAGCGGAATAAATCATGGAATATTAGAGCTAGAGAACACCTTAAAATCATTCTCTGCTGCTTCATTTTCTAAATGAGGAAAACAAGCAGGAAAAGGAAGCAGACACTGGTGACAAGGAGATTAAAAATGGCCTTTGTCATAGTCCACGAATCATGATTCTATAGTCCTGAACAAAGATAGTGGCGATAAAAAGGAAGGCAAATATGAGAGACAGGGTAAACAAAACCGGAGACTTGCTAGTGATTGATTAGAGGGAGGGGAATAATGTAAAGCTAGGTAGAAGTGCAAGTTTCTATAATCCACAACAGGCTAGAGGGAGTTGATTCTATAGCAAAGTATGGTTTATTTACAGCAGAGCTTGCCTTGTTTTTCAAGGCAATAAAATTAGTAAAGCCACTAAATGGAGCGACTGCCCTTGAACAGTGTCGTCTGATATCCCCAAAGGATTGGTTATCAAATTTATTTTTCTTCATACTATGCAGTAATTTTAGGTGTTTTAAAACAGTGCACTCAAAGCGTGATTTGTAGATCAGGACCAGTCTATAAATTGTTATTGATTTACTGTGAGATAAATATAGAAATTGCAAGTAAGCATTTAGAAACTTTAATAGCAATTTAACATTGCTGTGACTTCAAAGTGCATACTCAGAGTAGCTTCAAAAAATATTGATCTGAAATGATTGAAAAACACCCTGGTGCTTCACCACCATTTGAGAAACTCTGTTTTCAAAGACAAGGGAAGGTATTCATAATACATGAAGTTATAAAAGCTGGTGATAAAACTGTCTATTGCATGAGACCACTTTTATAAATACATATATTTATCTGTATTAAAAGTGGAAATCTATTAACAAAGAAAGATGAAATAATGTGTATAAAATGCTTAGAACACTACCTGATACATAGAAACCCTCAATAGGTGTTCCTGACGACAGTGATGATGAAGACGACACAGATGTGGATGATGCTGGGACCCCTGCAGTTTCCAGGCCTATTCTTGCTCTTCTATAATGATCAAGGATTTCAATTCTACCCCAAAGCTGCTACTGACACCACTGTGCTTACTAGTCCCTTGCTGCTGGTGCAGAACCCACCCCAGAGGTCTCCACCTTCTCATTGTGCCATTCTAAACACACAGTCATCATTAATCGTGGATTCTTCCGCTGGCAGCCAAGCCTCATGGCTCTTTCTCTTTCTGGGTCAGTTTCAACAAGAATTAACAGGATATTAAGTTAACCACGAAACTTAGCACTACCTTAGGCTGCTGAAAAATCTAAATGCAGTGTAGCTTGTGAGAGCTTACATCTGAAGTTCTTACCTAGATTTACAAAAGAATACACATTTATTTAGAGGGTTATAGCTGAAAGAAATACAAGAGATCACCTAATGAAGTTTGAGGAGTAAAGCTTTGGTAACATCTGAAACTGTAGTCCAGCTCTGCCATTGCCTAACTGGGTGACTTTGGGCAAGTTACTTAACCTCTCAAATCTCCTCTCTTAAGCTGAAGTAGTAATATTACTTATCTGTCTTTCAGCAGTGACTGGCAAAGCATGTGCTCAATACACAATAACTATTACTATTAGCACAAGCCTATTTACAGAGAAGGAAACTGGGTCAAAGAGGTCCAAGATCATATGGTTGGTCCATAACTGAACTAGAACTAGTTGCCCTAGCTGCCTTTCACAACTCTATTCTGCAATTCTGTATGTTCTAGAGATGTCTCAGCATAGTGTTTATTCTGTCTTCTTGGAAAATGTGGGCAAAAATATATATCAGATTCAGTATGTATTTTTATTTTGTGCATTTATTCATTTAATTCTGGAAATGCAGTGGTATGGACCTGTCGATAGAAAGAAAGAGAGAGGAAGAACAAATGCAACTAAATTGTAATTCCTGTGTATCCAATGTATGTGCCACCACCACTGGCTAGCCTCTGTCTTCAGGAATTCACAAATATTAATGAGATGGGTTTGCAAAATATTAAAAACCATCATAACTGTGAATTAATTCTCTAAATGGTTCGATCAGGGCTTTCAGTTACAAACAATGGAAACAACTCTAGCTATTTTTAACAGAAAAGGGCCATTCTCAAAAGTTAATGTGGCTTGGAGCAATACCCAAAGCCACCAGAGACCACCCACAGTGCCTCTGGGACACGAACCTTCACCTCTGATACAGGAAGTGCTCCAGGACTCTCAACCAGACTGCACAATGCTTTCTCCCTCATGATGCTTTTTTGAGTCAAAGGCTTCCATGAATGCTGCTAATGACAGAATCTAGGGAATATGCAATGTGTCTGAGATGCATGAGAGACTGAGAAGGTGACATTTGTAGTTTCCAGCTTACAGACCTGGGATTCACAAAGTGGGAAATTACCAACACGTAGAAAGAGTGTTCAAAAGATTTGAGGAGGACACAAGACTGTAAGCTGATTTCTCAACAGAAACCGTGCAGGCCAGAGGCATTGGCATGAAATATTCAAAGTGATGAAAAGCAAGGACCTATACAACCAAGAGTACTCCACCCAGCAAAGCTATCGTTTAGAATTGAAGGACAGATAAAGAGCTCCCCAAATAAGAAAAAGCTAGAGTTCACCAACACCAAGCCAGAATTATAAGAAATCTTAGAGGGACTTCTTTAAGATGAAAGAAAAAAAATCAAAAATATGAATAATAAAATGGTAATAACTACATATCTATCAACAATTACTTTCAATGTGAATGAATTAAATCAAAAGATACGGTGGCTGAATGGATAAGAAAACAAGACCCTTATATATGCTGCCTACAAGAGACTCACTTCAGATTGAAAGACACATGCAGACTGAAAACAAAGGGATGGAAAAGACATTTTATAAAAGTGGAAATGATTTTTTTAAAAGCTGGGATATCAATACTTATACCAGACAAAATAGACTTTAAAACAAAGGCTATAGCAAGAAACAAAGAAGGACTCAGTAATATCACTTCTGGGTATTTATCCAAAGAAACCTAAAACGCTACTTTGGGGGTATGTGTGCATCTGTATGTTCATTGCAGCGTTGTTTACAATGTCCAAGATATGAAGGCAGCCTGGGTGTCCATCGATGGATGAATGGATAAAGAGGAGGTGGTACATGTATACAATGGAATATTGCTCAGCCAGGAAAGGAATGGGTTCTTGCCATCTGCAGCAGCATGGATGGACCTGGAGGGTATTGTGCTGAGTGGAGTATGTCAGACAAAGAAAGACAGATGCAATGTGATTTTGTTTATATGTGGAATCTAAAGAACAAAATAAACAAACAAATTCATAGATACAGAGAACATTTTGATGGTTCCCAGATGGGAGAGTGTTGGGATGTGGGTAAAAAGGGTAAGGGATTAAGAAGTACAAATTGGTTGTTACCAGTTAGTCATGGGGGTGTAAAGTAATGCATAGGGAATATAGTCAATAATATTGTAATAACTACTTATGGTGCCAGGTGCGTACTAGTCAGGGAGATCACTTCTTAAATTATGTAAATGTCTAACTGCTATTCTGTACACCTGAAACTAATAAAATATTGAATGCCTACTGCAATTGAAAAATTAAAAAGGGTGGGGAAATGTGAAGGGGAATAAGAGGTCTAAATTTCCAGGTGTCAAACAAATGAGTTATGCGGATGTAATGTTCAGCATAGGGAATACAGTCAATAATATTGTGATAGCGTGGTACGGTGTCAGATGGCTGCTGGACTTATCATGGTCATCACTTCTTTAGGCATATAAATGTCGAATAACTATGGTGTATACCTGAAACTAATATGATATTGTATGTTAGCTATATTTTAATAAAATCTTTTAAAAAATATTTCAGGAGGACACAGATATACCAAATGCGCACTATGGTACTCATGCAAGTTTTCTTTGAAATAATGTTCTATTCACATGCGCACAACCATATTCACTGTAAACCATATGAAGAGTCAGATGATTCACCTGTTAAATAATATGAAATAAACAGAATATTTCTGGGGAGTTAAACAGCTTAAATTTTTCCTTTTTATTCTTTCCCTCCAAAACTCTCTTTTTATCTCCTATTTTTTTTCCTATTCCCCTCCTTTCCCCTTGTTTTTTTCCTGAATCTGTGATTTCTCTAAATATATCTATCTATATTTATATAGTATTTGCATTTATTAAATATAGTTATTTATATTTGCCCTGAGTTGGTCATTGGAGCTCCAGGGTCCAACTGGGGTGGGGTATTATGCACTAAGGAAGACACATATGCACACTGTGGACCAGTGATAGCTTTGCAGCTCCCAGGTTACCTTCCTCAAGTGTACGGAGGGTTGCGTTTAGAAAGAGAATGGTCATTATGTGTTTAGTATCTGAGACCATACAAAATTGAACATTTGTACTAACAAGATTAAACTGTATCAACAGAAATTTGGTGAGTCTCAAGAGAGAGAAGAGTTTTTCTGTTAGAATGATTAAACCTCAAAGCAACTTGTCAAATCTCTAGAGGTGTTTAAAAACATAATCTTATTTTGAGTAATTAGGTATTAATCTACCAGGAGGCATACCATTGTAGAAAAGAATTTTTTAAGCAACCTGATAGCACTGTGCTTTTTGTGGTGGCAAATTTTGTTCTTCCCCACTGCTGTGCCTGGTTAAATCCGTTCTGCTTCAAAGGAAATATCAGCTCTTCTGTGAGCCCTCTTCCACTTAACCTCTAACTGGATGAACTAATCGCTCCCCACTTCTGTGCTCCTGTTGTACTGGACTCAAAGCACACTGCACAGTGGCACATCTCACGTGTATTATTCTTGTGTTTTGCTTCCCATAGTGTATTATTCGGAGCTGTACAAGTCTGTCTTTTCTTTAAAAGCAGGAAACTCACAGCCCCTGCTTGCCATCCCCCTCTGGTGGCCCCCAGGATAATGCATGCAATATGGTATGCATTCAATACATTTCTGTTGGGTTTAACTGAATTACAAGTTAGTGTTTTTAATGCCCTAGGCTTTGAACTATTTGAGGATTTTATTTATTATTGTTGAATACCCAAAGGTAGCTTGTGAAATCAATATTATTGCTTTACAGTCATACCTTCTATATGTAACTAAGACTTTTTAACATATTTAGAGCATGGGCTAAATTTAATATTTTTCCAAAGTCAGGTATTTCTAATCCTCAAAGAATTTTTAAAAAGCATCATGCTAATAAAAACTGTGGTGAATAACAATGGAATATTTTTAAGTGTTTACAAAATCCCTTTTGTTGCCAGCATCTAAATGAACACATGTATAATATGCATCTGTACTTGGCACACTTTGTTTTAGTAAATAAATATTCTTTTAGACAATCTTCTGTCTAAAAATTGAAATATACACATGGGAGAATTAACCTTATATATATTATGAATGTTACTGAAGGAATAGTACTTTTTATCACTAGATTATATGTCCCACACCATACTGTAAGTTCTTTTTTTGTTTTGCCTTTATACCCCAGAATCTAGCATAGTAATATAAGCTCAGTAAATATTGTTTAAATAAGTGAAAGAAAGAGTATATGAATGAGATCAAGCAAGAGCCACACTTCAGAATGACGGTAATATACATGTAATAATTCACCTCACTAGAAAATTGTTTCATGTTTTTTATACAGGGAGAGAAACTGCACTCTAAAAAACAAAATACATTACCGTATATTATCTCCTAAGGTTGTTATCATATATAACCTTAGCATTTCCAAGAGAGACATTTCCAATAAAAATTCTGACTTTAATTTTAGTTGGGGTTGCTGTGATTTCTGTGCAACCAGAATATTTCTCTACCCTCATCCCTTTCTTACACACAATGCATGATGTCTAAAAATTCCACCATTAAATGTTATAACTATGTTTCTGGTTTGAAAGGCTGCAAATCTAAAAGGACTAGGGCTCTTAAAAATATTATTTTTGACTTGTAAAAGAATAGAGAAGTTACTCATTCTATCCTAACAACAGTAAACTTAAAGAAAAAAATATGCTCTTTGATAAGGAAAATACAAATAAAATTACAATGACTTTTTTTATAATTTAGATAACTAATTTTCTCCCTCCTTCCTCATCATCTCTTCAAGAAGAGATTTAGGGGATGATGATGTTCTTAAGAAAACAGGATTTGTCATTAGAACAGTGGGCTCAAGTCCTGATGCTGCTTACTCTGTGATGTGAAGCAAATCACTTAACTAATTTGGGCCTTAGTTTTCTCTTCTACAAAATTGTGTAGAAAATAATTCTCATTCCACCAACCTCACAGAACTGTACAAATTAAGTGAAAAGACACACATGAAAGAGGCATTGGCGTGTTCCCTGAGCTGTGTGTTCACGATGGGAAGAGGAGGCAACACGATGCTTCCAGTCAGGAAGCATCACTGTCGTTTCCCTGGAGCTGCCATAGCCTGGTCCACACTCGACTTTTTCATGAATTCGCAGATCTTTTGGATGATGATATAATATGATGGTTGAAAGGAAAAGAAAAAATTCCTTTCCTTCATTGAACACCAGCCAAGCTTTCCTGTCTTAAGTGGGTATAATGCGTGTACAATAGCAAGATCAAGAATGAGCTTCAAACCATAATCAGTAGAGGGCATTATGCAAATTAAGCACACACATTATAGATACAGTAATTCCCAAACTAATGTTCTTCAACATATCATGTAGTGATTTAGACTTTAACCAAAAGTTCGCCACTGCATTTAGATCACATCGCTAAGAATGCTGCTGAGTATAATTCTGGGTACATCACAGGACTATACTCACCATTTTACCCCTAAACCTGCTTTACATCCAATATTTCTATGTCAGTTGATGACATTACCCAAACCAGAAACTTAGAAGTCATTATTGATTCCATGCCCTTTCTCCCCTTTCAAGAATCCAGTTAGGATTCTTGACTAATTTTTAACCTCTAAATCATTTCTTTCATTTTCTCTTATCCGTCACTAGTCAGTACCCTTTCTGGCTACTTCTTCTCAGCCTCTGGTCAACGTGTGCCCCTCCTTCTCCTAACCAGTAAATGCCAAAGCACTCAGGCCTGCTTCTCTTCCCCCAACTCCCCACACTTTCAGCTTCTCTCTCATCCACCATCATGGCTTCAGTTAAGGATGCATAGTCCCACATTCACATCTCCAGCTTGGACCTCTCCTGTGAACTCCTGACTTGTATGCCTAGAAGCCTACTCAGTATCTCTACTTGGATGTTAATAGAGACACTTCAAATCTAAATACCCCAGACTGAATTTGTCATTTTCCCTCATACCTTTTACTCTTCCACCATTCTTGATCCCAGTTGCTTCAACAAGAAACCTAGGAATTCATTTTGACTACCCCCTTTCCCTCCCTAAGACCTTTTAATTCTATCTCTTAAGTATCTTCAACCCCATTATCAGCACTCGATACATGCCCAAACTGATAGCATCTCTTTCTTGGACACCTTAGAACCAACAGTCTCCCAACAGCTTCCCCTGCTCTCCCCCCACCAACATACCACCTACATTACCACTAGATTTAATGCACACCTTTCAGTGCCTCCCCATTGCCTATGGGATAATGTTCAAACTTCTTGGCACAACATACATGGCCCTGTATCACGTGACCTCTGCTTAACTCTTCAGGTTAAACTCTCAGCACTCTCCACCTCCCTGCATTTGATGCTCCCGAAGTATCAAACTGCCGTGGTTTTGTGCTCACACCACATTTCAGGACTTTGTGTATATTCTTCTCTCTGATTGGGATGGTCTTACCTCTTGTCCACCCGCACACACTTCTTCAACCTGAAGAGTCTGCTCAGCCATCACCTTTCCTGTGGGTCTTCTTACTCCCCACTCTTCCAGAACAGAACTAATGACTTCCTCTGCACTATGTCTCTGAATTTTGTACATATGTGGAATAATCTGTTTATCTGACTTTCTCTCTGACTAGTGTGGACACTTTTTTGTGAGGAAAGGACCATTTTCATCATGATAGTGGCTTCTACAGTGCCTTGCAGATAGCATGACTCAGTAAGGGTTTGTTGAACTAAATTTCTGCTTGTCTTTGGATGAAGAAGCCTAATTTATATGACGTAGTATATGACCTTTTGGGCAAATTCTTTCAAGTAATAAAATAAAGATTTTGTTAAGCAGTGATATTGCTATGTCATGTAATTAGGAGATTTTAACAAAAACTAAATTAACTCTATGTAAATAGAAATGTTAATTGCTTGACTCAACTTATACCTTATTTCCTTAGAAGCAAAGCATTTTATTGACTCTTCTCTTTTATCACCCTTTACAAACTACTATGAGTATGTCCTATCCTCCCTGTCTCTAAAATAGATCCTAAATCTGTTGTATCCTCTCCATTTCTGTTATACTGCCATTCCAGGCCACCATCATCTCTCATCTGAATTAGGGCAGAAGCCTCCTGACTGGCCTCCTGTTCTCTATACAGCAGCTGGAGTGCTTCTTTTTAAATACAGATCAGATCCTCTTATGTACTACCGGCTGTTAAGGCTCCAGTTGCTTCCCATTGCACCAGGATGTCCAAAGTGCTTATCGTGGCCTACACTCTCCTAAAGGATCTGCCGACCCACACTCATGCCACCTGTCTGACTGCCTGCACTCTACTCCTACCTGACTAGCACCCTTTCTGTTCTTTGACCTCCTGAGCACCTCAGGGCCTCTACACTTATCCCTTTAACCTCTAGATTCCTGCATGGCTATCTCCTTAGTCATTTGGGTCTCAGTTCAAATGGCATCTTCTCAAAGAAGTCTGCTTCATCACTCAATTTAAAGCAGCCACCAGCCACGGGGAGTCACACCACCCTGTCCTATTTTCTTCATAGTCCTAATAGTCCTAATCACTTAGCAGCAGAGCAAAGCTTTGGATTATTTTACAGATAATTCTTGAAAGCAAGTTATCTTAACCAATCCAGCAGTCAGTTTGGTTTATATCTCTGGGATTATTTCTAAACTTTATATACATGCATTCACCCACAAATTATGCATCCCTATTTCTTTACAGTAATATGATTAACTATAATAGTAACTACAAAAATATATATATAACGGTGATCTCAAACCTGGATGCTTGAAACACCATTGAAGTGTACCCTTCATACCATGTTTCCCTGAAAATAAGACTTAATCAGAAAATAAACCCTAGCATGATTTTTCAGGATGACATCCCCTGAACATAAGCCCTAATGCATCTTTTGGAGCAAACCTTAATATAAAAACCCGGTCTTATTTTCAGAGAAACACAGTATAAATGTTTTCCTTTAACTTTAAACAGGAAACCAACTTTCTCCTAATAATCTTGTTTTCCGTCCCCAATTTATGATTACTTCTCTTCTTTGGATCAGATTAAATTTAGATTACTATATTAATCTAAAATTATATATTGGTGCAAAATTATATGTACCAGGCATTTTAAGGCCTTGATCAATAAGCTTGGAATTGTTCTCTCACCACCTCCTTGAAACAGTTCTTTCAAATGTTTTCCTTTTACATTTAAAGTTGTAGTTCTGCAGGTGAAGTTCTCTTTCCCTTTCTGTATTCATACTCTTTCCTCCCATCCACCCCCGGCCCTGCACCCCAAACTTTAACAGGAAATCCAGTTTCAAGTCCTTTTTCTGCTACCACTGACATACTGAAAGAATTTTTTTCAGATGGCATGTCCCCATTTGTCCATTTGTTTGTTCATTTATATTAGTATAGACTCATGGATTTTAATTTCATTCAATGGTTTATAATCCATTATTATTATTCATTGTGATTCTAAACTTATCCCAGCTTCAGCCATTGGGAGATCCTTCAAGCTGCCACCTGTGTCCTTTGACCAGTCCCCATCATGTTTGAGCACTTCCCTATCTTCTGGCACAATCACCTCATCCTTTACTTTACCTGCCCCAGCCCTGGAATCAGTCTTTATTTTCCTAGGAGCTGTGGCAGAGTCATGCTTCCTTTTATTGGAGACTGAAATTTGGAAACCAAGACTTCGGTGTTGGATCTACTACTGGCTTGTCATTGCTTGAGCTATAAAAATTTGTAATTACTGATCTTCCTGTTTCTCATCATGGCTCAGGATCAAGACAAAAAGGAGAACCCCAAGCGGGAGCTTCATATCCACAAGCTCTGCCTCAACATCTGTGTGGGGGAGAATGGAGACAGACTGATGGGGACAGCCAAGGTCCTGGAGCAGCTCATAGGCCAGGCCCTGTGTCCTCCAAAACTAGATACACCGTCAGATCCTGTGGCATCAGGAGATAGGAAACGATTGCCGTCCATTGCCTAGTCGTGGGGCCAAGGCAGAAGAAATCTTGGAGAAAGGTCTAAAGGTGTGAGAGTAAGAGTTACGAAAAAAATAACTTCTCAGATACAGGAAAGTTTGGTTTTGGGATCCATGAACACATTGATCTTGGGATCAAATATGACCCAAGCATTGGAATCTACCGCCTGGAGTTCTGTGTGATGCTGGGTAGGCCAGGTTTCAGCATCTCAAACAAGCAAGCGATGCAGGACAGGCTGCACTGAGGCCAAATACCGAATCAGCAAAAAGGAAGCCGTGCTCTAGTTCCCGCAGAAGTATAATGGGATCATTCTTCATGGCAAATAAATCCCCCTTTCTATCCAAAAGGCCAATAACATGTTTTCAGTAGAAAAATAAATAAATAAATACATAAATAAATACATAAATAAGAATTTGCAATTATTCTCCTTCACCACATTTCAGCTAGAATTTCATTCCACTGCAAATCTGGTTCTAGAATACAGTAGATTTTTATGATCTTCTCGGTATCTCCATTTTAAGTCTGAATGGCCTAGTGCTTTGGACGGTCAGATGCATCCCACTGGAACTATTTCAGGTCTCCATTTGAGAACCTTCAGGAGGGAGCCCTGGGTCACAGGCGTGCAGTACAGACCTGTGTCCTCCAGAGTTCGCTGTGCTGCGTCTAGCGCAGCCTCAGATTTCTCCACGGTAGAGTGTCCGCAACACTTTGCAAGGACACCAAAGAGGGGGTACGTCAACGCTCCGACTTCCTCCCGACGCCGCCTCTGATTGGCTCCTGGGCATATAAGAAACCAGTGAATGAGCAGCCGGCCTTTGCAGAAACTTGCCGGAGGTCTTTGGGTGGCATCTCCCCTGCGTCCTTGTTAACCCGCGGGGCTAGCCGACCCGGGAGAGGATGAGGTCGTCCTTTGTGGTGCTCACCGCGCTGGTGGCGCTGGCCGCTTATTACATCTACATCCCCCTGCCCAGCTCCGTGTCGGAACCCTGGAAGCTGATGCTGCTGGACGCGACTTTCCGGGGCGCACAGCAAGTGGTGAGACGCAGCCCAGGGCTGATTCTCTCTCCCTCCTCTTAAGCAGTATTTGAAGGGGGAAACAAAATTTCCGGACTGTGTCCAACGAGAATGCATATTTTTTCTACTGCAATGAGGCGATTGCTTTTTAAGGTGGTTCAGCCTGGCACTTTCAGTGTGTCGCCTCCTTGCTAGCAGCAGCGGGCTAGATCTGTGTCTCCTCGTCTGCTCTGGTGATGGAGAAGGTGAAGTTCTTGAATAGAATTTGACAACTGTTTAACCCTTCATCGGCCCTAAAGATTCCCCTCTTTCTTGGTTTGCAACGTCAAAAAACAATCTCTCAGCATTTTATAAGGCTCCCCTCCCCCGTTTTCGTTCTCCGATGGGGGCCGGCAGAGGGCGAGGTAAATGTTTTTTAGGACAGGTCTGGGAAAAACAAGCTCTCCTTTCGGACAGTGCAGCCACCTTAAAAGCAGAAGCGGGCGCGAGTGATCTCCCAACATCCTCTGCCTGTGGAGCTCTCCATTCCCGGGGGCAGCAGTCAGGGCTCCGCTAAGCACTTGAGGAACCGCTCAGATCTCCCACTGCATGCGTGGCATTTCTCGGCATAGCCCAAGAAAGAAGGCCAGGAGGCCTAGCAGAATGGAGGGCAGGTGGTGGAGACGGCAGCCTCCACGGTGTTAGCGTGATGCATTTGCTTTCTGCCTGCCCTGCAGCGTTTGTTTTATGTCCTTGACTGACGAGCAGATAACCTTTGCCTGAGCCAGGATACCCAGGAGTACCCTGGCAGGGTAACAGTTCTCTCTACTGTATCATGAGAGTGTATTTCTTTTCCCCCACAGACAGGAAAATATAACTATCTGGTTTATTCTATGGTAAGAGGAATTATTAATATTTTTAGTGCCTAAGAATCTAACCTACAATCTGCAGCCGAGCCTGAGCCCTGTGACTGAACAGTATTTCTGAGCAGCTTACTGTCTCTAAACTCCTAACCCTCCTCCAAAACCAAGTCTCCTCTTTTCCCCCAAACTTAGGCTTTGATCTCAGGTTATTTTTGTAAACTCCTTTTTTGTTTTGTTTTGTTTTCAGGAGTGACTAGAGAAGGAGAGGGGAAAAAAAAATCATGATTTTCCTAGAAGATTGATGTTCCTCTCCCGCCCCCATCCTAAATGTGTCCTGTTACAGTCTCTGCTCGGGTTACATTTGCTCTATCAAAAAGCCCCTTGACTAGGGTTTTGCAGCCTTCCTAGCAGGGATTTGCTTCTCTTGAATCCAACCACCTTCTCCACCCCCAAGTTGCCTGTTGTCTCCTAGGAAAGGTCTATGAAGCTAGAGACCCTCTTCCTTCCCTCCTGCTTACTATAATGTTGACATAGTGGAAGAATGACCATCCTCTTCTTTAGCGTTGATTCCAAGAAAGGCGGTCTTCATGTAGGAAGCCCTGCAATCCCTCTTTTCCTCCAGAAATTATGTAATTTGGGAATAACATCCTTCAAGGATTATGGTGTACAATGATATTTACATGGAGTGGGTTAAATGGCCATTAGTACATAAATAGGAAGTAGATAAGAAAACTAGTGGCTAATAAGAAAAACGGGGGGCAGGGAGGGAAGAAGAAAACTACTATGTCGGCTGCGGAGATTATTTTTAGTTTAGACACGGAAGTCTTCTGAGAAAATTTGAGTAATCTGAAAAAATCCAGGTTTGAAGAAATGCCTTTCTTCCCCAAGTAGGCTGCCAACCCATGAAAGGCAAGGCCTACTAAGGATGCTATAGTCTTTTACAGAATGTGCCCCCAGCTAGTGTTTGAGAACGATGATGTGTGTAATGGCCAGGTCCTGGAGACAGATGAGGTAACAAAGTATCCTCGCTACCACTGCAGCTAGGGAGTGGGTTTGCACAGCAGTGGCTCTCACCACTTGTCTTCAGAACTGTGAAATATCAGAAAGATCATTCAGACCACATGGAAGCGTATTCTACTCGGTAAAGCAATTTACCAGTGTCACTTCAAATTGTCCTGAGGAAAAGACAATGTGGCCTGTCAGTAGGTAACAGCATGACTGTTAGAGTCACGCCTTCCTGAATTCCATCCCAGCCAGGCCACTTACTGGCTGGGAGTCCAGGCAGTTTACTAACCTACTCTCATCCTCAGTTTTCCCTGTAAAATAGAGCTAACCTTGTAAGGTTGCTGTGAAGTTTAGTAATGGATTTAAATGCCTGGAACTTATTGGAGTTATTCCCCAAAGGGTTGTCCCAAAGGTCTGTTATGAATTGTGGGGATTCTGAAATCTGTGAGAGTGCCCAACTTTGTTGAAAGAATAAAACACGTGTAAACTGGAAGCAATTTGTCTTCCTGAAACCTGGAGAGCTACCGCTACATTGCATAAAGTGTGTTACGCAAATAATTTTAGTGGGAGTTGATTGGCACAGTTACAAAAGTTGCTGAAGCTACTTCAGAGGTGGAGCGTGGCCTACTTCCTAACACAGCAGGCTCCTACCTACCATCAAGAAATAGGAGGGCTACTTTTTTAATTCTGTTGTCATGGGCAGATGCTTCACCCCTCCCACCCCTTTTATGTCCTTTTATCGTGTGCAGAGGAGTTACATTCATTGTACTTTTCTTCCTTGGGGTCCTTCAGTATGATTTAAGAAGAAGCTACTTGGGATCTTTCTCTAAGTCATCTCAACACAGAGGCTACATTGGAGTTATTGTGGGAGCCTTAAAAAATCCTGATGCCCAAGTCACACCCTATACCAAATTTATTCAGAATCCCTGGGAGGTAAGTCCCAGGCATCAGTGTTTTTAAAAGCTCCCTAGGTGATTTTCAATGTGCACTGCTCTTTCAGATGAATAAAATGCAGTGCAGAGGTAGATAATGTATTTTCCTTAAACGGTTCAAGTTATGTTGCACACGTTGCTGGGAATGAGCTCCTTCCGATTAACACGGGTTAGTGTATCAGATTAATTGGTTAATACTGTTGCTTTAAGAGTCCAAAGGGATAAAATACTAGCAAGACAAATTTCAGTGTTATAGCGGAGCCATCATAAGATTTGAGCAGTGGAAAAATCAAAAACAAAGAAGGTCTGGGAAGGTCAGTGGAACGAGATGTATAGATAAAGGGCAACAGGAAACAGGAAGGACAAAAGGATGGAGTTTGAGGAGGTTCTGATGCTGATTTCAAATTGCTATGCAAACAAAGATTTTAAAAAAAAGGTAATCCCAGGACAGAGAAGTGCCCACTGCTGAGTTTGCAATATCCATTGAAGGCTGTAGAAGCATGTTTATTCTTTGACCCAGCAATCTTTCTGGAGGAATTTATTTTAAGTAATCATGGATATAGGCAAAGATGTAGCTATAAAGATGGAAACATTTTACAAGATCAAAAATCTTGTTCAACTAGAAATATGGGGGATCGCTTAGCAACCTTTTTAAAATCTTATCTTTCATGTTTTTTGCAGCATTATATAAAAGAATGAAAACTTAAGGACAGTAAGAGATTAAGTAAATTATGGTAAACCCATATTTTGGAATACTAGGTAGTAAAAAATTTCACTTGTAAAATAATGTTTAATGGCCTACAAAAGATTGGTACTGTACATTAAGTGGGAAAATGCTACAAAACTGCATATATGCCCCATTTAAAGTACCTTTCAAAATATATAGTTATGTATATCTTTCTAGATATATATATAGGTACAGAAAAAGCAGAAGGAGATCATATAAAATATAAGGATGGGGACGAGGCATGAGGTTATATCTTCAATTTCCAGATCTGTATATTCCAGTTTTTCTACAGTGAACATGTAGTAAAAAGAAATTATTTAAAAACTTTTTTGTAGTAAGTTTTTGTAGTAGGTTTCCTACTTCTAAAGTGGAATTGATGTGTACATGCATATCAGTGTGATTACTTTTTTAGTAATTATTCTATGAAGAAAATCAGAGTTTTACAAAAAGACATCCTGTATCCCCTGATACAGCTATCACAGTAGCATGCTTCATGCTCAGTCACTTAGTTGTAACACAGGGCGAAAAGCCTAAGGTGTAAAATTTTGGAGAAATGCTAAAATGACCTAAAAGAAACTATAGCCTACTAGAATGGAGAAGCCAGTTACTATAGAGCTCCTATGTACGATTCACAGGGGTGATAAAGATGGTCACTAAAGGTAATAATGGTATCTGAAGGGAGTTGAGAGCAAGAGCATGGCTTGTCTTACCTTGGTCACCTCCTAACTTACCCCGTCTTATGCTGTATCTATTTGATGACATAATGCAACAGAGAGGTTGTTGAAATGGGTATTTCTGCTGAAAGAATCCCCTATTCCAGTGCTTCTGGACTAATTGAGAAAGCGTTTTCATTCTGTACAATGTCCCTAAGCTTATTGGAATCTAAAGTGATCTTACCTGAATTTTCTATGTATGATGTGCCTTTGGCCTATGTGGGTGTTGTTTAAATGACAGCGCAACAGAATGCCATGCAGAACTCCAACTTGCTAACTATCTTTTTCATAACCATTTATGAACTGGAGTGTTGACTAATGTCAAGTAAATTTACCTTGAAAACATAGTTCGTAATTAAGTTTTGTCTACCACCTTCCAGACTTGCCGTGATACATATTTCTTCATGCAAATTAGATATTTAACCAACCACAATAATTTTCAGCTGATTCAATGGGATTTTTCTTCAAATACTTGGCAGCAGAAGGGCTTTCAGAGTAGCTTCAGTGGCGGTATTTAATTAGTATTAGTTCTGACAGGTGAGCAATCTGATTTGGTCTTTATAGACAGCAATTCTTGGTGGATCCAATCAAATATTAAGGTCAGATTGATTCAGTTCCCAGGTGTGTTAGACAATGCCTAATTTGTAGTTTTCATTTTTCCTAGAACTCTACAAAAATAGTGCTGAGCACAGAAATGCCATCATTATTGTTATACTTTGTTTTAATAGGACCTTCTATTTCTAACATGTGGCTTATGCTTGATCTAAGACATTTCTGTGAGATGTGAAAGTGCAATAATCATTCTTAAATGTTCTATTAATGCACAATTATTTCCTTTAAAAGAGTGAGTATATAGTGTATATTTACTTTTGCTGCCAAGTGAAACTATGAGGGAATTGTCAATCATTTCTTTTCTCCTTCATTTTATGTTTATAAAGAATTAAGAAGCGTAATTGAATTTCCAAGTGGCAAATCTAGATATATATTGCCTGCCGAATCTGTGTCATATGAAATTTTAACAATCTATTTTTCAGTGTTTACCAAATAAAATTAAAATCCTACCATTTAGAAGTCATCACTCATTCAATAAATACTGGACACAAATGCTGGAACTGGCGAAACAAAAATGAAAAAACAAAAACACGCATACCTAATCTTGGCACGTTTACCGTCGAATGAAGGGGAGATAGACCTATTGACAGTTACAGAGTGTTCACTTGGAAGACAGAAGAACCTATGGGTTTATGGGTTTCTGCAAGGGCCTTAAGAAAGTACATCTAGTATCGTTCCGTGCATTGGGGACTGTCTCCTTTTCAGATTGACATATCCTCTGAATTATCAAAGCTACTGCTTACAGCAGAAGTACCTAATATCTATGAAGCATATAGTAAGCACCTACTTTGTGCCAGATGCTAGTCTGCTATGTGCTTTACAAGTGACTCATTTACTTCATGCTATAACTCTATGAGGCGGATGTTCTTATTTTTCTTACAAAGCCGGAAACTGAAATGCAAAGAAAAGTAACTGGCTCAGGATGACACTGTTTGTAAGAGGTTGAATCACAATTCACCTCCAGCCTGTCTTACTCCGAGCTCAAGAGCTTACCCATTGTACTAGAATGCCTTTCCACAGAAGCTAACTCAGTGAAGGAGGTGGGGAAAGAGAAGAGAGAGGAGAAAGGAGGGTGAAAAGGGCGTTGCAGCCAGAAGGGGCTTTTCAGTGGGAGAGGATTTTAAGGAACTAAAAGTGGCTTAGACTGGCTGGAGCATGAAGGTCAAAAGTCAGAGAGATGAGGCAAGAAGGAAGCACAGGTCAGACAATGAAGGGCTCTGCGGGCCAACAAGGAACCACCGAAAGAATTTTAGCAGGGAAATCCCATGGTCAACTCTGTGTCTTAGAACAGTCTTTCTCACTGGCAGTAGAGACTAGAGTTTAAGAAAGCAAGTAAAGCTGAGAGACCACGTAGGAAGCAAGAGAGAGAAGAGAGAGCATGAACTTATCAAGTGGGACTGGTTCGGAGAGAAGCTGACCAGAGTTGCTGAAGGAGGCAACAGTGTGAGTGAAGGAGAGAAAGGAGTCAAAGATGACTCCTTGGAAAAGCTCTGGAGTAACTGGGTGATGACTCGATTTAGATAAAGGAGCAGATCTGAGACTGAAGATAATCGAGTTTTGGACCTTGTTTTGAAGTGTCCTTGGGACTAGTCCAAAGATAGCCGTTCATAAATATCTTGCATATACAAGGCCAGAGCTCAGGAAAGAGAAGTGGACTGGAGACTTGGATTGGGAGTGGTCTAGTGAAGGGGTGGTGGTAGAAGTGGTAGGAATGAATGTGTGTGGAGTGAGAGTAGGATTGAGGGATCCTATCAAAAATACCCCAGGGGGATAGCAGTGGTGAGAGGAAGAGGAGGCTAGCCCTAAGAGAAATGAGACCTGAAAGTACCATATTTTTTATTATACCTTACATTTACATAACACTCTAGGATTTACAAAGTGTTTCACTTAAATTATCTCATTGTATTTTTCCAATAAATAACTGGCTGGCATCAGTTGTTTCCATTTGTCAAGTGAGTAAACTGAGGTTCAGAAAGGGTCCGTGACATCCTCAAGATTACATTAGTTATACCGGCAAAGGGGGAGTGGAATCTAAGTTCCTAGACTCCTAGTTTCGTGCTCTCACTGCTCGGCCAGGCTGACCTGAAAACGTAGTCCTCTGGGAGGGATTTGCCCTGTTTGTCCCTGGTGTCCTTTCTGACAGGCCCCTGACAGCCACGGCCATGCACGTGGAAATGCTCATGATAACGTTCTCACAGGACATTGCATCCTGACCTTCTGTTTGAGCTCCCACAGTGAAGTTATCAACACTAGTGTTTCCCAATCTTTTTTCACGCCATAGACTTGATGACATGTTTAAAGTATGCCAGGGGAAACTGGAGGAAACACGGAGGGAATCTGTGTGGGCTTGAGAGACAGAAGTCACAAGATGTAGAAAGAACATTCTCAAATAGAATGCCAACTTTGATACATTTTGAATAGTTCTAAAAATGGCTTTCCGTTTTTACTCCTGTGAGACACCTAAACGAATATCTTGTGGCCCACCTGCAAACCATTTGTGGCATTTCTGTTAGGTGATTATTATTGCTGTTAAACACAGATAGATAACCCCCCAAATTGCATGCATCTAGGTGAGGCACACAATTCATTGTCCAAACCAGGACATTTGTGAGAGTGATCGGGGCTGCTATTGCTCATCGTGCCAATACCACTGACTGAAGCCAGAATTATATCCAGACAGATCTGGACAGATGTTTGGCCTACATTTATTTGACTTGCAGACATTCAGCATTCTCAGGTCTCAGTTGTGGAATGACCCCTGTGCTCCCTGCTTTGCCCAAATCTGACTCCTCCTGCTCACCCTCCTGTGAATGACCGCCCCCTAGCCCCCCGACTTCCTATCCCCTAAGTTAGCGGCAGAGTAAAAGTGCTAACTAAGGTCCTTAGCTGGCACGTAGGGCCTGCTACACCCTGGTAGTGCCAGTCTGCTGCATCTAGCCTCACAGTGTTCGTATCTGACACCGTTGCTCCTGTTGTCACCTCTGCTTCACATGCTCTCCCACTGGCTTACTTTGCCCAACATCGCCCATATCTTTCAACACTCATTCTAAAATCATCTCTTGGAAACTTCCCTTTTTGCCCCCATCAGCCTTACTTTCTTTTTGCTTTACACTCTGCTACCGTAGCATTTTGTTTTTCTTTTACGGCCCTTACATGTTTCTTTCCTTATGTTGATATGTACAAGCTCCCCACCACGTCATAATCTTTCTCACCTATCACAGACCTAATTTCCCTGTTACTGGTCCTAGACGGGTTTTTGTTGTTGTTGTTTTGGTTTGGATGTTTTTTGGTTCTGTTTTGTTTTTTGTTTTTTTGGTTTGAAGATCATTCACAATAGACAAAATAGGAATTCATGGTTCCACTTTCTTTCAGTCTTCTGTGTTACACCATTTGCCCCAAGGGGCAGACCTAATGCTTCATGTACTTCTGACTCTGAACTTACCTGAAAAATGGCTTTTGCAATTATTTTTGCAAGCCTTGCTGTTTTCTGGGTTTCTAACTTCCTCATAATAGTTTTGCAGATTATGCTTTTTTTCAAATTCATAAGGAAGTATGTGCCCGTTTCTAGCTAAGCATTAAGTTATGGTTACAGGCCATATCCTTAAAAGATTACTGGTGAATTCCCACATTCATTTGATATCATTCTACCTTTCCCTTTTCCTCTTGAATAGATAATTGATGTATGTCCCATAAGAAATATATTTGACCGACCCTCTTCTGTGCTATCTATCCGATAATATTGTCCCTGCCCTGGGATTCAAATTACCTTTTCTTTGATTGTTCTGAAGTCTACTTTTCTAAAGTGCAAGATGTTTATCTCACTATTCCTAGTTTTTATTCCTAGGAATAAAAATTCCTAGTTTATAGAAAGATAGTCACTCTGTCCCAAGTTTCAGTCACTTCCATTCCATGGCGCAGTTGGTGAGAAGCAAGTCCAAAGCAGCAGTCATCCCTGCTGCCTTGACTTTTTTATTAGCAAGGCAAGTCAATTCTTTTGCTTTTAGAAGATGATTTGCTTTTAATAGAATAAGATTTCTGGCACATATCCGCATAACAATGGGTCCATTTACTGAAAAATAAACACAACCACCTTGTGCCATAGTAGTGAATGTCCTCCTTGAACAAAATGGAAAGTCAGTCAGGTTAGGTAACTGGTTCACAGACACGTGACTGCCTGGTAAGGCTGGCTGTGAACCAGGTTCGCTGGACTCCATAGCCCTTTAAACTATATCCACAGCTTCCTCTTATGATTATTTAATGTCCCCTCCTTCCCTTCCCACTCCACACTCTCCACCATGAAATCTTTTGTACTACTGTGTTTCCCCGAAAATAAGACTTAGCCAGACCATCAGCTCTAATGCGTCTTTTGGAACAAAAATTAATATAAGACCCACTCTTATATTATATTATATTACATAAGACCCAGTCTTTTATTATAGTAAAATAAGACCGGGTCTTATATTAATTTTTGCCCTAAAGGACGCATTAGAGATGAAGGTCCTGCTAAGGTCTTATTTTCGGGGAAACACGGTAGTTGTGTGATCCACATTAAAAAGTGTCATGTGGGAAACGAGTGTATTATGTATTTACAAATTTTAGTTCTGGAGGATATTAACATAACACCTTGAAAAGGGTTCCATGGTTAAATAAGACTGGGACATGCTGAGTTAAACAGGGTTAATCGGGGTTTCTCTTTTAACTGCAAAATGTTTCAGAATTCCTACCATGCGTGTGTATTTTGAATCTTAAAGGGAGAATATATAGTGAGTCCCAAATTTAATTGACTACACATCTTTATTTTACAAAAGAACGCATGATGACATTGATGGTATATTTACCAAATTTTGGGGACCGTTTTCATAGTGTTGAAGAGCATGGATTTTGGGATCAGGGAGACTTGTTTTCAAATCCAGGCTCTTAGCTATGCTAGCTGTGGGACCTTGAAGAGTATTTCACTTATGAGTTTGTTTCCTGCTCTAGTCAGTGGTCACAATACTTAGTTCGCAAAGTTATTTGAAGATTGTATAAGTGATGTGTATAAAGCTTTATGAATTATCATCACCATCACATTAGTTACTAAGTAAAGCATTTGGAACAGTATGGCACATAAGAAATACATTTAGTTTAGATCTGATTTTTGGTAATTGTCTACAGTAAACTCCAATAGTAATATGCTATTTTTTATTCTTTTATTTTCACCATTATTTTTGTCAATCTGCTACTGCTCTCAGGTTTGTAGATTTCTATACAGGTGTAGATCTTCTTAACCTGGACTGCTATTGGCTAGGTTACTGGATTTAAATTCTGGTTTTAGCACTCATTAGATTGGTGCAAAAGTAATTGCGATTTTTGCAATTATTTTTAGCCTTTTAGATCGCAATTACTTTTACACCAACCTACTACTTACTAGTTGTGAGACTAGTTAGGCAAGTTACTTAAACTCTGTAAACTTTAATTTCCTTGTCTATAAAAGTGGGATAATGATAGGACATCCCTCAAGGCTTGTTATATGATTAAATGTGATTGCGTGTATAAAACTCTCAGCACAGTGCTTGGTGTATAGCAAGAACTAAAAACTCCTTCCTGTGGTCAAAGGTTTGGAGTCCATGGGCTATTCTAACCAGGAATATGAATCATCATCACCATCGTCATCATCACTCACTCGTACTGTTCTAACCATTTTACATACATTTACCTCCATCTTTATAACAACCCTGTGAGGTAAGTACTATTATTTTTCCAATATTGTAAATGAAGACATTGAGGCGAGGCCCAAAGGGCTTAAGTAACTTGCCCAAGTCACACACCCAGAAACAGAATTCTAATTCAGAAAGTCTGGCTTTGGAATTCATGCTCTAAAAGCTGGCGAAATTGTATGTCTCTCAGACTATCACTATTTTACATCAAAGATCTCTACTGGGCTTTGCCAAGGTTTCAGTTTGTTTTAGAATATTATGTGTCACCTGAAAAGAGGTCTTTAGATGGAAGGGTACCTAAGATATACTTGGTGACATGACATTTTGTTATATAGAGTGCTTTACTTGAATTCTGTCCCAGTGGTGGGTCATCTCGCCACAATGTGCAGATAATGAAGAAGTACTTGCAAAGCAGGGTTATTTTCGTTGACAAAGGGCTTTGGAGTTGCTCAAATGATTGCCATCTGTGGGGCCCAGAGATCTGGCCTATACCTATGGAAAAGATGACTTTGACTACTGAGTTATTAAAGGCAGGTGTCTTTAATTAGGCACCATCATAGAAGAAATTCACTATGACCTCTGTCATCTTTTAGTGGAGCAATCATTATGTGCCAGGAATTAGGGTTATAACAATTCACAAAGCAAAAAAACAAAAACACAAAAAATAGCACCTGGGCTTCCTGGAGCTACAACCTGGGCCAAAACATACAAAGGAAATTTGGAGAAACTTGTTGGCAGGACAGTGGTAGTTGAAATTCCATAAAGACGTGAAATCCCCTAAGGAAACAGTGTTGCGTAAGAAGAGAATAGTTTCAGAGTTGCAGAAAAGAGGTGAAGTCAACAAGGGAGACAGCAGCCGGGAGACAAAGAGGGAAATTGGTGAAATATAGTGTCAAAGAAACCAATGAGAAACACCACCAGGAAGAGATCGACACTGTTTTGAATTCACCGGAGAGACTGAGGGACATAAGGATGCAAAGGGACCCATCAGCTCTGCATCAAGGGGGACCCCTCAATGTATCAGCCACAAAATGTACTCCCAGGCAACTGTGGCTTTTACATTTCAGCATCTCAACCTGTAGCCTGTTAAGATTTCAAGGATACCCGCCAAAACTAATGTTTTGACTTAAGCAATCATTTCTTAATCATTTTGACTTGAGCTCTCATTTCTCTCAGGAAATAGCCAAAATATATTTTATAGCTTGTGATAAAACCTGAGATACAGACTATGGATGGCTATTACTGATATACTAAGTAGTTTAATGTATACACTATATATAATAGTTATTATACATAAATAATTATTTAGTACATTAAAAATATTTTTTTAAAAAAAATGAGGGTGAAAGGATGTCGTGCAAGGCGGCCTGCGGGGTCTCTGGTCCCGCTCCTCCCGCATAAGAACGCAGGATATGGCTAGGCCAAAAAGGAACACCCACGGAGCCATAGGTAGGGGAGTCATACCGCTATAGTCTCACTGGTGGCACTATAGTCTCACTGGATGCAGGATCCACACGACCTGCAACCTGCTGTCCACTTCTCTGCTTGCCAACCAACCAACTAACTCTTGACTCGACTCTCTGGACTCACCACCGCAGCCGCGGCAGTTATATCAGTGGCTAATTGGCTAATTGGTTACAGCTCATGGCCATCTACTACCCGAGCCAGCACCTCTCCACATGAGGCCGATAGCCTGGAAACTGCTCTCTGGGACTCTGTCCCCACAAGGGAATAAGAAATACAAATTGATAGTTACAAAATAATCATGAGGATATAAAGTACAGTATAGAGAATATAGTCGATAATATGGTAATAACTATGTATAGTGCCAGGTGGGTACTAGACTAGTCAGGGGGATCACTGCATAAATTATATAAATGTCTAACCACTATGCTGTACACCTGAAATTAACAAAATCATATTGAATGCCAACTGTAAATGAAAAATTTAAATAATTTAAAATATTTATATAATTTCACCTTGTTTTAAACATTCATTTTTTTTATTATATTTTCTATTCAATCATTACCAGATTTACCACTGTATTTTACAATTGTCTTTGTTCAACTATTACTTCTTGCCTCTCATTTCTGTTTTCTGAATTCAATTTACTTCTTTCTGAAGTGCATCCTTCAGCAGTTTTTTTCAGGGTGGGCCTCTGGGCAATAAACTAAATTACGAAAATAAAAAATAAAAACAGAAAACAAAACAAGGGGAATGAAAAAGTGAAGTATCTCCCCTTCCCCATATAACCTTAAATTTATGTTAGTTGGTTCATCTATATGAAAACACATTTTAAAATCTTACAGGCTAAATAGCTTTTCCTGTCTGCTTCAAAATAAGGTTCACATCAGATGAATATTACACTCGCTCCATTATAGATCGATGCCTTTTCATTCTATAGTCAGCAGTATACATTAAAATGCACTGCTATGCTTTTGCAGAAGACAGTGGGCCAGTATTTTACAGGTCACACCATGTGCCAGATTTGGGTGTTAGCAGCCACGGGAGCTCCTACTGAGCAAAACCAATAATTTGTCAGTCTTATTTCCTCATCTAGCCAATTAAAATGGCATAATTCTGCAACTTAAGAGAAGATATATCTTTCATGAAAAGAACAAAACTTTTTTATTGGTAATGTCTGCAAAGGGACCCTGTTTAGGAGTAATTTTCAATTACTTTAAAAATATGAACATGATTTCCTGACTTCATAAAAGCATATTTTTGGGTAAATCATAGAATTTTAACTCCTTAAAAAGTTGGATTTTTCATTTGAGTGTTGTCAGTGGTTAAAGGTCTTTATACTCTTCTCTCCCCTGCCCTGCCCCAACCCCCCACCCCCTTTTTTTTTTTTTCCATTTTCAGGTTTGAGAGAGTGGCAGGCAACCATGGGTAGCATTTTTAAGTTCTAATACCATCTGTGATCTTTAAAGTTGTTGCAATAAAGATTGGACCTGTGGTTTTATGTGCCCATGGGAGAGCCAGGTTTACTTAGGGTCGTTTTGTAAACCTTGAAGTTATACTTAAATGTGTAATGTTACACTCTGTTACAGCTCTTCGTTTTGTTTGTTCATGGAGAAAAAACATGCATTATTTGTTTTCTAAAATGCTAATATATTTCCAGTAGACATTTATTGATCACCTGGCGTGTGCCAGACACTGCAGAGACCTTGAGGTGCTCATATTCTAGTTTGGAAAATCCAAAAGGAGACAATTCCAACCAAGTTTATTGGGCGCTACAGTTTGTGGGTGCTGTGGGAACCTAGCAGAGGAAACCTCTGTATGTCTGGGGAACTCAGGCAAAGGATCCCAGAGGAAGTATTGGCTGAGCTGACTCTGAAAGGAGGAGAAGAAGCACATCAGACAGACAGGGAAGGAAAGGCATTCCAGGAAAAGAAAACAGCAAGCACAAAATTTGGAGAACATGGCACATACAGGGAAGCACTTTTGTTGTTTCTGAAAGGTAGAAAATAAAAAGTTTGAAGGCGATCTTTACATAACTGATCCAGGAGTGGAACTAGTCCCAGTCTTGTGGTGTTAAGGTATATTTCACAGTTTTAATGATGGTAACTTTAAATAAGCTAATCGTAGGATTATGGAAGCATACAACCAATGTATGATTTTTCCAGAAAAAGTACTGCTTGGCAAATGAAGCTTTAAACTTCTTGTTAAAAACATTCTCTGTTACAAACCCATAGAATCGTGTTTACATTTTGGTGGCCAAATATATCATTTGATTGAAAACAATTAGTTTTTCTACTGTTGTTTGGTTTTAGTAGCTTTTGTCTCTAACGAAAACTGTTTTAAGTCAGTCTTTCTTGCTGTGTTCTGAATGCTCTGCTTCAGAAAGTCATTCCTTGTTTAAAGCTTGAAACAAACACTGCAGTTATTGCATCCGTGGTGCCTTATTTGAGACCAAAGCTGCCTCCATGTTTGTCAAAGGGGTTGGGTCTGTGGTTAAAGAACCTGACCTCTTGTTTTAACCACCCAGGTTAGATGACCTCTGCACTCCTATTTTCCTTCTATTCCACCCATTTCTTTATCTCCATAGAACACACTGCCATTCGTTATTGTCTGTTTAATTACCCCTAAGTCATTTGTCTCCCTAAGTAATTCTGTCTTCCCTGCCAGGCTGAAAGCTCTGTGAGGGGAGGGAACACATCTGTGGGCTTCAGCACTGTGGACCCAGCTCCTAAAATTACCTGGCACAAAGTAAACACTCGCGTATTTGCTGAGTAAATAAATGGTGAGTGACCCAAGTTCTCTGTAAAGAGCAATGGTGATAACAGCCTGACGGGAAGTTTTCTCTGGACATCCGTTTCTCATATGAGACATTGTCGGTAGGATCAACCAGCAAAACAGGCTTGCTTTTGCCCTGGATTCCTGTGCCCTCTCCATAAAGAGGGAAAGTAAGAACATGATAAGGGGTAAGCTGCCTGCTTTTTCAGAAAGAATGAATTTAGAAGTAATGACCAAAGGAAACATAATCAGCAATATAGTCATTCACTGAACAATTATATTGTGTAGTAATTATGCACTAGGCGGTATGCTCGACCTAGGGGAACAACAATAAAAAAGACAGATCTAGAAACTGATAAGGACAATAAGACAAGCCTCAAAAGTAGAAGCTTGAACTAAGTACCAGAGAGCATTGAGGCAGGAGTGACTGCACAAGGAATGAGTTGGACGGAATACCTCAGAGGAGGGGATGTTTGAGATGGATACTGAAGGATGAACTGGAATTTGGCCATGAGAGGAAGCAGGAGAAATTCCAGTAGCTGACGACACCCTACAGTTCAGCCTTCTGTATCTTGGAGGAAAGTATAGAATGCATGGGCAAGACAGACGAGTTGTGCAGGCAGAGATATGTGAAGGGAAGTTGTGTGTGGGAATATGAGTAGGTAAAGGGTGTAGTTTGGGCAGTAGGTAGATGTCAACAGGTGCAAGGTTCTTTAAATTCTACCATTCCTGGCTAGAATTCTACCATTCCTGGCTAGAAAAGTCACAGCTGCTTTACAATTTTTTCCCATATAAGCATAATTCCTTTAATAAATTAGAGAACTGAATTGTTTTTTTTATATATATACCAGAAGAGGTATATAGTTATACTACAGAAAATTTAGAAAATAGAAAATCTTAACTACAATCTTACCTAACACAGCCACCATTTGCTTTTTGTTTTATTTCCTTTCAGTCTCTCTTTCTGTGTATATGTTATCTTACTTTCCTCAGATGCCATCATACAGTACAGATAGTTTTATGTGCAACTTATTTTTCTTATCACTATACCAGAAGGTTGTACCATGTTATTACTGCATAGCATTCTCCCTTCTTTGTAATGGAGCATGTGCCATTTTTAATGTTACTATTCCCCTATTACCTTAGACTATTTAGTTACTTGCTATTATAAATAATGTTACAGGGAACATATTTGTATATATAATCTTTTTGTTTTTAGGGCTTTTCCACAAGAGATTCCACAAAATTAGAACTGTTAGATGAAAGAGCGTAAATATTTTTGCAGGTCGTGTTTCTTATTTGCAGATTATTTTACTATTGATATGGTTAATAGCAATGTGAGGGAATGCCAGTTGTGCCATACTCTTTCCAGCATGAACTGGTTTTTAAAAACTTGTTAATTTAATAGCCTATATGGATACTTTGTTTAATAATAATTTCATTGAAAACAGTTGACATTAGAATTTTTGTTCATTCCTTCAGTGATTATTGCACATCTACTTTGTATCAGCTCTATTCTAAGGAAAAGGTAGTAAACAAGTATAGCAATTTCTGCTCTCACATTCTATATTCTTACACATAAAGAAATTTGCATTAAGAAAGTACTTGAGAGGTTAAGTATTATTGCAAAATTTACACAGCTGGTAACAGCTAAGAAGGGATTCCAACCTGGTCTTTTATTTCAATCCCATAGTGTTTCCAATTTGCTACATACCCTCTGAAGGGAAAAATAGGGGCTTGTTAGCAGAGTGCCTGTTCCTACAAGTATCTTCCTCTAAACTTAATCTAATGAGGATGTCATTGCAGGTACTCAGAACATGTCGAAACCTTTTTTAGAAATTTCATTCCAAGCCATTTCATGAGGTGCATGTGAACATCAGCCTCATTGCTTCATAGTCTTATCTTGTTTATGAACAAAATGCAATCCTCGGCTGTATCACACACCTCTAATCGAGAAGAACTTTGGCTTTTCCAGAAATCAAATTCAACCTCAAGGAAAGAGGATGTGTCCCCATTCAGGATATAGAAAGGAATACCAAAGTCTCTGAAAGCAGTTGTAAAAAGAAAAAAGAAAAAAGAACTTTAGTCGGTGTTAGCCATGTTGGATCATACCTATGATCCCTACTTCTTGGCAAGGCGTAACGTGTTCTGGATGTTGCTTTGGTTTTCAGTGAGAGAACTGTCAGTTTCCAATCCTGCATGGGTTGTAGGGCTCTGCATGTCCTGAGCACCCATGTGTTACCACGTGTTTAACACGTATGTCAACCTCAAGGAGAAGGGCCAGTGACCTTTAGCACAGTATTGGGCACCTATTATTATAACACCCAGTTATAAATAGCCCGCTTCCTGGCATGCTTGGTAGTGGGGTAAGGGAGACAGCGTTCAGGCCGCTGGCACTTTCTATCATACTTATAGCATACATCATATCATATTACATTATATTCTCTTTAACATATTTCCCTTTAATCTTCTAACTCTAATACAGTTAATTATCTCAGAAAAATTAATCTTTATTCCCCATTTCTTTTGTGATCCCCCAAAATTGTCATAAATATCTCTGACCAGAATACTAAATTCAAATCAAGGAAAAGGAAATCAGTGTGTTTTGAAGGGAAAAGGAGTTTTAAAAAACAAAGAAGAGCCAGCCCAGTGGCTCAGGCGGTTAGAGCTCCATGCTCCTAACTCCGAAGGCTGCCGGTTCGATTCCCACATGGGCCAGTGGGCTCTCAACCACAAGGTTGCCAGTTCAATCCCTCGAGTCCCGCAAGGGATGGTGGGCTGTGTCCCCTGCAACTAAGATTGAACACGGCACCTTGAGCTGAGCTGCCGCTGAGCTCCCGGATGGCTCAGTTGGTTGGAGCGCGCGTCCTCTCAACCACAAGGTTGCCAGTTCAATTCCTCGAGTCCCTCAAGGGATGGTGGGCTCCGCCCCCTTGAACTAAGATTGAACATGGCACCTTGAGCTGAGGTGCCTCCCGGATGGCTCAGTTGGGTGGAGCTCATCCTCTCAACCACAAGGTTGCCGGTTCGACTCCCACAAGGGATGGTGGGCTGTGCCCTCTGCAACTAGCAATGGCAACTGGCCCTGGAGCTGAGCTGCATCCTCCACAACTAAGACTAAAAGGACAACAACTTGACTTGGGAAAAAAAAAAAGTCCTGGAAGTACACACTGTTCCCCAATAAGGTCCTGTTCCCCTTCCCCAATAAAAATCTTAAAAAAAAAAAAGAAGTGCACGGTCTCCGCAGTCCTCGAGAGGACCCGTGAATCCCCTTCACAGTCTCCATGTCCATTGTCATTGCTCTCTAATTAACTCCTCCCATGCATCGTCATAATTTAAAATATAAAACAAAGAAAACCAAAAAAATGTCAAATATTTCTAATTTCATGTCTTGATTGTGTTTATTATTGTCCAGGTTTGGGGATAGAATACCGTCAATCATGCATATTGTTTGTATGAAAAAATGTCATTTAACTTTCAAATAATCAGCTTGAGAGCCAGAGACTGACCTGCAAATATGGTTTTGTTTTTGTTTGTTTTTTCCCCCCACACTGTATATTAAACATCTTTAAATCCATTGTCAACACTTAAAATTCAGAATATTTTTACATAATACTCTGGGCTTCCTGTTTCTCTTTTTAAAAAATCATATCGTCAAGCAACAGGGGGCTAGAATTTGCACATCATGCGATCACCTAGGGATAGCGGCAGCTTCTTCCTTATTCAGGGCACTGTTTCTCCAGTTTGCCACAAGCCTCCCCACCCCCTAATGTATTATACCTCTTTTACTCATTTGCATTAGTTGTCTTGGCCTCCTGAAGACATGAGTTTATGACCTGTGTTCTACGGTTAACACTCATTTAATGTTTCACCTAATTAACAAATATTTATTGAACAACTTTTACTTTGCACAAGTGTTCCAAATGATTCCTATGCTTGAGGGGTTCAGATTCTCTTTGGAGGGACAAGGCATAATTGCACAGTACGTGAAATAATACAGGATCAAAAACCTAGAGATGTGAGGAGGCAGTAAGTACCTGGGTAATTTTTAAAAGGGCAGTACAGTTCACAACAGCTGTGAGCTCAGAGAAGGGTGAAACCTGAGCTCGAATGACCGTGGGAGGGTTAAGATCAGAGCTGTACCTTGAAGACTGGGTCAGAATAGCATTTCAGGGATGCTAGGGAACGACTGATAAGAGATAAGGGAGAAGGAATTAATATAAAATATGAATAAAAGCAAACTGGTAGGAATGAGCATGTTTAGGAGCTGTGAGGAGGCCTGTTTTCTTGGATCAAGGAACTGTTTAGAAGAGCATGGGCTAACACTCATCGTGAAACTCGCTGATAACCATGCTTTAATTCTCATCATCATTGTCCATTCACCTCATAATTGTTCTGGAAATGCTCAAACAGAAAGGCAGCACGAAGTTTCTGCAAACATTGGCCCTCTTTAGGCAAACCACTCTTTAGGCAAAGCATGTTTTCCACTCTCTTAAAACTCCTTTGTGTACTAGCTCTCCTTCCCCAAGGAAAAAAAATGGAAAGGAGACTTTAATACTTGGCATAGTAGGGTCTCTAGAATCATCTGGGGAAACTCAGAGAACATGAAAAGGAAGCATGGAGAGGATGTAAGGGTACTCAGGCATGCACCACCACATCTTTGGAAGGGCCCAGGTTCACACAACCCTTTCACCTAAAGGCTGTGGCCCTCATCTAAAGAATCTCAACCTGAAATCATCTCCAGAACATGCTGCGCTGGGCTTGTTCCTCTAGTTCCCTGGAACCCCTGAGAAAGAGCTTTAGGATGGCTTTGCATGCCCGTATCCCAGTGTTCAGTGTTGCGTAGAAGTTGTATAACTGAGGAAACTCAACATAGTCCTGTGTCCTGATTGGATGTAGGATCAAGTTAAAATAATAAGATCAAGCATCCACTTTTCTTACCTCCCCCCACATTTGTAGTATGTTCAGTAGCAAAGGGTTGGTTGGGTGTTGGGTGGGCTGAAGACAGGAAAGAATTGGATCCAGCAGAGCAGAAATAATACATAGCAAGTGGGCCCTGACCTGGGGCTCAGAGCTGGATGGGAGCCTTGACACTTGCCCCAAAATAGAGCAGGACCTTGTAAGTCTTTCAAAGGCAGGTTCAGTTTTGATTTGTAAAACAAGGTGGCTGGATGAGGCAAAGCCTTCCCAACCCCGTTGTAAGGAGTTTAATAAGCATGCAAAGATTAGAGATGAAGCAGAGTAAAATAAATTTCTGTTTTACTGTCGGAACTTGTCGGTGTCTTGCAAAAGCTGATGTGCCTTGTGAATCTCTGAGAGCAGAATTGGTATGCAGCATTTCCCAAACTTAATCACAGGACCACAGAACCTTTCACTCTTTGTTCTCTGTGCAAAATGATCTCAAATTTCTGTTCCATACAACTCAGTTTGAGAAAAGCCGCTTTGTAGTTTTCCTTCCAGTTCTAACATTCTAATATTCTAAGTATATAAAAAGGCAATAAAAGCCTAGAAAGCTGGATGTCAAAGACAACTCAGGGATCAGGGCAGCAGCAGGTAGTGAGGATTTATGGGTTTTTGGGGGTGGGGGGTGGGGTGGGGGGAGGTTTGTTGTTTGGGGTAGTGAGGATTTAGAACTGTTGAAACATGGATATGCTCCAGCTGTAGGTTGGGAGGCAGATGGAACAGTAAAGTGGAAGAGTAGAGTTAAAATAACACAAGTATAGAGTTAAGCAATTTTGCAACGAAGGGAAAGAAAGAAAGGTTAGGGTCGCAGAAACTTTCTGAGATAATTTAAAGTTTTTATCCATAGAGATTTAGTGCAAGAACCTGGAACCAAGAATCTGCTGACCTGCATTCTAGTCCAAAGATGTCAGTAACTGGATGATTTGGGGCTTGTCACCCTACCTCTCTGGACATCGTTTCCTTGGTTTTCAAAGAGTCTATATACCCATGAGCCATTTAGGTTTTAGAATTGTACAACTTTATTTGCATTCAGTTTAAGTCAGTAAGGATTGAACCCTTCAGAAAGGGATTTGATGAGGCAAGATGTGTAAAGAAATGAGAGCTGAGACCTAGATGAGAGAGAATTAGGTTAGAGAAGCCCTTTTACAAACTCCTTGAGGATAGACCTTTAATGGTTCTCTGTGAAACATACTTCCAACTACTGGGAGTTCTCTGCGAAATTGCATATAGACTGAAGGTATTTGTTTGATGGCTTCTTATGTTAACATGGCTTAATTTCCCAGCTAAACCCACCAGACATCTGAACTCAACTGAGTTAGCATTAGCTGTCCTAGGAACTGATTTACTTGATTAACTCACTCAGATTTATGGGGTTTTTTAGTTTATTTTTTTTATTTGTGTAGTAGAGTGCCTAGATAATTGCACTTTAGTGAGTCATTTCCAATTTTTGTTTATTTGCAGTCTTGTAACGTTTTCTAGATTTGATTTTCTTGGGTATTTGCTAAGGTAAAATTAATTTTAGTAATTCATAATTATGAGACACAGTAATACATGTCTTGGTAAACAGTTTCAGATATGTAGGAAGCACCAATGTACTTCTTTTTCAAGTAATAACTATATACTTCTAAGTGTGATTATGGACACTCATTCATTGCACAATTGTTTGTCGCATGGATCCTGTATGCCAGGCAATGTGTGAAGTGCTAGGGATGAAGCAGTGGAAAAAAATAAATAACGCTGTTATTATCCCTGTGTGATTGGGTACCTATCTTCAAAGAAAGAATTGCTGCCTTTGTAAATATTCAGTCCCTCATTCATTTGTATTTAATGATTCTATTCATGTTAAGTTATAAAACATGATGAAGTGGTAACTTTCAGTGAGGCTTTAATTGAAAGAACATGTGCTTTGTCAACCTCATTTAACCTAAAAAAATAAAAGGCCCAAATGAGAGGCAACAAGCATTTATTTGAGACCAAAAAGAATAGCAGTTCAGGAAGCACTGATTCAGGCAAAAACCCACACAGCGTTCCCATTAGGAAACACAGGCAATGAGTATTAATGCAAAACCGAAGGGGAACAATATCAGTGAAGGAAGGCACAGGAGCACTAGGTGAAGATTAGCTAACACAGTGATGTGAATTCTAAAGAATGGTTCAGATTTTCAGTCTGGCAGTCAACCGTGGTCATAATATCTACTGTCTTATCTTTGCAAGGAGTTATTTAGGATGCAATGTTGCTTTCGGCCCAGCCCAAAGGTGAGTTTGCCCTGTTTGAACATTCCAAAAGCTTGAGACATAAGGCTGTCTCAAGGCAATGCCTCTGGGATGGCAGCTCAGATTCTATTTTAAAGTGTCTCCATTTATATGATTTTTTTACGTAGCCAATACACGGTATGAGAGGAGGAAAATGTTTAATAATACTAAATTTTAGTGGCAAATAACCTTAGACTTGTGTTTCTTTATCAATCGCTGCATCTCCCACAATTCAAAACCCACAAAGAAGCTGAGTCTTCCATGAAATGTTTTCTTCCTGAACATCCTTCACGGCTGTATACGTCCATCCTCAGGCAGTAAAATTTGATGGTATACTATTTTATCTTTAGACGGCAAAATGATGAAGGCACAACTAATGCAAGCGAACTTAAACGTAAACTTTTCTACTTCTGAGCTGCGGGCGGGGTCATCCCTCTCCAACGTGTAAAGCTGATGGATGATCTCTGGGTTATAAAAGACAGCATTTTTTCTTGGGTTCTGCTTTCTCTGCACTAGGAAATTTCAATTCTAAAGGAAATGAAGAATTAAACATTGAGAATACGAGTAGTACGTTCAATTTTTGCTTGGGTGTTCCATGTATAGTGTGATAGCATGATGAATGGACTTCAAAATGGAAATCTTTGCTTCATACCTACTTGACACTCCTTATAAGCCTCAATTTCCAATCTTCACAGAAGACATTATGAAAAACGTCTCATTTAGCTCTTCTTCAACACCTTTGGATATATTTATTGTGTTCAAAATGAAAATCAAGCTCACAACGAAGGGGTGGCCAGGGTCTCTTTGGTTCCATGTAATATATTTTAGGAGTGTCAGAATAGGTTCCTAATGTATTTTAATTTTAAAAAACCTGCCCCCTTTTTAAGTCCACGAACATTTTCACGTCTTAGTGGTTTTTTTCCCCTTCGTTTTTTTTCTCCTCTACAATCTCTGCCCCTTCTTTTCTCCACGTAATCAGATACACGAGTGAGGGGCCTCATAATTAGACTCCACCTCAACTTCCTTCTCCTCCTCCTCCTCCTCCTCCTTCCATCTCGTGGTCTTCCTCTTAAGGTCCATGCATATCCCTCCATTTAGTCAGTGATCTTGGCAAGAAAGACCACATAGATGTCATTATACTTTTTTTCCCAGAGCCTGAAATTCCTCATCATTGTCTTCTATCTGATCGTGTCACTCTCGCGGCTTTTATTAAAAGATTGTTTTTAACTTAAGTATAGTTGGTATACAATATTATATTAGTTTTAGGTATTTAATATGGGGATTTGACATTTTTATACCTTACCATGTGATCACCCCACTAATTGTAGTCATCACCAGTCACTGCGCAAACTTATAACAACATCATTGACTACATTCTCCTTTACCTTTTTCACCCACGCCCCCTCACCCGTGTCCTCTGGCAACTATCCCTTTGGTCTCTGTTTCTATGAGTCTGTTTTGGTTTGGTTTGGTTTCTTTTTAGATTCCACATGTAAGTGAAACTATACAGTATTTGTCTTTCTCTGTCTGACTTTTTTCACTATGCATAACACCCTGTAGGTCTATCCGTGTTGTAGCAAATGGCAAGATCTCTTTTTTTTATTGTTGCATAATATTCCATTGTATATGTACATGAAATCTAGGTTGCTTTCATATATTGGCTATTGTAAATAATGCTGCAATGTACATAGGGGTGCATGTATCTTTTTGAATTAGTGTTTTCACTTTTTTTGGATAAATACCCAGAAGTGGAATTCCTAGGTCACATGGTAGTTCTATTTTCAGTTTTTTGAGGAACTTCCATAATGTTTTCCATAGTGCCTGATCCAATTTGCAGTCTCACCAATAGTGCACAAGGGTTCCCTTTTCTCCACATCCTTGCTAACACTTATTAATTGTTGACTTATTGATAATAACCATTCTGACTGGTGTGAGGTGGTATCTCATTGTGGTTTTGATTTGTACTTCCGTGATGATTAGTGATCCTGAGCATCTTTTCATATGTCTGTGGGCCATCTGTGTGTCTTCTTTGGAGAAATGTCTTTTCATGTCCTCTGCCCATTTTTTGATCAGATTGTTTATTTTTTGTTATTGAATTGTTTGAGTTCCTTATATATTTTAGATATCAAGCCCTTATCAGATATATCATTTGCAAATATGTTCTCCCATTCAGTAGGTCGTCTTTTTGTTTTGTGATTGGTTTTCTTGCTGTGCAGAAGCTTTTTAGTTTGATGAAGTCCCGTTTGTGTGTTTTTGCTTTTGTTTCTGTTTATCATGGGGACATATCCAAAAAGATATTACTCAGACTGATGTCAAATAGTTTACTACCTATGTTTTCTTCTAGGAGTTTTACGATTTAGGGTCTTACATTTAAGTCTTTAATGCGTTTCGAGTTTATTTTTATATGTGGTGTAAGAGAGTGGTCCAGTTTCATTTTTTTTGCATGTATCTCTCCAGTTTTCCTAACACTACTTGTTGAAAAGACTGTCATTTCTCCTCTGCTTCCTTTGCCATAAATTACTTGACTATGTAAGTGAGGGTTTATTTCTGGGCCTTCTATTCTGTTCTGTTGATTTATGTGTCTGTTTTTATGCCAGTACCATGCTATTTTGATTATTATAGTTTTGCAGTATAGTTTGAAATCAGGGAGCAGGATCCCTCCAACTTTGTTCTTCTTTCTCAAGATTGCTGTGGCTATTCAGGGTCTTTTGTGATTCCATATAAATTTTAGGATTATTTGTTCTACTTCTGTGAAAAATATAATTGGTATTTTGATAGGGATTGCATTGAATCTGTAGGCGGCTTTGGATATTATGGACATTTTAACGATAGTAATCCTTCCAATCCATTAGCCTGGTATATCCTTCCATTTATTTGAGTCCTGTTTAATTTCTGTCTTCAATGTCTTATAGTTTTCATTATATAGGTCGTTCACCTCCTTGGTTAAATTTATTCCTAGGTATTTTATTCTTTTTGATGCAATTGTAAATGGGATTGTTTCTTAATTTCTCCTTATGATTGTTTGTTATTAGTGTAGAGGAATGCGATGGATTTCTGTATATTAATTTTGTATCCTCCTACTTTACTGGATTCTTTTATCATTTCTGTTCATTTTTTTGGTGGATTCTTTAGGATTTTTCTATATGTAGTAGTGCCATGTCATCTGCAAATCGTGACAGTTTTACTTCTTCCTTTCCAATTTGGATGCCTTTTGCTTCTGCACTTTTTGAGGGCAAGAACTCAGCATTTCACAGAGCTAGACTCTTTGAGTCGTCTTGGACTGGACAACTTATTTGATTGTGTAATGGTGATAATAGAAATAAGACATAAAAGAACTACCTCTCAATAACCACCTCCTCTTAAAAACAGGTGAATTTTAAAAACTAATAATTTAGTAACCTATTTATTGTGCCAAACTCCATTTGTCTCTTCAGTTATGATCTAGATCTTTTAGTGGAATTAGACTTTTGCTTCTCTGAGTTTTGTCCTGGGGGTGGGGGTTGGGGGTAGGTGATGGAGAGGAGGAATCGATATTCTTAAAAAGTATCATAGAGACCAGATTCAAAGTCATCAAAATAAGAATATTTTAACGCATTAAAATACAGTGCTAATCCTATTTCTCTTAGGGCCACAGAACAGTGGTCCATCCCAACTTCCCAACAAGCCTTGCTCTTCTGTACCTTTGTGTGTTACCATATTTTGTTCCACTGTATGGAATGCCCTTCTCCCCAGTTTTCTTCTGGCAAATTGTTATTTGTTCTTAGAGACCCAGCTCAAATGTCCCAATGCTATGAGCATCTTTCAAACTCCTCTGACTAGAAATTGTTACTTCTTTCTCTGTATGTGTACCCACAGTACTTTTTATAATATTGCATTGCAGTTGTCAATGTAAGAAATGTCCAAACCTATAGTTAATTTTTCTGAATTTATTTGAGCCACACTAATGACATGTGCCAGGGAGAAAGATCTCAAATGCTCTAGAAAATAACAGTTTTGCAGTTTCTTTTGTGCCTCTAAACTTAAGGAGGGAATATAAGGAAGATTACATGGAAGTGGGGAAAAGCAAGGTGAAGATTGGATTACAGGATAGTTAACAAGATTATGTGCTCTCTTGAGGGTGGTTAAGGCTTATTTCAAAGGTGTGTTAACCTAGATGCCCAGAAACCATGGACAAGGCTTGCTTAAGGCAAAGATAAACCTTTAACTAAAAAGTCATATTCCTGGAACTGACAATCCACCAAGACCTGCCTATTTAGGAATGCATGATCAGATTACCCTGTGAGGTTACCTTTCATAAAACCCCTTTTTTCATCCACAGTGTATATACATACCTGCCTTATACACTGTCAGCTTCTTAAGGATGCAGCCCATCTTTGTATTTCCCCTTGTCTCTGTACCAGCTTTGGTGTCTCATACTCAGTATTAACACTGAAATGTTTGGTGACCCGTTGATAAAAAATAGATATGGACCCTTTTCCTTGTGATGGGATACCTAATCCTATGAACTCACCTCAGGAGGGCAATATAGTTTTCTCATCTGTTGTACAGATATTTTGATTTAGACTTAATACGTTAGACATTAAACATATTTGGTTGTTTGTTGCAGTTGTGGATCTTGACTAAACGTTCGTTGCTAAGGAGTAAATTGTTTCAATTTCCTGAATCTTAAATTGAGAAGCCTCGCCTGGGGTAGATTTAAAACCTCCAAAGTTAGGGACTCCATATCTATCACAACTGCCCTGCCTGCATTCCTGAGCCTCTGGGACTTGTGGCCATCCTCTCTCCTAACGCCTTAGGCCAAGGAGTGGGGAAACTTCAGGCAATAGAAATTTTAATTGCTGTAAAGCTCCTGGCTTTTGCACTGATGTTAGTTTTCTTAGGCACTAGCTTACATAGGCAAACATCCTGCTAACCAGCCTAGCAGATCTGTTGGCAAGTATTCTGCTGCTAGGATAGAGTTTGGGATACATTTCATGACCTACTTCCCTTCCCACCCTGATTTTAAACCTTTCACTCTTAAAGTGTTCAAAGCCCATGTGATGGGAGAGGCCCAGCTTTAAATAATGGTTTGCTTAGTGATTTTTCTTCTGAGCTCTGAGTAATAATATTCAGATTGATGGGGCAGTCAGTGAGGCTCTGGTGCGCTCTTTGTCACTTCGAACTCTGTGATCGTGGGCAAGGCGTTTAACTTCTCTAAGCCTCACGTTAACCTAAAATGAGTGTAATATCTGCTCTTCCTATTTCACAGGTTCTTGTGAGATTCAAACAGGTGCAAGTTCAAGCAGTCATACACTGCATTGTACCAAGGAGTAATCATTATAATTATTAAAATTATGTATTTTATATAGTATGCCTTAATTTATTAGAATCACAATCTGAATGTACACAAAGGGGTCTTCATTATTATACTCATCATGTGAATCTGGCTCTTCAGACATCTGTAGATAGCTACAGAAACGATTTGCCTGTGTCTTTTGGGTTTACATGTCATCTAAGAAACTATTTCTCACAGGTCACATCTCATTTACTGCTTCCCACACTTTAAAGGAGAAGATGAACCCAAATTCTGGAGTATCCTGTATAACACACTTGTGAAGTCAGGCAGAGGACGTGAGTGGGCACGCTCAGCATTGCCATATAACAGAAGGAAGCTTGGGAGATTTTGTCTGGCTGATGTGTAATTCTTTTGTGCTGCCTTTAGTCAGCTGCTAGTTGGAACACTCACATGAAAACAAAGGCTGCTTGTCCTGGCAATCAAGCGAGGCTTTTAGCAGCTTCAGTAGCCTCATGAAGGACATTTGTTGATGACCAGCTGTACGTGGGGCACTGGGGCGCAGGAAAAGAAATGGATCCCCAAGACTCAGACCTTGTCCCAAGGAGCTCACCACCTAGTTATTGCTATTATAGGTCACAGATGGGAGCGAAAAAGAACTCAATTTTTTTAAAGTCTCATTTCAACGGTCACGTGCGTGTGTATGGAAGGCAAACGAGAGTGAGACAGGAACAGGACCGAGAAAGAGGGGTTACTAGAGAAGGCTTGAGAGAGAAATGTGCTGATGAGAAAGAGCAGGAGGACGTGCTTCCTCCTCTCCGAGTGGCCAGGGATACAGCTGCTGCGCTCCAGCTGCTGACCCTGGGCGAGGCATGTTATTTGTTTTCCTGGGCCTCGGTTTCCCTTTGTGTAAACACGGGAGGCTAAGTGTTCCTTCTAGATGTAAAATCTTCCAGTTTTATGATGTAGGTTTGCGACTAAATTGACCACTGTGTGGCAGTCCAGGCTGATGGTTAAAAGTTCTGGATCCAGAATGCATCAGTTCACATTCAGCCTACCACTTCCTGCCTGTGTGGCCTTGGGCAATTCACTGGACTGCTGTTGGTCTGAGACACCTCCACACTGAAAACACTGACTGGCAGAGAGCAACCCTCACTACGTCTGAGCCATTATTGTCCTTGACCTATCCTGAGAGACTCGAGGCGGCTTGGGGAGTTAACCTTTTCACTGTGTTACTTGATTTCAAGTTTGTTCTCCAACATGGGTCAAAAATCCACAGAAAATAATTACAGTATTTATATTTTTAAGTAAATACAAGGAAGATGCTACATTTTATTAAAATAAATGATAACTTTAAAGTATAAAAATTTCCTCTTGGTATTCATTCTCAAAAAACACAAAAATATAGAAAACTGTACATGTGCTTTCCTAACCTTCCTTTCTGTAACACTGAGCTCATAGGGTAAAGTCGAGCACTGCGGTCAGCAGCATGGAAATATCATTCGACTATGGACGTTGCAGCAAAAATGTTAAGCAAGTACTTTGGCAATACAGAAACTATTTATCTTCTGTGTGATAGTAAAACAACAAACAAAAAGGTTTCGGAACTGGAAAGAGACAAGCTGACCCTTTCTGTGCTCCCCCAGATTGAATTGCAGCCCTGGGAGAGAGAGAACAAACAGGGCTTTAGAGTAAAGGGGTTAGGATGTCGAATCCTCGGTGAGCTCTTTCCTTTCTCCTTTCTAGGTTGTCTTGTTAACTGAATGGTAGTAAACTTCTCCTCAGGTTTGCTTTGTAGCTTGTAATGAAATCCTTGAATACAGGACTAAACGAATTTGAAATTTTGTAATAAGGAATGTCACCAGAGAATCCTACTGTTACATAATTATATTTGTGCTGCACAGGTTGGTTTGATAATTCCGTGCCTTGCCATATGTGCACCTGTGCCCCACTTAGAACTCTTTTGGTCCGTGCCTATTCCCAGAGGGTGGGACGAGGTTTATTTTACAGTACTGAGTAAAAGAAATAACAGGAGAAAGGACAGGTGTAGGAAGGGGTGGGGTCCTACCAGAGGCCAGAGCCAACTCAAATCCCCCAAACAGAGAGGATGACAACAGGTCGTCCACGTAATGTGGATTTACTCCTCGCATGTGCTCTTTTTCCCCCCTGCTTTGTCTGGGAAACTGGGGCCCAGAGAACTTAGGAAGCATGCGCAAGTCATGTGGCTAATAAATGACAGAGCCAGGACTTGGCCCTGGTCTCTGTCCAAGGTCTGTGCTCCCTCCTCTCTCTTACATTTCCTTTACCCTTTCTAACCTTGGTGAAAGAATTTCAAGGAAGGATGATGAACAGTGATTCTTTACAACCTTTTCTTCTGAGGAAGCCTGGAAGATGGGGTTTATATCACTTAAAGAGCTCTGCTACCCTAAAATATATATAAATATATACATATATATAATCTCAGGACCATGCAGCTGGTGATTCAGCGTGGTTCCAAGCTAATGTGAGATTCACTTTGTGAGTTACCACAGCTAAGCTGAGGGAGTGAGACTGCAGTATGTGACAGACTGAAATACTACGAAGGCCTGACGTAAGCACATAAAAGGAGCATTATGAGCATTTTTATATTAGGTTGGTGCAAAAGGAATTGTGGTTTTTAAGGTTAAAAATAATTGCAAAAACCGCAATTACTTTTGCACCGATCTAATACTAAGTTATATACCAGGTATCCTTAAACAAAAAAAAAAAAAAAACCAACAACAAAAAAAAGCATGATAAAGTAGGTATCATGATGACCCCAGTTTTACAGGAGAAGAAACTGAGGCAGAGAGAGGTTTGGTGACTTGCCCAGAATCACCCAACTAGTAAGTGTCAGAGCCAGGATTGAACCTTGGCTTACGTTGACTTCAGAGTCCACACCCTGAAATAATATGCTGTGCTCTGGATGAGGAGGATAAAGGAGAGGCAGTGGGACGATCTCTGCAGGGTGGAGGGTCGAGAAACCCTGAAACCTATTGCTGACTTCCATGGTGTAAGTACTCCCACTATGACCATTTCATACTACTGACCTGATGTCAACCGACTTGTAAATTTAACAGTTGGTTTTGTGACATGGCAAGAGCTGAACACTGAAAGCCATTGCCAACGAGAACAGCAGGTACAGCAAAAAATAAAGTTAAGCTTGAGTACACTTGACTCTAGTGAACTGGAAAGTACAAGGGATCGGGTGGTGAGAAATGGGGTTGGAACGTAGAGTGGGATCGGACGAGAAAGTCAAGTTCAGATATATTTTTTTCTTTTTCAGTAGGAAACTGGAAGCCAATGGAAGTTTTTAAGCAGTCAGGTAATATGATCAGCCTTTTAGGGTAAGAATTCTGATAAGCCGTATGCATCAGGTTATGGAGCAAGTGTTGTCTAGAATTCAACTAAAGCAAATACAGGAAATAATGAGCTTATAATCAAAGCAGCAGTGTTGTGGGGGGGGGGGGGGGCGTGTAGCAGCTGGGGGTAGAACCAGATTCAGAAAATCTTAGCGGGTAGAATTCGCTTGAATTGATCATTGATTGGCGATCACAGGAAGGAACAAAGGAGCTAAAGAAAATAGAAGTATCTCCTGCCTTTTGAAAGTTTGCTTTATGCCACTTTGCTTTCACAAAAGACCCACATCAACACCTGTTTTGCTAACCAAAAGAAATTCAAAGAGGATTTCGCTTTTACAGAAAAAAAAAAAAAAAGGCAACAAGCGAAAATAGCATTCAGCATTTGCCTTGCAGCAAGCCCTTACAGAGGCAGCACACACCTGGAGTGGCGAGAGTGGCATCCCCAGCTCCTTCCCTGGGAACCACACTCAGCGGCATCTCAGCATCAAGCCGCCAGAGCTTTGACCTGTGTCTGTGAGCATCAGTGCTGTATCTCAATTTTTTTTGTGCATCCATGGGCAAGATATGTCGTAAGGTATCAGAAAAGCCTAAGAGAGCTTCTAAGGGTGTTACCCTTCACCTAAAACTGCATGGAATTAAGTACATTCATTTGAGTAGGTTATTTTTGGGGTCTGGGAACGCTCACAGATATTTCCATAACAATTAATGGTAATTGCTTTTTCACTTTATGCCATTTCAGCTTATGATAGCTTTCATAGGAATGTTCTACTTTCAGATAGCGGGAGAAACCTGTGTCCAAGTTTCCGGCTTGAAAGCTCGAATTATGGTCAGGTCATTAATGAAGGATTTCCTGGGGCGAGTTCCTGAGGTGGGGGTGGAGAAAGGAGGGTAACACGTGTTAATTTTAGAGAGCTTTTAGGTTAGATCCTGGAGGTGTTTGGAAATATGCACCTGGAGCTTAAGAAAGACAGATCAGGGACTGGAGATAGAGATGTGGAAGTCATCAGCATATGGACAGAGGTCATAGCCATTTGTTTAATCGGCTGATGGTTAGTAAGCACTTCCTATTGGCTAGGCACGGTGCCATAGCAATGCGCTGGCTTGCTCAGGAAAGGGAATTGTACAGTTGAATAAAATAAAGAAAGGAACCTGGGGAACACCATCATTTAAAGGGGCCAGTGAACAGAAGAAGAAGAAGCAATCGATTAAAGACCCAAAAAGGGGTGGGGGAGGCATTAATTATTGGCATGGCGAGAGAAACAAGAGATTGGAGAAGTGAAGGGGGAAGAGAGTTTCCAGAAACAGCAAGTTGTTAAATGGCTGCAGGGAGGCCAAGTAGGTCATTGGGCTGGCAATAGCTGGGTGGGGGCCCTGGTGAGCCTCCGAAGGGCAGCTTCGTCAGAGATAACCGGCTGGAAGCCAGATTGTAATGGGTTGCCTCCAAAGAGGGCAGTCTGAAAAGTCACCGTCTGCATTAGGGTAGAGACAGAACTGATCTCAACAGAAGTGGAGTTCTATTTAGAAGGGAAATCCTCTCAGCTCTCCTCCCTGCCTCCTATAAACTCCCCTGTCACAGCCTGCCTCCCCCAAGACCAGCCCTTTCATCTGTTTTCCAGAACCTGTCTCCTTCCTGCTCCAGGGTCTCAGTTCACTTGTCACTTCTCGTCTCCTCTGTAACCTTTGTCTTGCTCCTTGTTTGCAGGCTCTTTCCCTACAAGCACGCTCAAGTCTCATCTTCAGAAAAAAAGGTTTTCTGAATTCTTTCCCTCAGCCTGGTGTGCTACTGCCTTCCTTATCTCTACAAACAGTGGAAGTGTTCCTCTATATTCATTATCTCCATTTCTTCACTCCCATTCATTTTGCAACTCATTACAGTCTGGCTTCCCACCAGATATTTGTGACTAAACTGTACTTACTAGGTTCACCAATAATGCCGCGATACCGGGAGGCACTGGGCCTCCCTGCTGGCATTGAACAACTTGTTCTTGAAACTCTCTTCCCACTTGACTTATCCAGTCTCTTGTTTCTCTTGCCATGGCAATAATTAATTCCTCCTCTTGTGTGTGTATTTGGGAGGCGGGTGGGAGGAGGGCTGTGGGGGTCTTTTAATGATTGGCTCTTCCTCTCCTACCTACTATCCCTTCAAGTTGATGGCATTCCCAAGGTTTCTTTTTTTTTTTTTTTAATTCAACTTCACAATTCCTGCTTTCCCTGAATTGTGGAATTGAGTATTGCTTTCTGGTGGAATTTAGTATTGCTGAAAGCCTGCAGAAATGGTGCTCAGATAGCGCTGTCTTTTCATCGAGTTGGGTGGGATGAGAGATCCAGCCCCCAACAAGGGAAGGAACGTTTTTACTTTTGTCATCTGGGTGGGACCAGGACAGAGGACTTTGATGCTTTCCCATTCTTACTTCAGGAGAGTCATGCTGACAGTGTGTGCTGGGCAGAAGTCTGAGTGTGGAACACCTGCCGCACACCACAAACACATCTGCGTGCCTTTCCCCACCCTTTTCTCCTTCTCCAGCCTGCTGATCAGTCATTAAAACTCAGTTCAACTCAGCTGATACCACCTCCAGAGAGCCTCTGTCTCCTCTCTCCTAGGCTGAGTCGCGTACCTTTGTACTTTAAGATACAGGTCTCTATTTTTGAGGTTTCTACATCTTTCCATCATCATCCGTTGTGTAGAGGATGTTCCCACTTTAAGGCCCATGAAACTTTCCACTTACCTCTTGTAGGGACCTGGCACACAGGGAGATAAGCGAGCAGGCGGTCAAGGTCTGCTGGCTCCGTGGGACGCTGCTTATCAAAAAGACAGTTCTGGACGCTGGCCCAGCAGTCAGGGTCTGCTGGCTTCGTGGGGCGCTGTGTGCGTGACAGCAGGCCTGCAGGGCCTGCCAATGATTTCTCCCAGGGAATGCTCTTTGTTTTCCTCTACCTGTATAACGTTGCTTCTTCCTGTCCTGACTGCAGAGCACTAACCCTCTGTAAGTCTCAATAAACCTGTGTCCTCCTGCACTCAACCAGCTGGTGTGCTCTTTGGGTTTGTAGTTTCTCAGGCGTAACACTTGGGACAACTTGGCCTCAGTCCGAACACCTCTTTAGTTCTTCTGGCTGGTTGAAGAATTTAAATGACATATAGCAGATTAACAGGAGAAAATCAAATTTTAATTTGTGTGCGTGGAGAATTCACAGAAAGCATGAAAATTCCAAAGAAGGGCCAAAATATGTCATTTTGGACCAAGAAGGTAGAGGTAGGCAATTCACAGGTAGATGAGAAAGAGCAAACATTTGATAAATTCTTACAGGGCCACCCAGAAACAATGGGACTCAAGGGGGAATCTAGCGAACAGATTTTTGCTTGGATCCTCCATCTGCCATACTTAATTCACATGTGCTCAGGTGAACATGCTACAGTGAGTATTTAAGGTTCCCTTCCTGAAGCAGGTTTTTCTATCTGAATCTCTTTAGGCAAGGAAGTCTGAGGTTAAAAAACAAAGAAAACAATTCTTCTTGAGTGTGTTGGGCTTTAATTGTTTTTAGCTTAAAATAATCTGTGTGCCCGGGTGGCATGTTCTGGGGAGACTCTCTCCGACCCCCACACTACATTGGTATATTTCTCGAAAATAGGCTCTTCTGCTTTAAAGGTTCAACCTTGTAGGCCCAATGCTTAGACCAATCATGACCAAATGCATACTTAATAAATGATGGTTGAATGAATTAGTTGACTTGATTTACTTAGTGATTCTCAACCTTGTTATGTATTGAAATCACCTAGAGAGCTGAAAAAAATACTCATGTCTTAGGTCACACTCTCAGAGATGATTATTTAATAGGTGTGGGATGGGACTCAGGAATTGGTGATTTTTAAAAACTTCCAGGCGATACTAATATGCTGCCAACTTTAAGAGCCATCAGATTACATGAATAAAGTAGATATGCCACTGCCTGCTATATGCCAGGTGTTTTAATAAAATTTTCACAATAACTCAATGGAACGAGATGAGATTTGTTTTTGTTAACACATGGAGGAAAACAGAGGCTCAGAATGATGTCGGAACTTTGCATAAACCATAAAGTTGGTAAGAGACAGGTCTAGGCGCTGACTGTTACGTTACCTTTCCAGCTTCGCAGGCAGCTTCTTTCCAGTGGTGGGGAAATGCATTTAATCTTTTATTCATTCTCAGAGGTGGTGCATTGGCCAACTGGCTGAATAGTGTAACATTTGGAGAAATGTCACATTAGCTCCGTTTAACCTCCAAGAATGAGGTTGGATGGGAATTAGTCCATGGCGGTGTCACAATCACCCTGTCGTTCACATTTGGAGGACAGTTATGCCTTTTTTCTTTTTCTTTTTCCTGGGCTGGTAACTCAGGCTTGCCTCCAGGCCTCTTCTCTGGAGAATGGCCATTCCAGTAGCTTCTTGGCCAACTCTTCATACCCCCCACCCCCAATCTCTGTATGAGCCTGTACATCCAATTTTCCTTTCCGACTCACCCGTAATTTCTTTAAGATTCTGATGCTAATTTTTGACATTTGTAGCACCATTCTCCTTCTGCAAGTTCTTAATGATGTAAAGAGTACTAAAAAAAAATCATGTAGAGTTTTTGAAGAACTTTATATCTCAGATTCACTAGAAGATATACTGGGATCTTACAATGAGTTAAGCATAAATTACAAGTTAGGTTAAAAGTTACTGATGGTCAAAACCAAGTCAAGTTGTTCTAAACGTTTAATTTGTAAATTTTAAAAAATTAAGCAAACGTTCCCGAAATACTATGGTTAGTCTTCATTAACTTACATTGTAAAATATTTTTACAATATTTAGATATAAATATTGTCAAGTTTGTTCTGTGGGATCAAAACTGAAGTAACACTTTTATAATATCAATTATTCATTGACGATCATTATAATAAACAGTTATATAGTGTTTAAAATGTGCCAGGCACTGTTCTAAGTGCCTTCCACATGTTAACTCATTTCATCTTCAAAACATCTCTGAGTTCGGTACTGTTATTTCCATTTTACAGACAAGGAAATTAAAACATAAGAACATTCACTAAGGCATACAACAGGAAATAGTAGAAATGAGATTCAAAGCCATTTGCATATTGATGCAGGAAGATTGATATGATGCTATCATCCTGAGTGTCACCTAGCCTTTACCACTTGGCCTGAGTAACCATAAACACGGGGATGAATTCTCAGCAGGTTGGAACGGGAAGCAAGAGAAAATCTTGACAAAAAGTTGACACAGCCACTAAATCTCTTAAGGGAGCAATAGTCAAAATGCAGAACAAGGCTATCTTTTTTTTTGGGGGGGGAGGGGAATATTGGGGAACAGTATATTTTTCCAGGACCCATCAACTCCAAGTCAAGTGGTTGTTTTCAATCTAGTTGTGGAGGGCACAGCCCACTGGCCCATGTGGGAATCAAATCGGTGACCTTGGTGTTAGGAGACTGCTCTAACCAACTGATCCAACGGGCTCACCCAGAATTAGACTATCTTGCACAAAGTAAAGACAATGATGAGGATATTGAAATAATTGGATTATGCCTTCATGATGCACCTAAAACTTCTTTTGGCTACTAGTGATGACATCCTAGTTCTGCTGATGGTCATTTTTCAGTCCTAAAGCTTCCTTAAATTGCCAAATTGTCAGTTTTTAAAAAATAATCTTTTAAATTTTACTTTAGTACTATGATTTACTCTTAGTTTTCCTTTTGCTACTGTATATATTTGTCCTTCTAGATTCTTCTTTCTTGCCTGTCAAAGAATGTTTCTTCCATGATCTGTTTCCTTGACAACATGTGTTTGTCTCTTTGCTACCCCTGCTGAGTTTAACTGTTGTTTGAGTTAACAGTTACTTCTGAGCTCATTTTTCGGGCCTGACCTCCTTGAATCTCAGACACTGTATTTGTGATCTGCGTTTCAGACCTATCTACCTATTAGGTTGGTGCAAAAGTAACTGCGATTTTTGCAATTATTTTTAACCTTTTAAACTGAAATTACTTTTGCACCAACCTAATAGATGTTCCATTGGTCTTACATGGAATAATTCTAAAATTTCCCTGATTGATCTTCTGCCTGTGTTCTCTCTTCCTCATACCCCAGGGGAAGACCCTCCAGTATCTTTGAATCCCTTCTCTCTGTCCCACCAGCCTGCCTCCCTCCACTCTGTGAGCAGTTGCCAACGCTCATCAACTCTGTCTCACGGATTTTCTGATATGTCCCTTCACCTGTTCTCCTGGGGCAGACCTCTGTTTTCTCCCCTGCAGACAATTGCCAAATTCTTATAGCTGTTGCCCTTGCTCCCAATCTCTTCTCTTACCAATCTATTGTATACACTTCAGCTATATAATTCTTCCCGAAGTATAGTCTCATACAAAAAAAGTGTCCCAAAATCTTTGTTGTTTCACCCTGGATGAAGATCTATACTTAAGAGCATTTAATCTGCCACCAGCTTTCCTGCTGCTGCTTCAGTCAGACTGGATCGTCCTCTGCATCAGAAGTTGCAACTGGTGGCCCTTAGTCCAGATTTGGCCTGCAGACGTGTTTTGTTTGGTCTGCAACTTAAAAAAAAAATTTTTTTTTAATCTGAATCAATGCTTTAAAATCAGATTATTTCCCTTAAAAATGAAAGTCTCAGAGAAAGTGCAGAGAACTGTGAAAGCTTAAGGAGAGATGGAAACTTGGGGAAATGGAGGGAATCAGACAAGACAAATTCCTACCTACTTAAGTTCTCGGTCCATCTTTTACCCACCATTGTATTCTTATAACATGTAGTAGGGTCTTGACATATCGTAGGTGACTAATTAATACTTGTTGAATTATATAACCTTTGGTAGTTTCTTGCCACAAACATTGAGGTTTTTCTGTAGAACAGGAGTTCTGCACTAATGAATCTCAGGTGATTTGCACAGTGGTCTTAAGTGCAAGTCATATAATTTACTTGCCAGTAAAGAAAATTAAATCTGCATTTAAAAGCACATGCAAACTTTATGATGTTTTAAAAATATGACCACAAATTTTCATGCAGGTAAATGTTCCATGAAAACATTTGTTTTTTCCTGTAATAGGAAGGAGTAGAGCAGGATTTGGAGAGGAGAATCAAAAAAACTTGTCAGGATGAAATGACCATCACTGCAAAAGGTGAAGAACCATTGATGTAAACCTTTGAATGCAAACCTTTGAATATGGGAAATGAGGCAGGTAGTGAATTACAATAGATGCTCTAAGTATTTAATGTGGTTGGTTCAAGTTGAAAGTTGACCACATGCTAAGTTATTTATGTGTATGGGGTATCAGTGTACTATGACTTTTCCCCAGCCTCCTCCACCCTCTTTGACATAAGCATACAAGTGACCTTTTTAGAGATAATTATTTATATCTGTTTAACATATCATAATTTCAGAACTTGGTAATCAATGGGGTCCTAATGACAAATATATGTAATGAGAAAAATGTAGTCTCAGCATTGGTAGAAACATTGGCTTACCTGTCCCTGGGCTCACATTTCTTCATGTACCTGAGCTGTAATAATAAAAATAACCACCTCGTATAAGGCTTAGTATGGGCCAGGTACTGTTCTAGGTATTTTTGCCTTTTGTTTGTTTGTTTTTCTTGAACGCTGGCTAATGGTTTTATAATTCAGTGCTTTCCAACTCTTTTCACGGCAGGGTATATGTACACAATGACAGTATTTATATGGGACACTGGGATAAAAGAACTAGGAGCTTGGGTGCCCAGGGGCTAAGGAGATTTGTATAACAGGACAACCATTCCCTCTTCAAGGCGTACCAGTGTGTTTCATGCACACTGCTGGAAAGCTGTATTTTGGTAGATTGCAGACTTGATACAGTCTTGATTTCTGCTAGTAACATTGTTTCCTTGATCTTATGATGGCATTAAATATTTCACTAATCATCACTGTTGTTTCATATTCTACAGAAGGGCACTTACTGTCCACTGTTCCCCTGCCTGAGGTTTGAGAGCCACTAGAAGATACAGTATCTAAATTTAGACACCTGTGCCAGTAAAGTTTCCAATCACTCTTTGACACTTCTAGGCCTCTTTAGTTTGACTAGTCACTGGCTTCCTGACTGCTTCCAAATCTCCAGCTTTGAAACACAGCCATTAAGTCTTCAGGGAGGTCAGTTTTATATGGGTACTCAACAGGAAGAGCTTGTATAAGAGGTGAAAAGAGGGGATTACACTCCACAGGGTCTTTCCTGAGTGGATGACTTAGGTCTCTTCTCTCTATGCTCTTTCTCCAACCAAATAAGTTTCTGTGAACATTTAATGCTGAGTTCAATGCCCTCAGGGCTCAAAGGGGAAGAGATGGTAGGCCGTATGTTCTTTGCACATTTCTGAAAAGCTCCTAGTTATGTTTGAGTTGGTCTGCTTCTAAATGTCAGGAGCAGTGTAGTTCACTGTGCTCCTTCCCTCTCAGTCCCCAAACAACCTTCCTGCTAGTCTCAAAACAACCAGACACACTTAAACATATAAGCTTAAATACACTTTAAAAATACTTACAGTAAATATAAAGCTTTCCTTTCTTTTATTTGCATTTAAATAAAGTATTCTTCTTCTACTCCTACTATGTTATTGGAACTGTGATGTACTGATCTAAGGGAAAAAAAGACTAAAACCTGGAATTTGCAAGGTTGAGGTTTCAGTCCCAGATCTGCCACTTATCCGGCTAAATGGGCATGTTTATTTAATTTCTAAGCCTTCTAGACAAGATGGGACTAATGATACCTGCTCGGTTTCCCTCTCAGAGCTGATGTGAAAATCAAAGGGGATCTAATGCATGAACATATTTTGTAAGCTCTAAAAGCAATAGGTAAATACAAGTTGTTATTGTATTAAAAGTGGTTAGGAATACTACTCTACCATGAGAAAAGATGAACTAGTGCCATTTGCAACAAAATAGATGGATCTTGAGATTATTATGCTAAGCAAAACAAGTCAGGCAGAAAAAGTCAAGAGCCATATGATTTCACTGATGTGTGGGATATAAAACTGAAAGCAACAACTGAACAAGACAAACAAAGAAACAAAAACTCATAGACACAAACAATAGTTTAGTGGTTACTGGAGGGTAAGGGCGGAGGGGGGTGGGAGATGAGGGTAAAGGGGATCAAACATATGGTGATGGAAGGAGACCTGACTCTGGGTGGTGACCACACAATGTGATATGCAGATGATGTATTACAGAATTGTACACTTGAAATCTATTTAACTTTATTAACCATTGTCACCCCAATACATGTTAATTTAAAAAAAAGAAAGAGAAAAAAGAAGTGGTCAGGGAGTCCTCAACTGCAGTAGCAGTTGCTCACAAGAACTCAGTGAGTAAGAGTTGGTGAGTGTGGCTCTGGTGATGACAAAGTTCACAGGCGCTCCCCTCATTCTTCCCTCCCTCACGCTGCAGAGTAACCTGATCCACTACCTGGGCCTGAGCCATCATCTGCTCGCACTGAATTTTATCATCCTGTGTTTCGGCAAGAAAAGCGCCTGGTCCTCTGCCCAGGTGAAGGTGACCGACACTGATTTTGACAGTGTGGAAGTCAGAGTGTTTGAAGGCCCTCCAAAGCCAGAAGAACCACTGAAACGCAGTGTGGTTTATATCCACGGAGGAGGCTGGGCCCTGGGAAGCGCAAGTATGTCCTGGTCACCTTCAGGTTGTTTGGGGTTGTGGTTGGCCCTGGGTGAGATGTGTGTGCAACTGAATTTGACTTTCCGATTGCATGAGGAGAGGGGGACCTTTTGACTTGCTTCTTCTGGACAGTCCTAGGTATCCCGATTGTCCCAGCAAAATTATTAGCAGTGTCCCCTTTTCATGCACAAAGGTGTCCTGGTTATATACTTACACCCTACATAAAGGTTTTTACCTATTTGTTGGGTTATTTGTTTGTTCATTAAGGCAAACTGTTTAGAAAATACTTCCTGTGACCTAAATCATAGACCAACTAACGTCCTGTGAAGGGCTAACAATAGCTTTCTGTACCAAAACAAGGTGCAGTTTCATTGGGGCATAAGACAAGGGGATTATCTGTAGCTCTTGTGCTACCTTGTGTTTTGAAGACAACTTTCTATGAAAGAGAACAAGTATTTCTGAATACTCATGTTAACTCATCAACATTTCATTTGCTTATGAAACCAAGGATGAAAATGTAAAAGTATGCTGCCATTAAAAGGAAACAACCTTTCAATGAAAAGGGAAAAAGTTCAAGGATATTCTCTTCAGCTTTGCATTATTTTCATGAGCAGAACAGGTTCAAACTGGCAAGCTGCCAAATGGAGCACCCCCAGCAAAAGTGCGCAAAGTGCCAAGGAGGAAGTAAAGGCCTTATCTCTGCCTGTCCTTACTGTGGACCTACTTCCTCTTCTTCATCCCGGAGCTTTGGCATCCCCTAAATTTAAAGACAATGGCAACTTTTTCTAGTTTGTTTGTTTTTGAATAACATTTTTTTTAATGAGGCGAAAGCCAAAAGTATTGCTTTTTCTAGTAATCCCATTTCATTTAACTCCACATTCATCATTTATTCTTGTATTCATGGATTCATTCACGTTTTCAACAGACGGTTATTGAATATGTGGGTTTGCTTAGAACCAAGAGGTTTCCTGGGGTACGGGACTTCCAGTATAAAAACAGTTGTGTGCAAGCTACAACCTCGAGTCACCGTAATGTGTGCTAGGTGATGGGGATATAAAAATGAATAAGATAGAGTCCCTGCCCCAGAAAAGAATGAGTCTGCACTATTGGACACTTGCCAGGTGAGACACACTGGAGGCCAGAAAGTGTAAATTCTGGGAATGGTATAGATTATAAGAGTCAACCTGGCTGTTTTGACATAATTTTGACTGATCACTCTTGCCAAAGAAAGAGCTCAGGCTGAGGGAGGTAAGTAGACTGTTGTGTAGTTATTAAACTTCTGGCTCTAAGACTGCCTTGGAAAGCCCAGGAATTAGGTAATATTTAACTTTCTGATGACACAATCCTCTCTTAATTTATTGAAAGAATAGCCGAGGGATTAATTTTTTACATATTAAAATTGCTTGTGTCACTGCAAACTTTTGGATCCTCTTTCTTAGCAAAACACCATATTCTTCAAATTGGTGACTTTCCTGAATTGCAGCAAATGAGGGTGTTAATTAAAACAGAAAATTTGTATGGCTCTAAGGAGGAAACTGCTTGTTTGCTGTGATTTTTGGAAAGGCATACATTTGAAGAGCTACAAAATCAGAATTAATTTGATGCATTTCATATAGTCCATTAGGAATAACTGTTTAGTTAGTTCAAAGGTAATCTAATGTGGATTTCCTGTTATTTTATAGTAACTGCATTTTAACAGAAACCTGATTTAAATGTTGCATTTATACGTGTAACTCTGTTAATGAGACATATGTTCACATTTGCTTTTTATTATTTTTATTATTAATAACTTATGTCCAAGTCTAAAAGCGATCCACCATTAACAGAATTTAAGAATGGACAGTATGAAATAACTTGTTTAACAGTGCTATCCCTTTGTTTCTTGTAGAAATCAAATATTATGATGAGCTGTGTACAGCAATGGCTGAAGAATTGAACGCTGTCATTGTCTCCATTGAGTAAGTAATGAACATTAGTCATAAAAAAAATGTTTAAAAATGAATCCTAGATAACCATCTAGGCTCTTTATTTTACAAGTCATAAAATAAAGTATAAAATAAAGATCCAGAAAGGGTAGGTGATTTTCCCCAGGTTACCCAAAATGATTTCTGACATAACTTAGAATGTCTTGAACTAGCGTTAGAATGCCTCAGATTATCTTTTGAGTTTGGTTTTGGAAACTTCTGGAAAAGGAAGTAACTGAAATTGAGAGCAATATACAATCAGTTATCTTTAGCACATACATTTGATTACGGCTTTTTTTTTTAAAACCAAGCAGCACTTTAAGAAAATCTCTCCTACAACCAAGAATTGGAAAAATTATTCTCCTGGAGTCAGGTTCTGTAACTCAGACCTTGTAAATATAGTAATGTGTTCAACAAATCTCAGTTGATGGAGTTATTACTGTCCCCATTAGTACTAGTATGAATATCAATGTTTTGAGTTGTTTCTACTAATTCTGTATTAGCCGTCTTTTCGAGAAGCCGTCTTTTCGAGAAAGTAAGAAGAATGTGATTGATACTTAAAAACAATTGTAGCGATAGAAAGAATACAAAAACCACGGTCCCTATTCTGTGGCAGACATTGTGCGCGAGTGCTTGTTGCATTGTCTCTCGTCTTTCACACCTTTGTTCAAATATCCTCCTTGCAGCAAGGCATTTCCTGACACCACTATTTAAAACTGCAACCCCCTTCTCCTCTGCTTTATTTTCCTCCAAAATTGTCGTCAACATTTGACAGACCATATGTTCCACTTATTGTGTATTTATTGTACTGGGTGGAAATAGACAATGCATATATTATGAAGACAGATATTTTAGGGACTTTTGTCTCTGTTTTTCATTGCTGATCATGGTGCCTGGAGACGTTGCTGGCAGATAGTGGGCATTCTATAAATTCTTGTGGCATGAATGAATAGAGAGTCTTGCTTAATTCTCATGAAAATCATCCAAGATAAATATTTTGTTATTTCCCCCATAGATGAGGAAATTGAAGCCCAACAAGTTAAGTAACCTGCATGAGGTCACATAGCTAGATAGTCACGCTGATGGAGTGGGGAATTCAGCCAGGTCACGTCACTCCCGAGGCCCCTAAAATTTTTTGACCCAGTATCAAGCCAGTATTGAAGGAAGCTGATTCTGCGGAGTGACAGGTTCATAGCTATAGCAGCCCCCCATGCCCCCAGCCTATCCAGCTCTCTCCCTCCCTCTACCTCCCTCTGCTAGCTGGTCTCCCACTCGTGACTCCTCTTCTCCCTGCCCCCAATCCAGATCTGAGACCTAAGAGAATCCTATCTTCTGCGGTCCCTTAGCAGGGCTGGTCTCCTGAGTCATTGAGGCAGCTCTGACCCTGGGAACAGCAGCTTTAGAGTCACACAGAGTGCGTTGTGACTGCTTCCTCAGCGGATCTGGCTGCCGACAGCTCTGGGCAGCTCCCATTCCTCTCAGGAAGGCCTCCCAGATCACTCAAGAGCCCTCTGAAATGCAGGAACCTTCAAGTAAATGATTATGTCACTGGGGCTGGGCAGTTAACCAGAGGAAAGCAGGGGCTGTTTAAGCAACTGAGCCCCATTATATGGAGCAAGGCTCCACGGCTCGGTGCTGGGGCACCAGGCTCAGGGCCCCTTCAGTGGTTTCCTGCGTAGCTCCAGCTCCTCAAAGGCCTGTGGAAAGGAGGGGAGTTGGGCCTACTTTACTTGGTGCCATGAGTCTTCTCCACACAGGCCTTACCCTCCAGGGCTTCAATATAAGCATCTGGCAACTTGCGAAGCTCTTTCTGCAAGCCCTTCTCCCTCTGTCAGCATCCATCTCAAGTGAAACAGGTATTCTTAGACTTATCATAAAATACACAAGGATGGATGAGATGTTTTTAAGACTTTTAAAAAGAACTAAAACATAGCACTGTTTTTATCTTAACTTTCCATTGTGCCTCATGGATACAATGTAGCCTCCAGAAGTTTATCAACTAGGAGACCTCACAGCAGCAGGCAAGTGCCCTAACTTATGACGGTGTGACCTCCGGCAAGTCATTTACCTGCATGTGCAAAAAGGGGCTAGGACTCCTTCCTGTGTGTCTAGAACTTGAGCTACTGGGAACAGAAACCATGTCTGCTTTCCTTTGTACAAGGCTTAGAAGATGCACGCTAGGTCAATATGTATCCCTTCCGTTGGGCTAATCATTTTACAGAGTTGTCAGGAGAATCATTGAGATAAAAGGGCTTCAGATACCCAAAGTACTAGACAATTCTGGAGTATTAGTACTCTCACCCATAGGTTGAAAGGTCCAACTTACAAAAGTATTTATCAGCATGTGCTAGGAACTCACAGCACTTCTCTTTGCAGAAATAATGAGCTCAGATGCTTAGGGTGCATCCGCCGGCTCACAAAGAGCCACATAACTTATGCTCTAGTTGAGGCGTAGCCAACATCAAATGACCATGATGTTTCTCTTGGAAAGTATGTTCAGAGATCTAACCTAGGAATATATTTCTTCTCACTGCTCATCTCTTTCCTCTTCATTTTACTCCATAAATACCTGTTGAATTCCTGTTATGTGCCAGTTAGTATGTTAAATTCTGGTGATATACCAATGTAGGACAGACATAATTCCTACCCACAAGGAGTTTACAGTCTAGGTGAGAAAACAGACCTTGAACAAGTCATGTTAAGTGATGTAAAACAGAAGGGTAAGTAGTAACGGAGGCACCGAATAGCTAAGATTTTACCTTGTTTGAAGGATCAGAAAAGGTGTCTTAAGGAGTTTGATATTTGAATTGCGCTCCTTAGGATGAGCAGACCATAGTTAGACAATGTGAGTTGGTCATGCAGGTCCCATGTGGTGTAACGAGAGGGTTCGGGAGGAAGGGAAGGAAGCAGAGAGCATTAAGGGGATAAAACAAGGGAGAAGACAGGTGGAGGGACACAGACTTCTGGCAACGACCAATGGAACTAAGAAACAAGGAGAGATGATCCTGAAAGTCTTCAGGAGGACGGTGGGCTCTTGGTTCTGCTGGAATACCACCTTCTCCTAGCAGAGAGGCTGTCTGGACACAGCTACCCCTCATCCTCGAGCCCCACAGGAGTGGGGAGTGGGGTCAGCTTGGCTTCGTGTGGCGTGTGGCCTCGGGAAAGGTTGTCTGAGGAAGCTGGGAGGCGAGGGGTGAGGGCAGCCCTGGTAATGGAATCACCTCACGTGAAGCAAGCACCAGGAGCTGGGACTCCTCAGAGCATGTGTCTGGTACTGGTTCAAGGCCCTGGGGTCAGACCCAGCAGCCTCAGGGTAAAAGAAACAGGCCATGCCTTCTACTCAGTAGCTGCTACAACACGGTGCTATTTTACATATTAACTGCCTAATAATTATTTGTTAAATAAATGAAAGAAATTTATCTCTCTATACCCGTGATACATAGCTGTATCCTCATTTAGATAATCTACGAAGGTCCTACTTTATATTCATAAACTTATTTTCATAAAGTCCAGTGCAGTTTAGCTATAGCCTGGTACCTTTTTACCTGTAATTTATGTAATAAGACACAGAGCTAGAACCATAAGACATAAGGGAAAAGGAAGATTTGACTTCTTTTTTAAAAGCTAAACTGCAAGATAATAGCAAAGTAGGCATGTTGAATATTATTTAAATTCTATTTAATTCTCTAAGTTTTCATAAGTTCTAGAAAGCATTTATGTTGCTTTCTTGGATGTGGGAAACTTTCAAGCTGTGTTTTGCTTTTGATTAAATTGTATTTACACACATAAACTGTCCGTTTTATGAAGATGGAGATTCATTCCCATTCCACCAAATGTCAGGTGGCACTATGCACAGGGAACTTCAAACTTTTTACAGGGCTGTAAAGCAGAATGTTGCTAATGTAGACAGAGAAGCTGTAGTACTTACCTGAGTTTGCTACTAAGAATTACAAGCAATGGGACACTTATGCCTCTGGTTTTGTTTTTATTTTCTTTTTTCCCTTCCACAAAATTAGATGAGTACAAGCTGAAAAATCACAGTGCTTTTAGGCGCACCATACAACACACATCTTGATAAATAGTTGTACAAATAAGAGACTCTGAAAAACACGGAGTGACAGTGACCTAGCTGTGACTTTCCCTCTGCTCCTTTACCTGCCTCAGTCCTGAGCAGAGACATCCTCACACATCCCTCCAACCTGGGCAGCCCTGGAAGGTGAGCAGACCAAATTCCTAAGGGTTCCCCTATATGAAAGGGAAGATCTGCTCAAAACTTTCCTTTTTTCAGTCCAGGCCAACCTTAGCAAAGCCAAAGAAAGGCCAGTATCACAAATAATTCAGTACTACAGGAAGAGAATATTGTGGCTTCTCTTGAGAAGTAGGTTGTTTTATTTTCTTCACTCTCATTAACTTAATGAATCTCCTTTTTCGACATGTTTAACGAATGTCTTATTGGTTCCAGTTTCTACTAACAAAAATCCACTGGTTTCTCTCTTGCGCTTTAGGTCTTTTAGAATTTCTGGGCGGAAGACTGGAGCTTTACAAAAAGCCTGTGCTGCAGTAACAGAACACCTATGACCGTAACTTAGGGGGAGGTTGTGAAGCCTAGTTCCACCCACGCCTGAACGCTACCGAGCTATGTTTAGCTTCTGAAATGACACGGAGAAAGGAGGCCAGAAGGACAGGGCACCAAGCCTCCTTGGACTTCGGTAGCCACCTGGGAGAGTGCTCTGGCTCTCTATTTACCCTTGAGGTTAGAGGCGGGGTTCCCATCTGAATGGGAGGAGGCAGTTTAGATAAACAGAGTCAGGGACCTCCCTGCTGTGTATGGAGATACAGTCTTTTTTTTTTTTTTTTTAATTTATTGGGGTGACAATTGTTAATAAAATTACATAGATTTCAGGTGTACAATTCTGTATTACATCATCTATAAATCCCACTGTGTGTTCACCACCCGGAGTTAGTTGAGATACAGAGTCTTAAATGGTGAACAGAGTCAGAGAATCCCATCCTTGGACGGCCCCACAATTCTAGGCTCAATCACATAGGATTTTGGTGAAGCATCCTGACATGTCAGTTCTTTTGAATGTTATTCTTACTCAGTTAGCCAAGCCCTTGCTAATGTCAGCTCTCCCTTGCTGAAGGTCTGGTATTCAAAGCTACCTCAAGGGGCCAATCTTGAGAGCAGAACAAGAAAGGAAGACGATTCCTCAACCTGTATGCACAAACCGCAGTTTAAGAACAAAAAGAGAAACAACCCTCCATTCACAATCCTTCCATTTTTGTGCAGTTTTTCTATACGTTCTTTTAATGGAAATGAAGCATCTAGCTGTTAGAGGAATAAGTAGATTCCTCCCCTGGAGATGTCTCCCACGGACAGAGAGCACTACGTGAATGTAACTATCGATTTGTTGAAGATAACCGCTACTGAAGATATGAGTTCTCTCTGACTGAGGAGAATATTAACCTTTTTGTATTCTCAGGGTGAATGTAGTATGCTCCTTTTGGGAGATGGTGGAAAGGAAAAAAAAGAAGGGGATGAGATTTTATCTCATTCCTGCTGCATCTAACAAGAGTATACTTTCATTCCAGAATATCACATGTACGTTTCACCTAACTGGCACTGCGTGGAGAGAACTCAGTGTCCTTCTCCACAGCAGAAGATTGTACACAGTGTTTCCAGGTTAGGTTATTTTGAGGGAGAATGTCCTTTACAATATCACTAGTGACATGCAGAGCTTTGACTTCCACAGACTTGGAACAACTCACATTTCCTCTCAACTCCGGGCTGCATACAGTACCTGCCTGTGACTTAAGGAGCAGTTTGTCAGTCTTTCCAAGCATTGCTCCATCGCTCTGGTCACTGTTAATAAAGCAGCTAATAAAGTAACAGATCAGAGACATGCTGCTGCTTATTGCAGGGAGTACAGAATTGGGACTTTCCGTCCACTTCTAGAGGAAGTTGAGGTGTGTGTGTTATGACCTATTGTCAGAAAGACTTTGAGGGTTGCAGGGAAGGAGAGTTTCTTTTGCCTGGGCTTTCAGAAGGTTTCATGGAAGAAGTGGCATTTGAAATGGGACTTAAAGGATAGGAACATTTGATGAGCAGTTGCTGGGGGAAGGATATAGAGGATGAGGAGAGGGACCAATATATTCGGTACGGGAACAGGGATATATGTTTAGAAAAGAATGACAATGTAGCTGGACTCAGTAATATTTTTGAAACTTGGCTGCAGATTAGAATTACTTGGGGGAATTTTTCTTTAAATAGAGACATGTGGGGCTCATGTCAAGATGAAATGAATTGGAATGTTTTGTAGAGGGGCTCAAATGTCAGTGTTGTTTTAAAGCACCCAGGATTATCCTACAGTGTGCGCAGAGTTGAGAAACTCTGGGCTATGCATAGATACAGGAAGTGGATTCGTTGGAGGTGTGCCTGAAGAGTAGGTGGGTTAGGAACAATTCTTTTTTTTATGTTTTTAATGCCATATGGCTTATTACTTTTCTCAATGCAGATAGTGTTATATGACATACATTTTATATGTAAAAGGTATAAAATAAATATTTACAATTTTGTTTGGTGGAAAGAAAAGTATGTTATTAAAGATCATCAACCTAAGAAATGTCTAAACCTGTAGAAGAATTTTTATAAGAATTTATTTGAGCCAAAACGGATGACAGTTGCCAAGAAGCAGCTCTCAAATGCCCAGAGTGACAGATTGCAGTTTCTTTTGTGCATTTGGAATTAAGGAGGGAACTTACAAAAGATTGCATGGAGCTCAGAGAAAGCAAGGGTGGGTCCGGTTGGGTTACAGGATAGTTAACAAGATTATGTGCTCTCTTGAGGCTTGTTACACCTTTGAAGAGTATTACTTCTGGCATTTCAAAGGTGTGTTAGCCTAAATGCACAAGAACAATGTACAGGGCTTGCTTAAAAACCTTTCACTAAAGATGTTACATGCCTGGGACATGACTACCCACCAAGACCTGCTCAGTTAGGAATGTATGATTTATTATTACAGCACCCCTTTCTCATTCACAACATGCACCATGTGCCCAGGCACTGTACTCGGTGGCTTGTTTTGAGAATATTGTAAAACCATTGAAATCATGAGAGACGTTCTCGGATGCCAGAAATCTGCAGTTTTGAGATCTTACCGCTTTGGTGAGGTAAGGAGAACACATATGCACAAATTTAAAAGGCTGTGAGTTTTGAAGAAGGAGAATATTTTAAAAGGGGAGGTACATGTGGGTTTCACAGTCATTGTGAATTCAGATCACAGCTTTGCCACTCATTAGTTGTGGTAGACCAGTTACACTCCCTCCCTGAGCCTCCTGTTTTCATCCTTAAACCCACAGATTTGCTTTGAGATGTGAGTGAAAACACAGCTGTAGAGCACTTGGTGAGGTGCCTCACCTAGCAGGAATAAGATAATTTTTATAGAGTGTATAGATTTATTAAATTGATTTAACCTCATTCCTGAATCTACACTAAATTTTGTTCTTCTAAAAATTTAGTGTAATTTTTGTACATTAAAATTTTGTACACTAAATTTTGTTGCCTGTCTATGCACAGTAATAGACAGGCAAAAGCTGGCATTGGAGAGTCATTATCCATGCAACGAGTTGGAGAATTGGAGACTGTGTTTGCCATGAATTCATCAAGTTCTTTTATTCAAGAGCTACAATTGTAAAGTTGAAAAAAGGCAGGATCTCTTTCAGTACTTTGCAGGAACATAGCTTTGAACAAAAGCAGTAGATAACTATATTTACGCATGCTTTCTTTGGGTATACCTCTCATAAATTTCCTCCTGATCCTCAGTTTTCTGTGTCTATGAAGATATTATGGAACTTTTGTTATACTCCTCAGGTCAATTTCAAGCTCCTTTGCAGGCTCACCTTACACTAGGTGACCTCAGAAATATCCAGTTTCACTTTATTCTCCAGTCTGTGAAAACAGTGTCCCTTCTTATTGAATAAAGCTCGAGAATGTTTCCAGCTTGAACAAATGCAAGGGGAGGGGTGGGGAAGTAGATCTTTAAGGGCACCAGGAAGACTCTTGCATCATAACCTGTTTGTTGTTAAGTAAGCATATTTACTCTGTTATCTTAGCCAGTTATAATTGACCGATAAGATTTGAGGGAGTAGCATGTTTTTTAGATTACCAATTTCTTTTTAGTCAAAGTCACTAAGACCTTTTGTGAAACAACATCTCAAAATTTAATTCATGTGTGATTAAGTAGAATGTATTAATATTTTGACCTCCTAGGCCACCAGGAAAACAGTTTATCATGATATATGGAATCTTGCCGAAACAAAATAGCCTTTATTTTTACAACGTGAGTCATAAAGTGCAGTTGTATTTTATTTAATTGAAAGAATTAAGAATTCAGTTTGGTAATACTGAAGTTAAAAAATTGAGACTTAGTCCCAGAATGGGGGGTAAATAGAATCATGTGAGATTTCTCCCCCTAGTGGACAAAATGGTGTAATCCTACTCCTTTCACCCATTGTTAAGAATGGAATACTATAGCAGCGGCTTTTAGACAGTGAAAATCAACTGGAGAAAAAACATTTTGGATGATTAATTGATCACTACAGATGGAAAAATAAGAAAGAAATTAGAAAACTTGTTTCATCTGTTCTAAGACAACCACTAAGGGAATTTTGTATTGCATTTAGTTTTTAGATGTATTATAGTAATTCCTGAATGACCAAATCTACATTTATTGCTTATCAAAGTATTTGACAAATATTTGTACATTTGATTATAATTGCACTGAATGCCAAGGTATTTAATTAACTAGCTGGATTTTTAGATAGGAGAAATAAATGGCCTTATATAGAGTACCTTAGAAAAAATTAGTTTCTGATGCTAAGTATGCTAATTATAAAATGGAAATCCAAAGCCCGGAGTTCTTAACTATTATTAGGCTTTAATTAAGTAATTAGTTTCTATCCTACCTTGTTTTCATCTGTTTTAGACTTATTTTACAAATCAAGTCACATTTCTGTGCCTCAGTTTCGTCATTTGCAAAATGAAGGTATATTAATAATCAAAAGGTTTACTGCCTGGATGATGGTTATGGACCTGGCCACTTTGATAGCTACTGGAAACACAATGATGAATAAAACAGTCCCTGACATCAGAGAACATGCTCTTTAGAGGAAATACATAAAGGAATCATTTTAAAATGAGACAATAAGAACAGTAATATAACCCTATTAGCCACGGCCAGACGAATGAGTTGCGGGAGAGCAAGACTGGTCTATTCGAATTGATTTGGTGTGTTTGAGCTGCGAGAGGTCAGGCTAGAGCAGAGGGAAAAGATCATAAGCTCCCTGAGCAAAGAGGGGTATGAAGTTTTGTAGGAGGGGGTAAACGTGGCTGTTCCCCCTTCAGGGGGGTTTTGCTGACAAAGCGTTTCAGGGCATGACCAAGCCCTCCAGCTCCACACCTTGGCCCCAGGTCGCCTTCCAATACCCAGGCCCCTCATCACAGGCCCCTAGGAGATGAAGCAAGACAAGATGAAGATAAGATGGTTTTGAAAATGAGGTTTCTGCTCCTGGCCTAAATATGGCGGAACTAACCCAGCACGCAGAAGTAGCAAGAAATGGCAGCTAGGCCAGCCCCAGAAGCAAGTGGAGTTATAGTCAAGGAAAGCTGCCTGGAGGAGGCCAAACCCTCGAGTAAGGCTTAAAGGATGACTGAGAAGCAATAAGCAAGACAGGAAGGTGGAGAGTGAGAGGGCTCTCCAAGCTGGCACTACCAAAATATGGATTTGTAAGGAGCTATTAGGAATGGGGCATTTGACAAAACCAGGGTTCTTTGGGATTCTTGAGGGAATATGAATTCTACTAAATATACAGAGTAGGGTCCCAAAGGGACTCTGATCTTGCAAAGTGGGGGCAGTAGGAGAAGCTCCAGAGCTGTCTCAAAGGGCCTGCCCTGTGCCATCTTGGCAGACTTGGCTTCCTTTTTACTGGTTGACAACTGGCATTGTAGTTCCAGCCTTCCAGGGAGTGAATGCATTCTTGGGTTTAATGTCAGGTTGGCATGACCTCTTCAGAGTATACAGTTACTGTATTTACCAAGTAAGTCATAAAGAATACCATATGGACTCATTAAACATGAGACCAATGAAGTGGTCGTTTCTGCCGAGTCCCCTTCTAACCCAGATATATTGTGAATGGAACGCTGACTTCCAGAAATAATATTCCAGATCTACTGTGGTCCTATCCAGATCTTAATAATTGACACCTGCCTTTTACTTTGAAGTTTTGATAAGTATTTGATTTGCAAGTAAATCAGTGGTTTATTTTAATTCCTTGCCTGTTTATTTCTGGCATCGTCAGTTTCTCCTTAAACTTTAAATGGCCTGTGAAGACTTGGTGAAGTCCTTCAATGAATACAAATGTTGTCTTCACAGATACCGGCTAGTTCCCAACGTTTATTTTCCTGCTCAAATTCACGATGTTGAACGTGCCACGAAGTACTTCCTGCAGCCAGAAGTCTTACAGAAGTATTCGGTTGACCCTGGCAGAGTTGGCATTTCTGGTGACAGTGCTGGTGGGAATTTGGCTGCTGCCCTGAGCCAACAGGTAACAGACTGCTCTGAGGGACTGATGGTAGGGAGGTGCATGATAATGTCCAAAAGACCGACACACTCTCCGCTACACCTGGCAAAGGCTTAGCCAGGTGTTCTGGTCACTAGGTGGCCAGGTTATTCAGATGCCTGAACCTGGAGAGCTCTCAGAGATTGTTTTGAAGTAGGAAGAGGGGTCACTGACAGAAGTGTCATCTCTGAGTCCTTGTAAAGGCCCTGAGTACAATCTAAGCGAGAAGAGGGCTAACATTTTAGAGGGCTCCCGTAGAATTGTGTGGAAAATAAGTATCCCTGCTCCTTTTTCATGCTGGACTTCCAAAACAGGGTAGTTTTGCTTAAATTCTAATTGCTAAGGCTGTTTCCTTAGAACTTTGAGCCAGATTAAAAAATTAAAAAGTGTTTCCCCATGTTTTTGTTTGTTTGTTTGCTTTTACTATCAAAGAAAATATTAAATGGTTCAGCCACTTTAAATGTAATAATACAAGTTAATCTGAGCTTTACCTGGTTAAATTCTTTGAAAACAAACTTTGGGGCAGCTGTATAAACTCAAAGATAAGTATACATTTTCTTCCTCTTATGGAGTTGATGAGAGAAAAACTCTGAGATGTCATAAATTAAATTACGGCAGGCCAGAGGGTGGAAAGAAGAGGTAAGAGGTTAATCAGTTCACCACAGAGCCTTCAGCCGACACGAACAAAAACCTGCTCACATTCCTGAACGTGTGTTAAAGCTTTGAATCAAATTCGAGGTGGCTAGCTAAAAAAATATAATAACCAACCACCAGACACCACTGCATCCTGCTTATTACGCATGAACTTTCCAGACTGCTGCCCACAGCCAATCCAGAAGGGTTGTGGGAGGCTCGGTTCTTTTTACCAATGCAGTGAAGAATGAAAGATCAGCAAACTGATGAGCGTGCAAGTGTTTGTTAGTGTTTGTTAGTGATACATTCTCAGGGAGAGAACGGGCCTAGCAGAGGAGGGAGAGAGAGGCATAGTTTTCTGGCCCCTTGTCCTGAAGACTTATAGTTTGCTGGGTGGGGTGAGGGAGTGACATGTTGATATGGCAGGAAAAGGTGGTGCATGCTCTTCCACGGGAGAGTGTGACCTCCTAAGATGGGTGGAGTTCTGAGATCCTTATCTTGCTCCTGACCACCTCTTATCATGTTGTAAAAACAGATGCGTGGCTGAAGGCAGTTAATCAAAGCTAGTTATAAGCTTTTTCTGTAGGCACTATGGACCCCTCACTGCCATCCCTCTTCCTCCTCCTCCATTTTCTAACTTCTACCTAACAGAAATAAGAAATACTTCTTCCTTACGGACTCTGCATCTATCCTAGAACTTCCCTGGCTTTTCCTCTTCCTGCCCCCTCCTTATCTATAGCCAATGTAAATCGTTTCAAAACAACTTACATCTTTCTTCCTCAAACCCATTGTATAAAAGAAGCCTGTCAGCTCCAGGCCAGCGGACATCCCTCTTCTCCATCTCGCCCTACTGTTGGTGGGTCAGCCTGCATGCCCAGGTTCTTTTCTGGCTAGTATATGTCTCCGTAAGCCTTTCTTTTCAGGAAAGCTTTTGGCTGCAAAGTTTTTTGTTTAACATGTCAAATAACTTAAGAATAGCATCTCTGTCTTTTCACCTCCAAATTTCTTTTGGTATTCTCAAGTAGCATCTGCTTCTTTTATTGGTGGTGTACCTTTGGTTCCTTCCCCTTTGCTATAATTAAACAACTTGGTTCTCCACTTGGCAATGGCAGGTTTGCTATTCACGTGTCCAAATACAGTGAGAAGCAAGTCCTGATGCCATGGGGAGAAAAATCACAGGCTTTAAAACCAGACAGAACTAAGATGGAATCCAGCCCGCCAACCCCCCTCCCTTTCAGACCTATAGGGCTTTGAACAAGTCCCTTAATCTCTCTGAGACTCAGGGAAGATAATGTCATCTGATTGATTGCAGGGCTGTTGCCAGGACTTAGTGAGATGATCTATATACAATTCTTGGCACATATTAATAGTACTGTGTACTGATCACCTCCTGTTGCTTTTACAGAGCAGTTATATCTTCCCTGGGGGAGAGGTTCTAAAGGCTGCTATGGAACAGAATTGTGTGGCTAACGTTGCCTTAAAGATTGTTTAGTTGCCTACAGCGAGCTGGTTAGTTGTCTTTTAGGTGTTACATGAAAAATATGTCATTTTAGACACTAGAATTACAAAATGAGGCAATGTATTCACATTTTACGGAGGCCTGGGGGGACTGAGAGCTGCTGAGTTAGGGGGTCCATTCCTCTCCTCATAGCGACTTCACTCTGTGTACATGTTCATTTAGTAGAACGGAAGGCACTTGCCGGCACTATTTACATTCTCACTCTCTCACCAAGCATGAAGACCAAGTGCTCATCAGAGGAGATACCCGGAGGTCCTTCTAAAACACTCTGGAGTCCCATCATCTATTAATTTAGCATTTCCCACCCGTATCCTTTGGAAGAGTCAGACTACTTTTTCTCTCTCCAGGAGACCATTGCCTTTTTGGAGCATTGCATGGAATACAAAACTAAATAAGATTCACACATTGTCCATCCATAATGCCCAACAAGGTGTGCTAAATGCCAAACGATAGGTACAAGTAAAGTGCTAGAGAGGGTTTAAAGACCTAAGAGATCATGCACCACTGAAGTGTTCAGCCACAAGTATGAGGGGCCCACATCATACCTTTCTTAGTAAATATGCAGCAGCTTGTTATGGTTGTGGTGGTGGTGGTAATGGGGAACTATTTATTTTTTAAACTGCTTTACTTAATACCATGCCTGGTAGAAATGTAATAACTGTATCCCTTTGATTGATTGAAAGTAATGCATTAAGCTACTTTTTAAGGTGTGGTTTCTATAAAAGGAGCCATGCAAAATGAAATAATGTGTTTGCTTCTTCTCCTCCAGTTTAGTCAAGATGCCAGCCTGAAAAACAAGCTCAAAGTGCAAGCTTTAATTTATCCTGTTCTTCAAGCCTTAGATTTTAACACACCCTCCTATCAGCAAAATGTCAACATCCCAATCGTGCCCCGTTACGTGATGGTAAAGTACTGGATAGACTACTTCAAAGGCAACCATGACTTTATCCAGGCAATGATAGTCAACAACCACACTTCCCTTGATGTGGAAGAGGCTGCTGCCCTCAGGGCCCGTCTAAACTGGACGTCCCTCTTGCCCACATCCATCACCAAGAACTACAAGCCTGTCATGCAGACCACCGGCAATGCCAGGATCATCCGGGAGATCCCTCAGCTGCTGGATGCCCGTTCTGCCCCACTCATCGCAGACCAGGAAGTCCTGCAGCACCTCCCCAAGACCTATATTCTGACGTGTGAGCACGACGTCCTAAGAGACGATGGGATCATGTATGCAAAGCGTTTGGAGAGTGCAGGTGTGAAGGTGACCCTCGACCATTTTGAGGATGGCTTCCACGGGTGCATGATTTTCACCAGCTGGCCCACCAACTTCTCAGTGGGACTCCGGACTAGGAATAGTTACATCAAGTGGCTGGATCAAAACCTGTAAAGGAGTAAAATTTCTGGAATGCTTGTGCCCCTCTTGACCTCCTGTACCTGCTTGGGAAAGACATGCACTTTTTAGTCGACTAATTTCCCCCTCATTACTCGTGAGTTATGGAACCTCTATTCCCTGCTGTGTGCTAATTTAATTTTTTAAATACATTTGACTAACGTAAGTGCAAAAACATCTAAATCTGGTTCTCAAAGTGGGGCCAGTCTCTCTATTCTTGTTTTAGCCAAACTACTACAAATACCCACCACTGCAGGAAGCAGGACTAGGAGCCAGAAATAGCTGTGGGTCCTGCTGTCAAGTGCTTCTTTGTAGAAGAAATTCTTCCAGCTGTGGGTAATATAGTGACCTTTAATGAGTTGAGAAAATGTGGGCTCTTCTTCAACTTGCCAGAGTTTACTTTGAGTTCTGAGGACTGTTCAGTTAAATGGGTGCACTTTAGGTTCAGAACTGGGTACCCAGTGCTCTCTGTCCTTTGTGGATGGATGGTTTTGTTTCCTATGGGAATTTCGGCAAAGGTGTTCTAGCAAGGACAAGTTTCTCAAATGACTTTCTTCCTTTAGAGTGTTAAGTTTATGAGATAGCTGTCTGTAAGTCCAGTTGGATTATGATGATACTTGAAAGTTACCTTCTACCACCCTTATTAGAAAACATAAGGTTGCATGCACTGGATATCTGTACATCGAGTTTTGGTTATACTGTCTCCTTGGGGGAGAACTTTTGGGACCAAATTTATTTAAATTTAGAATCAATTTTCCATTATAGAACAAGTAAAGACAGGCAAATGAACCAACCTATTGTTTTCATAACGCATAGTTCTGACATAAATTACCAAGAGCAGTGTGTAAATATTTGGCGTAGTCAGGAAAGAAGTTATTAGTTTAAAATTATGAAAAATACCTGTGGAGGGTCTAGTTTTATTCTTGAAAATTCAAATTTCTCACGTGGCTTTAAAATGGGGCTATTTTGGTATATATAATGTATTGTTTATTTTTTAAAGTTATTTAATGTTAATATATGTAACTAGACTTAAGATTTTTCAGGATAAGTTCTGTAAAGAATATTAAAAATAATAAAACTATCTAAGGGTTTCAAAAACTACCTTAGAGTTATACGCACATGTAATTTTATGGGGAAAAGGTAAAATAGCTATTAATACTACTATACATTGGGCCTAAATATTTTGATGTTCATATGCTTATACAAACTAAGATAATTAGAAACTCTGACTGCAGCAGGTAAAGTCACCTAAGTTTATCATTTATAGCTTAGGCAAGACACACACTGGTCATTTCTGCTCTGTACGGTCCCAGGAATATATTCTTCTGGGTAAAGGGCAACTCGTACATTGGCATCCGGTGCCTACACCCTCATGATCTCCTTCCACCAAGTCTAGAAGTCCCAGTAGCCCACGTTGGACTTGATGGAAAGCCTTCACTGCCAGTGGGAACATCTTTGGCCTAACAAGAAACTAATTCTGACCTGGGTTGACCTCTGCTCTCCTTCCTGCCACTCTTACTTCTCCCCCAGTCCATGCTATTTCCAGGGACTGCAGAAGGCAGCAGTCCAGCCATGTCATGATACAACACATTTATCAGTGGGGAGAAAGTACTACCTTTTGCTCATTTGAAAGATGGGCATGTCTCGCTTCCGGCAATGGAATAAGAAATGAAAATGTGCATGGTTATTTTACATTTATTATATAAGCTAGGAGCATTTTATGTGCAACACAGAAATAAATACAACAGTGTGTGAGTATAAAAATAATCATACAACTTAGCGTGCTAACGTACTCAGGCAAGTCATTTACCACCTCTGGGCCTCTTTTCCTTGTCCTCTAAAATCAGAGATTTGAATTACTTGATCTATGAGGTCTCTTCCACTATAAATTTCAACCATTTTTGTCAGACTGGCAAATTGTATTGACTCTTCTTCTACAGTGGTTTTCTTCAGGTCATTTATTCCATATACAGACACATGCACCATCAAATTTTTTTTCTCTCACAAACTGGAATGTTAGTTCTTACTCTATGGATTTTGGTTCTTACTCCTCATTTAATACTATTCTTTTTGACACCCTTGGAAGAAACCAATGTTTGGACCTTAGAGGTTATCTACCTCTAATTAAAGCAAAGGAATTACAATACACGCACAGACTCCCTTAGAATGACATCCCCTTGCCCTCAGAATTGTGAGCCAAATCCTATAGTAATGCATATATAATAAATGATTACAGATCGCTAGAATTCTCTAGATGAAAATCGAGTGAAAAGGAGAAGGGGACAAGCACTATTTCTGATGAAATACTTGAGTTTCATTAAAGCTTTTATACATGTGAATAATTTGTCTAATGACTGCACTGTATCCCACCTCAGACCCTGCTTGAAGGTCTTCTTGCTTGAAATTCTCCTTGGAAGAATAATACACAAATACACAAAATACACAAAAAGAATAATACACATGATACACAAAAACCGCTAGATAAGGAGAAGTTAAACTAACCGAAATCTGAGTGCTAAGAACTCCTGTGGGAAGCCTACAGAGTTTATGTTGAAGGTATTTTGGTTTGGGGTTAAGTTCATTTTCTTTTAGTGTTTGTTCTTATAAAAAATAAAAAATAAAAAGCCATGGCTTTGTTTTGTTTTCCTATTTTATGAAAAAGTTAATAGTCTTTTTGTAATGTCATTGCTTGTGAAATATGAACATAAATATATGAAGAAAAAATCTTGAAGTGCTGCAAAATATAGTGAAGTGTAGTCTTAATGATTTGTCATTGATTTGTGAAGAATTTAAGATTATTATATAATTATCTTGGTGGATATAATATTTTATGCATGACCTTTTAATCTTTGACTTTTTGCTTATTTCCCATTGCAAGGGGAAAGGCAGATTTTATGAAGGATTTTAGCAGCAAATCTATTATATAAGATAAAAATCCAGTGTGGAAGGAGGAAAGTATATATCTGTTTTGACTCATGTTTGGAAATAAAATGGCTCCATCTGGAAATGTGCCTCTTGTCTCATTTTCTGGTTCCCATCTGTCTCTTTCTTTCCCTGTCCCAGATCTCTAGCCACAATTCTGCCCAAATCGCCTGCCCACTGGAGTCCTCCAGTTGCCTTTTAATCACTGAGAGGTGACTCAGTGGCCTCCCTGATGACATTCGTTTCAGTATATGCTATTCATATTGGGGGTACTGGCCTTGGACTGGCTAGAATATTCATAAAAGCCAAGCAGGCCCCAGGACAATGTTGGGACTTTCAATACACATATTAGGAAGGGATATCGTAGTGCAAATGAATTTGGATTTTACCTACTTCAGCCAAAGAAGTCTCAATTTCTCTGAAGGAAAGTTCTCAAGTTGACCCTGTCATTACAAGCAAATCTAATAATTTCACACTTGAGTTTACTATGCGTAGTTTGTATCAATATCATAGGAATTTACAAAAGTTTTTTTTCCCCCCAAAGTTAGTCGTTTGTATTGGTTCTAAATGGTCTAAATTGGTTCTAAATGTGTGTAAAACCTCTGCTGTGTGGCTATGTTTTCCTGGAGGTATTCACTATTGGTTCCAGCAATTCTCCTTTGGGGCATTTAAAATGTAGTCTGTTTTAATATTGTTTTTCTTGTGCTTTTCTTTCTTTCTTTTATTCTCTCCCACCCCCTTTTTATCACATCTCATATTTTCCAGTGGATCCCCTGTTGAAACATCTGGGAGGTATTATTATCAGTACCACATTGCTCAAATCTCGGAGACTGGAAATATAAATATGATTTCTAGTAGGCATATGGGGATTGCTCAGCCCTGTGACTTAGCCCCAGCATTTTGTGCCATTACCCAGAGAGAAGCTGAGGACACTTTGTGTCTTCTGTTTGGAAGCTCCTCCCCCATATTTTTTGACCACTGGCTCATTGTTGACATGTCAGCTTGACAGCTCCACCTTCTCAGATAGATTGTCCAAACTAGCACCCAACCCTTCCAATCCCCACCCCTCTTCCAGGACCTCTCCATCTGATGGCTGTGTTTACCATTGCTGTTTCCCAAATCGCTTTCTGTCTGCAATTCTCATTCATTATTTGATTACAGGCTTGTTTTATGTTTTCCCCCTACTTAAATGCAAGCTCCACGACGGCGGGGACTTTGTCTTGTCCATTCCTGTTTCCTTAGCATTTAGAACAGAGCACATAGTGGACTTTCATATGTGTTTTTGAATTAATACACTCTCACTGAGAAAAATTGAGCTTATAATAATTTTCCATGTGTTTTTCTAGAAGTAAATTAAGTTTATGTCAAATACATAGTTATTTGACTGAAAACTAAATATTTCCCAGCAAAATTAAATAATTCAAAGTAATTTCAGCCCTGTTTTTAATAACCAAATTTTAAAGCAAGAAATGTTTTTGAGTGAATGGATAAAGTGAAGATTTTTTTCTTCCTTCCTCAACTCAAGTCCTTGCTGCATTTTTCTTAACAGATATTGAGGTTTTTGCTATGTTAAATAAACTGTTACAAACTGCCCTAAAAGAATGAAATGTGTAATATTAACATATTCCATAAGTGTTCCACAAAAGTCAACCTCAGAGTTTGAGAGATTTTCATCAGTCAAAGCAATTCTGGTACTTTTAGGATGTTGTGTTCTTTCTGTTTTCATTATTTTTAAAGAGGGAATCAAATTATATTTTCTTTACTCTGGTGAAATTCATAAAATAAAGAAATAATACCTATTTGCTTGGCTACAGATTGAAGTTATTTTAAGTATTATAAGATAAATGGTTCACTAAGCTAAGTATCATCACCCCTGCTGTCTTCATTTCCACCCCTCTCAGAGAATGAAGGTCCCTGCCTTCTACACAGCCAGTACCTTATTTTGTGTCCTTAATTCAATTCATTAACGTCTCATTCAAAGACTTGCTGAACTACCTCCCCTCTCTCCTGTACCTTTAACTCTCACTCTACTCATTCCTTCTTAGCTCTGTAAACATAGTCAAATCTGTCTTGTTCAGAAGAATCTCCCTTTTGGCCCCTTTATCTCCATTTTATTTTCCTTCTGATCCAAACACTGCAATTGTTTTGGTTATCTATTGCTGAGTAACATATTATTTTGAAAACACTGCGTGATTCTGGGATGACTAAACTTAGCTTGGCGGATCATCTGCTACATGAAGTGATGACGGGGGCTGCAACTATCAGAGAACTCCACCGAGTTGGAACATCCATGACGGCTCACTTCGTGGCTAGCGGTTATTGATGGCTGTGAGCTAAGTGACTTGGATCTCGTCCACACGGCCTTTCCTCCTGAAATGGAATTCTAAAAGCACCGCATCTATGCAGAAATGAGTGCAGGGCCATGTTAGGGTCAGGCTGCAGTGGGCAGCCACGAGAACAAAACCTCTTTTGTACTATCGTCATGCTTAAAACACAGGGCCTTAGACTTTCCCCAGACGTGGTGTGGGACAGGACAGGCCTTTCCTGCAGGGGGTGGGGAAGCCTTCCTTCGCGGGAAGAAAGGGCCTGAACTTTGCTGTGAGACAGGCCAACTGATGTGGACAGTACTGGAGCATCGCTTTGGATCTTCTGTAGTTTCTATTAAACTGGAACTGAGACAAAAAATACCCAAGATAGAACATTCTAAGTATGCAAAAGTGGGAAGCTTTGTATCTTCTAAGATGCAAGTTTGGAAATTACCCAGTGTCATTCCACGGTACTCTGTTGGTCAAAGCAAATTACAGGAGCAGCCCAGATTCAATGAAAGGGGAAACAGACACCACAGCTTATTGGAAGGGGTGACAAAGAATTTATGGTTACATTTAATGCACCACAATTCATGCCAGGAGAGGACTTCCAATTTGACTAGTGACTGATTAAAACAAAACCCTCTGCTTCCAGTTTTTAATATATCTGATGATTTGGAGAGTTCCCCACAGATTACTTCTGGCCTCATACACTAACACGTGTGAGGCCAAAACACCCAAGAACTGCTGTTATACCGCACCATCTTATGGCAAGGCCTGCATACTGTGCTAAGCCCGCCAACGCCGAACTTATGATGAGAGAGCTGCACACATTTTCCACACGCACCCAGTTTTCTCTTACCTAATACCCTTCCCTCTACCCAGAATGTCTTTCTTTGCCAGTCTCCAGCCTTTCCTAACTCCTCCCTCCCCAGGATGACTTAGATGCCCCTCTAGTCTCCCACTGCACTCAACACATGGCACAGTAACTGTCTGTTAGTGGGTCTGATACCCCTGCAAGACTCTGGGATCCTGATACGGGGGGTTCCTGTCGGTATCTCCTTTGCGACCCAAATGCCTGACACAGTTCTGCTCACCAAATAAGCACTCAATTAATCCTTGCTGAACAACTGTTCTTATGTTGTCACAATTTAAACATAGTGTGCCTGACATGTAACATGCCTGAAGCTATTATATTTGTCTATATATGAGGCTTTCCTCCCACACACCCTATTCAGATTTTTTTCTTTTTTTTTTTTTAGATAAAAAACTTATGGACCTTGGGATCAAAGAGGATTTTATGACTTTGACCTCAAAGGCAAGGAAAGTAAAAGCAAAAGTAAATGAACAGGAATATATCAAACTAAAAATCTTCTGCATAGCAAAAGAAACCAACAACAAAACAAAGAGGCAACCAACAGAACAGGAAAAGATATTTGCAAATAACGCCTCCGATAAGAGGTTAATATCCAACATATATAAGGAATTCATACAACTGAACAAAAAGACAAACAATCCTATTTAAAAATGGGCAGAGGACATGCACAGAAACTTCTTCCAACGAGACATACAGCCAACAGATATATGAAAAAATGTTCAACTTCACTAGCTATTAGGGAAATGCAAATCAAAACCACAATGAGATATCACCTCACCCCTGTTAGAATCACTATCATCAACAAGACAAATAATAACAAGTGTTGCAGAGGCTGTGGAGAAAAAGGAACCCTCATACACTGTTGGTGGGAATGTAAATTGGTACAGCCACTATAGAAAACAGTATGGAGTTTCTTCAAAAAATTAAGAATAGAATTACCCTATGACCCAGCAATCCCTCTCCTGGGTATCTACCCCAAAATTCTGAAAACATTTATCTGTAAAGATATATGTGCTTCGATGTTCATTGCAGCATTATCTACGGTGGCCAAGGCATGGAAACAACAAAACTGTCCCTCCATAGATGATTGGATAAAGAAGTTGTGGTATATGTACACGTGGGAATACTATTCTGCCATAAGAAAAGATGAAATAGTGCTATTTGCGACAACATGGATGGACCTTGAGATTATTTTGCTAAGTGAAATAAATCAGACAGAAAAAATCAGGAACCGCATGACTTCACTTATATGTGGGATATAAAACTGAAGGCAACAAAGGAACAAGACAAACAAATAAAGAAACAAAAACTCATAGACACAGACAAGAGTTTAGTGGTTACCAGAGGGTAAGGGGGGAGGAGGATGGTAGAAGAGGGTAAAGGGGGTCCAATATATGGTGATGGAAGGAGAACTGACTCTGGGTGGTGAACAAATGATGCAATATGTAGGTGATGTATTATAGAATTATACACTTGAAACCTATGTAGTTTTGTTGACTATCGTCACTCCAATAAATTTTAATAAAAAAAAAAGGAAAGTTTTACCCTAGGACTAGAAAACAGATCTCTCAAATCCCTTTCCCAAAAAGTGAAAGTAGGGAGTTTTTTTGCTGCTGGGGAGTAGGGGAGGGGAAGTTCCAGGAAGTGAGAAGTCTATGTTTTAGTCACAGATGACACTTTCGCTTTTTCTATCAGTCTCGTGGGCGTCAGCAGCTGGTCGCAGTTTCGTTGAAGACCTTCTTTCTGTAAAATAAGTTACAAGTTCCTTCTGTAACTTCTCCTTGTGGCTGTGGAGATATGTCTTCCTTCCTCACTGAGGGGACACACAGGAACTTCAGCCACCATGGAGGAGACTCCCTGGAGCCTTGAGACTTCCCCAAGACTCCACTACCCCATCTATAAAATGGGGTCCCTCCCAGAGCCTGGGGTGCATTTTCCTGGATGGGCAGCTGGGGCTGGTAGGCTTGTGCTCTTCTCTCCTGTGTAACTGGCACGAAGTCAGAAATGGGGTAAAACCGCCCTGCTCCATCTCTCATCCTTGGTGCACTCCATGGGGCCTCGGCACTGTGCTGTTTTTGTGGCAACTAGTTATGTAGGCTGGAAGTTTAAGATCAAGGTGGTTGCCAGGGTTGGTTTCCTGGTGAAGACTGTCTTCCTGGGTTGCAGACAGCCCTTTTCTTGCTGTATCCTCACAAGCAGGGAGAATCGATTTTTTTCCCCCTTAACCAATGCATTAAAAACTTCATTTGGGGCCGGCCAGGTGGCTCAGGCGGTTAGAGTTCCATGCTCCTAACTCCGAAGGCTGCCGGTTCGATTCCAACATGGGCCAGTGGGCTCTCAACCACAAGGTTGCCAGTTCAACTCTCGCAAGGGATGGTGGGCTGTGCCCCCTGCAACTAGCAACGACAACTGGACCTGGAGCTGAGGGGCGCCCCCCACAACTAAGATTGAAAGGACAACAACTTGACTTGGTAAACAGGCCTGGAAGTACACACTGTTCCCCAATAAAGTCCTGTTCCCCTTCCCCAATAAAATCTTAAAAAAAAAAAAAAAAAACTTCATTTGGTCAACAAAATGAAATCCTGAAACCCAAAATAGTGTTGTTTTTTTTTTAAATTCAAGGCAATCGCCAGTAGAGGGCACTCTTGACAGTAAATGGCACACTTGCTTATGTTTCACCTGGAATAAAGACTTCCCACTAGCTTGTTATTACTTTTTATAAAAGGTAAATGAAAAGCCATGCTGTATATCAGAGCATAAATTAAGTTGTATGTTTTTTAAATAGACTTTAAAGTCCTCATATAAGCATCTGAGAGAAAATGTCTGAATTCACAAAACAAAACAAAAAGAACTCACATTGATCCTTTGTTAATGCACGATTCACCTCTCTGCCCACCACAGTGCTTTTTCTTTTTCTTTTTTTATATGTTTTTATTAATGGTAGGTATTTACCATCCATTTGGAAAAAGGCTGACTGTCGTGTGGGGAGTCATGCGGGAGACCCTGCTCGCTGCGCCATGTGTCGTGCAGGGTGGCTTGCGGGGTCTCACCTCCTGCTCCCCACATAAGAACGCAGGACATGGTAAGGACAAAAAGGAACACCATAGATAGGACACCATAGATAGGAACACCATAGACGGAGCCATAGATAGGGGAGTCACACCACTGCAGTCTCGCTGGCGGCTGGGTTGGAGACACAGGAAGCAGGAGCCACACAGTCCGCAACCCGCCATCCACTTGTCTCTGCCAACCAATCTCACTTGCTAACTGCAATCCACCTCTCTGCAATCCGCAATCCACACTTAGCCCTTGCCAGCCACCATCTTCCTTCTAGCCCCCATCTGCTGCTAGCATAGCCACGGCAGTTATATTAGTGGCCAATGGCTCACTGGTTACAGCTGACGGCCAACTAGCCACAGCTGATGGCCATCCAATCACAGTTGAAGGCCATTTACTACCTGAGCCAGCGCCTTTCCACGTGAGGCCAAGAGCCTGGAAACTGCACTTCTGGCTCTGTCCCCACACTGACAGAAAATGAAGTTCTGCATTTTTGAAGGACCATTTAGTGCAGCAGGAAATATAGGACCCTCATCTTTTGTTGTGATTGCTGGCAAATTCCAGTCACACAGCAATGGATGGATCTTTAGATGTGAAGATACTGCCTTTGAAAACAATAAGTAAGGCAAAGCCAGATGGCCTTCCAAAGCTAAAGCACATTTTCTTTTTCACACTTTTATTTACTTATTTATTTTGACATTCAACATTATTTTATATTAATTTAAGGTGTATGGCATAGTGGTCAGACATTTATATAATTTAAGAAGTGATCCCCCTGACAAGTCTAGTACCCACTTGGCACTATACATAGCTATTACCATATTATTGACTATATTTCCTATGCTTCACTTTATATATCCATGACTGTTTTGTTACTACAAATTTGTACTTCTTAATCCCTTCACCTTTTTTCACCCTGCCCACAACTTCTTCCCATCTATCATCCCGATAAATCTAGTACTCATCTGACACCATACATAGTTATTACAATATTATTGACTATATTCATTATACTGTACTTTACGTTCCCATGACTATTTTGTAACTGTCAATTTGTACTTCTTATTCTCTTCACCTTTTTATCCAGCCCCCAATCTCCTTCCCATCTGGCAACCAGTAGTTTGTTCTCTGTATCTATGAGTCTGTTTCTGTTTTGTTTGTTCATTTATTTTGTTCTTTAGATTCCACATATATGTGAGATCATATGGTATTTGTCTTATGCAGTATGACTTATTTCACTTAGCATGATACTCTCTACATCCATCCATGTTGTCACAAATGGTAAGATTTTACTCTTTTATGGCTCAGCCATTTTAATTTTCTTTTAGTCATGTTTTATCTCTTTGCAAATCATGTATTGCAAGACAGACACACACTCAAGCTAGCTTACGTAAAGAAGGTTTGTTGTAAGGGTACAACCAGAAATCTGGACATCCAAGATCAAAAAATGAAGGAAAGCCTGCTCTCAGGGAGCTTGGTACAGAAAATTCAAGAATCCAGGCTGATTCCTCTGTCTTTGGGTATCTAGTTTCTTCTTTCTTTCTTATCTTCCCAAATACCTAACTTTTCTTAGGTATTTGACAGGCTTGCTTGGCTTGCTTTATGACTTTATCATAACTTTGTATGATCAAAAATCCACCAATTCTGGATAGGATTAAAGCCCGCTCTTCTGACTTTCTAAGAAGTTTCTGTCTCTTAAACCAGTGCTTCTCAAACGTTAATCTGCATGTGAATCACCTGAGGAATTCAGTAGGTATAGGTGGGTCCAGAGAGTCCTAAGTTCTATCCTACTGCTGATGGTTGGCAGACCACACTTTCAGTAGCGAGGCCTTAGTGCACAATTTTTTTTTTTTTTTTTTGCTTTTTGGCTTTTTTGACACCACATTTTCCATTTACTTGGCCTTAATAGTACGAATATGGCTTTTTTGTTGTTGTTCTTGGTAGTGGTGATGGTGGTTTCCTTTTTTGTTTTATAGTATGGTTGATGTACAATATTATATTTCTGGTGTACAACATAGTGATTCTACATTCATATACCTTACGATGTGATCACCATGATATACCTAGTAACCATCTGTCACTGTACAAAGTTATTGTGATATTCTTGACTATACTCCCTGTGCTACATTAATTAGTGACATTTTTGAGAGAAGGAAACTGATTGGTGGCTAGCTGGCCAATGATTTGGGTTCGATGCAATCATCTGTGGACTGGGGTAATTGTATGATATGGTCACTTAGCAAAAGCTATGGATGGGACTAGGAATGGGTGGGCAGTCACCTCAAAATGTACATCAGACATTTTACTCTTGTCTTCATCCAACATCGCCACTAACGTGACCCAACTATATACAACCCTCACCCTCTGCTCCCAGTATGAAAAGACCTAAAGTCAGGTCCAAAGGTAGTCTCTTCAGATCTCACGGCCTCCAGAGATGTACTTTCTTCCTTCAGGTTCCTGTTCCAGGTGTGGTTTCTCACCATTTGGAGTTAATGGAATAATCAGTGGTTCTCAAACTTGAGATTCTGATTCAGTGAACCCATGTGGGACCTGGGCATTGGGATTTTTTAAAAATTTCATGGGTTATTCTGATGCGTCAATACTCACCAGTCTGAGAACCTCTAGACTGAAAAAAAATTCCTTTGCAGTGGACTAAGTGTTGGGGGGAGAGCAGAATGGGGTTCCTTACATTAAAATGCGTATATAACCATAGTGTGTTTTATCAGTGGTTTTCAAACTTTAGCATATATTAGAATTCTCTGGAGAGCTTGATAAAACACAGACTGCTGCCAGATTGCTGGCCACACTCCCCAAGTATCAGATTCAGTTGGTCTGAGACTGGACCCAATAATTTATATTTTTACAAGGTCACAGGTAACACTGTTGCTGCTGATACTGAACATATTGTGAGACTCCCTGTGTTATGTGACACCACCACTGATGATCACCTACCTCCCAAACATGATTGGTGGAAATACATGTGAATATTTATGAAATAACTTAGAGCTATAAAAATGCCCCATAGTAGTCAGTGAGTTACTCAGAGAAATGGATAGAAGATGGCTTCCATTCAGGCCTTACACACAAGGTGTATCAGTCAGGGTCCTGGCAGGAAAGAGATGGCACACTTAAGCTGCTTCATTTGAGAAACATTTAAGAAAGGGATTCTTTGGAAAGATGTGGGCAGGGTTTAAGGAAGTTCTCAGATACTCAGAATAGTAGCAACAGGCAGCTGTTACCTCATCTAGACCTGGTAACACAAAGGAAGAAAGTGATCCCCCATTCTAAGGGAGGGTAGCTGCATGAAGAAAGCCTGGCATCTACTGTCATTTTGTGGGCCATCAAAAAAGGAACCAGGATTTAATAAAGTAGCGGGATACAAAATTAATATTCAGAAATCAGTTGCATTTGTATACACCAATAACAAACTATCGGAAGGAGATATTAAGAAAACAATCCTATTTACAATTGCTTCAAAAACAATAAAATACTTATGAATAAATTTAACCAAAGAAGTAAAAAACCTATACTCATAAAATTATGAGACACTGAAGAGAGAAATTAAAGAAGATACAAATAAATGGAAACACATACAATGCTCATGGATAGGAAGATTTAATATAGTTAAAATGTCCATATTACCTAAGGCAATATACAGAGTCAATGCAATCTTTATCAAATTACCAATGACATTTTTCACAAAACTAGAACATATAATCCTAAAATTTATATGGAACCAGAAAATACCCCAAATAGCCACGGCAACCTTGAGAAATAAGAACAAAGTGGGAGGTATCATGCTACCTGATGTCAAATTATACTACAAGGCTATAATAATCAAGACAGCATGGTATTGGCATAAAAACAGACACATAGACCAAAGGAACAAAATAGAGGGCCCAGAAATAAATCCATATCTATATGGTCACTTAATCTATGACAATGGAAGCAAGAATTTACATTGGGGCAAAGACAGTCTATTCAATAAATGGTGCTAGGGAACTGGACAGACACATGCAAAAAAATGAAGCTAGACCACCTCCTTATGTCACATATGAGAATAAATTAAAAATGGATTGAAGACTTAAATGTAAGATCCAAAACCATAAAACTCCTAGAAGAAAATATAGGAAGTGAATTTGCAGGCATTACCTATAGTAATATTTTTACTGATATATCCCCTCAGACAAAAGAAGCAAAAGGAAAAATAAACATACAGGATTACATCAAACTAAAAATCCTTTTCACAGCAAAAGAAACATCAATGAAACAAAAAGACATCCTACTGAATGGGAGAAGACATTTTCCAGTGTTATATCTGACAAAGGGTTAATATCCAAAACTTATTTAAAAAAATACAACTCAACACCAAAAAAACAAACAATCCAGTTGAAAAATGGGCAGAAGACATGAAGAGACATTTCTCCAACGAAGACATATTGATGGCCAACAGACATATAAAAAAATGCTCAATGTCACTTATCATTAGAGGAATGCAAATAAAAACCACAATGAGATACCACCTCACCCCAGTCAAAATGGCTATCATCAATAAATCAACAAACAACAAGTGCTGGCGAGGATGTGGAGAAAGGGAACCCTTGTGCATTGTTGATGGGATTGCAGATTGGTGCAGCTACTCTGGAAAAATGTATGGAAGTATCTCAAAAAATTGAAAATGGAACTACCTTGTGACCCAGCAATTCCATTCTTGGATATCTATCCAGGAAAATCCAAAACACTAATTTGAAAAAATATATGCATCCCTTTGTTTATTGCAGTATTATTCACAATAGCCAAGACATGGAAACAACCAAAATGCTGATCGATAGATGATTGGATTAAGAAACTGTGGTCCTTTTATACAATGGAGTATTACACAGCTATAAAGAAGAATGAAATCTTACCATTTGCAACGAGATGAATGGACCTAGAGAACATTATGCTAAGTGAAATAAGTCAGACAGAGAAAGACAAATACCATATGATCTCTCTTCTATGTGGAATCTAAAGAACAGAATAAATTAGGAAACTAAACAGAAATAGTCACAGAGATATAGAGAAAAAACTGATGGTTGCTAGATGAGAGGGGGATGGGGTGGGGGAGAAGGTAAAGGGAATAGAAAGTACAAATTAGTAGCCACAATATTGCCACGGGGATAGGAAAGACACTTTGGGGAATATAATCAATAATGTTGTAAAGATTTTGTAGGGTGCCAGATGGGAACTGGACTTATTAGGGAGACCACTTCATGGATGGTATAGATGCCAGACCACTGCATCTAAAGCTGAAGCTGAATAATATTGAATGTCAACTATAATTTAATATATATATGGTCATGGGATGTGGAGTACAGCATAGGGAATAGAGTCAATGAAATCATAACAGCTATATATGATGTCAGAGGGGTAGTAGATTGGGGGAGAGGGTTATCACTGTCTAACTATTACATTGTTTTGTACACCTGAGACTAATTTAAAAAAAGAAAAGGAACCAGGAGATAAATTCCCCAAACTTCATCCATCTTTTGGTGTCCATTTTCCTGTCTGTGCCTTCCATGTTCTGAACTGGAAGTGAGGGAGCCCATTTGTGCAGTCCTTATTGGTCAGACTCTGTGGGCCCAGAGCAGGAGAGAGAAGAAGGGAGAATGGATCTGGAAACAGAAGACATCCAGCTCACAGGGTCTGTAGGTCAAATCCAACATCTAGTGCTTTTGTAGCTTGGAGTTTAGCAGCACAGACACTAAGGGGACGTCGATGGTTTTCATGTCCACTTCACACAGGCAAATTTTAGCTCTTTATGCTCTCTGCAGTAATTACACTTAAAAAATAATAGAAGTGATGTTTAATTTAGGTTGGTACTTAGCAGAAATAATTGGTGCAGCTCTATTACAACATCGAGCTAGTGGTTATCCTGGTTCAAAATTTGAAAGACACTTCTAGCCTTTCCTTTTAAGTATGAGTTTCAGGATCAAATATTTTTTCCCCGCAAGCTTTGAAGCACTAACTTGGGCTATGGTAGGCAAAGAAGGACCTCACAAACTGTAATTCCAATATTATAGGGATGAAGACGTCACATAAATTGTCAGGTTATTGATCAATCAAGAAAGAGAACTGTGCTTCTCTTCTATAGCCAATGAGGACTGTCCAGGCAGAGAAAGGGCACGAGGATGATACATTCAGCAAAATACTGGATTTAAAATACCCAATTCCCCAATGGTCTGTCATCCATCCATCCACTTACTCATTCATTTAGTAAATATCATTGCCTTCCTCCTAAACGCCTACCACAGGGCCAGTCCCTAGGGATCAGTCATGAACAAGGCACCTACAAGCCCTTAGGAAGCTTACAATCCTGTGACGGAAATGGAAAAGTCAATGATATTGATCTAATGATGAAAATAATTAAAAGTGTTTATAATAACCCATGGTTCACCAAAGCATTTTTTTTTTAATATATGTAATGCTTAATCCTCAGTCAACTTGGGAAGTAATTTTTATTGTCCTTATTTTACAGAGAAAACACGGAAAAGGCAGAAAGTATATAATGGAAAAGAGGAAAGCACTATAAAAATAGGAGATGAACGTCACCAACAGGCATCATTCACTGCTTCATAACTTCACTTAGGCCTGGCCCTTTTGCCTACACAGATTCCATAACTCCTAGCCCCAACATTCATTTATAGGGTTGAGTTTCTAGCCGGATCCATTATAATTAAGCCTGGATCATTTGTTCCAGCTTTGCTGAGAGGGAGTGGGATACCAGGATAATGTGATAATCAATGTTCTACCTGCCCTGTGGTCAGCATTTGTTTTTTTCACTGGGGCCATAATGTGCCCCAGATAGCACATGAAGTTCTATGTAGCCAAATTAAAATGCCCTGTAAGTAGTCCCAACACTATGTTTTTTTCAGTCTCCAAATTGTTGTAACATAATGGAGAGAGAGTGCTGGAAACAAGAGGGAACACTTTGTTGTCTATCAATGAAGACGTGTCCTGTTTCCTCCTTGTCTTGCTTTGACAAGTTTGGTACACCAGAGACCCAGTGAAGATAATGATGTCTCAAAATCAAAGCACATAATAGAGGAACACGGAGCATATAAAGTACTAATCTCAAGGTCTGGTTTCATTTTCAAGACTTTATTTAAAGTTGTTGATATACATTGGTGGTTTTAAAAGAACACTGAACATACTTGAAAAAATATTACATTCAAGCAACTCTGATTCATCTTCCATCTACAAATGATTTTCTATTATCTAAAGTACTAAGTGCAAAATAATTATTTTTCGGAACAATGCTAATGTAAATCCTGAGTGAATCACTAATGATAATAGATATAATGTATTGAATGCTTATGTATGTGACAAACATCACAAATATTTTTTCCTGAAATCTGTGACAAACTGTTCTTTGTGGGTGAAGAAACTGAGAGGTCAATTATCTTATCCAAGATCACATAGCTGGAAAGTGACTGAGATGGGGTATTTGAATCCAGATCAGTTTAACTCCAAAGTTTGTGCTCTTTTATCACTTCACTCTCCCCCAAAGAAGGTGAGTTTTTCAACCCAAGCTCCAACTTTAGCAGCTGCATTGATTGTTTGGCAACAGTGGGGGAGATTCTGTTAAAACAACTCATGATGCTTAATTTTATGTGTCAACTTGAATGGGCCATGGGGGTGCCCAGATATTTGGTCAACATTATTCTGGGTATATCGGGGAAGGTATTTTTGGATGAGATTAGCATTTGAATCTGTAGACTGACTAAAGTAGATTTCCCTCCGTAATATGGGTGTGCTTCATTCAATCCATTAAAGACATTATTAGAATAAAAAGCCTCACCCTCCTGTGAATAAGAAGGAACTCTCTCTCTGCCTGTTTTCTAGCTGAGGCTTACATCTCTCTTCTCTGTCTTTGAACTAGAACTACACTACGAGCCCTCCTGGTCCTCCAGCATGCTAACTGCAGATCTTGGGAATCATCAGCCTCCATAATCACACGAGCCAATAAATCATATATATATACATATATATATATATATGTATATATATATATATATATGTATATATATGTATATATATATGTGTATATATATGTATATATATGTATATATATGTATATATATGTGTATATATATGTATATATATGTATATATATATTATTGTATATATGAGCTCTGACAATTAAGTTCATGAACTCATCCTAGAAAAAGTGTTACATACCTCATTGCTGAATATCACTACGGTCACCTTTGAAGTACTCCCTTTGGGAAGCTATGCACTGATGCCAGTGCCTAGTCCACCCTTCAAAGCAATTTTGGAACTCTTTTTCTGGAATACCCATCAGAGCTGTCGTCGTATAACCCTTTATGTCCTGAATGTCACAAAATTATCTTCCTTTTAATATTTCCTTTATCATCAGGTAAAGACAGAAGTTATTGGGGGCTAGATCAGATGAGTAGGGTGGGTGTTCTAATACAGTTATTTGTTTACTGTCTAAAAACTCCCTCACAGAAAGTGCCGTATGAGCTGGTGCAGTGTTGTGATGCAAGAGCCATAAATTGTTGACAAAAAGTTCAGGTCATCTAACATTTTCATGCAGCCTTTTCAGCACTTCAAATAGTAAACTTGGTTTACTGTTTGTCCAGTTGGTACAAATTCATAATGAATAATCTCTCTGATATCAAAAAGTTAGCAACAAATAAAAACCACAATGAGATTTCACCTCACCCCTGTTAGAATCACTATAATCAACAAGACAAATAATAATAAGTGTGGCAGAGGCTGTGGAGAAAAAGGAACCCTCATACACTGTTGGTGGGAATGCAGATTGGTGCAGCCACTATGGAAGGCAGTGTGGAGGTTCCTCAAAAAATTAAGAATAGAATTACCATAAGAGCCAGCAATCCCTCTCCTGGGTATCTTTCCAAAAAATCTGAAAGCATTTATCTGTAAAGATATATGTACTCCAATGTTTATTGCAGCATTATTTACGGTGGCCAAGACATGGAAACAACCAAAATATCCTCTGATAGATGATTGGATAAAGAAGTTGTAGTATATATACACAATGGAATACTATTCTGCCATAAGAAAAGATGAAATAGTACCATTTGCGACAACATGGATGGATCTTGAGATTATTAATCTGAGCAAAATAAGTCAGACAGAAAAAATTGAGAACCATATGATTTCACTGATATGGGGTATATAAAACTGAAAACAACAAAAGAACAAGACAAACAAATGAAGAAACAAAAACTCAGACACAGACAATAGTTTAGTGGTTACCAGAGGGTAAGGCGGGAGAGGGGGTGGTAGATGAGGGTAAAGGGGATCAAATATACGGTGATGGAAGGAGAACTGACAATGTGATATATATAGATGATGTATTACAGAATTGTACACTTGAAGTCTATGTAACTTTACTAACAATTGTCACCCCAATAAACTTTAATAATAAAAAAAAGGTTGACAACATCGTTGCAACAAGTTCTCAAACTTAATTGTCCGACCTCGTATATATAAGTATGTACATATACGATTGGTTACGTTTCTCTGAAAAACTCAGGCTAATATATAACCCTTCTCATCAAGTATTCTGAGATCCATCAGCCAGCATTTATTTTCATCTGAAAATAAATAAAAGCTCATGTCCAAGCTTTCAAAACACTTATCTCTGGTAAATAGTTGGGGAATTCCCACTATACTTCCTTGTTAGCAAAATTCATACTTGGTGTTACTGAGAATTTCAAGAGCAAGAAAGTGGCTCTCATCCAAAATAATCTGAAATCTTCTATTTTTTTTAATTAAAAAGTTTTAAACATAAAATTTATTTATTTTTTTAACTTTTAAAATTTATTTTAAGTGTGTTTTTCCAGGACCCATCAGCTCCAAGTCAAGTAGTTGTTTCAATCTAGTTATGGAGGGCGCAGCTCATAGTGGCCCATGTGGGGATCAAACCAGCAACCTTGGTGTTATGAGCATCACGCTCTATCCTACTGAGCTAACCAGCTGCCCTAAAATTTATTTTTCAAAAGTGCAAGTTCTTTGGTTCAAAATACAAATTTATTTTTCTATTTTTAGTTTGCATATTCAGTTGAATATTTTTTAGTAGATAAAATGTACTGCATAAACTACTTCAAGTATATCTGAAGTCATATGAACCTCATCTCATTTTACATTAGATAATATACTCAACCATGCCATCCCTAAGAGGGGTTTTCCACCAGTCTCCTTAATCGCATTGAGGAGTAGGTGAAACAAAGCTGAATATGACATTGCCTGGGCAGGAGCCTCCTGACTCATCTGGGGAAATGCTGGCTGCATATCTGCCACCAATGGGCTCTGGCCCTGGCTCTCTGATCTATTATACTTGACATTCAGGGAATTTTCTATGAGTGCCCTATTTCCATGGCCTGTAGGAGTTAATATGCCCACAAAGGAGAGCAAATTCATTTCTATTATATTAATGAAATCAGATCCAAGGACAACTGAACGAGAATCCTATTTTTAAAACCTCAGAAGTATTTTCATAGATGAAATGCAAATATAGAATCTGCAAGAATCACTTGCTACATTCAAATATCCTGGCAAAGGGAGGTGTTTCTGTGTATTATGTCATGTGCCCCCACACTTATTTCGTAAAAATGTATTTAAAATGTGTACCTATTTGCCTGCTACATCATTAACTCATTCATCCATTCAATACATATCCATTAAAAAGAATTAGTTGTTTTCAACACTTACCTTGAAATTTGCTCCTTATTATAGGGACTATTTGCTGGTACCATTTATCCTTGAAAACATGTGCTTCTCATAACTCTGGTCTCTGTGAAGAGCTTTAGATATGTAATTTATTTATTGCACCTACACTGTCCTTATTTTGTCAATAACCTAACAGAAGCATAGAGCCAATAAGTGATCTGCAAAGGCCACAGTGATGGCATTTGCATTCATGTTTATCTGACTCCAGAGTTTATTCTTTTTAGGTCAGAGTATCTCCCAGAAACTCAAAAGTGAAAGCAGCCAGAAATCCAGGGTGATTCCATTTACTCTCCAATCCTTAGTCCTTTGAATAAGAAAAATGATGTCTGGGTTCTTACTTTTATTAGTCAACTAGCAATACTAATGCTTCATGTCTGCATAGGCAAAGTGCCTCTACATACATCTCATTTGGTACTCAGTACTACTGGAGGAGGTGGCAGAGAAACAGGCAAGCAAGAATCTCAGGCTCAGAAAACTGAATGAGTTGTCCAGGGACCACAGCTCAAAAGCAGCCGTGCTGTGAGTGGAACTAACTCCTTTAGATGGCATTGCTCTTTTCTCATTACCACTCTGACTCATGGTATGAAACGAGGGCAGGAGAAGTTAGAAGAGGAATTTATTGACAAACTTAACGTCTAACTTTAACATCTCCACTGAATATATGGCCCTCATATTGTGACCAGGCAAACAACTTTGGCATCTCCCTCCTGAGAGGGGTGCTCATAACACCAGCAAGAGCGAAGTTTTGAGGTCACACACAGGTTTTACCAGACTAATGCGATCTCAGATTTGGCCCTTTAGTGCCAGGAAAGATGGCACCCTCCTGTAGACTACACGTAAGGTGGGCTCCACACGGGGATAATGACGGCTGTCCCTCCAGCCCTCGTCCTGCAGCCACACAACTCAGTCCTTCCCTGTATGTTTCTGGCATCTCTCAAATTGCTGACCCTCTGCTGGTTCCAGGGGTGAGTGCTTTCAAGTGAAAGAGTCTGTGCATAAGCACTTTAAGAGGACATTTGGGTTTCTAGCTTCCTTCTGTCTCACAGGGATGGATAGATGGAATCCTCACTGATTTTTCACTGCCAGATGTTGTGGGGACTCCTCTTCCCATCACAGGACCCCTGGTCTGGGGAGTCCAGTGTGGGGCTGCGACCCCTCACTCTTCAGGGTGGACCTCTGCTGCCAAGGTATCCCTCCTGGTGCTCAACAACTACCTATGGGTTTGAGGTCAGCTGCTTTCGCTCTCTGCCCCTCCTACCAGTCTCGACGTGGCCTCTTCTTTATATCCTTAGTTATAGGGGTTCTGGTCATCTAGTCTTCAGACGATTCTCAAGGTTGATTGTTCTATAATTTAACTGTAACTTTAATGTGATCCTGGATCTTGGACCTTCTCTCTATTTCTTGAATCAAATTCTCATTGTTCATTTATGTCTGGTGGAGGCTGAGCCCACAGCAGCAACATGACCAGGACCTATAAACTCTGTTTAGACCTTACTTTTCATAGAATACTAAGCTCTTCACACGTATAAGATTTATTCTAATAAGCCCTGAAGTTGATTGGATTTATCAATGTGCACTCCCTCCCTCTCCTGATATAACTGGTAATAACACAAAAAGCAACAGGGTCAAATTTTGGATCCAATAATTGCAGGGTGGGGGGAAAAAAGCACAAAATAGTTTGGACTTGCACAAACTCTGAGGGCAAGCAGCAGTTTGAAATAAAAACAAACTACCTCAAATTGCCAAATACACATTTTGAGCTCACCTACATCCAAAACTAGTTTTTAAAAATTATTATTATTTCTTTCCCTTCTCTATCATGTTTATTAGGATTTTTCTCTCCATTAAGGGAAAGGATTTTTTTTTGTACATTGTATTATTGCAATTTTGTCTTTTTTTATTAAAATTTATTGGGGTGACAATGGTCAACAAAACTACATAGATTTCAAGTGTACAAGTCTGCAATACATCATCTACAACTGTGTGTTCACTACCCAGTGTCAGTTCTCCTTACATCACCATATTTTTGACCCCCTTTACCCTCTCCTACCATTCCCCTTGCCCCCTTACACTCTGGTAACCACTAAACTGTTATCTGTGCCCATGAGTTTTTGTTTCTTTATTTGCTTATCTTGTTCCTTTATTGCCTTCAGTTTTATAGCCCACGTATGAATGAAGTCATATCGTTCTTGACTTTATCTGTCTGACTTATTTCACTTAGCATAATGATCTCAAGATCCATCTTATGTTGTTGCAAATCGCAGTATTTCACCTTTTCTTATGGCAGAGTAGTATCCCATTGTGTATATATATACCACATCTTCTTTATCCAATCATCTATTGAAGGACACTTTGGTTGTTTCCATGTCTTGGCCACCGTAAATAATGCTGCAATGAACATTGGAGCACATATATTTTTACAGATAAATGCTTTCAGATTTTTTGGGTAGATACCCAGGAGAGGGATTGCTGGGTCATAGGGTAATTCTATTCTTAATTTTTTGAAGAATCTCCATATTGTTTCTATAGTGACTGTACCAATTTACATTCCCACCAACAGTGTACGAGGGTTCTTTTTTCTTCACAGCCTCTGCAATACTTGTTATTATTTCTCTTGCTGATGGTAGTCATTTTAACATGTGTGGGGTGATGTCTCATTGTAGTTTTGATTTGCATTTTCCTAATAGCTAGTGAAGTTGAACATTTTTTGGTATACCTGTTGGCCGTTTGTATGCCTTGTTGGAAGAAGTTTCTGTTCATGTCCTTTGCCCATTTTTTTATTTTTATTTTTTTATTTGGCATTCAAAAATAGTTTAATTACCTGTTCTAGGTGGGGAGTTTTACTTAGCAAAGAATGCTGTCAGCATCACAAATTAGATCTATTTCAGCTTTTAGTCATTTTGCTGCTAAAATGGCCTTGTTTTGTAGTCTGTTTCATAGCCCAGCAAAACAATATCATCTGAAAATTTCAACTGCATTCAATTTCTAAAGAATTCAAGGTCAAAAGCATGCACCACTCAATATATTAAGATCATATTCTGTCCCTCCCAAATTTGGCACCATGTAAACAGCTACTAATTTCCTCCTCTGAACAGTTCTTAACCAAAAGCAACACAAGACTTTTGATGCAAATGAAGTAGCTCCCTTTAAAATACTGCAGCTGAAAAATAATCTCAAATTCCCTTAAACTCATAAGCAAAACTAACTTTTACGAATGGCAGTAATAGATAACGTCTTGACTTTTCCCTATTGTGGAAAACACACAAGATTAGGGTTCAGACAGACAGACTGTGCAGCCAGCTGGGATAAACCAGAACCCTGAAAGAAGTAAGAACTGTGGAATTTAGCTGCAGTTGTTACTTGTGAGCAGATCAAATACATGTGAGCTCAAGGATTATCCTCAAAGGAAGTCATGCTATCAGTTTATTCAACAGATTACAAAACCTGATTTTGAAATTATATCTTTTGTTGAAAGGTAACAGACTTTCTTAATTTATGACATTATATACTTTGCCATATAAAAAGGAGATTTAAATTTTAAAATTCAAAATACACTCGATTCTAAGGTTATTCTTCTGGAATTGATTCATACAAAAACAAGCAGAATAAATTGGTTAATAATTCTGTAAGCATGCTCATGCAGCAGCTTAAAATAAGGAACACAATTTACAAACCTGTGTTGCGAAGTACTTGTGTACTTAATTGCTATTTTCTTAGGTAATTATTTGTCTCCCCTACTTATTATAGGTAGATATGGCATTTTTGGATGATCCCTGTTGAAAGTATTCAAAAAGCATGCCCAAGAAGGATGTAACACATTCATGGCACACTGTTTCAAAACCAAGGGTCTAGAGTGACTCAGGTCTATCAATGAAAATTAAGGTTACAACCCAGGGCAGAGAAAGTATGGGATTTTAATCCTGGTTTGATTAAGTGATTTTGGGCAAGTCACTAAACTGACTGCTCTTGTCTCTGTAAAATGGCAGCAGCCACTAACCTTTATGTCACAGAGATGTTCAAAACGTAAAATTGTATATATAAATTATTTTTAATCACAGGTAAAAAGGAGAATTGTCAGGCAACGTGCCATAAAAAAGATTCGACCTGAAATGTGGAGGTCTTAATAGGCCATGATCACAGGGCCAATCTCTGTATGAGCCACAGATCTTAGTATAAAGACAATAAAATTATGTCCATGGATTTCTCCCTTAAATCCAACAAATTGTGTTAGAAATGTATGTTTCAGGACACTGTGGGGACTAGTTAAGAATGCACATGTGACCATAAAACCTACCCTCATCACTAAACAATTCAGTAGTGCCATTTTGTATTCAACAGACACTGCATCTTCTGCACTGCTGTGGATGTGGCCTGTAGGGAAGGGAAGCACACTCACTATGACAGGAGAACCAGGGCAGCCGCCAGGGAGGGTTGGCTGGCCTGAGCCCGACTCCTCCCCCCACGACCTGCACCTGCGGCTCCCTCCACCATAGCCTTGTTATAGACAGGTGACCTGTCCTCAGGCTTATGGAGAGTGCTATGTAAACTCAGCTTAAGTCTCCCTCTCCAACCGTGGTCACCTACCACAGACAAGGAAATTCTGGAGCTACCATTGATTTTTAAAGGGAATGCAATAGAGCAGCCTACCAGTACATTCTGTGTGAGAAAGAGGGACATTTGCGCTTCAGGGAAAGGAGGCTCTATCCCACTCAACAACCTATTTAAGCACAGAAACTACCCAGGCAGAGTGGGAGCTCCTCTAGAACATAACCAGAGCAGTGGGCACTCAGAGAGCAGTTTCGGTACATTTCAGAGTAAATGCACTCTATTTGTATGACAAGAGAGCCCTTCTATCAACCAGGTCCCTGAACGACAGACACCTTTGGTAATACCTTTTTAAAAAGGGTGGCTTCTCTCCAGCAGCTCCAGCAGTCACTTCTTCCTCACTTTGACAGAGTAGCATCTGACTTCAGGCACAGCTATATACATAACTCTACATGCAGCTGAGCCGTGATGAACAGGCCAAGAAAAAAGGCATGGCAAAAGACATTTTTCCTTCCCAAAGTATGGCTCCAAGAAGCCATTATTATAATAGAGTATGAATTTCTGCTGCAGGTTATTGACCTATAAACTAACAATAAAAGTCCCATTTAGTACATAAAGGCTTACACTGCAACATGAAGTATTAAGACACAATCCACTGACTATTTAAGTTTGCTGTACAGCTAAAACATCTTCATTAAACCAATCTGTGTGTATATGTATATAGGTGCAGCTGCTGGTGGTCCCACTAGGCCATCAAGAAGACTACAAGTTCCCAAGTCCCACGCTGCTACTGGTGTTGTCTTCTGAGACTCCAAACTGAGACTGTGGTGGATTTATCAGATTGGCACTCTGAGGGAATCGAGGCCAGGTCAGAGGCAAGCCTTACCTCCTGCAAACACAATTCCACCCACAGGTCTTGACTCATTAATATCACTTGGGACTTCCTCAAATGATATTAAAGCTCTACACAGAGAGTATGCAAAAGCAGTTATTAGTTTTTCAAGAAAAGACACACCTGCAAAAAAGCAACAGCTCTGTCAATGGAGCTGTAGGTAACTGGTGAGACAGTAATAGCAATGTAACAAATATAGCATAAAATGACCCTTTTTTAAAAAAAAAATTGCTGCCCCAATACTTTACTTTTTTAAAAAAACACACAGGATTTCCACAACATGATTTTCTAAGAGAAAGAGTCCACTGCTTTGTTCAAAGAGGAAGGACCCAGTCCTGGTGGGGAATGTCAATTAAGATATGCAAGCCTACATAATACAAAGTCTAATGTTGGTTTCGCAACACCTCGTTGGCTCCTGGGGTGAAATACTGCTCTCTAGCTGCATCCAGGGTTCTTTTCTTGTGGCATTTTTAAAAAAAAAAAAAAAAAAAAAACGTAGCTGCAGCAAAATCAGCAGCTTTCTCTGCGGCAGAGGTCCTGACCAACCACTCGGAGTTGGGAGATTTCTGGGCCAACCTGTGATGCTGGTGCCGTTGACGCCATTGCATCCACGTGACCTGCATTTGGGCTAGACAGAGAGGCTGTGGCCACAGGTTTCCGTTTCCTCCTGATGTCAGGTGAACATGGGGGGCCCACGTGTATGTCTGCCTGTCTGGCAGGGCGAGGGGCAGGTAAGCATCCGCGGTGAGAAGCATCAGCAAGGGAGTGAAGACGAGAAAGGGGATGAGACTCATGTGCACAAGCAGAAGTGTGAGGAAAATCAGAAGCCAACGCTTTATTCTTTTCTTTCTGTCGAGAGTCACTAATGATGTGGCCTCTCCTCTCAGCACCCAAGGTACTTATGTCGGTCTCCTTCTTCGCCCGTTTCTGAGGCATCGAGCTGCAGCTCCAGGCAGACGATTCAAGCGAGCACGGTACCCCCTTTGAGTTGGCCGAGAAGGGAAAAGGAACGTGGGATCCGAAAGTTCGTCCAGTCCAGAATCCATTCTTTCTCCTTCAGAGCAATGATCAGGAGCCCACTTGGGCAGGAGATTTGGGACAGTGAATCCTGGACCACATTCTCCTTCATAGAACCAATCACTCTGCTCATCGGCCCCTTGCCGGCCTTCATCATTTGTGAAGAGCCCTGTGTCACTGCTGCTACACCCACTGCTGGTTTCACATTCTGACATGTTCTCCTCAGAGCCCAGTTTCTGTTCATCTGCTTCACACGCCACCCTTTCCTTCCTTCCTGTTTTGCTGGGGAAAGTCCTCTTTTCTGCTGATTCACACAATCCGTGGCCAGACGAGGTCCAGGGAGTGTCCTCCTTCCAGCGGGAAGCCGCTGCTTCTTAGCAGACGTGAACCTACCTGCACCCTCTGTCATAGCCCCAGTCTGACACCTTGAGCTTCTGCTGAAGGCTGGCAGCCACCTCTGATGTCACTCGCTTCACCTTCCACCGGCGCCTGAGTGGTCGACTAGGTGCATTTTCCGTAAAGGAGTCGGATTCATGCCAAGAATGTTGCTTACTCCTAACACTGGCGTTGAGAGCTGGGTGCCGTTTGGCTGCCATTGTGTCCTCGGAGTCACTAAAATTGGTGACCGGGGCCACTTCTCGACAGCCCTGAAGGGCGTCCTCCAGACTGGACTCAGCGGCCCCACTGTGGCAGCAGGTGTGCCCTGCCCGCTGAGTGACGTCTGACCGGCGCTTCCGGCCCCTCGGTTTGCGGAGCTGCCGCCTCTGCTGCCGAAGGCCCAAGACCATATCCTCCCACAGCTCGCCCAGCTTCTTCTGTTCAGACGTCTGCTCCAAGGCTGAGGTCAGGCATGTACCCGCTCGTCCGTGAGGCCACATTTGCTGCGGCGGGTCCCTCCACCTGCCTCCGTATTTTTTGCCAGAGCCTCCCCGCCGGGAATTCCCTCTCTGACGTCATTTCCGGTATCGCTCTGCCCATTTTTTAATTGCATTGTTTGTCTTTTCTTGTTGAGTTGTATGAGTTCCTTATATGTTTTGGATATGGTAATATACAGAGCTAACACAATCCCCATCAAAATCGCAGTGGCATTTTTTTATAGAACAAAAAATCATCAGATTTGTATAGAATCACAAAAGACCCCGAATAGTCAAAGCAATCCTAAGAAAATTGCATAATGTGGGAGGTATCACACTCTCTGACTTCAGCTTGTATTACAGGGCAACAATAATCAAAACATGATCGTATGGGAAGGGAAAGGTTTTTGTTTTGTTTTGTTTTTCAGATTAATAAACCTTTTGCCCAGTTTTTTAGCCAATATAAACATGCACTCTTGTAGTATCTTGGATTTGATTTAAAACATTTGAAACACTCCACCCAGTCCCTGGGAAACTTCAGATTAAGATTTTACTACATCGAGTTAATTACGGAAGCCCTGGGCTAGCCACTCAAGGAAGCAGTTTCTAAGTGACTGAAACTGCTCAGCTGAATTCAAATGCCTTCCCCGAATTGGCACATATAGGGAAATTTGCTGAATGTTCTCATTTAAGAAAACAAGATTAAAAAAATTTCTACATATTTAAAGATACAGATATTCAAACTAGTGTATATTCATTTTATATATGTGAGTATATATAATATGCATAACATATATATGTTTGTAGATAGACATATGTTTATCTTGGTAACTAGTTGTTGAATAATAACTCCTTACTTATGGAGAACTCAAAGTGTAATTCCAGCTATTACTTTCCTGTCTGCACTGTTTTTGGGAGGCAGGGAAGGCAGGAACAGGAAAGGAGGGAGAAATTGAAACTGAGGTTCTCTCAAAGATCACTTGGTGAATTTGACCAAGCTCGAACAGAAATATCTGCCTTTGTTATACTTTGAGGCTTGTAGGAAAATGAAGTCCGTTCCCATGGCCTTTGACTGCCTCCAGTTATTTAGAGTGGATTTGTCTGGGTTGAGTTCCTAGTCACCGAAATTTTTATGAGGAGCAATAAATTCTTCCTGATCTTTGCTGTGTTTAGAATGCTATACCTAGGAGAAAATATATATATAAGGAGAAAAGCTCTCTCAGGACTTGGAATCCTACTCTTACCACAGCCCATATCACTGTACAAACATGACCCAGAATTATGCCTCTGACATGACTAATATTGCTGACCAGGAAAGGGAACAGAGCAACCCATTATTTACCCTGGACCTCTCCCTGTGTTTCTACTGGGCACCCACACTAGGAAAGGCAAAGAATTTAAGGAAGTTCACCAGTGGAGGCCCCAGTGCTTAAGAAAATCCACTGGGATATTTAGTGGACAGACCTGAAATTTTCTTACTTTTCATATTTCAGTCTCAGAGCCTCAGAACTTTTGTCCAGGAGGGGAAATCTGAGGTGGTTGCTGTGGCTCAGCTTAAAACTAATCTGCTTTCCTATAGCAAGAAGTCCATGACTCAAACAGAGCCCTGTTCCTTCCTTAGCAGAGTGGGTGAGAGATAGGAAGCGAGACCCTAGACAAGTATTGACTAACTCTTCCCTCATCCTACCCTAACAAATGGACCACAAAATGATGAAGTCTTCTTTTAATTTAATGCTTTGCATGTCCTGTCAAGATTTAGCTCATCCTGTTTGGTGTGGGGGAAAACACAGTCACAATAATAAGAATTTGGCTCTGTGTAGAAGCTGATGTTCTTAACTCCCAAGGGTCTTTTTGAAGAATTACCATTATTAAAAAAAAAAAAAAGTGCATCGGGTAAAATAAACATATATTTAATTCGTAAAGAAGAAATGTATAAGATGTTTTTTGCTCTCTTCTTTTGAAAATGACTACTGTATCTTTGTAATTTTTTTAAAATCTATAACACATTAAAGAGACATTTTCTTAGGCTCAGACCTAAATCCTTTTCCTGGGTTTTTTTTTTCTTTTCTTTCTTCTTCCTTTCTCTACTGTCCTTTTTGCATCTCTACTCTCTGATTTTCTCCCATTTCTGAAGTTAAAACCAGGAAGAGAAATGAAAGAAAAAAAATGGGTGTGTACTGACTTTACTTGTAAGAACACATTTTTACTGGCATAAATAAATATGGAAAGATATAAGCCTGAGCATGCTTAAGTTAGCTGGCAAAATTTACCTTAAATATTTTCGATTTAGTCTGAGAAGAATCATTGAACTAAAGGTCCAGATCCCAGAAGGAAAAAAAAATGCCCCTAACACCATTTCATGCTGAATTAACTCATGGCTTTCTTGGATATAAATTAAACATGGTGTTGTTATGAAATGCTTTTTCATTGTGTGCCTCTGGGCATTTATGGAAGAGTGACTGAGTGCACCAGTTTACGTGTATTTATTCATTCCCAGCTTCCTTGCCAAATTTTGAGTGGCTGCATGATTTCTTGGAATTAGTAACACTTAAAAGTACTGTTAAGTTTGTTTTAGTTAACTTTCACTTTTGCTTCTCCTTACTCCAAATGGGATCTCGGAGCTGGAAGATTCTAACCCTCTCATTTTATACATATAGAAAATTAGGACCAGTGGCCAGCTCCAGCTCTCCTGAGCTCCACACAGTACCCTTTTTTTATGACTTTATTCTGGTTTTATACTTTAGGTAAAAACCATACTCTTCCATTATTTAATTAAAGTTTAAATTTATCACTATATTTGAAGGCATCTGGGAGGCAATTATATTAAGCAAGATGATTATCCATAAACAACAATATCTGATCAACAATTTAGATCAGTGTTTCCCTCCCAGTTAGATGTGATGTTCAAAATATTTAATAACAGGCAGAGCACCCACACTGACCCACTGACACAGACACCAGCTATAAATATCTGGCCTTGGCGGAGATGAATGTTGGGGAGAATTCACTTTTGGGGGGATGTACTACATTAGACTATTTCTAGTTGGTGTGGGTTCTGAGGCCTGGGGCTTGCACCAAGAGTTGTATCTTTGCAGGGTTTTAATTTCTTGGGTTTTGCTGGCAACATATCTCCTTTGAAGTCTACTAGCTTCTGTTTATTTATATTTGTTTAACTTCACAGATCTTGATTAGTTATGATTCTTGAATCAAGAGCTAAATCCGAGAAATTCTGTCAGATAGTAACAGATTCTAGTGCTTCGTCCATTCTGTAAGTCTTCAGCATTCAACTTGGCAGTGGGCCTCTTGGCAGTGAAAAACTATATCCTGGGTTGGAGAAGACAGTTCATCTCCCCTTTGCCCCACATTACATTTCATAGAATCGTTGTTACAATGAGAGTAATTGTCATCTTTGTCAATAAAAAGAGCCCAAAGGATGTATTAGGGGATGGAAAATCAGACTTTTATAGGTCTCAATCTTACAGTCAACCACATTTCACCTACTTTTCTTCCTTTAACTTTAGCTTGGTGCAGAGAACCCAGCTTCTTAACTCTGCAAAGCTCAAGCCCATCTGCCATTCAACCATATTGGATTTGTGGCCATAGGCAAAATGTACCTTTCATAGAAAAGCTGTATTTCCTCCCTCCTTGCCTTTCAGGCAGGCAACAATCGATAAATGCTTGTCACTTTTATGGGCTTAAGAGAAGTTTTCAGGAGGTAGACAACACACCCTAATATCCTTATATTTTCCCACCAAGCCACCCAAAATCAAGACTTGGTACCAGGCTGTGCTCTGATTTTACTTTAAAATACGGGTGGGGAGAAGATATGCACATAGCATATTTGATAAAGGATTGCTATCAAAAATTTATAAAGAATTCTTAAAACTCAACATAAGTAAACAAGCAACTTATTTGGAAAATGGGCAAAAGATCTGAACAGACACCACACCAAAGAAGATACACAGACAGCAAATGAACATGGGAAAAAATGCTGAACATCACATGTCAGTAGGGAACTGAAATTAAAATAAGTCATTCAAAGTCAGAAAAGAAATTTTGATGTACTAATTACTTTTAATATACTGTTATTTTAATTTATGTATCCATTCACGTACTAAGGGACATCTTGGTTGCTTCTAGATTTTGACAATTATAAAATAAGCACCCACGTGCAGGATTATGTGGATATAGAAGTTTTCAATTCATTTGGGTAAATACCAAGAAGCATGATTCCTGTCGTATGGTAAGAGTGTGTTTAGTTTTGTAAGAAACTGCCAACCTGACTTCCAGAGAAACTGCACCATTTTGCATTCCCACGAGCAATGAATGAGTGTTCCTGCTGTTCCTTATAACCCAAAGTCCTCTCCGGTATTTGATGTTCTTAGTGTTTTAGAGTTTGGTCGTTCTTTTCTGACTTTGGATGAGGCTGAAGTAGAAAGGAAGGTATTAATCCCCTTTACGTGACTAGGGTCAGTTTCAGATATGATGGTCAGGCATTCTTGTGAACTTTTCAAACCTTTGGTAATCTGAATCACCCACCAAGATTTCATCTTCTCCATGTAGCGATGTGTTGCACAGTCAGAAAAACCTAGACACTATGGCATATTGTGAAAGACAAGTTGGGGGTTTTCTTTCAAGGGGGGCCAATCTTCAAGGATTGAAGATTCTGGAAATACTCATTTCATGTGATTACTCATAAGACAGCTTTTTAAATGAAGTCACTATGTCACAGATGGTACTCTTGGTTTCACATTTCATATTACAATTGATAAGTGAAAGATTCATTCTTGTGGAATGTGAAACCCCCTCATAGTAGAGTTTGAATTAATAAGATATATAAGCCCTTGAGTGTAAATTTGAAAATCTTTACCTCACTTGAGAAGAAACAGAGTTCTTTTAGTATAAAGTAAAATTAATTACATGACTGGCCATCCACAGTTAAGTTTTTTCCAATCAAAATTATGTAACTGTATCCCGCTGATTTATTTATTTGCAGTTTGGTTTCTAAAAGAAGCAAGCTTTCTTCTTAAGTTTAATTCAAATTCCATTCCAGGAACAAAGATAACTGTTTATTTTCATTTTTGTTTCTCTGTGGTTTCACTATGAGAATTAATCCAAGGAGGAAGAAAGCTGTTATAGTATGCTTGTATTTCTATATATAAGTGAGCTCTTTTAAAGTTCTTCATATGAGTAGAGTATGTAGTTATAATGCAATATTCGTTTATTTGCAATAATAAAAATTTATGAGAATTCATATAAAATAAATTTTCATTGTTCTATGTAAATGATTATTTTATATGATGACCAATATAGGAAACCCCAATTGTCTATATCCCTCTATGGTCATTGTTTCTTTTTATTCATTTTGGTTCTTCTTATATTTATAGGACATGAAAGACCTTGTTGAATCTCTACCTACAAGGCAAAGCCAGTCTGCATGTAAACAATGGTCAAAATGGAAACGGGAAAGAAGAGAAAATTTAAAATTACTACATGTAAACTAAGGGATAAAAATGGAAAAAAGGAAATGGATATTTACTGAGCACTTTATTATACATACAATTATATAGTAATTTCAAAGCAATCACATATGGAATGCTGTGCGTGCATGCGTGCGTGCGTGCATGGGGCTCAGTTCTCTGGTGGTTTTTCTTTCCGCAATAGTTCTTTGAAGTTGCCTCCACAGAATGGGCAGACACTCGAGACCACCATGTAGATTTCTCTGTGCAGCTTTCTTCTCTCTGGCACTCAGCTCAGTGAGATGGCCATGCTGTGCTGGGTTACCTCTCCTTGTGCCAAAGTCTGAAAAGTGCCTACACGCAGAAAGCCAGGTGGTCACCAGGCTCACCTTGTTTGTTTCCTTTTTCTACAACTGCCTATTGTTCAATATCTGAAAACAATGATTGCATACACAGTTGTTTATGGTAGGAAGACTAGTCCAGTACTAATTGCCCCAGAGAGTGGTTGGAATAGAAAGTTATGTTAGTTAATTTAAATCTAGTACATCCTTAATTGAGAATACACTCTTGGGATTTCTAGTAACTTTTTAAAAACCTACTACAAGTGTGTCTGCTACTTATTTTTTTAGCTCAACAAAAGAGGCTTGGTTAATTAGCCTAATTAGAATCTAGAAATGAATTTTTCTTTGGTGGAACAAGTGGTGGTCAAGACATTCAGGCTTCCTGGGGATGTTGTTCCAGCACTTCTGTGCCAGCCCGAACCAGGCTGTGTAGCTAGTGAGCCCAGTACCTACGGTACATCCTTTGGAAAGGACCTTATGTTGAGGATTAAAAAGCACACTCCATTGTTCAGCAAATTTCCTGGAGGAGTGACAACTGACTCTAGGAAGTTAGCTGAAGTCTATTGTTAGAATTTATTACTTTTACCAGAAGTGAGCCTTCCATAAAAGACATGGGTTGGGCACATGATAAAACAGAATTTGGACTTCAGCAAGCTAACATAAACAGGTGATATGACCGTTGCTGATCAGTGTTTGTTTGCAGAATACTGTCTGACCCTTGACTTCACTGTTAATTGGAAGCCAGCTTATGAGAGGAGGAGAGTTCTAGCCCTTCACTAAAAAACCTAAGTATTTGAGGTTACTAAAAAGAATCTGACTTTTATAAACAACCAAAGGTCCTTAAGTCAGTTCACAACACCCTTTAGAATGTTGAACACTTGGAATTGTTCACCTTTGCCTAGATCCCCTGGGGCTGTGAGTTATCGATGTATTACCTGGCAATGGAGTTCGGGATAGCAGGCCAAAGTTCTCATTGGCTAACAGTCTTTGTGCTTTGAGCTCAACAGTGTAGGGCCAAGAGTGTAAACAACATCGGTAACCCTTGCTTTTCTCCCTGAAAATGTTCCATAGCACTCAAAACATAGGAGCACATAAATGTCACTATTGTTAGTCACTAAGTACAGGGATCAGTAGTTAAAATGACGCTCACATATGTTACAATACCGGTCCACAGGAGCTATTTAGTAAATCTGTATATTTTACCAATAACATCATTTGTGTTTTCCTCAGTTCCTTGTTTTATAAAACCCTTGGAAAGAACTCCCTTATCATTTCGAAATAGGAATTCTGAAATTCTGGGTGGATCCAGGAGTTCAAGTGGAGGGCTCTAGCAAACAACTATCTTGTTTTAAACTTACCAAATGAGGACAGAAAGGGGCCACAGGTTAAACCTCACAAGCTCAGGAAACTGAAAGAACATGTGAACATAAAAAAACTCATAACTAAGGTGAGCCCTGGCGGGAAGTCACATCTTTAGCCTGAAGCTTCCTTCATAAGGTCAATCTTCACCTTAAGTGAGCCTGTCTATTGTCTTTTTGCACCTAAGATGACATTCTTGGAATGGCAGTAATCCCTTCTTCCAGACCAGAGCAGGAAACGACAGAATCCCTCATTAATACACTTGTCCCTTGATTAACATCTCTATGTGGACTATTAATTGTCCTGTACCCTATATGAAAAAAGTCCCTATCTCTCCAATTTGCTTTTATCCAATCCCAGAGATTTCCCCTGCTTTACTTTCTCCCACCCCCTTAATCTATCACCAGTGGATTTCATGTAACCCTCCTCCTTTGATTCTATGTATAAAATAAACCACAAACTGCCATTTTGCGGAGCATTTTCTCAATCCTTTGAGATTTGGCTTCCCAGCAATTGTCGTCAACTTGGCTCACATAAATTCTTATAAGCTTCCTCTAGGCTGGATGTTTTTTCGTCGACGCAAATAAAGTAACTTGCCAAATGATGAAATAACTAAATTCATATTTTGAGGTGTCACATGTATTGAAATGTGTGGACTTATTCATGTTTGTAATCATTTCCCCTAATGTTTCAACATGTTTTAAGTTGGATTATGAAATCTAGTACAAATCAACAACTGAATCTTAACATAAGTACTCAGGAGAATACCAAAAATGCTCTCTGATTTCACCACTCACATCCTAACGTGAAAAGGTATTCTACAATTAGAAACCCTTTGCTCTCTGTTCTTTTTATCTTCTTATTTTTCTATTACTCTACTGTGAATTAGAGTAGGTCTGCGGTGGCACCACCCTCTTTCTTCAGCCTTCCCTGCCGACCTCGGACCTTCTCTCACACAGGTCTTGGCCACTCAGCCTTTGTGCATTCGCTCCATGTCCTTACCCCAACCTAACGAGAATGGTGCCTCTTAGGGAAGAAGGCTATCCTTTTGAGTACTTTAACTGATAAGGGTATTTCAGCCACCTGGGAAGGTCAGGGAATGCTTTTTTTCTGAAGGCACATCTCCCCTTTCCAAAATAGCTGTCTAAAACTAAAGCCAGCCTTGATTTAAGGGTAGACAATAGATTGTTTTACACGCGTGATGATCTGCCCAGTGACAAATAAAAATGGACCCATGACAAGAGTTGTGAAAAAGCTATGAGGGGAGGCAAAGTGCTTTCTCTGCAGAGCTAAATGGTGTGGAAACATATTGCCATCTCTTTTTACTGAGGGCTGTGTGTGAAGTATTTACTGTATTTTTATGATGGCAAGACTAATCCATAATTACCATAGCTGTTTGGAAAACAACAAGCACAAAGATGAATAGAAAAGAATCCATAGTTCCACAGTCAGAGATAATGCGTGATAATCATGTTAATTCATAGGTGCATTTCTATTCAGTCACTTAAAGAAGGACATGTCCTACCCACTGTTTTGTTATATAATTGTTGTTTTCTCTAATCGATACATGGCGATGTGTTTCACATCATTAACTATTCTCCTACTACAAGATTCTTTATTGATGCGTCTGGTCTACAAATTGGATCTAACATAATGTTTAATATAGATTTAGGTTGGATTATATTAAAACTGCCACTTTTTAGTCAAATAGTTGAATATCATCAATTTTATGGGTTTCCACCTAACATTTTCCTATTACTGGAGTCTTAGGTTAATTCCAATTTTTTATTTTATAAACAATGACGCAATGAACATTTTGCACATAAATCTCTTTGCAAACTGTGATTGTTTTCTCAGGAAAAATTCCTAGTCGTGAAATTGCTGATCGAAAAGGATGAACATTTTTATGGCCTTTGATACATGTTGCAACTTTCCCTCTAGATAATGCTGTGTTGTAATCTCTTTGGTATCTTTATTGCTTTTTTTTTAACTCCATTATTTTGTTCAGCTAATCCTCGTATTAATACCATGAAATCCTGTGACTGTTGGCTACCTTCCCAGCATAGTCTTCTAGTTTAAATTTCATCAAGCAATACTTGTGTGCCCAGAACCTTTGTAAATCCTTAACTGAGATGATACGCTTGCTCAAATCCAGTCACCCAGCTTTTTATTTCATGAGAACTAGTTAAAGAACTGGAAGGACTGCCCTACCTTCCACTCGAGTCGCTTGCTGTAGACTGCACGATCAGGTCTAATTCCAAGCACAGTGTCCATTGCCTAATTTATGGTTATCAAATAGGCTGCATCAGAGATGCAGAAGTCACTATTTTGATTTGTTTCTCGGTTGTTTTAGACAGTGAGTGGTGATACAGTGAAGGAAAGCTGAGGGGGGTGGGAAGATGGTGTGGGTACCTGTGTGTGTGTGTGTGTGTGTGTGTGTGTGTGTGTGTGTGTGTGTATTAGGGAATCCTGAAGTTACTCTTCTATAGGTAACAACTGATTGAGTAGAAAGTTGTTATTCTCTTTAAAGTACAAGTTCTAAAAAAGATTCTTTTTTTTTAAGTGTGAACTAGCCACAGTGTTGATCAAAAGCTTGGGTGACAAAACCTGTGTCTGAAGCATTCTGGTTTTAAAATCTTTGCATTTTGTAAATTATAGTAAGAGACTTTAGGGACATGGTTGCACTTGACTTGAAAAATGCTATCCATTAATGTCAACGGCGAGTGAAAAAAATTTTTAAACAAAAAAAAAAAAAGAAAAATGCTATCCAAGTGAGAGCAATCTTGAGAAAGAAGAACAAATTTGGAGGTATCACACTCCGTGATTTCAAACTATATTACAAAACTATCATAATCAAAACAGTATGGTACTGGCACAAAAAGCAGACACATAACTCAATGGAACAAAATAGAGAGCTCAGAAATAAACCCTTGCTTATATGATCAATTAATCTACAACAAAGGAAGAAAGAATATACAATGGAGAAATGACAGTTTCTTCAATAAGTGATGTTGGAAAACTGACAGATCCATGCAAAAATGAAACTGAACCACTCTCTTTCACCATATATTAAATTCAAAAAGGATTAAAGACTTAAATGTAAGACCTGAAACTGTAAAACTACTAGAAGAAAATATAGGTAGTAAACTCTTTGACATCAGTCTGAGTAATATCTTTCTGGATATGTCTCCTTGAGCAAGGGAAACAAAAGCAAAAACAAACAAATGGGATTACATCAAACTAAAAGTCTTCTGCACAGCGAAAGAAACCACCAACAAAACAGAATGAAAAACTACTGAGTAGGAGAAGATAGGCACAAATGATATATCCGATAAGTGGTTAATATCCAAAATATATAAGGAACTCATAAAACTAAACATTGAAAAAAAAACCTGATTAAAAAATGGGCAGAGAACATGAATAAGCATTTATCCAAAGAGGATATAGAGATAGCCAACAGACATATGAAAAGATGTTCAACATCACTAATTAAAGAGAAATGAATATCAAAACTACAAGATACTACCACATACCTGTCAGAATGTCTATTATCAAAAAGTCAACAAATAACGAGAGTTGGCAAAGACGAAGAGAAAAAGGAACTCTCCTGCACTGTTGGTGGAATTGTAAATTAGTGCCGCCACTATGGAAAACAGTATGGAGGTTGCTCAAAAAACAGAACTACCATATGACCCAGCAATTCCACTTCTGGGTATACATCCAAAGAAAATGAAAACAATAATTAGAAGAGATATATGGACCCCTATGTTCATTACAGCATTATTTACAATAGCCAAGATATAGGTGCAACCTAGATGTCCACTGATAGATGAACGGATAAAGAAGATGTGGTATATATACTGGAATATTACTCAGCACTAAAAAAAGAATGAAATCTTGCCATTTGCAACAAAATGGATGAACCTAGAGGGCGTTATGCTAAGTGAAATAAGTCAGACAGAGAAAGGTAAATACTGTATGATTTCACTTATATGTGGAATCTAAAAATATATATATAATAAATGAACAAGCAAAACAAAACAAAAACAGACTCATATAAACAGAAAACAAACAGATGGTTGCCAGAGGGATGGGCGTTGGGGGGTGGGTTAGAAAGGTGAGGGGATTAAGAAGTACAAATTACCAGTTACACAACAGCCACAGGATGTAAAGTCCAGCATAGGGAATATAGTTGAGTCCCGCAGGGGATGGTGGGCTCTGCCCCCTGCAACTAAGATTGAACACGGCACCTTGAGCTGAGCTGCCACTGAGCTCCCGGATGGCTCAGTTGGTGGGAGCGCAGGCTCTCAACCACAAGGTTGCCAGTTCGACTCCCACGAGGGATGGTGGGCTGTGCCCCCTGCAACTAGCAACGGCAACTGGACCTGGAGCTGAGCTGTGCCCTCCACAACTAAGATGGAAAGGACAACAACTTGACTTGGAAAAAAGTCCTGGAAGTACACAATATTCCCCAATATAACTCCTGTACCCCTTGCCCAATAAAATCTTTAAAAAAAAAAAATCTTTTCTTGTAACTTTTCCCAAAAAATTTGGATCAACGAGGATCCTGAAGAATCTATGCCTAGATGGAGCGAATTTAAATGTCAGAAGTGGATCTGGACAGTATATGGGGAGGATATAGTAAGTGCTATGGATGCCTCACCCACATCCCTTTAACAAGCTGGAGCCCCAATCACCACCGAGCTGCTGCGGTGGTTGTTCCTTCTCCAGAGACTTATTTCTCAGTCAACAGGAACTGTTTCAAGATGTTATGCCTTCTCATTCCACCACACACTGAGCAGTGTGAAGCCAATGACTGGCTGACACAGGGGTACAAAAAGCCAGGTCCCTTGGCTCAATGCAGGATAAACTAAGGTACTGGAGGTTGGGTTTCAATATATGATTGGGGGGAGAGGGAACAATTTAGTCCATAACAAATATTAGTATAGATCAAAGAGTTCTTGACATACAGCCATAAATTCTATCTCCTAAAAATATTTATTGGCCTTGAACTCAGACAGTAGGTTTCATCTATGAATATTTACTTCTGTAGTATACTGAGAGGCATGATTTCCTTCTCTGTAGTCCTAGGGAAAATGCTATCTGCATTTGGAATAATCATTTTAAAGTCATTTAATCATTTAGGAGACAGTAGATCTCCCTTCTCACACACCCTTCCCCAGAAGGATATCTGGCTCAGTTTCATACATATCTATGTGGAGGAAGAGTCAATTTGGAGTCTGGAAATAGAAACATGGAACTTTACAACAGAAACTCTGATTTCAACAGAGGAAAAAGAAACACAAAGGTTGTTTGGTTTTTTTAACTGGCCCAGATGCTGTGGGTTTTTTCCCTCTATTCCTAATAAAATGTTTCTTTAAAGAAGAAAGAGTGTCTCTCCCAAGTTATTCTTCTTGGACAGAGTAATCTGAAGGTGTTAAGACCACCTTCACAAGGGCAGGAAATAGAAATGTCACATGGAAATTCATCAAATGTTAGCTGAACTAAAGGGCAATACAATAATAGATTATAAGCCCTTCATTTTTGACGTGGAAAAAACCTGCAGAAAAACCTCAGGTTCTAAATATTAGATGACTAAATCCACATATAGTCAGAGATAGCACTGGCTCAGTGATATGTGTTTTGCCACATCAGTGACAATGACTCATGCCTCTTTACGTTTCTTTTAAACCGAACACGATTGCTGGGCACATTATAAATACTTGTATATTAACAATACCATTACCCTAAATTGGTGGTAGAGGTTAAAAGCATTAAAATCTTAACAAAAAAGACAGATATTAATATAATAACCCCAGAGCCATGTAAAATTATTTTAAAAGATTAATATAGTTTGGTAAACTAATTGCTAAATCTGATGATATCATCAAGAAAAGCAACTATGTGATTCTACAACATACTGTGATGTAGAATAGAATAAATCTTTTAGAGGTAGAGTCATAGAGATTATCCAGTACCAAGTTCTAATTTTGAAAATGAGAAAACCAAAGACAAGAATATCCAATACTCTCTCTTGAGGAAGGTGAGAGAGCTTTTTGTAAAAGATAATGTGGTGTTGATAAGTCCACAGGCAGATAGGTCAATGGAAAAAACTAAGAACTCAGAGAAAAGACCTATGCACATGTAAATATTCAATGTGTGACAGAGTTAGTAGAGGAGACGGACAGGAAAAAGTTGGATATATTAATAGAAGTTTCTGGGACAGTTGGCTATCGATAGGGAAGAAAAATAACATGGGACATCCTACCTCACTCCATACCAAAACCAAAAAAAAATCAATTCCAGGTAGACTGAAAGCACAGATGTTAAGACTAAATAAATGGAGTTTAATACCGTATTCATGACTTGGAGTAGGAAAGAATTTCCTAAACAAGACATAAAAAGAACAAACTATAAAGGAATAGATTTGTGACTACATTTAGAATGTGTGCTTATCAAAATATATCATTAAGAGAGTGCAAAGAAAATCCACAAACATACAAGACATTTGCAACATATATAAACAACAAAGGACACTTATCCAGAATACATGAAAATTTTCCAGGAATCAATAAGAATAAAACAATCTAGTAGAAAAAGAATGTTAAAAAAATGTTAACGGTTACTGCACAGAAGATGCAACCCCAAATGAACAATAACATATCAAGAGATATTCAATCTCATTAGAATCTTGCAAACTAAAGCCACAATGGCTTCCCATTGTACATCATTAGCATGGCAAAAACCCCTACAGTATCACATATTGGTGAGTATGCAGAAACTCTTTTACTGCGGCTGGGATTACCACGTGGTGCTAGCATTCAGCAACTTTCCCTATAAAGTGACATGAATGTAACCTACAACCTACGTAAATGGGTATATGCCTCAGGGGGCTTGCATCAGAACACTCACAGCAACATAACTATCCCAAAAAATGAGAAAACAACCACAAGTCTTTTAACAGTTGAGTGGATAAATTGTAGAACAGTTACACGATGGAATATTAAAAAGCAACAAAAATTTTTAACAAGCTACAGCTTCATATATCAACATGAATGCATCCTAAAAATAATAAAGTTGAGTGAAAGAAGCAAGTCACGAAAGAATATTCACTGTTCGAGTCCATGCACGTAGAATTCTGGTGGTAAAACTTTTTTAAAAAGCAGTTTTAAAACTTTTTAAAAAGTCTTTTAAAACTTTTGTAAAAAAACTAAAGAAAACGAAAGTTGAGATAGCTATTTTCTCTGGAAACAGTGAATGCACACAGGGAGTGGTTCACGTTACTGGACAAGGTAGGAGACCAGTTCTCGATCGAGGTCTCATAGTAGACAAGGTTCTTTTTTAACTTGGGTTATAATTTCATGGCTTATAGTTTCATGGTTTTACGATTATAGCTTACATTATACATATATATTTTATAGTACCTTCTATAAGTATATTTTACATCACAAAAAATGATTTTAAAAGAAAAAAGGCAAGAAACTTAATATAATAGAAAGGATACTACACTTGGAGCCAGGAGGTACTACCATTAATTCAAATGTTAAAAAGAAAAAAGTTTTCTATAAACTTCTGGTCGCTCAACTGTTCAGCAGTGGAAAGAGTGTGTGGAGCAATGGGAAGTAGGGTAGTGGGTAGTTTTTTTGAGTTCTCTGGATAATATCATTGAATATTTTTGAAGTCTGGAAATGCTTAAGCATCATTACATTGTCTAGGCATCAAGCACCTTCTAAACACCAGACTCTACAGAACACTGTTTCTTGTTATCACAACAAATCCATGAAGTCTGCATTATTATACCTGTTTCAAAGAGAAGAAATCTCAGGTTCAGAGAGGTAAATCGCCTTGCCCAAATTAATACAGTCAAAAAGGAAACAATATACCAGAGCTCCTTAAACTTTATTGTGCAAAAGAATCTCCTGAGCTCTTAATTAAAATGCAAATTCTGATACAGTAGTTCTGGGCACCTGAGAATCTGCATTTATAACAGGCCCCCAGGAGCTTCCTGGTCCATAGACCCACTCTGAATATCACAGGTCCTGGAGGCACGCTGCCTGGAACCCTGACGCCATCATTATGTAGTTCTGTGTCATGGGACAATTACATTCCTTTTTTTACCTGTAAAGTGGGGGTGATAAGACTTAGCTCATAGGGTTGTTATGATATTTAAAGTTACAATATTCATGCAGCGTTGAGAAGAGTGCCTGGCACTTAGTAAATATTGGAAAATATGAGTTAGTTAGTAAGTTACTTACTTTTAGTAAGTAACATAGAGCTATACTTTCTAATGAGAAGTCTACTGTTACAAAAGGAGCTTTATACCAGAGAGCCTTCAGCCAAACATAAGGAAAAATTGCCAAGAGAAAATCAAAGCAAGGAACTCTGCCATTCTGATTCCTTATACGTTACTTATATGTCTTGCCGGGTCTTGTAATTTCATGTAACATTATAGAATAGCACTTAATACCCGGAAGACTTCCTTTTCTGGAAAATAATCTCCTTTTCTACAACTAGCTACAATAATATGTGGGAGGAGCCAAACTTTTCTGGGAAAACAGATAAGGCTGGGAATGTATCCAATTGGTTAAAACTGCTGATCTAATCCAAACTGACAAACACTTTTTAATAGAAACCATTTTGAAGTTGAAATGGCACATCAAATGGAATCATTGGCTAAAGGTATTTTGGGGAGATATGCAAATGGAAAACATTAATACCAAGTTCTCTCTTCCTAATACCTATTGCTGTCTCTTTTATCACGGAGGTTAAAGCTATGGTGTGGTCTTTGTTCATTCCTTTCTTTATCCTCTTCCTTTATTCTATCCTCTTCATTTAGTCACACGAGAGGAGTTACTTTTAGTAAGTAACATAGAGCTATGCTTCTAAGGAGAATTCTACTGTTATAAAAGGGACTCATAAATTATACCAGAGAGCCTCCAGCACAAACATGAGGAAAAATTGCCCAGAGACAATCACAGCAAAGAACTCTGCCTTCTGCCAGGAGTGACCGCGTGGCGTCTGGGGCCAGGACCTGGGGTAGGGAAGATCAAGCTCAGAACTAATTTCTCAGGTCTGAGAGTGTCATCTTCACAAAGCTTCTGCTTCTACCTTTTAAACTATATATTGGCTTTTTAACAAGTTTCTTTTAAATTCGTGTGAAGGCGCCACTTCTGGAGGCTGTGCTCAGGAAGACTCACTGTACGTCTTGCTCCCTGAAGCCCTCTCCTTTCTGAGCTCATCTCAATGTCCACTCTTCTCAGAGAAGACGGAAGTCTTCACACCACCCAGCACAGGTAATGAGGGCTACCTAGAGGACTGAGCCATAACCGAACCTTATATTGATAATAGTCCCAAAACTGGCATGGGGGTTATGTCAGCCCCTGCCTCCTTCTCCATGACACCCCACCACAACCATCACACACACACACACACACACACACACACACACACACAAACAAACAAACAAAAAAAACACCAAGCTTATTGAGAACACAGAGTCTGATATGCAAATGCAGCTGCCAGATGAGTGCTCTCACCATCCTCTGCTTTGCTATTCTCATCAAGGACCATACAAGGTACTTGGTAAATTGTTTTAAAAAAAGAAGGTTCCTACGCTCCATGCTAGACCTACCATCTGTAGTTTAACGGCCTACTAGAAAACAAACTCAACACACCTTAGGGGAAGATTACAGACTCCACAGTTTATACAATGTATCATTGACAATGTCTGGTATATAACCAAAAATTCTAGAAGTGTGAAGAAATAGGAAAATGTGACCCGTACTAAATTTAAAAAGAGAGATGAGGGAGGATTGAGAGTGTGCCAGAAGAAGCATATCTTTTGTACTTTCGGCTATGAACAAGAAAACATAATAGCCCCAATTTCTGCTGATGTCTATTATGTAACTGTCTTAGTCCATTTGAGCAGCTGTAACAAAATACCACACCCTGCGTAGCTTATTAACACATTTATTGCTCATGGTTCTGCAGTGTGGGGAGTCCAAGATCAAGTGGCCAGCATGGCCGCATTTTGGTGAGGGCCCTCTTCTTGGTCCAGCTGGCACCTCCTCACTGTGTCCTCACATGGTAGAAGGGACCAGGGAGCTCTATGGGGTACCTTTCATTAGAGCACTAATCCCATTCATGAGAGCTCCACCCTCATGACCTAATCATCTCCCCAAAACCCTACCTTCAAATACCATCAACTATGGGGTTAGGATTTTAACATGAATTTAGTGGCAGGGAGAGGGGAGGGACACATATACATTCAGACCTTAGCAATGACTTTGAGGGAGCCGCCTTCAGGTGAAACCAAACTGAGGCAGAGTGTTTAAAAGAAAGCCTGAGCGGATGACACTGTGGATTTCCAGGGTCAAGCACCGAGGACACCTGCCTTACATCCAGTCTAGATGTACTGATATGTGAGCTAATCACCCCCTGTTTGAAGTGGACATTGATCTTTCACTTTGGATGGCCAGCATGCAACCTCTTTCCTATGTTAGGAGTTCCCCACTTTGTGAACAGCCCACTTCTCACCAGAGAAGCTGAAAATATTAGATGTTCACGTTCCCATTCTCCATTGAAGTTAAGGTACAACATAATCTAGGCTCCATCAAACAGATATTTAAACACACACATAAATGAGAATCTAATAATAAATCATGAAGTTCCCCGAAGTGGCAAGAGAGGTTGATCATTTCTGTTCTGCAGGTTTTGGCCAGTGACCACTGTGTTCAGTTCTCAGAAACAGCAATGTAAGGGGTTCTCAGTAGTAGCATCCAACATCAGGTGTGAGTGACGCCTGTGGTGTGTGTATCCGGTGGTAGCAGCAGTTATGTTGCTAGAAGAAAAAGTCTTTACAGATCTTCATAGGACCCTGGCAGTAGCAATAGCTTCTGCTTTCCCATTAAAGGCAAATGGAACCAACCCTTTGCAAAATTAAATGTGGAAAACAATGGATCTTTAAAAGAAATTCCCAGGTAGGCAGGTAAGACCTTATAGACCATGGTAAAGGACTGAGATTTTGTTTGAGGACAAAGGGGAGATTTTGGCAAGTGTTAAGCAATGGAGGGTAATGATCTTATTCATATCTAGTACAGCTTGGCAAGTTCTCCCTAGCACAGGGGAACAAGATTCCTCCTTCCCAGACCTATGAGAGGGCTACGGAGGCCTGGAGAGCTGTTTCTCTTGGACTTCACATTCACAAAGGACCTCAAGTGGAACATTTCAAGTCATCTCCATATAAAGTTAGACATTCAGTCCTTTGATTTCTTCTATGTTAAAAGCATTAATTTACTACAATTATCATTTAAAATATATTACAATTTGTGAAACCCTATTTGTAGCCTTTTCTTCATATTTTAGTACATTTGGAACCTCAAAAGATAGAGATGGCAGGACCTCCCCTGACTTCTGCAACCCTGTAAGCACCCTTACCCCTCACCTTCTCTGCTGATCTGATCACAAGTTAGGCCTCTTCATCCTTCATATTCCAGACTCTCATTTTTCTCCTGACCCTCACGGTCTCAATGTTGACTTCCTGCACATTTCACAGTGCTTTGTAAGTATTTCCTTTACCTGAAGACCCAGAATGGGTTGGCTCCCCACCCGAGTATGGCAGTTGAGAAGTGGGAAGGATATCTCAACTTCAGGGGTCACTCCTGCGGAGCAAGTGGTCCCAGCCAAACACCAATCTCTGCAGCCTGGCGCACCAGAGCCAGAAATAGGAGCCCCTCCAACATCTGGCTGTGAAAACCAGCAGGGATGCCATCAGTCCTGGTGAGACAGAAGGCTGTTGGAAAACCCAGGCATCCTCTTAAAGGCCCATGTGCAGACTCACTCACTCACTGGCACTTACACTGGGCTCCCACAGAGAGACAGCAGCTCAGGAGGTGCCAGAGACATATAGGGAGAAACTGAATTGTGTGGCTTAGGGAGAGGACTGGAGGGACAGCTGCCATTTTCCCTGCATTGAGCCCTCTTCCCACACAGATGGCAGGCAAGCACCATCTCTCCTGTGTTGAGCTTTCACCCCGACACGGGAAAATATAAAAGTGCATCAGCTTCGTGAACTCTACTTGCTCCACCCTGATGACTTCCTGAGACCCTGCTGCACCCAACTCATGCGTCACCAGAGGCTCTTTCAGCAGCAGGCAGCCAGCCTTGGCCCAGGCTGCAGTCTTTCTTAAAAAACACTCAAAGGTCCACAGCCCCAGGCAGGCAGCTGCTGGCATCGGAGTGCCCTGTGACTTTTGCTAACTGGCCCCACACTCAGCACTGGTGCCAAATCTGAATCTGCATTTACCTGGTGAATACCACTCACTCCACCTTGGTGACTCCCTGAGATGCCACCTCACCCAATTCGTGTGTGGCTCTTTCAACAGCTGAGTGTTACGGGTAGCTGATAGGCTGTGGCAGGCCTTGGGGTGCCCTGTGCCTTTTGCTGAGCCCTGGCCTGGCACTGGTGGCAGCCAGCCTCAGTTTGCAACATGACATCTCCCACGCACCTCCAGATCCAGCACAGGGAGCTATGAACCATGGATCACTTTATATCTCTTACCAGGTCATCTCTGGCGGGTCACAGGCAGCAGCTGATTATGGCCAGCAACAGAGCCCCTCCCACGAGGCTCCAGAACCAAAACACTCAATGGCCAGCTTCAGACCACAACAAGTGACTAGCCCCACAAGTGGCACACCCAAAGGGTGGTATTGGCAGGCACCAGAGCCTAATGGGGCAAATCCTGCTCTGTGGGATCAGCCCCTGCACAGCAGCTCACACATTGTGGTCATGGTCAATCCTCACAGCAAGTCAGCCTGAGGGTCAATCTGACCCCCGATGTGCTAACAGTTCAAGGCTCAACTACAACAGGAGGGCACACACAACCCACACAAGGGACACTCTTGAAGCACCCAAATCAGGTGATCAGAGAGAAGGTGCCACTGGGCCCCACAGGACACCTACTACATAAGGCCACCCTGCCGGGACTGGGAGATGCAGCAGATGTATCTAATACATAGAAACAAACACAGGGAAGCAGACAAAATGAGGAAACGAAGAAATGTGTCCCAAATGGAAAAACAGGAGAAAACTCCAGAAAAAGAACTAAACAACATGGAAGCAAGCAATCTATAAGATTCAGAATTCAAAACCCTGGTTATAAGGAACTTAGTGAGAACTTCAACAAAAGGATAGTAAGCATAAAAAAGGACATAAAACCATAACTATACTACAAGGCTATAGTAATCCATACAGCATGGTGCTGGCATCACAACAGACACATAGATCAATGGAACAGAATGGAGAGCCCAGAAATGAACCCACAACTATATGGTCATCTAATCTATGACAAAAGAGGCAAGAATACACAATGGAGTAAAAACTAAAAAAAAATCTATTACATAAATGGTGTTGGGGAAACATGGAGATACATGCAAAAAAATGAAACTGGACTACCTTCTTACACCATATACAGCAATAAACTAAAAATGCATTAAAGACTTAAATGTAAGACCCAAAAGCATAAAACTCCTAGAAGAAAACAAAGGCAGTAAACTCTCTGACATTGCCCTTAGTAATATTTTTACTGGTATATATCCTCGGACAGGGGAAACAAAGGAAAAACAAACAAATAGGGCTACATCAAACTAAAAAGGTTTTGCACAGCAAAGGAATTCATCGACAAAACGAAAAGACAACCTACTGAATGGGAAAAGATATTCAGCAATGATATCCAATAAGGGGTTAATATCCAAAATTTATTTTAAAAACTCAATACAACTCAACACCAAAAAAACAAACAATCGAATTAAAAAGATGGGTAGAGGACCTAAAGACACATTTCTCCAAAGAGGAATTACAGATGGCCAATAGACATATGAAAAGATGATCAATGTCACTAATCATCAGAGAAATGCAAATAAAAACCACAATGAGATATCACCTCATACGTGTCAGAATGGCTATCATCAATAAATCAACAAACAACAAGAGCTGGCAAGGATGTGGAGAAAAGGCAACCCTTGTGCATTGTTGGTGGGATTGGAAATTGGTGCAGCGCCTATGGAAATTAGTATGGAGGTTCCTTAAAAAATTAAAAATAGAAGTACCATATGATGCAGCAATTTCACTTCTGCACTTGAGACTCACTAGAGCACTATTTACAATAGCCAATACATGGAAACATAATTATCCGTTTGCACTGAGCTGCTGAGTGTGAGTCATGGAGCGATGACAAGGCATGAGTTTTCAATGAAGACTGCATAGATCTGCAGTCTGTCCAGCTTGCTGGAAAGAGATACCCCACGGGAGCCTAAGAATTGGCAGTCCCTGGGCAAAGGACCATCCACAGGACCCAACAGTCCCTAAGCCACGGGTAAGGAGCTGTTTGATTTAAACCTCACATAGCCCTTCAGGTTTCAAAGACTTTTTCAAGGTGTGTTTACCTCCTTTTACTGTGACATTGGTGTAGAAGGGGGCAGGGTTTCTTTTAGCACTTCTGCTAGTGATCGCCTGGCTGCTCCAGCCTATTTCACTTTCATGTTTGCTGAAATGAAATTAACATTGAGCTCCTCCTCCCTTCTAATCGTGTGATTTCCGAGCAGTAACTTGCTGCCTGGCAGACTGCAGCAGCTGACCAGACAGGACCATGGCTTCAATGCTGTCCTCGGGGGGTCCCAGTCTCGGGCTGACCTGCGTGCTCATGCTGATCTTCACAGTGCTGCTGCAGTCCCTCGGCATGGCCGTGACTTACGTGTACTTAACCAACGAGCTGAAGCAGGTCGGTACAATGCTCGCAGGGAAGACAGAGGCTGTCAGCACCCCCAGGATTAACTGCTTCTCCTTTGCCTCTCTATTTGCTCCTCTTTCAAGACTTTATGGAGGAAGAAAACGTTCCTTTTCTCTGCCTGTGGACCCTAACTGCTAATGCATATGGTTACTGAGGACTTTACAAAAGTGTAAGTGCCAGGGATTGTGTGAACAAAGGGCAGTTACAGAACTGGTCCCACTAGTTACTAGCAGATCCAGGAAGCAAAACTCCTGAGATAGTTTTTTGTCTTCAACAGTATATGTATTTTGTAATATTAGCAATTGCTGCCATTCATTGAGTACTTTCTGCTAAATACTTTCTAAGTCTTACTTAACTCTAATTCTTAGGGGTGAGAGTAGTTGCATTAGGCAGAACTGTGTCTGCTTTTGCTCACCAGTTCACCTATGGGGCTGGCCCATGGCTCCCACATAGTAGGTGTTCACTAAATACTTGTTGAATGAAGTATGTTGGCTAACCTTCATAAATGTGGTGGTACCACTAGCACACAGGGAGCAGGGTAGAGTCGGAGCTCAACACAAAGCCAGGCTCTTAAACACTGACAACAATGCTCTTGTTTTATGTTTCAAATGTGGGCAATCCCAGTGGATTTCCAGACAGATATTGCAGGAAACTAGATTTGGTCTTTGCACAGACAGAAATGCTCTTTACACACTGCTTGCCTATCCTCAGGCTTCAGGGCTCTTCCTCCCATCTTCCTTTTAAGTATGTAAATTATTAGGTAGAACACCTTTGCATAGACACGTCAGACTTTCAAAAGTTAGCAGGTAGAATTTTACAATATGAACTAAAATCCGACAGCAATTCTTGGAATATCATCAGGTTTCTTTTTCCTCTAAGACATGGGCTGGGGACAAATCAGATCTTTGAAATATGGTTTGGTTTTAGGTCTGTGACATTTCTGTGTTGACAATAGTGAGAATATAAAGGACTAGCATTCTGTCTATTCCTTGGACACAGGCAGGTAATGGGGAAAGTCTGTAGTATAGTGCTTATCAGGTGGACTCAGAATCTTACTGTTCATTATAAAATAATTGAAAATAAAACTACCCTTCTATGCCTGTGGATGATCTAGGTACGAATCCAGGCACATTGGACAGAAAAAAAACTTAGTGCCATTTTAGCTTGTGTGTTTCTCAACCATACAAAACCTTTGGAACTATGAATACGAAATTGCTGAAAATAAACCAACTCAGCTTTTGGCTTCTCATATATATTTTGACTAATTGCATATTATAGAGAACTGTGAGCTGGATAGAACTTTGGACAACGCCCCTTTTATAGATAAGGAGACTAGAGACCTTCAGGGAAATGCCTTAGCTCACACAGGGCTTTGGAAACAGAGTGGGAGCCACGTCTTTACCTGGCACCTGGGTAACGCTCATAGCTCTACAGCAGGGTGTCCTTAGCATTAATCATATTTGCACTTTATAATTCACACTGCTTCCTGCTACATTAGGATAAGGCAATGTCAAATCTGCCAGCTGGCTAAGAAATGCAAGACTAAAAGCCTCAGAAAAATATGATTGCACAAGAGCCACAGCACGTTTGCTAGATAAGTTCTCATATTTCTAAATCATATGCAATCGAGTTTCTTCTTTGGAAAGCCTTTCCAGCTCCCATGTAAACTACAGATGCAAATAGATGTCTGTAATAGAAGGATATAGGGTGGACAGGCGCAAAGAAATGCTGTTTAATTTCATTGCCAGTGATATCTCAACTCAGGTGGCCCAGCTGTCACCCCCACTATATCTACGAGGAGAATATTTTAGTCTTCTAATTAAATAAAGAAAATAAACGTATAAAAGTAAATGAATGTTCTATCCAGAGTGTGTGGAGTTAATTAACCCAGGTTTATATTTTTGTACTTGAGGGACCTTGATCAAATGTCCCAGGGGCACATGCTGAATACAGAACCATATGACTCTGGCTGAGATTGTCTTTCTACAAGAAACTGCAGGTCGTATTTCAGTTTCATTCTTCTTTTGTGCTTTGGCATTTCCCTAAGTTCAAATAGCACATAAACATGTGCCATTTTTCCACTTATTTTCCCCAGGGGAAGGCAATTAAGTAGGTTTGTCCAATGGAACAATCCATCTTCTTAACCCTAGTTATTTAACAATGAAAACAAAAAAAAAATATAAATTTTGACCTTGCATTGCCTTCCTGTTTTTCTTTGTAAGAATAACTTTTCTGGATGGGGTGTGTGTGTGTGTGTGTGTGTGTGTTTAAAATTAGCAAGAACTTTGTTGACAATACAATGGTCTGTCCGTTATAAATATTTGTTCTCAGTCAGGAGGAGTTAGCCAAACTTCAAATGGTCTTTCAAATCACTGCAGGTAAATCCCTAGCTAGTGTGGACATTTAATGAGGCAGTGTTCAGATTTCTAGTGGCAAGGGGTCCAGACTTTGCCATCCAAGAGAAGTAGAGATCATAGCAGTAACTAAAGTGTCCTCAGGCAGCCAAAGCTCAGATCAAGGAATTACCCGGACCCCAAAGGGTTTGGCTATTTTCTTTTATTTAGGATCCTTAAATTTAGTTTTTAATTTAATTTTTATTAAAATATATTGGGGTTAGGATCCTTAAATTTAAACAGACTCTGCTGCCTACTTTGTATCTAGATGGGTTTCCAGCTTTCAAATGGGATCCACACTGTGTCAAAACTAGATCACCTCAACAATCACAGTGAACCAGCTCAAAACTCAAATGAAGAACAGACACAGAAGAGAAGCAGCAACTTGTTGAGAGACACACAGCTGGTTAATGGCAGAGGCCGTCAAGGGCATTGTGACTCAGGTGCCTGGCTCATACATGTAACATTTCCACCATATCCAACCGTTTACTTTTATTCAGAGGACAAAGGACAGCCTGCTTACTTCTATTGCAGCCATGAGCTTATCCAAGTTGCCAAAATTTCTCTGAATCTGTCATCAGTTTCTGTAGTTTTAACTTCTAAATAAACAAATATAAAAAGCGCTTGTGCATAATATTGTGTTCTATTCCATCTTATCTTAGCTGCGCGACAAGTACTCCAAAAATGGCATTGCTTGTCTCTTAAATGAAGATGTCAGCTCTTGGGACCCCAATGATGAAGAGAATCTAAACAACCTCTGCTTGCAAATAAAGTGGCAACTACGAAAGGTAGGTGGTCTACAGGGGACTTCCCCAGCCAGCTTAGAAGGTAGGAGGAAAAGGAATATTTAAGATCATCAGGTCTAGACTCCTTATTTTGCAAAAGAGGAAACTGAGGCCCAGAATGTTTAAGTGATTTTCACCAAATTCACACAACTAGAAAAAGGTAAAACAGCACCAAAAAGTGGGTCATAGTTGAGTCCTGGTCTAGAGTCCGTGCCTCTGCTATAGAGAGCCTCCCGATCTAGTCTAACCTTTTATTTTACATTGTGGAAACTGAGGCACAGACAGAGCAATATGTTTCAAGGTCACACAACAATAAAGGATGTGTGTGACGTTTTTTTATTCTGAAGACAAAAGAGGTTAACTAATAGTGTTTTATATTCTTCCCACATGTTGATCTCTGTAAATATATATTTATTTTTGTATGCATATAGAGATGAAGAAAGAGGAAAGGAAGAGGGAAGAGATACTTTGAGAAATTGAAGGTGATGACATCTCAATTTATAGTTAGTAAATTATAATATTTACTAACAAATTATAATATTGTCTGTTTATGGAAGGTGCTTTAAAAGGATCTCTAGCAGAAACATTACATTAGCTCACAGTTTATTTCACTAAATATGATTATATAATTTAACTTTCAGCAATGTGACATGTCAAATTAAATTTTCTCTCTCGGGCTGCTTCCTTCTTTGTAAGATGGCACTTAATAATATTTACCTTCTGCCTACCCAGAAAGGTTAGATGAGAACACAGACATGAAAATGTTCTGTAAACAAGGAAGTCCCATCAGGCTTTGTAAAAACATTGAGGACATTCCCAGGATAAGAGGAAGATGTGTTTATAAAGATACGATAGTAAGTCCACTGTTTGGTGCTCAGTCTCATTTTCCATTAAAACAGTGTTACATTGGTTAGGGACCTGATTAATAAGCCTAAACAGTCCTCACAGTACAGCCCAGATGTCACCTATGATGCTATTTCTATGAGAAATGAAACCAGACTTCTATGTGGGAGTCCTAGACACACATCTGCACCATGGCCACCCTGGAAGCATGGCCTGGGCAGGGCACCCACTGCGCATATGCTGTACTTAAGCAGCTGTGACTCCATCACTCCAAGTGACAAGGACCGCAGGAAGGGTCCTAAAGAACCTAAGGAACAGGACTCCACAGTCCCTGGGGTTAAGGGGGTGGCAAACCTGCAGGTGGCAGGAGAAACTCAGAACGAGGGTAGACATCTGGAGACTGAGCAGCTGGGTGGGAGGCTGGGGCTGGGGGTGGGGAGATAAGGCAAGTAGTGGGGACGGAATTTGTATCGCTCTTTCCTGTGATTCTTCCTCTCCCTCCCATTCTCACATCCTGCCACTAACTACACAGAGCAGCTGGGAGAGGATACAGACGGGTGGGCGAGAGTATAGTGGGAAAAGAATTCCCCATTTTTTCCGGTCACCATTAACTGAAGAGACCATTTTCAGTAAACATCTTATACTCATTGCATGTATTATCTCATTTAATTCTTACAACAGCTCTGTGAGGAAGGAATCATTATCTTCCTCCTTTTTTATTTTTACATAGATGAAGAAGTTAAAGTTCACATTAGTTAAGTAACTTGAGAAAAGTTTCCCAGAGCTAATAAATGACAGATTTGAATACAGGCCATCTGATTATACTGTAATTATTCTTATATTCTTCCTCCCACACTGTAGGAATTACCCTTCTCTCTTTCCTGCTGATTCTCCTTCCTTCTTTTCTGCCCAAGAATGAGAGAGAGAGAAAAAGAGAGAAAAAGAGAAAAAGAGAGAAAAAGAGAGAGAGAGAGAGAGAGAATGCTGAGTCCATCTCTTGCTTTCCCTCCCCATACACCAATGCTCATTGGACTACAGTTCAGTTATCTGGAATCAGGACTTGAAGTGGGTGGAGAAGCAGAGAGCTTATGCTTTGGGATGGGAGTACAGAAGAAGGGAGTTTCTGGTACAGAAGAAGGGAGTTTCTGGTAGATGCAAAATTAACAACAGTGACAGGAAAGGAAGGCAGTGATAGTCAAAGCCCCTGGGGGTGACAGAACTGAATGGAGAGGAGTTTAGAAGCCCTGGATGAACCAAGACAGGGTCTGCCCATTTAATAGAAAGGCTCAGTTTTCACTCCTTCTTTTGTTTTTTACCGCTGGTTCATACAAAGAGGGTGATACTAGATGTTTAGTAAAGATATGGGAACTTGGTACAATAGCTTCATGTTAAGAATGCCTCAGCCACATTTTCAGAAATACGAAAATGACAGGGTATGGCCAGGTCACACCGTGACGGGCTGTGTGTGTCTGTGGACATCACGAGATAGAGGAAATGAGTCTTACATCTTGAGGCTTGGGTCTGCCCAATAATTTAAAACCCCTGGAGTCTATTACACAGTGCACTTATCTACACACTTGCATGCAGACACACACACACCCCAGACAGAGAAAGTGAAGTGACATGTCTGACACATCCATCAGCCCAAGGATGCCTGGGGAACATTAGGCTGACGGCTCCTTCCTTCTGTGCGGTTCCACGTGTGATCTTTTAGACGTTATCCAGAAACAGAACTTTCTCAGACAGAGGACCATTCTTTGGTCACCATGTGGGGATGGTTGCCTCAGTTTTCACCCTCACTCTCAACCTGTCCTACACAAACTCTGTGTTTGAACAACTCAAAGCTTCCTAGGTTGATATCTTACATAGACATTTTCTATTAGACATCAGCAAAAAAGAGCCATAGACATTCTACAGTCAGTTTACAAATCTTAGGAAAATTAACAAACTTTATTCAATACTATTTGCAGATGATTTTGAGAACCTTTGAGGAAACCATTTCTACAGTTCCAGGTAGTATTTTTGTTGTTGTTATTTTAATTTTCTACTATCAACTTCATGACAGGGTGAATAATCTTCCGTCTCTTTCTCTCTGCTCCCATCCACACAACCTACCTACCTCTGACCTCCTTTCTGCTCAGTGTCTTAAGCTACTTGGTTCTATTTCCCTCTTTGCATTGGTAGCTAGAAAGCTCAGAACCAAGTCTGTGGCCCACCTATGGCCAGGACTTTATTTCAGCTGAATCTTATTTTTCCAATATGGATTTTCCTTTTATTTTTTTATTTCCTTTTATTTCAATTTCTTCAATTAGTTATTTTTCACCGAGAGTTGTGAATAAACCAGCTAAACCCTTTTTAGAACATGGCTGGAAGTAAGATAAGTAAGGGCTCCGAGGTTACCTGCCTTCTCTGCTTCTGACCACCAGCGGGGTCTATGCCTGTCTTTACGCAGAAGCCCCTTGCCCCATCCTCCCTTTCCTAAGAACGCTTCTACACATAATGATGCTCATCCTGTGGTCCCCGTGCCACACGCATCTTCCTGTTCTCGGTCAGCAGCCTGTTCTTGACCCACATCTGCCTTCGGTGCTGTTGCCCAGGCTGGCTTCTTTGGGCCTCCATCTGGCTTCTTTCATTTCTGCCTTTTCACATAACTGGCTCCTTCTCATCCAACATCCTCATTACCTAGTTGTCAGAGCTTCATTGGATACCTTTCTAAGTAAGTTCCCCCACACCCTGTTATTTCTATCACACTTACCATGTTCATTTCCATATATACATATACATATATATATATATATATATGTATATGCACACACACATATATGTAAAATCTGTGTTGTCTGATGCCTTACTGGATTAGACATCCACAAGGACAGAAAACATATCTGCTTCTCTCACCTCTCTAGACCTAGCACCTAACCCTATGCCTCAAGCCCAGGAGAACCCCCAGCCTTATCTGCACCACCTTCAGGGTATATGTGTTCGTGTGCATGTGTGGATGTATGTATTTTGATTGATTGAGATGAAATTCACTTAACATACAATTAGCCATTTTAAAGTGCACAATTCAGTGACAATTGGTACACTTACAATGTTGTGTCAACACCTTCTATCTCTACATAGAAGGGTCTTAACGCATACTTCTGATTGAATCAACAAGTAAATAAAATTACTGAATTAAATTGGCTACTTCTTTGCGTTTGTTTCACAAGAGCCCCATTTTTCCATACCAAAGGCCATACAGTCCTGAGTACATATACCGGAGACTTACAGTCCTGAGGCACACCAGCCGCAGAGAGGAAACAGTTTTATATATGGGGGTGCCAAAAAAATGTGTACACATTTTAAGAGATGCTATCTATGTATTACTTTTCAAAGTTGAATTGAATTACGGTAGCAATGTGTAGTACGACAGTCACTCAAAAGATGGCATTAATCAAATGGATGCTAGCGTCACCATGAGACAGGCAGGACAAAGAAAATGGTGGAAGCTTGGTTGTCTGAGGAACGCAAGACCATTTTGAAGGTATTTGAAATTCGAGAACATTCTCCTGACGTAACACCCCTTGCCTTCTACCGGTGGGAAACCTTAAAGGATGTGGTGTACAGTAGAAAACCCGTTACAATGGCGGTACCTCAGGATAAAATTGAAATGGTATGCGCAGCAATACAAGTGGACACTTTGGTCAATGTTGCTTAAGCAGTAGTTTGCTGTAATCAAAAGTGTCTGGACGCTGACGGCAATCACTTTGAGCACCTCTTGTAACTGCAGAAGTCAAACGTGACTTGTATCCATCTTTTGTTGTCAATATATATTGAGTATTAAAATTTTAATACAGTTCTTTTCTTTCTTAAAATATGTATACATTTTTTTTAGGCATCCTCTGTATATGATTAGTGATGTCTTCTTCCTACTTCTCAGCTATCCTTTTCCAACACAATAAGCTTTCTCATTACTTACAACTCCCATTTTCCTTTATTAAATATGAAAGACAGAGTCTAAGCATTCTTTCTGATCATTTTCTGAAATGCAAATTGGTAGTGAGAGTGGTAAACACGCCACTTCTTCTGATGAGATACACCAGATCCATAGTCCACAGGAGATGCATATACTAGCTTCAGTGTTGGGAAAACCGTCTTTTTTATTCACCCCAACAAGGTGTATAAGTCATGTACTTCTCAGTACCAAGATGCATCCATGATACACAAATATGTATTTTTGCAAGTTTCTTTTCTGGGAAGTGTTTGCTACAGTCATTTGGAAATTTCCTCTCTTGAGAATTTGCTTCCAAATCTAGATTTTCCCATATCCTTGCAATGACTTGAAATGCAAGACATTTATAATTGGATTTCATTATTGAAATTCAAGAAAAAACAAAGTGCTAAGGTCTGGGGCACACAAGGCATTATGAATTATTTAACAATGGAGGTTAAAAGTAAATGGACACATCGACCTTGAAAGCAGAGCATCTGAGAGTAATATGTAATTGACAATGCATCCCCATGCCATGTTTGGTCTTCAGTACCATATAAATGCCCATCCATCCTGAATAAGTCACAATTAATACCAGATTAGGAGAGATGGGAAGAGATTCTCATTTCCCATTCAATTTTCCCCTATGGAATTTTATCACCTCCTTTTAGCTCTGTCTACTATTAGCCTAGATTAGGGCCTACTGTTCTCAGTCCTGATCAATTATAAGAGCCTGGTAACTTGCAGGTCTCCAGGCCTCTCACCTACTATCCAACAAACCTTACTGTGAAAGATAGGTTAGCCTAAAGCACAAAACATATCTCTTTGCTTCCCTGACCACACCTTTCAGAGTCTTTGCGCATCCTGTAAAATCCATATCTCTTAGCATAATATTCAAATCCTCTATATTTTGTCTCATTATTCAAGCCTGAAACAGAATTCTACTCATGCCTGTGTCCCAGGAATGCTTTGTGCATCCTACGTTGGTCCTTTGCCCATCTCTTCTCTCCCCGAGCCAGCCCAATCTCATCCTGTTCGGATAATTATCCTTGCACCTCAAACACTCTCTTGCATTTATTTCTTTATAATTCTTTTTCCTTGCCCCTAGAAGAGTGTCTGGCATAGATGTGATGGGCACTTTGGTTTATTGGAGTAAGTGATGAAAGGGCCTTAGCACAAACTCTCCCCTGACCTCAGTCCTCCAATGAATGAGAAGCTTTCGCTCCTTTGATTAGCCAGCACCCTTTGCTTCTATTTCTCATAGGTAAATTTTCACTTTCTAATTCATATCTTTCCTAAAAGACCATTTAAGTCCCTTGAGGACTCGGTATAACCAGTGATTACTCTTTGCTGCCCCCGTAGATGTAGTGCAGTGCCTTGTCCATGGCAATATTTGTTTGAGGAAACAATATAATTTATCTTAAAAACTAATGTAAGGATACTTGGGAAGTTTGAGCTATTTTTTTAAATTCAAATTTATTGGGGTAACAAGTGTTAGTAAAGTTAAATAGATTTCAGGTGTACGATTCTGTAACACATCATCTGTATATCACATTGTGTGTTCACCACCCAGAGTCAGCTCTCCTTCCATCACCATATATTTGATCCCCCTTACCCTCACCTCCTACCCCTTTCCCCCTTAACCCTCTGGTAACCACTAAACTATTGTCTGTGTCTATGAGTTTTTGTTTCTCATTTGTTTGTCTTGTTCTTTTGTTTTCAGTTTTATGTACTACGTATCAGTGAAATCATATGGTTCTCTGCTTTTTCTGTCTGACTTATTTCGCTTAGCATAATTATCTCAAGATCCATCCATGTTGTCACAAATGGTACTATTTCATCTGTTCTTATGGCCGAATAGTATTCCATTGTGTATATGTACCACAACTTCTTTATCCATTCATTTATCGAAGGACACTTTGGTTGTTTCCATGTCTTGGCCACCGTAAATAAAGCTGCAATGAACATTGGAGCACATATGTCTTTATGGATAAATGTTTTTAGATTTTTTTAGGTAGATACCCAGGAGAGGGATTGCTGGGTCATATGGTAATTCTATTCTTAATTTTTTGAGGAACCTCCACACTGCCTTCCATAACAGCTGCACCAATCTGCATTCCCACCAACAGTGGATGAGGGTTCCTTTTTCTCCACAGCCTCTCCAATGCTTGTTACTATTTGTCTTGTTGATGATAGCCATTCTGACTGGGGTGAGGTGATATCTCATTGTGGTTTTTATTTGCATTTCTCTGATGATTAGTGATGTTGAGCATTTTTTCATATGTCTATTTGCCATTTGTATGTCCTCTTTGGAGAAATGTCTCTTCAGGTCCTCTGCCCAGTTTTTAATTGGATTCTTTATTTTTATGTTTTTGAGGTGTATGTGATCCTTATATATTTTGGATATTAGCCCCTTATCGGAGGTGTTGTTTGCAAAAATCTTCTCCTATTGGTTGGTTGTCTCTTTATTTTGTCGATGGTTTCTTTTGCTGTGCAGAAGCCTTTTAGCTTGATATAGTGCCATTCTTTTATTTCAGCTTTTATTTCCCTTGCCTTTGGAGTCAAATTCATAAAATGCTCTTTGAACCCAAGGTCCATAAGTTTGTTTTCTTCTATGCAGTTTATTGTTTCAGGTCTTATGTTTAGGTCTTTGATCCATTTTGAATTAATTTTGGTACATGGTGACAGCAGTCCAGTTTCATTCTTTTGCACATGGCTTTCCAATTCTCCCAGCACCACTTATTGAAGAGGCTGTCTTTTCTCCATTGTATGTTTTTTGGTTTCTTTGTCAAAAATTACCTATCCATATTTATGTGGATTTATTTCTGGGTTCTCAATTCTACTCCATTGGTCTGTGTGTTTGTTTTTCTGTCAATACCATACTGTTTTGATTATTGTTGCCCTGTGGTACAAGCTGAAGTCAGGGAGTGTGATACCTCCAACATTGTTCTTTTTTCTCAGGATTGTTTTGGCTATTAGGGGTCTTTTATGGTTCCATACAAATCTGATGATTTTTTGTTCTATTTATTTAAAAAATGCCATTGGGACTTTGATGGGAATGCATTAAATCTGTATATTGCTTTGGGTAAAATGTCCACTTTAACTATTTTGATTCTTCCAATCCATGTACTGAGCTAATTTTTTTAAAAGAGTAATTTATTGAATTTGTATTTTTAAAGGTTGCTCCAAAATACTTTGATGGAGGTCAATAAATGTTATTTATTCTGATCTAGTGAATCAGTGATTTATATGCTCATATACTGATTATTGTGATCAGCATGTCAATTTGTGTTCCTTTTGGGAAGTGGGAGGGAATGACTGATGGATACGTTTGTAGCGTCTATGGACAATGTTATCACTGCTACTCCTTTAGAATCAGCAGTAGCTTGCAAAAAGAACAATTGAGATGATGAAATTGGTATCACTGTTTCTATATATATAACTCAAAGTGGAAATTTGCCAATACCTGGTTATTTGTTCACTTTAAATGACTCAGCAAAATTATTAGAAGTCCACAGTTTTGTTTGTTTGTTTGGGTATTTTTGGAAAGGGCCAAAATTTTTACTTTGTTATATTTACCATAATTACCTCTGAGATGCTGATAAATTATAACCCAAGTGACTCCTTAGTCTTCCCATCTAAAGTACTTTTCAAATTAAACATAAATTGAAGTAGACTGATCATCATACTAAAATGTAGGCTGCTTTTATGAAAACCCAAATAATCAACTTTCAAAGCCCAATGTGCTCACAATGCCTGACTGACAACAGCTGAGAACAGCAAAATATTTGATCGGTAGTTTAAGTGCTGATGATTCTTTGTGATTTCTCGTTTAGAAAAACAGCGAAATCTTCTCCACACAATAGACAAAGTACCTCAGAGAGTAGCAGCTCACATAACGGGGACCAGTCGAAGAAGAGGCCTATTACCAACTCCAAGTAAGAAAAACGACAAATATATATATGGTTTAAAGGCAATGGAAGAATTTGTTCCAAATAATTTATTCTTTTAATTTGTACCTGAAATGTTTATACAGCTCTCTACAAAATGCAGAGTGGTAATCAGATCTCAGACTGACTCTTTCCAGAAGCAAGATTACAAGGCAAATAGCTCAATTACTGCCCTGGCATAATAGGCCTGAGGAAAATTATAAAGTGGGAGAACTTTGTCTTTGAGTTTCCCATGCCCCTATTTTTGCATTTTTCTTCTTCTTTAAGGTGATTTCACTCTCTCACTTCTATCAAATCTTCCTCCCCATTCAAAGATTCTAAATCATTTACTTTCACCAAAAGTCACTAAGCACTCCTTGTGGCATTTATATTAGGTTGAACCAGAGGAAGTTGCCAATATTTGACTATTTTTTACTTATAGAAATGTCAGTTTCAAATAGTTTAACCAAATATGTTAAACCTGATTTTTAACTGTAGAACAGCTGTCCATAGAGTGCTGTTGTTAAGTGCCTGGGTCTTACAGTCTAAATACCCAGTTGGAATCCCAGCTCCTCCTTAACTAGATATATGTTTTGAACAAATTACTTAACCAAATCAAGCTTCAGTTTCTTCATATGAAAAGTAGAGATAATTTTTAACTCATAAAACGGTAAATATTAACACATGCAAAATTCCTAGTATCTTGTAAGCACTCAATAAGTAGTCACTTCTATTATTATGAAAGATTTTATCTGAAGTTAAAAAGTTTCAGTTAACGGATGAAAAGGTTACTGGAGGTTTTCTTGGAGAGGGGGCACTGTTTTGTTTCTGGGCAGTTGCCTCCTGGTATTCCTGAGCTCATGTTTTACAAATGATTAACATGTCTGCCTATGAATGAGACTATTATTATGATATTACTGTTCACAAATCATCAACAAATATGATAGTTGTTTTAAACTCTTGCAAAACAAAATTTTGTTTCAATCATGGAGATGAGCCCAACGTTTAAAAAGAATATAGTTTGGTAGGGCCCTTTCTCATTCAGTCTCTAGGAGTTAAAGATCTAAGGATCTTAAGATCCTTAAATCTGGGATCTCTTTGCCAAACCAGGTTCCCCGTTCTACTATTGTGAACCAGAGATGCCTTGTGTTTGGATGATGCCTTTGACTCCGGATTGCTGAGAAAGACCAAGAGGGGACTCAAAGAGACCCAAAGGAATGGAAAGGAGTTCTGAGCTCTGGGCTTAAGAAAGTAGATATGTTTCTTTTGGTTTCTTTATACATTTTTCATTTGAGCTCACCAGCCGGGAAGGGAGGCCAGGGTTCCGGACAGAAGTTCTGCACAGGAGTAAAGATTGCCATCTGAGTGCGAGTATGACAGATGTGGCATTAAGTGGTGGACAAAGTACAGAAAGATAAGGAACTCCCAGCAGGTCACAGTAATACAGAAGCCTTCAGATTTCTATGTGACCAGAATTTAGAACCCTTGTAAGATTAAAGGAACAAGAAGTTTTATATTTGATTGAAATCCTTAGTAATCCCAACCAAAAACTAGGCTAGCAACAGCTACTGGGAAAATCCTTGTTTGCTACCAACTCACTTCTGTTCATTTTCTCTTGAAACTTCATTTAGGCTCCAAAAGTGGAAAAGCTTTGGGCCAGAAAATAAACACCTGGGAGTCATCACGAAAAGGACATTCATTCTTGAATAATTTGCACCTGAGGAATGGAGAGCTGATTATCCAAAAAAACGGGCTTTATTACATCTATTCCCAAACATACTTTCGCTTTCAGGAACCTGAGGACATTCTCGAAAGAGTTTCAAGAGAAGAGAACAGAAGGAGAAACAAACAAATGGTACAATATATTTACAAAGTCACAAGCTATCCTGACCCTATACTGCTGATGAAAAGTGCTAGAAATAGTTGTTGGTCGAAAGATTCAGAATATGGACTCTATTCCATCTATCAAGGTGGAATATTTGAGCTTAAAGAAGATGACAAAATTTTTGTATCCGTAACTAATGAGAGAATGATTGACATGGACCAAGAAGCCAGTTTTTTCGGGGCCTTTTTAATTGGCTAAATGATCTGCAAAGAAAAAAACAGTTCCCTCAAAGTGACCTGTCACTTCAGGGTCATCTGCTCGTAAGGCAACACGGGCAAAGCCGCGGTGAACACATTTTTGTTCACCTTTTTTGTTGCATTTTGTTCTGCAACACACATTTTTAAAATATCTCTGAAAAGTAACCAACTTATTCCCCAAAAATGAAATTGCTAAAAGACCTTTCAGGGTTCTACCTGATAAAAGTTTGCTAACAGAAATCAAGATTCTCACTTTTCAAATGCTTGTGTAGCAATTAACATCTTCTGTATCATCCATTCTTATGGGGATTCCAGAAGAAAGAGGAAAAATCCATCTCTTAGGTAGTCACAAATCACATTGGTAGCTCCCAGATTGCCATAAGGCACAACGTTCCCAAAGTTGAAAGAAAGGGACACCACGAAAAGGTCATGGTCTTGGGAGGCAACTCTCTGTCGATATGTGCAGTGTGAAAAGGAAGTTTGCATTGTGTAGGACTTCACAGGAGTTGCCTCATACAACTGGATTTGGTGGAAATAAGAAAATTCCACTAGAAATAATATCATTTTGTTAAAAAAAAAAAAAAAAAGTTGCAGTTATGTTCCGTTAAAAAGGCACTGTTTCTAATGGTTTGTGCTACCAAAAGTCAAGCTGCCCAAAAGCACTGAAGATATATATATATGTATATATGTATATAGATAAATATATATTGTTGTTGTTGTTTTTTACTGAAGCTATTTTTGATTAAGGACTTTATAACTAGTGATTTGTTAATCAGAAATCAGGGAATGTGGTCTCAGGTGAGGGGGAGAAATGGAAAAGTGTAAATAACAAATATGGGTAAATCAGCAGAAAAGAGCCAAATAAAGTCCCAGCCCACGTCCACTGCCAAATGTCAATATCTAGAATATTGGCTTAAGGTTGTACCATTTATTTGCTCCTGCCAGAAGAACAGTAATTACTTTTACCTTCCAAAATCATGACATAAAACATTTCATGTCATCATTTAATCTAAGAAGTTGGAGAAAAATATCATGTTTCCCGAAAAATAAGACCTAACCAGAAAATAAACCCTAGCATGGTTTTTTTCAGGATGACATCCCCTGACTATAAGCCCTAATGAGTCTTTTGGAGCAAAAATTAATATAAGAACCGATCTTATTTTTGGAGAAATATGGTAGTAGTTGGATTATTTGTCTAATCTCTTTTAATCTTTATTCCTAAACACAGCATAATTTATACTCTTTCGTTGTATGCTCAAATTTTCATTTAAATGTGTTCTGATCAAATAGGTTTTTTTCAAAAAAGCTCATTCAAATTTAAATTTACAACACTCTATTTTTTCCATAACTGTAATCAAGTACTTACATATGAACAAATTGACTTGTTATTCTGTTTTTTTAAAGCCTGTCTTCTCTCACTAGAATATAAATCCTGTGATAGAGAGAACATTTAGTCCTGTTACATCTGTATCCCCAGTACCTGGAATAATACCTGCACATAGTACTGATACAAAATATATTTGTAAATAAATAACTGAATGAAAGAAAAAAATGGAATGAAGGGAGGGAGGGAAGGGGAGGAGAGGGAGGGAGGGAGGGAGGGAGGGGGAGAGAGAGAGAGAGAGAGAGAAAAGGAAGGAAGGAAGGAAGGAAGGAAGGAAGGAAGGAAGGAAGGAAGGAAGGAAGGAAGGAAAGAAAGAAAGAAAGAAAGAAAGAAAGAAAGAAAGAAAGAAAGAAAGAAAGAAAGAAAGAAAGAAAGAAAGAAAAGAAAGAAAGGACACCTAGTTACATGGAAAAAACAAATATCCTGCCTTACTCCTTACCATGAAGACACTGGAGAATTTCAAAAACAATCTCAAAGTGTCTGAGAAGACCTTTTAAATCAAGATTTAAAACCCAAAGAAAAAGATTGAAATGTTTGATGAAATATAACTTACGGATCTAAGAGAGAATTAAATTTCACTCTATACTCTTTTATTAAAAATTGTAAATGTTACTTTTTCAATAAAATGACAGTATGTTAAAATATGTAAGCTTTGTTTAGCTAGTACTCACATTTGTTTTATTGTATCAAGATTGGTAAAAATGGGAAAAATGACTTCTAATCTCTTTTTCACAATATCTTTTATCTGACATATCTTACAGAAAGAAGAAATAAATTGTTCACTTTTTATTTCATATGATAAAAATACCACTCCTTTCTCTTAATGTTAATGCCTTTTTTATGGGTTGAACTGTGTCCTCCAAAAAAGTGTGCTGAAATCCCACTTCCTGGTACCTCAAAATGTGACCTCATTTGGAAATAGGGCTGTTGCAGATGTAATTAGTTAAGATGAAGCCATAGTGGAATAGGGTGGGCCTTTCCCACAACATGACTGCTATTCTTATCAAAAGACGCCAAATTAGAGACAGAGACACACAGTAGCACTGGGGGGGGGGGGGCTAATACAGCTTTTCATACCATGTTCAAGAAGTCTTTTTTTTTTTTTACTGATATCATGTAAATGTCACCATATATAGTTTTACTAACAGCTTTAAAGATTGACCTTTCATAGTTTGATAGTGTTATTCAACTGTAATTTAATTCATGTGTCATGTAAGATAGGCATGTAATTTTAGTTTTACTAAATCAGTAGCCAGTTGTCCAACATTGTTCATTGGACAGTCCGCTTTTCCCCCCACTGATCTGAATATCTCTTTTATCATATACCAAGCTCCCATGGGTATGTTTCTGTACTCACTTTTTTCCCCCTATTGATATAGTTGTCCATCCTTGCACCCATACCATCCATTTTCTTTTTCTTAAATTCTAGTGTAATACACATAACATAAAACTTGCCATTTTAACCATTTTGAACGTACAATTTTGTGGCATTAACTACATTTACATTGTTGTGCAACCAATCACTACTATCAAACTCCAGAACTTTTTCATCTCCCCAAACTAAACCTTCATACCCAGTGAACAGTTACTCCTCATTTTCTTCTCTTCCCCCAGCCCCTAGTAGCCATCGTTACTTTGTTTCTCTGTAAATTTGTCTAGGGAAATGCTCAGTGCAGCCATGAAGGCATGGCTACCCCCTTGATTCCAGACGAGTAGAGCCACTGGTATGTGATTTCAGACCAGGAGAGCTGCAGGCACGCAAATGCAACCCATGAGAACTGCTGTCTGGACTGCCCCCAGCAAAGCTATGGGGGTGGAGGTACCCCACTGTGCCTAGAAGGTGAAACGCTCACTCCAGTGGGCCTGGCAGGCAGGATCCAGTTAAATATTATTCTCAAGCCTTAAGAATTGATGTTTGTCCTGTTGGGTTTGGGCTTGCTGGGAAACTATTGCCCATTTTTTCTTATTTCTCCCTTATGGAATGGGAGGATTTACCTTATGCCTGTCCCACCAGTGTATTTTGGAAGTACATAATTTGTTTGATTTCACAGGTTCACAGGTGAAGAGCAATTTGTCTCACAATGATTGGTAGCTGGAGTCTCACCCATATTTGATTTAGATATTTACATGAGACTTTGGATTTTAGACTTTTGAGTTGATGCTGGGACAAGTTGAGCTTTTGAGGACTATTGGGATGAATGAATGTATTTTGCATGCAAGAAGGACACGAATTTGGGGGGAGGGGAATAATGCGATGGTTTGAATATTTGTGTTCCCCCAAAATTTATATATTGAAATCCTAATGTCCTTTGTGATGGTATCAGGAGGTGGGGCCTTTGAGAAGTGATTAGATCATGATGGCTCCACCCTCATGAATGAGATTATGCCCTTATAAAAGAGGTTCAGGAAAGCTTTCATGCCCCTTTTGCCCTGTGAGGGTCTTCAAGCCAAAAATAGGGGTCTCACTTGATTATGCTTGTACCCTGATTTTGATTTCCAGCCTCCAGAATTGTGAGAAATAAATTTATGTTATTTGTAAGCCATCCAGTCTATGGTGTTTTGTTATAGTAGCCTGAATGGACTAAGACACTCTCTAATCAAAAGGCATAGAGTGGTTGAATGGATTTAAAAAAATAAGTCCCAGAAATATGTTGTGTATAAGACTCACTTTAGATTTAAAGACACACATAGACTGAAAGTAAAGGGGTAGAAAAAGATATTCCATGCAAATGGTAACCAAAAAACAGCAGGCATGGCTATACATATATCAGATAAAATAGACTTTAAGTGGAAAACTGTGTCTAGAGACAAACAAGGTCATATATAATGATAAAAGAGTTGATTCAACAGGAAGATATAACAATTATAAATATGTATGTGCCCAACATCAGAGCACTTAAATATATAAAGCAAATATCTACAGATCTAAAGAGAAAAATTAACAGCAATACAATAATAATATGGACTTTAATATCCCACTTACAATAATGGAGAGAACACCTAGATAGATATCAATAAAGAAACAACTGAGTTGAACAGCACTATCTACCAAAAAGACCTAACTGACATAAGTAGAACTTTCCACCCAACAGCAGAAGAATACACATTCTTCTCAAGTGCACATGGAACATTTTCCAGGATGGATCACGTTTGATAACAAAACAAGTCTTTAATTTTTAAAAATTGAAATCATGTCAATTATGTTTTTTCTAATCACAACAGAATGAAACTAGAAATGAATAACAGCAAGAGAATGAGATAATTCACAAATATGTGGAAACGAAGCAACATAGTCTTGAACAACTACTGAGTTAAAGAGGAAATCAAAAGGAAATTTAAAAAGTACTTTTAGACAAGTTAAAATGAAAACACAAGATACCAAAAACAAAAATGGAGTTTGGAAGCACCTCCAACCTCATTTTATGAGGCCAGCATCACCCTAATAACAAAACCAGACAAAGATACCATAAGAAAAGAAAACCATAGGGCAATATTCCTGATGAACATAGATGCAAAATCCTCAGTAAATTACTAGGAAATTGAATCCAACTGTGTATTAAAAGTATTAGACACCCTGACTAAGTACCATTTATCCCAGGAACGCGAGGGCAGTTCAACATAAAAAAAATCCATCAACATAATATACCACATTAATCGAAGGGAAAGCCTACATGATTATTTCACTTGTCACAGAAAAAGCATTTGACAAAACCAATGCTCTCTAACAATAAAAATATCCAGAAAACTGGAAATAGGAGTAAATTTCCTTAATATAATAAAGGACATGCATGAAAAATCTACAGCTCATGTGATACTCAAAGCTGAAAAACTACAAACTTTCCCCTTAAACTCAGGAACGTGGTGAGGGTGCCCACTTTCATCCCTGCAATTCAACGTTGTACAGGAAGCTCTAGCTGGAGCAATAAAAGGAGAAAAAAGACATCCAAATTAGAAAGGAAGAAGTAAAACTACCTCTATTTACAGATGACATGATTCTATATTTAGAAAATCCTAAAGAATCTGCCCCAAATAAACCTATTAGAGCTATTTAACAAATTCAGCAAAGTTGCAGGTGTCATGCAAGGTGTCCGGCGGGGTCTCTGCTCCCACTCCCCACATAAGAACGCATGGTATGGTGATGCCAAAAAGGAACACCCATGGAGCCATAAGCAGGGGAGTCATATCTCTGTACTCTCGCTGGCGGCTGGGTTGGAGAAACAGGAAACAGGAGCCGCACAATTCTCAACCCTCACTGCGCCGCTTGCAGGCTCAGCCACCATCTTCTTGCTAGTCCCCACTTTCTGCTAGCCTAGCCACGGCAGTTATATTAGTGCCCAATGGCTCACTGGTTACAGCTGACGGCCAACTAGCCACAGCTGATGGCCATGCAATCACAGTTGATGGCCATTTACTACCTGAGCCAGCACCTTTCTATGTGAGGCCGAGAGCCTGGAAACTGCTTTCTGGGGCTCTGTCCCCACAGCAGGGTACAAGATCAACAAACAAAAATCAGTTGTTTGTGTACACCAGCAAAGATCAATCTGTAAAGAAAATTCATGTTGTTCATGACGAGTAAAATGTAGAAATGTATAAAGAAAAATTTAAAAATCAATAATCCTTCCATTCTCCTCCCACCGTGAAGTATCCAATGTTAAAATGAGGTGTCCTTTTACATTTTTCTTCCTGCTCATACAAACATATATACTCCAGCTTCATTAACTTTCCTTCTTTTCTTCTTATAAATGAAAATATATATTATAATCATGTATGTATACATTACATATTATATATATACACACACTCATGTGTGTGTATTTGTATGCGTATATGTGTATAAAATTCAGCAACTCATTGATTTAATAGCATGTAGACCTTTTTCCAGGTCAAAACATTCAGGTCTAATTGATTCTTTTTAAATACTGCATAGTATCTTATTGAATGACTAGATCCTAATTTATTACACCATTAGTTTGTTCCCACTTGTTTGTCCTACAAATAATACTACAATAAATAGTACTTAGTCTTTCATCCTTATATTCTAAATTGGGCCCTAAATTGGGATTTCTGGGCCAATTTAACATTTTTGATGTTAAAAATAACTGTTTATGTCTTGCACCAGACCACTCCATTCATGTGTATTACCCCAGTAGTTTGTGATCCTGAATAAAAAAACTTAAAATGTGAAAAAAAAAAATAAAAAAAAAAACTGTTTACTTTCTTAACCTTTTGCAGCAGCTCACACTATCAGCAACAGGGAAAAAGAAAACCCTGTTCTCGTATCATTTCCGGAAGGGGATATTTACTTTTCTTCTTGTTTTCCAACCTGATATGTGAAAACACTATGTAATTGGTGTGTTCACCATCGACATTCATTATTGTGGTCAGGAAAGGGGGTGTAGACACAGTGGTTCCTTAAGCTCTATGCTTATCGGTATCTGCTGAGGAGCATTTAGAAACGCTCAGGCCTTGGCTTCACCACAGATCTACTAAATCAGAATCTTTGGAGTAGGGCCCAGGAATCTTTTTGTGTTTGTGTTGTGATTTTCCCAAGTGATTCTGATACAGCTAGCTGGGCACAGACCCACTGCCAGGCAACTGAAAATCATGGAAAGAGCCTATCTAGAATTGAGAAAACTAAATTTCAAAAACTATGATTTATGAATTGTTTGAGAAAGCAGTGTACCCAGATCATCATTATAGTTAGAAATTCAAAAATACAATTCACATGCAACATTGTAACTGCATGAATTGTTTAAAACAAGGGATGCCTGTGTGTTCCTTTCTCTGCTTTGGAGATGAACTTCAAGATACAGGAGGCAACTATGAAGTGGATATGTCAGAAGGACAATTTTCTGGCCAACTGTGAATCCCTTCTGAAAGGGCACAAATACTAAATATCTGGCTTTTTAAAAATGAAATAAGATCAAGGGAGTTCTGGCCCATCATTGCTGGACCGTGTTTCATGAGACCTCCTCGCTTAAAGAATAGAGAAAAAAAACAACTCGGCTATTTCAGTTTTTATTAGGATGGATCTAGGCAGAGCAAGGGATTTTTGATGACAATGACCCCTGAGGAGAGGCCAACTCAGCCATTTGACAGGTGCCTTGGCAGGCTTGAGAAGCAAGGTGGAAGGCAATGCTGTTCTCCTTGAGGCCAGAAGTGGCTGTCTTATTGTCATATACCGCGAGCAGCCACCAGGTGGCGAAGCGCCCTTACTTTCCTCAGAGCCCAGAGTGCTTTAAAGGTGGAAGAGAATAAATTACTTCAAATTCTCATTCTCTATCTGGATAAAGCAAGAGTGAGGGGGAATGATTTACATCTGGAGTAGCCAGAGCTTCAGACCGAAGATAATCAAGGTCTTGTATCAAATATATGTCCTGACTGAGCTCTTATGAGCTCCACCGCTGAGGTGGGGTGCAGGGGGCAAGGATAACTTCAGTGGTTATGCTGTAGCCTCTCTGTGTCTCAGACAATAGCACCCACCTTGCAGGGGGTTAGGGAGTTGTAAGGAAATGCTTAATATATGTGAAGTGCTGAGACATTCCCTGGAAAGTTCTACATACTCAGTACGCTTCTTTTTTTAAATGAAAAATCAAAATTAAGAAAACTCTGGTGTTATAACCTCAGTTTAATTGCTTTTATGCTGAGTTCTATTTCCAATTCCTGTTTGTTCTTATAATTCCCTACAAAGTCATATCTATGTCAAAACTGAAAATGGCTAGTTAAAATAGATATGTAAGTACAACACAGGGTTCAAACACTTCCTGTTTTGAGAAAAAAATCATTGCTCACCCGCTCCCCAAGTTTATAAAACAGATAAATTCAGAGATTGCAAAAGAGTCTTTATTGTAAAACTAGATTCATCACAGACTTCCTTAAAATGTGTTTCCTTTTTTCCCTAAGAATTTGATTCACATTATTAAATTCAATTTGCTCCTGACTGCTCTGTGAAGTGAGATGAGATAACTTGGGGTCTTTGGGATAAATTGTGAAGCTGACTTGGCTTCTGCATCATTTGGTTCCCTTTTTTGTAGGTTTTCCCCTTCTCTACAAGCTCCCTATACTGCCTGCTGTCCACCCTGTGTGTGTGTGTATATGGTGTGTGGTGTGTTTGTGTGTGTGTGTGTGTGTGTGTGTGTGTGTGTCAGTCTCCTCCAGGAGGGGTACCAGCAATGGATGAAAATTGAGAGGAAATAAAATACATCCTCTCCCCCACCCCAAGATGCTCATCGCAGGACTGGGAAGTGAGAAGTGACCTGGATTTGGCATTGTTTACACTTGGGCAGGCTTCCGGCTGGGGAAAACTTTCACTCTAGGGAGATAACAATATGGAACGGCAAGAGTAACCGTTTGTTGAAAACTTCCTCTCTTGCATGTTCACTTAATCCCCACAAAAACTTCTAAGGATGGGGATAACCATCCATTTATATATGAAAAAAACTGACGTCACTGGGGCCGAACTTTACGCTTGTCTGATTCCACAGCTCAAATGTGGAGCCACTGCTGGGTGGAATTCGTCAGAACAGAAATAAGGGGTTAGGTGACAACAAGCATTTCAATGTCTTTTGGGTACAGGGAACAACATAAACTCTACCAGCTCAGCTACAAATAGAACCTACTTCCACAATACTCGTCCCCCTAATCATAAAAAAGTCCTTTAATATTATCTCTTAGAAAACAGGCAGTACGATGTACAAGCGTATACATTGGCATCAGATAGATCTGTATTAGAAGTTTTTTTCACCATTTATAACAAGAGGGATTTGGGGAAAATACTGCCTCTCTGAGCCTCGATTTCCTAACTTATAAAATGAGGATGTTAATTAGGTACTTAAGAGTTTTCATAAGGAATCAATGAGTTAACATGTGTCACCCAAATTTACAGCAGGGGCCTCATGGCCCAGTCTCAGCCTCCATATCATATTCAACTGAGAACGATTCAATATCCAAACGTAAACAGAAGTGATTTCAATTTTTATACGCATCTCTCACAGAATACTATGCCGGAACTAACTCCAAACCCATGGCAACATCTCTCAAAATCCTTTTCCTTTGCTATTTTGCCCATCCCAGAGCTCTCCCAAAGCACTGCTCCCATTCCCAAAACAAACTTTCCCTGGAAACCTGAGCTTATTTTCTTCCTTGCACTCCTTTTTCCTCCCATCTCTAGTCTTTCTTCTCTATCCAAAGGAAAATTTAGCATTTTTACCACGTACCCATTTCCAACTCTATCCCTTTCTGCTCTTTGCCACGATTCTGAATCATAAAAGCCAGCAAAGGGATGGAGAAGGACTGAGACCTAATGGCCAAAACCAGAATGTTCTTACTAGTATCATTTTAAAATAGTTGTAATGCATATGACAGCTACTTGCATATTACCTAATATAAGAGCAAGTATTCACATAATAAGTTTTCTTTCCTCTTATGTTACTGATTTGTAAATTTTGGATACCCTTCTCTCAGCAACGTACCTATAGAAATGTTTGTTTTCCCTTAAGATTCCATTAGGAGCAATCTTCTATAAAATCATATTCCTTCATGTGACACCGCGGAAAAAAAAGTCCAGACTAGAAAGCAAACAGAAGGACTCCTGGACAACTCACTAGTTTGTCCTTGACCTGTCGGCACATTCTTGGTCATGTAGTACTGTCCATCTTATTGCAAGACACTTAGCATCCTCAGCCTTCAGGCACTGGGTACCTGCGGTTATTGCTTCCTCGGATGACTTTGTTCCATAAGAGTGGGCTTTTGTCCATCATAGGCCTCTTGCCTTAGTGAGTAATTTAAGGATATGTTTATCTGCACAGAATCTGCTACTCTTTGGAATGTTTCTTATTTTAGAGATTGCCTTTTTTCTTAAATAACAGTAAGGGTCATGGTTTTTGTTGACAATCTAAAATATCTTGGAAGTGATGGCAACTGTCTTAGCCCATTTTTGTTGCTGTGACAAAATACACAGATTGAGTAGCTTATAAACAACAGAAATTTATATCTCACAGTCTGAAGGCTGAGAAGTCCCAGATCAAAGTGTCAGCAGGTCACGTTCTTGTGAGGGCCCTCGTTCTGGTGAACACAGGACCTTCTCTCTATGTCCTAAATGGTGGAAGGGATCTTTCTGGGCCTCTTTTTTATGAAAGCCCCCCACCTCTTAATACCATATCTCTGGAGGTTAGAATTTCAACATAAGAATTTGGGCAGGGGGTGGGGGCACATGCAAATATTCAGACCATAGCAGCTAGATACAGAGAGCCTTGGTGAAAAGCTTTACATGTGAAACTTATTTTCCTCACAAAGCACATAACCAGACCCTGCAGTCTTTAGACTTACTAACTTTTATCATTAACTAAACATTTGAGATTAACAGAATTTTGTGTATTTGCATCTTCTCTCATTTTGCTTTGTTTGTTTTTGTCACAGATTTTTCTGTCTCATTAGTCATTTTCGAGACAAGACTTTGGTTCTATTAATCATTCCAATTGTTTTTCTTTTAATTCTCTATTTCATCGTTTCTTCCCTAATCTATACATTTTCTGTCCTTTGCTTTTTTTTTTTATGACTTTTTCCACCTTTTGAATTGAATAGTTAGCTCATTTCCTTTCAATATTACTCTTTAGGGAGATGAATTCAATTCTGTAATTTTCCTTTAAATGTTATTTTAACTGTTTACCATACATTTTGAACATATAGTAATGTCTTTATCAATGAGTGCTAAATTTTATATTACCTGCTTTATGATTTACTCTTAAAATGAAGGGTTAGATCAGAGGTTATTTATGAAATACATGAAAGTTTTAAGTGATTCTTTTTCTATTGACTTGTAAATAGATTGCAGTGAATGAAAAAAATTCCCTATGATTTTTATTATTTCAAATTTATTGATGCCTCTTTTGTGGGATGGTATCAAATTAAATTTTGTGAATGCTCAAAAATTTAAAACGTACTTAGAGTTATGTGTGTATACAAATTTTATTATGTAGGTATATGAATTTCACCTCAATTTTTAGAAGTATGTATATTCATTATGCTTTCTTGATCTTTTATTCCTTTAACGAATATATAACAACCCTGCTCGTCCTTTACATTCCCTTTAGTTTGGTAAGTTTGATGCCTCAGATTTGTTTTGTTTCATATTTTCCTGTTACATTTTCCTTTCCCTTATTTTCAGCTTTTCTTTATGTACTTATTTTTAATACTTTTTTATAAATTATATATTACTGAAACTTGTTTTGCTATTAATCTGAGAATCTCTTTTAATTAGTTAAACCAATTTATATTTATTGTAACCACTCTAATATTGAGACCTATTTATGTATATTTAATTCTTGATTTCTTTCTACCATGCTTTGTTTTGTTCCTTTTTTTGGATAGTTAACTTCCATTCAATGGTTAAAATTATTTTCTAATAGTTTTAGAGCTATAAACTCTATCTTTTTTATGTCTGGTGGTTAGCTCTAATTTATAAGACCAATAATTATGTTTATTTCTCAATCTAAGTTTAAATGTTATTAATCCCTAAATCTTATCCACCCACTCCCCAATAAGTTAAGAATTTTAGTCAGATTTTCTCATTTTCCACTGCACCATCTCTATATTGATACCATCTGGAGTTTCAGTACTAGATTATTTGATTTTGTTGTTGCTGTCATTGGGCCATTACTTATTTAGACTTTGAAAAATTTTTTAATTCAGTTTTTAATTATAGTTGACATATAATATTAGTTTTAGGTGTACAACATAGTGATTATACTTTTATATTAAACTTTAATAAATTGTTTATTCCTGCCAGCCCGAACAATGGATTTCTCCAGCTAAACTCCTGCCCTGATCATACACAAATGCCTTGGGCTGGCACTCTGATTTCTTACCCTGCAGTATTGAGGGGGTGCAAGGTAAATGGCCCTATGAGAGAGCTATTTTCCAAATCGGTCCATCATCTGTGGTCCCTTGCCCTATCCTGCTCCAGATCACATTCTCTGATTGTATTCGCCCACCTCAGATACAACACCGTCCTATAACTGTAAGAGTGTTTCACCTGAACATGGCTGATATCCAATTCTCTATCACCCCGGTGACACCACCAGTTGTTGGCATCAGAACTGAATCAGAAGGGAGGGTCCAATGGCCTGTGTTAGTTGCCATCTTATCTAAAAGCAGAAATTGTAAACCTGTGTTATGTTCGTCACAGGGTTATTAGTGGAAGCAAAAGAGATTTTATGTGTATATATATATATATGAAAGTTCTTTAAGACTGTTACATAAATGCTCATTATGTATTATTATGGAATATTTTTCTCTAAGGTTTTAAATGGACAAACTTGGAGAAAAGAAAAAAGTTAACTAGGTTATTATGACAATGTGGCATTATTTTCAGCTGGCAGACTTTGAGGTGAGTGGCATACTCATTATTGGAATAGAAAAAGCCTTTTCACTTCCTTCCTCCCCTATTTAAAATTCTGATATGAATTTTTCAAACACAATGGACTAAAAACATAAAATGTTTGAAGGAATGGGGACCAGTGGAAGGATCAAAAGTCAATGTGAATTCATTTTTCTCTCCTACATTGCACTGACAACAAACTTAATATAAAAAATTAGTATACATATTACTTGTACTTAAAGATGAATATTGAGTTCATTAGGAAGATGATAGCTAAGTCTTCCTCTCATTATTATGCTGGTCCTTTCTGGTAGAGGTTTTCCTTAAACCTGAAAATACAGGGACTAGCTGCAAAAGAGTCTGAGGAGAATAACGTCCTCACAGATCCAAGATGGCAGGGTAGATAAACGTTGTGCTTGCCTCATCCTGTGAATATATCGAAATTACAACCAAATTACAGAACAATCAACCTGGAGAACGATCTGAAGTCTAGCTGAACAGAAATTTTATAACTAAGAATATAAAGAAGAAGCCACGTCGAGACTGGTAGGAGGGGCAGAGATGCAAAACAGACCAGACCCAAACCTCCATGTGGGAGAAAAAAATTGGGAGATATCTCAGCTGTGGAAGTTCCCCTCCCCCACCCTCACCTCCCACCTCCCCGTAGGAGTGAGGAACCTAGCCCCACACCAGGCTCCCCAGCCTAGAGTACTGGTGCTGGGGAGAGGAGCCCCCACAACATCTGGCTGTGGAAAACAGTGGGGATTCTGACCATCCAGGTGGGACGGAAGGCTGAAGGAAACCCAGACATCCCCTTAAAGGGCCTGCACTTGCTTCCAGGCACTCACCCTGAGCTCTAATGCAGGGAGAGTCACTTGGGGAGGTGTTGGAAGCATACAGGAGGCAGACTGAGGTGTATGGCTTCTATGCAAAGGCTGGAAGACGGTCGTTATTTCCCGTGTGTGAGATCCTGCTCCCATGCAGCCAGCAGGCAGGTGCCGTCTTTCCTGTGTTGAGCCCACCCCCAATGGCAAAATCTGATTTTGATTGGCTGGTGATCTTCATTCTGACCCACCCACCCAATTCCCCTAATGCTGGAGGCACTTTCTCACAAGCAGCCAGTCCCATCCACATTGTACTCTTTCTTGGAAAACTATCAGTCTGTGGGCCCCAGGAAGGCAGCAACTGGCCTCAGTGTGCTCTGAGAATCTTGCTGAGAGCTTCTGGCTCAGCATTGGCACCAAACCAGAATCTATATTAACCTAGTGATCACAACTTTTCCCACTTGTGATTCCCTGAAACTGTCTCACCCAATTTGCATACTGAATGAGGCTTTATCAGTAATTGAAACTTAAGGAAGCTGGCAGGTGGCAGCAAGTCTTGGGATGTCCTGGCTTTTTGCAGAGCTACCCCAGGCCTGGTACTGGTGGCAGCCATCCTTGCTTAGCATCATGGCCTCTTCCATTTGCCTCCAGGATTGCTTTGTAGCTCCTACCAGGTAGTTCCTGGCTGGTTATACTGAGTGGGTGACCTGGTCCTGCACCAGAGCCCCACTGAAGAGGTCTCAGAACTAACATACTTGGAGGTTGGCTTCAGACCACAGCAGAACACCACCCAATTAGACCCACAAGCAGTACACACAAATGGTGGTCTCAATGGGCACCAGAGCCCACTAGGGTAAATACCACTCAGTGGGGTAAGCCCTCCACACAGCAGCCTGTAAGCTGTGGATGAGGTCAAACCCCACAGCCAATCAACCTGAAGGTCAATCCCACCCACTGACATGCAAATAGTAATCAAAGCTCAACTATAACAGGAGGGCACACACAATCCATACAAGGGACAATCCTGGAGCACCTGGAACAGCTGACCAAGAACTGTCCCACTGGGCTGCACAGGGCACCTAGTACATAAGGTGACCTGGCCAAGACTGGGAGACAAAGCAGACCTACCTAATACATAGAAACAAACAGAGAGACAGCCAAAATGAGGAAACAAAGAAACACATCCCAAATGAGAGAACAGGAGAAAACTCCATAAAAACAACTAAATGAAATGGAGGTAAGCAACCTACCAGATACAGAGTTCAAAACACCAGTTATAAGGATGCTCAAGGAACTTAGTGAGAACTTCAACAAAGAGATAGCAAGCATAAAAAAAGACATAGAAACTATAAAACAGAATCATTCAGAAGTGAAAAATACAGTAACTGAAATGAAGAATGCACTAGAAGAAATCACCAGCAGACTAGAGGAAGCAGAGGATTAAATCAGCGATTTGGAAGATGAGGTAGCAGAAAACATGCAATCAGAACAGCAAAAAGAAAAAAAGAACCCCCCCCTTCAAAAAATGAGGAGAGTTTAAGAGACCTCTGGGACAACATCAAACATCATAGAGGTACCAGAAAAAGAAGAGAAGAAGCAAGGAATTGAAAACCTATTTGAAGCAATAATGACTGAAAACTTCCCTAACCTGCAAAGGAAATAAACATACAAGTCCAGGAAGTACAGAGAGTCCCAAACAGGATGAATCCAAATAGGCCCACATCTAGACACATTATAATTAAAATAGCAAGGGTTAACAAAGACAGAATCCTAAAAGCAGCAAGAGAACTTATAGCTGCAAGTACCTAGTAACTTAATAAGGGAGCTTCCATAAGATTGTCAGATAATTTCCCAACAGAAAGTTTGCAGGCCAGAAGGGATTGGCAGGAAATATTCAACACAATGAAAAAGCATGGACCCACAACCAAAAGTACTCTACCCAGCAAGGATATCACTTTGAATCACAGGATAAAGAGCTTCCCAGAGAAGAAAAAGCTGAAGGAGTTCATCATCACCAAACCAGTAGTACAAGGAATGTTAGAGGAACTTCTTTAAGATGAAAAAAAAATTAAAATATGAATAATAAAATGGAAATAGCTACATATTTATCAACAATTACTTTCAAATCAAAGGATTAAATGCTCCAATCAAAAACATAAGGTAGCTGAATGGATAAGAAAACAAGACCCTTACATATGCTGCCTACAAGAGACTCACTTCAGATTGAAAGACACATACAATGTCTTCAGAAAGACTGAAAGTAAAGGGATAAAAAAAAAATTCATGAATATGGAAATAAACAAACAAAAAACCAAAATAAAGCTGGGGTAGCAATACTTATACCAGACAAAGTAGACTTTAATACAAAGGCTATAGCAAGAGACAAAGAAGGATCCAGTAATCCCACTTCTGAGTATTTATCCAAAGAAACTCAAGGGAATGTATGCATCAATATGTTCCTTGCAGCATTATTTACAATGACCAATATATGGAGGCAGCCTGGGTATCCATCAGTGGATGAATGGATAAAGAGTATATGGTATATATATACAATGGAATATTGCTCAGCCATGGATGGGAGAGGGTTCTTGCCATCTGTGGACCTAGATGGTCCTGAAGGGTATTGTGCTGAGTGGAGTATGACAGAAAGACAGATGCAATGTAATTTTGCTTATATGTGTGTGGAATCTAAAGAACAAAATAAACAAGCAAAACAGAAACAAACTCATAGATACAGAGATTTGATGGTTGCCAGATGGGAGGGGCTGTGAGGGGCAGGGTAAAAAGTGGAAGAGATTAAGAAGCACATATTAGTTGTTACAAAGTAGTCATAGGAATGTAGGGTATCATGTAAGGAATACAGTCAATAATATTGTAATAACTATGTATGGTGTCAGATGGGTCCTAGATTTATGAGGGTAACAGAGGGGAGAGGAGTTGGGGGACAGGGTAAAAAAAGTGAAGGGATTAAGAAGTACAAATTGATAGTTACAAAATAGTCATGGGAATGTAAAGTAAAGCATAGGAAATACAGTCAATGATATGGTAATAACTCCAATAAGATGGTTACTAGACTAGTCAGGGGGATCACTTCTTAAACTACATAACTGTCTAACCACTATGCTGTACACCTGAAGTTAATACAAAATAACACTGAATGTCAACTTTAATTAAAATTTTTAAAAAGGGTCAAAGGGAATAAGAGGTTCAAATTTCCAGGTATAAAACAAGTAAGTCATTGGGGATGTTATGTAGAGCATGGGGAATATAGTCAAATATTGTGATAGCATGGTACAGTGTCAGATGGCTGCTGGACTTATCATGGTGATCACTTCTTTAAGTATATAAATATTGATTAACTATGGTATATACATGGAAGTGATATGTTGCATGTCAGCTATATTTTTTAATAAAAATCTTTTTAAAATAGTAATGGGGGATATAAACTATAACATAAAAAATATAGTCAATAATATTGTAATGACTAGATACAGTGTCAGATGAGTACTAGATTTATTGGGGTGATCACTTTGTAAGTTATATAAATGTCTAATCACTATGTTGTATACTGGAAACTAAATAATATGTCAACTGTAACTGAAAAATAAAATAATTTTAAAAATAAAAATAAAACAATTTTTAAAAAGCTGAGCAATGGTTTGTTTATATCTACCTTTTTGGTAATAATTATTGTACTTAACTTTTAAAATATATGATTATATGTTTCATTCTGCAGATTATTTCACTAAATAAATAAAAGAACATACTATATTCTCTTTAATTTTTCATGAATTACCACTAAAAGAAATACAGGCACTCTATCATTCCTTGGGGTATTATACAGCATGATTTTCTGTATTCTTTATACCAAGGAGATAATTATTTTTATTATTCTTTGTGACAATACAATATGAAGTCATAATCACTACAGTTGGGGGACTCTAAAATGTGTCCAAACAAAAAGGAACAAAAACAAGAATTTGATACACACAGCATTAGAGAAGAGGTTTTAAAACAATTTAAAATATTTCTGCTGTTGAAGATGGGGCATTAAGAGCAGAACTGCTTTACATAAAACTTGTTCTCATGTTTTGCTTTGATAATTAAAGAATGCTGAATTAAATAACAACAAAATGCCTGAAAATCTGAGTGAAACAATCACAAAAACTCAAATTGTCTCATAATAATTTTTCTAAATTTATTAAGAACCTGATGATTTTAATACAATCTTTGGTGTAAATTTTTAGAGATTGTACTTTAGATCATAGGCAGTTAAATCAATCTAAATTCTAATTTGTCCAGGATATGTGAAACATCCTGGCTTATTCATTAACTTTTTTGATATTTTAAAATAAGTCTGCACCCGTACAGTCATCATAGATTCCATAATATCATTTACCAATGCCTAGTATATATACTATCTCAGAGCGAGATCAGTGCAGTAGAAACATCATGCTGTTTTTTCTTAACCTGTTTAGACTAGTGGAGACACCCAGATGCAACCTGCCTAAGGCAATTTATTAGTGAGTCTTCCAGTTGGTGATTTCAGCAGCATTTTACAGATCAATTCAATTGGCACCAATAACAAAATGCTTGCGGTAGGGTGATTCCAGACTTGGTTAAGTTAGTGGCTGACTGCCATCATTGAGGACCTAGGTTCTCTTCATTCCTCTGCTGTGCTTTGCTCCTAACACTGGCTTTTGACCTCAGGTTTGCAGGACGGCTGCCACAGCCTCACGCTCTCCCTAAAGGCTCCCTTACATCCCTTTGTAAGACAGAAAAAGTCCACACTCAACTGTTCAGGGAGATAGACATGCCTATTCCTAAATCATTTGCTGGCAAGGAAAATGGAATTTCTATCATTAGCTTAGATTAATTAAGATTATCCTCCCTAGGGCTGGGGAAAGATCCAACCTTTTCCAAAGTATGCAGTCTCTTGATAGCTGAACAGATTCAAGGTTCTGTTCACAGAAAGATGAGTGGATGGAACGGCTGCAAGGTGGGTGGTCAACAGTGCTATATTGCGTCAGAGGAAGAGCCTGAAAGGAATTAGCTCCCAAAGCAAGGCTGTTGCCTGGTGGTAGGAGAATAAATGTTAAAGAATAACTGGGCAATACTATTCTTTTTTCTCTGATCTAGTATGGCAGTCTCAGTGCCTTTACACGGAAAGGTTAATGACTGTGATTATATCTCTTAAACGAGACAAGAAATTTGCTACATGGATGAGCCAGTGGTTCAGTGTTACATTTGTAACTAAAAAAAATTGGGGAGGAAACATAATTAAATCAATTAGGATACTTGCAGCTCCATTTACAAAAACTCTGTGACAGGCTTACCCTGTCACAGATGAATAGGAAAATTCATCTTTCATCATAGGAAGCCCAGAGGTGAGGCAGGCTCCAGGGCTGGTTAATTTAGCTTTTTCCATCTCTTGGCCCTGCCTTCCCTAGTGTTGGCTTCACCCTCAGGTTGGTGGCTGTAGTCATTCCAGGTGTCACAGCTAGTCAAGGCCAGGCCAAAGGGGGCAGAACAACCGCGGCACACTGGGAACCGGAAGACTTTCACCAGATGCCTCTCAGTATGCTTCCTCTCCTGTTTCCCTGGTGAGAGTTAGGTCAGGTGTGCATTCCTGAGTCCATCACTGCCTGGATGACTGACTTAATAAACATCTAATGAGAACTCTGATTGCAAGTTTGTTTTCATTGTGATTGGGATAATCACTATCCCCTTACCTCTACAATTTCAGTTAATTTAGATCAGAGGTAAGCAAATTAATCTGGCTCAATACATGTTTTTGTAAATAAAGTTTTATTGGAACACAGCCTTTTCCATTTCTTTATGTATTGCTAATGGCTGCTTTCATGCTACAATGACAGATTTGAATAGTTGTGACAGAAACCATATAGCTTGCAAAGCCTAAAATATTTTCTATCTGATTCTTTACAGAAAAAGTTTGCCCACTCTGATCTGCAGTACTTTTTTTTATTTGCTTTAAACTATCTTCTGAAAATGGCAGCTTTTAATTTTATTATTCTAGGAAGGAATGTGTGAAGATTAATTTTGTATGTCAACTTGACTGGCCACAGAGTGCCCAGATAAACATTTTTTCTGAGTATGTCTGTGAGGGTGTTTCCAGATGAGATTAACATTTGCATTGGTGGACTCAGTCAAGCCAATTGCCTTCCCCAATGTGGGTGGGTAACATCCAATCCATTCAGGGTCTGAATAGAACAAAAGGCAGAGGAAAGAGGAATTCACCCCTTTTTCCCTGTCTCACTGTTGAACTGGAACATCTCATCTCCTCTTCTCCTTCCCTCAGACCCAGACTGGGGTTTATAACATTAGCTCCCCTGGTTCTCAGGAATATGTATATTGGCTCTTTGGAGAATCTATTACAGAGCAAAACCTATGGACATCATGTCCATGTTTGTACGATTAGATATGTTCTACACATTTCCCTTGTGATTTTCCAAAAGTGAAGAAACCTAATCTATACATGAGATACCTATATAAAGTCACTGCCTTTCCCAACAGATTCATTGTGTTTATACAGTGTTCAGCCAGCAGTGTGCCGGACAGTTTGTACTGATTTACAAGAGCTAACTGCTGATGTTGCTTTCAAACTCTTGTCTTCAGTGACCTTAGTAGTGTGAAATTGACCACGGTGGGAGAAGTTACACCACAGAAAGTGGCAACATTACAAATAGAGGTCGTTGGGTTTTGGGTTTTTTTTCCCCCTGAAGATCTAGATGTTAAACATTTACCAGCCCACCATGGCTTCAGCAATTATTAGTACATTTTACATACCTATCTCTGTTATATAACCAAATGACAGAGCATGTCCATGTGTGGTCAGAGCATTTCAAGAGATCCTGGAAACACATGTAAGCCATTGTGGGCCTAAAATCAACGGAGGACCATTTGAAGGGTTTTAAGCAAGGGAGTGGTCAGGATGATATTTGCATTTTCAAAGGATCACTGGCTGCAGATGACACATGGATTGGGGAATGGGAAGAATAAACGGAACAGTCCTTTGGCTATTGCAGCAGTTCTGGTGGTAGATTATGGAGGCTTGGACAAGGGCATTAGCAGAGGAAATGGTATCTGGAACCACATCTGAACCAACTGGATTTCCCATGAAACACTTAAACTGCCTTCAAGAAGCGTATAATGTAATTGAAGAGGCAGCTCACAGGTATAAAAATCACAAAAACTGTGTATAATTAGGTAGTAAACTGAAAAGTTCAAACTCTGAGGGACATAGGAATAGAGAGCACGGAATGGGTCAGAACTCGAAGGGTTAAGATTTGAGAGAGAGGCCAGAGACAAGAGGTGGCAAGAGGGAGGACAGTGAGGGGAGGGGCCTACACAGCAGAGATGGCACATGGGGGATAAGAACCAATCTTGTTGGATATGCAAGGCAGGTATGCCAAATTATGAAAACTCAAGAAGACCAGCGTTTGAAAGACTCGGTGTAAGATTAAATGAGATTTAAATGATTTAATGAGCCATTGAAAATGGCTTCACACAGGAAGGATACAAGATGAAAGCAAGATTTAAAGAAGTTTAGTTTTACTAAACTCTTGTGGTTAATTAGACTGAGGAGGACTTGCTGCCTGTGTGGTGGTTGAGTGGGGACTGAACTTAGATGGTGGCCATTAGTAATGGAGATAAGGGACAATATTAGGAATATCCAACAGGTTGAAGACGATGAGTTTGCTTTAGACATACAATGAACTTGGAATGATGATGACTTCTCCAATAATAAACGTTCAGTAGGCAATAGAAACTGGATGGTTTTATTTGTATTCCTCTGCATTGTCTGCAATCCCATATTGCCTTTCTTTATTAGTGTTCCCCAAAGAAATGCTCATGATTTGTACAAAGGAAAAATTCTGCTTTCTAAAGAACCTGGCAAGACTTTGCAGAATGAAAGAATTTGGTACATTATCTTAACCTCGTATTAAATAATAATTTGACATAATAAAACTGAATTGCCCAAACAGTCAGATTTGTTTGTACTCTTTACCAGTTTTGATAAGTAATTACTGATTTTTAGGAAATGTGAAGTGTAAGGAGAACCCTACTTTCATGAGCTTGGTGAGATAAAACATAATTTACAGTATCCAGTCTCCATTAAATTTATATTATAATCTATAACAAAACAGCTTGAGGGTGTATTGTTCATTTTCATAGAGAAATTCACACACTCGTCTCTCATTTATAAATCTTCTCTATTTAATGACTCACCCTCCACTGTGCCTTTTCATCAGAGATGTAAGTAGTCTTTATCACTCCATTCTCCTACCTCTCAACTCACCTGAAATAAACTACCACCAAAATACCAATACAATATTTTGTAGAATAATCTCATATTTCAATGAGCCAAACACACTACAAGTGGCAAACACCACAAAAACAATGTCTTTGCTACAGAGATTAGCTTCAGAGAGGACAACTGCTGAAGGCATCTGCTAAGTGGGATTTTTAATTTATTGGAATGTGTTTTAACTTTATCAATAAAGTGCAATTGCTGTGTACCATCTGTTGAAGTTTTGAAACTGCCTTACATATGTAGAACAGGATTTAACAATCATATCCATTAAAATGGATAACTACTTTTTACTAACTTTTCTTCTTTCCATTTATTTTCCAAGGCTTTCAGAATCATTACAAGATAAATTGGCAAGAAAAAACACAATCTCAATGTCAAAGGAATAACTCAAGAACAACAACCAAACACCCCGATTAAAAAATGGGGAATAGACATTTCTCCAAAGAAGATGTACAAACAGCCAATAAACACATGAAAAGATGTTCATCATCACTAATCTTTAGGGAAATGCACATCAAAACCACAATGAGATACCACTTCATACTCATTAGGATAGCTATTACAAAACAGAAAAACAAACAAACAAAAAGAGTAAGTGTTGGCAAGGAAGTAGAGAAGTTGGCAACCTTGTGCACTGCTGGTGGGAATGTAAAATAGTGCAACTGCCATGGAAAACCATATGGCAGTTTCTCAAAAAATTAAAAATAGAATTACCATGTGATCCAGCAATTCCTCTTCTGGGCATACTCCTAAAAGAATTGAAACCAGGGACTCTAACAGACATTTCTATACCAATGTTCAGAGCGGCATTATTTACAATAGCTAAAAAGGTAGAAGTAACTAAAGTGTCCATTGATGGATGAACAAATCAGCAAAATGTGGTATATACATACAATGGAATATTATTCAGACTTAAAGAGAAAGGAAATTCTAGCACATGTTACAACAGAGATGAACCTTGAGGATATTATGCTAAATGAAATAACCTAGTCATAAAAGAACAAATTTGGATGAATGATTACACTGATGTGAGGTACCTAAAGTAGAGTAGTCAGATTCATAGGGACAGAAAGCAGATGATGGCTGCCAGTAAGTGGGGGAGTGGAGTGAGCAGTCATTATTTAATGGGTATGGAGTTTTAGTTTAGGAAGATGAAAACATTGCTGGAGATGGATGATGGTGATGTTTACACAACAGTAAGAATGCACTTAATGCCGCTGAACTGGACACTCAAAATGGTTCTATTTTACCAAAATAAAAAAAAAGAGTCAAAGAGACCCAGAGGAGAAGTCTGATGACTGGAAGAACCTAATTAATGGCTTAAACTTGATCCAAATTAGTTGAATTCTGCATCACTGTGTATGTTCACCTCACCAGAGCTTTCCTTCCAGTCAAGATTCAGATAGGGTGCAATTCCCCAAATGTGGAAGGGAGTTCAGATAATATATAAACAAACAAACAAAATGAAATAACAATAAGGGAAATAGTAAATAAACTATGTTTGAATAATACAAAGAAATATTAAGCAACAGTTAAAATACTTTTGATTAGTGCTTAATGAGAAAGACTGTGATACTTGATTTAAAATGATATACAAATGCATATGCAACATGAATTCCATTTATTTTTCATATACATATATATGAAAAATAATATATCTATGAGTATGTGTGGCTGGGCAAGGATTCTGGGCTCTTCTTCAGCCCTTTGTTTTTCTTCTCTCTATGCCTGGTCAGATGGGTAGCTAAAATCACACTGTGAGAATGATTCAACATTAGAGACAGAAATAGAAATGATTTCTGCTAGATATCCACACTGAAAGATCTGAAAGACCCAAGCCCAAGATCCTTAGTCACCTTTCTAGAATAAAGCAAGGGAAAAAAGGTTTCCCTGTTTTAAACACAAAATGGTTGCATGGAAAGTACATACTTGGAACAATTGACTCTGAGAAAGAAGACTACTTTCCTTGAGAAAGTAGTGACTACAATAAGATCTGAGTGACACAGAGGGGTTAACCTGGTAGAACAATGGGGGCTGTAGTAGGACTTTCCAGAGAAAGGAATCAGCTGTGGCCCAGAGCCAAGAACAAGTGTATGCCAGTTCTTTTCAAGAAACTACATGGTGTGCATGCAGTGTGATGAAGCCAGAAATATAAGTAGGGCCAAGCCAGTGGCCTTTTAAGTCGTCTTTTATAGGTCATCTTAAGATTGTGTGTCTTTTTTTCTCTAAAAGCAGGGAGAGCCACTGAATCGTTTTAGTGGGCTGGTGGGGGCATTGGGCAGTGTGACCTGATCAAATTGCTTAATGCAAAGATTACTCTGCCTGCAATGTCAAGTATAGATTGTTAAGGTTCAGAGTGGAAAGGACACCAGTTAAAAGATGGTGGTGACAAATTTGATATGGGTAGTGAAAAAGAATGAGAGGGAGGTAGGAAAGATAACATCTTGGTCTTTTGCTTGCACAGCTGGCTCGGTGTTGGTGTCATTACTGAGGCAGGGAACACATCATAAGATCATAGTTTAGTTTGGAATATGGTGATTTTTATGATCCACCCAGATCACAACTTTAGTTTAAGGTGATTTTTAGGTGCTTTAGAGACATACAAATGAAGATGGTAAATAGTTTCTAATCATTTTAGAGCTCAGAGGAGACATCATGTTTAGACTTATCTGTGGAGAGGTGGAAAAGGAATTCAAAGGCATATAAATGAGATCACCTAATGAGATTATAGGGTGAGGAAAAGAGGACTTGGGACTGAGTCAGAAGGAACTCGAATGTTTAAAGTCTAGGTCGGGAGTGGGGGGAGCCTTTAAACGAGAAGACAAGGATTCATCAGAGAAGTAGGAAATTAAAATAAAAAAGCAGAACAATGCTATGTCACAAAAGCCAAGGGAAGAAAGAGTGTCTCAGAAAAGAAAACAAAGTCCACCGTGCTGAATACTTCTGAGAAGTGAAGTGAGATGAAGACTGAAAAGAATTTAGCAACATGAGAGTCACTGGTGACTTGAGCAAGAGTTGTTTTGGTCAAGGGATGGAGATGGAAGTAACATTAGAATGGGCTGAAGGTTCAGTAGGTTTTGCAATGAGAAGGAAGAGACAAAGAAAGGGAATAGATGTCGACTGAATAAGGGAACAGAGCTTTTTGTTTATTTTCTAATTGGAGAATCTTGAGTATACTTAAAAGCAGAGGGGAAGGATCCAGCCATTTGAGGGAGAGTGTAGGTATACAGAGCAGGCATAATAGATAATGTAAGCGTTCTAAAAAGTGGGAGAAGGTGGGTTCCACACAAAAGTAAAGGAATTGGCCTCAGAAAGGGAAAAGAACACCTCTAGTGAAGTGACAGGGAGAGAGGATAGCATAGAACGCAGTAAAGGTAACAAATTTTAGTTTGGGAAGCTGAGAGTTCATGTCTTGTGGCTTCTATTTTCCAAGAATAACAGGCTAAGTTTTCGATTGGTTATGAAGAGGAAGATGGGAAGTATGATTGAAAGTTTGAGAAATGTGAAATTCATTTACAGTTGTTGCCAAGAATGGCAGAGAGGAAATTGACTGAGGAAATGTAGTAAGATTTCTAAACAGTGTTGTTGGAGTCCTGCTTGAAACCAGTGATTATACATGTAGGGAGGAACCAATCTTTCCTCTGTCTGGATGTTCTTCAACAACCTTAGGTTGCTTGGATATAAGCAAAGGAGAGAGGATTTCTGAGTTCATTCAGCATTGGCATTTTACCAGACGGGTGAGAGGAGAAAATAAAGGAGTAAGAAGGGGGTTTAGGATATTGATGAGAGTGTTATTGAAATAATCATGCATAAAATTCAAGCTGCAAAGGCAGGAAAATGAAAACGCCTGGTGGATTAGGAGAAAGTAAGAGGTCAATGGACGGGAAGTACCAAATTTACCCTCAAAAGTTAGAGAATGTGTATATCAAAATACTATAATTGAAACTGAAGTCCAAAATAATGTATTAAAAGATATATATGTAAAAGTTGATGTAATAGATAAAACAAAATTGGCACAATGTTTGTAACAGTTGAAGCTGGAGGATGGGTGAATACGGTTTCATTATATAAGAAGAACTTACAAAAAACAGAGACAGTGCAAGGAACAAAAGAAACTTCCCCTAAAATTATAATTAATATTTCCAGAGCACTATGAGATGATATTGCATCCATGAAATAAGAATGGGAACCAGAAAAAAAAAAGAAAAAAAAAACCAAAGGCTCTGTTATGAGGTCCAATATATGAATTATAAAAGTTTCAAAGAGGAGAACAGAGAAAGTGGAGAGGTAGGTAAACAACAAAGAAATAATTCAATAAAATTTCCCAGAATGGATGCACATAAATTAAAAAGCCAAAATATCATGAAGCACAATGAAGGAAGACCCACACCAAGGCACATGTTGGGAAATTTTGATATACTGGAAACAAAGAGAAGATCCATTGATCTAACCATCTTTTCTCAATCCTTTAGCTTCTTCGTATCCTCTCTTCTCTCAGCTTAAACTATTTAATTAATTCCTTGGATAGAACCTCCATATCTTTGCCCCTCTCACGCTTTCTCATTTGTTCTGAGCAAAATCATAACCTTGGTTAATTTAAATTTTCCTTCCACTCCATTTCTGCAGTAGTGTAGCTGAAAATAAAGATGGGAAAACAAACAGTTGTGTTGACTGGTGTCATTTCAGATTCATGATCATTAAACTCAAGTGGGCCCTTACTGCTGCCCAGTCATCAGACGATATTACCCTCATGCATTTACTTTCCCACTTTCCTAGATAATTATTTCATACTTGCATCTCTCTCCTCCATCCTCCAACACCTCCTCATCCACCCATTCTCAGTTGTTGCCCTTGCTTTCTATATTGCTGAATAAACTAAAAGAATTTCCACAAGCCTGACCCACCACACCAAAGCACCCTCCTAAATCTGTGCTCACATATTCTGCATTCTCTCCTATTACTGGGAATGAACTAGCCAAGCGCCCCCTAAGTCTATCCCTTTTGCTTCAGCACTAGATCCGATCCTTTTTAGGAACAGTTTCAGTTATTCTCTACCACACTTTCAAGTTTTCCCCTTTAAGCTGTAGTATTCCCCACAGCACACAACCTACCGTTATTTCTCACACCTTTTAAAAGAAACTCTTTGGACTCCATACCCTCCTCTAGCTACCACCCCATTGGTCTTCTTTCCTTTATAATAAAACTCTGAAAAGTTGTCTGTAAATTTTCTTTCATGCTCACTTGAGCTAAATGGATTTACCCCCAACACGCCACCAGGATCATTAATTAACAATTGCTACCATGTTGCTAAATACAACGGTCAATTCTCATCTTCTCACATGGAAATACCTGATATAGTTGATCACTCTTTCTTCCTTGATATATACTTTTGTTACTTATCTTTTAGAACATCATACTCTCCTAGTTGTAATTCTACTCCCCTGACTGCCTATGCGTATCTGTTGCTGGTTTTTTTCTCATGACTATGACCTCCAAATGTTGGAGGGCTCCAAATCACAGGGCCCTTGGACCTCTTCTCTTTTCTAGCTACACTCACTTTTTGGTTTTCTCAACTGGCGTCCTGATTTTAGATGCTACTTATTGCTGACCACTCCGAAATTTTTATCTCTAGCCTTGACTCCATATCAGTATATCCAACTGCCTTCTTAAGATATCTGCATAAATTACTAACAAGTTTCTCTAATTTAACACATCTAAACCTAAGCTCTTAATCTGCATGTTAAAACTGTTCCACTTCTAATCTTTCCTATATATGTTAATGGAAAACCCATACTTTTCAGTTGCATAAGCCAAATGATATGTATACCTGGTACATAAACATAATCTATAGGCTCTACTTTCCACAAGTCCACATTCAATTATTTCTTACCTCTTCCATGTACACTATGGTCCAAGCCACCAACATCTCTTGTCACCATAATCTCTTGCCTAGATTTTAAAATAGCTTCCTAAATGGCCTCCGTGCCTCTGCCCTTGCCTCCCTTAAGTCTATTGTCTAAACAACAATCAAACTGATAATATTACAACAAAAGTCAGATCATGTGTCTCTTCTTCCCCAAAACTGCAGTGACTTTCCAACTCCATCAGAGTGAAAGCAAAATCATAACTGTGATCTTTAAGACCCTTCACAATTTGGTTCCTTTATCTCTCTCCTAACTCACCTCCTACAATTCTCCCACTCAATCGCTCCACCCCACCACACTGGCCTCCTTTCTGTCCCTTCAATGAGCCAGGCACTATTCTGCTGTATGAGGAAGGGTTTGATCAAAAAAGAACCACTGGAATATGCGATGTATTTTAGGAATTTGACTTTATGCATTATAGGTCCCCGGATAAACATTTACAAATGTTTGTTGCTTCTGGTGCAAGTTCTGCAGTCAGCAGGGCAGGAAATTGGGAAGAAAATACAGACATAAAGTGGGGAAGACTAAGTACAATATAGACCCTTGAGAAGGATCTGGAATCAATGAGGTAGTGGAACCCATTCATCTGTCTTCAGAAGCTGAGCTGTCTCTCACCACTTCCACATTCCACCTTCAATGCTATAAGTGACCTGCAGAAATAAATGCTCTTTCTCATATAGCTAAACATGCACCTGGCCTAGAAATTGGATAAATTGAAGGATATCCAGCAGGAGTTGGAAAAACTACGGTCTTGGTTGTTGCCCCGTGTCAACAAAGGTGAGCCAACAGATCTGTGACAACTGCATGAGCTGCAAAGCACCTAACCCTACAACAACTTTCTGAGAATAAAAATGGCTGCTGAGAAAAAGATCCAAAATGGCACAGTAGATAAGCACTGTGCCTGCTTCCTTCTGTGAATGCATTACCACATAATAGACACTCAATAAATATTTGTGGATAACTTAATGAATCTTAAAAGCCTTAGGATAAAAATAAATAAATAATATACAAGTGACCAGGAATTAGAATAGTATTGCATTTAAAAAATTCAATGGAAGAATTGTTTTAAAATTCTGAGGGTAAATAATATCTAAATTAGAAGTGCATAGATAAACTCTCAACAAATTGTCATGGTAGTGGGCCGGCCCAGTGGCTCAGGCGGTTGGAGCTCCATGCTCCTAACTCCGAAGGCTGCCGGTTCGATTCCCACATGGGCCAGTGGGCTGTCAACCACAAGGTTGCCAGTTCAATTCCTCGAGTCCCGCGAGGGATGGTGGGCAGCGCCCCCTGCAACTAAAGATTGAACATGGCACCTTGCGCTGAGCTGCCACTGAGCTCCCAGATGGCTCAGTTTGTTGGAGCATGTCCTTTCAACCACAAGGTTGCCGGTTCGACTTCCGCAAGGGATGGTGGGCTGCGCCCCCTGCAACTAGCAATGGCAAATGGACATGGAGCTGAGCTGCGCCCTCCACAACTAAGACTGAAAGGACAACAACTTGAAGCTGAACAGCACCCTCCACAACTAAGATTGAAAGGACAACAGCTTGACTTGGAAAAAAGTCCTGGAAGTACATACTGTTGCCCAATAAAGTCCTGTTCCCCTTCCCCAATAAAAAAAAATCTTAAAAAAAAAAATTGTCACGGTTGAATAAAGATAGTTTAGATATAAAAGGTTCTTAATAATTTACCTGTCATATATCTTTTCTCAGAAAGTTACTGGAGAATGTACTCCTTTCAAACAAAAACAAACTAAGAAAGAGGGAAACTCAGGATAATAATGGAGAACCAGGACAACAATCTGTGCTGTCCCAGACAGCAGTAGTCCAGATGGAAGCAGGAGAGTGGAAGACTTCAGAAAAGATGTCTCCAAGAAAGAGATGAAATTCATAAAATAACCTGTTGTGTTAGGAGAACTCGTAGTATTTATATAGACACTAGGGAAACCATCCAATGAGGTGGTTATAACACAAAGGAAAACAGAAAGTGGTCCAATAAAGGAGAATGTTATCACAGTATACTACATGGTTTGGATTAAATAATATCTACATCAGCATTAAATGTGAGTCCTTGATGAGAGATCAAATCCAAAATTACAGTATATTTGCAAGATGAAAAAGGTGTGTGTGTGTGTGTGTGTCCCTGCATAAAGATGACGCATGGGTTGAGAGTATAAGGAGCTAAATACTTTTCTTTCATAACAGTGTGTCAATAGATAACACATAAACCAGTATGAACATGGCTTAATAAACTTTGTATAACTATTTAAAGTTATAAACGTATATGTAACTTTGACAAATTTTAATAAATTTTGGTGTTACTCAGATTTGAAATGACTAAGCTGAAAGTAATAATGTTTAACATCAGATGTAAAACTAATTGTATGAGTACCAATGGAAAATATGGAAATTTCCAGTGGACTATCTATGGTGAAAAATTGGAAGAGATGGATATCAGGGAAATAATGTTTGAGTTTTAAAGAAATACATATCACTTCTATAATCACAAAAGCATAAAGATTTTTAAATGAGTTTCTAAACTGTATAATTATTTAATTATTCATAGTGATTACTTGTGATAAAAGCCCATTTGCTAATTAGAAAAAGATTTTTAGGTGCCTGAATGCTAAAGACTAACTTTTTTCTAGAAATATAATTTTTCTCCTCCTCTCTTGATGTACTTAATATTAAATCTGGATTCTTACAGCCTGCTCATCTGGAAAGAGTGAAACATATTCCTTAGTGTGAAATATGTGCACAATATTATTTAAATGAGGCTACATGATGTGGCAGAAAGAGTACAAACGATGAAGCCAAATACATTAGTACATTATGTACAAAGCTTGAATAGAACATTAAAATAAATGATTTGGGTTTTTTTAAAGGCACACTGTAGCACTCAAATTTTCTTATGAGCCTTCTTATGTGTCCTATGTTTACATATGTGATTTTAAATGCAAAATAAATATAATCAAATAAGTAAATTTTTTATTTTTTTTAAGTACTCTAATACTTGCAAGACTCTGCACTAGTTTTTATGGGTTATTTAAAGAAAAAAATATTCCTGCTCTCAAATTACTTAGTCTAGATAGGAAATATGGCTGAGATGGCAAATTGTTTACCCAAATCTAGAACTATGGGAGTGATAATTTGCCCTGCTACAAAAGCGTATTTCTAGTAGAGATCCAAGATGGCAAAGTAGATAAACACTGGGCCTGCATCCTTCCATGAACAGATTAAAATTATAACTAAATAATAGAACAGTCAACCTAGAGAACGATCTGAAGTTTAGCCGAACAGAAGTTCTACGACTAAAAATATAAAGAAGCCACGTCCAGACTGGTAGGAGCAGAGGAGATGTGGAAGAGGCCCCAATTCTCCATCTGCCACTTGAAAATCAGGAGGGATATCTCAGCTGTGGATGTTCCCCCCGGAGGAGCGAGGGACCCCGGCCCCCTCACACCAGGCTCCCCAGCCCAGAGTACTGGTGCCAGGAAGAGGAGCCCCCACAATATATGGCGGTGAGAAAGAGTGAGCATTCCACTGTCCGGGGGGGACGGAAGGCTGCGGCAAACCCAGACATGCTGTGAAATGGCCGGCGCACAGACTTACTCGCTTGCAGGCACTCACCTTGGGCTCCAGCGTAGGGACAATGACTCGGGAGGCATCGAAGACATTCAGGGCTTGTGGGCAGACTGAGGTATGTGGCCTCTGACAGAGGACAGTTGGCATCATCCAAGTGTGAGGCCTTCCTCCGTGCAGCCAGGAGGCGGGCGCCATATTTCCTGTGTTGAGCCCACCCCCCCACGTCCTAATCTGAATCTGGTTGGTCTGATTAGCCCTGCTGCTCCACCTTGCTGACTCATTAGGGCCCCACCTGACCCAACTCCCACACCGCTGGAGGCACTTTCTTCCCTAGCAGCTAGCCCAACCCACATTGCACTCTTTCTTGAAAAACTATCAGAGTTTGGCAGGCCCCTGGTGGGCGGTGAGTAGCCTAGGTGTGCTCTGAGACTTCTGCTGAGTAGCTCCAGGCTCAGCACCAAATCAGAATTTACATTAACCTGGTGACCACAACTTTTCCCACTCTATTGACTTCCTGAGACCTTTGCATACCACAAGGTTCTATCAGAGGTTCAACCTGAAGGGAGCAGGCAGGTGGCTGCAGGCCTTGGGGTGTCCAGGCCCAGTACTGGTGACAGCCATCCTCGGTTAACACCATGGCCTTTCCCACATCCTCCAGGTTTAGCACAGGTAGCGAACAACTGTGGATTGTTTGGTAGCTCTTACCAGGTAGTCCCTGAACAGTCACAGGCAGTGGTTGACCTGGGCCTGCACTGAAGCCCTTCCCAAGCAGCCTCAGAACCAACACACTGGGAGGGTGCTTTCAGACGACAGCAGAACATCACCCAATTAGCCCCACAATGAGCACACACAAAGGGCACCAGAGCCTGCTGGGGCGAATCCCACTTAGTGGGGTTTAAAAAGGGGGGAGGAGGGAAAGTGAAGGTGAATAAGAGGTCCAAATTTCTAGGTATAAAACAAATTAGTCATGCAGATGTAATGTACAGCATGGGGAATATAGTCAATAATATTGTGATAGCATAGTATGGTGTCAGATGGCTGCTGGACTTATGTGATTACCTCTTTAGGTACATAAATGTTGAATAACTATGGTGTACCCCTGAAACTAACATAATGTTATCTATATTTTTATTTTTTTAAAAGATTTTATTGGGGAAGGGGAACAGTACTTTATTGGAGAATAGTGTGTACTTCCAGGATTTTTTCCAAGTCAAGTTGTTGTACTTTCAATCATAGTTGTGGAGGGCGCAGTTCAGCTCCAGGTCCAGTTGCCGTTGTTAGTTGCAGGGGGCGCTGCCCACCATCCCTTGTGGGACTTGAGGAATTGATATAGTCAAATGAAAAGTTTAAGAATAATATAAAAATATCATTACAGTTTAATAAAAGAATAAATGGCACATAGTATAAAATTCATTGAAAGGCACAACTAAAGCATGGCAAGACAGTATATAGTGAGTGATAAAGTGTTGAGTTTGGATTCTGAAAATACATACAGAAATTTTATGTAAGACAAAGGAGTCACCTCAAATTAGGGAAAAAGTGAAGTTTATAATAAATGAGGTTGAAACAACTGCATAACTATTCAGAAAAATATAAAATTGGATTCATGTACCACGATAAATTGCAAATGGATCAGAAATATAAATGTTAAAAAAAAAAATAAAAGCACAAAATAATAGAACAAAACATGGACGAATTCCTTCATAACTCAGCAATGAATAAAGCCTTTATAAACATCACTAAAAACCCAGGCATAATAACAAAAAAGACTGACAAATTTGATGACACAAATTTTTTTTAACTTTTGCACACCAAAAATGAACTCATAAGCAATATTTAAAAGACAAATGAACAGCTGGGGAAAATATTTTAAATTTATATTATTTAAAAGAGAGATCTCCCCAACAATAAAACAGCTCCTGAAAATCAATTTTAAATAGAACAATAACCCAATAGAAAAATGGGCAAAAATCATAGCCCAGTAGTTTACACAAAAAGGCCCTTAAACATATGTAAAAATGTGCAATCTCACCCTGATAAAAGAATATAATTGTAAAGCATACTGAAAAACCATTTTCACCTAACAAATTGGCTTATATTCAAGAATTGACAACACTGTTGAAGAGGTTGGAAGAACCAGGCACTCTCATCCTTTGTTAATGGAGATACAATTTGGTACAACGTTATAGAGAGGATTGTGGCAATAGGACAAAACTACAGATACTTTTACCCTGTGATTCAACAATCCCACTTCTAAGAAAATAATGTAATGTTATGCCTGTCATTTTATACTACATTTTTATATGTATTTTCAGAGCCCAGAATCAACACTCAGGCACTACACTGGTATGTGGCCTCTTCATATATAGCTTTCTTTGCGTCATTCAGTGAATTGTATGTATCATGTTCCATTTCTTCTTTTGTTAAACAGTAATTTTATTTACATGTTATTCTGTAATATACCTGTAGATATCTAAAGTGACATATGCAGCATGACATAGAACAGTAAAAGATTATTAAAACACACAAACAAATAAAAGCAATAAAACATTGATCGAATGAAACTAAGGTACATGTCCATAATGGAAACTGTGGAACTTTCTCAAGGTGGAGTACTATAAAACCACTTAAGAAAAGAATGTTGATATGGGAAAATTCCAGGATATAATGTTATGCTGAAAAATGAAGGTAATGGACAGTGTATATAGTATACTATTTTTTATACTATTTTTTATCTCTCCTCTCCTCTCCTCCCTTCCCTTCCCCTCCCCCTCCCCCTCCCCCTCCCTCCCTCCTCTCTCTCTCTCTCTTTTCTCTCTCTCTCTCTTTCTCTCTCTCTCTCTCTCTCTCTCTCTCTCTCTCTCTCTCTCTCTCTCTCTCTCTCTCTCTCTCTCGACAGAAACATACAGATGAAGGATAAACCGGGAGCTAATTTTTAAAAATGGTATCTACTGGGGAATATGAAAAAGGAGTAACATTTTCCTGAATATTATTTGGTTTAAAGTTTTAAATTTAGGACCTTGCTTTATTTTAAAGTTTTAACTATCAAATCATATAAATGTTTTATATACAGTTGACCCCTGAAAAAGACGGGGGTCAGGGGTGTCAACCGCCCCTCCCCCCAAGTCGAAAACGCCCTGTAACTTAAGTGGGCCCAGGGCATATGCACATTCCCACTGGTCAGATGACCCTTGAACACCGCAGGTTTGGACTGGACCAGGTCAGGTGAAAAAAATCCCATGTATAAGTGGTCCCGTGCAGTTCGAATCCCCATTGTTGAAGGGTCAGCTGTATTCGAAAATAAATTTAAAATAATCCCTAAAATTGGAAGTAGCTGAAATAAATCTAACCATACATCATTGGTAACATAACCACACATAAAAAAAAAAAAAGCATTATTTCAAGTAATTTTAGAACACAGTAGTTGCACACACTTAGTGGGACTAACAAGAACTGCAAGAAAAATCTCAAACTTTGTCAAGTTTACTATTAGTGGTAATGCTGATGTTATGAATTTGAAGTCATTTAATGTATATTATAATTTGAATAATTATGTTTATATTGTTAGATGGATGTTCAGTATAAATTTAAAATCAAATAATTGGAAAATGAATTCCAGTATCTATATAAATGTATGACTTCCTGTTTGATATGGAAATAATTTCAAACTTAAAGAAAAGTTGGAAGAATAGTACAAAAAAATCATTTCACCTTTTTCCTAGGTTCACTTATTATTAACATTTTACTCCAATTGCTTTTATCATTTGTTCTATTTATCTACCCATAAACAGCGTAATTTTCCTGAAACGGGTGTATAAATCTTCATTGAGTATGTATTTTTAAGAATAAGAATACTTTCTTTCACATAGTTACCAACTTCAGTAAACTTAACATTGATTCAATACTACTACCTAATCTTCCATCCATATTCTAATTTTGTCAATTGACTCAGTACTGCCCTTTATAGAAGTTTTTCTCCTCCAGTTCGCGGTCCAGTCTAGGATCAGGAATTACAGTTAATTGTTATGTCTCTTCATTCTCCTTTAGTCTGGAACATTTTCTCAGTCTTTGACATTTTTTGAAGAATTTAAAAATAGATTATTCGTCATTTTGAGTTTGTCTGATGGTTCCTTGTGATTAGGTTGGGGTTCTACGTTGCTAACTAGAATACTAGCTAAGTGACGTGTGTCCTTCCCAGAGTATCACATTGGTGATGTTAATTTTGATCACTTGCTGAGGATGTGTTTGATCTATCTACTGTACTGTCGTCGTCGTCATCATCATCGTCATCAGATTTAAAAAAGAACATGTATCCTGGCTCTGGCCACAGGATCTAGTCCATGACGTTCCAGGGGCAATAACCACCTCTACCGCCCAAATTAGGTGTCTGAACGCTACAAGATACCAGAGATTCTTGGGGAAAATGGCTGTTCTCCCATCTAGAGTAGAGAATTTACAAGATGAGCTAGGGGTATCTTATTGTGCCACAAAGCAAAGACGTTCTCAGTATCTAATTGAGTCATGTCAAAAGACTCTGGCGCCAGCTTGAAGGAGATCCCTGTAGCCAAAGGTAGGACAATTCGGGCATGAAAAAGAAAAGATGATCATAATTGGCTGGTATACATTGACTATGTAAAAATCTATGAATCCGTAATACTCCCTACACCATACTACTCCCTACACCAAGGACAGGCCGAGCTGGGTTCTTTGATTCCAATGTGCTTTGTGCCCTTTTTCTGAACAGTGAGCATGTTTTGCTGCATCTGACAGAACTCAGCTTCCGAGATCCAGCTCAGATGCCACTCCCTCTAAGAAACCTTCCCCCAAACCTCTATGTAATTCATTGTTTTTCCACATTTCAGCAGAACTCATTGTACATGCCTCCTACTGTACTGCAATGGCTAGTTTAACCGTAGTTTTCTTTCTAGACTAAGTTTATATATATAGGAACTGTCTGGGTGTCGTCTATTTCCAGTGCCTCGCACATACTTATACACCGTTTTATAGATTATATAATATCATGTGTTTTGAATAAATGGATCAATTTCAATAGTATTCCCTGTTTCTTCTTCATCACACAATACAGATTTGTCTATATTTTAGAAAATTTTGAAGGCAGTTCAAATAGCTGGCTATTTTAGTCAGTATGCCACATATTTATCACACTAGGTATTTAAAAAAGATTTTTTCCCTCACCTATCAGCCATTGCTTTGCCTCTGAGTAGACTCCAATTATGTCGCACCATCTTTTCCTGATTCTTATTAAACAATAGCTTCCTACAATATTTTTACTTATTCCAGTCTGTTTTCTCCTCCTAAAGATCTTTCTGCATACATAAATCTACTGATAACGTAGGATGGGAAGTGTTAAAATCAAAATTTGTTAGTAACTCATGGCTTGACTTAGTTGTAATCTTTTTAAAAATAGTAGTTTGAAGTACATTTTCTTTTAAAGTCGGTTTCTTCCAACATCTGCAACACACCAGTGGTCACCTATGTAGCATGTTGCCCAGTAGGTTGTCTGTATCAAACCTCCCTCAGGCAGTCTCTCATTAGGTGTGGAGTATTCCATGCACGTGTGCATACTTCCAGCCTTGTGTCTTTGTGAAGTTTTAAGTATTAGCAATTCTGATGGTAGACATGATGTAAGCCATCTGTCAAAGGCATGTGCAAACCCACTAAAATGCTTCCGGAAAGTCCTCTGTCATACACAGTGAATGGATTCTCATTTAGGCCAGGGGCAGGTGAGCGCGGATAGGCGCGGTCAGCGCAGCCGCTTATCGCGGGTCTGTGCGTGAGAGGAATCTCCCAGGCTTCCTCGTGGAGCAGAATTCACCGGCCGAGGCGCAAGTGGAAAAAGTTCAGAACCGCGGCACCGCAGCTCCGGGAGAGCTGCGCGGCGCGGTAGCGGGTCGCTGGCCGCGGTGCTGAACGCTCTCCCGAGCTGCCCCCAGGTTGACCGTCCGGTGGCCAGGAGGGTTGGAGCGCTCGCCGGCAGCCGCCAGTCTCACGTATTCGGTCGTCGACTACTGGTTCCGGGCAGGGTACGCACAGGATACATGCAGGGGAGTCACCTGGCGAGTATACGGACGACCTCCGACCAATTCCCAGCAGGCGCAGCTCCTGCCACTCAACAGAAAGCCAATAACAGCAACGCGGCCTATATTTATTTATTGAGTGCTCACTCTATCCCCGACCCTTGACAACCACTCCCACTGGTCCTCACAACATCGTTGAAATTTAAAGCAAGAAGGTTGATAACCTTGCCCAAATGAACACAGCTACCGAATGGGTGATCTCCCTCAATCATGCCTCAAAAAATGTTTACTGTGCACCCTCGACGTGCCAGCCTAACAGCCTCTGCTCCTCCTCCTCTGCGGCTCCACCCTCCTCCCACCACGCTCCTTGCCTTGTGCCACTCCTTCCTTTCTCCGTCCAGGTTTGCATCGGAAAAAGTAATCTACACAGCTCACCCCTACCACCGCGGCGCTGGGGCTGTACAAAGGGCTGGGGTTCAGAGCAGAGTTAGGTACACATTTTGCCTTTTCGGGCTCAAAAGTCAAAATTGGTGGGAGATCCGAGTCAAGTCCCAGACTCCCCAATTGCTGTGTGACCTTGAACAAGTGGCCACAAGTCTCTGAATCTGTTTCTCCTCCCAACACATTGATAGGTAATACCGTTAAGACCGCGTGCAGCTCTTCCCAGATGTGCACCACTCTCCTCTCCCGTCAAAACACAAACACTAGGTCTCTCTTTTTTTTTTTACTTCGTACCCCCCATTTCCAAGCCCGGTTGGGCACGCTCGCTTCTTCTCCCCACCAGGTCCATAGCCAACTCTACCCCTTGTTGAGAAAAAACTCAGGTCCCATCAACTGAAGGCGTTCTCCTCGCCTCCCCCACCGTCCCCGCCCCCACCCGGGTGTGACCTGCGCTTCTGGGCCACACAAGCCAGTCAGCGTCCAACGCTGGGGAGAGAGAGCTCCACGCGCTCCCGCTTCTCAGTGCCGGGTGTTCGTGGTCCCCATGAGTCGGGACGCTTTGGGAAGAGCAAGATGCTGCTGGAGTGAGAACGCGAAGGTGAGGCACGGCAGCTTCGGTGACAGGTACGTGTGTAGGGGCTGCCTAGAGGCTGGGTTGGGAAGGAGACTTTGGGGGAGAGGATGAGGGGAAGGGGGGATTCCAGAAAAAGCGGTGGATCACTCTGTTGTTCTCACCGTGTGTGTGTGTGTGTGTGTGTGTGTGTCCCTGCTTTCCTCTCTCCCCTCCCCAGTCTCTCAATGTCACCTTCTACCTCGGCTTCTGCTTCTCACTTCCCTCTTTCCTCTCCAAGCATCTTCCCTACGCACCCGCGCCCGCTCCTCCCTCGCACTCTCTCGGCGCCTAAGGAGACCATCTCGGGGACCAGCCCTGTCCATCTTTCAGCGCGATCGCATCACAGAGCTAGTTAAGTTGAACCTGCAGCATGTGGAACGCGACGCCGAGTGACGAGCCAGGGCTCAACCTCACGCTGCCGGACCTGGACTGGGACGCTCCCGCCGACAACGACTCTCTGGTGGACGAGCTGCTGCCTCTCTTTCCTGCGCCGCTGCTGGCGGGCGTCACCGCCACCTGCGTGGCGCTCTTCGTGGTGGGCATCGCGGGCAACCTGCTCACCATGCTAGTGGTGTCGCGTTTCCGCGAACTGCGCACCACCACAAACCTCTATCTATCCAGCATGGCCTTCTCCGACCTCCTCATCTTCCTCTGCATGCCCCTGGACCTCGTCCGCCTCTGGCAGTACCGGCCCTGGAACTTCGGCGACCTGCTCTGCAAACTCTTCCAGTTCGTCAGCGAGAGTTGCACCTACGCCACGGTGCTCTCCATCACCGCACTGAGCGTCGAGCGCTACTTCGCCATCTGCTTCCCGCTGCGGGCCAAGGTGGTGGTCACCAAAGGCCGGGTGAAGCTGGTTATCCTGGTCATCTGGGCGGTGGCCTTCTGCAGCGCCGGGCCCATCTTCGTGCTGGTCGGCGTGGAGCACGAGAACGGCACTGACCCTCGGGACACCAACGAGTGCCGCGCCACCGAGTTCGCCGTGCGCTCCGGACTGCTCACCGTCATGGTGTGGGTGTCCAGCGTCTTTTTCTTCCTGCCTGTCTTCTGCCTCACTGTGCTCTACAGCCTAATCGGCAGGAAGCTGTGGCGCAGGAAACGCGGCGAGGCGGCGGTGGGCGCCTCGCTCAGAGACCAGAACCACAAACAAACCGTCAAAATGCTGGGTGGGTCTCCGCGCGCCCTCGAGCTTTAGCTCCCCGGTGCCCTCCTCTCCCCATGCATTTCCACCTTCTCCCTGAGTCTCTACCTCTCTTTCCTGTTTCTCTCGGTCTCTGTCTCTCTGTACATCTGTCTCTCAATCATTCTCTCCTGTTTCTGTCTTGAGGTCTCCCTTTGGTCTCCAAGTTCTCTGTCCTGTGCGCGTCCCTGTCCTCTAGTTTCTTTCTTTCTTTCTTTTTTCTTTTTACTTTTTTTGCTTTCTTGTTTATCTATCTGTTTCTCTCCCTCCTCCCTCCCTTCCCGCCCCCCCCCCCCCCCCCCCCCCGTCTCTCACACCCCCAACTTAGTCACAGTCTTGACTCTCTCTTTTGGTGTCTGTCTCTTTGTGTCTCTTTCTTCCTATCTTGCCTTTCTCTCTTTCATGGAAAAAAGCCCGGCTTGTGTATTTCCCTAAAATGAATTTTATGTCAGCCCAGAAACTTTGCTTCAAAACTGGAATATTTCATAAAAATTTATTGTGGTCTTTACATGTTAAAGGTGAGGTTAAGCTTCCTGCCTCAAGTAGAATTTGTGGATAGCTAAGTTACACTAAGAAAAGCAAGCATTACATCTAGAAAGTATTCCGTGGTAAATTTTACCAAAAACATGATCAATTTGGATAATTCTGCCAGAAATGAGTTATTTTTCTTCCACTGTTGTGATTTGCTTTATGCCCTGCATTTTTTCAAATAATTGAATCAATTCTGTTTGTACAGTTGCTGCTGTTTGTACAGCTTTACGAGGAAGTCAGTGACAAATCAATGCTGGAGTCTCCATTTGTTTTCATGATTACGTATCTCTCCAGGTAGAAAAGACTAACACAATCTAGGATAAGGTAGGATAGGCATGCTTCCAGCATGAGAGAGGGAGACTTTGGGGAAGCTGACAAGACTTACCGTCTCCCCCAAATGGCCCTTCAGAGAACATTTGGGTGCAGTGTCATGACTAGAGTGTCCTGAATATGTACTGCATGAATTCAACTTCTTTAAGTATTCGTTCGTGTTTGGTACAAGTGAAACAATACAAGCAAAATTTTAACTCTACTTGCTTTTTCAAAAAGAAAGTCTGTGCTTTTTGTTATTTGGATATTATAGTCAACATTGTATGCTTATTTGCATATTTAATGCTCTTAGAAAGCATTCCAAGATGATTTTGTATTTGTAATTTTACAATTTCTAGAATTCTGTATATTAAAGTGATAGTTTATTCAAGGAGTGCCAAAATTTTTCAATTTTTAGACCAGTGATTCTCACAATATGATTCATAGAGTGTAAACCTTCAGAGAACTCTAATAATCACGTGGCTACTGTGGCAGTCAGTTGCTACTATGCAACTTAGTTTTGAAAATAAGTTTAATAATTTCGCCTAACTTTATTTTTAAGCCATTAATTATCCTCATTAGTGCCTTAACATTACTATTAATTTTCTTTTGCTTTGACAGTTTGAAGGGCATCACTAAAGTAGTACAAGGACTAAAATATTTTCTGTTATTTTTCCTCTGATTTCTGAATTTTAAAAACTGAATCTAGAATTTCAGAAGTCTTGAAAAAAATTACTTCACGTGCACGCAATGAAGGCTTAGATAGATGATAATTAATTTTAGTTGTTTTTATACTTTACTGTGTCCATTGTAAGTGGCAAAGATCATCCACCTCATTGTCTCAATCCTGCTTGCATATTCAATCCTCTGTGAAATTTTAAAAAGGAAAAAAGAAAAGAGAAAAGCAGGTGTCCTGGTTTCCTTCCTAGAGATTTTAGTTTAGTGAATTTATATCACATTCAAGGAATCTGTACCCCAGGGAATGCTGACACCTAGCTATGGTTGAGTATAACCACTTTATCTCATATGTGTTTGGTTGTGTCTAACACATGCTATAAAACAGTAGACAATTGTGAATAAATGGCCTAGTCACTTGAGTCAATATGTCAATCCAATCTCAAAATAAGTCAAATAGTTATTAAATAGAAATGACTGGAAGCTCAGTAAAAATGGTTGAACTGTTGATCCAGACAGACTCAATCTTGGTGAAAATGTAGGAATGGAAAAGAGCAGAACATAATGTTTCTCTGAAGTGACTGGTCACACCACACATAATCAAAACAAAACTGCATCTCCAAATAGAATGTGATTTGCTATGACATTCCTTGAACTGATGCTCTCTCTCCCATTGTTCTTTCAGCTGTAGTGGTGTTTGCTTTCATCCTCTGCTGGCTGCCTTTCCACGTTGGGCGATACTTATTTTCCAAGTCCTTCGAGCCTGGCTCCCTGGAGATTGCTCAGATCAGCCAATACTGCAACCTCGTGTCCTTCGTCCTCTTCTACCTCAGTGCTGCCATCAACCCTATTCTGTACAACATCATGTCCAAGAAGTACCGGGTGGCGGTGTTCAAACTTCTGGGATTTGAACCCTTCCCCCAGAGGAAGCTCTCCACTCTGAAGGATGAAAGTTCTCGGGCCTGGACAGAATCTAGCATTAATACATGACCAAGCACATTGCTGAGCAAAGTCATCACTTATTGTTCAAAAATGGAAGCCATAGCACAGCAGAACTTGGGAGGACGTTGAAGGTTAATTTTGGAATTGGGGACACATAGGTCTGGAAAGAGTTGGGGGGGAAGAAAAGAGAAATTGTAGTGTGTGAGAAGTTTAATTTGATTGAACACTCATGAGTGCTCTCATACACTCGTTCTGCGTATTCATTGCCTGTAATTTTGTATTCTGCTGTTGGTGCTAGCAAGAGCTTTGCAATTCAGAGAAAGGAGGAGATGCAGAGAGGGCAATTAGGGCACTTCTTACTGGATAAATACTTAATCTGACTTACTTTTTCATAATGATAAGAAACTTTGATTAAAAGAATGACATTAACATTAAAAATTTTAAACATGACTTTTAAAAACTAGAAGTTTTCATATAGCTCTAGATCAAGAGATCTCTATCTGTCCAAGAGAAATATGATGCAACATAAGTGATCAAGAAAAGTATTAATGAGAATTATTTTATATTCTTTGTTCCTAAAAAGTCTTTGAAATTTTGTTCTTTTTTTACCTTAACAGTGCACCTTAATTTGGACATTGTTTTCATCAGTAATACTTGATGAATTTAGATTTCATAAAATTTGCAGATGAAAAAGTAGATTCATAAATCTAAGTTGTTCAAACACACTTAAGAGTTTTTTGAAAACCAAAGCTACAAGTTTTAAAATTTTAAATGAATTGAAATTACAAATTTAGTTCAAGTTGCACTAGTCACTAGTCATTTCAAATATTCAATGGCCAAATGTGGCTAGTCATTACTATTTTGACAGTGCAGCTCTAGAGTATATGTAAAATTATTGTTAATCTTATAAAACTGTTTAAAAATAAACACTTATTCCCGCAAATGTTTTTATAGCAAAATAAGCTTCATAGAGTTTTAGCGTGGTAAATCCCCCAAATCACACCTAAATGCCCTATTTCTTCAAACTTGTAAGAAAATCGATATTGAAAATAAAATGCATTTTTAAATTAGATTGAATGACATGCAATATTATTCAGGAAATGAAACTTTATACAAATTATAGAAAAATCACTGACTGCCTTATCTGGCTTAACAAAAACACTTAAGCCAACCATAAGGCTTGATTTGTGGATAAAGGAATAATTGATAACTTACTCTGAAAAGCTTATAGGAATTTATGAACATAGAAATTTTTCAAATGGTGAAGAATTCAGAATCTCTTAAATGCTACTGCTTGTTGATATTCAAAACTTCTTTTAATCTTACAACCATTTATTTCAAAGTGCCTATGCCATGTCCTATCTCCAAATTAGATTTTCTGTTTACATTCCACTGCTCATCTTATAGATGTTTACTTGGATTTCCAGTCTCCCTCTTAATCATAATAATGAATGATTACATAACTTCAACTGAATATTGTATGTTTTGGTTACAAATCTAAAGTTTTCACTTATATTGACATTGCTCCCTGTATAGTAAAGTTATTGCATATCGAATATGTTATTCCAAAAGTGATTTCTTCATAGTTCTATGCAATACTAAGTCATATAAGCAATTGCTACATGATGTTACTGGTTCACCTATGGAACTGATTGAGTCATTTAGGGAAATTACGACCATGACTGATTTCTTTCCCCCACCAAAAGTAAAAAATATTATGCTGAAGTAATTGATTATTCATCTTAGAAACATGAAAACATAATCATAATTAGAATGGTTTCTCTAGAGAAATATTTCCAAAATCCATTCTGACACTAAAACTGTCCTACCAATTTAGTCTAAATGCAGAACTTTAGCAAATTGATCATTCAGTTAATTCTTGGGAGTGCATCAATATTTCATAAAAATACACTGATTTATTTAAACCCATGGGACACTAATTAGGTCAGTCAGCATTATTGTCCTAAATAGATCCCAGTAAATCCCAAAGAGTATTTCAGTTTCCTGATACCTTTAAGTTTTCGTCTACAAATATATTTTACTTGAGAGAAAACAAGCAAAAAAGGGTTGACTTCCATCACACAGTTGATTGCCTTGAAGAAAAACAAACCTAACTTTTAATTAGCTGCTTACCTAGTTCAATGGTCCCCCTTTTCTTGTGGGTTCATGTCTGTAGTCTCAGCCTAAGTCACAGGGAAGAGTTTATATATCAAGGACCACCATTGTCCTTCGCTGCTGTTAATCTGGGACGCAGAATATATGTTCGGAGAAAGGGACTTTTAATTTGTCTTCTTATACCATTGCATTTTTATTGTTTGTAACTTCATTGTATCATCGTACTCCATAAATTATTTAAGACTCAGGGAAAAGAAGAACTTACCCTAAGGAAAATAGTTTCTAAAAGCCCACCATTTCACAAACATTTAATGCCTGATATGTTCTAAACTCCAGAGATTAAAAAGACCAAGGATTTTATCCATAGGGAGCTTCTGGTCACTTATGTGTTGTGCTGCAGGAAGTGATTAATAAATATAGTAAGTTATGAAGTTAACCTCTCCAGGCATCACTGCATCCAACTGTCCTCCAGCATTTTAGGGGCGGTTCATCTCCCTGTAGTCCTGTGAATTTGGCTAAAAAATAGATTTAAAATGGGCTGTCTGTACACAAACCAGTCAAATGTGTAGATGCAATTAGTGGGTCTGTCAGTGGTCAGTACATTCACGGCATTCTTCGTTCTTCGTTAATGTAAGGAAAGTCAATGACTTGGCTTCATTTTCAGTCTGTGTTTCCATTTTCCTGGTTATCCAGCTTTGAGATTTCTGTCCTCACACCTTACAATAAGTCACAGAATCAAGGGTTGTATCATTTTCATTATAGGAAGTGATGATTGTATGAGTAACAACTTTTAAATAATTGTTTAAAGAAAACGTTCATTTCCATGAATTATTTAAAATTGGCAGTTTTGTGGCAAGGATACTTAGAAACATTTCTAGTGTCTGGCCAGACCTGGGAAATCTTTCTTTATAGTCAACTCTTTATTTCAATGAAAGTTGTTGTGATGAGATTTGAATTGAAATTTCAGCTTTTTCACGCTAATGCTTTTATTAAGAAACTGAAATCAGTACACATAATTATGAGTTCAACGTTGACAATTTTAGCCATATTTTTTTTTTTTTTGCTGTTTTTCACTTATTCACATACTTGAATTTAACATTTGAAAAAACAACTGTTAGACTTTTTGCAAGACTGGTGACAACACTCTCTTTTCTTTTAAAAAACTGTGTACACCTTTGAAATGTGACACACATATTTACGTGTATCAAAATTTCTTGTCACAGTGTCTAAGTGAATAGAATAGAGCTTTCTTCCATCAGAAACACTGTATGGAGTATAAATAATGTTGTTAAAAGAAAGATAATGTAGTTCATGGTTCATTATCTAATGATCCTCCTATGATCCCATTACAATTCAAATTGCAACACTAGCCAGGAAATACACGACTGAAAATTAACTAGGTAATTAGTGATGGTATTAATTCAGTGAATTGAAATTATATATATATATGTATATTTATCCAGAGAATGAACTGCAAGTCAAAATCAACAAAAGGCAATGTGCTGGTGATAAACACCAACTGCTTTAAACCCACATCTTTTATTCATTCACATTAAATAAATTCAGTCATGTTAATTCTTGGCAATAATATAAGTTAGAAGCAGGTAATGGAAAGAGTTTGGATGAGGCTTATTTTGTGTTTTCCCTTTTGAATGCAAATTCTTGCAGGGTATCAGAGGCTAGACATTTTGTTTGAGAGAATCATCAACCTTAAAAAAAAAAGCTGTCATGCCTATGTCCCTCCCAATTAATTCCGATTAATATTTTATGCTGCTGGAATTCCAATTAATATTTTATGCTGTGACACAGTATACCCTTTGCTCAAGGGATTACTGACTTCCCTCAAAACTGGCAAACCATTAAAGAAAGCCCTCCAAAAGCATGCCTCACGTAAATCCACCAAAATGTTTACCAATGTCCTTTCCAGAAGAATTCCTCTTCCCTTAACCCCACTCCAGAGAAAGTATTTGGAAAGAATAGTTTGGAAGATTTTCTGTGATTTTAACATCTCAAATCCAAACATTTCTCTGGCTCAAACAACAAAAATATTTTTTTTTTCACTTTTGGCGTTATAGGTTTAGTGTACTAGAGAGCATTTGCTCATATAAATATATCCAAACAGCACAGTTTCCTATTTTACTGATACCTGCTGTATTCTAAGTCTGTGTAGAATTTACTACTTGGTTGATTTGTGTTGTTACAATGTGTCATAAATGTCAGTAAAGATATTCTGATATGTGATTTGTTTTTAAAGGTTTTTGTGAACATCAGAGAGTTTACTGTAGCTCTCCTGTACCTGTCCTATGAAATCAGGCATTAGTTTTCTTTCCTGTGTGTGTCCTTAACCAAACAATTGCTTAATAAATACCTTTTTAAAGCCTGTATCCAATTTCTTCCACTTACAGTTATAAATCTTGGTATCTGGGATATTTTACTTCTACTTCTGTCTTAATTTCAGTTGTATTTTGTCCTTTTACTTTTGGAAACACATATTTTGCAACTATACGGAGGTGTTTGTTGTAGTGGATTTTATTTCCCCAAGGGCTCCAATGTTTAATAATGATTAAGCCATTTCTATAAGTATTAAGAAGAGTTAGGGACCCTACCATGGGCTGTGATCCCACACTCTCTGTCTCTTACAGCCTGCTGCCCTCAGAGCCCAGACTGTTGCAGTCTCCATGGTGTTACACTCATGTGTGTCCCAAAGACCACAAGCTGTTTGAGTCAAGGGAAGGATTCCTATGCTTCTTGAAGTAGCAGCCACTCACTGAAGTTGGTGGGACAAAATGAAAGTTTGAAGACAGGATTATGCATCCCCTGGGTATTAGCTTCCAGACATATGGACTACAGGGGCCAATGAAATTTAAAGCGAAAATTGGAGGACCACTATAGGTGTTCAACTTTTATTGGCTAATTAAGGGACTTTAAAATACCCTACTATCTATGATCATCAACATTTCAACTTACAAAGAACATTAAACTAAAAAAAAAGTAGTAAAGACATAATCTTGTAAAAAGGATTGTCACGGTGTGAAAGTGCAATGTATTCTACATACCACAAAATCATAGGTTGTTAACATGAGTTAATTACCATTGGGAAGGAGTACCTAAAAATGTATCCTTGGCAATTAATAATTAGCATTACACTAAAGTAATCCGAAGAAGCAAGTTCTGGGATTTGTTTTCATTGATCTGCTGAGGCCCTTTCCAACATCTTCTGATCCTTTCTCTCTCCTTCAACTCTGCGCCCACGAGTGCCCATCACATTCTTTCAGCACCCCCCTTCCCCCCCACACACACACTCACATGGCAGACTCCGGGTCTGACTCTAAGGTCAAAAGAGAAGAGGCCCGCAGGTCTGCCTGGGACTTGGTGAGTCTCGCATTCTGAGGTCAGTGTAAAAATGTTGGTTGCTCTTAACTTCCTGGCTCATAATTCATCATCAGTTCCTGATTGTCATTCAAGGTATTTTCGCTGTAAGCATCTTAGCATAAACATCTTTGCTGCAAGCAGTCTCATCGCAAACACTTCCAGTAGTTACTAACGGGTCCTAACGATGCTTTCGCTGTTAGATAAAGTAACTGGTTGACAGTTTGGTTTACACTTGGCAAACTTAATATATTTCAACTAGTTGTCAGTTGGTTTCGTTTCTGCATTGATGAGCTTCTCACAGTACCCACATTTTTATATAATACAAATCTTAGTCTTATAATGGTCTAGATCAGGGGTGTCAAAACTGTGGCCTGCGGGCCAACTGCGGTCCACAATCCATTGTTAATTGGCCCACAGCAAATTCCAAAAATATATTTAGTTTACTTAAATAAACCAGGTGAGGCACTACGTACTTCACCTCGAGTGACTGGCCCGGCTGTTTGTGTATTTTACCGCAGATGGCCCTTGGTAAAAAACGTTGAAAAAAGTTTGGACACCCCTGGTCTAGATAGTGATGAGTAGGCGTGGTTGCCTTAAAATAATGGATGATAACAACTATGTTTGTAAAGCCAGATTGTAAAGCTACGTGTAAAGCCAGATTGCATACTACACTAGAAAATGACAACTATCAGTTTTTGCAAATCTTTCCTTGAGCACAGTCATCCCTCCCACGTGTCAAAATCAAAAGTTTACCAAGCTATGGTGAATATAATCAAGACAGCTACTACTTCTCAACAGTCTTCAAGACCATTAATGATCAATTCTTAATTGGAAACTCAAACCGCTTTGAATGAAGGAAAACATTGTAGTGAAAAAGTGCAATGTTGAATGAGGAGACCAATTAACAGCAAAAAGTGTATAATAATGTGAACAAAAGACTTTGAAACAATGTATTTTCATGTTTCAAGATAGTTTTTCAAATTTTGTTATTAGTTTTTCATGTTTCAGTATGTCTTCCTTAATGTCCCTCTTTTTGTTGTTATTATTTTATCTCTTTTACGGTGAAATTGCCTATGGCCAATTAGTTGTGTGGTGAAAATGTTTGCAGGGAAAATGGTTACATCAAAAATATTGGACATGCCTGCCTTCATAGTCTGCTTCCTTCAGGGGGCAATCAAATTAATTCTAAATCAGTACACATCTCCTAAGGAAGAGTTTGGCAATATGCATTAAACGCACATGAACTGCGTTTATGAACTACATATCCTTTGCTCCAGTAATTTCACATCAAGACTTAATTATGGAGTAACACAAAGATTTATCTGTAATGGTGCTCATTGCATCTTATTTATAATTGTGAAAACTTGAAAAACCCAAATATTGCTGAATAGGGAATTAGTTACATAAATTCCACAAAAGATAATAGTTACGCAGCACTGTGATAAGGGTTTTCACCTCATTTTCTCATATAGTTTTCCCAGCACACCTAGAAGGAGGTTCTATTCTTATCCCTATGGGGATGGGGGCGGGGGGAGTAACAGAGATGAGAGTTTTGTCACATGGTCAGTCAATGGCAGAGCTGGAATTTGACCTCAGACCAGTTAGGTTCCGTTGCTCTCACTTTCCCTATTCTAGAGCATGCAGGCATTAAAATTGATATTGTAGGAAAATTTTAACAGTGAGAGTAAATGCTTACCTGATATTAGTAAGTTAAAAAAAAGCATAATATCCCATCTTATAAAGAAAAAAATATTGTTCACAGAGCAAAAGAACTGAAAAGATAGAGCATATACAAGTATTAACACTATTTCTCTGGTCTGTGGAAATGTTTTCCTCTATTTTCTGTCTCGGGAGATTTCCATTTAGTCTCGGGAGACAGGAGCAAGAGTTGCATATCAGATAAACGTCAATGTCACCTGAATTCTGTGGTTTCAACGGCTTGTGTGACACCCTCCACCCCCCTTTATCAGTTTCTTGCTTCCCCTATCTTTTTCTATCTCTGTATCTGTCCCAAAGAGCTTCAAGATGTGAAGCGCTGATAGGTAAAACTAGGGAGGCGGAGAGGGTGAGGGAGAGGGAGAGGTCAGCAGTGTGACACTATGTAGGGAGTCAGTGGTGTGGCACGTACAGCCCTTCTGCAGCGAAACCAGCCTTTTAAAGATGGAATTTTGTAAGGGAGGCTGTATACCGGTCTTGGCCCGCTCTGAGCACTAGATTCTTGACTCCGATGGACTCATCTTCAGTCTTGGTCGTCTCAGTTTCTGGGCACTTGACCACTTCAGCCACTCAGTCTATGCTTACAAGCTAGACAGCAGTATGGCCAGGAATTGCTCCTCCTCCGAAATCTTGCATTTAAACATCCCATTCTGTGACCACAACTTCTACCATTCAGGTCTCTCAGTCGTTATTCCCTTCACGTAGAAGTTCTTCAGCCTTTTTACTTTCTCCCTGTCAACCAGTCCCCACCCATCTCCAATCCGTGCTCCTCACATCAGCAACTTTCTAGTGAATGTTCTCAAGTTATATGCCTGCTTTCCACCATGTCCCCGGCTCTGGGTCAATGCCGTTATCCTCCTTCCTGGCTTCCTGCCCAGGTGCTGGAGGATGATGGAGAAACATCTCATAGCAATAAGCACTCAGTGACTCCAAATATTTAAGGTGAACAAACTCTCCTGATCGGTCACACTCTGCGGCAATGTGTCCTGAGCTCTCTTATTCTCCAAAGAATCTATTCCAAACTTTCTTCTCAAACCATGTCAGCGCCTCAGCAGATACCCTTACTTCAGAAAGGAAGAAACCATTATTGAGAAGCGTCTGAGCTTGTTGCTCCATATGGAAAAGGTCCCATGGAGCTGCGTACATCCCGCCCCGTTGCTCCTCCTCTCATGTCACAGCGGGAGAAGTGCCCTCCTGAACAAAACCATTGTCTCCACCAGTGCTCGGCTTCCTTTCTCTTCCCACCTCCTATGATTACCCTCTCTCTCCTGAAGCTTCATTTCCTCCCCTTCCTGCCATGAGCATTTAAGCCTGCTCAGGACTTTCCACCATAATAAGTCTTAACTCCTGCTATGGACTGAATTGTGTTTCCTTAAAATTTATGTTGAATCTCTAACCCCCAGTGTGATGTATTGGAGATAGGGACTTTACGATAGGATTAGTGCCCTTATTACACCAGAGTGCTCTCTCTCTCTCTCTCTCTCTCTCTCTCTCTCTCTCTCTCTCTCTCTCTCTCTCTCCCCCACCTCCCTCCCTCCCTCCGCCCACCACATGGGGACACAGACAGAAGGCAGTCATCTACAAACCAGAAAGAGAGCTCTTACCAGAAATCAACCATGCTGCACCTTGATCTTAGACTTCCGGCTTCTATAACTATGAGAAATAAATTGCTGTGGTTTAAGTTACTCAGCCTACTGTGTTTTGTATGGCAGCGTGGGCGGACCAAGACAACCCCACAGTGCCCTCCAGCTGCCACCCTAGCTCTCTCTTCCCTTTACAGCCAACCCTATTGAAGTGTGCAGTTTCCACTTTCTCGCATTCCCCTTCTTGACTAACCCACTGACATCAAACGAGTATCACACTCATAGTGCTGAAAAAGTCTCAGTAAGGTTACGCGGCCAGCACTGCACTAGGACCAACTCGGTCTGTGCAATGGGAAAACAAATGCTGAATGAGTAAGTGCCTGATACTACTTAACTCGGAGGTGTGCGCTAGGGTGGAGAAGTGCTGGCGGGTGCTGTGAGAGCCCCTTTCATTTACCCAGCCTGGTCTTGGGCATGAGACTGATAATGACGCCCTTGCAGAATGACATTTACACCATAATATGAAGGATGAGTGGGGAGCTGATCAGATTGCTGAAGAGAGGAGTGCAATTCCGTGTATAAAGAAGCAAAGGGAAAAGGTCTGAGTTAGGAAGGAGCATGATGTATTTGAGGAGGTGAAAGGAGGTCACTGGGCTGGAGCCGAGTGGACAGGAGAAAGAGTGGCCCAAGGTGGACACTGCCTGAGACGTAAGCAGAGCCTCACAAGCCCTGCCAGGGACTTTGATCATTATCCTTAGAGCAATGTAGAGGCAGTGAAGTGTTTGGCATGGAAGAACAATGAGGTAGCATTTGCATTTAAAGAAGACCACTCAGTCTGCTGGTGGAGAGGGAGCAGGGTTGAAGGAGATGGAGTGAATATCAGGAAACTTATCTTCAATATAATTAAGTATTTCTCAAAGGGAGAAACATCTTTGAGATGATGTGCAGTATTTTTTTTCCCACACACGTTGAGACTGACAGCTTGGGCAATGGAGCCGATTCAGTGGCCTGTGCTTGGCTACACAAGGCCTTAGTATAGAAAGGGCCACGTCCTAGCATGCTGAAGACAAACTGGCAGAAGGAAGATGCCGCCTGACCTCCGGGCTGCGAGTCTATCTTGTGTTGGCATCGTCGAGTCTCTGGCCATCCATATTCCATCCCCACCATGGCAACTACCCTGGGAATCAGCACAACAGATGGTGGGGCACAGATTGGAATATGGAAATAAACGCATTTGCACTTTGTTTTCAGGGCCTCCATCAGCCAGCACGTGAATGTCAAGCCCTAGAGTCTTAGCTGACTCCAGATCCTCCATCAATTAGGAGCCCTGAAGGAGACATCTGAATGCCTTGTTTATTCATGGAGAGTATTTCTTCTCTCTCTCTCTCTCTCTCTCTCTCTCTCTCTCTCTCTCTCTCTCTCTCTCTCTCTGTCTCTCTTCCCCCCTGTTTAAGACGAGCTGGAGAAGGACATCCTTCAGGCTATGGGCTGGTACCAAATCACATAATATCCATCCTCCATCCTTCATCTCAATGAGCAAGTGCTACTCGCCTCCTTAAGAATGAAGTCCAAACTTTTGTGCTGGGATTCAAGACTGCTCAGTCAGATCTGCTCAGATGTCTACAGTATCTTCATTGTTCTCCTACATGCCTCAGAACTGCTGTATGGTCCCTCTATAGGCTCTTCATTTACTTCTTTCTTTTTTTTTTTTCATGCTTTCATTCAACAAATATTTATTGAGCACCTACTATGTACCTAGATAATAGGGATAAAGTAGTGAACAGAGCAAAACTCCTGCCTTCATAGCATTTACATTCTGGTGAGAGAGAGAGATAATAAATATAATTTTGATCATCTTTATGTTTGTGTATTTTTGAAAAAACTATTTAAAATTCACTGTAAATTGTACCATTTGAAAAACCACCATGATGAACATTTTGTGACCAATTTCCTAGACATTGCTCTATACATACATTGAGTATGTATGTATGGGCTATACATTTCTCTATACCTCTCCCCCACACAAGCAAAAACACACATTTATATCAATAGGATAAAATATACACTGGCTTGTTTTGAACTTAAGAAAGTATTAAGGAAATCTTTCCATGCTACTGAGTAGTCATAGAGATCATCTTTTTAATGTTTGCATATTATTTTATTAAATGTGTTGACTATAATTTATTTACCCTTCTCTAATGGCCTTCGTGTTATTTTCCTTCCTTCTCTGTTTTTCCAGCCTGAAAGGCCCTTTCATTCATTAACAGATATTCCCTTACATGAGTTGAACACTCAGTTGCTTCAGCGGTCTGCTCAAACATCAGAAAATCTTCCCTGAACAGCCTATGCAATCAATACAGCCCTGATCCCCCTTACCCTATTCTATTTCCCTTCAAAGCACTGACCTGAAGCAACTGACGGTTCAAGTTATATATGACTCTGGTAATGAACGAAAAAGGCCATTTCAGACTAGGAAAATATGAAAGACCACAGATCTGGTTGTGGACGAGCTGAGAGAAAACAGAGGAGCTCTGATTCTCAGCCTGGAGTTTCTTCTGCCACATCCTTCTTGCTAAAAGGAGAAAATTTGTCTCCATCCGTAATAGTTTGCTGTCTTTCAATTCGGATCTAGATAGTATTTCTCAACATGCAATGTGCATATGAATCACCTGGGGGGATCTTGCTAAAACTTGCTAAAACACCTGGGGGGATCTTGCAGACTTCTCATTCAGTGGATCTGGAGTGAGGTCGGAGAGTCTGCATTTCTAGCAAGACCCCAGATGCTGCCGATGCTTCCAACGCTGCCAGGCCATGGGTCACTGTCGGAGTTGCAAGAATCTAGAAGTTCATAGATAGCTAAAGTTTTAGAAAGATATCCCAAACTACAATTGCATTGCCTGCTCTGAGCAAATTACTTGTTCTACCATCAAAATTCTACCAAGAAAACATTTCCTTTAGTTTCTATTGTCTTCCCATCCTCGGAGCCAAGGCCAGCACCACGCTCTACTTTCATCCTTTCTACCTTCCCCACTGCCTCTTGGTCTGCATCACCGCGTCTATACCCAAGCCTGCTCTCTCTCTGCTGAAGTGATTCTTTGGGCTTCTATCCCTGCATCGGGGTGTTGCCCCTCTGTGTCCTCTGCAAGGTGCTCACTGACAATGACATCTTTATCTAAAGCCATGGGTCTCAATCCGGGGCTCACGGTAGATTACCTGGGAAGACTGTAAAAAACAGGGAGGGCAGGGTCACATACCAGACCAATTAAATAAAAGTTTCTATAGGGAGTGCCCAAGCACTTTCCCCGGTGATTCTAATATGCAGCCAGGATTGAGAACCACCAAGTTCTAGATGGATCACAAACCTCTCACCTTAGTTCCCTACATGAGCTTGTTTATATTTTTAACAGCTTTATTGAGAGGTATGAGAAATACACAATCAACTGCACATAAAAGTTTGATAAATATTGATATATGTATATGCTCATGAAATCTTCATCACAAAGACAATGAACATAAGTGTCACTCCCAAAAGTTTCATCAGGGTCCTTTGTTATCCCCTTCCTCCTTTGCCCCACACCCCTGGCCCCAGGTGACCATTGATCTACTCTCTGTTACTATTGAGTTGTTTGGATTTTTCTAGAATATTCTGTAAATGGGTTTAATAGAAATTTAAGTTTTCCATAGATGGAATCATATAGTATCTACTTTTTGTCCTGCCTCCTTTCAATAAGCATAATCATTTTGAGATTCATCTGTTTTGCTGTGTGTATCTACAGTTCATTTTTTTTTTATTGCTGCATAATTCTCCACTGCATGTATCTAATTCAATTTGTATCTCTCTTCATCTGTTCATGGATGTTTGGGTTGTGTCCAGTTTGGGTTATTCCAAATAAGGCCACTTTGAGCATCAGGTACAAGTCTTTGTATGGACATATGCTTTCATTACTCATGGGTAAATATCTAGCAGTGGAATGGCTGGGTGGTAAGACAGGTATGCTTATCTTTTTAAGCAACTGCCAAACTGTTTTCTAAAGTAGTTGCAATGTTTTCTATTCCTGAGCAGTGCACAAGAGTCCTTGCCTGACTTGGCATGATCAGTCTTAGGGGTAGCGTGTGAGACCAAGAGAGGCATGAAGGAGGAATCTGGGGCTCAGAGACATGCAATAATTGTCTTCCAATCAAACCGCTGGTAAGTGGTCAAGTCCACGGATATAGGTGTGTGCAAACCCAGAGCCAGTGCTCATAAGACCCTTTGTGCCCCTCCGCCAGCTTTGTAGTATGAGACAAACTCCGGAGGTACCCAACAGAGCTCATCAAAGCCACGCTTCTCCATGAGGTGCTTTTCCATGAGTGCCAAAGACAAGGAAGTCTTGGTCTCTTGTACACTCTAGCTCTTACTGGAAGAGACCAAAGGCCAGAAACCAGCTTTGTGTCCCTGAGTTCCTATTGTCATCTCTTGGCGCCATTCCCTCCAATCACCAGAGGTAAAACGTTTTCCATGCAACTTACCAATGGCCACAACCTCTGGGAGACAGTCCAGAGCAGAGGTGAGCACAGCACCTCACTCAGGGGGCCCTTTCAGGAGAAAGGGTTGCCACTCTGGCAGGAAGTATAATTGTGAGTAGTCATGATGAGAACAGAGACGTTTGGCCCTGTATATTTTCTATCAAAAAAGCTACTTTCAAAAAATAGAGAAGTGCTCCTTTCTGCCTCCTACTTTTTCTTCCAAAAATGAAAGTAAATTACTCCATTTGCCACTGTATTTAGGACCATTTCCACAGCAAGAATTCATGCATAACAGTCAGATTAATTGACTTTGCTACATATTTTGAGAGTATATCGATTACTTAATTGTTAAGGAAAAAAGAAAATTCAAGAATTGGAAAATCTGCATGCTACCTGTTTACAAAAGGCTTACCATATAACACCATGAATGTACTAATTTCCATTGAATTATACACTTAATTAATTTTATGTTATGTGAATTTTACCTCCATGAAAAAATGCTTACCAATACGTAATACTTTTCCTAGGAGATAACTGCAAAATTCTCAACATACAAGAAGATGGCTATAATTCAATCTGCATAGAAGACATGTTTTAGGGCATCCCCTATGCCTTGAGCAGAGGGGGGACTATTCCCACCAAAGACCCTTCTCAAAAAACTGGCCTCAGGCCGGCCCGGTGGCTCAGGCGGTTAGAGCTCCGTGCTCCTCACTCCGAAGGCTGCCAGTTCGATTCCCACATGGGCCAGTGGGCTCTGAACCACAAGGTTGCCAGTTCAATCCCTCAAGTCCCGCAAGGGATGGTGGGCTCCGCCCCCTGCAACTAAGATTGAACACGGCACCTTGAGCTGAGCTGCCGCTGAGCTCCCGGATGGCTCAGTTGGTTGGAGTGCATCCTCTCAACCACAAGGTTGCCAGTTCGATTCCCGCAAGGGATGGTGGGCTGTGCCCCTGCAATTAGCAATGGCAACTGGACCTGGAGCTGAGCTGCGCCCAACACAACTAAGACTGAAAGGACAACAACTTGACTTGGAAAACAGGCCTGGAAGGACACACTGTTCCCCAACAAAGTCCTGTTCCCCTTCCCCAATAAAATCTTAAAAAAAAAAAAAAAAACTGGCCTAGGTAGCCCCATTTTTATACTATGGGAATCAGTTTTTTTCTAGCCACAGGTGATTGAACCAGAGATAATTATTTGACCCAAGCATAGTACATTCATAGGAAGATGAGTTGGGCCAATCTCTTGAGATTTTGAACTAATACACTCGGAAACCAAGATGAGTTGGTATTGAGCACTGGACTTTTCATATGATATGGAGTCAGGGCTAATTTTAAAGCAAATTAAACTATATACAAGCCAAGTCACGAGGGGCCAGAGTTATGAGTAAGCAGAGAAACTGGGGCGGGTGGAAGAGAGAGAGAGAGAGAGAGAGAGAGAGAGAGAGAGAGAGAGAGGAGAAGAAAAAGAAGAAGGAAGGAAGAGGAGGGGTGTGGGGGCGGGGCAAGGGATGCCCTCCTTCGGATGAGTTCCGTAGTTCTATTTTGTGGGAGTCCTGGCTGCACTGAAGTTCCTGTGCCCATGAGATTGCCCACTGCATTGTTATTGTGCAATGCAAGAGGGTATATCTGATTCTAAAAGCCAAAACACATTCATAAAGATAGGTTGGAGTTTTCCTTCGTGTCTTCTAAAATTGGGTTCATTTCTATACGAGCACTTGCATTTCTCGTGCACTTTAAGGGGACATTAAACAATCCTAAAGTCATGTCTCGTGCTCGCTTTGGAAGGCCAAAGAGAGCTAGCCTTGGCTCTGAGTATACTGTAAAAGCGCTGGGTTCTACTGTTGGTTCTGCCACTGAATGCCTCAATTTTCTGGTTTGTTAAATGGGATTGATAAGACCAGATTTAATGTTTCTCAGGATTCATATGATGATCCAATGAAATGATGGGTAAAAGCATCTCATAAATTATAATTTGGAATGACAACATAGAGGAATTGTAGAATATGACCAGAGGAACGGGTGTATGGTGAGGGGTGGGTGGATTTCTCTGAGCAAACGACGGAGTCATTAAAGTTCACCTTTTGTCAAAGTCAGTGACGTAGTTGTCATTTTCCTTCGTGAATCTCCCAGGAGTACTACGTTGGGATCGACTTCATTTTTCTGGTCCCCTCAGTGTCTAGCAAGATGCCTTGTACCTCAAGATACATTTGCTTAAGCAAATGTATCGAATGAAGTTGATCAGCAATGCCTGTGAGACTCAGCAGGTCTACTTGTGCAGCACGATAGTAACCCTAGGAGAAAGGTTGATCGTAACTAGCAGCAGAATCCAGGTTCCATACAGAAAACATGGACTGACTTGGGTCATCCTTCCCGAGAACCACGATGGGTGGTACTGAGAATGGGGCATGGAGAACAGGTGAATCACAAGTTTGTCTGCAGTGATTTCTATGACTGCAAAGAAAAAGCGTCAACCAGAATGACCCGTTTAAACCAAGGTATGCCCAGGTCAGTTTTTTCCCCCATGACTCCCCAGCCCTGCAGGATAATGTCTGCATTCCTCAACGAAGTGTAGTCTCCCATGACCTGAAGACTCTTAATCAATTCTTGTGCTGCATTTTCTCCCTTCCAGTCTCCTATTTGCCACCCTCAAAATTGAATGCTGGTAATTTCTCTATGAATATCTCCTTCCTTTGAGAGAAGCTCTCCTTCCCTTGCTGGGCTCTGCCTTTCAAGAACTTTAATGCCAAAGAGAATGGGATAAACACCATTTATTAATCCACTCACTCACTCACTCACTCACTCACTCATTCAATGTTTGCTGAGTGTTCACTTATTCTTTAAAACACATCTCTGATACTACTTATTAATTCATCACTGACACCACCTCCTCAACTCCAATGACGGGTCCTTTCTCTAGGCTACTAGAGTACAAATATCCCGCTCATTTCTCTCTCACTATATTTATCACACATGTTAAATATATGTTAAATATTAGAGTATAAACCCACATGGTCAGGGCCTTTCCTCTCTAACTTTTTCTCTGTACTTAAAACAGTGTTTGACAGAATGAAAGTGCTCCATACATATTTGTGGAATGATTTAGGGAACACATAATAGAGAAATCATGATTTTTAAATGGTGTAATAGTGCTAGAAGTATCTCTGTTGAGGTTTGTGTGGCACAATCTTACAACAGACTGACTGACTTACAGTGGCTTGTCATGACTATTACATCCTAAATCTCATAGAGAAGGGAGGCTCCAGTTTCATCTCTTAATTAAAAAATATCATTGCTACCTACGTCATCCCTTTCACAGTGCTCTCACGCTGTATCTCTTATCTGTCCCACAATAAGTAGGATTTCTCCTTACAATGCTAGTGAAGCCTGACCGTTCTACAAGATGACGTGACTTGTTGAGGGTAATACTTGTTGAGGGTAACAAAAGAATCAGGATTAGAACCTGGGATTAGTGCCTGATTGTTATGAAAGATGCTTGTCATTTACGGATCAGTTTTATTGATTTTCACCCCTAAGGAAGGTACTTAGGAAAAATATGTCTGGGTACCAGCCCACAGGAGCAAAATCCAAGGAGAAAAGAGCTAGAGTTGATGTCAGTCTGCCATGCCATCCTTTTCTCTTTATTCCCTGTAACCCCTCTCCTGTCCACCAGGAAGGAACAGAAAGCTGCTTCAATTGTGCAGTGATGTGTTTCCGTTCAAATGCACTCAAATTTATAAATGTTGATGGATACTTCAATCCAAAACCCTGGGCTAGGTGCTGTGGGAAACAAAAAGATGAGTGGGGCATTCTCTGTCGTAGTGGATAATTAGATAAACTAAAAGAATTCATATGGCAAGCATTATTCATATATTTTTACATAAATTTACTTATTCAGTAAAGATTTACTTAGTGACCACTATTATCCAGGCAGTGTTCAAAGTACTAGAGATACAGTGGACAAAGTTTGCGCTCTGTGGTACTTCCATGTTATTGAAGAAGAATTAGTATAGATAAACCTTTATCTGTCTTGAGGAAGCTACCCAAGAAACAGCCAGCGATGGCCGAGCAGGATTCAAACCTCAGCAGTATGATTCCAGACCCTAGTTCTTAGCCACCATCCTACTCTACGCAAAACCCGCAGTTCCTGAAACTGGAAACCTGGTGTCCAGGACCCAAGGACATCTTTGCAGAATTGGAAACAAAACATGACTGACATCATCATCAATAAAATAGATCAATCAGAACTAACCTCCAGAATTCACAGTATTTGTGACAGTCTGTACCCCAATTTTCAGCTGGTGAAGTAATAAACGTCAAATAATAAAATATGAGACTTGCAATAGTGTGTGACAGTTCCCCAGAACCTATTCCTTGTATGATTAGCAAATGATGTATGTTTGCTATTTCACAATAACATCTCACTACTCTAACAGCCTGTTTGTAAATCTGCTGTCATCTTGGGAGGCACAGGACAGCAAGTGACAGATTGGAGAAGGAGAGAGAAACAATAAGATTTGGAAACGTGGTGAGAAGGAACTAGATGCCTTGTTTTCTTAATTCAGTAGTAACAACTCAGCTCTTTAGAATGCGAGAGGAAAACAGGTCGCAGCACAGGCCCCGTGATCGTGGCGTGGCTTAGATTTCAATTCGGACAGGATTTGTGACTTCACTGAATGGTGCTAATGAAACACAGGGCACACTGACTCATTTCTGCTTGACATTTAATTTGCTGTATGATTCCTAGCCATGTTATGCTGCCTGTTGATAGCTGTTTGCAGGATGGAGAGATCATTCAAAAAGATTCCTTACTGTTTAAAGAAGTGGTGATACTGCGGGGGGAAAAAAGAAAAAGAACTACGCTCTGTACACGTTTAAACTTTCAATTCTATTTAATTCATGATTCAATCATTATAGTCATGTATGTGCCCAATGTCTACTGTGATGTTGGCTTTTTTAAGTTTAATACGCCTGGCAAAAATCCAGACGAGAAATATGAAGACGGGTAAGTCCTGGTTAATACGTATAAAAGGAAGACTTCCCCTGCCCCTCAAAGCCTAGAAATGGAAGGATTTTTGACTTGCCCAAGCATAAAAAGTATAGGTTGTGATTGGCTGATTGTATTGAAGATTTACTTGGCAATAATGTGATAAAAGTTTTAATAACCATTGCTATGTTTTAGCAATGTTGGACAATAATACATTAGGTATATTTACTAGAAAGTGGAAGAGAGAACACAGAGCTGAGAAGACGGCATCAATCTAAGAAGTAGGTAAAATATTTGTTCAGCATATGCTCTGAGGTAGAAACTGCGTTAGGTATAGGGGATATACAAAGAGAAATATCAGGGAGAATGCAGCAGGTAAGAGCTGGGCTCCAGAGTCTGCCAAACTAGGCGTTTGAAGCCTACTTCTTTTGCTCTGTGATGCTGTACTGATTATAGTTGCTGCATAACAAAATATCCTAAAACTTGTTGTAAAGCAACAGCCATTTCATTTTGCTATTGATCTTGTAGGTCAGAACTTCAGGAAGGGCTGAGCTGGGCAGTTCTTGCTTGGAGTCTCTCAGGAGTTTGCAGTCAAATGTTGGCTGGGGCTGCAAGCATCTGAAGTTCCATTAGGTTGAGCCAGATATGAGAGCAAGATGGCTCTCTTGCACAGATGGCCGCTGATGCTCCAGCATGACGGTCTTTGGGATGGCAAAATTCTTACATGGTGGTTGTCTTCTGCCAGAGCAAATGTTCCAATGGAAGCTGGAGGTAGATTCACGGCATTTTATAACAAAGCCTTGGAAGTCACACAGTCATTTCAGCCATACTCTATTGGTAGAAGCAGTCATGACCCAATGAGGAGTATTCCATTGGGAAATTAGACTCTGTCCTTTGACGGGGCAGTGGCAAAGCCACATTGTAGATGGGAGATATGGTTGCAGCCATCTTTCTAAAATAAAACCTGTCACAGTGGCCTTGGGAAAGTCACCTTTTTAAAGCTCAGCTTCCCTGTCTGTTAAATAAAAATTACAATATCCTATAAAGGATTGTTGTGATGATTAAAATAAATAGTGCTTATAAGAGGCTTAGTCCCATGCTGGAACTCAGAAAGTGCTTAATCAATGTTTGCTATTAACACAGAGTCCTGGAACCTACTCTAGCTTCCACTTTGCAGGATTAGGATACAAAATCATGTCACATCCCTTTGTAACCTTCAAATTTTAAGTGCTTCTAACCCCCTCCTGCATATCCTTGAGAGATCCTCTCCTCTGGGTCTGATCTCCTGTGATAATATCAAAATTCTCATTAAGTTCTGGTCATTCACGTCCTTGGGTCATTTTTTTTGCTAGAGAAAATTACTTATTGGGCATCTCTACAAGGCTGCTCAGCCCTTCTTAAGGCATTTTCTCCATTCTACACCTTGTCTTCTCTACTTACGTTCCAAGCCATCCCCCCAGGCCTTTCATTCTCTAAAGATGACTCACTCCTTCTCTTACTGAAGGAATAGGGGCCCCTCCAAACAGCAAGTTTACCATCGCCTGTCCTTCATTCCCACACTTAGCTCCATCTGCACTTCCTTCTCATCTTATGTCTCAAACTAAAGACACATGTCTTCTGGTTTCTAAGGCTAGGTCCTAGAGTTGTGCACACTCAGTCCTCAGTTCTCATTCTGTGCATCTCCTATGGAACCTCGCCAACACTGATTACACCTTTTGTCTCTTCAATTGCTTCCTCTAGATTAGCACCGCCCTTTGAGTCTATCAACTGCCAAAACCTTCCTTAATTTTCTAAATCAAAAACCAACCCACCAACAACACCCTTCCTTCAATCTTGCTGCCCTGTCAAGCTACCGTACTCTCCTTTTCTTCACCATGGCCTCATTAGGTCCTCAGCAGTGGTCATGCTTCATCCCTTGTAATCTGTCTACTGCTCCATCTTTGTAGAAACTATTCTTTCATAGGCCTCCTGATTGTTATAAGCCACTGAGTTTTGAGGTGGCTTGTTACACAGTACTAGCTGACTAATACGGTGGTGAAACCAGGCTCTTGACCGTGTATGACTGCATGGCTGAGTCTTCCCATGTGAGCAGGTCATGAAGAGTAAGCCAAGTGCATTACTGCAGGAACTTTGACTTTCAAGTGAAGGAGTCTAACAGAATATTTAGAAGAGTTTTGTTGTTGCTTTTATTCTGAGCCTTACATTGTGGAGTATTGTGGTTAGAGAGAATGGGGCAGGATTTTAAAAGAGAATTAATCACTTAGGAAGCTTCTTCAAAACACACGTGCTCATCTTCTCCTTTCTCCCAGCTCCTTCTCATTTGTTTCCTGGCATGAACTTAGTTAGGGATGTTTGAAGTCTCTCTCTGCATCCTTGTTGAGATCCAGAAAAATCTTCAATTTTTCACAGGAAGAAACCGAGGCCTGGAGGGGCCAAAATCCCCTGGAGTTGACTTGCTTAAGGTTTCAAACCTGCTAAATGCCAGGATTTTGTACTCACTTGCATGCCTTGCCCAAGTTACTTTAGCACCTCGTGCTTCAAGGGGATCCTATATTCACCTCAAAGGGTTGTTATGAGGCATAAATGAGATAACACATGTCGAGTGCTTGACATGCTGCAAGGGCTCACTAGTAAGTGCTTTAATTCTGCACCAGTTTTGATTTTAATAATAATTTAAAAAACTATAGCTTTTCTCAGCTCAGTGTATATTGCTTGAAAGGTAAAAAACAAAAACACACAAAGAAACAGGCCAAATCTGAATGAATTCCCAGCACAAAAATCTTTGAGGTTGTTGTGCATTTTGCACCTTGTATATCCTACTTTAAATTTGCCCCCTTTGCAACATAAAATAGGTCTTAAGTGCTAACCTTCTGGTCTCTGGTGTTAGAAGCCCGAGTGCAACTAGCTTAAACACAAAGGGGCGTAAGGAAACCAGGGAAGGGGTCTCAGAGAACCTAAGGACAAAAAAACTGGGCCTCGGTGGCCAAGACATGGAAACCAAAGTGTCCTTTGATAGATGAATGGATAAAGATGATGTAGTATATATACACAATGGAATACTAGTCTGTCATAAGAAAAGATGGAATAGTGCCATTTGCGACAACATGGATGGATCTGGAGATTATTATGTTAAGCGAAATAAATCAGACAGAAAAAGTCAAGAATCATGATATGTAGTCTATAAAACTGAATGCAAACGCCCCAGCCAACAAGGACAGCTACTATTCATGTCTGTTGAAAACCACCATTCCACAACAAGACCTACAGTTGCCAGGTCTTTCAAATTTCAGTAGACTCTGGATTTCCAGTACAGGGGTACCTCGGTTTTCGAACGTAATCCACGAGTTCTAAAATGTTCGAAAACAGCCGACAGGTAGGCCTCAGGATCTTGCACTCAACAGAAGCCGTGTGACATGTTCCACTTCTGAGTCGTGTTCGAAAACCAAAGCATTTACTTCCGGATTTACGATGTTCATAAACCAAAATGTTCGTCAACGAAGACGTTCGAAAACCGAGGTAATACTGTATTTTGTGTGCAAATTCCACATTGTAAACTATTATTTCAATTTTAAAAAAATCACAAAAACACCAAAATAACACACCTATGGCAAAAGACCATGGTTTGTAACAGCAAGAGTATTATGGATCATGTCACTGCTATTGTGAACTTTTCCTACCAAGTCAGTCAAACGAGTTCAATGCAACAAACTCTTATTTTAGCTTCTAGTCTGTGCCAGATGCTATATGCTGCAGTTGCAGAGATGCTATATACTGCAGAGTTGAATGAAACTCGTTGCACAGGCGTACATTACTTCCCCCCAATGGGGGAGGTGGGAAATTTTTTTAGTCACCACCCTGAATAAATGGTACCTGTACACAGATTTGTTAGTTTTAATTAGCCCAAGTCAGGATATGCTGAGAGGTGTTTAAAAGGATGGTTTTGCAGTCTGTATGTTTAGGGAAGTGTGTGTGTATGCATAGTGACTAGGGGTAGGAAGGAGAGAAAGTAAAAGTTGTATAAATCCTTCTGGGGCAGAGTGACGGTCAACTTCTGACCTATAGAAAAGCACTGGAGATGGAATCCCGTGGAAGCTTCTTTTCTAGTTTATTCATTCGTACGGGAGAGCACGGCCTCTAGTTGCTTCCTGAGAGAAGGTGCATGGGAAGCAAATTTGGGACATCTCACATTTTGAAAAATGTCTTCATAATCCTTTACACTTGCTTGAGAGTAAGCAGGTGAGAAATCTTTTTTTTTTCAAAATCTTGATGTACTTGCCTCACTGATTTCTAGCTTCCAGTATTGCTATTGAGAAGTAGAAAGCTATTCTGATTTCTAATCCTTCCACGTAACCAGTTTTTCTATGGTTTCAGGAACCTCTCTTGATCCTATTGTTTTGAAATCTTAAGATGGTGTGTACCTTAGCAGAGGTCCTAGTTTCATCCACTGTTTTGAGCACCTTCATGCCCTTTTATTCTGCAAACTCATGTTTGATGATTTCCTCTCCTACATTTTCTGTTCTTTCTGGAGATCCTATTACTTGGATATTGAATATCCTGGTCTGATCCTAGTCTTTATCTTTTTTTCCCGTTGTTTTGGGTTCTTCTCTTAATTCCATCTTCCAACCCTTCTACTGAGTTTTTAATTTCTGAGAATATTTCCATTTTTCAAGTGTTCCATTTCAATAGCATTCTATCCTAGTCTACAGATGACTTGTCTTTTCTCATCTTTCTGGAGATAAGATAGTTTTCCGAAGTTTCTTTCCCCTTAGCCTCTGATTTTCCCAAGTTGTTGGCTTTGGACTTTTCATGAGTTGTCAGGTGACCCTTGGTAAAGACGGAGGACGAACAGCTGACAGAGGTTGTTGACTGAGAGTTTCACTTAGGGCAGCGGTTGTACAATGAAACCACTTGGGGAGCTTGAAAAAACACTGATGCTGCAGTTTTTTATTTTGCAGTTATCCATTTTATTGTCGTAGGGTGGTGTGATCTGGGTATAGAGAGTTTGAAAAGCTCCCCAGGTGGTATCACTGTGCAGCGAAGGCTGAGAAGTCCTACCAAAGAAAGGGTGCTCTGGCCGAACCACTTCATTGAAGGTCTTTAGATCTTTCTTTTTGGCCCATGAGGCTCTTCAGGTAAGACTCTTCCTAATATCCTCTCGTATCTTATGTTCCCTTAAATCCTTTTTTGATATCGTACTTTCACTCTCAACTGTGGGTAGTATCTCCCAGTCCCGGACTTTCTATTTTACCCTCTCCTGAGGATAAATGTGTACCTTCTGCGGGAGTGAAGGGGTAGTTGTCCAGCTGAAAAAAAATGGGGAGGTATTTTATGGATTTAACAGCATTTTAAACAGCTTTCAACCGATGCTATTTCAGGGTCCTCTCCTCCTTCACCATCACTTCGAAATGACATGCTTACGTTCGTTTTTGAGTCTTCCAAGTATTCTGCATGTAAATCGTGCTGGTGCTTACTTCCCCCTGATAAATGAGAATAATTAGAATTCGGCTTTCTTCAGTTAGGTTTCCAAAATTCTGCTGCTAATAACTTCTCTCTCATTCTTCCTAGTGTTGAGGGGAGTTGTAACTTAAAACAAAAATTTCTTCACTATATTTTAGATGGAGTGTCAGGAGCATGAAAAATTTGATGTGTTCAATTTGTCATTTTTACCCATAAGAATGGTTATCATTCTTTATATAAGAAAGTGAGCTCTGAATTATACACAATTAGTTTCTCCATACATTTTCCCCCCAGAAATAAAAAATTGAAGCTAGGAGGGATTCCTAGCAAAACAATCTAAACATAATGATGAAACGATAGCCACAGTAGGAACACGACGCTTTATTGCTGTTGTTGTTGAATGAGACCTGAAAGAGGGAAGAAGGTCAAAACTGTGAATTCGTCATCCGGAGAATCCAGATGCTGGGTAACCAGACGTATAGACCTGGGCTCCTGAGATTTGGCATAGTAGATAAAATTTAGGCAGAGGTACATTATTTACACAGACTCTGACAGAAAAAACTAGCAGCCTGTGTGTCTATATGGTCCAGAATCACATTTCAATTGGTCTATATGGGGAAATCTCGATTTTTCGCTTCTTTTGAAACACAGTGATTGTAGAACCTCAATTGGCAGGACCTGGGCTATAGCTGCCCCTCTCGATGGCACAGCAACCATCGTGTACTATGCCACCTGCCTGGTCTCTAAATGCATTTGAATTTGCAATTTCTGGCATGTGGTTTAAGTTTTAAATTTAAAAAGTAACAACAACAACAACAAGCAATCCGTTCGTTCCATGGCAGAAGAACCCTACTTAAGTCAGAAAGAATTAAAACATTTATTGGGCATAAATATATTACATATACACTACAGATACAGTTAGGTATTACATATAGCATAGTATTTGCAAAATCTATACATTAAAATTGATATGGCAGTTTTAATACAATGTATATGAAATAGTCTAAAATTTACAATACAGGAAAACATGATTATTTTTTTTTTTCTCCTAAAGTTGAAAAGCTTGGAATGTATGTCCAACAGTGAGGTAAAACATTTTGTCTTTCAATTTAAAGAATTGTGCAAGGATAACATTCAAACACATTCAATTAGGGCACTTTTCAATTTGACAGGAATACTGAATTACTGTAGCCAACAAAACACAGTTAGAAAATACCAACATTTCAAGTTGATAAGAACAAGGCAGATAATATGAAAAAAATCTTTTAAAAAAGTTTTCTTTTTGAATTTCGTTAAGGACAAAGGGCAGTTTGTTTCATACGACTGGAATTTCTTGTGCTAGGGATGAGTCTGACATACAGAGCATCAGAAAGCCACTCACTCATTCCTACATACCGCAACAGGGAAAAGAGATAAGGTTAATATAACACTTTATTTTATTGTTCACGTGTAATGGCGATTTATAGAGTTATATGTCAATATCACATATACATATTTGTGATAGAAAACAGTGCCAGATAGAGTAATAATTTGACTGAAGGGATTATAATGAATACCAAATAAAGGAGAGCAATAAAATAAAGTGCCACCAGCTAGTGCTTTGCACACTTCAGCTTCCTGGTGCTTAAATCTGGTCGTACGAAAAATCTCAGAAAGATCAAATATTCATAGCAATTTTGGCCTAAACTATTACTTCATTTAAAAAACCTCAACCAATTCAGAGAATTTCTTTATAGCAGCAGTTCTAAAGTGTTTCCAAAAGGGACTTCCTTTTTTCTACAAACAGGGTTCTTATACTCAGTTGAATCCTCATTGCTTAAAAAAATGCCTTTTCCCCAAAACACCTGCATGCAATTGTATCAGAAAATGCAGATGCAACGTTCGAGTGGGTCATAATACACATTTAAATAGAGGGATAAGTTTTGGGAGGCCGGAACTTTGGCAAAAATATATTTACCTTGATGCCATCAGTTTGCAAGACTAATTAAACTAATTATTATAGTCAGTAACAAAATACAGAACTCTCTAGTATTTACTACGTCAATATAGGCACACAGAATGATTCATTGATCTTAGCACTTTCTTTAAGAGATGATTATGGTTTTTTGGGTACATGTAAACGTTTCAATCACTGATAATGGATTTTTTATTTTTTTGGCATTTAATGCACTAGATGCTCTTATCTTTTAAAAACACAAGAAAATGTCAAAAGATTGATAATACTACAGATGTTGCAAAGAAACAAGACTGACCTAAAATTACAAAAGTATAAAACACAAAAAAATAACATGCTACAAGGGAAAATTAGTACATAAGTACATTTAAAAAAATTTTACAATAAATAAAGATTGCACTGTAATTGGCATTTAAAGTACTGTATGCAGAATATAGTATAAATAAACCCAAAACAAAATAATGTTGGTTTCCCCATGACTTTGGTATGGGAATATTGTAAGCTAGTACAGGATACTGCATCTTAAGACAACATAGACCAAGCACAAAATAGCTATGATCAAGAAAAACCAAGTAGCAAAAATATACAAAAACAGAAGCAGGGGGATACACTGTGTCTGTTGCACCCTTTTGGAATATATTTGCACCTCCAACTCTTAAATGTCCCTGAGGTACGCGAACATTATGGACTTCATATAAATAATCCAATGACTTTGGGTTAAAATTGATTATCTCATATGACTCAAAATAAACATGCGAGAGTAACACTTTACACTCCAATAGCACCTGTTAATCAAGGATCTCAAAGCACTTACGAACATTAGAATCCCCATTTTATTTTATTTTATTTTTAATGCATGGGAAAACTGAGGCACAGAGAGGTAAAGTGACGTGTCCAGGTCACGCAGCAAGTTAGTGACAGATCCAGGGAAAGAATCTACGCTCCTTGACCCCCCAAACACTGTACTTCCCACCAAATACCACCCCCTCTCCACACATGGCCAAGGCAACCCCACAAAAATAGGAACTACAAATTTAGATGTTTCTCTTTTGGGTTTTACCAATTTTCATCTGCTGTTAGAGTAGTATTATGTGCACTGAGTTAAGGTATTGAAATTCAATCACTTCATAGATACCTCAAAGAACAGCCTAAAGGCAAATCTTTCAAAAATAATGAGCTGACGTATAAGAAGATTGCTCACAATTAGGGAAATTATGGACAATGGGCAGAGGCACTAAACTGTCACCAGTTCTCGTCATATAATTCTGGTCAAACATAACAGAATATAATAACAATAGTGATTAGATTAGAAGTAGTTATTTACAAAGACAAACAAACAAGTTAAAGCAGCTTTTAAAATAGCTGAACAAAGAAACAACTAACTATTGCACAATGCCCTCTTAAAGTTACTGCTATGAATTGACGTGGTAAAATCTACAATGCTCCATAATTTATAGGTGCATTTTGGTTACTTGATTTCTTAGACAGGCAGCTCATAGTGTTAAAATCATAAGAAATACAGATCATTAAAACATTTTATATTAAAGTACACATGTTGATTTAAAGGAGCTAAATGTTACATAACTGAGTGACAGTATGGTTGTTTAGGGCAGCCTTATCTGAGTGAACACATCTTCTGGATGTTGTTGTCGTCGTGTGGTACGTAATACTCTGAACAAAACTGAAATCCTCGCCCTGTAACTACACACACTGTGATTCATGTTCACAGGAATAGATAGATGGTCAAGACGTAAGAAGTGACTGGTGAATATAAATTATTAATGTGTAGCATGGAAAAAAAAATCAAAGGCTTGCAAAAGACATCAGTGAAAACAGAATAAAGGCAGATCTGAAAACGTAAAAATAAAAAAAAAACACAAGTAAGCTATATTTTGGTATCTGGTTTGCTTTTCTTCTTTTTTTCTTTTTTCTTTTAAAAAAAAAAATCCAGTTTAATCTCTTCCTAGTTTTGCATTTCAAAAAGGTGCACCAAAACACTGATATTTTTTTCCTAGCTAAATCTGTAAAACAAAGTATATAAATCAAAGAACAAAAGGGCTTAAAAAGGGGATTATCTGAATAAATGTGTGTATTAAAATGTGTAGCATTAATTAAATTCATACCTCTAGTCTTGTTGGGTTTGTTTACTTCATTAAGAAGTACTGTAATATAAAGGCAAATAAAATGGACAAAGTCGCAAAGCCAACCACAATGAGGGCTGCAAACTGTTCATCAGTAGGCATCATGCTCTTCATTTTGGGATCATGTAATGTCCCCATGTCCCCTGTAAGCATGACGTCACTTCGTTGTAACACAAAAGCTGCAGAGGGGCTGAAAGCTCCGCATAGCTCCTGAGAGGTGTCTAAACAGCGACGACACGCACACACGCGGAACCTGTAGTCTGTGTTGGTCTGGAGGCCTGAGATTTGGAATGTGGCTTCTTCTCCCTTGTACACCTTCAAGAGGAGGAAAAGTCCTGGTCAATTACTTTATAATACTGCTGTCTCTAAAGTAATAATCATAGAGCATCAGGAGACTTGTGGATCTGGCTTGCTTTAAACCAACTCCATCACATCAAAAATTACACAGGAACGCATTTCTCTGAATCTGTATTTCATCCATGGAAAAGGTATTCCAACCCACTCTGAATAAAACATAATACAAAATTCAGTACCTTTGGCACTGACAGAAGACAGAAAGCACTGACTAGCATTGCAGTTGACGTAAGTAATCAAGATGCATCTAGCTAAATTTTAATAATAATTTAGGCTATAAATCAGAAGATGATAGAATCCTTACAAAGGGCTCTATGATCTTGGTTCACAGAACAAATTAAGATTTTTTAATTGAAACAATTAAAAACAATATATTGCAAAGTTTCAGTTGATTTTTTTTGACAATTGGATATACCATGTAACAGTACTCCATCAAGATATCACACTTCTACCCCTAATAAGAAACACTATTCTAACTTCTAATTCTGTTTTAATTAGTTTTGCCTGTTCTAGAAGTTCATGTAAATGGAATAAAAGAGTATGTACTCTCTTGCGCCTATGAGATTCATCCATGTTATTGATTCAGTAGTTTCTACTTGTATTGTGGAGTGGTATTCCATTATATGCCTATATCTCAGTTTATCAATTTTCTTTTTGATAGGTATTTGTGTTGTTTCCAGTTTGGAGCTTTAAAAAGACTGTTACGAAAACTTTTATACAAATTTTTCAGGACATAAGTTTTATGCTTCTTGGGCAATGCCTTGGAGTAGAAGTGCTGGGCCATAAGGAAAGTCTGTATTTAACTTCATGAGAAACAGTTTTCCCAAGAGATTGAATCACTCTGAAATCCTGCCAGCAAAGTTTTAGAGTTCCAGTTGCTCCACACATTGTCACCAACATTTGTTATTGTCAAGTCTTTTATAGTGGAACCATTCTAGTAGGTGAAAATGGTACCTCATTTGCATTTCGTTGATGTCTGACGATGTTTCTCACCTTTTCATGTGCTTATTGGTCATTAATACACCTTCTTTTGTGAAGAATATGTTCAAGTCTTTTGCCTATTTTTAATTTGTTTGCTTTTATTAATTTGTAGGAGCTCTTTATATAATCTGGATATAAGTCCTTTGTCAGATAGAGGTTGTGAATACTTTCTCCCAGTTTTATGGCTTGACTAATCATTTCTTGAGAAATTGTTGATGTAGTCCAATGTATCATAAATTATTACTTGAGTAATTCAATGGTCTATCTTAAGTGTTTCCTCCCTTTATGATCAATCTGTTTTTTTCCACTAAGGATCTGGGATGTTTTCTTCCCCTTTGTTAATTCTAATATAATTACCATGAGGCTTACTATTATAGGTACTTGAGAACTACCAGTTTACTCAGACAGAGATTACTACCCCTGAGTTGACTGAAGCTAATATGAGTCTTTGAGGGAGGGGAGGTCTCACAGATTCTTCTATCAAAGTGATACTGATCCTCAAAACTTAGAGGAAATGATACTTAGATTAAAATTACATAAACATTTATAGCTTACATTAGAGTCAGTGAATAGCGATAGGAAAAAACTAGCTGGAATTCAAACAAATCAGTTCGGAGATTGGCTGATAAGAAAACAAGAAAGTAAGTGAACCCTTTCTGTTTCTGGCATTGAGTTAGCACCTGTAAAGGTCTCAAAACATGTCTACGTAATAATTGCACAGTAGAAGTTGGCTATAATTATTACAACTTAGAACTTAAAACAACTCCAAATATATTCTTAAAATACAGCAATTAAAAGTGATAAATATGGCCATTGTCAACCTAGCAATAGGCCACCTTAGTAAAGCTGTCAATTTTGCCCATTAATACAAATCCCACAGAAAATAAAAAGAATATTTCCAACAATCTCAACTTTGTCTGAAACACTAACCAGCTATAGAGAATTAGTGGGATGTAAAGCCTGGTGTGTCAACTTCTACCAAGAAGCAGGGCATTCCACCAGTGAATGGAAGTGCACTGGCCACACATTTAGTGTTCGGCAAATTGACAGACAGCAAAAGGATCTCGTAGCTTAGAAAAGGGACCAGACTTCCAATGTTTACCCGAACCATAGCCTTTTTCTTAAGATTTTTCCTCCCTCATTTTCAAAACTTATAAGAAGACTTTAAGTGTTTTATTTATTGTACTTTTGTTTATTGACTAAACCCCAAGAAAATAATTCTGTTTCTCATACTTTTCCAGATTCATCTTGCTTCTGTTATTCCCCTTTGTACGATTTTAATAAGCACATTCCTCTTGGCGAGTTACCCGTTTCTTTAAAGATTGTGGCATGTGCCTTAGCAACTGGAGTCACAGACAGAACTGGGCAGGAGCAACGAAGAATGAAAGAAACTAAGAATGAAAGAAAATCCCTGGCACTACGGAGAAGCCACTCCTTTCTCACTTCCCACTGTTCCAACAATGACTTACATGAATATTTTTAAGATGAGCTCCGTTGTCATGTTGCTGGCCCTGACCCACACATTCAAGAGTTCAGACTATATGATCATGGAACAGTCTGAATTATTTCCCAACATGGGGGTGGTCTCAGGAAAGCAAAGGCATACATTTTTAAAAAAGATATCTTTTAATTGTGACTATTCTTTACTTCCTTAATTTCTTCAATTTAAATGCTCAAGTCGGTATTTTCTGAGACAAGCCTTTTCTTGGAACCCACTGGGACCATTTATGGAGCAATGATTTGCACCCCATGCAACCAGTATGCCAGTTTGATAATGCAGATCCCTCCACAGTTGCCATGTGAGCTTTGGTTTCGCGATCTGCAGTGCTCCTTGTATACAATTCATTCTGATTCTGTGGTAGTGATTAATATTGGGATGTTTATCGAACTGGAGAAAAGCTGCCATCTAAGCTTTAGCTGCAAGGTTTTCTGATACTCCTTTCATTGATTCTTTTGGGTTCCTCACCTCTGGAAATATTTGTTTACGCTTATCAAAGTGTGATCTATTATAGCTGTCGGAGCTCTTCTTTTCCTTTCTGTAACCCGAGGAACCGGGTCTGGTCTGAGTGGCCATTGAGAAGCAGTGGGCAGCTTCTTCTCAAGCACAGGAACTGGAATCAGAATCCCAGGTCTAAGTCCTTGCTCTGCCATTTCCTAGGTTTATGAACTTGGGCGACTAACAGCTTTGTGCCCTACTTTTCTCATCTTTAACATGGATGGCACAATAACAGCACCTAACCTAACTCCAAGGACAATTGAGGATTAAAGAAGAAATGTGGAAAACGCTGTGTGAAAGGAATATAAAGTTGAGATAAATCAACTTTACCAAATTTAATCCTCCTGATTACTCTGTCAGGGGATGTTTACTTCCATTGTAGAGATGAAGAAACTGAGGATCAGAGAAGTTGTTCATTTCTGAAGGTCTCATAACAACTAAGGGGAGTGGTGGACCACAGAGGAGATCCCACTGTTAACCCCAACACCTGTGCTCACCACCGGGGTTGCCCCAGCTCTGCTCGCGTCATCCCTATGGGTAGGGAGTAATGCCACCACCACCCGTCCTCCATTTCAGTCCTCATAGAATGAGTACAGCCTGACACGGGGTCCAGTTTTCTTGGCTTCTGACTTTGTCTTTCTACATAGCCCCAGGATTTCTCTGGTGTGTTCATTAAACACCTTTCAGATCACCCCACCTTGGGTTCTGCTGCCCCAGAAGGAAAGCACTGCCCACCCCACCCCACCCCCCGCCCCACCCACTCAGTTTGTGCCAAGACAAGACCTGGGCAGCATTTTTGTGATGTGGCCTCTGAATGTCTGCCAGCAAAACAATGACCTCGCAGCAGAAAACCATTTAATAACCTATCCCCACGCGTTTTAGAGACTTTGGGATACAAATACTCATTCAATATCTATTTAAATGATTTCTATAGTTTCCATAGTTTGCATGACTAGATCCCTTTAAAAAAGTTGGCCCAACAGTATATTTAATTTCCCAGAGTTCCAATTCATGGAATCTTGAACAGAGACTTTCCATATTAATTTTGATGGCATTTGTCAACTCTAACTCCTTAGAGTGAAGATCTCTGAACATGTACTGTGAAAGCAATGGAATGGTACTTTGCTTGTACCATTTGGCAAAAGGTTAGTGAAGGAAAATGAGTATCTAGCTGAAGGGAACTTCCTTAATGATAACTCCAATCAAAAGTGAGGCTTTAATGTGTAAATGTTTTTCTTTTGGCCATTCTTTTGTTTTAATTAGAACAGCTTCCGTCTTTTATGAACATTGCCAATACAATGTCAACATTACTTTTTCAAAAGAAATATTTATGATAAATATGTTGTGTGTGGGGCTGTGGTATTATCTCCACAGCAACTATGGCCCAAACAAAGCAGATGTTCAGCGAATGTGCTCTAATTAGAACCCTCACACGCTCCACAGCAGATACTCTTACACCATCCACACTGTCCGAAAAGAACGTTAAGTATTAGAACACACAAACCACCGAGGTGACAGAATTCAGTACAGGCACAGCCATCATTGTAAGAAATGGAATCATTATGTTGTTTTCAATGTATTGATAGAAACTACGGCGTTTCTAACCTATTTTAGAAATAGTCATGCTTACTACGCCCTTTGGATTAATTCTTAGCTAAGGAAAAATGGAAACAATCCCAGTATCCCATGTCCTGAGGATTCTCATTCCTGAGGTTTGAGACACTGATGTGTTTTTGTGTAAATGGTCACAGATGGGATCCCGTCACAAGGTCAGCAGGCCTGCAGCACCGCTATGCGTGCACCGCGGCGCCTGTCCACAGAACTGCGCAGCTCTCCGCAGCAGGGCAGCGGCAGGGCCTCCGCGCCCTCTGTTTTCACTCATTTTGACACAGGCACCATTATAGGCTTTTCCTCCTGTGTCAACCCAATTTAAAAGGCACAGCTCTATGTAAGATTTTCCTTATTGAAGTCACCCATCATAATATCGCAATAAGTATATAAGCAATATTATTTTCGCAAAGACTATTTCTGTGCTTGATTTGATATACAATATATTTCAAAGTAATTTTGACATGTTTATTCCAAATGGGAGGATTTAAAGTAATACCCGATAACTGAACGGAAGACTCCGTGACCCTGAATTCAGAATCACATGCTGTGTGGTTGAAATCCTTCAAACCGAGAGCCTCCTGGGGCAGGTCGCTAGAGGCTTGTATCTGGACAGTGCCTGCCGGGCTTTACTGCTGCCGCTCCACTCCCAACCCACAAAGGCAACCAGAACTGCACGGTGCTATCATTCACACAGCGCTTTCTCATGACTAAAGGATCATGATATAGGGTGATGTTCACAGTAACCCTGAGTTAGAAGATTAGTGTCCCCACTTTTACAAGACAGCCGAAGCTCAGCTAGGTGAATGAATTCCTTCAATATCATGTGACGATGCAGGGCAGACCTGACCCCTCACCTCTTCACCCCACCCCTGGCTCAGGAGGGAATCCACGAACCTGCAGGCCTCATCTGCAGAGGGGCCAAGGCTGGGCAGGCATCGTGTCTCTGAGCCAAAGAGCACAAGCAAGGGTAGTTACTGAAGTGCTTCTTGGGGGTGTGCTGTTTTCACCCCAAGGGCCCTAAGCACTGAGAGCACTGCCCACGCCATTCTGTTATATGCAGGCATCCCTCACAGTGCAAACTAAGTACATAACAGCTTCTCCATAAACCCGGGGCCCTATACCTGGACTCCATGACATTGAATAAAAATTTGTTTCATAAGAAATTTTAAATAAAATTTGCATGAGGATTTTTCTGGTGGAAGGGGTCATGACCTTTGCCAGACACTTAAAGGGACCTGTAAACCTAAAGAAAAATTAATAATCAATAAAATAAATGATGGCTTTTAAATATCATCTATTCTTATTTTGCTTTGGGTTTGACCCTTTAATCATGGAGAAAGAAAAAACTGTGCAATGAGACAGTCATCGCCTCACTGTTTAATTTCGTTAGGGAACTGAATGGAAAGCCATTAAAAATAGGTTGGCGCCAAGACTTTAAAATAGTTCTGTCAAGAGAAGGTCTTTCCTCACAGCACCTTATGTGATACCATGAAGAACAATACACATCCAGTACGATATTCTAAAAATGATACTAAATAAAAAAATACTTATAGAGATGCCATCAAATTAAATATGGAGGTCTATAAATTTTTCAGATGCTTCAAAGGTCTTAATGTAACAAATATGAACACCAAGAATATTAACAATTTGTCACAAATTCTGACTCCTAATAGGTAATAATTTTTTGCAATTTGTTACCTCTTTCTCATCTTCAATGTTTATATATTTTTTATAAAAATTACTGCTTTCTGAACAGGGAGATGAATATGAATCATTTCACTTTACATTCTTATACATGTAATTTTTTTGTATAAAAAAATTGGTCACCCACATATTCATACAATTCTCATTCTTTTCAAGAATACTTTACAATTAATACGGATTCAAAAGAAGTTTTAAGCTTCTTGAAAAAAGCTTGTGCTTGGAATGTCTATTAAGTGGCAGAAAAGCCAAATCAATATATGCATGCATCCTAATGCAAAGTATAATTTTAGGTGAGGATTTAATATGAGTTAATAGATCGTTTCATAATTAAAACCAGCTGCTCACCCTATATCATGATACCTGATCGAAAGAAAGCTAATTAGCTAGAACCAAGGCAAAGCTAACGTCAATGTTGCAAGTAAAACATCAGAAAAGGCTTTGGGCCATGCTATAGGCTGCTGTAAAAATAAGCTTGGGAAGCAGAATGCCACACCCTCCTATTATCGGTGATTTTTTTTCACCCAAGTAACAAACATCACTTCTAAATCCACCCAATGCTGAAGTTTACTCCTATCTTGTCTTACTGCAAGTAGAAATAACCCTGTTCCTTTTCAACAGCCTCTTTCATGCAACAAGAAACATTTCCTGAGTGCCTAGCTATGTGCCAGTCCTGGGAAAATAAAGACGAGTAACCCAAGCTCACACACGAGTGGGTTCTGCCTGATTAGTGCTGTGACTGAGCTCGCTAAGAGCCTGTAACCCTGCAGTGGGCTATGCTCAGTGATGATTACCTCTCATTTTCTTTTGCTTTGCCTCTATGACAAAGCCTATGCCTGGACTATAATTATTTCAACCATTACTCCGCACACATAATATAAATAGCTTTCATTCCCTCTCTTGTGTCCAGAACAAGTGAATGAAATACTCAAAACATCATGTTTAACTTAATGTTTACTGAATAGAGGGAAGCAAAAAACTCAGTACAAATTGTCCCTGACTCAACAGTGGCTTTTCATGTACCACTACGCACCTTAATCATTTCTTGGTAAATGTTGGAAAGACCTGGTTATGTGAAGAATGTTGACCCCTATCTACCCTGCCTGCCCCGCAGTACTGTGTTTTCACCTATTTTTAACAAGAAACTCTTGTTTGCAACTTTTTACAATAAGAAATATATTCTGGGGCACATATGGGGTTACATATGGGGTTATGTATTATATTAGCATTTATATTTTCATGGGTCTGAATATACAACATTAAACAAACACTTGATTCAAAACAGCCCACTTTTCAATAAAATCTAGATTACTGAATGGACTGACCTATATTTTGGCAATGCCTGACATGTATAGATACTGACCAAATAATGCTGCTTTTTAAATGTAAAACAGCAATCACTGTGCTTTGACAAGCTTAACATTTTTTCCAAGAATAAGTGGAAAAGCATGAGACGTGGAAAAAAAGGATTTTAAGAATACAATGATGAATATGCAATAGATGTACTGTTTGGAAATGAATTATTGTTAAGTGTCAAGTAATATGTTGTGAAATTTTGTAACATTTCATCTTTTAACCATTTTTACATTGCTATGGAACAGGACAATGCTACTGGTGTTGAAGATGACGAAATCTAGTGGGAAAATCCTCCGCTCTCTGAGCTGAGACCCTGAAGCCAATCATCTCTTTCTAATAAGCTGGAACAATTATATATGTTAAATTATTTACTTTGAAATGGGATATATTGCATAAGATGAGATTGGAAAGTGAAAGAAAACAATATTTTTTTACTCTTATTTAAGAGGAATGATGGAAACTTTGGTGACATCATCCAGTGATGTTAATCAAAAATGATAGATGTCATAGGTGAAATACAGTTTTTGCAAAGTGAGCTTAAAACCATTCATTCTTTTATCTGACACTTCATATTAAAGTACGGTGAAACGTACCAAAATTTCCTTTGATTCATTTTATACATTCTTATTTGGAAGTATTCGTTATTATTATATAAGGAACATCAACCAGCAATTTGTCAAAAACTCTGAATCACATTATTTTCTACTTGTTTTCTGTATCTGGAGACTCAAGAGCTGAATAAAGAGTCATGAATTAGGCTAATGTTTCGGAAGACAGGTGGCCATTTATCTTCAACCTTCTAAGTTTGATATAAATGGATGCCTCTATTAAAAGTGCTGACACGGAATGGGCCTCAGTCTTCCTAACAGAGTAACAGTGTCATATCCTGATGTCACATAAACAGTTATTAAGTTCCTGGGAACATTACAGAAACCTACAGAGTATCTGAATCTTTAATCGCCAGTGATTGATACTGTGTGGCTTTGGAAAAAAATCAAGGATCAAAAGGGGTATGGAAAATGATTAAAACCAAATTCTTTATCGGACTGTCTTCTGATTACATTCTCTTTTGCATGGGTTTATCATGTGCTCTGCACAGCCTTGCTACTCAAATTATGGTCCATGAACTGGCAACACCATCTTCACCTGGGAGCCTGAACCCTCACCCCAGACGTACTGAGTCAGAATCTGCATTTTAACAGATTGCCATGTACATTAAAGCAGGACAAGCAGTGACCTGGAGCTTCTGAATCACAGGCCTCAAGAGCTGACAGGTCATACATATCCTTCTTGATCCTTCCATTATCACGTCCATTAAAAAAGCTGACAGGACATTAGGCTTTAGTAGTTGGGTCAAGACTACGTCCCTTCTATAGTAAAACCACTGGCACTCCACTTTTCAATTACATACATACAGAGTTTGATATCTGCAAACATCACTGCCACTATCAAATACAAATACAGAACTTAGAAACTCTTTATAAGACAAGATTATGCTTGAAATCTGAAAATTTAAGATGAACACCAACCACCAAGTAACAAAATAAAATGTACACTAGGGCTTACATACCCTAAAGAACTAGGTAATGGGTGCATGTTAGGCAGTTTCCACGACTGATTTTAAGAAAAAATTTAGCTCCCTGGTCACTAAATCGTTCATGGCAACAGGCAGAGGCGAGGAGACAGCCTGATTCTGATAAGCCAGGCACGTGTCATGCACGCTGGTTCTCACCTGTTTGTACTCAGATTCTCTTCCAACCAATACCTGGAGGATGTAGTTGACAGGGTCGCCTTTCATTGGTGGTACCGTCTCCCATAAAATTTCACATGAATTTCCTTCCATCTGTGTTACTCGGGGTGCTGAAATACAAATCCACACATCTAAGGTCAAAATGGAAAGTATCACATTAACAGTCGATATTTTAGTGATATTAGAGAGAGTGACAGAGTGCCTGAGCCTGCCCTGAGAGGGGCGTTTATTTGCCTCGCCTCCTATTAAACCAGCAGGGTGCCCTCCCTACACACAGAGAACACTCCATGACTAGAATGTCATTGCTGAAAAATCCTTTGTTCATTATCCTATTAATAACTGCTTGGCCTGGATCGAGTTTTTGTCGTATTTTCAATGGCTACTGAGCACCTTCTATGATTAGGCCCAGAGCTAGGTACTTTGGGGAATGCAAAAATAGGTATAATACACCCAGCTTTCAAGGAAATTAAGATCTAACTGAAGGAAGGGGAGAGTAAAGTATGAGACAAACACAAAAAATAATGGAAGGCAGATTAAGATGAGAGGTACAAATAAAATGTTTTGGAGTTCCAGGGGAGTAAAACTCACACTGTGTCAGAGTTTAAGGAAAGTTTTAGGAGCAGGTGACATTTGAAGTAAGTCCCAGAGAATGGGCAGCACTGAAAGCCTTTAAAATTAAGTTATCGTATATTTGTATTTTTTAGTGTATTTTTCACCTATGAGACTCATCATTCTGATTTGAAGTTAAATTGTATTAGTTTGTAGCAAAGCACCTAACAGAATTTTAAAATATTTTCTCATAGCTTATGCTACATCTCTACAGCTTAATTCAAGATTTATTTTTCTATTTTGTAACTAGAATATGTAACTGCTCTCTCTGAACCCCCTTATTCTTTAGTTGCTAGCTACATGAAATTAATTCTTTAGAGAAAATTGTTTCTACTTGTAATTCTGTACAATACTGCTTCAGAGAAACAAAGATTTTCTTTAAAAAAAAAAAAGTTGGAATTAGTTGGCCAAAATGCCAAATAATTTATGGAAAAAGTAAATAAGAAATCTAATCAGACGAAACAGTCCTCCAGCTAAGACAACACTTTCCTGAATCTGAGAGGAAGACTTGATCATGTGGCCACGTGAGGAAACTGTCCTGAAGTAAATGTACATGAAACGCAAGAGCCATCACTCAGTGTTCTGCTTTCCACAATATGAATTTTCCCAACAATCACTTTGAGAGGCAAAATTAGTGCCGGAAACACCCTTGAGGTTTGCTAACTGGTAAAGTGGCACACTTCCCTGTCACCACACACCTGTAGATCACAGAGTGCTCGGGAATCCCTTGTGTTACAGCTGAAAGGCAAAGCGGGACCAAAGAACTGGGGTATTTACTTCCCATGTGACCCAGCAGGACTTCGCACGTATCCATCCATTTATACTAGTTTCTTAGTCACAAGAAGAAGCAACTGCCAAAGAGAAGCTCTGGACTGCTGAGGGGCAGGGCAGTGGGGAATGTACTTACCATAAAATGCCCTACAAGGAACTATGGGAAACTTTCACGGCATCCAAGCTAGACTCAGCCCCAGGTCCTGGAGTCCCCTCACCGTGACTCCTATAATGAATGAATTCTGTGCTCTGGTGGGAGCGACATAGCTCCTCCACGTGGAAGCAGGGAGTCAGGTGGCCTTGCTCCTGGGGCCGCACACATATAGGGCCTTTTTTTACAGGTTGTGCTCACAGCCCTAGCCACCCAAATAACATAGCAAACCCTCACTTTTACCCACGTAAAACCTGGTTCAGGCGGGCTACTTGTCTATCCATCAGCCTCAGCGTCATTCTGGGCAGCAGCTGTCCAGCCCCTCAAGGGCAGTGGTAGGGACCCACACAAGAATCACACTGCTGGGGAGAGTGGGGGCAGGCTCAGGAGTCCGTGCTGGGGCTGGGCCTAGGCCAGAGGCTGGGTGGGAAGGGCCGAGCCAGCGTCAGCCTGTGGCTGTCTGCTCTGCCTCATGAGCCGGCTGTGCAGAAGGCATGATGCTGTGGCTGGAAACGGGAGAGATGAGGGCTCAGCAGACCCATCCACTGGAGTGGCTTTTGCTTACTGCCTGATCCCAGGAAGGAGGCAGAGAATAAACTGGTCACTGACAAACCACAAGATGAATTCTCAGGGAGAGAAGAACAGGCCACTGCTGCAGCTCGCCCCAGGGCTCTCTCCACGGTGAGAGCTGAGGCCAGGGGAACAGGCTGCTGCAGGGGCCGACATCAGCCTCGAATCTCTAGGCACCAAGGGCATTCAGAGATGAATGCCAACCTCTGCTCCTCCTGAATGTGTTTGAGAAGGAATGTTTGCAAAACTCCTGTGGTAAACTGTCATTAAGTGCTGCATCAGGAATTCACCCTCATTTCTCACCAAAGTTTGTCACTCTGGTCTGTTTCTTTTCCTTGTCCATCTACCTGCTGGTTTTTACAAATTATTTGTAATAATCCTTTATACATACTTGAGAAAAGTCTTTATTGTCGGCCCTCTCCGTGAAGGCCCCTCTTTTCCTCCCAACATCCGTCTTCCAACTTTCCCTTTTAGAAAGTTCTTTTGATTCTATCTTGCTGATATTACAGCTACTAGAAGAGTATAGTCAGAGTGAGCACTGTACTTTCTCTTCTAAGTTCCAACATCTCCTTACTCTCACAGAAAACTATGCCAGCATACGCTGTCTACAAACCTTTGATAGTGGGAGGGACACTCTTAGTTGTGCTGAAGGTATAGGTTTCTGAGAAGGGCCCTTCCCCAGCCTCGCTCGCTGCCTGGATTCGGAAAGAGTAGCATGTGAATTCAGTCAGTCTCTGGACCTTGTAGGTGTGGCTGGGTCCTCTGTAGATGGAGATAAACCTAGAGGAAGGAGCAGAATCCATTAGCCACCTGCCTTTGTATTACTGACAAGAAATTATTATGATACAAACTAGTGGAGCAGATCAGGCCAATGTGGTAAATGCTTTTCATACAGTCTGAATTAATAGTCAACCAGTTGCTATGTTATAGTTAAGCTTAATGTCTAATATATTGTTACATAAAAGGCAAACACAAATTTAAGCACATATAAAGCTTACAATAAGATCCCTTTAATTATGCTCTAGATTCTAGAATTATCAGTTGTTCATGCTTTTATTTACTAATAAAAAAAGAAATTTCAAGTTTTTCATAATGATAATATCTATCGAATATGATCCTGTTAACCTACCTTCTACTACTGCGTTTCCCCGAAAATAAGACCTAGCCGGACAATCAGCTCTAATGTGGCTTTTGGAGCAAAAATTAAGACCCGGTCTTATAGTAAAGTAAGACTGGGTATTATATTATATTATATTATAATTATATTATACTATACCCAGTCTTACAGTAAAATAAGACCAGACTTATATTAATTTTTGCTCCAAAAGACGCTTTAGAGCTGACTGTCCAGTTAGGTCTTATTTTTGGGGAAACACGGTATGTACTAGGCAATAAAGTTAATGTTAACTGGGCACCTGAGAAATACAATATCCTCTTTATTTGATTTTTTAAATTACTGAGGTTTAGCTAGAAAATTCTTAAATTTTAACCTTCATCTTCCCAAGAGCTTTCAAAGCTCCTTTCCCAAACCAGTACGACGACATTTAGGATTATAAATTTTGACAAAATATGTAAAAAGAAAAAAAGACTTTGCTCAGAATCATCTATCAGGTTAATCAAAATAAGAGGAAAAATAACACAGATGGGCTATTTCAGTTCAGACGAGTGGCTTCTGGATCCTTCTCTCATCTGAACCAAGACAAAATATTTGTACTTCTCTAATTAATATTTCCATGAGACATAAGCATAGAAGGCATGAGATTAAAAAATAAGGCCTTACATTTCAACTCTTTCCCCCCAGGATCTTGAAAAATCAATATTTTCACAATGAAACTAGATTAGGTATAACTATAATATACTGCCATTATTTGTCTTTTCTTGGTTAATCGTAAAATTTTGGAAATAATTTTCCGTAAGTTATCCAGGATCTTTAGTAGATTCAGGAGATGCATACTGTTGGTCCAGGAACACTTTGTGTAGTTGGTCCAGAACCACTACACAAGTGAATCCAACCACTGCCTTGTTCCTAGAAAGGCCACACGGTTCTTCCAGTTTCCACTGCTTTGTCACAGTATTTGAGGACAATTCACTGTCGTTAGCTATGGTGCGAAGTAGATCAGTGACAGAAAAAAAAATCAAAATGTCTGACTCTTAGGCTGCTTTGGCCTAAGGGGTAGGCAGAAGTCATGAATTCATTTAGCAGACATTTCTTGAACATCTGCTGTGTGCTAGGCTCTGTGGATTCAAAGCTGAATAAGATCTAATCCCTGTGGGTTAGTTGGTCCCGTGTGTGGGCAGCTCCTCCATGTGCTAGAGAACAGTCTGGATGGACAGATATAGATTAAACAACCTGTGTTTTTTTTTAAACAAACCCTGTCAGAGTCAATACTTATTTTAAAATATCCATGCATTCATCAGCCTTTGCTATCAAGTTCCTGAGCCACAGCCATTTCACCTATTAAATGTTCCTCTGCTTTGCTGTATAAGGAAGCACGTTTTATTAAAGGCTGAACATTCTTAATTTCAGGGAAAGCCAGAGTCCATGCTGAAACCCACAAATACCATGGCAACCTATTTAGCGCTCTAGACACATCACTACCTTAATGAAAATACCCTTGCCAATGCTAAAGGCAAACAGTTATTTATTAACTCAGCCTCACCTGAGCCAGAATCTCTAACTGGAGTAATTGCCCTTCATTAGACCACAAAACGGAAGTCATGGTGTGAGAAGTAAAACTTCCCCACAAACTTACAATAAAGCCCGGTTTTTATAGGAGTTTGGAGAGGACGACTAGCAACAGCACGGTCGCCCTGCCATGCCCTGCTGTAAGGAGAGTTATGTCCTTCCGAAACTAAGCTCAGTGTATCTGTGGTGGGCAGTGGGACACGCATGTCTCTGACTGGTGTCGTTTAGCCCACTGTCTGCTCCGGAAATAATAAATCATGACCGGCTTGCTGCTCTGATGGACGCCATCACCGCTTAGCCTGACCTTCCTACCCCCGGAAAAAGAATGGGAAGAAATTCTGAAGGGGAAGGACAGTTCTCTCTTCTTTTGTTCTCAACCTGTGTATGGAAGTAGCTAAAACAGATGGTGGCTCATTCCTGTGTCACATCATTTAACAGGTACAGAGAAACAAGTGCAGGGAAGATGAAGATGACGGGTATGACAGGCTCTCTCCTGAGTGCCAGGGTGTGGGGCTGGGGAGGCGAGACACCAGGAATCCCAAGAGTGTGGGGATTCACATTCCAAGATAGCCAAGGATCAACACTGTCAATCTCACACTAACGGCCCTCCCAGAGAAACAGAGGTGCTGTCATCGTGGGCCTATGTCCTAAGGGAGACACACGGATTAGAAGGAGCAGAGCAATGAAGCAAGACGGTTGTACCCACTGCCTTCTCACCCCACGGGGAGCCATGACAGGCAGAGGTAGCAAGCTTGCACTTTGTTTAAAAGTTCATACTTTTCTCACTTTAAAAGTTTCCCTTAGCCTCGTTCGTCTTAAGGAAATAAAGAGCTAACAGCGGAAAGAGAACTGCAAGAATGACATTGTGGGATATAAGAGATGAGAAAGACTTGGTATGAATACGGTTTAATATGGAAATGACTTACTGTATTATTTCTAATTTCATGCTATTTTAATGTTTTAACAAAGAAATTTATTAAACGCAATAGTAGAAAGATTCTAGCTAAACTCTACCAATAAGTCAGTTTATCAAATAAAATCCTCCATAAAATCTCACCCGACAACTTTAGGCTTCTGAAAATATGATCTTCATATGATTACCAGCCAGTTTGGCACTTTCAGTCTAATTTTAAGGGTTTTATTTTTGAAAAATTGTACGAGGTAACACTGGTGGGATGTTTCTCCCACACCCATCTAGGTACTGGGTACGTTCTCCGTAATGCAGGTTCTGTGACCGGCATGGGCACTGCAGACTAGGAGGTACCAGCAACTTACTTAGCTAGTCTCTTTGGGCCTCTTTTCTCCTCTGTGAGATGAGGAAAATGACAGAACTTATCTCACTGAGCTGTGGTGAAGTTGAAATGGGTTAATAAAAGGAAAGCGCTTAGAACAGTCCTGACCTGTAATAGTCACTCACTACGTGTTAGTTATAATCATTTTTACAATGCTGAGAAGATGGGATTTTAAAAAAGAAACTCGACTCTCCCTCCTGAGAGAGCTTCTACATCACTGTCTTTTCTCCTAGGTAGAGGGTCAGCTGTGTGCTGAGAGCCGGCCTCTCTTCATTCGCTGTGGGTTCCATCTCACACTGGGCACCGTCAGTGAAGGCTGGGCTTCTTGTTCAGTAGCCTGGTGGAATTCAGTGAGCTAGCTCATGAAACATTCCCTCCACAGAGTAGGCCTCAGATAAATATCCTGGATCCTAAATTTCCTTCTGCATATGTTGACAGTAACTTCTGGTTCAAACAATAAAGGCCAATCAAAACAAAATAAAACGCAGGTGAGTCAACACCAAAAGAATACAATCCCTCTTTTACCCTAATTTTGTAATTATTTTCCATCACTCCAAGAAGCAGGAGAAGAAAGAAATCTTTTTTTCAAAGCCACTGATTTATGCCAGTTGCACGGTGGCCTCTCCTGGAGGCATCACAGGCTAACATACCCTGTGGCTAGAAGCACTCGGGGACAGATTAAAAATATTCATCAAATATTTGTTTTACAAATTTGTTTAATTTTTTTCTCTCTCTTAAACCTTTTTCTTTCTTTTTTTTTTAAGACCAACTTCATTTTAAAATTCATTAATAAGTAAGCCAGAGGCTTTTGGTGATAGAATTAAACACGCTACAGGTCCTAAGACACAATGATTGAAGACTCATTTCAAATGGAACCAAGGATTCAGAGCTTAAAGCATGGTTTTGCCCTGCAGCCCTGCAGCTTTTCTGACACCTCTCTCCCCCTCCTATCTGGAGTACCCAGGCTCAGCGCTTGGACCACGGGCTCATGCATCACAGACCCTGGGACAGCAGTCACCTCCAGAGGCTGGCAGGAATGCTGTCGTCCTGAGGTCCTGACCCACGCTTACTACCTTGGTGTTCACTGCCCAAGCCTGGGAAGGGACAAGATCCGGAGTAAGAAAAAATCCACTGGAAATGTGGAACACACAGAACAGGTGGGTGCCTAACCCGCAAAAGATGGTAACCAACAACTCTCAAAGAGACATCTAACCCTTGAATTCTGAAGGTGGGTGTGGCCCAGCCAACAAGGGATACACTAATGGGGAGAGATCAGCTTTCCTCCGAGGCCACTCCCATCTGTGCCTCCTGGGAGACAGGACCACCCTGCCCTTCTCCCCCCACCTCCCTCCAGACACCACTGGTGGGAAGTGGTGGGGCACAGGGACCTGGACCCAGGAAGACAGGGCATAAATCTCAGCTCTGCCCCTTACTGCCAAATCACTCGCCCTTGCTAAATGTCAGTTTCTTCCATTTGCAAAACAGAAAGTGTCCACGTCATGGGTTGTTTCAAGAGTCAAATCTGGAAATGTGGGTAAAAACCCCAGAACTGAGCCCAACACATAGTACGAGTTCGATACAGGGTATCCAATGCCTCCAGACTGTCCCACCAGTGGCACAGGTCACCTCTCAGGGATTCCAGGCAGGCCACCTTGCCCTGAGGACCCCTGTGGTTCTCAACTCCTGCCTCAGTAGGCCTCTCTCCAGGTTACTGGGCCATTACCGGCTCACATCCAGCAGGAACAGGTCCATCTGAATTTATTCTGCCACATCTGCTGTGGCCTGTGGTAGACATACAGCTCACTCCAAAATAAGTTAATCTAATTTGGTGACTTGGGAGTAAAAAAGGAAATGTTCACTCTGTTATTTTTATTATATTAATGTTTCTGTGTTATAAAAACGCAAAGAAGGAATATGTGTGTAACAGGTGGCATGGTTCCTAGAATGAAGTACGTGCGCAATAAAGTCACCAAGTAATTTCTCAGTTCAGGCTGAGGCATTATGTAGCCACAGCTGGTATCACAGCTCTTTGGCAGTGCCTCTAAGGGGTCTTCTATTCCATCCACAATCCCTGCTGCCCATGACCCAGGGCTCTGGTGAAGGCCAAGTAAGAGGACAGGTCTGGAAACATCTGTGGGTCTCCACTGTGGTGCTGCCCCCTTGGCGTGGGGACCAAAGGGTCAGTGGGTAATAACAATCTTTCAGTCAGCAGACTTGAGTTTGAGTTCAGGTTCAACTGCCTGGTCATCCTGGGCTCTGTAGCCAGGGAAGCTGTACCCTCCTCTGTAAATGGGATGATAATGGTCCCTACCCTTCAGGAGGTTATTGTGATCAAATGGGATAATGCAGGGAGAACCCATGACAAGATGCCTAGCACTTGTTATGAGTAAGACAGCACCAAGGTTCATGAATGATTTACCCTGTTTCTCAATGCTGGAGAGGCCTGAAGGCGGTCCCCAGAATGCATCCTCACTTACAATCCCTGAGGCTTTCCTGCGTTGGGGAGGAAGCCTCCCCATCCACCCTGTCTTGGTGAGCCCAGGCCAGGAACTGCTGCTCAAAACAGATGGAAATGAGAGCAGCTGGTTCTATGCAAGTGCTGCTCATTAAGGGAAATTTGGGCATTTTTACTTAGGGAAAGGAAAAATGGAGAGAAGAGCTCTCTGGTACAAAAAAATATTTTCTTGGAAGGAAAAACATAAACAAGGCAGAAGGTTGGCTGGGTCATCGAAAGTTTACAGTGTAAATGAATTCTTTTGTGGCTCTGTCTCTGACTTGCCTCAGTGTTGACTATAATGTCTTCTTGAAACTAAATACTCGGATGGTGACAAGCACACAAGGGTTTTAATGTTGGCAATTTATCAGTGATTTTAAAAAAGGCGTTCTATGTATCTGTGAATAGAAAATGATTCTGCTTATTCTGCTTGCCTGTCAGAGTACTTACTCCATGAGGGGTGCAAAGACCTTGGCCACAATGCAGAGTCCGTTACCTTCACCGTGAACTTGGACAAGCTGATAACTCCACAGGCTGAGTTTCCACACACCTAGGATAATACTGTCTTGTTCATCTGGCAGAAATTTTTATGGGACCCAAAGGGAAGGACCAATTCTACGACTTCTTATTAAATATATATTCCAAGGGCAAAACAACAGATTCTTGACACTTTCAAGAAATCGAGGGGGTGGCTATACTTTTAACCTCAGTATGTGAGGCTTTATCATTCTGAAAGATGACTTTTTTGCACTGAAGTGCAACTGAAGGAAGAAATCCAGACATGTTACATCTTTAAACGTTTCTTTATTTTAAATCATTTTAGAGGAAAATGATGATGTATAAAGAATTTTAAAATGTGTTTCTTCAAAAACAGTTTTGTTTCAAAAGATATATATCCAAGCATGCTCTGGACAGCTTACATCTTAAATTTGCAGTGGAAAATACGAGATAATGTTAACAGTGTTTTCTGTTTGCTACCTTACGATCCCTAGGCCATTACAGGCTAACGACAGCCCATTAATATCAACTCAAAACGATCCAACCTGCTGACCTAAAATGGCCTGTAGTGAACTAAAAGCTGCAAGTGGCACGCTTCAAAACACGTTTCACAACAACCGCTGTTAGTCAGCTCAGCTCAGCTCTACTCCTTGACATGTCATTGCCTTTATTTTTCTTCTCAGTTTCCCTGGGCTCCTCCATGGACTCTGCGTGTGTGTGTGTGTGTGTGTGTGTGTGTGTGTGTGTGAATTTCCTACGTTAGTAATGTTTGGGAATGGAGGCTGTTCAAAACAGGAACGAATGGGATGTGCCTCAATCCCCCAGGAACACCGAGTCCTGTCATGTCTATGCAGAGGCAGATGGCATCCTGTGGGGACGCCCGAGGCAGGGACGGCGCATTTCCTAAACTGGTTGTCATGTTAATGAGAGTCCCTGGTTGAAGACTGAGCACAAACGTGCCCAGAGCGATTTCAAAAGGCCAATGAGAAAAGGAGTTAAGTTCCTCCGCCACGTCCACAGTGGCATGTGGACCTTTTGGCTCCTGAGTGATCAGGCTACAATACTTGGTCGTTATGTTCCTTTCTAAGAAATAAAATATCACAGTAGCTACTGATGAATCTCTTTACGTAGACTAAAAGAAAATGCCTATTTTCAATTTCATTTTTGTTCAAACTGTACTTAAGTTATTGATATATTAAAATGAGATTTATTTATATTCAAAGAAAGGATGACCAGAACCTCTGAAGGCTGCCTAAGAACCTTGAAACCTCCGATTCTCCTTCTTTGTTTCAAATACATGCAATGAGTCTCATCTTCTTAGATGCTCTTCCTAGTCTTCCAAATTTGTTTGCCTATCTCTATTTTAGTAGCCTTGCCTCTATCTGACCCGGTTCGGGAAAAATGGTGAGGAAAATGCAATCACATTTCTTCTGGTTATTTATTTTTAGATAGATAGAAATTCCATTTTCAAACAGAAGAGGAACCTGTAATCTGAATTCTACTTCTGGTCCAATTAAGATGTCAAATAGTTCATTCACTACCCCTCTCCTCTGCCTGTGCCTAGATGTTTCATCCTGAAATTGATTAAGCTGGCTATACTCTTTATTTTGTAGGCTGAATTTTTATGCTCCTTTTTCTAAGAAATAAAAATGCTTTCCCCCCATTAATCAGGAACTGGAGACAGACATCATTAGCTCCATTTTGCAGAGGGAGAAACTAAGGCAAAAAGAAATGATGGGACATGAGACCCTGGTTGAAAATGACAATTGCCTTCTGGTGACTGGTGACTGAAGGTAATATAAAAATGCCATTTATCCAACAAGGGTGATTATGTGAATGAGGGACGATTCCAGAGAAGCAAAGGAAATCCATCCTGAGGGTCTCCTGTGGGCCCTGAGCCAGCTGCCTTACATCTGTTTCATGTAATTCAGCACCAAGCCCTGAGAAACAGAAGCAGGAGTCTGTTCTGTAATAGGTGCACCTTAAGAAAGTTCACTCCTCCCATCGTGCTCTCACACACCCGGGCCACTTTTATTAGTTGCCTCGTGTTTATTTTTTCGGGGTTTATTTATGCAGATTGTGTCTGTCCCTCTCTAACAGGCAGTCATGTACACGTTACAAAGGCCCTGCAATTTCGCTGGCTGAAGGGAAAAGTGTCACGGCACAAGGGCCGAGTTAAATGAGAGCATGTGGTAATTATCCACTCTATTAAAGCTCTCTTCCCTCGCCCCGTTTTGCTGGAGCCTTATTTTAAAATACATGGTCTGTCTGACTAACCCTGAACAACAGATTAACCATAAATGCATTCCTGGAACTTAAGTTCCTCTTGCCTCAGTGCTGTGTACTATTATCGGGAACATGGACCATGGGGGTCAGGACGAGAATCAGCATCAGCTCAAATTTTGTTAGGGCAGCACAACATTTCATTTCAATCACACACACACATGCATCTTCAAAACCATCAGGACAGCCTTACAACCTTCAAATCCATGAGCCGACCTTGTTATTCTCATCCCTATATTAGGTTAACGCGGCATTATGCGGCATTATGAAAATGTTTACTTTGGGAATATATTTTCCTTGCATACACAGAAACTGAAGACGTTCAGATCTGTCTTAGAGCTGCTAAAAGTAACACCCGTAATCTCTCTGTGGCCAAACTCATATAATTTTTGTTTTTCTGTTGAGGTTAAACATTCTCTTGTGCTGTGTGCTCATTGTTTCATGTTAATTTATTTTCTCAGAAAGATGAGCTCCTTATAGGCAGGCCACATACCCATAAGACCTAGCACACTGTAGTAATTCCAGAAAAAATTATGATTGAGTGATTAGAATCTAATTGCTAGGGATAAACTTAATCCTGTAAATATAAAGCTTTGAGGCTGCTGCATAAATATACAGTCAGTTACTAGGAATCTGAACGTCTGCGAAACAAATGTCCTGCTCAAGGGGGAAAAATGTTCAACAAAGGAAGCCCAGGTGATCTGTTTGAATTCTAGGCTGATTTCGTTTGAGGCAGGGATTTGGACAAGATGGCCTTTGGGATCCTTACTATTGCTGTGAAACAGTCCCAAACTTAAAAAAGAGCCATGTGTGTAAAAAAAGTACCAGGACAGAAAGAGGCATCATTTACTTGGATAAAGACCTAGACCCGTTTCTGTGCTTCAGAGATCGCATCCTTGATTTCCATCCATTTCTGAGTCCCCATCACTCATCTCCATCCTGAGGCTCTCTTGCGTGAGATTGTTAAAATTAGGACCCTAAATTTTAAGACTCACCCAACCTGTTACCTTCTCTCAGAAGCCTTCTCTGTTCATTGAATTTTAAGCGTACAATAGATGCCATTCTTCTTTCCTTCCTCCTTTGCTGTGACTCTGTGCACAGCGTCAATCTTTAAGCCTTCCACATCATGATGTGCTTGAATGTATCTGTGTCTTCCACTCATATCCCACCATGTGAGCTCCTTAAAGGCAGGGATTTACCTTGGACATCTTTGCCTATCCAAGACTTAAGCATCGCTTTTCTTTGCATATATAAAACTCCTAATAATCATACGTTGAAATCAAGTCAATTGATCAAAAACAATGTTTTTTTTCACCTAATTGGTGGAAGGCTTTAAAAGTAGAAATCCTATCATCACTGAAAATATTTCATTTTTTATTTAAGAACTAAATAACGTTGATAAAAGCTCTCGATGCCTGGCGCTTTGTAGGGGCTCAATAAATAGAAGTTTCCTTTAGAACGTTTGAAAATGTATTATTTGCCAAACATTATACTTAGAAATCTCTGAGTCATTTCAGCTTTTTCATCGAGGGGTATATAAATAAACATAATAAAGCAGGACATCACAGATGCAAAACCCTAGGTTGTTTTGGATGCTTAAGGAAATTTAGTAATTTTCTTATTGTTTTTTCACTTGTAAAAAGCAGAAGAAAATATGAAAGAGAAAAGAGATAATACGTCATAATCATTTACAAGAGATTATTTTTTTGGTAAAGGATTTAACTCACAGTCTTTTGCATACATTGTTTCTTTAAGGTAAAAAAAAAGTTGGGAAGGACCTGAGTTCACATACTCAATACCTGAGTGGCCAAAATTGACTCAACTCTTTAACAATTACCAAATGTGGAGTTACTAATCTTCATTGTGCTTCTGTTGCAAAATATGTTTTAAGACTCAGATTACTTGCATAGCTGGCTAAGACAGCTGTATAACTCAGACATCAGCAGCTCTACTTTTAAATGCCCACAGTAACTGGGGGTTGGATCAATTCAAACTACAATTAAATCTTTCTCTGGTTCTCACCTTGACCACAAGCAGGACATATAATATTTGTGCCATTCCATAATAAAAACTTATTAGTGGTTAATGAAATCAACGCATATGCTAAAGAGTATGTGCACTTGTTCCAAAACCCACAACCAGAAACCACTCTAGCACAACAAGTTCAATGAAAAAGACAAGTGCCACTTTGGAAGAAGACATTGTTCCTTTCAACTGAACAGGATGGGTTCAAGTCCTAAAGAACCTCCAGGCGATTAGAATTGGCAAAGACTACGCTAATAATCAGTATTTTGATGTACCCAACTCAAATGATCTCTGCCTGATCCTCATGAGTCAAGACCCAAAGTTAAAGGCTTGGATTCATAGGGCCACTCACCACAAGAGTTGTTTTAAGATGCTAAGGAAGGTCATCTTCAACTCAAATTAGGCCACGTTTCATTGTATTAAATCCCAGGAAAATTATGCCACAAATAGAATGAGAATTTATTATGCTCTGTATTTCCATCACGTTAATAACATTCTGAGAGCACTGACAAATCTAATTTTAAAAAGATAAATTTGGACTCTCACTTGTAAAATTAAGAGAAATACTGTTCCTAATGGTAAGTTTTCTTAAATTGCCACTGAAATTTAGGCAAGTCATTTATTTGATTAACAAGGGCAGCCTTGAGTGCTTTTTTTGGAGGAAAGAGCACATATTGATTACTAGATTCTGCACTATTTTCTGTCTGGCATATTTAAATGTCTCAGGACAGTATACTCATTTGGAGCTTTTGTCTGACTATTGGCACAGCTCTCCTGTGCCAATACAGGTGGAGGCCCCGCCCAGGGCAGGGCTAGAGCAAGATGGAGAGGGCTGGTTTGGGGCAGAGCTGTCACTCTCCCCACATTCCTGGAGGGAACAGTGGACGCAGCTGCACAGGCAGTCAGGAGGCACCAGTTCTGATCCCAATTCTGCCACCAACGCCAACGTTTCTGGGCTTCATTTTTTCTAAAACATACAACTAGAAGACATTCTTTAAGAAAGGTTCTCTCTACCACCAATGGAAGCCAAAAGCCCAGGAGAAAAACATAAAGGCTTGTTTACAAGTTTCTCCCATGCTAGCTTTACGTATTATCATGATTTCTGTTAGTCCATAATCCCTATTCTTGCTAGCCCAGAGGAGTCCCCGGCCAGTCAAACGAGGGTGTGAATATACATCCAAAGGCACAAAGTACAGCACGATGAACAATCTTATTATCTGTGGGTATACAGTTATCTCCAATGAACCTACCAAAAGAAGCCTTGATTTTTCTGTGCTTTCTATTCCAGGACTAGTTTCCAACAGGACAATCAGTTTTTGCTCTTTTGTAGTCAAACTACTGGGTTTGACAGGTCCTTCAATATCAGGTTCAAATGTCACTTGTTTCAAAAAGCCATTCTTGATCTTTGCAACCAGATAGGTCTCTGTTTCCTTCAAACTCCTAAAGCACTTTTCTTCTATGTCTGCCTTCTCCATACTCCCACCAGAGCTCTTTTATCCAACGGCACAAATGTTCTGTGACAATTTGTGGGTTGATATTATGCTCCTGGAGGCAGGGCCTTGTTTTTTTCTTGATCCACTGAAGGCCCACCTCAAACAGTGCCATCTACACAGCAGGATCTCACTGCACAGGAATGAATCAAAGCACTCGAGTACAGAGAGGGGGATGGACATTAGACTGGGCTTTCTGCGCTACCTAAAACCAGTTCTGTGTGTAAAGGCACAGGATACCACAATGCATAAGGGGGAAATGACAGAAATACTCCTACACTAACATTGGTTTGTGTCTGAGCAGGGATGTCACAGGGAAGTAGTAGCATGTGTCTGTTCCAACGGGCTGTTCTGCTTTTATGGTGAGTTCCACCTCCTTCACCTGATTCTCTGATTTACACTTCTGTAACAACATTCTGTCATCATTAACTTTTGCTCCACATCTGAATTATTCTTAAATACAGTTCAGCTGCCCATCATATGATTGGCTAGTTTCAGAAGAAATGAATCTAGGTTGAATAAATACTACGTGAAAGTCAGGATTTGATTTCTGTGGCCAAGAGTGTTTTCCTGGGCATGGAGTCTTATGAAGAATCACCTATTCGCTCTGGTTAATTTGGTACTGCATTGCCCACAGTTACAAAGTACAGTCCTCGTCCGTGTATTACTACAGCTATTTCAGACTGGTAAACATGTTTGTCCTGATGGTTACTGAATATTTAAAGAGATAACATCTCTTTCTGAGTCTTATTTCCCTCTGCACTCGGGACTAATATAATGCTATTACATCGTGTAGATTTGAGTTTAGCAGTTTTCGTTTTAGACAATTTCTCTGTATTATCTGGCTTTATGAAAGAAAAAAAACAAACACATACATTATTATCACATGTAGGGAAATCAGGATCTTTAGAATGTTTAAAGTTTAGATATTCCAAATGAAAAATAAAGGCTTACAACTTTGGGCATAAAAATGCAGGAAATCTTTCAACAAAGAAGAGTGTTTTAGAGGATAAATAAACACGTAGGATTCCATCCCAAAGCCAAAGGCAGAGCGTTTCCCTGTGCACCCTCACCCCCATCGTACCTCTTGTTTCTGTCCTCCAGCTGTAGCGTGTATACCATGTCATCAGCAGCATGTGTCTTAGCATTACTGTCTCCCCATTTCAGCTTCAGGCTCTGAGGCCCGGCTGCAGCACATTCAAGCCTAGGAGGCAAGGGTGGTAATGGCCGAGTTTTTGTTTTAATGAACTGACTAAATGGTCCAGCTCCAATTTCATTTATGGCCTGAATTCTGATCCTGGAAAAAAATACAAACACTACAGGTTAAAGAAGCAGTGATTCCTCAATTGAAATAAACATTGTGTGGAATCTGTCTTACTTACCCCTAAAGCAATAGCATGGACTAAAGAAAAACAAAATATTCAAGACAAATAGAGAACTTGGCATCTCAGAGGACAGATTATATTCTACGTCCAAAAAAAATAAAATAGCAAAAATAAAGCACATTAGCAATATATCACTTAGATATCCTAAGATATCTTTAATTAAAAAAAAAAAAGCTATTGTCTGCAGGAAGACATCCTAACGATAGGCTTTTATATTTTATTCTAGCCATCCTTTAGCTGCCTCAAAGTCAGTTGTGGAAGTAAGTAGGCTATAAAGAATAAATGAAACAGAGAACAAACGAGTCTTCTTCAGAATTCAAAAACAAAGGATATCAGCTCTTCAGCAGGGCATTTCTCCTTCCCCTTTCTCCCACCTCACCCGACAATCTCTGCTAATCCTTAACCAGAGCTGGGTGCAGACACTGCTGGTAACAGGATATGATGCAGATGTGCAGTAATCTTCACTGGATGTTTTTTTATGTGCAGTGTTGGGGTAAGAACAATTCATCCTCATCCTCAACACCTTTTCCCGTAGTGACTGAATATTCTTGAAACTCGTTTCCTCCTGTCATTCCGTGGCCTGCACATGTTTGCTGAGGCCTTCCTCCTTACTTCTCATATAACATAAGCAGTTCTCTCCATAGCCTCAGACATTTCCACACCTTCACTTGTTGTAAGACCAAGCCCAGGTCTACATCTCCTCCATCTTTTCATGTCCCGTTACTAGACCTCCGGGGGACCCTCCACCCAGACCCCTTGCTAGGGGTCTTACCTCACAGGCATCTTACCAAGATGACTGGGCAGTGGGGTGTCACATTTAAAACTTGATTTGAATTTGAAACAGTGTCTTAAAACACATGATAATAAATATTCAAAGAGATAAATTCTTAGGAAACATCAGCTTAAAATATTCTAATAATTTAGGTTTATACACTTCTCATTTACAACACTTATTGCTTACACTTAAAAAGAAAATATCATTTAAATATTATGTAGCTAAATTCATCTGTAGCCTCAAATTAGCCTTAATTCTTCAAATTTAAATATTACATAATTAAGCAAGCCAACATAATATGCTTGTAGATTAAGAAGAAGAAGAAAGAACCCTGATTAACTGCAGGTGAGATGGAGGGAGCACACTTCACCCTGTCTTTCCCACTGAATGAAGCTATTAAACCTGGACGAAACAAATGGAGCAGCTATTCAAGAACCCTGAAAAGTAAGTGCTGGGGAAGAATTTAAACTATCACCAAGCTAGCAGTGAGTTTACCTTTTCCCTCCATTGTCCCCCAGACTGGACTCAATGTAGCCTGAAATCCAGGAGCAGATCTCTGCATAAACAGAGTTCTAGGAGAAGCCTGGCTCAAAGGTAGAGAAAGTGGTATCTAATGCTCAGAATGAACAGGGAAAATCCTCATTCCTCTTTTTCTTTTCTGCATTCTCATTCCCTAGCCCTTAGCCAATTTCATCCTATTAACAGCCTAAAAAAGAAGAAAAAAATCATATAATTGTACCAATTGATACAGAAAAAGCATCTGATGAAATCTAACATATATTCATATAAAAATTCTCAGCAACTAGGGATAGATGGGAAAATTCTCAACATGAAAAGTGCATCGAAGGAAATACCTACCGCTGTATTATACATTATACTTAATGATGAAAGACTAAAGGATTTCTTTTTAATTGGTAACAAGGCAAGGATGTCTATTCTCACCAACTCTTCTTCAATATTATGTACTAGAAGTCCTAGACAGTGGGGGCGGGGGGAAGTATAGAGATAGGAAAAAAAGAAATAAAACAGACTACAAGACACTGCTGAAAACATTAAAGACCCAAATAAAAAGAGATATACTGTACTCATGAATTAGAAGACTATATGCAGAAAAAAAAAATCAATTCTCCCCTAATTAAGATATAGATATAAAATGATTCTAATAAAATTCCAGCAAGATTCTTTGAGTAGATATACATAAGTTGATTCTAAATCTTATATGGAAAGGCAAAGGAACTAAAATTGCTAAAATGAATTTGAAAAATAAGAATAAAGTTGGAAGAATCACACTACCTGATTTAGGACTTAACTATAAAGCTACAGTAATCAAGACAGTGTGGTAACTGGTAGAGAGACAGACACATAGATCAATAGAACAGAATAGAACTCCAGAAATAGATCCACACAAATATGGCCAATTGATTTTTGACAAATGTGCAAAAGTAATTCAATGGAGAAAGAATAGTCTTTTTAACACATTGTGTTAAAACAATTGGACATCAATAGGGAAAAAAATAAATCTCAACCTAAACCTCCTATCTTATTCTAAACTTAGAATGGATCACAGATCTAAATGTAAAATATAAAACTTTTAAGAAGAAAACAGGAGAAAATACTTGTTACCTAAAATTAGGTAAAGCGTTTTTAGATAGGATATAAAAAACATGATTCATAAAAGAAAAAAACTGAAAAATTGGACTTCATAAAAATTAAAAACTTTCACACTGTTAGGAGAAGGAAGACAAGCTACAGACTGGGAGAAAATATGTGCAAATTATAAACCTGACAAAATGAATTGTATCCAGAATGTATAAAGACCTCTATAACTCAACAGTAAGAAAACAAACAACACAATTTAAAAATGGGCAAAAGACTGAAACAGACATTCCACTAAAGAGGATATACATATGGCAAGTAAGCACACAAACAGATATTCAACATCACTAGCCATTAGAAAATACAAATTGAAACTACAGTGAGACACTACTATATCTTTATTCAAATGGCTAAAATAAAAAATACTTATTACCATACTGGCTGGGATAAGGAGCAACTAAAACTCTCATGTTTTGCTGATGGGAATACAAAGTGGTATAGATGCATTGGAAAACAGTTTTCTTATAAAGTGTCTTACAAAATTTGGCATACACTTATCATAAGACCTAACAATCGCACCTCTTGGTCTTTATTCTAGAGAAATTAAAATTATGTTCCCACAAAACCTGCACACTCCTGTTTACAACAGCTCTAGTCACAACCATCTATACAACTGGATGAGTATCTGCCTCCTAGTTTAGAATAGAGCAAATACTCATCTCTGATAAACTACAGCAAAATTCCATTAAAGAGCCTTACTTTTCCCAGACTCTATTATTCTAGAGGCTACATCAGGTCTCTTGCAGACAATGCAAGTCTCTCAGTATGATACGGAAAGACTAGAATAAACTCATTCCCTATCTCCTAACATGAGTCTTATAAAATATGTTTATGGTACTAACACAAGAACATTTTCCTATGGTTGGAAAATAAGACATTTTTCTGCAACTGGAGAAGAAAAATCTTTTTAAAAGGTAGAAATTACAACCCTTTTTGCCTTCTTAGGAAAAGGGGATTAAGCCAGACAGTAAGTCTCAGTCTTCCTTCAATGGTCTAACAAGCTTCCTCACCTACAAGGTTTACATTTACGTCTTTCTAGTGTCCAGACTGCCATTCCCTCCCTTTACTCTATGCACAGGTAGTGCTTCCATCTGCTCGTCCAGAGTCCTCCAGAGTCAAGCTCACCGTGCATCCAGGTTTTGCTCTGTGCAGCCCAAACACCCTTAGCTACTTTATAAACAAAAGGAAGTGAGGCAATGGGTTGCTTGAGATTGTTGTTCTGTTCAAGGAAAAAACAAACAAACAAAGATCTAAATCATAAGAATTAAAAAATATTTTATGAAATCTAAGTATTGAAACGCAAAAATAAATACAGATTTAGTATTTGATTTCTTTTGTCATTCCATTTATTTCCTCAAAGCCTCTACAGTACTTTGATAAGTACTGGGTTCCTTCCATTTGTAGCTCCCGGGCTCTCTGACCTGTTGCCGAGAAGTATTTGGGAGGCACAGTCTTTGCCTTAAATACACACGGCAAGAACACCATAGCAGCGTTTTCACTTCCTGTACAGTGAAGCTTCTTTGGGAATACTGTTCATCACTTTGGTGACCTTGGGGAAATTATGGAATACCTTTAAGTCACAGTTTTCTTAACTATGAAATGGGGATAGTAGTCTCTTTGCTGCATTTACGAACAGGATTACTTAATTAAGGAATGTGGAAAGCACGTTCTATTTTTTTAAATGTTTTATACTCCACCATACAACCAGAAAAGAATTCAAGGTAGCCAAAAGCACAGCGGTGAACTTTAAAGGGCTCATTTATGGCCATATTATTCTCTTGGCTTCTTTCGAGGCCATCATTCCTCTCTCACAGTGAAGAACACGTGCTGGGCATACACACACACACGAATGTCTCTGTTTTAGTTGCACCATTACCACCACCTCACTTTATAACTTGAATTAATTTGCTGATACCAGCTATGCTTTCCCTTCCTTGAAATTATGGCCAGGGACCCAGCAATGGCATCAAGGACTGGCTGGCTTCTTTTTAAACCATCCACAGTAGGTGAGGATGAGAGAAAGAGCTCTGCAACAGACGAAAAGGCCAACAGTGACGACCAATGACCATCGCAACAAATAGCAAGGAAAACTTGCTCTGGCCAAGAACCTGTGCTATGGAGTAGGGACCTGTATTGTCTCTTGCCTTTGGATATGAGGAACCGGCAGTTCAACTCAGAGAGAGGTTAAATAACTCAACCTAACTGATACAGTGGCTATGAGGTGTTGAAGTCTAGGTTTGATATGAACAACCTTATCTCTAATTTCTAACCTGACTCCATGAGGTAGGAATTACTTGTTTTATAAGTGAAAGGACTATGGCCGGCTGAGTTCCGTCATTTACACTGATCTACATAGTGGATTCAGGGCAGATCTGGGTGTGAATCTCATCATTTTAGGCTCCAAGTCTTTGTGCATTCTGGCATACCATACTCTCCGAACATAACTTGGACCACACATGGCTTTTACTCCAACCAAAAGATAATTTTAATTCTAACCACACTTTCAGTTCAATAACGATTACCTTTTGCCAGTGAAATAGACATTTAAAACAGTCACAAATTTATTTTCACATTATTTAACTTTTGGCCTTGAAATCATTATCCAGATTTTAAAATACTCACTTCAACTTAGCCTTCATTTTTACAAAAACCCATTTTGTTTCAGTAAAAATGCATGGAAAACAGTTTCCATGTAGCTAATGCACTGAACTAATGTTATTAGGTGGGTGCAAAAGTAATTGTGGTTTTTGCAATTATTTTTAACCTTTTAAGTCGCAATTACTTTTGTACCAACCTAATAATTAGTTCCAATGATGAAGTAATACTCAAAACTGAAATAGAACTGAGGAACTCATAAGATGCAAATAGGCCATGTCTTCCTGCATTCTGGTAAACATATTAGGAAGTCTGAACATAGAAGGCTGAGCAAACTGAACAAGGACTAAGGTCATTACTATTTGTTTTATTTTGGGGAGAAAAATGCAGTGTGTGAAAATAATTTAATTCCAGTGAGAGCTCACCTGGGAATAATGAACAAAACAAACGCTAACCTGAAGAACACGTCTAAGAATTCACCTCAGAAAAAACTGCTTTTCAAGTTTGATTAAGTTAATTAATGTCTATCCACATCCAAACTTGAGAAGTTTTCTCTTGGCCGAAGTAACATGTTAATCTTCAAATTTAAATAGGATCTGCAGGGCATTTCTGTTTGTTTGTTTGTTTTTAACATGCATTGCATACCAGTTTCTGAAATCTTAAGCTCTACAAATTAAGTATAAGGGAAATGGAATTTTGCTTTCCAGTTTAGGGAAGTGCTGTAACTCTGGGAAACTATCTTGGTCAGACTGATGTGCAAACTCTCTGTAAGTGCCCAGGAGTCTGCAATATCCATCAATACACTGATAATACTGATTAAATAAATCAAATTGAGAAACATATTCTTTATTAGTTTTTATTGAAAACCGACTATTAAAATATCTACTGTCTAGGGGCCGGCTCAGTGGCTCAAGCGGTTGGAGCTCCACGCTCCTACCTCCGAAGGCTGCCGGTTCGATTCCCACATGGACCAGTGGGCTCTCAACCACAAGGTTGCCAGTTCGATTCCTCCAGTCCCGCAAGGGATGGGGGGCAGTGCCCCCTGCAACTAAGATTGAAGACGGCACCTTGACCTGAGCTGCTGCTGAGCTCCTGGATGGCTTAGTTGGTTGGAGCACGCGTCCTCTCAACCACAAGGTTGCCGGTTCGACTCCCACGAGGGATGGTGGACTGCGCCCCCTGCAACTAGCAACGGCAACTGGACCTGGAGCTGAGCTGCGCCCTCCACAACTAAGACTGAAAGGACAACTTGATGCTGAATGGCACCCTCCACATCTAAGACTGAAAGGACAACAACTTGACTTGGAAAAAAGTCTTGGAAGTACACACTGTTCCCCAATAAAGTCCCGTTCCCCTTCTCCAATAAAAATCTCTACTGTCTAATTCCAAATGCCAAATACATTCCTGCTTCAGAAGATCATAGGCTGCCATAATGCGCCTTAGACACACACACACAAGATCAAATTTCTGACATTATATGTATTAAAAAAAGCATGACTTTTAAAACAAACCTTCCTCAAGTGGGGAAGGTGACTTCTCTGTCAGGATTAGCCATTCAAGTACTCAGGATGTCTCAAATGTAGGTTTGGGGTCGGGGGAGATAGCGTTCCTTCCCCCATGAAGGGTTGCGTAGGAGAGGCCTAAGCAGCAAAAGATGGGCTTTTTGTACCCCTCACCCACCACCAATCTACCATCTAATTAAGAAGAACATGAAGAAAGAGAATAATCACTATATAAATTCTGAAGGAATATAAAACCGTAGCTTTAACCCAGACATCTCTTTGGGGGAAAAGAATATGTTCAGAGTGAAGTTACTCAGGGAAGGCTCCTAGACGGGTAACCTGAGCTGGCTGACGTTCAGCCCCACCACCAACCAAGCTGCTTCTCCTGACAGCTCCTTGGATACTGTGTCACCACGCTGTTTCCAGGCACTTAGACTTGCTATTATTTTTTACATGCCCTGCTCTGACAAGGAAAAAAACCTTAAATGTCTCCCATTGCTTAAAGGATAATGCCAGATTTCTAGACACTTCCACCTATAATCTGGTCACAACCCAATGTCCAGCTCACGTCTTCCCTACCCAACAATTTACTGAGTGCTTACTTATAGTGTGCCAGGTTCCATACTTAGTGCCTGAAATCTTATCTGAAACACACAATAACCCTACTAGATAGTTGAAGTTCTTATCCTCATTTTACAGATCAGAAAACTAAGGCACACAGAGCCTAATTGACTTGCAGAGGTCACAGAGATAAGTGAGGGAGCCAGGATTGAAGTCAAGGCTGTTGGACTCCAGTGTGCTACTTCGGAACTACTCAGAATTTGTCTAATAAAGCCTGCCTCATCTTGTTAGGATGAAATGATTGATGACTCACTTGACAGGCTAATGTAGTGCTTGACATAGAGTCAGGACTCAATAAATGTTATTTTCATCCTCATTTTACCTAGCAAAAAGAGTATAAAGGAGCATAACAAATAAATCTACCTTTAGTTGTTTGCCAGCTCAGTATGAGTCAGACATATAATGAGGTTGCCAAAAAAAAAAAAAGTAATCTAAGGCAACCTTACTAAACTAACTGCTCCCTTTGGAGAACAAGTAAGGTGACAGCTTTGCTCTTCTCTGAGCCAGCCAGCCAGCCAGACCATTCCTGGAGGTTTGGGCACCATTCATCAAAGAGGCCATCAGGAAAGAGAATCCACCCAATGAAGAGGGTGAAGGAGGTTACAGAAAACCCATGCTACTGAGGACATATCTGAACGAAGTGAGGATGCTTAAGTAGGAGACAGCCAACACTGGAAGATACTGATGACCAGGTACCCTCTGGGGCCCTCTACACCACAGGCTGCAGGAGTGGGGCTCAGACTTCTTTATTTCACAAAAGCGTTCCTTCCAGGTGATTCTTATATAATTAACATTCAAGAATCAATGCGCTAGGCCAGAGGCTCTCAGACTTCAACATGCACCACCATCTCCTGCAGGGCTACTTAAAGCACAGAATGCCACTCCACCTCTTCGAGTTTCTGTCTCGGTAGGTCTAGAGTAGGGCCTATTATTTTGCATTTTAGCAAGTTGCTAGGTGCTGCTGGCGTTGCTGGCCCAGGAATCATTTGACAACCACTGCTGTAGAGGAAGGCCCAGGATCAACTGTATAGATTTTAGATACACAGAGGTTTTCACAAAATAGTTATTCACAGGTGGAATGCCTAGTGATGAGAGACTGGGACCACTGCCCCAGGACTGGAGATGCTCAAGCCAGGGCACTGGGAAGGGACAACACCATGTGACCTAGTTTCTCTCAGCTTGCAAAGACTACACGACCCTGTGTGGCTGGAAGCATGGAAAGGAGAGCTATGTCTGTTATCAATAACATTGTTCTCCCTCCTCAAACCAAAACATAAACTCAGTTTCAAACTCAGTTCTAAGCGTAAAGGTAATGCCTTTAAAAAGAGCATTGGCATTCCAAATTCCATACAGGGCGTCAGAAGCCAATGGGTATGTTTGCAAGCACCGATGGCGATGCAATGGATCCATTAAAAAACCCTCTTGCATCGGTAGGTTTGCTAGAGAGCCAAACACATTTCTGTTCCCACAAGACAGAGAAAGAAAATACTCAGTGTGAGAATAATTTGTAACTGCTGAAAGTTCAACAAAAAAATTCACCAAAGAAACAAGTCCTTTATCGGAGCCCCGAGGACTGCTTAAAATACTGCATTCCATATTTTTATTTAGAACATCATGATCTGTTCTCTGTATGTTTTAACCAACTTAGGGGTCAGAAAAACGTGAGGTAAAGGTTGACTGCACCCAAATTATACCTTTAGTTCCTTGAAATATTCATCTTGTGTTTCACTATAATTATTGCAATTGTGTTTTGGAAACAAAAGAACAAGCCTGTGGTTGACCAGAGTTCTACTACAGAGCACCCAATCATAGAAACTAGTATAAAGTTGCATAAAGATGATCTTAAACATGAATATTAATCTTAGTATCTTAACTATGAAACATCTGATTTATTTACTGATTGATCAGCAAAGACTTAGGCTAACTTTTTTTTTTCTGGGGGGCGGGCAAGAACACACAATATGACTAGAGCCAAAAAATCTGTCTTTTCTAAAGGTGTGCAATTTTCATTTGACTGTATGTTGACTGATAAAAGTCAGCATTCCTCCAATATCATCCTCCTGTTATCCTTCAAGTTGACAATCATGTAAGCCACCTTTATGGTAGGCACAATGTCAGGAAGAAGTGAAATTCCTCAGCGAACACCTTTCCCTAAGAGCCCTTTGATGATTTCTGATCCGAGTGTTCAGAGGACTGAGCTGAGAATCTGAGTCCACTCTGGGGTAGACATGGGTGTGAATCAGTGTGGACACAAAGCCTTTCAGTGAGTCTCTGAACCAGTGTGGCTTCTTCAGAGGTTTTCTAGCCTGAGAGATCAAGGTCAGGCAAAATTCAGGGCATCTGGTCCTTTGGAAACAGCTGGGGGATGCTGGTCATCCGTCATTTCCGCCCAGAGATGAGACCTCATGGTCAGGTTTCCTTAGAGTTTCAGGACTGCGGAAATTCCCTGAGGTCAAGGTCTGGGTTCAATAATCTCTGGATTTCCTCAGCACCTGACTGAGTGCTCTGGAACAATGGGCACTGAGCATTTGGGTAGCCCAAGAGCGAAGACTGCCTTTCTGAGATTGACTTAAAAGGCTAAAACGGAGAGAATGCCCTTGGCCTGCCTCCTCATCTATTTAAGTTATGCTCCTCTTTATTCTGCTTCTATTTCAAATCCCACTTAGAACCCTCTTTCCCGTTCGGAACCCCAAGTCTTCTCTGAAACGTCAACAGGACTGCGTACAGTGTTATTTTCAGCCTGTGATGTTACAATAACGTATCATCTTAGGTTCCTGTGTAAATGTCCCTCAACTCTGTGAGTGCTCTCAGGGCAAGAATAGTGTTTGTCACTGTTTTATAGACCCACAGTGTCCAGAACTGTGCCCCGAAGAGATTTCTTAAAAGAATAAAAGATTAGAAAACACAAAAACATTGTCATTGTTTTGAAAAGCAAAATGAATATACTTATATAAATTATTCACAAAAGATCTGGTGAGAGAAGAAAATAGTCGAGATAATATGATATGGCAGGATGGAACTTTTGTATTTTGTAACTGATTAGTGGATTCTTTCTTCAGCTTCTGGGGATAAAAATGGTAGCATACCAGACCACCCAACTAGAAAGCACTGCAGAGAAAAAATAAGTGAAGTAATGACTCTTTTTCCAGTAGCAAGTTATCTGCGTGCCCTTCACTCTGCCCCCACCCCCCGCCCCACCCCAGGAAGAACTCGTTTTGTTGGATGGTTGTCTTGATGATGATGAAAATTACAACACATGTTTACTGTGCACTTGATATATACTGCTGGGCTCTATGTAAGCATTTCATGTTAATTGGTTTACTGTTTACAACAATCTCCTGAGGCGAGCAATCTTGTTCTCCCCACTTACGGAAGAGGACACTGAGACAAAGAGAAGTTCAGTAACTTGCCTAAAGACACAGCTGATGACCTGAATGTGAATCTATGCTCTCCTTCACCTGCTCAAGAAACCATTCAATCCGACCAAGGGAGATGCCTGGACTGGGAACCCCTGAATAACCACAGGCGGTTCCTCTACTTCTCGAATGCTGAGTGTAATCGTTATTTTGAGCGAATTATGGCAATGTGGGGACAGAGCTAAATGATTTGAAATTTTAAAAGGCCATGGTGAAGAAAACGATGTGTGAGAAGAGGAAGGGGAGGTGGCTGGCTCCCCACAGGCACACTGGGAAAGAAAGAACACAGACGTTAATGGAGGTTTGCTTGGTGGTGTGTGAAACTTCTTTTCTGGCCCCTTGTGAAATCCTGAGTAAAAGCAACATCACCATTTTTTTTGTAACACTGTGTTTGCTTTTGGGGCATCAGAAAAATAGCAGAGGTGGGCAAGGACAAGGTGAGGACATAGGCTGTACACAGAAGGATGAGTCACAGTAAAAAAACAAAGAAAAGTGGTTACCAAGAAGGAGCAACTGATTTACAGGGGGAGGTGAAATTGTATAAATTTCTAACCGACTCAAAGTATAAAGCAATACAAGTCTTAAAGCTATATTTGCATTTAGCACTCTTAAATATGTTAATTAAAAATGGCTAGAAATCACTCATCTGCCCTCCAGAACCGAAAGGGTGTGTAGCCGCAGTGCTGATATGTCCACCCAGCTTTATTTCTCTTTCCCTTTACTCACCGGTAGGTGGTTTCTGGAAGGAGCTCTTTCAGAATGTGGGTGGTGGTATTGCCCACGGTGATGCTAGCGTCTCCAAGATCAATATTGTAAGCAAGGATTTCAGATCCATTATTGCACGGCTCTTCCCAGTTCAATACAAGGCACACAGAAGGTGAGTCAGGGTGGGCATGGAGGGTCTCCTCTTCCAGGACACAGAGAGTGGAGACAGGGTCTGGGGCAGATGCTGGCGTCTGGCAAAGGACAAGATCACTGTACGGTCCTGCTCCAGCTTGATTGACAGCCTAAAGGACAACAGTAAGACAAAGGACACATGACCCCATTGTATATTCTAATGCCTCCATGTTAGGTGTTGTTAAATAAATCTAAACTAATATACAATTTACTCTAGAAACAGGTAGAAATAAATCCTAGAAAAATGTTCACTTTAATCTAATGACCACTTTCCAAAATTGACCACTTGCCAATCACATCTTGTCCGTTAATAAAGTCAAAGACAATAACATTGCCATCATCACCTTTTATGGCAAACAATTGTACAATAACTCTATTTATATTGGCATGACCCACTGCAGGTTACATACTGTCTCATGCGATCTTCCCAATAACCCTGTGAGGCAGACAGTAAATAGCAAGATTTCTTATCTGCCTCTCACAGATGAGGGGACTCCAAGTCAGATTAAATAACTCATGCCCCAGGTGTAGAGGCAAAGCAGGGACTGGAATTCAGTAATCTGACTTTTAACTCTAGTGCTGCCCTGGACAAGCAATAGGAATCTTTTCTCTTTTAGAAAAGATCTCTAGTGTTTTCCATGGGAATGATGAACTCATATCTGAAATCAATTCTCAGTCCTGTCTTGACTTTACCTGAGGGCAATAGCTGACACCTTCATCACTCATCGCTCTTTCAAATGCTCCTTCACTTGGTCTCCAGGAGCCATACTCTTGTTTCTACTTACCTGCTGCTTCTTCTCAATCACCTTTGCTGGTTGCTACTCATCACCCACATCTCTCAACACTGGAGGGCACCCAGAGCTTGGACATCTCTTCTTTTCTGTCTCTTCTAAACTCTTGAAGACCTCATCTGGTCTCAGGAGGTAAACAACATTTATATCCTGCTTCCAAATTTATTTGTGTAGCTTGGACCTCTGCCTTGAATGTCAGCCTAATGTATCCAGCTGCCTTTTGGGTGTCTCCACTTGCGAGTCAAACAGGCATCTCAAACTCAAGTGTCCACACAGCTCCTCACCTCCACCCCATCTCTCTTCACCAAAAACCTCACTGTACTTCCTGTAGTTGTCCCCATTCTTCAGGTTGTTCAAATCATATCCCTGCATCATCACTGGACATCTTCCCTTCACACCTCTATCCAGGCCATTACCCTATCCTGTACCACCCTCGTCTAATTACACTCACTGTCGTCTAGTCACTGTAATGATCTCCTAACTGGTGTCTATGTTAGTCCTCGCCCCATTGTCGCTATTCACAGCAAGTGATTGAGAGTGACTCTCCTCAAATCCCTTCAATGGCCTCCAACCGTATTCAGAATAAACTCTGAAGTCCTTACAACAGCTCACAAGATCCTGTCTGATCTGCTCACCACCACCACCCTCCCCAAAAACCCATCACCATTCTGACTTCATCACCCACTTGTCTTCCCCACTGACTCTGCTCCAGCCACACAGGTTTCTTTGACATTCCACAGGGACACAAAGTTTGCTCCTATCTCAGAGCCTTTGCACTTGCTGCCCCTTCTGTTCAGAAAGCTTTTCCCCAGACTTCTGCACAGCTCACTCGAGCAGCTCCTACAGGCCTTCTTTCAAGTGCTACCTTTTCAGTGAGCTCTCTCTGAACACCAGATTAAAACTTGCAGTCACCCACCTCTAGCCCCCTCTAACTCTCATTTCCTATTTCCCTTCTTTGTTTTATTAGTCACCATAGCATTTGTCACCAACACAGTATAAATTTCATTTAATTACTGTCCTGATTAAAATGTAAGTCCCATAAGGGCAAATTCCATATCTGTTTGGTTCATGGTTGTAGTCCTAAAAAATAGAATACCTGATACAGAGTACATATTCAATAAATGTTATTAAAAAATTTTTTCCTTATAAAGAGAAAAACATTTGTGAATGGTACCAAAGTGAATGTATTCTAAAACTTAGTTCTCATTTACTTCATAGGAGAGCTTATGAGGACAAATTAAAACAAAAACAAAAACAAACAAAAAAAACTTGTTCAAAACAAAAAACAAAACTTGCAATATCTGTGCATTACTCTTAATTTCAAAGAAACAAACTAATAGCATTCATTTGCTATTAAATCACTTTTGAAACTTTACTTAATATTCTGTCATATCTAGTCCCATTTCATGATAATACTTCAACTTTCTGATAGGTAAAATTTTAATGCTACAATTTATTTTAACAGCATATATTTAGAGATTTTATTTCTGGACAGAAATTTATCATGGAGCAGAAAAGTAAGACCTAGTGGAGCTCAATGTTCATATTGACTAAGGCTTTCTATCACCATAAAATAGAAGAAAAAGAACAGCTTTTAGAGTTGGAGCTTAGTTCAAACCTTGATTCCTTTATTACTACCTGTGGTCTTAGGCAAATTAATATCTCAGAACCTGTTTCCTAGATGTAAAATGGGGACAGTAACACCTAATTTATAGGATTATTGTAAAGATTAAATTGATTAACATGTAAAATCCTGGCAGAGTATCAGTTCAACAGTCAGTGTTTCACGTCTCTCCTTCCCATAGGGAAAAGCAAGAACAAAATAGCATTTTCCCCAACTGAAAAAACAAAAACCAAGACTTGTAAAATTTTGAATTAATTTTAGATTTACAGAAAAGTTGCAAAAATAGTACAGAGAAATTTCTGTACATCTCTTACCTTGCTTTCCCTAATATTAACACTTTACAAAACGAAACAATGATCAAAACCAGGGAATTAACATTAGTACAACTGTACTAATTAATTATATAGAGACCTGATTAAAATCTTACCAATTTCTCCAATAATGCTGTTTTTCTATTGTACGATCCCACTTTCTTTTATTAGCTTCATTCTATGGGAATTGTTTTCTTGATCTATACCACTTATTATTACCAGTTTTCAAAGTAAACAACTCAGAAGCATCTTTTGCTAAATAAAAGTATGCCTACAACATACAATATGCCTCATGTGAACAGAATTACTTTGGCATTTGTTAATTAAAATATTCCTAAGGAAGAATATAAAACTTCAAAAATTCCTGAGTAAAACAAGCTATGTTTCGCCCAATTTTTATAAAACGTAGCATAGCTATGATAGTGTTTAATCTTTAAGGCACCAGTATTCAAAAGAATATTTGGGTTTAACCTGACTCTGTAGTAATGTCAAATGAAAATAATTCATATTTGGCTCACAGGTACCAAGAAATCAATGTAGGCTGAGGAGACACTTTTCCAGCAGTACTTCTTTAGCATAGCGATGGTGGCTTTGAAAATACTATCCCCTTCACAGAGTCTGACTCATTTTAAGACAAAGAATTATAGACATTTGAAAATGTTTTCTACTTCTTGTCAAAACAGGGAGGCAGGTTCTATTTTTACCAATGCAGCTTTTAAAATGCAGTTTGGAGAAGTCAATGCTAAGTGACAACATATACTCCGAAAGAAAAAGAGCAAGAACGTTTTAAGGAGAGACCAAAACTCGAAAAGCCTAAGTTCTTTCCTGTGGTGGCAGACAGTTCTTTATTTATATCCTGCCTGGTTCCAAAAACAGGAGAGTGGCATATAATTTAACCTTTTCCCCATGACTCAGCATCTCTATTATAAAGATCAGATAACGTGCTGTGACCCTGACTCATTGACAAAGGGTTAATTATGTCCTAGGTGCTCCACTCAAGAAGGAAGTGTATAATAAAAAAGAGTTTATTCAGAAATGGTTACGATAAAGTAGGCTTCAGAATTTAACAGACAAGCTTCAATTGATCTGGAAAATTAACTTATGAAGGGAATGTTTTCTCCAAAGAGGCCAGAGACACTGATTTTGCTGGACTTGTCATAAGCAATTCGATCTGACTTAAATCAGGTGAAAACCTAAATCTGGCATCTTTGCTTCTTTGTCTATTTAAATCTAATGTGTGTGACGCCAGAATTGTTCTTCAAGGTCAAGAATCACATCTCACTAATCTTTGTATCTCTCCTCTTGATCGTCCCCGGTCATGCTTTGATTCTGGCACAGTAGCGCTCAAGAAAACCGTTACTGAACAAAAGGAAAGAAATGGACGAAGAACCCTGTTTCTCAGGACAATAAAAAGGAGAAAAAATAATTTACCCAAGCCAACAAAGTAAAAGTAAACCCACAACTGTTGTCACTCTCAGGGTTGGGCTAGAAGCCAACTGTTCTTGACGTTATTCTATTTGGACTCCCAAGTGGAAGCTCACAGATAACCAGCCTCGTTAACCGTCACTGCGAAGCGGGAGATGGGTCCAGGAATCTAATGCAGACTAGTCCAAATTAATGTTTCTTCCTGGCCCCACTTAAAGGCGGGCATATAAGCTTTCTGTCTTTTGCCAGTGCTAAGTGGCTTTCCCACTGCAAGGTGCATCTCAGAGGAATTCAGACAGAAAGAATCTTCCCTAAGGAGCTGTGACACCTTTGCCTTGGAGTCAGTCATTTAGTTAGTGAATTGATAAACAAGCAAGATGTAAGGGTGGTGAGCAGGAGAATTTCTTGTATTTCAGGGCCTGCTCGAGAAGCAGAAATTAACTGTAAAATACCACAGCAATTACATTTATTTTTCTTTAGAAGGACTCTTTTCCCACATCATCTTTCTTAGTGGCATCCATCATGAGCCTGTGAGTGAGTTTGCCCAAAAGTCTTCCATGGGACACCAGTGTTTGTAAGTCTGAGTAACGCCAACCTACCTGTAGTCTACAGCAATACTGGGCAGCAGGCAACAGAGCCCTGATTTCAAAGCCGGTGTCGGTCCCATGATAAATGAGTTCTAAGGACTCTTCATCTTCTCCCCATTCCAACCTGTACTCTGAGATGTCAGCACCGGAGCTTTCAGGACTCTGGAAAGCACAGATTCGGGTAGTTAATTTCACTGAGAAGAAAATACTCTGATGTTTGTGTTCAACCAACCAAACTGGAAAAGAGAACACCATGCCCCAGGAAATTTCAAATAGATTAAAAAAAAAAAAAATGCATGAAAGAGATACTCAATTTTGACTAGTGGTAAAAATTTCCACAACTCTGAATGATATAAGCCAGTGCCAAGGGAGATTAATGTGTAAAAATCACCCATCTGTGAATTGTGGCTTTGTAGGTTCCTCCTGACTTGCACTGAGTGGCAGATAAAGCAGAAGGAACAGAAATCGATGCAGAACATGTGCCTGACTTACCTCCCAGCTCACCAGGACACATCCATCAGGTGAAAAAGAAATACAAGGTGCTTTGCATTGTCCAGGAGGCCCGGCAGCAGTGGTGATTTCTGAGACATCAGAATAGGGGCCATACTGAAAGAGAAGAACATGCACATCCTCGTATGTATGTGGACACACACGTGTGTATGTGATCGTGCGTATACAAGCTTATAACCAATAAGGGCTAGGCTAACACCATCGTCAATGCAACAGATGCAAAAATATTACCTAGTGGCATTTTCACTTTCACATGAATGTGCGTAAGGTTTTCTTCCTACACAATTTCCCCGAGTGGTAAATGTCTACTATATATGTATATTCTTTTTATTCAAATGGATTAGAAAGCTGGTTTACTAAAACATTTTTCCTGTACTGTGACATCAGAAAACAAAAATATGCTGAGTCTTAACACAACAGGCATTCTGTTTTAACATTTCGCATAGGACATCAAAGAACACTAAGTCTGAGGTACACTGCAGTTTAATTTGCCATACATAAAAATACACTCAAAATTGTTGATTATCAAATTCTGAGCATTTCTTCTAGTTATTGCAAGTTGACATTTTGAAAATTAATGCTCCTGTTAATGTGTTCTCAGCATGTCCCACCATCTCAACTTTCTGAAGGTTTATACTGTACTCCTGTTTTCTTTACATTATTACCATCAGTGACCGCACCACTGAGGGCCAACTGCAACTGGAGAATGAAAACATTTCGAGAGAATCATAATCACCCATTTCACACAGGAATATGTGATACTTCAGTGTTGGGGCAAAGAGTAAAATAAAATAAATTCCAGGCTAATGAAGTACATGACTATGTTTTTCAAAAATGGGGAAAAAAACATTAAAAAAACCCCCAACCTCTCACATTTTTCCAACACAACTTGTAAATATGCTGGGGCGGGGGTGGGAGGTTGGGATGGGAGAGAAACTCTCTGAAATGAAACTCTCTGAAGGTGGCTAAAAGTCAAATAAATGGTTAACTTCCAACATAACAGGAATAAACCAAGACTAAAGCTAGTTCTTTACATCATAAATTAGTTAAAGGTGAGACAAAGTAAAACTCAAATCAGCACAGTTACATCATTTTATGGCAGAGATCCCTTGAAAAGCTGATGGGGAAAAGGCCAAAACAAAAGTACGATCAAGTTTCTGCAGCATCTGCAGCCGTCACCATCCATCCTCTTTTTATTTATATAGTTATATTTGGATGCATAGGCCTCCTTATCTTCTCATCAATACATTTTTACTGTTTACTTTCACGTTGTTGATTTTTGGTAATGTAGATAGTTGTGTTGTGTCTGAAATGCCTTCCTAATGGGGAATGAGAAGAAATCCAGCTCCCGCTAAAAGCTGGCGATCCTACTTCAGGCCAGATGTTTTCAGTCAGTGGTGGCTAGCATGAAATGGACTAAAGCACATTTCACTTCTGAAAGACTTTAACAAGTCTACCGAGAATGAGAAAAAGGTCACCGTCAACATCGTGTCATTGTTAGTTGCGCTTTCTTATTTTAAAATTTTTCATCAATTAATTACACATATTTATTTGCATGGAATTTATCTATATAAATCACTAGCACTTTGCGGGGACTTGAGCAGCAGTCTGCTGTACCGATACCCTTCTGCCTTCTTTTATATTTCTGCCCATCTGTGACACACCAAAAAGCCCTACAGTTTCTGGGTCACCTTGTTCTCATTATGAATCTCTCCCAAATCCACAGCACTCTGCAATTTAAAATAACAATAACAGCAGCAACAACTAACACCTTTGTGGATATCATACAGACACATACTTTCACTCTCTGATAACCCACCATGACAACTCTAAATGGAGCAGTAGAAGGGTCAGAGAGTTCTAGTCTTCACTTGAAATAAAACAAAAATAACGTGGCCTCACTAGCCATTATCCCACTTCAGTTTTAAAAACTGATCTAAGACATTACGGGGTAATTTAGACAATATGAGAAAAGAATATTATTGTAGTCCTAATTTCCTATAGCTGATAAAAGAGTCAATGAGTGAATAGGAAATTATTTTGAAAACCACCAAAACTATCTAAAGGGTGATGCTCTTATTAATCTTGAACTCTATCTTAACAGAATGATATGAGGACATAAGAAACAAAGTTTTCAGTGCTGGGAACATAAAATCACAATATATCAATTCAGAAAGAAGATTTTATGTACATTCTTTAATGCCTGTCAAGGTTGGCCAGAGACTGCTGAGGATTTTCAGGAGGGTGGAAAGGAAGTGCTAGGAGCTTATACTCACCCCTCCATCGTTCAGAGCCCTCACTCTGAAGCGATACACAGTTCCGGGAAGCAGGTTGCCCACAGTGCACTGGAGCTCTGGCCCGTGGTACACTTCTGAGGCTACGTCCTCGGGTTCTGTCATCTCCACGCTGTACTCCGAGACCTCACAGCCGCTTTCTGAGGCAGGGACATCTAGGAGTGGAGAACGTTTGTCAGCACATCATGTTTGTGTTTCCAGATGACAAAAATCACAGCTGACTTTCCACAAGGTTTGCAAAACACCATGTAGGTGGCCCCTCTTCTGTATCTTTCTTATAAAAGAACCCACACCCCACCCCCAAAAAGAAAAGAGATACAAAAGAAGTTTCTGAATGATGTTCCCCATACTTTCCAAAGCAAGTACATTTAAGTACATTTAATCATGTTAATGATTTAAAAACAATAGAACCACTAAGGCAAATTTCTTTACAATCTAAGACAAGGGAAGGGAAGAAACTGAGGGAAATCTCTTTAACTTGAAACCAAAGGTCAGGATAAATCAAGATAAATGACCCAAAGTTGGCACAGTATTTTATTATATTTTAGACACAGTGGTGGGGGAAAAAGTCTAATAGAGTTCTGCAGGTTTACATTTGCAATTTTACATGCTGGGAATTGCTGACACAAGAAATGCTAATACACCTTGAATCAATGCTGTAAAGCACCGGAACCCACAGAGGACAAAGCAGCAAAGACGAGGGGGAATTAGATGTTACCTCACAAACCATTTTCTCGGTTTAATCTCTAAACTGAGCACAACTTTCATGAGTCAAGTTGAAAATTTCTTGAAAAAGACTTGCTGCTCTGGCACATTTTGTAGAAAAGTGCCCTCCAGAGGGTAGGGCTGAGCCACATGTGTGGCCCTGCCAGGAACAGGAGGAAGAGCAACAGCGAGTGGGAGAACACAAACCCAAGCCAACGTACATTAAAAAGAACACGGACATTTTCAACAGGAAAAACAACGGTTTTCAGAAGGAAGACTTCCAACTTAATTACAAAGCATTACATCTTCAACTCCATCTCCAATTGTCCAAACTGTCCATGTCAATGGGAAGATGTACACTCACCCCACTCTAAGTGGACTTCTTTGTGCCTTGGTCTACCCAGGACCCTCGGTGGCCGACATGCACCTGGCGCAATGCTTAGTGTGCGGACAGGGAGACTCTCGGAGCACTGCGGAAGAAACACCGGAAAGAACCAGCTCAGTTATGGGAATTTATTAGACCTCTACATACCAGACTAATTCTACCACGTTACCGTAAATGCTACCAAAAGGGGGTTACACATTGCATGTGCACACATGATTTCTTATGCAATGAGGTAGAGGTGTAGGTGTAGGTGTGTGTGTGTGTGTGTGTGTGTGTGTGTGTAAGTGTGGACATATAATGCATATGGCACTGGTAAAAATAATTATATCTGAAATCAGACTTGTAGACATGAGTGTTCTGTATCCTAAGCACACAGTTATTTTCCTTTACACCACAATTAGACCCTTCATGAGGACAGAAGAGGACACAAAACAACAGCTGGATGAAAATTTTAAATGGTATCATAAATAGCCAACCATCCACATACAGAGCAGAAAAAGCAAATAAAGTCAATATTAATCAACCGAGTCTGACATTAACCAGCAGGTTCAATTAATGCTAAAATAAGCAGGCCTTCTTTTTGCAGGAACTGGTTGTATAAAGCTGGTGGTTTGGAAGTTGAACCCCTTTGGAGTCAGGAGACAACCAGGCTGAGCGATGCAGCGCCACTGAACTCATTCTCCCCGAGGAGAGGTGCTACGGAGACGTGCTCTGAGCAGCACTGTCTGTGTCGCCGCGAGCAGCGCCTCACGCACAAGAGGTATCGCTGACATTCTGTGGCGTTGGTGTGGATATACCCACCCTGGGAGGCGCTCCCGAGAGCTCCGGCCTGCATAAAGATGGTCAACTGGACCTCCTGTCCACAAGGAGTCTATCCGTATGGGCAGTGCAAACACCACAGTACCACTTATTTTAAGACAATGCTGGCAGTGGCCTGACTGGCAAAATTCAGCACCAAATGGCAGGCATTTGCTTGAAAAGTCAACTCAGCACAGAGTTACGAGCCAGCATATCTCTCAATCTCTCTCGCTCAATATTATGGTTTCAAATGCTAATGTTAAACATCTATACAATGAAAATGTCTTTTTGCTATCTTGGCCCTCACTCAGTTTCTGAACATAAGTTAAAGTCATTTAGATAACACTATCTCACTTCTAGAGCACTTCTTGTGTATTTACGAGGTTATTTTGAGCCTCTGAGACAACTGTGTGGCTGAAACCAAGGCTCTTAACATGTTAACTGGCTGATCTAAGGTCACATAAATAGAAAACAAGAAATCGGCTGCTGCTCACAGATGTGCTAGTTGGGCACTGCACAACTGCAGGAGGTACCACTCAGCTCAGTCAACATAAATGCATACGATTTTTACAATGACTTCCCAGCAGGTGGCAGTAAAGTAACTTGCGTAAAGTGTGTCTCAAAGTTGCCAGATGTGGTAACGGCAGAGCTCTGCAGGAAATCCTATCTTTTTTACTCTGAATGTTATGCTTTTCTATCACTGCAGTAACTGACGTTCCTCTCATTTAGCTAATACAGATTCCAGACAACACTCATTTTCAAATGTCATGTATGATCACACCAAAGTCTTCTAATAAAATAACAAGGGACAAATGTACCTGAAAATACCACAGTTCAGTTGAGAATCATTCTGGGTCTATCTCTATCTTTTATGCCCCCTAAAGCACAATTCAAAAAATGCTAGTTTTCATTTCCTGGTGTATACCATGGCAAGTGTCATTGTCGTGATACATTTTGAAACAGCAATGTTACTCTCATGTTATAGATAGGTTGTCTGAATTTGACCAAAGCTGTTTACTTTTACACCAAAATCAAACCAACCTGACTGTGTCCACCAGTACTGATGCAGCATGCTCGGAGTTTGTACAAAGTGCCTGGTTTCAAGTGGCTGAAAGTGTGTTCTGTAGCCGATCCACTGTATGCCACTTCCCACTGACTAGCTGTTAAAACAAGACAGACCAGTGTATGAGTTTATGCCTTTTGTAAAAACGCAACAGTATCCACCACTGATTAAAAAAAGCTCTAAGTGGTTTCCATGAAAACCAGCATCTCCTGTTCTTTTTCTTTTTAAATAGCCAAAGGGCTCTCTTTCCATTTCCTGTACAAAGTTAAATATTAAAATAACATGGAGTCATTTTTAATACTTAGTACTTCTGCTGGCTAGACTACTTAATGTCACTATTATTACATTTTCTGACTACGAGGCGGGGATGCTATAAACCACACAAAATCTGTAGTTGGCATAGGGAGAATGTTGAAACGAGACAGAGGACAGAGTCGGGCAATGGTGAAATGGTTCTAGTATGAGGAGGCCTCAGGGGCCAGCCGGGCATGGGGACGCTGCTCAACCATGAGGTTTCTGGTCAGTCTTGGGCTCTACTGAAGAGGCTTGTCCTGCTATTATCTGCCTGGAGGTTGCAGTGAGTAAAACCCTCCCATTACTGAGTCCTTTGGGTAAAGGCCTTCTGTCTTCATGGAGCCCCGCATAAAAGACAGAAGTGCCTGGGAATGTAACAGATTAAAGGTGAAACACTCGGTGTGTGACCCAGTTATCTGACGACTTCTTGGGATTAAAGAAAGTACACTGGGCCACTGGAGGGGTCTGAGTGCGGAATGAAACTGATGCCACCAGGGGAAAAGCATGTAGGCTGCTTCAACCCACTGGTTACCTCACAAATCTGGGCTGCTAGGATGTTTCTTCCTCCTGTTTTGCTCTCACTAATACTATGCTTCCAGTTGACTATTTTACAAAAGTCTTTTACTCCATGAAGTTATTTTAGGGAAAATATTTTTACCTATTCCATAACATTTTACTAAAGTAACTGCCACAAATTCCTTCAGCTGCTTATAAGTTAGATTTACAATTAAGTTACATGTACGAGGGCCATGGGAGAAAGGATTTATTATAGACAGTCATCCTGACATTAATGAATAGAAAGTCATGAAAATTCAAAATATACTTAGGTTTTCACAATGAGCCACTACACAAACATGCCTTCTTTCCTGGGTAGGTTTTCTAGTGCAGTAAAAACCTATGTTTTATGTTAAGAACAGCTGTGCCCATCTCAAAGAATTCTCATGTTTTTAGCTTTAAAAAAGACCTGATTGACATGAAAAACAAAATATCACAGGTGGCCATTGTGGTACAAAATAAAAGGCAAGCCACACACCTGCACTGCTAGTTTGTAAAGTTACTATTAACTCTTTCTTTACCATATGTATGTATCATTTTATATTAAGTTAATGATTACAAGGATTATTAAAATAATGAGATAAGTCATTTTAAAAATTCTGATGACTACACTTTTTTCTATTAAAGCCTAATGAATTTTATTAGAAAGATCTAAGAATTTTTGAAAAGGCATTCTTTAACAAATTTGATATCCAACATGTGTCCTACTTTAATCCACAATATGGCAAGTAATGAATAAATAATCTGACTCAGAACTCACAACAAAGATGGAAACATTTTCTAAACTTGTTGTAAGAGTGTGACGCTTGTCACTAGCCCATATAAATACATTTTGTTTGTCAACACTGTTCATGTGAATTTGTAAATTACCAAACATCTGCTACCTCCACCTTATCCTTTCTGCTGATTGCTTTTGACATTCTCTTTGCTTACAAGAATTTCCAGAAAAAGTGTGCCAAGAGAGAAGAAAAACTTAATCATTCTATTAATTAGGACCTCTGGTTTAAAGAAATAACAAAAAATTTAAAAACACAGTAAAAATGTACATTGCAAGCACACTCTGTCCCTGATGCTGTATTTGAAAAAACTGTCACTATGTGAGGAAGGTTTGTTTATTGTGACAGCTCTATCATTAGAATTAATGATTGCCTACTATTACGATACAGATGTTTATCATATTAGAAAATGGGCTTGCTACTGGATTTGAATAAACAATGTCCAAAAACTTTACCTTCAGAATTTCCATCAGTAATCTCCAGCAAGTATTTGAGTATTTCCGAACCACCATTGTCCTTTGGAGGATCTAGAAAATAAGCAGATGTCATATTAATTATAAAAAGGTATTGATTTTTATTGGTAAATATCACTGGAACACATGAAATCATATAACATTATACTATCTGCATTCTGGATTTAACCAAAAGGCATAATAATATAGTATTTCACCCAATTCCTTTGTTGAAAAACAAAAGAAACAAACAGAAACACCAAAAAACCTCAACACTATCAAATTATTCAAAGTTCTTAGAGACTGAAATGTCAGAGTTAGCATTTATTTACTGAAACATGAGGAAAAACTCAAAATATAAATTGATTTTTCTAACAGTTATATTAATAAATTTACTTTGAGAATTCTGAAACCTGGTCTTTAATATTTCGTGATTTTTTTTCTATATAAGATGAAATATTTATATATTCCTTTTTAAATTTCACTTATATAATCACTGACCAGATTCTTTTGAGAGATGGTGAATGAAGGAAAGAGAAATGCAAAATTTGACAAAATAAATAATACCTCCAAATGCAATACATCTGATTCATCACAGTTTGCTACTAAGCGAACGCTACATCCCCAGTGAAACACAGAACACTGGAGTTGTGGATCAAAGAGAACATGCACTAAAGAGGGTCTGAGGAGGAGGTTCCAGCTAATGACCAGAGTCCTGCGGCATGCTGGGGATTTAGTCACTGGTAACTCTGTGCCGGCAGGAGTTTTCTGAGCAGAAAAATATCTTGGTTTATAATTTTGCAAGACTTCGCAGAATTTCCCTCTATTATCAGTGAGCCACCTCTGTTATTTTCTATATACCCTCAGATGACTCGTATAGATTTAGGAACTTCCCCCCTCTCCTTTCACCTGGTATTTCCATTAATGTATATATACTTCAGTAAGAAATTTAAAACAATAATTATAAAGTTAAACATTACAGCATATGGCTAATGAAAGTAAATATTCAGTGTTAAGAGAACTTTCTAGGATTTTTCTGAGAAAAAAGCTTTACAGTCTGGCAAAAAGCACATCTAGATTGCATAGTTTCTCTTAATCATATCCATCTTCCAGGGAAATACATGTCCTAACAATTCTGTCTCAAAATTAGGTAACTTGAAACAGTTATATGTCTCAGTGGTTGGTGTCTCCAATAATTATTCAACAGTGTTTTAAATTCCCTTTACCTTACTTGGCTGCCAGGTAAAATCTTATTTTGAATTTCTACTTTTATTTTTGCTTTTTGGGTAGCTAATATTATTATATGATATTAGTGATGATTGTATACATAACAGTTTTACATATAATCACCGATGTTTACTAACATTCTAATGGCATTCACTTCATTGAAATAATACACGTGGCAGAGTGAGACACAATATCCTTCTATCAGATACCTCCAAACACCATATGCTGAACTTCAGTATGAAACATTTCTCAAGTTCAAGACTTCTGGTTATACACAAACAATAACAAAAACTAAAGTGTTTCTAATTCATTTTAATTTAAACAGTCTATATGCCAAAATTTACTTAGGATGACGTACCTAAATTTTTAAATTTATTTTCAATATTAACCTTATGAGTCAATTTTCTTACATTAAATATGACTACTTTCCTTAAAGGAAAGCGATTGAAGAATGAAATATACATTCAGAGATTATTACCTTCAAATCAACAACACGTTAAAAATATAGGAGGAAAACCATGTAATACAGGAAAATCATAAAATGAGATGGTCTTAAAATTGTCCATTTTATCTATATGTAGAATTCTCTGGATGTTTCTCAGATGTATATTCCAAATGTATAAAACCCTCGCAAATAATACTGTTCTTTTATTTTTTATTTTGGTTTGTCATTACTGAATTTAATACATTTTAAAAATCTGTCAAAAAAAAAAAAAAAAAGAAGCAACAGTAGCAAAACATACCCCATTTGACGCTAAAGCCATGAGACGTCACTGGTCCTTTAATGAGGGGTCTTGTAGGAGGTCCAGGCCTGTCAGGACTTGTTGTACACACCAAAACTTCACTCGGACAACTTTTCCCTTCCATATTAGAAGCAGTCAGCTGTAACACAACCGGGAAAACATTAACATGCTATAGACCTTAGGTATTAAATCAATGCTGACTTTTTAACACGGCAAGATCAAGGCATGCATCAACTCACACAGACAGACACACATACACACTTTATCTTGAATTGCTGATTTATGCGTTTCTTTATTAAGTATTAATTTTCTGTATTGTTGGCTATTAACAATTAATAAAAAAATGAAGTGGGTTTTAGCTAAGGACATTTTTACCCTTTCAAGAAGACATAAAACAAAACCAGTATATTACCACCTTGTTCTTACTATTTTGTGAAAGGAAAACATGGAAGATTAAAAGAACTTCATTCATTTAAGAGTAGGATAATGCCACCTGGTGGAGAAATGCTAGCAGTATAGCTGTGTTCTCATAGCCAGGGTAGAATAACAAGGGTTTTTTAAAAAATACTGAAAAACTATCATTTTCCTCAAAAAGTCACCAACTCCACTTGATAATTTGACAGCTGTTCATGGAGTGACTACTACATGCCAAGTAACACCATCTGGCCCCTAAATCAGAGACGGGAGGGTGGAACCTTCTCTCCCCAAATGCACGCCATCCCACTGGAAAACGCAGGGCAGTGCACAGGATCAGAAGCAGTGCTGCAGCATACTGTTTTTTCTCTCTTAATGATTGCCAAGCACTGCTTTTGGCTACACCATGAAGTCTACGGTGACATTATGGTGGTGGTTAATGACCAAAGCAAAGCCTAAGTGGGGAGGGAGTGGTAACCAAAGAAAAGCAAAAATGGCCGAGGGAAAAATAAATGGGCACAAGAGCAAAGGAACATGGAGAGTAAAAGAGAAATCTGATTAAAAGGAGAAGCATCAAAGAGAAAGGTGTGAAATGCAGATGAAGGACAGGTGAACTAGGCGTTTTGGTTTGGGTCTTCCCAGGAGAGGCCATCTGGCCATGCTGTAATACAATTTATTACAGCACATTACGACAGTTTTCTCTCTCAAAAGTGGATTTTAAAATTAAAGAATGGTGTGCATTTTATAAATGTTACTTTAAAAATGTAAATGCATTGAACTTAAAAGTAATTTTTTTAACCTGCCGAGTCAATCTGAAACAGCAAATGGGTGAAACATAAAACAGCTTCTTTTTAAAGCAGTTCTGGTACCCAAATGGCTGACTCACCCTGAATTTATACTGTGTGCTTCTTTTGAGATTTTTCACAGTACAGGTTAAATCCTCTCCAGTGTATTTTGGGTGGAAAAGGTTATCCTGAAAAGGCAAAGCCAGAAAGAAATATCAGTACCACAAAGTCTGGGCATTAAATACCTTTGTATGTAGGATTTTTATATTGCTTCTTTCCATCATCACCAGTGGGCCAGAGGTCTGGCAGCTACTGCAAAAAAGAGTGTCAGAAGCCCATGGTGCTGAAGATAGCACGCTAGCTTTCAATAAGAATTTAACTCGATTACACTGTAACTTCTCCTGGGTCTGTTCAACCTTTCTGTGAAGCTAATACTAATTTAAATGAGAACAATGCTCTCTGAGAGAATGTAAATTTACTTTGGAATAGACGCCACCATATGCTTTTCTCAAGAGCAAACTTTTCCTGATTACTCAGTAAGCATTTTAAACAAAGAACTTAACCAGCCAGTAGTACTATGTGACGAAGCAGTACATACTTATAAAAAATTGTATATAATATTGTCATGACAAAAGCTTCTTGCACGGAGGTCTTCACTGTCAAGCTGCAATGTGCTCTGCAATAAACTGGGGCTGAGATTTCTGACCAACAGTGTCCTCTTCTGGCCAAGGGAGGAAGGGCAGCTTGGATAGGGAAGGCATGATCCTCTAAGAGGATAAATGTCCACTAAAAGCTGAATGTACAGAATTCATTCAGTAGTATTCCCATCCATCCGTCCGTCCATCCATCCAACATCCAATATTACCGAGCACCTTCCATATATCAAGCTCTCTTTTCTACACCCCACGTGTCCAACACTGCCTGAGAACCAAGTCTTACCCAAAGAAATTTACATGCCAGTTGGAGGAAGTGATTAAAAATAAATAAATAAAACCACCTGTGTGTAAATATGAAGCATGTCATATGTTGTTAAGTGTTATGACAAAAAAATTAAGCTAGGTAAAAGGATAGGATTGCGGACCTAGTAAGGTGCTGCTTTCTGTAGCCGTGCAGATTAAATAAAGCAGCCAATGTGGCTTTTTAAATTAAATACTATGAAAAATTCAGTTCATTGGGCCCACAGCCATATTTCAAGTGCTCAACAGTCATGTGTGATTAGGCACCACAATGTGTATTGGACAGCACAAACGATAGAACATTTCCATCATCACGGAAAGTTCGATCAGACAGCGCTGTTTTCCTGTGGTCAGGGAGAGGTGCTCCAAAGAGGTGACCTTTGAGAAAAGACCTGAAGGAAGCAAGGGAAGTGAGTCAAAGAAACATGGAAATCCAGGTGCAAGGCTTAGGAACTGCAAAGGCCCTGAGGCCAGGGAATGCCTGGTGTGTTCGGCAGACTTCAGGGGCAGGAACAGAGGCAGCAAAGACTCAAATACCGTGGGACCTCGTAGGCATTGTAAGAGCTCAGGCTTCTACTGTGGGAGAGAGGAAGGCACCGAGGTGGGAAGGGTGAGCACAGCACTAACACGATCATGTTTTATCTAACAGGACCACTCAGGCTCTGTGTGGAGAACAGACTCTAGTGTAATAAGGGTGTAGGCAGGGGAAATAATTAAGACACCCTCACGATAATCCAGGGGCAAGATGACGGTGGCTTGTGAAAGCGTAGTCGCTAGGGAGCTGCTGAGAAGCAGGGCAGTTTCTGAATACTTTCAGAAGGAAGATGTAAAAGGATTCGCTGACTGTTTATACATGGGGTCAAGGATGACTCCAACAGTTTCTGGTTCCCCAAATGACAAGTTTGGGATGGCATTTAGTGGGACGGGAAAGACTGGGAAGGACAGGTGATTGCTGGTGGCAGTGGCTGAAATGACGAGTTTGGTTTTGAATTTATGTAGCGAATCTAATTTGCTGTCTTGTAGTTATGACAATACTGATTTATACAGAAGACACGCAAGAGTAGAAAACCAGCAGAACTTACGTTTTCGTCCTCCTGGATTTCCAAGGTGTAGGTGACCACTTCCTCAGGGGAACAGCCTTCTGGTTTATTCCACTGCAACGTGACCCATGTGACCCCAGCTCGAACAAGTCTTGGGGCAGAGGGCATTTGCGGAATGTTTCCTAATGTGTAGCACACCACCTCTTGGCTATAACCGCTGTGGAGGAATAAATGCAGTGAGGCATATGTTTAGGAGCACGTGAGTAGCCTCAGCGTTTTAAAACAGGAAGAATAACCCTGCCTACTGCACAGCTTGCTTGGGTTGGAAAGTCTGGGGCCTGACAGGTTCAGATAGTCTCTACAATCTTCGATTTGCAATGCCCGCCTTTAGTCTGCTACTAAAAAAAAGCATACCACGTCACAGGACAATATATTTAAGAATTAATTTTACCCCAAAGACCCAGCATAAAGCTAAACATGGTGCAATGTTTACCAAGTTATGAGCCACAGCCACTAAGGAGCCTTCATATAAATGTAAGCACAAGTGATGTCTGTCAATAAAATAAACATTTTACAAATATGTATAGTGCAATTCTTCAAAAGTTTGGGGGAGCTTCCAATCATTTACAAATCCTTGAATCATAGAAGCCTCTAACATCATGACTTTTTCAACCAGTGGACTCTCAAAATACAATGGCTACCATGAGTGGGGAGGGAGCGCTGTAAAACCTTACAATGCTAAGGATCGTTTAGGACGGAAGAACAGTTGGGGACCAATGAATGATGTGCTGAACCTTTACGAAGATTTCAATAAGCAGTGATAAAAGAAAAAAAATGTTCCCCTTAATCAAGTTACCCAGGAAGTGTAAATGCAAATAAATACAGTCTTTTCAAAGCACCTTTAATCCACTGACACTTCACTGTACACCTGATCTTGTCTTTCTCCTGCGACCCCCAAGCTATGGAGTCCTAGACAGGCCAGATTTCCTCCAATCCTGGGAGTATCTGCCCTCAGCTTGACAACCATGGCTGGCCCAGCACCCCTTTCTTTGTATCAGGAAATACATATAATTGAAAAAGGCAACAGAAAAAGTAGTTTGCTAAAGTGATGAAAGAAAAAGGCACATGATCTGAGAAAATAAAGCTCCAAAAGGGATTCCTTTCAAAGTCTCACTGTCACCTTCATCTTGGTTCTCAGAGACCCTTGGTGGGGTCTCTGCATTACAGCTTGCAACACTGCAGAGAGGCCACATGGCAGCACATGTCCCCATCAGAGGGGGCACCCTACCCTCTGATTAAGATTCCCTCGGAAAATCTCAAATTGGTTCAGTGTGGAGGCAGCAGGCGTCCTCTCACCTTCCAGCAACATGAGAGAAAAACTCAGAATCGCCACACAACTGAGAACCATCATACCTGGTGCCGATGTCATTCCGAGCAGCCAGCCTGAACGTGTACCCCATTGCCGGACAAAGCTTTGTCAACTTGCAGTGCTTCTGGCTCCCAAAGAAGCACTGTCTGAAACCACTGTTTCTTTTTCCCTAAAAGAAAAGTGAAACAATGCACATAATTTTTTTTTAATAACCATAAAAAAATGAAGGGGCATTTTGAATAATTGCTTAATTTCCCAATTTGGATGAACAAAACCAAGAGAAGGAAAGCTTCTAGGGAAGTGTTCGTGTTGCACGTAACAGTGCTCTACAATGATGACGTGTCACCCGTAACGTACTGAATAATATTCTGTAACCGAGACAAGTAATGCACTGAACCTGTGGTTTTGCTAAAGTGGTTTCAGTTAACAAAATCAAAAAGGTCCTCTCAGGCACAAGGCAATGCACAATTTCTAAGATCTTCCTCACTTGGGCTGATCAAACTGCCTAATCTGATCAACTGAGAATAAGTCTGCAGCCAGGGGGATGCTGGCTCTGGAAATGCACAGCCTTTTCTAAGCACCCGAGGGCCAGTCCGCGCGGCTTAGCGTGCCATAGAAAGCCCTCCCCAGCCTTGTCGCTCCTCTCCTGCCTTGCAGCAGCCACCAATCCCCACATATGTACATTCCAGCGATGGTGAGCTGTTTGTTCACTGATCCCTAAATATTGGTCACATGCCTTTGAATCATCTTGTCCCCATCTGCTTTCCTCATAACAGTGCTCGGGATAGTCTGGGAGCTCAATCAATGCTTGCAGAGTTGAAATGAATGTCTGATAAGCACTTGGAACATCGGTTGAATTCATTTATATGTATTACAGCTACTCTTAAGTGTCTTATGAGACTGGAAATATATTTTTAATGCCTTCGTAGCCTTACATGATGCTTCAAATTCCTTGAAGTAATAAGTAAACACTCTGGTGGGTTCTCTCAATAGACCTATGAGTGAGAAAAAACTTAACTGTGCTGTGCCATGCTCAGAGGCATGAAATACTCTCATCAGCAGTGTGCCAGAACGAATATTTCATATCCATAATCCACAGTATTTTATCTATTTTCATGCAAAGAAAACCACATGCTAACACTGAATGTATCCTAGCATTCTAATCAGATGGTTGTGCCCAGGGCCCTGAGAAGTATGTTTGAAGTTCTCGATTTATTTTATAAAGAAAGAAGAAAGCACATTTTTTTCTCCTAAGCGAAATTAAACATTTCCTTCCTTTAAGCAGGCCTCCAAACGCTTACCACTAAAACACGTTCCAGGTGAAGTTTAATTAAAACTAAAATAAACACACAACTAGCCTGAAGCATCACTAGGGTGAACAGATGAAAAACAATCGTGCCACTTTCATCCTCAAACTAACCCTTTCCCACCCTCTCCGCCCAAGCAAGGTGGTGCCCTTTGCAGGAAGGGAACAAAGTGCTAATAGTATTTAAGATTCAAAGATCATTTTATCAAGAATTCAGGGTAATTCAGGTGTAAACAGTAAAGCATAACATTTCTCAGCTGCTACTGGAGTGAAGTCATTATGCCCTTCTGCTTACTTTAACCTTGAGTATTAAGGGTGCTGCAGACAATTTATTCATAGAAACGCCGTTTATACATACATTTGCATAATTACATCCAGTGTCTGATTACACTCTATGCACGCCCTGGTATGTTTTGTATCCATTTCAGGCTGTAGCGTGATCTACCTTCTTCCTCCTCTATTTCTGAGCTCAGAGTAAACAGAGCAAGAAAGGCACATCCTGCCGCCACGGAAGCCTCATCCCTTCCAAACCCGAGGTTGGCTCCCCTTCAATGCCTCATTTTTCCTATTTCTTTGTTTGGTCTCCTTTGCCCATTTCTGGTGCTTAGAACTACAGCCAGTAAATAAAAGTCAGTCTGTTCCTTACTAGGTTGATTTGCTTTAATATGGTGAAAACCAGACTGTCTGATTTAAATGAGAAAAAAGAGTGGGGAGGCATCAGTGATGAGAACTAGACTTTTCTTTTCAAAGGCCATAGCAATTGGGTTCACTAAAGAATTGGGGGAAAAGGCACTCTGTAACCTTTTAAGACACTTTCCTATGTTGCTAACATTTTTATTTTAATTTCTACTTCAGTATCAATAACACTTGCTAAGCATGCCAAATTTTCCATCGTAACACCTTCCAAGAGGTACTATTTTGTGCATGGTCCTTAACATGAAGAAAGACCCAAAGTTGCTGGAACCTTAGACTCAAGTTTTCGAAACAGTATCTATAGAGTCAGAAGAGGTAAGAGTACAAATCATTCACAAAGTTAAAGAAGTATAGGCTTATTAGTGAATTTTTAGAAGTCACTGAGAATAAAGCAAAAACAAGGGAAAGGAGGTTACAATATTTCAGACATGAGAGAAGTTTTTGAGTAAAAGGAAATATTCATGTATGACATGGAGTTTAACATAAAAGGGTCATCTAGGAGGAAGACAATAACATTTATAAAAGTCACTGCAAGGCAAAGTGATCTACAGCTGAGAAGTAAGCAAATGAGGAAGGAGAATGCCGTGGCTCCAGCTATCGCGGCTCACAAGTCACCCTGGTCTCCTACGACAGACTTCCAGGCTCTCGAATGGCCTGGAGCTTAGGCATCAGAACACGGGCATGTTCAAAGGTACAGAGGATATGGAGAATCTCTTGTAAAGCAAGAGGGAGCCAGGTTGCAAACAGCATTTATAAATAAAATATCCAGTTCTTGTTGACAGAAATGGACAGGATTACAAAAAAAAAAAAAAAGACAATGCTTTAGAAGATCGGAAGAGTCAGACAAACTGACAGACAAATGTTTTGTCATTGCTTATAAGAAATTAAATATGTCCAAGCCGTTACTGTCGGTAGAGTTTTACAGGTGGCAAATCGTAGCTTCCGTATTTTATAGGTAGCATGGCTCCAAATGATTCTGAGAGGTTATAATCTGTGGCAGGTTCTCTCTTCTAATAAAATCTAATTTAAACTACACAGGATTACTGAGTTATACTAGCTTTACTTGGAAAGGAAACTTACTTGCCACTTGTGGTGTGTCACACAGAGGAGAGTTAAGAGTGAGGGTCTCCAAAGACCTATGAATTGGCTGGTCCCCCAGGGAAGAGCTGGGGCATGGAGGCCCAGTAGCACCCTGATTCTCTGTCCATCGGCAGATCAGGTGTGCAGCGTGAGAGCAATCAGGACAGACCCTCCCTAAGATGAGCACCTGAGTGCCTGTTCTCCAGGGGAAGAAAACTTCACCCCAATTACAGAAAGAGGTGAAAGGAGGCTCCAAGCCCACCACCTTGATCATTCTGGAGCAGACACAGCCACTCGGCTATATCTGACATGAAGCAATATTAACACCCAGCCATGTTCTGCCAGGATCCACCAGCCAAAAAAGGGCAGACTTTCAGGGTTCCATGGCTTGTTTCCATTTCATAACCTTGGGCACGCCCAAGCACATCAAGTTCATTCAAGGACAAAGCTAATCTTTACTAGAATGTGAAGAAATCTCAGAGGACAAATTCACTGTGTGTTGATAAACCTCATGGTATTCACTCTGGCGTGAGGTGAGGCATTACAAACCTGGGTTGCTTCCCTCTTCAGTGGAGTGTTCCTCTTCTCACTGGACTGAATTCATGGTTCTAGTTAATCTACTGTCCTCCCATACCCAGACCGAGCCTGAGAAGCCCAGGTCAGCACCCTGGGCCTTAAGACTAATGGAACTGTTTTCCAACCAGGGCCCAGGGTGCTTGGCCCGTCTCCACTTCGGGTCAAAACTGCTCTCCAGGAAAGCACTGGATTTGCCAGCAAGCTGGCTCGTGTACATAGAATATATTAGATGAGTCCTTTTTCAGTGCCGGGCTCCCCAGTTTTGCCTCTGTCTCTTCTTACCACTGAACAAAAACACACGGCATGTTACCTACATTGTAGACCCCACTGGGTCAGTTATTCTCCACTCCCTTCAGCATGCCTACGGCAGCCCAGTCCCCTGTGCCACTGAAACGCCATTCATTTACCACAGAGTTCACCTGGCCTAGGCTGGACATCACATTTAGCTGATCCTTGGTGAGCGAGCACCTCTTTTCAGTTCTAGATTCACATACTAAAGGGAGTTACCGTCTTTGGGGGTAGAGTCCTAGCCTTCTAACACTTAGAAGACTGCACACTGTATCAGCATTTGCCTCTCTGTTGCTCCATTTTCATCCTCACTCACTTAGAAGGGTCACTCATTTGGTTACAAGTCTAATAATAATGAGTCCAGATGTTCTTCTGCGTCCTACAAGGTTCCTGCTCAATTCTGAAGAATGTCAATAATCTCCAACTTTTGCCAGATTGTGAAAGGGCCCAATCTTGGAAATGTGGGGTTAGAGAAGGAAGCTTGGAGGATTATGTACAAAATGTAGACTTATGTAGCTACATAGCAGGAATGACTCAGTCTTGGAAACATTTTTCAAGATGTATCAGTAACCTCACAGAAAAAGACATTAACTTTATCAATCATTATTTCATTACTTAAAATGATATTTGGAGTTCAATTATAACTATAAAAGGTCTTAAATATTTTGAGGAACATAGACTCTATTTTCCTATTTAATTTTCTGCCCTTTTATTACCTACCTGAATACAGTAGAACCTCAGTTTTCAAACGTCTCCATTGACAAACATTTCGGTTTACGAACACTGTAAATTTTATGGATCTATGGTACAATTAGATAGCAAAATTCACGCTAAATTTGCAGTTTTAGGGGTTGATTTTAAAGGTCTAGAAAGGATAAATCCATTTTGCATTACTTTCTATGGGAAAACCGTGCCTCGGTTTTCAAACGTTTCAGAACTCAAACGGAATTCCGGAACGGATTATTTTCGAAAACCGAGGTACCACTGTATTTTCCCATTTCTTTCTAAGCTATAGTTCAATGAAAACTAGCTATTAAATAAAATTATAACATATTTCTTAATTATCCTCCCCATCCCAAATTAAATACTTTGCTGACCTCCTATGAGTCACCCAAAGGAGTAGGACACATGATCCCACTTTTCAAGTGCAACATGAGGCGAAGGCATTAGTTGGCAGGAATACTGTTTATTTCATGGGTTCCCTCCTCTATCACTAAGGGAGCAGGTCATGATCTCTTCCATCTGTTAACTGAGGAGCACAGTGCCAAACAGCATGCCCTGCTGGCTGGTGGAGCTGCACTGGGTACAAGGTCTGACTTCTGCCTGACCACTGCATTTCTGGGTACACATCTGTCTTCCTTCTCCCTCTACCCAGAACACTGAGCAGAGAAGCAAGTAGGAAAAAGAGTTATGCTGTACTTTCAAAGTCCATGACCTCGTTATCTAACAATCTTATGGCACAGTCCCTCAAACACACCACATGTGCTATACAAAGATAAAGGCAAAAAGATTTATTAGTGGTTTCTTATGACTAAGAGAGTCAAGAGAAGCCTTATGACACATGGTGGTGACTTGAAACACATCCAAAAATTCTTTGATCCCCTACCACCGAGGAGCAAAATCTATGGCCCTTTCCCTTGAATGTGGTGTGCTTGTGACTCACCTGTAACTCACTGAACGGGTGGAAATTAAGCTGACTTCCAAGGCCAGGTCTACAATGGTGATGAAGCTTCTGTTTCTCCCACCCCACTCCCCACCCCCCGCAACACTCCCTTTTGTATTTCTGACCCCCTAATGGCCGCCATGCTGTGAGGGAGGCCCGGTGATACCCCCCCAGGCTGCCGGTGAACCCTACACTTGTGAGTGAGACCCCATCAGAAGATTTGAACCCTCAATGAGCCCTCCCCGCTGAAGCTCCAGCAATCGTGGAACCCAGACAAGCCACCACTCCCCCAGGATCCTGTTCAAATTTTCACCCAGAATCCAGGAGCATAAGAAATGGACTATATTAAGCTATTAAGTTTTGAAGTAATTTGTTATGAAATATTACTCTCATCTATTTTGATGTCCACATATGTCTACAGTATAAAGTTTTCCAGTAAGCTTTTAAATACCTCCACCAGGACGTAAGGAAATGGAAGTGGGCATTCTCGTACACCAATGTTTGACGTACACCTGAATAAAGACTTCTATTTTATACATGCACTGACTTAGTACATGCCTTTCCTCTAAAAGCCATCCAACTAAGGCCTCTCTGCAGAGATTTTTAAAACTTATTTTTGTAGAAGATAAAAATGGAACCAGATTCCTCGATGACAAAGATCAACCAAAATTGTAAACCAACAGCAATACTGTTACTTCATCTTACAGAGATACATTTTCAATGGAATTAAGATTTTTAATAATGCTATCCCCCAAATTGTAGAGAACAGTGGGGAGATTTTTAAATACAAACATGCAACAGTCTTTTGGAGGTGGTGTAGGTACGGCATAGCTTAAAGCCCCAGGAGTGAACAAATTGAAAAACCTTTCAAAGTACCTCCACTTGTCACTCTCTTTTCGGTATCTATCTATAAACACATAATGGAATCAAGTTCCAGGGGAGAAATCAAGTTACAGGTAGGTATGACTATTTGAACACTGGTATCTAGTATATAAAAGGAATTTGATTTGCTTCATACAACCCAACTAATTTTTAATGTTAAAATATGTTTAAAAGTAACTGTTAATTTGTAAAACTACGTAACCAAAAAGACTGAAAACAGTTGTGTGTTTTTTTTTCAAGTCAGTTTTCCTTCTTTATTAACTTGTATATCTTTATAAAGCTGCCCTTAGGTACTTGGGTACATGAATCAACTAAATGGGTTGCTTCCCTGTTAAGGAACTTCACACATCCATGGCCACCTGTACACATGAGTTACACCTCCTCTAATTAATTCAGACTACAGTATTTTTCTGCCAGGAGTAATTCTGGAGACTGTGGGGAATGTGGTTGCTCCAGCTAATATTTCCAATTACCCTGGCATTAACAACCCTGGAAGCTGGTATTTCCAAAACTGGCACGAATAGATGAAGTTGGCTGATATTTCAATTGCCTTCAAATTAACAGATTGGAAACAATCCTTCCTGTTCCTCTTCCTGTTTCAAGAAAACGAGAATGGCCAACACAAGGGTGCCAGAATTCACGGTGAACTGGCTTGGTTCCCTTTGGTCATGTGCTTTGTACTCAGTTCCTGACTTTTCCTTGTTCTAGGTTGACCTCCTTCTCGTCTAGGTTCTTTCACAGCCACACCTGCTGCTTTCCCGATCTGCTCTTACTAGGCTTGATCACCGCCTACTAAGTAAGTTACATGAATGTGGTTATCAGTTGTTATGTGCTTATGGCCCTTGGCTGCTGGATCCAGACATGCGCTGAGCAATTCTGGGCAGGGCACTCTCTGTAACAACATAGTTCAACCTGTCAGAAATGGCAACGATAAATCAAATAAAAAAATAAAGTTGCACTGGCCAACTGAACTACTGCCAGGCTCAAAGATTTAGTCTGCTAGTACGTCTATATTTAGAAGTTGTTCCAGCACTGGCCGACCCTCGGCAACATCAAAGATAAATGTTGGCTTGAGAAATAAAAGAGCATGTATGTGCAGCACAACCATATATAAGGGGCTCATAACAGGGAGGTGGAGACACTCCACATCTGGGTGGATTCGAAAGTTCCTTGTGCCAAACTTCACTTTCTCTGCAGTGATGCCTCTTTCATTTTACTGAGCACTTGGGCACAGAGGAACTTTCAAAGGTAAGAAAAGGGGGTGGGATAGTTTGTGGTCACGGGTTACTAAATACTGCATGCATTTTAGTACACTTGTTTTGTCTATTAGTGGGCGAGGCTTAACTACCTGAAATAGCTAAGGATGATCATTAGATCTTCTGACTTAAAACAAACATAATTTCCCCATATATACCTCCAAATATGGAGGTGCATTGGATGTCAAGTGCTTTGATAAGATCATCGTGTTGAGACTGTCCCAGGGAAGGGAAAGGAAAGGAGCAAGGTGGTGATTTTAGAACAGGCAGCCTGTGCTGTTCACAAGTGAACCAGGAGATGGATGGGCTCAGTTCATCCAGACAGTCAAGGCCCAAGGCTGCTGCCTTCCAGCTGGTAACCAACAAGCAGGACACACGTGAGGTGATAAATTGGGTACCAAGGATCAAGGCGAGTATTTGTAATTTAGCCTCAGCTGGAAGCTCTCCACAAAGTCTGCTGCCCAAACACATAGCTCCATCCTGCCCACATGTGACAAATGGTAAAATGCAGGGAGAGAACGTGCTTCAGTTGTGCAGATGTCTGGGGCTGAGGTCCCTTAGAGAGAGGGCTCCTTTTAACTCAGCTCTGCCTTTGGTACCTATGGACATCTCTGAGTTATTAAATCCTTCCTGGCCTTGATTCCTTCAAAAGGAGCTATAGCCGAGGAAGCTATTCCCATTGCTCTCTGAAAACACTCTTGGACATGGCAATCTGTGAGGTGGCAACACACTGCCACTGTCTGGTCACTAATTCAACTTAAGGCGCTTGTATGTATGAAAGATGGTTTCAGACAGACAGAGAGTCACACGAACCTGAGACCCCCCCACGCCCTGCTCTCCAATCTCCATGAAGGCACTCCTTGAGAATAACCAAAAGAGCACGTGGCCTGGGCAGGGGGCACCTTTCCCCTACGATTTTAGCCAGGCATTGGCGATGGGCTGGAGAATGGAAACTGGCCTCCCTGGTATTCTCCACTGGAAAAGCATACTATGCCACCTAAGGTGGCGTGGCACCTCAGAGAAAACGTCAGCTCCATTGTCAGAGAGGCTCTCCTCCGCCATCCTATGAGACCCTGTCAGTCACTCTGCTTGCTGATGCTCCAGTTCTCTCCAAAAACAGTGGCTGTCTAACTAGAAAAGCCATGTGCAAATTCACTTGGGCAGAAAGCATTCCGAAAGACATCAACACTAACTATTCAATACCTAAGTTAAACAGTTATCTGATTAGCAAACTAGTTACCAAGTAGCTCCTCAATCCCTAAAATGAGCCAGGTTGGCTCCTCCTGAACTAGATGGCGAGGAGGTTTCTGCAACAGCGCTGTCGAGCATGGCCAGGGGCTCATGGCTTCTACCTGCTGCTGGTCTGTGCTGCTCTCTCTAGTTCAAATGATGCTCCCCTTGATTTCTGTAGCATTTATTTTATTCTTAGTCCACTGTGTTTTACAGTTGTGTTGGCTCATTAGTCACCAGGAAAGCGAGATGTGAAATTGCTTTGTGGGCTAGCTGAGTCAGATGTGAGGCAGATTCTTAGGAACTCCACGAGTCACATTCCCACAAAGCTATTTTTCTGGTTCTTTCCTATGTTCCCAACGTGTCATGTCGGGAAACTAAGCTAATGGCAAAGGAACATCTATATATAGCACTGACGTCCGTTTTTGTTTGGCCCAAACCAGAGACACTAATCCCAGGGTTCCTGTTTAAGCTCCTGACAGAAGAATGTCATATTCCTTGCATACAACGCTTCTAATCGTTAGCTTTTTCTACCCCAGATCTTAATGTGTTTAGGTGACACGAAGTAATCATTACACGGCATCATCTATTGCCCAAGTTATTTCATTCAATCTTAACATACCTGTGAGACAGATGACACTATTTTTCAAGAGGAGAAGCTGAGGCTTGGGGGTTAAATTACTTGCTGGACTAGAGACCAGAGACTACCAATCCAGGTGTCTCTAGGGGAGCACCATGTCACTGATACACATCATCCGTATGAAGCCATGCCAGATACACAGCAAGACCTCAGGACACGTGCATGTCCCGAGTAACTAGGTGACCAGCACCAGTCACTATTTCTATACACCACAATTCAAAGCCGTATCGAAGAGTAGAGCTCACCAAGTTTCCATAAAACCTTCCTTTATGGAATTTATGTTTTCTAAAATGGAAAAGAAAATTCCTATTTGACAATGAAGTTGGCTCTTTTACTCCAGTTTTCAAAGAAAAGGCCAGCTCACCATCCCTTAAAACAGACTGGGCAAGCATTTACATGTAAGTCAATCCAAGGTTTCCTAATCCTTTTCCGTAGAAGCCTATCTCTACCCTAGAGACCGCTATATCCTTAATCCTTCCTTCTTAGCTTCTTCTAGAGAAACATTCCCATGTCTACTAGATAACCTCTGTGTCATCAAGCAGAGAAGCAAGAGGGGTCAGCTTAGCTCAGAAGGGTGACCAAGAGTGGGACAGAGCAGGCCAAAGAGAGTGGCTCAGGGTGGCACCCGGGTTAATGAATTTAAGCACTATCCCCACAAGAAATCAAACATCTCAGCATTGCTATTAAAATGTTAACAAGATTTTTTCCTATTCATAATTCTGGATTAAACTAAACTCAATTCATGAAAGTTTGTTTTTTTTTTTTAATCAGCATGAGGTGTAACACTCAAATCTCACAGAAGAAAGAAACCATTACAAGACTTCAGACCTGCTTTCTGCCAGCCATCAGAACAACTATGATTTGTAAATTAAACATGGGGGCAAGGGCACATGGCGATCAGAAAGGCATTAAAATGTAATGATGACTCAGCCGACAGTTGAGTAGAAAACTGCCTTAAAAATGCCCCCTGTGTTGCTGCTCATAATGGGAGTTTCCTGGAGGAGCAAACAGTGGCTGAAGAGCTGCAAAATGCAAGACCAGTTTGCGGCTCCAAGGTTCTACACACTACAACTCATGTGAGTCACCACAACAAGGGGACACGGCCAGCAAAGGCCACACCTGATCTGTTTGAGGGGAAAATTGAAACTGACAGTCACAGCTGAAAAGCGAGTGACACTGGTGCCTCCCGTTTTTAGATGCGCGTTAGCATCCGTCACCGTTACTTCCCGCACTGATTTACACAGTAAGGGACTGCCTAGTTACAATTATGAACAGAGAAAAGCAGGCAGCCAACGCTCTTGAAGAACTGTCAGTGAATGACTTGCAAGTGAATTCTATGAAGTGGATGTGACATCAGTGACAATGAATTTAGGACAGATAGTGTATCAACTTCCCACTGTGCTGGAACGTTTCTGTTTTCTGTTCCCCATTAGGGTCACCTCTGCCTTCCAAGACCTTAGCTATTGATTAAGAGGGCGCTCCCCAAGGTCATCTCAGCAGAGCACTGCCAATCACTGCAGCAACAAAGCCAGGTACCTACTGGCCTCTGCTGCTGCTCTTTCATTCATGCAGTTCTCCTTCTAAGGGGTTTGACAGCTGGATTTGATGCCTATGCTTTTATTTTACCGACACTTGCAAAATTTTACACTAATTGTTTTATTGGAATGGTGATTAAACACTGAACAAAAGAATAAAGGATCCCAGAAACACTAAGCAGTGCTCTTATACTGTATTTAAAAAAAAAAAAATGGAGACACTCAGACCTGAGTAGTGGCATACAGATGGAGGGCATCACCTTGCCCAAGCTGTAATTCTCAGACCAGGTGTCAGAGCAGAAACAGGCAGAGTGCTACTCACGAACACAACCTCCTCTGAGACTCTGAGTGGTACATGTCTCCCTCTCAGGGAACGATCTGCTCTTCTGTGCACCCCACAATCTTGACGCCCTTTAAGTTTGTTTCTACAGCCTCCTGGACAACAGAGCGGCTATGGGCGTATGGCTGGCACAGATGTCCTGGGAGAGGAGAGCTCTGGCTCTGGAGACGGTAGGGAGTGTGGGAGTGTGATCCCAGCGAAACACCCCCTCCCATTCTCCACTAGGACAGGTCTGGAAACAGTCCCCGGTACCAGGTACACCTGGCTTCTGAAAACAGCCAGCAGTAGGTTAAAGGAATAGCCAGAGAAGCTCATGTGCTCACATGTCCTGCAGGTCTGATGTTCTCTGTTCATACATTTGTTTTTCTTCCATGAAAATAAGGTCTGAATAGCATGGGAATATGAGATCAAAAACCACCCCAAGTGAGCAGCCCCCACGAGGCCTGCTGATCCCCAATTAAGCCCCAAATTTAGAAATGCAGACTGCCAGACTGTATTGTCAGGAACCCTACTTCTGAAATGATAGGATGGGCAGAAATGAATTAATTACAAGCGTATTCTCATTGCCAGGAAACCCAATGGTACCATTTTAAAAATCTTTTTAGGGAGACTGGAAAGGAGGGAGGTGAAACATAAATCAAAGGAGCTACTGGATGGAACAATCTGAGAAGCACATAGCTAAGTTTGTTTCATTTATGTCTATTCAAAAGTATAAAAGGATAGCAAGACATTAGCTATTTATGGTGTTCTTTCAATTGTCCCTGCTTGCACAGGGCACTTCACAGAGTTTGGGGTTCAGAAGTTTCTCTAGAAGGAGAATATTATGCCATAGAATGTAAAAGATTCCTGTGTCAGCAAAAGGCCTATGGTAAGTGAGCGTCAATTAAATCTGGAATCTCCAGTAAAGCTCATCAGAGCTAATACCAACCGGAATTAGAAGGTGGGAGAGAAAAAAGTGGAGAGGGGAAGGCAGAGGAATTATGGGAACAAGGAAAACACGGAAGAAGAGCAGGGGAAAGACAGAGGAAAGCCAAAAACAGACCATGTAATATTTTGTGGTCAGTAGTCCATACTGGGTCCTCTGGATTATAACTGCTCATCAGACATAACTTCTCCATTTCATCTGAGGGTGTAGTGTATTTTCTCCCAGCATCATGCCAGGCAGGACACTTCCAATTCAGATTCAAAAGGAAAGGAGGCCAAACACTGAGTCACCATCACCGTTTCCTGTAGCACCTGGGTTTTCCTTGGAGGTTTCCCATTCAAGTACTCAATTTCTCTGACCTTACTTATGAGGCACAGGGGACACACACACACACACACACACACACACACACACACACACACACAGCTTGAGAGGATACCTGACATGAAAATAAGCTTCCTCATTACTGGTAAACTATCTCGATAGAAAACCTCAAGATATGAGAAAAAAACATCAGGTCAGTGCAACAAAGCCACACACTTATAAACAGACCTCCATTCAACTTGCACTCATCCTTAGGGAGGAAGAGGAGATGGGAAGATCTTAACTATGTGCTCACAGGTCGGCCAGGTTCCTTTCCAACTTTCTTGACTGCCTATAAAAATCTCTTTCCACAAGGGCCATCGAGGTGGTTTCACTTTCCAATCAACCCACCTTAAAATGAAATTCACCTAATCTGTAAAATGTACTGGTTATGTCTGCGATTTCAGCAATCCATACATAAGAACTATTCATGGGGATCCTAAGAACAAAAGATCGTTGTCTGTGGTTAACTTGCAACTCTAGCTGTTCAGATGCAACCCAGATGGGAAAACATGCTTCTGCAGAAAGTGACGAAGGCCCCCTTTTTCACATCAAAATTTCATCATGAGAGTTTCATCAATTTTCATTTTATATTTGGTTAAAATATGTTTTCCACACTTGACAAGTTATTTTACGCCAAAGCCTATGTTCCGAATCTTTCAGTCTCCCTGAATTTAAGTCGCAAAAACTAGGTAACTTGCATTTCTCTCAAATTCCACCTTTCCTATTCTTAAAATCCTTAGTCTGTTTGTTCAGTCACAGAAAGATAGAATAAAGCAGGGGTAAATGAATGAACAGAATTAAGATCTATTAGGTACAAAAAGTACAATTGCTTTGAGCAACAAAAGACCTCTGCATTAAGTGTTTCCTGCCTGAGATTCAGTTTGCAGCATGAGCAAAACCCCAAAATGCACTGGGTCACATTCAGCAGCGTCACCTTGAGATAATGAGAGTCCACCATGGATAACGTTCCAAGGGTCTCTGCTGACAAAAACCACAAAGGGGACACTGCTATAGGATGTTCTAACCCACAGGGCAATCACACATGAATAGAGTGAGACCTCAGGTACTGCTCTACTCCCCCACAGAGAATACCCAACTACACAACACCAAAGTGCATGCGTAGCATCCAAAAAGGAAAAACAAATTGTGCCTCCCAAGCCACAGAGTGGTTTACCTTATCAAAACCCTCTACACAAGATGGCCCTGGGCAGTCAAGATGATAAAGCAATCTATCTTTAATACTAATTTAATGGCTGGCTAGACACTAGGGACTCTAAAAATTTAAGACCCTGTTTTTTCTTTCAGTAGTATTTCTTGCAAATAAGTCAAGCAAATATGTTTTAATGTACAATTCATTAAACTACTTTAATCCATCTTCATTTTTCAAAGTCAATAGCTATTGGTTTAAATTTTTCTCTACTTACATTCTTTTTTCCATATGCTTAGCACATCTTAAAAAAGAATAAAAGAATAACATGGTATTTGCTCAGGAATTTTATTTGGAAATAATGTTTTAGATGGATGAATATGAAAATATGCTTACCTCATCCCATTCTAAAAGGTAGTTGGTGATTTTTGAACCATTGTCAATTGGTGCCTAAAAAATAATAATGAAAAGAGATTAGAGAAAGTTGTTCACAGACCAAAGTTAGGAGCTACTCACTTGGTTCAAATATGCTTATGCCAATGCTATGCAATATATAACCCTGGATAGCTCCTGCATTTCCTTGGTCAAACATTATCACAAACAATTTTAATACAATTCAACTGTAAAGAGAGCCCCCACTATTAATAAATCATCTCCACCAACAGCCAAACCTGCCTTCCACACCACCTCTACCTTTACACACACATGGTCCCCTACTTCCTCTGGGGATAAAACTTTTAAGAGGTAATTTTAAGTTCAAAAGTAGAGGAGAAAAAAAGGCAGCTGAGAAATACAGGCACTGCTTGGGGTCTGGTGGGAGAGAGCTAACCCAGCTAGGTTCAGTCAAGAATCTTTATTTTTGTGGGGCCGGCCTGGTGGCTCAGGTGGTTAGAGCTCCATGTTCCTAACTCCAAAGGCTGCCAGTTCGATTCCCACATGGGTCAGTAGGCTCTCAACCACAAGGTTGCCAGCTTGACTCCCGCAAGGGATGGTGGGCTCTGCCCCCTGCAACTAGCAATGGCAACTGGACCTGGAGCTGAGCTGCGCCCTCCACAATTAAGACTGAAAGGACAACAACTTGAAGCTGAACGGCACCCTCCACAACTGAGATTGAAAGTACAATACTTGACTTGGAAAAAAGTCCTGGAAGTACACACTGTTCCCCAATAAAGTCCTGTTCTCCTTCCCCAGTAAAATCTTTTTTTTTTTTTAAAAGAATCTTTATTTTTGTAACTTGTCCCATCAGTTTTTTTTTTAAGTTCTTAAAATTAGAAAGTCTTCCGTGGTGTTAAGAGTCCCCCTTTTAAACAAAAATGAAGAAAAATGGGATCCTCTGGCTAGATTACCAGGGACTGTTAGCTCTTTACACGTTAGCAAAAAAGAAGTTTCGTTTGCTTTCTTTATAAAAGCATGCTGAGATGTTTCACTGAGAAAAAAGGCTCTGGACAATGGGTAGGGGAGTGAAGAACTTTGGAGAAGAGTGCTCTGCAGGATTAGAGCTCTCAGAAGGGAGGAAAGCAGTGTGGTCCCTCACAGACTACTGCAGTAAGATTGGGGGAGACACAGAGATGGAGGGGGAATGTAAGGGAGAGGGAGAGCAAGAGGAACATATGCAAATCAACTACTGAACTATGAATTATTACTCCTCCCTGGCCTTATAGGAAGCATTCAGTAAATAGCAGCTGTTGTTTTATTACTGTTAATAAAATGTATCATCAGGGGCTCAGACAATATTAGTTAAATTCATAAAGAAACTCTTTTTCTTCTCCTTTCCTTCCATCTTCCTTCTGAGTCATATAATCTTGAGTCCCCAGACCCAGATTTCAGGTGAATGTTATATGTTCTACAGAACTGTAATTTCAGACTTCTGTGGGCTCAATTGGAGAGACAGGATAGGGACACATTTAAAGTTCTAAATAAGAGATACAGGCAAAGTTTTAGATAAGAACTCACTTCTAAGAAAAGAATGACCTTTCCAATGGCTCAGAAACCTCTAGAGAAATTGTTCTTCAGTAGTTTCTTCTACGATATCCCGTCCTACCACCAAGCCCCTAATTCCCTGAAGGTGGAAACAGTGCCATTGGCTTTTGTTTCCCCCTGTCTACTGCTGTTGACGCACAAGAAGACTTCAGGAGAGCCTGAGCTCTGTCTGGGTCTCTGCAGATTCAGGGACAAGTGGCAGCCAGAGAGAGCATGGTCCCCTGTCCTCATGCCCAGCTGGAGCACTGTGATCAGCAAATCTAGTCTTAGGACAGTTACATAAAAACTCATCTAAATTCAGAACTTTCAAGTTTGTGCATGATTGAATGAAACGAGTATGTTTCTGATTCACAATTAAATAAAAGGAGAAAGAAAATGTGAAACATTTTCCTCCTAATAAAAAAACGTGTTTGTCCCCCACCCCACCCCCCGGCCCCAAGTTGCTGGTCTGCCTGAGACCTGAACTTCATTTAAGTTCTAAGTAGAGTATGTATCAGTGATTCCCAACTTTAGGTTTATAAGACCCCGGGGTCCTGCTGGTATTCTTTAGAAGATTTCTGATATTTTCCAAACAAAATAAATTTTAATTCTTTCCTTAATTAGAGGTATATTTACATATACATATATGTAAATATAGAACACATTTAAAAATGGATGCATACGCTTGAAGGAATTTACAATGATGACCAGTTGGGTGTTAAAACTCTGAAAAGGTGGGGAATCACTGACCTGGATTATCCCTGGAAGCCAGGAAGGAAAATAAAATAGTTCAGATTCTAAGCCAGTTCAAACTTTGCCTTTGTCCAAACAGCCCACTTAGTGTCGGCATTGGCCATGAGAAGGCAGCTGCCCACAGGAGAGGGTCTTTCAGAGAAGCCCATGCCTTGTTGCTAACCACTATTCCCAATTGTTTTTATCAACTTCCTAGATAAATTTGACCCTCTGATACAGGAACAAAAAGACAAAATACTTCTTCACCAATAATGGATCTCCCTGGCCATCTTATTTCGTTCACACATCAGTGTTTACCCCAAATGCCATAAATGTTTATTATCTCTATTTCTACAAATTTTACATTTTAAACTGTATTTTAAAATATCCATATACATAAGTAATTACTATAGAGATTGATAACATAATCTACTATTTCTTTGCACAACTCACACACAAGTATGACTAATAAGCTAATAATACTAAGAAGCGAATAATAATAATAATGTTAAGGATCTCTCTTTGGCAAGAGTTATTTGTAGCCAGTAAATTATATTTCATGAAAACTACTATATAATTCAGACTTTTAAAAGTAATTAGAAATCCTGACTGATCTAAGGCCTAAATAGTAAAAATTAATGAAATAGTAAAAATTAATGAATTAATGAATGTTTGAGAACACCAAACATTCTAGGCAGTTTTAAAATGTTAAACATTTCAGAGGCACCACAAAAAGAAGCCAACAGAGGCATGAACCTACTCTATCCCTAACTTTTAATAAAAACTTTTTTACAAATTTTTGTTGAAATGAATTAAACCATTAGAAAGCGACGAAATTCAAGTATCTTAAGTATTTATATCATTTATGAGGTTTTGCACATGATCCTTTGAGATTTACCCAATTCCCCTGCAAAGTGAGCTAAGACTTGGTTTGCAGTTCCCTCTCCCACCCCTTTTTATAGACATGATAACTTTTGATAACGTAACACTTGCTTCGCATAGTTACTATGTAGAAAACCAAACACCACTGACAAACTGAAATAGTGCTGAATAAATGTTTCAATGGCTACAGACTGCAGACCATTCCAGATGAGCTGAGCTACTCACCTTCCACTGCAAGGTTAGTGAACTTTTGCTCCTGTGTGCCAGCTTCGGTGGGAAAGGGCTGTCGGGTGCGCAGCTGTGGGTGGTGAAGCTAACTGGCTCAGAGCAGGATCCCTTTACGGAATTGTACATAGCATACACCCTGAAAACAAAATAACAAGCACAGTCAATGGCAGAGGCCCATGACAGAGACAGGGTTTCTATCTCAGCTTTCCTCCAGGGCTTTCCCGAGAGGAACACAATCCCATCGGCAGTACATACCACGACTCTTGTTCTCTGCTGGTCTTGTCTTGACCTAACTATGGAGAATCATCCCAGCACGGAATGTGTTTTCTCCTTCTGTTCACAGTAAGAACCACCCAGCCCCATTCAAGACAGGCAGGGTCTACGTAGATGACTGAAAAAGACTATGCTAAATAAGAAAGTATCCTTAATCCCCAGAAAGGTCTCCAAATATGCATTCTAAAAACCAACAAAACACTCTCCAGTTGACTTTGTCTGGAGAAAGGCTACAAGTAAAGAGTTGGGTGAAAAGGGACAAGAAGCAGTGATGGGCTTCAGAGACTGGAGAGGCAGCACTGATGTACAAACAACAGGGACGTCTTTGAACGGTTATAATATAGGTGGAAATATGGATGTTTCATACAGAGAGACATGGTTGCTACTGCCGACTGCATCTCTCTCCAATTCAACAAAAACAATATTCAGGTACCGTTTCTCCATGTGAACATTTAATTCTAGCACCTGTGTCAAGATTAGATATGTACTCTGCACATTAAAACGCCTGGCTCGACGCTGAACATATGTGCCCGGTATCTCCAGAGAAGCTGTGAAGAAAAAGCACGTAACGTGCTACTATAAAACTACTCTCCTTTCAAACAGCATAAAATAGGATTATGCTGATTTTTATCATCTCCTTTCTACTTTTCCCTTTTTTTTTTTTACATTGGGCATTTAAAAAATTTTTAAACATACTCTTTTAAAATGATAAAGAAATTTTTACTGCCTAAAAAAAGATGCAAGGATTAAGCTATTCAGAGTTGGAAAATACTTATCAAGCCCTTAATTCTTATAACAAACTTTTATGAATTCCCATTAAAGACGGACGAAAACTCAGACCAGAGAGGTGAATTAAATTTCCCAATGTTACACAGCTAGAAAGTTGGATCCACTGCACTCAGCTGTGGAAGTCTAACTGTACTGCCTGCTCTGCTTTACTGATCTGGCAATCAGTGTTTCTCTAAACACTCACAATCCATTTCCCCTCACCCAATGAACCTAAACAACACCTAAAGATAACATTATGGAAAATAGGTTCTAATTAGGTGTGTGATTTGCAAAGTCTTTTTCTCCTCAAAGTCCGTTACAAAAGATTTACAGAGGCCACGCAAGTCAAAAGTACTAATAGACGTTATTAGTAAAATCCTAAAAGGTAAAATACTACATGTTTACTAGATATTTGACTTATTTGCCTTATGGGAGGACAGACACCGTGACACTGGTCCAAACAAAGGATGCTTTTCATAAGGATGCTCTCCACCCACGCTGATAAAATAAGTGCTCCTTTTGCACTCACTATAAGTAGACACATGATAATAGAAAACTGAATGGTAAATTTGACAAGATCATTTCCATGTATCAGGATCGGTTCCCTGGGAGTAAGTTACTGAAAATGAATCACACAGAATGTTCCAGACAAGGATAGGGTTCCAGCCTGAACTTTAGTAAGATCAGAATTCTCCAACTGTTGGCTGATAGGTTGCATCTGACACAAGATATTAGGGAGCCGAGGGACACAATATATAGTGTTTTTAAATATTAGAGCCAAATTAAACGATATAGGCAATGATCATCATAAAAGAGACAAGTAGAAAATATGCACTCCTCATGAAAGGCCATGCCGCTATCTATGAAATCCTTGCACGTAAAAACTGAACATGTATCTGATGAAGCCTCTTCACAACTTTACAATAAACACAGAGAACATGTAAAGCAACACTTCAGGGATGCAATCAGCCTAATTCACAGTGCAGAAAATTCTACAGGAACCCCCTCAAAAAAAGAAAGAAAAAAGAGATGGAGGGGAAACCTATAGATTAAAAGAAATTTGCAAGATATCAGCCAGACAGAACATTCACACCATAGTTGAATTCCAATTACAACAAACTGAAAAAACAAAACCTTCATTTTTAGGACAGCTGAAGAAATGAGAACAGTCTCTGGGTTTTAAAAAAGAAATTCATCATTTTTGTTTGTTCTGGATGGGCATGTGTTAATAGTAATGTGGCTTACAGGTGAAATAATATGATGTCTAGACTTAATTTCACAGTAACTGTGGGGTGGTGGAGGGGAGGACACCAAGGAAATAAGAAGTTGGGTAATGGGTATATGACAGTTCATTGAATCACTGTCTGTTTTTGACTACATCCGAAATAAAAAGTTAAAATAAAAATTAAGCCAATGCTGAAAACAATCCCGGAAATATCTCATTTAAAAAAAAGAACCTCTTGCTTCTCTTATAACTAGAAGTCCTAGAAACACCCAGCTGCATATCTGCTTGGTAGTGATCATAAAAAGTCAAGAGCAGCTCCCCCTGTAGATGGGAGCAGCTCACCATGCCCTGCTATCTCCTAGGCACTGAGTGAGATAGCTTTTCGGCTGCCTTTTACCTAAGGAACTTTACTCACTTAGGTTCCCAGTAGGTATTTCAGTTTGCATCACGAGGCATTTGATTACACTCTTGCAGACCAGTTCCTAAACGTTCACAAAAACAGGTGACACCCCAAATCCATGAAATCATAAAGCAGAGGGAAGGGAGGCAGGGAAAGGGCCTGCAGAGTACTATCCGAATGCCGTTAGTTATCTGGGGAGATTTAGACTCAGTCAAGTTTGTCCTTTCTTGAGATTCTCGGAGTCAGAAAGCCATACTTATTAGGCCAGAGAAACGCGATGATGGAAGCTCCTGGCAGTCAGGTTGGGAGGATGCCAGGAGAGATAAAAAAACCTTCTGGCAAAAGTAAAACCGTGAGGTAGTTGAAGATGGACAGTTACATGGGCCACAAGGAGTAATTTTCCTTGTCATTAAACTCAAAGTATGTTATAGTTCATTTAAATCAGGAGTCAGTGTTTTGCCCTTGTAAATGTCTGTCCGCAAAGGAAACAAGATCCATTTTATATGACAACAAAAATGTGCTGCATACAGTACCTAACATTTGACATATTTAACTATCTCATGATTACATCTGTCAATTAAAACTGTTCAGTAAACACACAGCAACTAATGGTAACAATCAGCTCCGTTTTTACCAATAACTTTTCCATAAAAGAAAATTCTGGTTGATGTTGTATTTTCAAGAATGTTGCAATCATGTTTTCACATGATGGTCATGTGTTTTCCCTAAATAGCATCAGCGGATAGAAAGATTTGTGGAGCAGGATCAGTTTCTTAAGTGAAATAAATCTGCAAGCAGTTCAGTTCTTTTTACATTTACCCGAGGAAAGAATACATTTTTCTAACAATATAATCAGTCTTGTGTTGCGTTTTCACATTTGTTTCCGTTTAAATACCAACTAAATTCTTATGAAACAGGTGCTCTCAGAATTTCAGAAATTTGCTCCCAACTTTTGCCAGCACATCTGTAACAGACTAGGAACTACAATTGCTGGTCAGTAATATCTTTTTCATAACTCTGCACTGAGCTGGTCAACCATATTTTTGGAAATGCTTCATCACATAATTTTTCTGGGAAATGTTATTACATGATATCATCTCTGGGCAACTTCTTTGCCAATTGTTTATGCCAACGACTGGAAAACTGCTTCAAATTTTATCATGAACTTGCCATCCATTCCACTCAAATTCCTGATTATCCTATCATTGATAAAAATGTAACTTCTTGACTCCCACAGGAAAATGGCTATTTCAATGCCCGTATTAATTATAAAATCAGCAATTAAAAAAGGAATATGATTTTCTTTGCGTATTTCTGTAAGTATTTATTGGTATAAATAAGTGAATGTATATGTTTATATATATAAACTTACATACTTTTGGGTATTATAAAATAATGTTTACTTATTTATATATACGTAAGTATTAGATTTTTCTCATTTTTTTCTTCTCAACATAGACACACATATACATACAATCTCTCGTGTACATGCGCGTGCACACCCGCGAGATTTTGTATTGGTGGTTTTATGCAATACGTAACACAATGCCCTATATGAAAGCACTAAAAAAATATACTTTGAAAATCTCAATTGATTCCTTTTAAAAATTCAAACATTAAACCAAAAAGAGCAATCTGTGTAAGGAGTGAGTAACAAATATAAAAGTAATGACTTTAATAAAAAATCTAACCCAAGACCCAACACCTAAATTTTGCAAATCAACCTAATAGAGGAGTATTATTTTCCTCAATCACTAGGAGAAAAAAAACACAACAATAATGTTTGAATAGATGTGTAAGCTATGGCACACAAAAATTCATAGCAAAAAGTAAGGAAAAAATTTCTTTAAACCTGTAATGTCTCAGGGTATAATTTTCCATGTGGAATTTGGCCTAAATGACATGGCAAGTGCCAATCTAAACAGCCACAGGCACACACATGACCTGTAGCACTATATCAAAAATGCCACTGGTCTCTTACTAAATTATTCCCATAACAATGAGGTGATGGCAAGAAGAAGTCAAGAGCTGTTCTTGCCTAGAAACGGATGTCAAGCACCAGACAGCTCAATGACAGGACTCCATGATTAAGAGCCAGCTGCTTTTAAAAAACGGTTTACACATATGATTTGTAAACTCAGACAATACTCATTAACATGAGGGAGGTAAAAGTTGAAAATGAAGAAAAACATTATATAAAGGTATCAAGAAATCAGTGTGAAGGGGATGGAATCAGAACAGCAAAATCAAAAGCAACAAGAAATGTTAAGAACAGAAGGCTCAATTGAGACTCCAGTAGATGATTTGAGAAAGAAACCTTTCACTATACTGGAGAGAGATTTGAACAGAGACTTCTGCAGGTCTTAATCAAAATGTGCAACATTAAGAACTGGAAAGAAAATGTAGCCTGTTTGACACTGCTAAAATAAATATGTCCATTTTCATCATTGGCTCTACAAACATCCACTGGGCAACACTTTCTAACTTGGTAATTCATAAACAAATGGAAATGGCAACGAACATAACTGCTCATTTTGCACCTGTACAGTAATAGAATTTTTTGTAGCTTCTGTTATGGATATTTAGTGAGGAAATTATTTCCACACAGCCTTTTGAGGCCTTATAGGTGACTATTACATTTAAAACTGTATTTGAAACTACTGTGTTTGATAAAAGCTTACATTCCTGGAACTAAGGTTTGAGAATATTAATCCAACTGCATCATAAAAAGAGATGTTGCTTTTTTTCCCCCAGCACCAAATATGGTATAACTTTATCCCAATAAGAAAGTGAGTGATATGATCAAACTATACACAGGTTCAAAGAACCTGCATCATGAAATGCTTTTTTTTTATTTTCCAAGTGTGGAAAACTTGCAATAGCATTGGAAAAATAAAACTAAACAAACAAAAATAACGTTTATACCCTTTACAGGTTTATACTAGATTTGCACATATTTCATTTGCTCTCCTCCCATCTTTCCGAGGCTGGCATCATCATCATCTTCATTTTATGAACGAGACAACAGCCTTCAGATGTTCAAATGGCTTGCCTGAGCAGCTTTACTAAGTGACCGAGCCATTAGCCCCAAGTTCCAAGCTCTTTCCATTATGTACCATGGTGTCTTGCCAAAGCAATTCAAGGCAGAGAAAGCTAAATTTAAGTATGAGTTGGAAGTGTTAAGATTCTTCTCTACTTTGAGAAATGAAAGACTGTAGAGAAAAAGAGAATGAATGATCTATATGTACTGTGGAATAGGCAGGGCGAAAAAAACTACAATTTAGACTGTAGACGTTTTTCTTACGAGAGACTTTTTTAAAATACTAGAAGAGATCACAGATTTTCTATCTTTCTGGCAGGCAGAAAGCTAGACCACATAATCGCTGGTGGTGCCTCAGGCTATGTAGGTGTGGTACTGCACGTGTCCTACATGCCACAGTGTGGGGTCCCAGATGTGTCAGGAGAGAATCTGGATCCAAGGCCTCTAGATGGTAACCACCTAATGCTTCTATTCCTTTTGAGGAATCCATTAATTTTTTTCTTTTATGTGCCCAGAAGTTTGGGGTATTCATAAGACATCGCAGTAAAAAAAAATGATAAGTAGTTGTTCTCAAGATTTACCCCTCCCACGAAGGGTTAAAAGGAAATGAAGGGAAACAGCAGACGAGATGGTAAATAAAGGGCCAACTCTTTATGACATTTAAATTTGTTTAAGAAGATATTGTCAGCTCATGAATGAGCAGGAAATTAATAAAGTAAACCTTCAGTAAAGCAATAACAATAAACCGTTAAAAGATGTTGAAAAAAGGAAACATATGTTAACAATGATTAATGGAGAACATTTGCATGGGTCCCTATATAGTGTTACATTTTCTGGTTCCTTGTTAAAACGACAATTTGACAGAATGATTAAACTATTTATTTCTATTTTCATCTCAGCTTCACAAATTATACAAACTTTTTGTATACGAAAAGTTCAATATGTTTGGGGTAAAGCTAATTGACTCAAAATCCAAAAGTTTTGATTTAAACAGGAAGAGATAGTTGCAAAGAGTTCATCTAAAAACTATAATAGCTACGCAGATGTACCCTTTATGACTGAATATAAAACACCTTGCTCTTTTACGCATTGCTTTCAACTTAGTATTAAGCACTTGAGCAGCAAAAAAGATACTATAACCTGAGCACATCCCTACATTCCTACGTTTCTTACTGAGAAAATTGTGGCATAAGGATTCTGCCGTTGACCAAAGTTAAAACAGTCAGTTCATGGCAAAACCACACTAGAACTCAAGCCTCCTGATAATTAATATATACTCTTCCTGTTAGGCAAGCCTGATTCCACCCCATCACAAAGAAACATGTGGTGTGAATTAACCTTTGGAAAGTATAATAAAGGATGTGTGCTTAATGCGTGTAACTTTATTACATAATTATTATGTACACATATATAACTGAAGAAAGGAGAGAGAATGCTGCTGTGTATCCTATTAGACAAATTTATGGTCAATTTAAAAATTAAGTAAAATAAAATACTTAATATTAAGGTTTTTTAAATGTTATGGATCACATTCACATAGCTGCTTATTTGCGAAATGGACGGATGGATGTATCTTTAAATAACCAAATAAGCTCGGTAAATATCCAGATAATATTGTCTTCTTCACAGGTCTGTTGTTGGCTGGGTTTCTTCCTAAGATTAGCTCTACATTCCAGAGTAGTCACAGTAGAGATTCCAAAAAATTACAGTAAGATTTCAGACTACATATCAGACTGTACAGGTTCATTGTTTTGCTAAATTGGGTTATGCTTATCAGAGATCATTTGGTATCCGTATTTCTTTATTTCAAAACCAATTGTTTTTTAAGGTCCAAAGGTGTTCTTGCAAGATGGGAAGGACTTAGTCATTTGGGCTGAACATACAGTTTCCACTTATGGTCTAGAATAAACACCTGACATACCCAGGGTAAAAAATTCATTTGTTTTATAGAAAGAAAATATTACATACTAAACCACACAATCAAGTAGATCTTAGAAGACTATATAAAATAAAAATTACTAATTAAAAATAATTTTTTAAAATATCGTTCAGTGTACTGTCTACGTTTCTATTACCAAAAGCACTTCTGTGTCCTCCCAACCACTGTGCTCTTGAGTGCAGAACAGAACTGCCTTCAAGAATAAATGAATGGCCAATGAGCCAATGGACCATGATATCGCAACTTAAAGTTAGGCAAACGCCATTAACCAAAAACTTTTAAAAGGGGCACATGATTTATTTTTAGGAACCTGAATTCTCCACTACAGGGTAGCTAGCTCTCATATCCCAACTCACCTCACATGATAATCGGTTGCTGGTCTAAGATCTTTCACGTTACATTCTAATTCTTCTCCACTGCAAAGAAAAATCATTCATTAGTCAATGGTACCAGTTTCAAAAGTAAAACAGGATTTTGATTTGGGTCTCACTGTCATGTACCAACAATAACTCAAGAACTATTACGTCCGATTTCACAGTAAGACAGAAATAAACTTTCCTATTTGACCTTTCTGGACTAGAAAATTAGATTCCTTTTAGTTATGCCATCGTAAATCTGGAAAATGGGAAGGTTAACTTACTAATAAAACTCCATAGGGTCTTATCACTTCTTCAAAGTAAATACATAAAAATACAGAAGTAAATAAGCAAGAAAATTAAATAGATGGGTAAATGTAAATGTAAGTAACTAATTGTACCAGCTGTCAACTGACGGTAACTCCCAGACTTACCTTGGCAGGAACCCCAATTATCTTAACTTCTCAGTTCTCTTGCAGAAATCTCAATTTGCTTCCCTCACATAACAATAACAACAAATAGCTCTCTTATATAAAATGCAAACATTAATATGATCAGAAATTGCAACTGAACCTCAACTTAATCGTAAGGAAAGAACTAACATAAAATAAGGAATGTTCCATTAAATTTGTTTAAAGGAAAGGGGGTGTGGGGACATGACTGTGTTCTTAAAAAATGTCCGTGTTATAAAAGACAAGAATACTGTGGAAGTGTTTCAAATTGAGAAGGCTACAGAGACCTGAAAACTAAAGGCAATATTTGACCCTGGACAGGCTCAGATCCTAGAGGGTAAGGAAAATGCTGTAACAGATATTATTTTGATCAACTGACAAAACCAGAATATGGATGATGTAGTAGATAAAAGTATTCTATTAATGTCAATTTATGAAGTTGGTACTCAATTGTGGCTATTTAAGAAAATATCCTTATTCTTAGGAAATACACTGAAGTATAATAGTTAGTGGTAAAGGGCCATTATACACAAAACTAGTGGGAAAAATACAGATTGAAAAGAGAAAAAGGAAGAAAGAAGAGCTCAAACAGTAAAGCTTATAGAGTAAAAAGTTAACAGGAGAATCTGGGGAAAGGGTACATACACATGTCCTTGATCTTTTCATTTTTGCAAAGTTTTATAAGTTTAAAACTATTTCAAATAAAAAAAAAATTTTTTTAAGTTGTGATCTGGAGGCCCATATCCACACCTTGTCGGCAGCGCTGTTGTTTGTTTACCTGCACTGCATCTTTAAAGGTTTTTTAATTTGCTAAATTAGTTTTACTATTAGGAAACTTTATATAATCTAGATTTCCAGCATTTCTTGAAAAAAAATCCAAAGAATCAGCAAATCGAGGCCTGCATGCCCTTCTGGCAACAACCCATTTTAGGTGAGCACAGATCCCTTTCAGATGGAGACGGGGACTTTCCCATTTACCTCACTCCCAACTTTTGCTTTTCTCACTGATGTTACCTGCCTGGCCCCCTGGCACTTGAGACTCTAGCTCTTGTCCCCAGCAGTTACCTGGCATTGATAGAATCCATTTGTTTCTTGGTGGGTCTGGAGGAAATGGCGCTCTGTATTTCTTTAAAGTCTCTATCAATTCTGACTTTTCAAAATAGAACCAAATGGCTGTGAGCCAGAGTATGGAGTTAAGCTTTTATTATAAGTCCAGTGGGGAATCACTGGAGTGACACAGTCTGACTTATATTTGCATGGCGTGACGGCTCGACTGTAGGAGAGCAAGAGTGGATGCTGGAAGGCCCTGAGAGAAGGGACAACAGAAGCACTACAGGCAGGGGCCGCGAGAGGAGTGAGCGGCTAACAGACTTCTTCCCCATCTCTTTCCCTTTTTCTTTGTCAAGAAGGCATGTCTCCGGAGCAAATTAAGAATAAGCAACAGGGCTGGGGAGATAGAAAGTCTGCCGTGCTGATGCAGCAGCGGAATGGGGCAGAAAACTAGCCTCTCTGGCAGAGGAAGAGGTGGGATTTGTGTGACCACATTATGTTGGGCTTCATAGTCCCAGGGGCCCTTCACAGTCGGGGGGAGGGGGTGAAACAAGTAGTTAAAACAAGGCTGACTCTGATTTCCTGCTCTGAAAATCTGAGCACTCACCACAATTACAAAGAAGAAAAGACTTGACCCTAAAATTTTTTAAATCACATTTAGAACCTGGCTATAAATCATTTGAAGAGTTAATACCTAGGAGTCCATAAAGCAGAAGGGATAATCCCTTACTTTGTGTGTTAAACTTCTGACCATTTAAGAAAGCCTTGGCAAGAAATGCGTTAGTAATCTTTACTACAGGCTGGAAAACTATTGTAGAGAATTAGAGTGAAACTCTTATTTCGTGTAACTATGAAACCATATTGTAAAATTTTTAAAAATAAGACTAGTAGAAAGTCTGAATCTAAAAAGGGGTAATCACATGAGGGCATAATGTATGCAGAAACTAACACTCATGCTCATATTTTGCCCCGATAGACATTAATGGAAAATTTTCACTAAACTGACAAGCTAACAAAACAAAGTGACATATTTCACCAACACTGAGCAGCCCTATAATAGTCATTTCTGATTGATTAATTACTCTGGACAAAATTAACTCTTGACATTCTAATTATCACTAATTCTTAAAATGAACAACTTTAAGGAAAATTTGCAAAGCCTTTAAATTTTCTTTCTTTTCTATTTTCCTTAATGACTCCAATTTCCCAGTGTAGAAGCAGAGAAAGACATATGAAAATATACACAACCTGTAAATTATCTTGTATTTTCCATCTCGTCCTTTGTCTGATAAGGCAACCTCATAACTGTAGGGGAAGGAAAGACCACTGTGGGGTCCGCATGAAAGTCCAACAGGGGGAGCCCAGGACAACACAACTGCTCTTGCCTGAATATTGGAAACCTGAGGAAGAAAAAGATGGACAAAGTATTCAAATCCATTCCACATAGGTCAAACACTACTTGTTCCAATAACATTTTTGTGATTATTAGCAGTGGCATAAAAGTCAGAGTTAATTCAAGGTAAGCAATTTTATTTTAATTACAGTAAACAAAAGCATCCTATATGGCGCTCTTTTGTCAAGTCCTAATGTCCAAAATATAACTCCTGCAACATCTGTCCTCATAACACAAACTTTCATCCAAGTCCCGTACAATTCAGACCCAGTCCGACAATCTGTCATGTATGGCAGTTTTTTTTAAAGGTACAAAGTTGAATGTGACATTTCAATGCTCAAGAGGCCCATCACATTATGGAAGGAGTCGTACCCACAGGTAATTTCTGGTAGCCTCCAAGCCTTGCTTTGCGTAGAATTATCCTGTAAAGCTAATACAGTAAGTCCTCACTTAACATCATGAATAGGTTCTGAGACTTGAAGTGAACCGACATAAAATGAAACAAATTTTACCATACGCTAATTGATATGTAAATAAGAATTAAGTTCCTAAGGCATTTCATCAACGTTATAAAGGAATAATGTTGAGTGAACCAATGTTATTTAAGGACCTGCTGTACCTTACATATCACGCTCCTTTTAAGTCCTGTGGGCTTCCAGGAAACTCCAGCGATGGGGGAGTGGAACCAAGGCCCAGGCTGATGGGGTAGAAACATGTGTGGAGGTGAACAGTCTCACCTCTCCAAGCTCTGCTTTTTATCTTTTCAGTTTAACCTCCACTTCAAACTTCATTTGAACACAGCGCTCTGGAACTCTTAGGATCTCTCTGAGGCATGTTCTGCACTATCGTCCAGCCATCCTCCGCCCCAGCTGCACACAGCTGTCACCACTCACTCACAGACCTAAGCGGGCTTCCTTTCCTTCCATCTCAAGTCCTCACTCTAATGGTGTTTCCTGGGGCACCTGCCCACATCACACCATTTGCTCCCAAATCTTTTAGAGTATGTTTCTCGAGAAACCCAACCTACTGTAGGACCTAATTCATTAAAATATCTCTATGAACAGAGTTTTAATGTTCCAATTTTCTAAATGTTATTTTGTTGCTCTCTGGATAACATATTAAAAACTAAGAGTTAATATAGACACTAAAGCTTAATGTTCATAAAGACTTTATAGCTACAGAGTGTTAGGCTGGCGATGGCGATATGTAAACTGTTCAGTCTTTATCTTTTTTTTTCCTCCCGTTTTTGTCACTACCTGATTTATATAAAGAGTATTAACATGTAATATAAAATCATTCAAAAGCATGAACAATACATATGAACATGAATGTTGAGTCTCCGTTTTGTCTGTCATTCATTCCATTTTTAGCCAGAGAATCTTCCTGTCTTTTCTGCTTTGTATAGATACAGCATCATGATATATTTACCCAACCATTTAATCAAACTTCTACTCATCCTTCAAGACCACAGCCAGCCTCACTATCCCCAAGTAGCCTTCCCTGAAATATTCCACCCGTCATCATCCCTCTGTTCTACAGAAACTTGCTCATATCGCTAACATTGCTAATCATGTTTATGGCATTTTCCTACCGCCCCACTGAACTGTGGGACTTCCCAAGGACAGGGCCCAAATCATAGTCAACTGTGAGTAGTGGTTGCTTAGGAAATGTTTGTTAAATAAAAAACAAAAAATCAAAGGGAATAAGATAGTCTGAGTTTCTGACACAGGTGACAGTGGAGGGTGCCAAGCATTACACGTCTTTGAGACACTGCTACAGAATCAAACTGGACCCTTCTGGCTACGGCTCTAGACTAGCAGTCACTCGTCTACTGTACACCTCCTGTGCCACACGGCTATGACACCCCTTCAGGACGCCGTCCCCTCTCACACCCATGACGTTGCTTTTGACTTTCCTGCTTCCTTGGCTTTAACCCACTTCTTTTAGACCCAGTTCAAATGCTGCCTTTGCATATTATTTTAATCATCATACCTCACCCTGTGAGGGGCTGTGAACAGAGAAGATTAAGACATGGTCTCTACCTCAAGGAGCAGCAGCCTGGTGGAGACAGGCAGATGCGTGAGGCACTGCACAGAGAGGCACTGAGCACGTAGGGCCCCCATGGCGGTAGACACGCTGAGCACGTAGGGCCCCACAGTGCTGGAGACCAGGCAAGGTTTCTGTGCCGTCCTGCCCGAGCCCTGCTCAGAATCAATCGCTATTTTCTTCGTGCTCTGCCTACATTTTGCTAGTACCTGCATTTGGCGCTTTTTTCACTATACTGTGCTTTTCTTGGTTATTGGTGTGTTCCTCTGACTACATTTTAAGACAGCATTTCTATCACACACACTGGTGTTATCTGCTGAATTCCTTCACACACCATCCATGTGCAATCTTGAGGCACTAGGTATTATCTTTGATTTTTAACTTAAAAAGAGATATTTTGCAATGCAGAGTTCAGTTTCTAGTTTTAAAGGAGGCTGTCTAGGTACGGGGAAACATTCAGCTGAGGTGATAAATGGCTGCTTTGCACAATTCCATAAACACAGTGTGTAGTAATACCGATTCTATGAATGATGGTGTGAAATAACATCACGTCTCAAAATAGCTCAGTCAATGCTAACACTTTAGATACTGACAAAGTATCCACAAATGCACAATCCATTAACCTATCTTTTTCATCAGCTATTAAAAATTTACCTTTATCTTTTCGGACTTGGTTAAATGATTACTTAACTGAATAAGTGACGTGGAACATTTAAAGCATCAACTAAAATAATGTTTACTTTTTCCTTAGATTCCCTGAGCAAGCCTTAAGGAGGCAAACTGTCACCTGAACACCGATCTCTGCAAATGCATTCTTCTGATAGGACAGCCTACCAGAACTGCACTTGGGAGAACTCAGCATCGTTTTCAAAGGACAGCGGCTTCTGGGAATTCTGTCCTCAAGCTGAGCAGCCAGACTGCTACCTAGATTACTACCATGCTTATGGGGCCAAACCCCTTCCTGTGCTCCCTCCCTGCCTCTCTTTCACTGATTCCTGGGCCTCAGGTTTCCTTGCTTTATTGGAAGCCTGAGAGAAAGAGGGCTTTGTCTCTGTTAGAACTTGGAACTCACTCCCATTTCAAGGCTGATGCCAGGAAATTACATGGTGCTTTTCAAGAGAATGTCATGACAAAGGGAATCCTCAGAACTTGATGCTTTTCCTCTAAGTGTCCAGGGAGGTGATACCCTTAAGGAGAGATTCAGAACTCGAGGAACTCTGGCTCGATTCACGCCGATTTCAGAGCAACAGCCGTCTTACACAAACTTCACCTTGCAAGGCTCTCTCTCTCCATGGTGAAACTTTCTCACCAGCAGTGACCAATGCACTGAACTGGGGCACAGCTAATCTGATCATCACAATGTGTGCCATAGCTGATACCCAAAAAAGACATCTAGAAGCCATAAAACGAACTGATTTGCTGATGTTTCATTTTTCTACCGTAAATAGAAATCAGTCTCCTTTGTAATGGTGATTAACTGGTAATTTCTAATTACAGAATTATAGGACAAGACCCAATTTGACATTTGTCTTGGAACTAGTGATATGAGTCTGTTGTGTAGGTTACTAGTGTAAACCTGCATAGAAATTGCTTAAATTAAACTGCTTTGAAGTATCTTTTTTTCCTTTTCTTTTGTTTTTAAAGATTTTATTGGGGAAGGGGAACAGGACTTTTATTGGGGAATAGTGTGTACTTCCAGGACTTTTTTCCAAGTCAAATTGTTGTCCTTTCAATCTTAGTTGTGGAGGGTGATGTTCAGCTTCAAGTTGCTGTCCTTTCAGTCTTAGTTGTGGAGGGTGCAGCTCAGCTCCAGGGCCAGTTGCCATTGCTAGTTGCAGGGGGCACAGCCCACCATCCCTCGTGGGAGTCGAACCAGCAACCTTGTGGTTGAGAGCCCACGCTCCAACCAACTGAGCCATCCGGGAGCTCAGTGGCAGCTCAGCTCAAGGTGCTGTGTTCAATCTTAGTTGCAGAGGGGAGCCCACCATCCCTTGCGGGACTCGTGGAATTGAACTGGCAACCTTGTGGTTGAGAGCCCACTGGCCCATGTGGGAATCGAACAGACAGCCTTCGGAGTTAGGAGCATGGAGCTCTAACCGCCTGAGCCACCGGGCCAGCCCTGCTTTGACGTATCTTGAAGGACTCATAAAACCACTGTCTACTTCTAAATGATTACATACTGATTAGAAATCATTCTTGTCTATGTTTTATTAAATATAGATTCCAACTTGAGAACAGTTATTACTTAAATGCATATACACATATCCAGAGAGTGCCAAAAAATGTATACATGTTTTAAGAAAGGAAAAATCTGTATAAAATTGTAGTGTTCAATATATACCGATAACAAAAGATGAATACAAGTCACGTTTGACTTCTGCAATTATAAGAGATGCTCTATGTGGTTACCATCAGCATAATTTTAATAGCTTTTTTCCTTTCTTAAAATGTGTATACATTTCTTTTTGTCACCCTCTGTATGTGTGTATATATATATGTGTGTGTGTGTATATATATGTATATATATATACATCTATATATATCTATCTATATATATATATTTAAAAATGATAGGACTGCCTTATCTTGTAGCTATTTGATATATAATCCTCAGCTCTCTTTCTCCTTGTCCCCTCTCTCCTGTTCATCCCAGACTACATTATATGCAAATGATATTATATGGATCAAAACCACCATTTACTCTCATTAAGTTAGTAAATTGTTAGTCTCATGCTTAAAAATATTTCTATGCAAGTTAGCATCTAAATTTGGTCTGCTCTTTGGATTTAACTATGTGGGTGGCCTGCTGATCTAATTAGGAAGTACGTTAAGGAAATATTACCATAAAAATACTGGCTTCACTTCAAAAGTATCATGAAAAATAACACAAGGCAATATTAAAAAGGAAAAGGTCAAAGACATCATTATTCAAATAAAATGGATACTCAAATCTAGGAACTTCACAATCGTCTGTTTCTATAATTCTTTAAGTGCAAACCTTTTTCCAGACACACTGCTGTTTATCTTTCAAGGAATCACTTCTTGCAGGGACAGTTGTTGCTCTTAGGTCAGTTTCCTCACTTCTGGAACCGACAAATCAATTGTTTCTACAAGCTAAACATTAGCAGATGGAAACAATGCAGAACCACAATTCCAGGTTTCATTTATTTACATCCTGAAAATAAACAGCCCAGCAGTACGGGGGAGACTTCACCTAGCACCACCATCAGAGCAGATGAAACCACATTAGGTTGGAGGTGGCTAGTACTAATAGAGGTTAATTCCTACACCACTTAAAATAATATCAAGTTTATATCTCTGATACAGTGGCAGCTGCATGAGTACAGACCAAGGCACCTAATTTTTATAGAGTCCCAGAAGAAATACCTAGTATATTTGATCCTGTTTACTCAGTGACTACGTACTTAGATCCTTATAGTTATCTAGGTTTCTGAAAAGTAAATGAATTGCTTAATTCTGGATGCCCAAAGTTCTAGAAAGATGACTGAAATCTATGAGTCCTCAATATTGTTTCTTCACCTAAAACACATCCACTGTAAAATCTCAAAGAAAAACATATGCGTTTTATTTAGAGGTGTTACCAGATGTGGCTGAAAGAAAAAAAAAGAAGAAGAACAATAATCCTTTATACAATTGTGTGAACTTTCTGCAGCTCTTCTTTCCCTGTAAGATGGCTGAACAACACTCGTTCTCATTTCAGAATGCCGCAGGGAGTTTCACTTGTGCCTTATGATACATTACAAACTATAGAGATATTCCATTCCAAGTACTCAATATATAGTACATAAGTTACCTGTTGGTCCCATGTGGTATTTATTGTCCTATCTTTCAAAGATGAGGATACCTAGGTTCCGGAAGGTTATGTAACTTAGGTCACACAGACCGTTAATGGCCACTCTGGGTCCCAGGCCAGGGAACCAGATTGCAAAGCCGGGGCCCTCCCCTCGGGCCGCTGCCTTGCACTCTGGCACCTGGCTGTCTCCACATTCCAACCTGGCTGAGCCTCAGCTGCTGCTGGCCAGCCTTTGGGCACTTTTCTCACCTGCCAGAAGCCAGTTGCGGCCACTGCAGTCTGAGACACACGTATTTAGCAAATATTTGTTAAGGGTTCACGAAGTGCCAAGGACAGTACTAGGTGTGAGGGGCACAAAGATAAATAAGACACAATCATGAATAAGTACTTCAGACAGAGAAAGGTGAGGAAAGTAAGGAAGAGGAAAGAAGGGAGGAAGGAAGGGAGGAAGGAAGGGAGAAAAAACTACCTGGACCAGGAAGGATGAGTGGACTGTCCCCATGCCGAGAAGATGTATGTGGGGACCAGGGGACAGTTTGGTGAGCAGAATAATGACCACCCACCCCCACCCCCGCAAGGTGTCCACATCCTATCCCTGTAACCTGTGCATATGTAACCTGTATGTAACCTGTAAGGTAAAAGGGGCTCTGCAGGTGTGACTAAGGTAAGGGTCTCTGCAGGTGGAGCAGAGAGTAACCTGGAGCCCCTTGGCAGGCCCCATGGAATAACAAGGGTCTTTATAAGTGAAAGAGGGGGGCAAGACAGCCAGAGAAGGAGACATGAGGCGGAAAGGGACCACGAGCCAAGGAAGGCAGGCAGCCTTTACAAAATACTGGCAAAGGCCAGGGATCAGGCTCACCCCCGAGCCTCCAGGAAGCCTTGATTTTAGTCGAGTGACACAGACCCATTTGGGACTTTCTGACCTCTTAGATGACAATCTTGCCACATTTCACCTAACATCACCCTTGTTTACTCTGGTCTGAAAATTATAAAGAATAAGTGCTTAATAAATGCTGGATCAAGGAAAGGACCAACGCATTTCAACATTGCTTTTATCTTGCTAGAGCCACAAGGTCCTCAGAAACATACCTGAGTAAAGAAATGACTAGGAATAACTCAAGACAAACGCGTGTGTGTGTGTGTGTGTGTGTGTGTGTGTGTGTGTGTGTGTGTGTGGTAACTACATCTGGGACAGTCAGCTAAACCTGTTCCTCTGCCTTCTCTCTCTGATTATGACCTCAGGGATTTTTGTTCTTTCTGCTGTACTGTAAATGTAAGCATTTCCTATGATTCTGCCCTCAAGTCCTGTCTAATCTCACCCTATGCTGCCCCGCCCAAAGCTATCATCCACTCCTAAGACTTGAACTGTCATTCCCATGCACTCACTCATCCCCAGCCCCTCTCTCCACAGCAACGATCTACCAGACACTTGCAACGGCCCACTGTGTTTATCCTGGATGCCCTGATAGTAAAACAAACTCCTCATGTCTAAGAATCTCACCGAAGATACAAAAAGGACACAGACATGAACCTATTCTAGAGGAACTCACAGATTACTGGGAAAGACACAAAAACAAGTAAATGGAGTATGGTGTATTAAACGCATGCAGGGCACCCTGCAGCTGGGGGGAGTACAAGTGGTACCAAGGACTGCGCAGAGTTTCCCACCTGATGGGCGGGGACAGCACATGGAGCCATCTTAGAGGAATCGACTTCTGAAAGGACCCATCTAGGCCTGAAGGCCCAGTTATCATGACACCCGATTCTAATAGGTTATAACTAGAATGGCTCTAGTAGCCACTCTCTCCTTGCCACACCTGATGCCCCCACCCTAATTCTGATTCCCATAGCCCTTCTCCACCGTTACAGTAACAGATTCCTGACACGTGTCTCCCTGGGTCCATCCTCTTACTGCAACGCATTTGCCAACTGTTTGATCATCCCGAAAGCACGGCTACGATTACCTAACTTCTTTGCTCAAAAACTCTCAATGGCAACCTGCTCCGTAGCAGATTAAGCACAGACTCCCCAACCCAACAGCAACACCCGACTTCTTTACAAGGGCCCTATTGTGCCCCTCGACCAACACACCTCATGCTTTCAGGTTTTGTCAAACTCAACTATGTACCCTGAGGTATGTTTGGACTCTTCTGTTAAAAAGCCTCAGTATTTCAAACACATGAAGAATCAAGGTTTTCCAATTCAGCTAGAAAACACTCCCAAGAACTTGGCTCTCTAATCTCAGATGAAAGGCTGAATCAACATTTCGAATTTTTTCACTTGAATTTCAAAGCACCTGGCAAAATGAAGCTTAAAAACCTCGTAACATCACCACTCCAACCAATTTTTTTTCTCCCCGATACACTCAATATTTTGGACTTATTTTTTCTCAGCTAATATTTAAGTATGTTTTTTTCTTTGAAATTTACATGGAAAAAATACTTGGAATTATTGAGGTTTTCAAAAAATATTACTACATTTACACAGGTAAAAGAAAACCATTCTGTAGACCTTGGCGGAGGGGTAGGGGGGTATGTATCCTTGGAAGTTGTGAAGAATACGTAATTGCATTCAGAATATCTAAATACAGAGGACATTTCAGAGGATTATGACTAAACAGAAGACTATTGTTCTATATTTTCATACTCCATTAATAGCAGTACGATTTCACAGTTTATGAATAATCTGCAATGGGAAGGGGCCCTTTTGCTTACCTACTATGTAGTGAAAGAAAAGCACACTTGAAATACTTAAGAAAGTGTCATTTATGCGGAGAAATCCAGAAGACATACCTGTGGTTTCTCTATTCCCGAAAGAATGTCTTGCACCCTCTTTATTTCCAACTCATACTCTGCATGGAAAAAATGGGGGAGGGGGAAGAAAAACAGTTAATACCATTAGAAGCCAGTAAGACCATCAAGTGTCTCTCCCAAGACTGTTCACAAGGGCTGTCATTCAGTCACTTACTTGCCTGCTACCATGAACTTCCGGTACCACAAACATGAGAATGAAAATCAGGAAAGAGATTCGTTGGGGCAGGGATTTCACCGTGATTGCGCTAAGTTGCCACTTTATTGATTTACACAGTCACAAGGTTGTCCAGGTGAACCCTGAGTTCCACCTAACAATTCAACTCACACCAGGGAACAGCAGGCCCTAAGGAGGAGATGGGGAGACCAGTGCAGTTAGAAGCTGAGAGCCGTGAGCGATGAGGGTGAAGAGATGGGGGTTCCATTCACGCAGGGCTGTGCAGTCAGGCTTTCGAGAGCCGTGTTCATCCTCAGTTCTGTGCACAAGCACGGGAGTGTTTAAGTGGACGGACTGACACGATATCATTTTGAATTTAAAAGGATCTGCATGGCTTCTGCATGAAGGAAGAGCAAAAGCAGAGAGACCACTCAGCACACTACTGCAGCGCTTCAGGTGAAGGGTAGAGCTGGCCGGGGCTAGGAATGGCAGTCAACATGGTGAGAAGAGGACTGGCACAGATGCTGAAGCGCTGGACAGGACAGGCATTGGTGAGGAATAAGGATCAAGGATCGAGGCTCAGCCTTCGTTTTGGGCTTGATCAACTGCATAGATGATGGTGTCTTTTAATAAGATGGGGAAAGGGGCAGGTTTGGGGGCGGGGCAAGAATTGTTGTAAGACATGAAAAGTGCTTGGAGTAGGGAGGATGGGGTGGGAAGTGTGGCTAAAAAAAAAAAGATAAATGACAGAACTTAAATTTAGGCATCTGTTCTGTTAGAAGAAACGTGTGACTATCACAACCTGCTTGATGGAATCTAATTTTCAGTTTACAGATTTAACTGTTAAACCTAATTTATAAGCTAAATGCGAGAGATAATGTGATTATCGAGACATATGTCCTTGCCCTCAAGGTAGTTCATGTCTAGTGGGAGGAAAAGGAAAGCAAACGGGCAGTGACAATGCGGTTGGTGCTGCGGTCACGGCAAGGCAAAAGACAGGAGTCTGTAAGCTCCCCAGGAGCCGCCATCTAGCTGAGCTCTGTGGACAGACAGGCATTTGGAGGTGAAGGGAGAAGCAGAACTTGGCAGTGAGAGGTCTTACACCCAGCTCGTCACAGGGCTGATCATTCTCATTGCTCAGGTCTAATCTTAGCCACCTTTTCAAAGAATCCCACCTCTACCCCCACCCCGTGAACCAGCCTCACTCCAGTCATTCTCACATCCTACTTATTTCCCATCAGTTATCAAAATCTCAAAGTTAATTCTCTTATTTATTGGTTCCCTTGTTTATTACTTGTCTTTCCTACTCAAATGCAAGCTTCAAGGAAGGCCGAGTTACTACAGGTCTGGAGTAGGCACATTTGCCTGTAAATCACCAGAATAAGTATTTTATTTAATTATTTTTATTAAAGTGGAGTTGACATTTTAATTTCAGATACATAATATAGTGATTCCACATTTATATACTTTACGAAGTATCACCACGATAAGTCTACTACCCATCTCTGTTACTGCACAAAGTTATTATATCATTATCTGCATTCCCGGTGCTGTGTATTACATCCCCGTGACTTATTTATCACTTGAAGTCTGTACCTCTTAATCCCCTTCACCTTTTCTGCCTAGATAGTAAATATTGTAAACTTTGCAGGCTAAAAGTCTTTGTTTTTATAGCCATTTAAAAATGTAACAACCATCTTTGCTTGTGGAGCATCCAGGGACAGGCCGCAGAGCGGGCTGCAGGCTGCTGAGCGCTACTTTCTGTAGGACACGCTCACCACTCAGCCCAGCGCACCCAGCACAGTTCCTTCATTATTAGAGCTCAACAGATACCGGTTGTCTAAATAAATAAACCAAGCCCATAGACCTTAAACTTTAAGATCAGTTTTGCATTTTTTCCCATTACATTGTTTAGTAGAACAGTTTACCTTTATTTTGATGAGGAAAAGAAATAAGCTGGTGGCAACATCACATTTTTTTTAAATAACAACTAAAAAAATCATTTACATTTAAAAGATCAAATGCCACACACTCATATATAATCGTATTTATGTTAAGAAATAGATAATGGGGTATACCCAAAAGTCAAAAGTGTACATACCCTTACATTTTTGGGAAGCTCCTACTAAGAAAACCATAAATACTGTGTGTATATCTTAGAAGTTAATTGTCAGTAAAAACAAGCAAACAAACTAACAAAAAGAAAACCATAAGTTGCAATAAATGAACTGGCTCAGTTATTAAAGACAAAACTTTCTCAATTCCCCATTTCCAGAATATGAAAGAGCCTACAGTTTCACACACCCACACAGCTAGATACATTCAAACAGCTAGAGGAGGTCACTGTTTCCTTCTGCCATAACGGATACACGGCAAGTGTCTTAGAAGGACAAGAAGCCAGACTCTGTCTTTGACATAATAAAGGTTTGGATGAGGTTTAGATTATCACCAATTTAACAAAGACAGAAGGGAAAACTTAAAGAGCTCTGCAAAGGAAGAATCCTCAGGATATGTACTAAAGAGAGGGCATGAAAGGAGGGGAAAAAAATCAGAGACGCCTTCCCCTAGCCAGCTTTCAAACACAGATGACAGAAGAAATGGCTATGCATTTGACATAAAAAATGAAAGAAAAAAAAAATAGGAAAGGAGGCTGGATTAGGAGGGGGGAAAAATCTGTTTAAAACTGAAAAGAATGGGTTTCAGGTAAGAGCCAGAAATACAAGTGAAAGGTCCTGACTGAGATAAGAAGAACTTCCAAAGAGGGCATGACCGTCCTTGTCTGTCTGTCTTACTGTAATAATGACACTTTCTGAGCACCTAGGTATATGCTAGTTAATGCTCCATTGTCTTGCTAATTTTTTGCCACTTCCCTTGCGAGATGGACATTCTCTGCTCCATTTTCCAGTACTAGGCAAGACTGAAGTCTATTGTACATCACAGTTATCCTCTCTGGTACTGAGCACAACATCTGCTGTTGTCTTTGTTGACAGGAAGGAAACAAATAAGGAAACTGAGGCTCAGAAAACTGATGTGTTTTCCCCAGGACCACACGCCTAGGACATGGTCCCAAAGCAAGTGGAACCGTTGACGGCATCATGAAAAACAAGGCGAGACCTGGGAGTCACAAGGGAGAGAATGTGGAGACAGAAGAGCAGAGGGTTGGGACCCGTGGGCTCTTTGATGGAGGTGGATGGGAGAAAGCGAAGGCAGCAGCACAGACCCTCTCAGTCCCATGACAGGGTTTGTGTTGTTGGCTTTTTTCCCTAACCTCTGAAAAAGCTGTCAAATTGATGCAGCAAGGGCCTTTGGATCTGGGGAAATGGAATGTAAGAAAAGGAAGAATAAGAAAATTGGGTCACAAATGGAGCCAAACAAAGGATTCTGAGACATCAAAGGTAAAAAGGGCAGGGTGTGGGGAGAGGAAAGGTAGTAACAGGAAAATCACTACCCTATTATCTCAGGAGAAATGCCGTAGCAAAGCCAGACTGGATTCATTTTCTTCTTGCAAGGTTCAAAATTGTGAATATGGAAAGAGAAGAGAAAAATGTATTCACATCACATTTATTCATTAATGCTTTTCCATTTGTGCTGCCACAGACTAAGGAAAAAAAACGTAAATAAATGCCAGGCACACGAATTGCACACACAAGAGTGAAAATAAAATCTGCTTGAGCTAAAGTGACTTACCACACATAAAGTAAACTCTGGTATGAAAGCTAACAGTCTGGTATGAAAATGCCAAATTTCACAAGTCTGCTACCTAAATAACTAAGTTAACTCACACATTGGCCTACCTCTCCTCACACAAGATTTCATTGCCTCGGAGTAGTATATGAATTATGAGCCCCCTTTTCATAAAACTGCTTTGGAGCCCTACTATACAGATGAATTTTCTACTTGCTCACATACTTTTTTATTCTCTGTCTCTCTCACACTCATATACACACATACCATATTGTGAGAGAGGAGAAAAATAATAGCTAATCCCCTCACAAAAATTAACAAAACAAAAAAGAACAGTTCGGATCATTTGCCTTTTGGATAGCTCTTATATCAAGTTAAAAAGGAAACTGTTTGTTTTTGTTTCCCCTCCCTTTAAGAAATTGGTGTGTGACAACTGAATAAGAGATTGTCCTAAAAAAGGCAGAAACGCAAGGTTCAGGTGCAAGGTGGTAGGGCAGGGTTCTCTTCCTTCGTTATCAGGCCTGCCTTCTCCCCTCTGGACTGCAGCACGTCAATTAATCCAGAGGCAAATCTTACAGCAGGCCAACTGTGCATTTTCTTCACGGACCGAAGCTGCCATAGGGTAAGCACACAGATTAAAACCCTGTTTCCACCTTCTTTAATTTTGTTTGCGCCTACCGCTGAAGTGGATGGACGTGACACCCCACCTTTTACATCGCTACCTTCTTATTAATAACATTTAAAGCCCCCCCCCCCCCCGCAGTGAAGATTGTGCTGATCAGTAAAAAGGGATTACAGGGCACTCTCTGGACAGCGCTCCAGAGAAGGGCATTTTGTTTTGCAGAGAGCAGCACATTTGGGGGTAGGTAATTTCTTGAAAAGGAGTTAAGGAAGCCTCTAGTTTCAACATGCCCCAGTGGGTTGAGAACCACCCTATTTGGAAATGCTAAAAATGGGGAACAGGTTATTCAGCTCAGGGACTTATGCCTTTCTTTCCCCTAAAAGCAAATCCCCTCCTAAGAACTAAAGCATTTTTTGCAAAGGAAAGGTTAAAATAAAAATACACAAGCAAATACATTTTCTTGTTAAAATAACAAAACAAAACAAAACAAAAAACCATACCCATAGAGGGAATATGTGTCATGTGGAATTTAAACTTTCCACAAATAATGGTTTTGATGTTTGCTCCAAAAAGAACCGTTACGTTCAAACTGTTTGAATAACTGTAAGATCTAAACTAATTAGAATATCCCCCTTTATAAACACAATTTACTTCTTTGGTTTGTTTCACATTTTTTCCTTCTTAGAAAAGAAATACAGCTAGATACTTAGCTGCTAGCTATAGAATGTATTTACGGCTGTAACAGCCCCTTCATTCCAGTGGGATGACATCAGCATTATTTCTCTGTAAACCTTCTGTCTAGTTCTCATCCACAGGGCTCATTTACAGATATGCCCGGCATAACATAATATGCTTCCTCAGATTTGCCAAGGAGCTGACTTAGCTAATCTCTTTAACAAATTATGTATAATAAACTAGGGGCGTGCAGAATATGCACCTTCTAGTCATGCCCATTCTGGGGATAACAGGCTTAAAATCAATAGCAAACACTCGATATAAAAATGAAATAGACAGAAATAAATACTTTGGGATGAAAAAGAAAAATATGACTCAATAATAACCTAGAGAGCTAGTCAGTGCCTACAAATGCTGATAAGTATGAACAGGGATGAAGGGAGACAGCTTAAGATTGCTTGTTGAATTGCTCTTCCAATCAAAACAGTAAATCAGCTATCTTCAAGTATTAGGTATGCTGGGGAAAAAAGAGGAATGAATACATACATACAAAGGTAGGATTAATTACCTAAGAACCTCCATTTAGTGATTATGATCCACAGTTGATTACGTTAATATTTAATAAAATATTAAAAATGTATAAAATCACAAGGAATAAATGTGCAAAATATAAGAGCAATGCAGTTCTTCCCGAAGATACATATTGCAAAAACATCTTTAGATGTGAATCATCCTGATGTTAAAAATGCAAAGACAAACACCTCTAGCCATTGAGCTTGTGGTCCATTTAGCTTGTGGTAAGTGGTCACTCTATTTGAAATTCTGAAAAACAGCCAAGGGAATACCAGGCTCTCAACACTAACAAGAAAGGAGCAGGCAGGTGAACATATGTTGTGGGAGGCTGCCTTCCAGGCTAGGAAAATATTTTCAAGAGCAGCTTGGATTCCACACAAATTCTGGAAGCTTAAAGAAAAAAGAGGAGAGATGAATTCCTTTTGCAGGTGGAGCGCAGGGCTGGACAGGAGGGATGGCCAGAGAATGTAAATGGCATAAGGGGGCCTGATTTCCTCTGAGCTTTTGTTGCTATTTCTGGAATTCAATAGAAAGAATGCTCTTCTTTCCTGACCCAAGATTTGAGCAAAGTCCTACCAGGAACTTCACATTCATCCACCCACAGGCAAAATGGGTCCCTTTAGGCAGAAGCTATACAGCACTCTAGGTAATAAGAGGGACAAAACAGCAGTGCTAGGTCTGGATTCGTAAGGAAAAGGGAAGGCGCCAGATATGATACCCTTGTTTACTGCCAGGTCAACTCCGAGTTTCCGTCCCAGCCACCTTCTGTGATGCCAACTAAACTAGATCCTACCTGAAATGCTAGGAGATTCTCTATTCATTTCCGTCAAATTCCCTAAGAAAAATACTTATGTTTACTTCATAAGACAAAAATCATATATGTGCATGAAACTGGACAAAAAGCAGCTAGTATTTTTAAGAACATCAAATTAAACAGGGATGAAAAACCCACAAAAACGGATAAAGTATTAGGTAGATATGCTTGCCTGGCAAGCTTGACTCTAGCACCAGTCTTTCCTTTCCTGCCTTCTGCACGTTTGAACCACTTTACTGGCTAGCTGAGCCCTAACCTGTGCCAGATATAGCTCTTTTATTTTCGGGGAAGGCTCAACTCCATGATTATGCAGCAAAAGCTGGTACCCTCCCTGGGTGTGTAACAGGAAGGCAATCGTTTTAAACACAGGATAGAACGACTTACAAAGGTAATTCAAGTTTATACATTTCTTTCTGCACTGGCATCTATAAACATTTCCACAAAATGTTTTTTCATTAAGACTTGGCATGTCACAACGAAAACTTTTCAAGTAGCACAGTCAACATTTTTGCAAGACTGTGTCAACTGACAGGCAGAATCTAGAGAGTACAATTTTGTAACACATGAAGACTGAAAGACAATTTTAATATCTATACCACCTAGACAGCAAGGTTTGAATAGTTTTTACACCCACACTTTCTTAAGCGATAGCTCATATGACTAAATTACATGCACTTGGGGATGATTATAGCCAAATAATCTACGTCTATGGCCAAAGAACCCAGTGAAACTCATCAGCTGATATGGGGATCAAATCCAGAGCTCACTTCATGTGTTCCAAATAACTCACCTCAGTCCTAGCATATGTAAAAGTCGTTACTATACACGATCCAACCTACCTCTCCCAGGAAATCTGCAAAGGTTAATGTGAGGAAAGACTCAAATGCATATGGCCGACAGGCAGGTAATGTCAATGAGTAAAAGAAGGCGGGCATATCAGGCAAAAGGGAAGGGTAAGGACTGTGGAAAACTGAAAAAGCCCTCACCCTATCTAAAGAGAACAGCTGCTATGTAGTCAATCCATTATTGATAGGCAGGATCATGGATCTAAGGTTTACAGGTATTGCTATTTTTCCAGAGAATTTGGAAATGAAAGTTTTTTTTGGAATTTCCTGATTTGTAATTATTTTTATACCTATAGAAAAGTGAAGTAGTACCATGAACACCCATATGCCATTCACCTGGAATGACCTATGGTTAACGCTTTGCTATACTTGCACGCTTGCATTTTCTCTCTATATAAACACACACACTTCTTTTCAGAACCATTTGAAAGGAAATTGTTGACCTTATGACACTTCACCCCAAAACTACAGCACGCCTTTTCCTAAGAATAAGGACCTTCTTGTTCATAGCCACAATAACATCACAACCACGAGATTTAACACTGATAGAAAAACATCTAATCTACATGCCATATTCAAATTTCCCCATATTCCAATGCCTTTGCTTTTCCCCCCAATCCAGGAGCCAAGTAAGGAACACATGTTGCATTAGTTGTCAGGTTTCATTAGTCTCCTTTAATCTAGAACAGAAATCTCCTATATTTTTTGTCTTCTAAGGTTGCTATTTTTGAAGAGTCTGGACCAGTTTTCTCACAACATATACCGCTCTCTGGATTGTGGGGCTATTTCCTCATAATTAAACTCAGGCTACAAATTTTTGGCAAGGATTCTCTACAGCCGTACTTCCCATTCCGTGACACGAGGAAGTGCGTAGGGCCAGTTTGAACCTTTTGGTGCTGCTTAGCACTTAAGACCACTGGTTGCAGTGTTCTGTAACATACTTCTCTGTTGTCAGAGTACCTTCTCTCCCTTTCGCCTCGCGGTAATAGTAAACAGTGATGATCTTTGCCAGAAGATACTATTATAGTACTGGTTGCAAGGTGGTGATGTTCCTAATTCTATCATTCCTTCTATGTTAACCAGTCCTTCTCCCACTTTATTAACTCATGGATTTTCATTTTTAAGTTCAATAAAATTTGTAATACTCCAGTCCGTCATTCTCTGGGATGCTAACATAGTCCCAAATGTAGCCATTGAGAAGCCCTTTAAGTTGTTTTCTGTGCCCCTTTGTCTACTTCCTTGAGACTTCTATTTTAAACAGCCGTTAAATATTCTGGTTTAAGATAACTTGGCCAACAGTGAGAAGATGTGCAGCCCACGGGTGAGAGATTTTAGTAACATACAGTAGAATTTATCCAAAATTTTTGGATTTGTCAAAGCCACAATTACCCAAGGATTTTCTTATTTAAGTATGACTAGAGGAAAACAAAACATCTAAATAGTTCTGGTTTCTATATCTTTTAGAAATTAAAAGTTAAAACAAAGCAAACCAATAACCCAAGAGCCATCTTAAATGACATTTTAAAACATAGCAAACCTGAACTCTAGAAACTTAAACATGAACCATGGTAAACTTTAAGTAGAAAAACATAAAACACATTTGGCTCTTCTTGGATTGTGTAATTTCTGCTCACAATTTAATCTGGCCATGTTTCATTTCTTATTCTTCCTAATCAACATTTCTCTTTTAAAAAACAACAACAGATAATCAAAAGAGACAGCACCATCTGCTGCTCCAATCCAGAAAAGAAAATGGACTGTATGCTAAATGCATCAAACTGAGAAATAAACTAAAATGAAAAGTTAAATTGGGCCACCGAGCAGGAAATGTTTACATGGAGATGCTATCTATGAGAGATTTTTCTCCAGAATTGGGACCACTCTCTGAGGACCAGAAGCCCTCTACTCTCTTAAAGTTTTTTCATTTTATTCTCCTAAATATCTGTGGTAGAACAGACATCCCACAAAGCCAGAGTAAAAGTGAAAGAAGTCATGAGCTGTTTTCAAGCAAACTATATCACAGTCATATGCACTGATCTTGCTGTCTCATTCAAAGCCTTTTATAAAACTAAATTATTTGGAATTTAAATTACTCAGTTTTCTGCATAAAATAAAGGACTCTTTTGAGCCATGTAGTTGGCATCTCTGTTGTCCAAATGGGCTGCCCATGTTGTTCAAAATATGACAGTCATAGGTCTGAAGTCTTTGCGTGTGTATTTTAAAAATGCAGTTACCAGCTCTATACCTTACCAGCCACATTTCAAAGTCTGCAGGTGACAAATCAGTCTCACCTGGTCTCATTCTCCTAACAGCTGAGGTACACAACCACTGGGCTAAGGCAAGCTCATGGCGGGGTAAGAACAGGAACATGAGCAAAAGCAGCCATTCAGATCATGAACCAAACTGGACAAGAAATAAAAATGCACAAGAGAAAGTATCAAAGATGGCAAAGGAAAAAATAGAAGAGATGCGCCCCCTGCCAAGGGAGGAATGAATGACAGATAAAAAGATTCAAAATATGGCTCTTAGCAGTTACATTGACAACTTCTCATCTAGGTAACTGACTCTTAAAATAATCTTAGAGATTATAACGATAACATTTATATTATGAAAATAAAATGTAGAAGAATAATCTGTGACAGACAAAGCTGAAGTGACCCAAAGGTGGAAGAACTATACAAAGTGTATACACACAAGCCTTTCCCTCCCGTCCTGGTCTGGCTGACTCTTCTCAGCCTTCGTGCCTCTCATGGGAGACGGATCCTTCCAGGCCGGGTTGCCTCTATCACCCACATGAAACGGTGCTCTTTGTAGGATCTCCCCTAATAGCCCATCCTCTTCTCTATATTTAAGTATTTATCCCACTGCATGTTCCTGTTCACATCCTCCACCTCTCCCCAAATGCTCAAGGTCGGCTTCAGGAGTACAGAAATCGTGTTTGTGCTGAGGGTCTTTGATTTCCCAGTGCCAAGCGCAATGCTCGGCACTGGAACATTTACTGGGTCAATGACGGAATCATTGCTCAGAGAAACACTACCCACAAACGTACACATTTTGCTTTCATGTTCTGAATATGACCAGAACACGATCGACACCGTGGTGGAGAGAGTTATAAGGCAAGACACCTGGATTGATCACAATACTACATTTCAAACACATGATGATAAAACTGTGTTCAAAATCTATAGATCTATGTTTTGCGTAGGAAACCAGTATATACGTAAAATAAATAAATTCAGTAAGAATCCTAACTTTGGTGTGGATTAGAAGTATTTCTGCAGCCAAAGCTAACAGTCTGCCTTGCAAAAACTCAGTAAAGACATCACACTTGCTGTGATGATAAAAATGCAACTAGTAAGCACGTTACTAATTAAGCAATTGAGAATTCCTGATCTTACTCTGGACAGTATCCTGGAGAAAATGGAGCATTTTTACCTACTAGTGGTTACTTTTTAATGCGCCCCGTACTAATCTTATTTTAGAACATGAAATCAGAATGCACAAAGTTGTTTTTAGAGGCTAAAACGCCTTGCTTTTGTTTAGCCAAGTTACTGGTAGCTGTTTTCCAGCTTTCCTGTTCCACAATAGGTTTTTTGTGTGCACAAATCATGCATCTCTAAAGAACCATTTGAGATGACTCTATTATGCCTTGTTAGCAATTAATTACTCAGCCAAGTAGGAAAGTTTGACCTGCAATAGTATTTGCAAGTGTCCCTTTTTGCAATCCTAATTCATACTTCCAATTGCCCTGACTACCCTTTCTCCTTTCTGCCGTGGAGGATGTGACCGTCTGTTGCCTTTCTTCCCATAATTAACAGTCCTCCAACTGCAACCCCACTGAACGAAAAGGTCAGCATTTTCCATTGAGGAATCTCATTCTCTGCATCGCTCTCTATCCCAGGCCCACAAAGTCCTACTTGGCTCCATTGGGGACGCAGTCTTTATGGCTCGCCACCTGTGTAACCAGCAGGCTACTAGCAGTTTGGTGCTCTGAGAGAAACACTGCCATTGGCCCCAACTTTAACTTCCAAGCAAGAGTCTATTGACTCTTGAGCAAAAGATTCATATAGATTTCTTTGATCCTGCTGGCAATAAGCAATTCAACTCACTCATTCCTGCTGAAACTTTCCCAATAAACTCCCAAACAATCCTCTACAAGGAACAGTTGAACAAAAAGATGTTCTAAGAGATAGAAACCGGAATAGAAATAGAAACAGTTCCATCTTATTCCTCGGCAGTAAAGGAAGTTATCTTTTCACTTGCAAATTCACTGTAAGGAATGAAAACAGGTGAATTTCAGGTTTTAAAGAAGGAAGGTATGATTTTTTTTTTATTAATGTGTCCATTACGACACGATTTTATTGAAATATTTTGAATACCCAGAGCAATTCAAAGAATTATAAACTATAAGAATATCATTTATCATTAGGTAGCCTCTAAAAATCCATGTATTGAAGCCCGAATCCCCTCAGAATCTGACTGTCTTTCATAAGGTCTTTTCAGAGGTAATTAAGTTAAAATGAGGTCATCAGGGTGGGCCTAGCCCAATATGACTAATTTATTTTTTAAAAGGATGAAATTTGGGCACAGACACATACAGAGGGAAGATGATGTGAAGACACAGGGAAAAGACAGCGATTTACATACAGGTCAAGGAGAGAGACCTGGAATGGATCCTTCCCTCACAGCCCTCAGAAGGAACCGAACCTGCAGACACTTTGATCCCAGACTTCTGGTCTCCAGAACTGTGAGACAATAAATATGTGTTTAAGCCATGCAGCTTATGGTACTTTGTTATAGCAGCCCTAGTAATCTAATACGTGTATCATACATATGCAAATATATATTTGGTTATTATTTTACCCGTTTACTAGATATGGATCCTGCAAACTGAAGGCTTTAAGAATTTGGTCAAGATCACATGGGCAAATCTAAAAGAACCCAGTATTTACCCGAAGGCTTCTGATTCCCACTCTATTTATTTTTGGAGGACTTTGAAAACCTTCTCTCATCCTGCCATCTCCTATGTCTAAGAGGAACAAGGAAAGGGTGAGGAGAACAATTTTATTTATGAGAGATAAACAAATCTATCAGCTTGAAGGGCTAGCTAGATCACTTGGTTCAGTACAAAATAATTACACTGGAAGTTAAAATGTGTTTATACTACTGCTTCCCTAAGAGGTCGTATCCAATTACAGAAGGCCAATTTAGAAGTACAAAAAGAAGCTACTGAAAATCATTTGAAAAGCTGATCCAAAAAAAGACCGTTTCCTATGATAATTCTACAGACTATTTTGTGCCAATGCATCAGTAACACAATTTCTCCTCCCGCCCCACGTATAGAAATATATCATTCAGGATGTTTTGAGACTAGAACACTATTATGCAGTAATTGTTTCCAAAACACATGTTATGGTATTTTTGCAGCTGACTGTGGCTTCAGAGAAGCAGCACATTGATAGTTCCAAAAGAACAGAGACTATGTTGGCCCATAATCTACAGCTGTTTGCTGTGCGGCACCACCTGAAATATCTGTGTGTTGTTTTCTTCCCCGTCAGCTAGGACAGAGTGTATCCACACTACTCAACTTATTTATGGCTCCAGCTGTTTTGCTATATTTTCAGACACTCCGCATTCGCTCGAAGTAGAGCAGCCATTTTTCTGAAGTCTTTCAGGAAGAATGAAGAAGTGCTTGTCTGTAGAGTGGACACCAATTCTGTCCTTAGATAAACTAACATCCACTCAAGTCTAAATCAATATCTTTGTATTGGTAGAATGAAGTTCCTAATTTGACCTTCTTAATAGCCACTGAGCAAAAGTCTCACAAATATGTTCCTTTGTGGAGGAAACAGCAATCTACCAAAGAATGTGTGGCCCAGGGCTGTGTTTCTAAGGAGGCTAACAGTTGCTCTGTGCGCCCTGAAGGCCCTCAGAGAAGAGGGCCTGGAGGGTGGGGGCTGTGATTAGGTAGCAGAGCAGGTGAAGGCAGCTGGTCTAGGTGACTTGTCTGGCAGCATGCACGACACAGGACTTTCTAACAGAATGGACACAGAAAGAGCTGAGGAAACTGATTCAAGAGTTTCGTTAAAGCAGCAAGGGGTTGAACTATTTAGTTGTAATTACTGTGCACTAGTCTTCAACGTAATGAAATTACACTGCATCATTAGTATTACTGCGAACTAGTCTTCATTTCAATATTTGGAATGAAATGTAAGTCTTATTCTCTCTTCCGCATCTACTGAGATTCTCGTAAGTATATTATTAAATAGTGGTTACTAAAACACAATTGAGTAAGAATATGCATGACCAGAATTATAAATGATGCCATCTGAGTGAGTGGCCACTCACCACGTACAACAATTAGAGTGTCACATTTGACCAATGGTATATTCCAGCAGGATAAAGTGAAATAAACTAGAGAAAAGGCAAATCGGCTTTGTACAGATTGGGGTTTATAGCTACCTAAGATTGTGAAATTATAAGCATTCCATCTGCTCACCAGCTGTGGTCCCTAATCCTCTTTAATAACTTCAGCCTGCATGACTCCATGAGAATCCCGGCTTCTTCCAAATTTCACTTTACATTAGTTGCCAGGATTGATTTTTAGACACCAGTCTCCAGTAAAAGCAGCATAAAGTTGATTTCACTGGCAGGTGTTAATTTTCAGACGAGTGAAAGGAAGTGGGGAGGGAGACTAAGAATGGGAAGAAAGAAGTTAAAGAGGTTCCAATATCATCATATTGAGGTTTTAGGATTCTATTGTCTCTAGCAAAATCCAAAGGCTCAAATAAAGAACATTCACCTGAAATGTGAAATTAAAAATTCCTGAAAACAAATTATGTCAAGTGTGTCTAGAATGAGGTTATGTCTTCTGCAGTCGTCAGTCCTTTTCCCCACTGTAATCCACAACCTCTGCCTTTTAGTCACCAACCAGACACAGCGTCCTGGTGCTGTGAACTGTTCCCCATTGTCACAGAGCTCAGCCACTTTTTCCTTAAGGTACTTAAGAGGCAGTTTCTAGGTAGGTTCCATACAGGTGGTCACGATAGGTGAGGTCAGCAGTAGAAAAGATGTTCTACCAAAAAAAATACCCAAATTTTATTCAAGTTACAAGCAGGACTCATGGAACTATGTTTTTTTACTTTTAAACTCTGAAATATCTTTCCATTCCCCCACCCCACTCTCATATAGTCGTTATGTAGAAAGAGAAAAAATGATTCCTTTAGGACTCTTGAGCTTGATGACAACATGATTTCCAAGCAATCACAGGCTTATAATATCTCCTGTATCATATCTTTATAATATTTCTAGTTCAGACTGCTGAAATCTTTTGAGAAAACACTGGAATCAGAGGTCTCTGCTTAAACCTAGTGGTGATCTGGACCCAAGGGACAATATCCTAACGGCTAGGATTGGTTTCCTATTCAGATGTCTTCTAGTAGCAGAACAGTCTTACCTCCTAGGCTACATATCACATAGACTTCCTTTCCTAGAATGCTATTATTAAAGTGCTCTCTGAGCTAAGAAGGTGGAGTCCATCCTTATTTCAATATACTATCTGGTGGAGAAATGCTTTCATATGTAGAAGGAGTCTCCATTACAAGTTCTCAAAGTAGAACCTGTTGTTCTCTCATTCTGTTAACACTTGGAAGGCGATGAATCCCCATTTTTATTTCGAGCACAGATGAAGTTTAGTTAACTTAAGAACTCCCTCCTAAGAACATGGTGGATGACCAGTGGATGTGGCCCTGACTGAAAAAGCCAAGAGGGGACAACAAGCCAACAGTCCCCTGTGCCAGTACAAAGGGGTCAGAAAGTCAGGTTCCACGACATTTCCCTACAATCAGAAAAGAATATGCTCAGTCATCTTTCAACCGAATAAGAGCATAGAAACTACTCTGAATGCCAAAAGTGCTGAGTAATACAAAAGTTATTTTATGATTTTTTTTAAAGATGCTTTAATAAAAGTGCTGTTGTCTGAAAAACATCCCCAAAGTATAGGAGAAATCAATAGTTTAAAACAAAAGGTAGAATCAGTTTCCATATTAAAATCCTGTTTTAGTAGCCGAAAACGTTTTTATTGCCATGCAGTCAAGAGTACCTGAGTGAAGTTTTAATTCCTGTAAATTACATGAAACTCAATGTGAATTAGACAGCGGAAAATATGAAGTCCAGGGTCTAAGAGTGAGAGCTAAAGGTAGCAGAAATAATAACGACTGCCAAAAGGGACGCTACAATGACCAAAAGAGGCTAATTCTTACTGACTAAAAATGGGGGTAGCAGTGATGACAGTTTATTACATTTATTGGACTTCAGTTAGAGGGAAAGGCCTTGATCTGTGGGGACAAAATAGGCTTATCATAAAATTCTTACCTGGCTGTTCAGTTTCTCAAAAAAGCATTTTTGTGCTATGTGCTATGCAATTCTGGCATACAAACCCCACAATAAACTATCTGGCAACTCTTTCCGACTGCAATTGGAATTCTGCATTTTAACCCAAGCCTTATAAAATGAAAATTTTAAATAAAAAACAAAATTCAGCAACTCTTATCTAAAAAAGATGTTTGGAAGTCCCTTTGAATGAGCTCTGCACTTGAACTTCTGACTCCAATCTGTTTCCAACACATTCAAGGGGTGAATTCTGGTGGGAAAATATAGACAACATACTCATGCATGAACAAACGTGATGAAGTTAGCTAGTGGTGAGTGCCATGAAGCATGGTTTTTAAAGGTGATGTGATGGAATGGTTGGGGAAGGCGTTTCTGACTCTGAAGCATTTGGGCTACTCTAGGAAGGATGAGGAGCGAGAGGGCTTCAGAGGCAGAGGAAACAGAAAGAGAAAAGCCCCTTGGGCCGGAAAGGCCTGGGATGTTAGAACACTGCAAAGGAAGCCCATGTGTCTAGAGGCCAAAGAGCTGGAGCAGGGCTGGAAGGAGCTGAGACAGCAGCCAGTGGATGCAGAATGCTGAAAGCTGGGTAGAACCTGCACTTTATACTGTTGGAAAGGAAAACACAGAGGGTTTTAACAAGATCCCCTGGCTGTTGTGTGGAGAATTAACTGTAAGGGAACCAAAGTTAAAGCAAAGGAAATAGCTCAGGGAATAAAATCTCTATGAAAGTGCGTGCGCGCACGCACACACACACACACACATACAGAGAGAGAGAGAGAGAGAGAGAGAGAGAGATTAAGAAACACTGTATAAGAAAAAGTTCTGTACCTTCTCAATTTTGCTGTGAACCTAAAATTGCTCTAATAAAAAAGATTTAAAAAAACATAAGCACTACACTAATACTGGAAATTTAGGAAGAGAGTCACATTTAATGAAATATGTTTTTGATACACAGAAACTTACTTGTTTCACAATAATCAATGTGATTTTCTAGACCTATAGAAAAGCAAAGACCTGGAGTTTACTTGCTGCACAATCTAAAGAACCCAGAACAGGAAGAAAGTTGTGAATCACAAAATGCACACTTCATTGTAGTCTGAAGTTATCCTTGTTTTGGATGCTGATCAAAGATATACTGTAGTGTAGACTGTAACATCATTCTAGACAGCAGGTAATACCAAAAACATTAAGTCATATTCTCTACATTTAAGATTTCAACATATTTCCATAAATGTTGTGGCTCACCAAAAAAAAAAAAAAAAAAAAAATTCTAAGTGGAAAACGTATTTCAGTCTCTAGAGCTGTCCTCAAATAGTAAAACAATTTACCAGACATACTTAAATAGTTGCTCCCAAAGTCCTTTATTTTTCTCATTTAAAACTGGTTCCAAAAGGAACTGGCAGGGCATAGTATATGCTGTAAGTGATTGATACTATTATGGAAAAAAACACGTAAGATGCTAAAACTAAAAGCTCATGACGACCGTATGCGTTAAAGTTAAATGGCTTAGACAGACTTAATGTTTTAAATTCACTGAAAATAAGATCGGAGAAGCTATTCTAGAGAAGTAACATAGTGTGATCCCCTCACACTATGAGTTGAGTTTTGTACCTCAACTTCATTACAGGTTCTCTTCCCCCTTAGTAAGGTCCTAGCAATACTGCAAGAGTTGACTATATGACTGAACTGGCACACCTGATACAGCTTGAATCTGGCTACTGGGAAGACTGACCCGCTGGACTGGCACTTTATCCTCCATTTCTCAATTTCCCGTTTACATACTTATCATGGCATCTGTACCTGCTGCCTTCTGTCCTGTATCATCTTGTATCATTTTTTTAAAAATAAATTTTATTGGGGAATGTTGGGGAACAGTGCGTTTCTCCAGGGCCCATCAGCTCCAAGTCATTGTCCTTCAATCTAGTTGTGGACAGCGCAGCTCAGCTCCAAGAGCTCGCGCTCTAACCAACTGAGCCATCCAGGCGCCCATCTGGAAGCTCAGGGGCAGCTCATTGTCTTCAATCTAGTTGAGGAGGGTGCATCTCACTGGCCCATGTGGGAATCGAACCAGCAACCCTGTTGTTCAGAGCTCCTGCTCTAACCAACTGAGCCATCCAGCTGCCCTCATCTTGTATCATCTTGGTTCATACTGTATAATTCAGCTGAGTTCTGATGTATGGCCAAACTTTTCTGTCCCCTTTATTTTCTTTCTTCATTTACACATTCTGGGCTTTGTACCTCAACTTCATTACTCTCATCAACTTCATGTCTTATGACTCCTTATAACTCTGTAATTACAGTCCAAGGAAACTTTTGACACCCACAGCAGATACAGAGTTCTGACTACTTTGTTCATCCAAGCAATGATTTGTTGACGTTTAAACTATAAAGTTACATATAGTTAACTTTGAAACATATTTCCTACCAAGTTTCATAGAATCATAGAATTCTGGAGGAGGAAGAATTAAACTGATTTCAAGTCCTATGTGTATGTAGCTATACTGTTTTTCTATTTTAGGCAAAACACCCACCCAAGGGTAAAGAAAAAAAATCTGTAAGACACCATTTCATTACATCTGGCAATAATTATTAAAAACATAGCAAAGCAGATAACAAGGCTTTAGAATTTATCATCCTATGACACCTTGGGGTCAATATACCTCATCTGCAAAATTAAACCAATCATTGGACCCCATCTAGATAACAGCCATCAAGGAAAGGACATATATAATCAATCTATAGCATTAGCTACCCAGTCATCAAGCATTAGCTTTTATGGAATTTTCTTTTAGTATTTCTATAACAATTAACTAGTCATTATAGAATCATTTGATTCATTAAGAATTAATTATTTTGAAAGGTTTCTGAGTCTTATCTCATGCTAGGGGAAAACTATCTTAGTTTCCTTTTTGAAGAAATATGTTACAAATTAGATGGGTTCCTTTCACTTCTTCTTGGAAAATGCCATTAACTCTATTATTCGTCTCTTAAAAGGAATTACACAGATCTTGGTATTCCATTATATATGTCCTGAAAACACATATCCATCATTTTACATGTGCATACACACACAAATCCACGAGACAACTCAATTCTATTTCCAGAATTAAAGTGAACGATTGATACAGCATTCAGCAGACTTGCCTCAATTACCCGAATTTACTGTGTAGAGATTTCCCTGATGGGAACTGCCACCATAAGGAGAGGAGATACCGTGTTTCCCCGAAAATAAGACCTAGCCAGACAATCAGTTCTAATGCATCTTTTGGAGCAAAAATTAATATAAGACCCAGTATTATATTATATTATACCCAGTCTTATATTATAGTAAAATAAGACCGGGTGTTATGTTATGTTATATAAGACCTGGTCTTATATTATAGTAAAATAAGGCCAGGTCTTATATTAATTTTTGCTCCAAAAGACACATTAGAGCTGATTGTCCAGCTATGTCTTATTTTCGGAGAAACACGGTAGCTCTGCTAAATGACTACTGGCTCGTGTTACTAGAGACAGGTACTCGGTGCTGCTACTATACATTTATATTAACTGTAACTCACTGAAAAGCCTGTGGTGGATGCAGGGTAGTGGGCTGGCTCTGGCCAGGTTTCTACACTGGGGACACTGGAAGTAGCCAGTGGTAGGCTGATGATGGTCCCCAACCCCTGAAACCTGTGAATGTTATCTTAGATGGCCAAGTCTTTGGAGATGCGATTAAGAATTCTGAGATGGGAAAATGATCCTGGATTATCTGAGTAGCCTGACACAAAATCACAGGTATTCTTATAATAAGAAGGTAGATTTGACATGCACAAAGGAGAAAGCAGTGTAAAGATGGAGCACACAGAGATTTGAAGTTGCTGGTCTTGAAGATGGAATGATGCAGCCACAAGCAAAGGCTGGAAGAAGTAAGGAACAGATTCTTCCCTAGAGCTCTGGAGGGAACTCAATCCTGTCAACACCTTGATTCCAGCCCAGGGACACTGATTTTGGACTTCTGACCCCCCAAAATTATATTCTCCAGATTCTCTCCAGAACTGTGAAAGAATAACTTTCTGTTGTTTAAATCACTGACTCTGTGGCAATTTGTTAGTCACAGGAAACCAATATCACAGCCTATCAGAGGCACGCTCCATTGTGCTAACCTCCTCATGGGCAGCAGTGATACCAATATTAGAGACAGCAAGAAAAGTCAAGCCAAATTAAATGAACTGAGTTCATTCTATGTGCCAGAACTGTGCTATAGTTTGTCACAAATTTTTATTTTTAACTCATTCTCCTACTAATACATAACTGAAATTTTTACTGAATTTTTCGGTTCTGACAACATGTGACTAGGTCACCACACTATATCATCCCAAATTTAGCACAGGGATAATAAGATTGAGAATACAGACATTTATCCCTGCTCAACTGCAGTTTTCTAGTCACAGAAATTAATGCCGGTCTTTTTCTTTCAATTTTGTTTTTTTTCCATCTTGTGCATTAAAATGATTCAAAAATGCTTAGGGAACATCTGCTCAGAACAGTGTAACAGAAAAACAGATAATATGCTTTCCAATAAGCCTGATGAGAGAATGTTCTTTTGGTAGCAGATACCATGTACAGCATCCATTAATCTAGGCCTGGAAATATTCCCTGAAGACAAATGAAATAGGATAAAACTGAAAAAATTACACACAAGGGTGTCCACTAAATATCCAATTCTCAAATGCCTCAAATTTCTATTTTTTTAAAAAAGTAATTTTCCAGGAAGAAAACTACCACCTAAATAAAGTATAATTAACATAATTACCACCTGTCTAGGGATGGTTTATTTTCCGTTTTGGTGTCTCATTCATCTCATTCACCAACATTAATCAAGAGGACTCTAGCCGTCATTTCAGGTAAACATCTTGGATACTGTGACCTTATTCCATTTTATTCCTTGGTAACTTTATAAAACCCTATGGCTTACCTTACACAGATAACTAACTGATCCACTGGTTCCCAAAAATATCACTTTTGATATGCTGCCTGCAGAAATAACCCCTCAGTGAATGAATCATCTGTCCCTGGTGTTCACTGTTTTCTCTTATTCTTTCCTAACATTGAAAGGGGGAACATTATCTCTGGCATAGCAACCGGTGAAAAACAGAGATGTACATTGTATAGATACTTTTCAATATCAATCACACTGGGGGTCTTGAATATTAGATTGAATCATATAAAATGTCTAATATTCAACTGTTCTGACCTAAAAAAAACCCAAAACAGTAGTTTTCCATTGGACCTACTTGATTTTATGAATTAACCTTACAGGTAATTTCTGAGCATCATTGAAAGTTTCAGGTTTCCTTATACACCAAATTTTTATCAGAGCTATTATGAACAATAATCTGGATAAACCTCCCTTTTGCTCTTATTCAGGGCCGGTTACCAGCTGGTAAGGAGATTACTGAAGGTAAACATGGACAAAAGGGGTGAGCAGGAAGGAACTGGAAAACAGAGGACACAGATAATTACCAAAGAGGACACAGATAATTACCAAGTGGATTATGTTCCTTTACAGAAGTGCCATGAACTTACCAGAAGTACTGTCTTTTTCCTCAGATGTGCTCAATGAGCTTGTAACAGTTTTAAAGTAAGAGCAAGTCTTGAACCTTTTCTCTTCAAAAGCTATGATAAAAATCTACTACTAAACACATTCTTGTCATCTACCATTTCCTACTTCCTTTCCCACTCCAAAAAGCAAAACAAAATAAAAATATCTCAGTAGCAAATGAATGAATAAAAAATTCTGGATTTGAAAAGTCCATTCATAGTATTAGCAATGATAAATACGGCAGATCATGGAAATCAGGTATACAGAGTGCAGGGGGTGGGGGAGAGATGTCACAGAATTTAAAAATATAAAGAATAAAAAAAAGTATAAAATAGGAGAAAAGGGGAAGAATGGGTGCGAATCCTAATTTCTGGGTACAAAACATCCCACACACCAAAGAAAACATCCCATACACCAAAGTTCTGAAACCTTATGTACAGAGGCTAATGTATAAAAATATTATTTTCTTTCCCAAACTATGTGTAGTATGACCACAGAATGGTAACCAACTGGCCCTGAAATTATTTAAAAAGATATGATGGAGAAAACAGACATGTATGCTCCACAGAAGCAGGCAAATCAGTAGGAGTCTTGCAGATTCTATACTGCATGTATCTTTCCTACCTAAAAGACAGGCTTTCTTTTGTAAGATACTAATGCATTAGTGCCTTATCAAACTTCAAAGACAGGTCTGCCCTTATGCATGATACGCTAGATGGTGCTGAGTCCACTAAATCCAAATACTGAAATCTATGGAGAACAATACTTCACAAACATGGTCATCTTCAATGAAATCAAAATACAGTTTCAAATTAAAAAGAGTCTGTAATCAAATTCAAGCCATCCTCTGATGGATTATAGTGTAAGTAAATAATATTAACAATGTCAACTGTTTCAAGAGATCGAAACAAACAAACAAAAAAACGATAGCTGAAGAATTAATGCACCAATAACCATTTTTCACTTAAGTAACACTTGATTTTTAACCCGAGTTTCCAAGAGATGCTGATATCTTACGGAGTTCCTTGGAGCAACATTCCACCAAAAGATAAATCTTCCTGAAAGACTAAATATTATTTTTTTAATGTACTTGGCAAGATACTTAAATAGTTTTAAGGAACTCAGTGAACTTAAAATATGGCATTTTCTCCATCCCTCTTGGTTTTAAGGATCTTACCGTTCCACATAATAATTTGTGTCTTTTCAAATAATAGGGGAAAAGAGGTCGATGTAAGTTCACCATGAGAATTAAGGGTAGCAGTAACAAATGCATTTCTGAAATTTGTAAAACATTCTTGGTAGACCTAGTTCTTTCCTCTCAGTTTCTCATGTTGCTCTGATAGGGTGTTCTACTAAGTGTAGAAAGCAGAGCTTGGGCATATACTAGAAATGCCATCAATGTTCCTTTTTGTTATGTGTAAAGTTAAAGAGTGAACTTCCTTTTTTCTCTTCAGAAAGAACTGACTGCTATTGAAAGTAACCTCTGTTTGTAAAAGGACCTAAAAATAATCATGGCATCTTCAATAAAAAGAGCCTGCTTTAAACAAAAGCACACTAACCCAAGGGTAAAGGTAAATCCCTTTCCTATTCGTAATGTTTAACTAAAAACAAAAAAGGGGAAAGAATTTATAAATTTCCAGTGTTTAAGCATATCAAACTCTAACACATCACTTTAACAACTACAGATCAAAAACCCAATACCTCACTAGTGTGTACTGCTAACCCCTTTCAAAACTCTACATGACTTCATTTTTAATTAGCTTATCAAATCAACTGTCAGTGGACGCTCTAATCCAGCACAAGAGGAAGCCCTAAGTGTTGGGAAAGTCCAAATAGGAAGAGGAAGAGATTTATTTACATAGAGATTAGCTCAAAGTGGAACCGCCACCAAAAGGGCTCATGGACCCCTGTAGGCAAGAAGGCTTTCCCCTCCCCACCCCATTCCTCTCTCTGGAAAATGTCAACCTAGTGGGAGGAATGGAATATATAGAAATGGAACATGAAACCTCTCTTATTTTCAGCCTCTTGATTTTTCCAAATTATCTTTATTCCACAGTCCATCTAATCTCCCCTGTCCACTGTTTGCTCCTTTCATTCTACTTGTTTTTCTCTTTTGCCACTTCCTTTTATTTCAGTGTGCCATTCCTCTGAGACCCTTCTCATTTCTTTCCCGCCTCCTTATTTTCCAGTCTCCCTGAACCATCACAATTCCCTTTTGTGCTTGGAGCAAATCATCCCCACCACGATCACCTAGTCTTTCCTGTCCTTTTCTAAGCACACCACCTACATGGAAAGCCCCATTCTTCTGATGCAGTTGGAAAGAAGCAGATATGATGAGGAAGGGAGTTTTAAAAATGTAAATTCTACACCAGAGAAAAAAAGAACTTCTATAGTCATCTACAGGGACACTTATACTCTTTACTTTGTAAACTGTAAATCACAAACAATGAACTACTATCACTATTGTTTCCAATGGGCCTTCCCATTTCACACTTGTGTTCGCCATTAAATTTATAATAGAATTTCAAGGTCTTATTACAGCACCAAAAATTGTAACAGGATAATATAGTCTGCTATACTGTAGTGTGTTTGGTTAGGCAAATTAAATTTAAAATAAAAGCCAAGGCTGGTCATCTGGTTCATTCAACACCCTGCCTCTACATATAGCAGTTATATGTAGGGATCCTAAAGGACCGTTTCCCCAGAAGGAAGTCCAGTGACAAATCAATGCTGACATACAGCTGGAAAGTTCCCAAAATTCTACCACAATTACTGAGGCTATTTCAAATAGACTATTAATAGAAATGGTTTCTGATTGGTCTGGTGAACTCTGTTCCTCCATCCACATGCTCCACCCTGGTGACCACCCCACCCAATATGCTCAAAGCCTGAGGCACTTTCTCACAAATTTAAAAATTACAAAACAAGAAAAACAAAACAAATGGTTTCTGCCTCTACATACTGTGTATGCCACCCTCCCCGCCCTCCCCATCCCTTGATCTTCCTCTCCTGGTATTCACACCTCTGTGTAGCCTCCTTCCATGATGTATCAATAGACACAGTATGTGACTGAGAAACTGTGACCAACAGAAAGTGGAAGTGAGGTACAAAAAAAAACTGCTGAACTTTGAAAGTTAATGGGTTTCCTAGTCAGCTTCTCCACCTGGGTTAACTAACTGTCCCTATAGAAAGTAATAAGAGTATTAGCAAAATAAGTATCAAGAAGCTGTTGTTCGCCCAAGTCACCTCCAGCTAGCCATCCCCTCGCTTCCCCACCAGCACATCTAATATCTACACAAGTAATTTAAAGCAGTCACTGTGTTGAGCAGGTGCAAACATAGAAAGAAGCTTCGCTCCTGAGACTCACAAGAATCCAGCCCACAGAGGAATCAGAGAAAAGATGAAGAAAGAGGGCTAAATTTTATTATTGCCCAGAATTCATCGGTTGTTTGTGGGTGGCCATAGCCAAGAGAGTTTTGGGGAGACTGGATGCCCCTCAGCATCCCTTCATATCTCAAGTCATTGGCACTCCAGTTTCCTCAGCACTGACCCAGCTTGCAGGACGCCCTCCCTGCCTCTCGGCACTCTGAGGAGTGCTTCATAGGCTGGGTGTTCCCCAATGATCCACGGGAGGCAGTTCTCATGAGCAGAAAATGTTATGACTGTTCTTCACTCATACTCCGTAACATTTTAAAAGTACTTAGTAAGTGCTTAGTAAGTACTTAGTAAGAAACTGTATTAAGAGCTCATGCCAGTCCTCTGAAATCGGGGCTATTAATTACCTCCATTTATACAGACATGAAGAAACTGAAGTTTTGAGAGACTAACTATCTTGCCCAAAGGCACACAGCTCACAAGTGGCAGAGCTGGGACTAAACCGAGGTCTGCAAGGTCCCAACTAGTAAGTTATTTTGCTTCTAACTATGGCACATTTATGATGATGACCTCAGACCCAGTTCAATTCAGAATTCAACTTAGCTAAATGAGAGAATAACTTAGTTTCAATTCAATAAAATTGAAGGTTATATATGTACCAGAAACAAACCATGTCATCACTTATATCTGCTGTATAAAGGGTTTGTTGGGATGATATATATTTTACCAACATGGGTTCTGATGTCATCTAAATGCCTCTATGATCAGTTCCCAAGAAAGCAAAAAGGCCAAGAAAATAATATGGGTTCACGGAGTTAAGTACTACATATGGCAGAAGCTAACCAAAATTCTGCCCTCAATCTCCTAGTGAACATTCATTTCAAAAGAAAATACAAAGAATTTTTTCACATTGTTTGTCTTTTTATATGTAAATGAAAAATGTGACACTTCAAATATGATTTAATGAGGTAAGATGTTTTAAATTGACGACAAAAATGTCTTATCCTGCCTGCTCAAAGAACCATGGAGATAACATCTTTAAAACATTCCAGATTGGGGAAGAAAAAAAACAAAAAAAAAGATGGGGGAAAAGGGCAAAAGGCAAAAAGATAGAATAAGTGATTTAACTTGATAAAGACAACTACACACTCTACTCATTACCAACAATTTGGGCCCTCCCAGTTTCCTCTTTCTTGAGCTGCAGATTTGCCTATGCACCAATCAAGTCAACACCTCTGTAAGGAAAATAATCATCAGAATAATGGAGTCTTACAAAAAAGTTAGTCCTGGTTTGACTTCTCCAATTCTGGCCCTCAGAGAGGAATGCACAGGTGAGAAGGCACATGTCACTGAGCAGTACGCTCCGCCAGCAACAGCTTTCTGTCCTCAAGCCTGTCTCCTTTTCCATCCCACGTGTAGGCAGCTGTCACAAGGCCTGAAGTCACTCGGAGGCCTCCAAGTCTGGCGATGGATCTGGCAGCCCACCTTGCAAATGGAGGTGAGGGTGTTAACTGCCCAGTTTCTTGCCAGAAAGAATGTCTCTTATATTTTGGTCCAGAGGTCTACATTGTCCTTTTAAAAAATAAGTTATTTGGGCTTGTTTGGACTATTTGCACCTTTCAGACTGTACTTGGCAGAAAGATGGGGGAATTCCACCGACCTGAGCTCATTTAAAATTTTTTTTATGTTTTCTTGATATTTCTGCCATGCTTAGGATTCATCCACAGCTGCAGACAGGTGAAAATGTACAGGATTTACCCTCACCAAAGACTTGAGGGATGGAACAATAAAAAAAATCCTTTTAGAAACTGTAATTTTCAAATGCAGTGAGGAAGGCACACAACACACTCCAGGAGAAAAGGAACGCTGTCCCCTCCATAATCAAACTCTCTTCAAAACACCCTGTCTGAGCACGCCTAGAAGGAATACACTCGTGAGACAGAAAAGGATGCAAGTGAAAGAAGAGATCAGCCCCTCGTGGAGTCTGAAAGCCCCACTAAATATCTTATTTTAAGCAGAAAAGCACCAGTGTTCTTTCTTAGAGGGAGCCAAGCCCAAAAGAGATTCCAAAAGAAAATCTGCCTTGACTCCCAACATTCCAGACCTTATTAACAGCAGGCTCGTCCTCCTAAACAAAGGAAACTACTGTCAGCCCTGCACAGGTGGATGTGGCACCCCTGCCCAGAGCCCACACGTCCAACCAGAGGACAGGCTCCAAGGACCCACAACTTTTCACAATCTCAGACTTCCAAAGGAAAATGCCATTCCAACCTCAGTACAGTAATGCTTATCTGCATAATGAATAAATTTTCACGGGAATTTTTAGTAAATACTGGGGTCAGATTCTGGTTTCTGAGCAATGATAGCAAAATATAGGAAGGGCAAAAAAATGTGAGGGAGGACCTTCTGAGAAGGAATTAGAATACAAACGCCTGATAATGAGAAATACTGCTCGGGTCAGAGGCAATTTGTGGTCTCTGAAGGAGAAAAGCACAAGAATGCTTTTGTCACTGGCTTTCAGTATTACAATAAGAAATTATGACTCTATGTGATGGAATTTCATTTGAAGTATAACTGAATCTTTGGATTGTCAACAATTCCAAAGGTCAAATGCCAAAAGAATGCTGTATCCTCATGTCTTCTATATTTGGAATTCTTACCATTTTGTCCCAGTTTTTCAACACCACATGGCACTAAATTCTAGAGGTCTTCATATAAGCTACTATTTGTATGTCAGCAACACGGAAGGGATTCTCCCATTGCCAGTGGGTCCTCGCCCAAGTTTTCATTTTTCACTCTGGCTTCAAATAATCCTTTCTAAAGAAGTTCAAGCAGTTAACCTTTCTCTCCTTTCTCCAGATATATGACAAAGGGACATCCCAGGCTGAAAATTGGGGAATTTCAGTTACAAACCTGTATCCCACTGGGTGACTTCCTTAACATCATATACTTTGGTTTTTACCGAGGATAAAATGGAAGGAATATAATTTCCCTCTCACTCAAGAAGGAGCAATGAAAACTTCTGTAGTCTCTGTGATGAAAGGCAATCGCACAATTTTAACTGGGTTTTGGACACAACACAGGATGAAGGCCCAGCTCTTGCACAACAGTCTGCACACAAAGACAAAATTTTCCATTCCTGTCCCTGAACAACTACAGATTTGGTGCCCAAGGACTGATCTAAAATCAAACGCTGGGAAAGGGAGAAAAAACAGGGACAAATTCTTAAAGTAATTTCCCCTAACTAATCTGCATTATTATGTCTTGGGGACACGGTGGAGGGTGTATTTGAGCTGGTTCTTGAAGAACTGAGTTGGAGTTTGCTAGGCAGAGGGCCTGGTAGGACACGCCAAAAAGAGAGAATGAGCAGTCTTCACAGAGCGGGACAAAACTCCGGGCACCTGGGCGTGAAATCTGAAGTACTTTGGGAGGCGGACAAGTGCCACGTTTTGACTTCATTCTCTGGACCATGGGGACGACCATGGAGGTTCCTTAAGTTGGGGAATGGCATGTTCGAATCTCATGCAGACGAAGCCATAATACATAGGACAGAAGGGAGAGAAAAATGGATAATCACACACCTGAAAACATGAGGTAGTCCTCTGGAAGGTCCACTAAGGCTCATACTGAGCAAAGGGAATCTTAACTTGAGCTTATAAGAAATGTATGAGGAGACACCAAAGACAGGGTCCATGATAAAGGATGCCCCCAAGAGGATACCCAGAGTGCTCTCTCACGCAGAGCTCCAAGTGTCCCATAATGAGATGACGAGAAGATAGGCAAAATCTGGAACCTGACTTGAGGTGCCAGGTTTCGGCCCCAGGAGCAACCACTCCCAGAGAACCCGAATGTGGACTTTCAGAGGTAGTATTCCAAGAGTGTAGTGTTTAGCTTTCAAAACGTTTCAGATGAGTTGAAGCAGAAGGAAGGCACTTCTGGCTTATAAGGGAAGGAGCTGCAGGGAAAGGTCATCAGACGGGAGGGCAGAAAGACACCTGTTTTGAGAAGGGGATCACTTGGATGAGAGTTGAGCCTAAGATTACAGGAGGGAGATGATAAGAATGTTCAAAGAACAGGGGTGACCATTACACTGAGGTGTTCAGAACTGAGCTAGGCTATTTTAATAATATTTAATAATGGGAATCAAAATACCTATTTTACAGATGAAGACACAGAGATGCAGGGAATATTAAAAGCAAATAGTTAGCAAGTGACAAAGCCACATGTCTGATACCAAAACCAGTTCCAATTGTTCTCCACCCACATCACACCATTTACTCCAAGAATCCTTCATTTCTCTGGGGTACCATGGGAGTTTGTCCTGCCAAGGCTGTTTTCCTGAAGGTAACAGTCAATGAAAAAAAGGGGCTGGCTGCAGAGCACTACCCTTGAGCAGTGCAGCAATTTGTTCTAGAAGAGGAAATGGTACAATAGCTACGTGTTCAAACAGAAGGCTTATTCTGGAAAACAAAGCAATTAAGAATACAGGATTCATTCCACAAATATTTACTGAGTACCTACTATATGCCAGGCATAGTTCTAGGAGGTGGGGAGATAATGGTTAAAGTAACTTCCTACCTCATATTGGGCACAAGTGCGTGAACCACACCTTCTGTAAGCATCCTTGATATTAGACAGTAGTTCTCTTGGTTGACCATTATTCCCAGTGGAGGTTTGATAACAAACATGAAGCCAGATCAGGCGAAGAGACTCTGATTTTTAGTAGGTCTGAAAAGAGGTTTTGGGATCTGTATTTTTTTTGAAGCTCCACCAGTGTTTCTGATGCACAGTCAACTGAGAGAACCAGGGTGCAAAAAGAGTACCTAATCCATCTCCATCTTTTTAACATGTTTATTTGTCTAGATTAACATGTTTGCTTCTTTACGTGTACTTAGTTTTATCACAGGACCATGTACAAATTTAAAGTTTGCCCTTTTTGTGTTTACATTTGTCTTTCGTAAATAGTAAAATGGTAATGAACTCCAATAGATTCCCTCAAAAGCTATGGAATTCAGAGGTAAAAAGGTTGGCCTCCTGTGGAAATAGGGACATCTTAAGCAGAATGTAGAAAATACAGCAAGCCACACGTCATGGTTAAGTACATATGCTATTCTTGTGCAAACTACATATGACTGTAAACAGATCAATCATATTAGAATTAACTACAGTTGAGTATTAATCAGATGACGTTGTACACTTGAGAATTATGTAAGAGTCTTGTTTTCTGGGTATACAAGTCAGCTGCAGTAAATTCAAGCAAAAAGATACCCTGGGAGAATGTTCCCACTTACAAGAAGACAGAAAGAAGTCTTTTGGGATCTTTTTAGCCAACAACCCCATTCTGAGCGGACAAGACTGAAACGTTAGAAGCAACATAATGGACTCCATGACTAAGACGTGCTTCTGTTTACCTACTCCACATAATTCATGTGTCCCTCTTTGCTTTGACAACCAGGAGCTAAAAACAAAAACATGGCCTACAACAAGCAACTCTACAAGATTCTTTTATGTACAACCTTACTATGTCTTCATTATATTTGTCCTCATTTCCTCAGATATTCATTTCATAGAATGTTTTTAGAACAGTTTTAGGTTCATAACAAAATTGAGCAGCAGGTGCACAGAGTACATATATGCATGTGTGTATACACATACACATACACACACACACACACACCATCCCCACATACACACAGCCTGCACCACCTATCAATATCCCACACCATAGTACATTTGTTACAACTGGTGAACCAACATGGACATATCACCCTCACCCAAAGTCCACAGTTTACATTAAGGTTCACTCTTGGTGTTGTACATTCTGTGTGTTTGGACAGATTTATAATGACATGTATCCACCATTAGTGTCAGAAAATACAGAGTATTTTCTAAAAATCCTCCATCCTCCGCCTATTCATCCCTCCCTTTTTCCTAACCCTGAGCAATAATGGATCTCTTTATTGTCTCCATAGTTTTGCCTTTTCCAGAATGTAATATAGCTGGAATCATACAGTATTGTAACCTTTCCAGATTGCCTTGTTTCACGTACTAATATGCATTTAAGGGTGCTTTCATGTCTTCTCATGGCTTGAGAGCTCATTTCTTTTTAGCGCTGAGTAATGCTCCACTGTCTGGATGTACCACAATTTATTTATCCATTTACTTACTAAGGACTTCTTGGTTGCTTCTAAGTTTTAGCAATTATGAATAAAGCTGATATAAATATTTGTGTGCAGTTTTCTGTCAGGATGTAAGTTTTCAATTCATTTGGATAAATGGATACTTATTTCTTTATCCAACATGTAAACCCCTTCAGATTCTTATTGACATGAGCTAGGATTCACAAAATAATACTCCTTCTGATTCTTTATTTCATGGTTAACCCATGTGGAGAGTAGCACTTTGATTTTTAGGAAGCGAATAATGTGATGAGAAAAGGAGCATTAGACCAAGTTCAAACTAGAGTTGAGATAAAAATATTTTCCAGCTCTTTTCATTGTGAAACACACACTCCCAGAAGCTCATAGCAAAAGTGAACTCACTGTTACCAACACAATAATGTGTTTTCTACATAAGAACAAAGAGCTTAAGATGCTCAAAATAATTATACTCTCTCATATGCCAAAATGTTTGTAAATATATATATGTATATGAAAATATTTCAGCACAGATTTCAATGCAAATCCCATTTCCTCTCTTATTAGCTATGAGAATATTAAAATATAAAGCAGCTTATACAGTTAGGCATATGTGATATGAAATAACTGCATATATATAAAAAAGGTATTTCCTTTTGCCATAGTTAATCCATAACTACATTAATTTTATATGCTAACTTCAACCCTGCTTCATCTTATTTTTCTTCCCTTATTATCTCTTTTCCCCTTAGATCTTACTCAAATTTATTTTATCTGCCTCTATAAGTATCTACGTTATCTTTCTTAAATCTTTTTTTGGTGTAAGGCAGAGCAAAAATTATTAAAGAATAAATCCAGAAATCAAGGTATTTCAAACCTCATAAGCTCTCTAAAGACAGTTTATACATTCTTTTTCTCTTTTCTATGGACTAAAATTCTCCTTAGGAAAACCTATTTCTAATTTTTTGTTTGTGAATTTTCTTATATGCCCATAGTTAAAAATGATACTCCTAGTAATCTAATTTCAAACTTAGAGATTCCAGTATCATTTGACTAAAAATTATTCTATACTATATGGCAGACATAGCACTTTGCTCTAAGAGCTATTTAATGGCCTCTTGAACCTTGGGGTCTCTTTTACATACTTGTTTATGTTTTAATAATTGTAAGAATAATGCTTCATAATAATTATAAGAATAATGCATAAAACTTGGAAAATGAAGAAAATAAAGAGCAAAATTAGAAGGACCTGTAATACATTTCACTCAGAGAAATTACAGTTCACTTTTCACTGTATCTTACTAATGTTTCTCATGCTACAATTCACTCACAGAAACAACATGTGGGCAAATGAGGATGCCAACATCTGGTTTTACCTAGTTTTCCTCTGCCCTGACGGAGGCCAGTCACCCCTATACAATCAAACATACATAACCTCTATCTTCTTCATTCGCACACACATTCTCACATACACAGTCCCTGTTTCTACCTGGATACGGTCCAATAAAAACAGGGTATATTTAATGAGCCTTATAACCAGTCCCTATCCTATCTTTTACAGTTGTTCATGTCTTTGTTTATCTATATCTGTAAATTCACCTAACTTATCAAACTGTTACCTTCTTTTGCTTCACTTAAGTCAGTCTTCTCTATATGCCTATAGAAAAAGCCTGTTTTCAACTCCTGTGACATCAAAATCGATTCTCTAAATCTTACTTAAAAACTTTATTTTAAAACACATATACCTTCTTCCCCAAATTAACTGATCTACAACCACAAGATTAATCTCCCAAAAACATCTGCCCTTTTGAGTGGATGTCTGTCTCTCTAGACGTGGTGACCCTAATTCTTCCATCTCATTCCTGGTCTATGCATATACTTCCTTCAGGATGCCAAAGGCGGCATTAACAATAACTGATGCCTGTAACTAAATGGAAAATATATTCCTGTTACGCAATGATAAGTTTCAGGACAGCAAGAAAATAGTTACATCTGGTTTTTATGAGGTATAATTGTTTTGAGATTTAAACTAGCCCATACCTCTTAGAAAGATTATTTTACTTTGGATCTCTTCCACATCTATCTACTTAAGAGTGAAATAATTGGAGTAGGGTAATGCAAAAACACTTTCGGATACTTTTTATGGAGATTAAATAGAACGTTCCCTGGCACATGTGACCAAAAAAATTCCATTTCTGCCATGAAGTGTTAATAAAAGAGAGAAGATGCAATATTTCGTCCTAAGAAAAAGATCAAAAGTGTATCTAATCATTCCTTGTAGAAACAGCAACCACCATGAAATAACATTCTTATATAAAAGATATTCCTTCCCTGTCTCAAGTCACGGCTTAGGATAAACATCTGTGTGCGTTACCTTGCAATTCTGAATCATTGGCCTTTGGACTACTTCGTGCTCGCCGCTCTGTTTTCTTAATTCCCGGCCCACCTCCGCTGCCGCCTCCCCCGCCGCCGCTGCCTCCTCCGCTGTGGCCTTTCCCGTAGCCATTGTACACGGTGGTGCAGTTGCTTTTGTAGATGGAAGAGGGAGGGCTATTGAGGCGATTCTGGCGGTCAATCTGGCGGTCTTTCAGTTTTTTGTGTGGAGGCTTGCTGTACTGGTCTTCTCGGGTGATGTAGCTTGACATTCCGTAGAGTGGTATAATTTCTAAAATGGATGATTATGACAAATACAAGTTGTCTACATTTTCAATAATAAATCATTCATGGTTAAATGACCTGACTCCTAAAGAAAGACATTTAAAATATTACTAAATATAGTATAAAAATATTTATAAGAAAGTGATATACATGTTATGCACGCTTAAAATATTCCCATTTGTTTCTAATCAGTCAAGGACTAATTATTCATTAAAAATCATATTGTGTGTTCAGGAATGTTCCAGAAATTATGGAGAATACTGAAGAAAACAAGATTACTGTCCACAAAGAGTTCACATTCTGGTTGAACTTATAATAAGTTTGAGTCAGTAGTTGCAGTATCCAAAAAGTTAGAACAAACAAAATACCTCCTTAAATATATACTTAGAATCAAGATACTTAAAAGTATACTTATCCTTGTAGACAGAATAGCATTTCTATTGGAAAGTATATAGCAAACAGAATATAAGGAGTTATTTATGGCATCTACAAGAGCCAACAATTGAAGAAAACTTACTAAAATGATGAGATAACAAATTCCCATCGAAAATCATCAAAGCTCACAGAATGAGGGAAAATATTCAAATAGAAACTGTAGAGGGAAACATAAGCCATCTCTGCAACCTGGTGCCACACATTGTAAGCTGTGGTCTCAAACTTCTATGTTGGAATAATTAGAACGCAAGGCAAACTGACTAAGAGAATGTCACCTAGCTTCACTATGCATATTTTTAAGTGACTCAAAGAAAATGGGAGCCTGCAAAATAATCTTATGATCTTACAGGGGAAAATTTATTTTAAATTTAAAATTTTAAATCAATTTAAAATTATATTTATAGACATTAATACAAATTCAATACATAACAGAAAGAATGGGACCTTACATGTCTATAGGAAAAAAGGGCCCCATGTGCACAGGGTGACCATATAAATTATCATCCAAACCTGAATACTTCTGCGTATTCAGGAGGATCTCTCAATCATATCTCTGGACAAGAGAACTCAACCAAGACTGTCCTAGGCACACCGGGAATATATGATCACTGTAGGTATCTTAACAATTGATGTTCCGTTGTTCAATGGTAAAGGTCCCCTTTTCATTTTCTTTCTGTTCACATAGCTTAAGGAAGATCTTTAAAAAGCGAATCTTCATAAGATAACCAATTTGTACCAGAGAATGTGAAAAAACAAATATAATTCCATTCAAAGAGAATATACCCAAATAGATTATGTGTAAATATACAAAAAGGATGGTAAATATTTTAAATATCACAATGCATTACACTTGAGATTTAAAATATTCACCATGGGCACTAATACAATAATTTTTTAAAACATGTCAAGAAATTTTTAAGCTCCTATGGTTTGGGAAATTAAATGTTTAAATTTCTTATAGGTATGCACATTGAGAACTAAGGTAAGAATATAAGGAATTTTGTTTTACTGCTTTCTTAATTTGAAATCAATGAAGGCACTGTTATTTGTACATTATTACTCTGTTAATTTAATGAAATTAAACCAAAATACCCGATGAAATAAAGACACAGATTTTTTTGTTTGTTTGTTTAATTCTAATGATTTAAATCATGCTGCTGTCTAAAATTGCAAAGTATACCATTTACAAAATAGTAACTGTGGCATCCGGCTAGCAAACTGCTTTATCCTACTAACAGTCACTCTTTATCAAGAAATGAGCTGGTAGCCAAGACTTTTCAGTGTCATTAAGTTCAGACCCAAAGAGAAAACTCTAACAAATGCTCAAATAGCACTGAATACTTTTTTAAAAATTACATTTAACTGAATTTTTTTCATTTTTTATCCAAATGTTTTCATGGACTACGCCTACTTACCTGATGTTTTTGGGTGTTACGTCACTAGACAACAAGATTATATTAATAGGAAGTTACTGATGCCTTCATGAAATCAAAGTATCAATTTTATCTTTTCCTATCATCTCTCCATACCCCATTATGATAGCAACTGATTCTTTTGAATTATACTAAATTTCTTTTGAACTACTACAAATAACAATCAAATTCTATTCCTAAGTTACATACAACAGGCTATTTCACTTAAAATATCCATCTCAAATATTTTTCTTGTTAATGACAGAAAATTATAATGTGTGATGAACATACAGGGAAAAATATGTATGTGAAATTGTTAAGAGAAAGTGAGGTGATAATTTGCTCCAAAACTCTATGGTGTAACAGGCACTTCTCATATAATTTATCTGAACCAACGTAATAAATGTTTGAAGTAAGAAAATGCTTCAGTTCATACTCAGACTCAGAAGAAAATCATTTTGCAAAGTCCTGAAGGTTAAAGTGTAATTTTTACCCTCACTTATCTGGTTTCTTAGTATCCATTTTGATAGAAAAGGGCTCCAGACTAAACCAAAACCAAGGTAAAAACTAAAAAAATATGATGTCGTTATCTCTGTGACTATTTTTCATTTCAAGGTAAGTATTTGCCTAACAACCAGTGAAATTGTGGCTATTCTTAAACTAAAACTAGGGTCAGGAGGACCGCGTCAACAGCGAGGGGGATCTCAGTTCCACCAAGACTGCATCATGGAAGCCCAGAGGTTACTGAGAACGAACAGCCTTCTGTCACTGGAAATGAGGCACAAAAACCCTTTTGAATTTCTCTTCTACAGCTAGAGTATAGGATGTCTAAGAAATAATGTGTTGTAGTTCTGCTTCAGGCCACTCTCACATAAAAATATGTTAACAGGACACGGGGACGTATGATAGATCACTGCTGCTTTTTACAAGTAAGTGGCTATCCCACTCCCTGCTCTTTGTGGGGTGGGATAGGTGGCAGAATTTGGGAAAATATAAAGAAAAAAAGACCTGCAACCCGCAAAGGATTAATAATTTTTGCAAGACACAAATCAGGACAAAAGAAGGTAGGCATTTCCCATGAGCTTTATAGATCAGATAGACCCTTTTCTACCATGCTTATTACAGCAGAAACAAAGGGCTGACTCTCTCAAGCTACTTAAGTGCTATAACCAGTTTCAACAGCTGCCAGTGCCAGCAATGACTTACTCACCTTGCTCACTGTATAATGTAGGGGGAAGATGATGCTGAGGGAAAAACTGAGGCGGCATATCTCCAGGTCCAGTAACAGGTGGGTAGTAAGCCGTGTGTGAGTTATGAATAAAATGCGGGTGGTGGTGAGTCAAGTAGGGGGGTAGGTGATGGGTTGGAGACATGGCTGAGGGGTAGCTTGGGGGGTAACACTCAGGAGACTGGGGTGTGACCACAACACGGCGGACTCCAGTATTATCTTCAATCACCTAAAGAAAATAGCAAAAAGAAAGAGTGTAGTGGGTATTAGCAGCCAATGTCTAAGAATTATATGCAGTATTTAATTAATTCCCCCTTATTTTTAAATTTCTCTCCTCTACTGGAAAAAAATTAGTGCATGTTGAATTCTGGTTCTCTAATTCAACCAGTTAAATGAATTTTAGAAGTAATAAGACTGAACCATTAAAATTTATGAAATTTTCACCAACCACCTAATTCTGATAACACAAAACATTTTGAAGGGATCAAGAGCTTGATAATAAATTTTGTTTCTCATAAAATTTTCACAGATGAAGTCTTCTTCCAAGATTTCAAAAACAGTTGGAAGAAGATTTCATCCAAGACAAGTGAATTGAATGTGTGCTTAGGGTGATTTTAGGAATGACTTTGAATATAACTATCAGTTCAGTGATTTTTCCAGAAAGAAGAGACTTTCTGGGGCACCTAAGTGCTGAGCTCCCACTTCTGCCTGATAACACTTGACTCCACTCCTACATTAGCATGCAAAGTTCCATCATCATGAAAACATTAAATTCAGAAGCCATAAAAGTACCAAAAAGTCATTTAATCTGGGACCGAGGATGTAAATGAAATGAGGGGATTCCAAACAATGAAAAACTTGAGCAATCCCAAATCAAGATGGACACCTCTGCGCCCATCCTGATGATGCAATGCGTGTTGTGAAGGAGACGTTATGCTACAGAACCTGCTATAGCAGAGTAAACGCCAACAAACATTTGATCTATAATTTCTTCAAATGTCTTTTAATTCACCCAAGGAAGATAATTAACTAAAGTAGTACAGTATCAGTATTTATTTGCCTCTGTGGCCAACTTCATGCTACCTGCTTCAAGACCTAACAGCTGTGTTGAGACACAAGGTAAGAAATAACAAGAGAACAGATACCATAATCAAAAGGGAAGGCTGTGGGGTACAGAGAAGAGCATGGAATGGCAGAATCAGGAGGGCTTCAGGGACCTCAAAGAATTGGTAGCTGAGACAATGGCCTCTGGATCAGGGCCCTGCAAGGAAGGGGACAACGAGGGCATAAGAGTAAACTTGGAAGCTAGGACCAGGTTGCCAAAGAGACCAGCTGGTCTAATCAAGTATTTAAGGCAATCAGGCACACACAAGGTAGAAAGTTTTGTGTTTAAGGAAAAAAAAAAAAGCACTGAAAATTAAACTTATATGTGGCAGTGCATTTCTCATTACACCTCAGGAGGCTGATTACAGGCCACAATCAAATGACTTAATGCTATCTAAAACATTCTTAATGGTATCTAAAAAAAAAAAAAAAAATGTACAATAAGCTTTGTTTTTAAAAATCTTGCTGGATACAAGTTGGCATGTTTAGTCCGTACTTTAGTGTACAAGGTAAATTTAGTTTGAATTAATAGCCACTAATAGTTACAATAAGAAAATAAAAACTTTGTTTATTAATGAATCAATTAACATATCAGGATCAGAATTAACTATTATGTTAATAATTCCTTAATAAAGCAATATTAACTCTGGAGAATTAAGATTCTGAGTCATACTCCCTAGTAAAGCTCAAAACGTAGCTTTTTATGTATTCTTTAATAAATGTAACCTCTTGACCTAAGCAAGCTAATCACATTGACCTCATTTATAGATGCATGGCTGTCAATTTACAGGTATATGTGAAATGGTGCTAAACCATGCTATTGGCAATTCTAATGATTGTGCTAATAATTATCGCCAAAATATCTACATTGTCTAAAACACAGAGCATAAACATATTCGGTAGCACACTATGTATAATTTTAGGATAAATATGGATCTTTCTTTCCATCTAATACAAACATGCATCATTCTACAGTATCTTCTATTCCTCCCACCCCCTACTTTGCCACTGGCTATTAAGAAAAAACTAAGAAAAATTCCCGATATTCCTCTTTCATAGAACCTTCATTCAGTCCTGTGCTAGGCACTGGAAGGTCCACAGAAGCAAAATACTTGTTTTCTAGAAACTTACAACCTTCATTATTTCAGGTCAACCAGCTACGTGAACTTGACAATGTTGTAAAATAAGAACAGGACTCTCACTAAACATGAAGAAGAACTCTTTGGGCTTGTAAACAACAGCAGTCATAATGAAGTTATTTTCATCATTGTATCATATAATTTCTGGCTTATTGAAACAAAGCACCTTTTTAAAAAGTTGGGCAAAAAGCCCTAACAAAGATAAGAATGCTAGTCCAGGAAAAGAAACAAAAAAGATAAAGAGCTGAATGAAACATTATCTTTTTCCTACTCTATTTTGTAAAATTAAGTATTTCCACTACTTAAAAAATTAATAAATCTAAAGTATAAATTATTCTTCACATCACAAAAAACAAGGTTTCCAGTTAGAAAACCAAGTTGCTTTTTGAAACTACCTGCATATATAAATTGTTTGACAGCCCCATTTTTAATTATCTCGAATTATTCTGTAGTATTTGTAAGAGACACCTATAACGGGACACGTTGAGAAACCTGCACCCTTACCAACCAAGGCCCACTTTGTCAATAATAACATTTAAGAAGTGAAATATTAGTTCTGAAATAATCAAAACCAAAAATATGTGCTAAGTATTTTGTTTATTATTCTTCCATAACACAAATTACAACATATTTAATTATAAATCAAGTTTTGATCTATGTCTAAGGAAATTATGCCTATGTTCCCCAAAGAATAAGTCTGAGGAGCAAGAACAGTGCACAAAATAATGAGCAACTCAGGAAATGGTGGCAATAACATACTTTGTTTAAAAAATACATAGTTCAGAAAGAAATATATTACTGTAGCAAAAGAATTTAAAAATCAGAAAGAGTTCAGTCCAAAAACTCTCAGACAATAAAATATACCTTCAGTGTGTTCACAAATAACCATGGAAAAGACAGGTTCATTTCCTTTTGCAGTGAATGAAATTGCGACAATGTCCAGAGGCAGACAAATTGCTAGTACTCAACTCAACAATTATTTCCTGACACATACTATGAGCTAAGCACTGGATATTCAAAGGTGGGGAAAAGAAAAAATAGGGGGGGGGAAGAAAAAAACAGGTGCTAAGCAGTAAGATTTACCTAAGAATAATATAAAGAGAAAAATTAGACTAACTCCTAGTAAGTGCTTCTCAAGAAATCAGAATCAAGTATTATGTTGTCTAGAATTTTTTCCTAGCTCTGTGACACAACAGAATCGTCATTCAGATATCTTCTGCAGAGCACCACTGGAGAAGACAATTGTGCTAGGTTATCAGATTGCCACCTGTTATGGGCTGAATTATGTCCCCCAGCCCCACTACCAATTTATAAATTGAAGTCCTAACCCACGGTATTTGGAGATAGGGCCTTTCAAGTTGTGTAATTATGGTAAAAAATGAGGTCATGTAGGCGGGCCCTAATCCAATATGACAGGCGTCCTTCTAAAAGGAGGAAAGCAGGACACAGACACATGGAAAGAAGACTATGTGAAGACCCAAAGGAAGAATACCATCGACAAGCCAATGAGAGAGGCCTTAGAAGAAACCAAACCTACAGCCTCCAGAATGGTGAGTCATTTCTGTTGCTTAAGCCACTCACTCGGTGGGCACTTTGTTATGGTAGCCCTAGCAATCTAATACACCACCTAGCAGAGACTCCCAAGATTCCTCTATCTAAAGTTCTACCAGCCTTGTCTGCTTAAACAAACAAACAAAAACCCTCTATAAAAAGAAAAGATTTATCCCCTATGAACAAATACTCAGTCACCTTCCTCAGGCCAAGGAAGAAAGACAGCCTGATGGCAGCTGGTTTGATTCCTTATCATGTCTTTTTATTCTGCTCAGAAGTATTTACTGAGAAACTTCTCTGTGCCTAGTATTCTTGCTATCCTGTGGCCTAGATACAGGGATGAGAGGCTTGAGAATACAGCACCAAAGGTTAAACAGGGAGAGTGTTTGTCTTATTTGCATGAGTGTTTTTAGAAGTATTAGCAAGAGAACTATTAAAACAAAATGAAATAACTTGGAGGCAACAGAAAGAAGTAGCAGCACGGGAAGACAGATGAGAAACTCAGAGCCAGTCCCTGGGACCTGCCAGCTGCTGGACATGGGTTATCTCACTTACTGTCCTTAACTACTGAAGAATTAGGTATTAGTATCCCTGTTAGACATGAAGGAAACCAAGGTACAGCATGATAAAAATGTACAACTAACTCAGTTGCAGGACCAGATTTTCATTCTAGTCTGTACTGCAAAGTTTTCATTACATGGAGAATTATACATAAGTTAGATATGCTGAGAAATAAGTATGTAACGTGAACTGTGAGAAACAGGATAGCTGGGTTGTCAAAGAGATGTGAAAGGATTCAAGAGATAACCAGTATCTACTGAATACCTGCCGCTCTGCTTTATACCCTGTACTGAAATAAGGCAACACATGTTAAGGTACTGGGACAGTAACTGACACATAATAGAAAAACCTTACCTAGCAATTACTACTATTAGTATCAGCACCTCATTAAATCCTCCCAGCAGTCCTGTGAGGAATATCCAGTTGTCCCCACTTTGCAGATAAGAGGAATGAAGTTCAGGGAAGTCAAGCTAATTCGCCTAAGGTCAGACAGCTATCGGGATGAAGGGGGCAATTCGGAGTCCAAGAATTAAATAAAATGCATCTCTTAAAGACAATTATAGTTTGAATGTCCTTTATTGTGGATGACAGAGAAGGAAGCTAGTTCCCCTTGCTGAACTGAAATGCCTCACAGAAATTTTAATAAACTCCTCAGTTCCTAAAACTCTGTCCCTGTACTTCTGGGCTCTAAATGACAAAAATCAAAAGAAGGGCTTTAAAAGGCAGGAGGCAAAATAAAAAATTTTAAAAGCTGCCCTAGACAGCCAGGAATGAGCCAGGAAGTGGGCAGAGCAGACTGCACGTGGACGTACATGAACCCGCCTGCACGCAGGCAGTGTGCAGGGCCTGGCAGCCGGTTTGCTGCGGTGGCAAGGAACACTGAGCGAGCTGCCTGCACACTGAAAGCTGGGACCAAATGTGTGTGAAAGCCAGGCTCAAGCTCAATTCCTAACTGCTGCCAACATATTTGTAGGGGGCTCCCAGACCACTCCAGGAAGGGACGAAATGTCAGTTAAAACTGAGCACACAACCAATGGACAAGCAGAAGAAAAGGCCGGGCAATACGAAACAGCTGCATGGACAGAGGGATGAGCAGGCAGAGTCTAGGCTCCATCCAGCCAGACCGGTGTGTACCCCTCCACCAGCATCTCTATTCTACAGTGTGAATTACAGATCTGTCTCTCCCCCGTAGCTGCCAGTCCCTCAGGGGTATCTGGGAACACAGGAGGCTTTCAATAAGAGTTGGCTAAGTGAACAAATGATGAAAAAAAAATGTATCTGCTTATATTTGATGTCGTCTAAGAATTAACACATTCATTACCAAATTCCTCCCCACAATGCAGGTAAATATCTGACATTCTACTCTAAAATTTCAGAAATCTAAACTCAGCTAATCGCATCTGTCGTGCCTAACCATTGTATTTAAAATATTAAATATAATTTAATATTATCAAAATTATTTTACTATTTTACTTCACAAGAAAGACACTGAAAAATTATACATTTCCTATTTAAGTTCTACTGCAATCCAAAAAGCAGCTGAACAGTCTTATTTTATTTACCACTAACGAGAGTACAAAAGCATCAGCTCTTACTTTTCCTTTTTGCACTAACTTCTCAATCTGCATTTTCTAATACAGTGAATATAAAAAAAAGAAAAGCAAGTTTGTAGGTAGATACATGCAAAAAAATAAAACTGGACCACTTTCTTAAACCATATACAAGAATAAACTCAAAATGGATTAAAAGACTTAAATGTAAGACCCGAAACCATAAAACTCCTAGAAGAAAATATATGAAGTCGCAGACGTTACGCTTAGTAGTATTTTTACTGATATATCTCATTGGGCAAAGGAAACAAAAGAAAAAAATAAACAAATGGGACTATGTCAAACTAAAAAGTTTTTTCACAGCAAAGGAAATCATCAACAAAGCAAAAAGACATCCTACTAAATGGGAGATGATATTTGCCAATGATACATCTGATAAGGGGTTAATATCCAAAATTTATAAAAACCTCATACAACTCAACACCAAAGAAACAAACAGCCCAATTAAAAAATGGACAGAGGACCTGAACTGACACTTCTCCAAAGAGGATATACAGATGACCAATAGACATATGAAAAGATTCTCAACGTCACTAATCATTACAGAAATGCAAGTAAAAACTACAAGGAGATACCACCTCACTCTCCTCAGAATGGCTATCATCAATGAATCAACAAACAAGTATTGGCAAGGATGAGGAGAAAAGGGAACACTTGTGCACTGTTGGTGGGATTGCAGATTGGTGCAGCCACTATGAAAAACAGTATGGAGATCCCTCAAAAAATTAAAAATAGAACTAACTACCTTATGACCCAGCAATTTCACTCCTGGGTATTTATCCAAAGAAATCCAAAACACTAATTCAAAAAAATATATGTTTACTGTAGCACTATTTACAATAGCCAAGATATGGAAATAACAAAATGCCCCTCAACAGACAATTGGATAAAGAAATTGTGGTACATTTATATAATGGAGTAGTACTCGGCCATAAACAAGAATGAAATCTGAATATTTGCAACAACATGGATGGACCTAGAGGATATTATGCTAAGTGAAATAAGTCAGACTGAGAAATATAAATAACGTATGATCTCACTTATATGTGGACTCTAAAGAACAAAATAAATAAAGGAAACAGAAACAGACTCATAGATACAGAAAATAAACTGATGGTTGCTAGATAGGAGGGGGTTTGGAGGATGGGTGAAAAAAGTGAAGGGATTAGGAAGTACAAATTGGCAGTCACAAAATAGTCATGGGGATGTGAAATACAATATGGGGAATATAGTCAATAATGTTGTAAAAACTGTGTACGGTATCAGATGGGTACTAGACATTGGGGAGGAGTATCACTTCATAAATTATAGAAATGCCCAACCACTGCACTGTACACCTGAAACTAATAAAATAATACTAAATGTCGACTATAATTAAATATATATGTATATAGGTATATATTCGGCTATATAGTCACGGGATGTAAAGTACAGCATAGGGAATATAGCCAATGGTACTGCAATAGCTATGTATAGTGTCAGATGGGTAGTAGACTTGGGGGGTTATCACTTTGCGAGAGGAGGTGTAAATGTCTAATCATTATGTTGTTTTGTACACCTGAAACTAATGGAAAAAAGTTTTTTAAAAACAGAAAAGCAAGTTTGTTCTTCATGGAGTACAGAGATTTGAAACATACGGAATTTACTTTCCCTGGCCCGTCTCCTTTTTGCTACTATGGATGAAACTCCCATCACCATCTCCCAAGTACCATTAGAACACAGTGAAAGTTGGAATAAAGGAACATTCAAAGTAACCAGACTTACAGAAGCAAGTGGTCTTTCTATTTTACAGATAAAGTTAATTAATTTAAAATGGTGGCAGAATTGAATGTATTTTCCAAATCTCCTGACTTCTCGGTCTTTTCAAATTTAATGATTACATCTATGGTCAAAAACACCAAGCATACTTCTCAACCTCTTTTCTCTTCATATCTGTCATAGCTAACACTGATGAAATAATATTTGCTGTTTCCAACGTTTCATTATCAATAATGTCCTGAGACAATAGACGCTCTAGGTTTAAGATCAGCTACTTTTGCCTTACAACATGGTAGTTTTGTAGCCAAATGGAAAAACACATTATTGGTGATGCTTCTAGGTATCCAAAAGCCCTGTAAATAACATCAAAGGATTATCCTGCAAAGAGGTTACAGCTTGATAATAGCTATCATGTCCAGAATTAAAAAAAAAAAAAAATTCCTTGAAAATTCCAATTACTTTTCTCAAACAGTTAATGCCGATGGTTAAGTAAACAACCAATTATCTGCTTTATAGGTAGTTGAGTCGAAGGTTTTAAATAAGGTGATTCATGACTGAAGAAAAATTCCCCAAACATTTTTATCTACACACTCATTTTTACATATCTAGAAATGTTGAATGTTCTATGGTGCTTAATTTTTAACCCACATGCCAAATCGAGGTAATGGCTAAGGTACAGACTGAGGCGGGAATGGTTAGATCCAGATAAAGTCAAGCGAGGTCGATATATAGGGGATCACAAGCTGACGGTATTGATATGGCACATGTCTTCTGGGTATGAATCTTACAGACAGGCTAGTTTGGAACGTGACCCGTATAAGGAGATACTCCATAAATGGCAATTTCCCCCTCTTTGGCTTTATATGTGCCAACATTTTTATACACACAGAAATAAGCCAAGCTACTCATAGTTATGTAAATCAATAATCTGGAAAAAGGAGCACGACTAGGGCATATGTACATGAAACCAACTGTTAGAATTTTCCTGGACATACTCACCTGGATCTTTCCAGGTGGGTACCTGATGACTTATAATTAAAAATACTGAGGGTTGGAGAGGAGGCTGCAAACAAGTCCATCCTCTGCGGTATCCCTTTAATCCAACTGCTTCAGTAAAGCATGTAAGGCTATATAGTTGAGGGGACACAGGCAGTAATTTCTAAAGACCTTCCAAATTAAGAAGGAAACCTAGCAAGGATAAGAAACACACCTTATAAACTGCAGAACCAAGGTTAGGTCCTCAGCTGGCTCCAGCTCTGTCTTACCACACCCCTGGCTGCCCCAACTTGAGGACCCATGGGAAGAGAGAGGTCCCTGTTTAGACAGAGCTAAGTTACTCAAGACACTGCTGAGAGCCAAGTGGTCTCTTCTGCAAGTAGAAATTCCACATTGGGCAGTGATGCTGAAGGCAAATGGAAATTGATTAATTTGGTGTGACAATTAAAGGGGACAATAACAACTCCGATAATTTCTGTATCACTTAACAGTTTATTAAAATGCTTGACACAGAACTTTACTTGCATAATACTCAGAAGATTCTCTAACGTGGGCAACATCATAGTCCTAATTTCTAGATGAAGAATTTCAGGAACAATTAAGTAACTTAACCTAAGATCATCTAAGTGGGTGACAAGATTCACACTCAAGTACTAGTGGCGAGAAATGCTGTGTCTTTTCTATCATATTTTATTCTATATCTCCGACCTAAATATCAGAAAGAACCACATTTGAAGATCAAAAATTTAATCTAATCTTCCCTAATACCTGTGTGGCACATAAGAACACCAGACAAGTGAGAAGTTATATCCATAGAGGTTTGAGCAGTAAAATGGGCCAAACAAGTATTCTAGACTAAAAGGAAATGTTTTAAGGAACAGAATATTTGTCAGAAGAAAAACAGTAAGTAGAGATCTGATGGCGTAATTTGTGCCAAACCGAGGTGCCTTTAAGATATTAATAAAGCCGTCAACAGGAGGAACCTGTGGGTGGTAACTGTTCCTGGGACGCGAGGAGCTTCCCATCGACAGCACAGAAGGGATGGTTAATTACGAGATGATTTCAGTTCAGCTTCTCAAGCTCATTCATGTTCCTGGAAACACAGGCAGACTGTTCTAGACAGTATCTAGGAATTTCCTATTTTACATCTGAAAATGCTTCACCAGCCTGCTAATGGGCTCCATGGCACACGAAAAGGATTAAGAATCCATGCTGATGATACTGAGATCGTGTTTATCACACAGCAAAATATAACTGCAAGTTTATAAGCCTGATGGGTTCAAAGAAGGTGTAAGAATATAAAACCCATCTGACCTTCATAAAGTTTTGAAGCTAATAGGTTGAGCAAAGGTGTTTCTCTAAGAAAAGTTTTTATATATGACACATAAGTCAATAATTTAGAAAGACAGACTAAACACGTACTAACCGTGCAATAGAATCAAATATGTTACGTGCATGATTTAATCCTTATTAATGATTCAGAAGTCATTTCTAGATGTGACACTGTCTTGATATTATTGTTATTATGAAAATCAACTATCATTTTTCCATAGAAGGGAAGACTAGCATTCTAGTCCATACAATGCTAAATACCAACGGAGTGTGCCACAGTTTTGGTAATGACTGCTTATGGAAACTTACTCATATTCTCACTTGGTCTCCTTTTTAAGGAACAGTATGAACAGTAGAGGAGAATCACCTGATTTTAGACTAGAAAATAATCTCAGAGATCCTCAAACCCTTTCCTCTCCCTTCCTCCCTCCACAAGATAACGGATGACTCCAGCCAGCCAACCAGCCACATTTTGGCAAGTGCCAATTATGTGCTGAGCACCCTTCTGGAGATCCAGTGATGACAGGGCACACAGGGTCCCTGACCTTACAGGGCTTAAACGCTAAAAGTGAGGAAGATCCACAATGACCAAGTAAACCAACAAGAGAAACACCCAAGTAAATAACTTCAAAATAGTCCTAAAAATCACACAGGGAGTTGGACCCAGAGCCCGACCTGGGCTCCTGTTTTCTCCTGCGAATCTTGTATTCTATTATACCACAATGCCAGGATCTCAGAAACAGAAATACAGGAGAAAATGCAGAACAGGGAGAAAGAAAGCTTGGAAAGAGGAAACTTGCACAATGTTTTGAGGGGAGGATATGTCCTTGGTACAATAATTTTGCGATGCCAACCATGTCTACAATCATTCCTCAGACAAAATAAGCCATAAAATGAAAAGGTTGCTGCAAAGCTGCTGATAAAGGAAACTACAACAGAATAGACACAGAAGTCCTCTCCTCTTCCCGCAGAAGCTTCCAAGCTCCGTGCACACACACTGCTCATTGTGGAATACTTTCCTAACTTTCTATAGAAAAATCAGGTCCTCCAGAGGACTTAACATCCTGAAAGAGATTCCAATTCTCTTTCTTCTTGGCTGCCAAACAGGTCTGATTCTCAGCTTGTCAGGGCACAGGGCAATCCCCCATTGCTACTCTCTGTTCATTGTTTTCAAATGTTGAAGGTGACACACAGCATTGTTTTAATCTCACATTGAAATGACCACAGGGAAGCAGCTGAAGCTAATGTTTATAGCTCCACTGGCTTGGCTAGAGGCAAAACAGGGAAAAGTATTCCATGGGTCCCACCAAACAGGCGCCATTATTTCCCCACAGGGGCTCTCATTTCTGGCCAACTCTTTAAACACTCTTCAGGAGAATGACCAACCATACCAAAATGTAAACCCATTTTTAAATAGACTTCTTGTCTCTCCCTGGTCAAGAGAAATGGAATATATATAATTTTAACAGGTATTTATTTACCCATTAACAAATCCCCAAAACAAGGGAATGAGGTAAAGTGTGTACTTGTGCTACAATAACAAAATACTTATTTTGACTACTATTCAGTTTTTAGGTTACATCAATTAATCTCGAAAAATAAGAGTAGTTTCCCAAATGACAGAGCATTTAACATGGATATTTCACTGTTTCTTTTCATATGCTTTTTAAATTTTGGGGTCTACATGAAGATTTTTCTGTAACATTTGAAAAATGTTTTATAAATTACTATAAAAGCATGGAAAATAAAACTGAAGGAATCTGCATAAGATATTTATATATATTTAAATTTATATATATGTGTGTATATTTATATATATAAACTTTTATATATAGATTTATATACATATATATATTTAAATTTATATTTAAATTATTCAGAAAGTTAATGATGAGGTTAAAAATTGAAAAGATGAGAACAACCATGGCCAGTATACAACGAAAGGAAAAATTTGCTTCATGCTGTGTGATCTCAGTATGTATTCAGAATGGTACACTGCCAGACTTTCTGTGAAATTATTCTAACAGTCTTCTTCATTATAACAGCTACCACTTACTGAATGCCCACTGTGGACTACACACCTCACACAACATTTCCCTTAATTCTTACCTCTACCAGTTCAGGTAGGTATTCGCGTATGTGGTGAAAGAATCTGTAAAGGTTACATCGGAAGCAGCCATGGTGGAATTTGAAGGTTGGCCTCTCCTAGAAATGTCCACGCTCTTCCCAACGTTAGTATTCACCCTGTTCGCTCCCACAGCCTCAACCCTGATCATACACCATGGAAATGATGGTGATGAGTGTGACAAGACTAAATTCCCTCTTACTGAAATCCACTTGCTCACAGTTGAAAGAAAACTTAGACTGTATTTTCTCTTAAGTTGAAAAGGTCAGGCTGTTTTTCCCTCAAACCTTTCCCAGCCTCCCACCAAAAAGTAAAGCACAACACACACACACTACAATACACACAAGCCTACTATATTATCAGGGACTACTGAGTTCAAATGACAAGATTCCACTGTTCTCCTAAGTCCACACTATCTTTAAAGCCCACTGGTTCAGTCCTCAACCTAAGAAAACGAAGATTGTTACAGTAACTGTACCTCACAGCAGACCACAGCTGACGCTTCAACTGTAGGTGCTTGGCTTACTATATATACATTACCTCTGCTCACTACTGACATTTTCAGTTTGTCAAATTTATTTGACCCATTTATCTTTAAAGCACTCTGAACTACTTAATTATGTAATGAATCTTCTATAATCGAGAATTTCTCCATTGACTCAACTTAGAGTTACTAACGTAACACTGTTAATCATTCACTGGCCTCCCTCTTCAATTCTCTCACAATAACGAACCATCTCATCCATGAGAAGCTGGTGTTTTAGGACTAGAGATGCACCAGTAGGCACCCCACACGTCCACACTCCATTGTCAGAAAGGGATGTAACGTAAAGCAAATACAACCATCAAGGCGGCCTCTGCTGCTGACTTCAAGATCACATCAGAATAGGAGATAGGCCAGTAAAATCAGAAATGCCTGGGTTGCAATCAGGTTTCAACTCTGAGCCTCAGCTTTCTCATAGGTAAAGTTAGGATGATGAAAACTAGAAACATAAATAAAGCATTTACCACACAACACACAGTAGTTATCACCATCATCACCACCTGCACCAAGATAGTCTGGGCCATTTTCCCAGCTGCCCCCCCCCCCCCCCGTTTGCTGACTAATAATGAGGACCAAGCACTATCTTCCCCTCATGTCTGTAATCCACTTAGAGTACATATGTGGTCTGAGGTAGAGGTCCAACTTCATTGTTTTGCATTTGGATACCCAACTGCCCCTGCACTATTTGTTGAAGAAATTATTCTTTCCTCTACAGAATTGTCTTGGCACTCGTCTCTCAAATCCACATTCAGAGCATTTCATTCCTTGCAGGTATATGTCACTTTGATCTTGCTAAATTTCTAACTACGAGGTGTTTTATTACTCTAATTGAACCTGCAAATCTATGAACATCTCCTATATTTACTTTATTTCAGTTTGGCTAATCACTTACATTTAAAAACACTTATCAAGTACAGTCATCTCAGAGATATTGCAGGTTCTGTTTCAGACTACCGCAATATGGTAGGTATCGGAATAAAGTGGGTATGGTAATAAAGCAAGCCATAATCTTTGGCTGGTGGAGAGTCTTGCCTTTAATTTGTAAAAAACGAAACATCTTTGAGGCACAATAAAGTGCTATAGATCGAGCAATGTCTGTACCTACTATACACCAGACAATTTTCTGAATTCTCAAATACAATTCCAATGAGGCACTAAGAGAGCTCATTGTATTTCATGACAGAGATGGGCCAAAGTACCAAAGATGCTGAAAAAAAAACAGAACAGCCATTTCTGGGTTGGAGGTTCTAAAAGGGTCATACCGAGGAGGGGCATTTGAATGAGAAGAATGTTGAACTGTCAGACAAAGAAGGGCTCTCAAGTATCCCAAGAAGAGAGAATGAATAGGCACAAAAAGTATGTAGTTGAGAAAAGGCCCAGATGTACCGAGGGGACAGACATTGAAGGTAGTGGCGATGCAGGGCAACAGGTCATGGTGACCCTCAAAAGGAGAGCAGGGCTGGGTATGGAGGATGCCACACACTACGGTACAGAGCTTTGCTTCCATGCAGCGCACACCCAACTCTAGATCTGAACAAGAGATACATTTGAGGGAAAAGACTGTGGGGATAAGATGTAGAATTGACTCATCCGGAGACAGACTACTATTGGGCATTTCTCACAAATGTCCAGAGGGGATTTTTTTTTTTTTAATTTTGTGACTATTTTCACAACTACTTAAGCATAACGTATTTTGCTCCTTAGATCTCTTGGTGATGACAAGTCTCCTAAGACATTTTATACTTGGTTCTACCCTCCTTATTTCTTTGAAGTGTGTACGTAGTCAGCCTTAAGATGTACAAGCATCCGGTCGATTTCTCAATTTTCTCCATATTAATCATCTGTTTTAGCCAGACACTTCATTGTCAAATATCATTAAAGTGGTACTAGTGAACACCATTTAACTCTGGGCCCATCTTCTGATCAGGGAACCCAATCTAAACATAGTGGAATGTACGTCTTACAGACTGCTGCTGCTTCTTCTTTTTTTTTTTTTGCAATTCAGAATCCAAACTATTCCGTTTTTTCTATTCTTCCAGTATGTCCTAGCACTTTCTGCCATAATCCTCAGTTGAGAAAGTGTTTCACTATGCTTCCGCCATCAGTTTTATGAAACTGAATTTGCAGCTCTGCTCTTAATCTTTGTATACGATCTATAGAAGATTTTCAGAATCAGAAATAAACCACGGTCCAAAATTCTATGTTTTCCCTAGGACTCCCAATAATTGTTTTTGCAGTTTGTACAATCACAGCAACCCCCATGGCAAGACAAAGTACATTGCAGCTTCTCTCCACTAAATGTTCAACTCTTAACTGGTATTCCGTCAACAGAACTTTAGCCTAAAAGGAGGTGTTATTTCTGCCGTCACAATGGTGAGAACTGTACTCTGTTCAATGGAATGAAACACTTCCTCAAAATAAAAGCGCAGAAGACATAATGGAATTCTACATTCCTTGTTCTTTTCTGCTACTTGACTGGCAACGTGAATGTGATCCATCATCCCATGTCCTGGCTGGACAGGCCTGCTCTGCACCTTTCTCTCCCTCCAGTGATTGTTATTTACAAAGAATTGTGTAAAATAAGTCATTTATTTGCAACAGGGGGAAGACTGGCCAACATTCTGGCTACACAAAACAAAACAAAGATGCCAAATTAGCTCATGTGAAAGTAAGGATGGGAAAAAAATGAAATTATAGTGGCTGCTTTATGGCTTAGACGGCAAAGATATGGGTGAGATTTTACATCAAGAGAAGGATAAGGCTTCTTTGATTCCTGCCTGCACTTCAGCAATTTTCCCTTATAGTTGCCAATTTTTTTCACCCTAGCAAAATCATTAAAAACGTAAAATTACAGATTTTAAACCACTGTAAAATCCAACAGAGACAGAGAAAGAATAGAAAGGGAAAAAAAAAAAAACATCTGGAAGAATGTAATCCAAAAACCGTTAACACGATGATTATCTTCTGTAGGTAAATATGTTTTTAAGACGCTTCTGTCTTTTCTGATTATTTTCCAATGAGTGTAGGATGTTCTTACAATGAGAGAAACAGAACAAGAGAAGCAAAGAGAAAGAAAAACAGTTGGTTGTCAGGTATTTGGAAAGGAAGACGTGCAGGGAGGCACTTCTATTACGCTGAGCCCAGGACAAAAACTAAAGTATATACAGACATCCACACTCCAGGCACCTGAACATTTTAAACGTTATCCAGGTTTAGGAGTATAACTTTATCTTTTAACATTTTTTTATACTTCCAACATACCTCTGATATCACTGTTCTTTTTAAATTGCTATTTTACTTAAAAGAAAATCAAATTTTAGAGAAACTTACGTACAAACAGGTAAGTTCTCACATTCTCACACCATATCCAGTAACTCACCAAGCCAAGAACGTGCCACATTAAGGGGAAATGGGACTCCCATGACGGAGGGCAGGCCCGGTTTATGTTAACAGTGCGTCCTTTGATATTTTGACTAATTAAATCTACAATCCCCTTTCCCGTCTCAGCAAACTGTGGAAGGACATCTCTAAGGCAGTAGACTCTATGAAGGAATCACAACCAAATGGTCAAGTGTGAAACCCACGTTGGCCGAGGGCAGCCTAGTAGCCGCGCTGTGTGTTCCTCTCACTAACTCTCTGGCACATGAAGAGGCAAGACTCAGGGATGGCCACGTGGTGCCACAAAGATGATGACAACTCTAGTATCATCATAACTAAACATCTGGGGATACGTTTTGAGGCCTCAGTATAAATTCTCTTGGGACAATGACAATGGCCATAGTGAATGGAGAAGTCCACCAAATGGTTTACCTGTGAGATGTAACCTGGAGGCACATGGATGGGAGGAATGGATCCATTGGGTGACATCATGGGAACTTCAGCAGGTCCTAAAAGAAGGAAGGGTAAGATGTTAATTAACAGTTGAAGAAATATACAGAATTCAAACGAATCATCGGTATTTTCAAAATTTTGCCGAAACTAAAGAGAATGTATCACAAACGATTTTCTTTTCAGTAACTGACACACTGTGCCTCGTCTCAGACATGAAATCGTGGATGAAAAGCAATTCTCCAGCTGTACACGTCAAGGGGGATGGAGACAAAATGATGAGCATTGTTATAAATATTTACTGATTCTCAAAGCCGCAAGTTCCACAAAGCAAGGCTGCTTAGTTACAAGGAGTCTAAAAAAGCGGGGCAAAAGGGTTTTTGGTTTTGTTTTTTTGCCTTTAAAAGAATGCACTGTTAATAACTAGTTAAATCAATTTTTAAATGAGTTTGTCTCCTCTGGTTTAAAAAGTTCCAGTGGAATTGGGTTTATCATTTTCATTTCAAATTTTTATTCTCAGTAAGTTACTATAAGACATCATTAATTTTGAAATAGAAGAAACCATAAAATACTCCAAACCAACTGAATTTGGTATGTCTCTTATGTGATAAGGCAGGGAATAAAGTAGATCGCATTGTAAAACTCGGCACTGGTAGGTATACTCATGCCAAATTTACTTGGGGTTGTTTCAAAGCAAAGCATTCCATTAACAGGTTAGTTTCAAATGCATCGAATGTTAATCACATGTCTAAGGCAAACAACGAACAGCAAGGCAACTCAGTCACCTAAGACAGTTGGAGTTAATATTTAATTACAAAAAAACTGACTTATCATAACATCAAAATCAACGTCTGACGCCCTGCGAAAGATCCTGTGATTAAATGGTTCCCCCAGAACCCTATCCCCGGGTTTCACTTTGGTAGCTGGCACCCCTACTTAGCAGCCCACCTCCCAAATGTCGATCCAAAACTGTGTTCCTAGTCTGAGATGCGACTTCCTGGCTCCAAGTGCCTTGTGTTGTTTATTTACTCTCTACTAATGAGTGTTGTGCTGCCGGCAATGAAAAATGCTGGGCTGTAACAAAAACCAAGAAAAATACATGTTTCTTGGCAAAAGAAGACAGATCCTGCCATCCAATGCTGTATTTACATGTAAGCATAATGCACCTTTCGCCTCACAGTACAATCCAGTGTTACAACGACTTCACAGGAGAGGACGAGTGAGGACTGTGGAGAGAGCAGGATGCTTGGGTGCCCATTAAAAAAGGTCTACAAGTATAGAGAACACACACAAGAGCAGGGCAGAAAAGATGCTAGCATTCATGGAACACTCCAGACGACCAGAGTTCACACTGCAACTTCATGGACAACACACCAAAGCACTAAACTATCTGATAATCTTTAAACACACACAAAACCAGTGGTATCTCACAGACTAACACAGACTTAAAGCAAAAGACAATGTCATGAGAATAGATAATTGCATGCGCCCACTCTATTTTTAAGTACGATTTAAACTAATACATCCACCAATCACTAAAGGCACTTTCCAAATCCATCTGTTTATTATTAGCTTCAACTTTTTGGCCATAGCCATCAAGACATTTATGTATCTACTAAACACTTTTATTTGAATTGCCTCACTTAAAAATCACAGACAATTATTTCAACCTTAGCCTGAATACTCTCTGTGAAATCCAAGGGTCCTCCGCCTGGTTTCATTCCCAGCTCACTAGTCACACTGCTTGTGTGACCTTGGACAACTCACTTCTGAGCCTCACTTCTCAACAGTTATAAATGAGAACTGCCTGCCTCATAGGGTTGGGTTTAAAGATTAAATTCCATAATACATGTAAAAGTGCTTAGAGTTAGTGCATTCACAATAATCACTCATCAAAATGTTAGCAAGCTTTACAATGTTTATAAAAACTTTATTTATAGCTTTTTCTGTACATTTGAAGTATTGATTTATTTCAATAGTCATTGTAACACATAAAACCAACAAGTATAAAATCAACTTTGCACCGTATTGCCTTAAGAGGCAAACCTTCCTCATCAGATAAATATCAAATATTTCACAGTACAGATGTGAACAGCAATGCTACCACCTCAGTAAAGAAACGCTTTTAAATCACCAAAATGTACACCAGGCAAACAGTCTCTTAACCTTAGGCACGACCCCTAAAACTGTTAAAGTCATTTGTATAAAATCCTTTAAAGAATGTAGGACAAGTAGGTGATTTACAGCCAGAAAATATTTTCTTCCCAGCCTCGATTTCAAAAGTAACCAAATGAGTTTACCATGCTTGTTCCCCCTTCCTCTTGTCACTGTCATCAAAACCCTTACAAAGGGCATCGGGAAACATACAGCAATGGCTTCTGAGACTCAAATGTGCCTTGGAGTCCCAAGGTTCCTCTCCTTTCTGAAATACACCATTGCATCCGCAGGGATTCAGGAGTTTAAAAGCTAGCACCCCACCACCACCACCATCACCAAAATCCCATTCACAATGGTGGCATGAGAAGAATGATTGTCTCTCTAAACTCTTACCTCCCAATCAGTGACTTTACTGCCTCTGCATAACTGTCTGTGTTTGCCAACCTCCTAATGTTATTATAACACTTACCTAATCAAAATACAAACTTCTCTCCCTAAACTAGGACTACTAGGTTCCTTTTGATTTTTTTATTCGATACCTTCATGACACCCAAGACCAAGGCTACAGCCCTTAGCATATGGTGAGAAATGGCTCTCCCCTTCTTTAAACCACCAACAATGGCAATAAGGGAAAGGGAGAGGCCACACAATCTTCTCAAACAAACCAACTTCCTCTCTGACTATATTGGGAAATCACTGAACTATTAAACTTTGTGAAAATAATTTTTAAATCTCTTAAGGTATCTGGAACTCCTTTTAATTAAACACTCTGTTACATACAGGTAGGTCTACACAGATACATGTACACAAAGATTAAATAATTTAAAAGAAAACAAACATACACTTCCAAGATACTGTGAGGGTTTGTTTGTTGTTTTTGTTTTTGTTTGAGAAGCTAATTAAGAAGTTCAGCTAGAGACCACATGAACTCTTTCACAGACAGATGAAAAATGTCACATGGACAGTTTCTAGAACTGGAACTAGAATGGTTGCTAAAAGCCAAGTAACTCCATGAAAAAAAATACCTTGGGAATTTTGATCAATTTCAAGTTTTAGGCTGTGACTTCAACAGTTAAGAATTCCTTTTTTTTTTCCCCACTGAACAAGATGTGAGACACAAACAAGAACTATGATTGGTTTATAGTCACTAAAAAATCAAACAGTAATATGAAAGTAGATGGTATAACATCTTAGAAGTCTGTAGGCATTTATCAATGAATTGATTTTTCATTTACTTATACCAAACATTCACCAAGAAAGGTTAGAGAGCAGCTTAATTATTCAATCAACAGTAATTCATGCAATGATCCTATGGCTTTATTCCCACATCAAAGAGACTGAAGGAAAGCCCAGCAAATGGTATTTTTAGGACCACATATGCTCACAGCTTCTGAGCCCCCGCCAAGATAGTGACACTATTCTGCTTTACTCTGTGCTTCTACCCTGGGATCCCTAGAGTTTATACATTTACACAGCCCTTCCTCTGATGCTATGCTCAGAATATTCACTCATTCTGGGAGCTGAAATTGACTCTAAGTGAAAATATAAATGAGGGTCAGAAATCTGAAAGTGGTGGGAAATCAGAATCCAGAGTACAAATTACCATTTAAACCAGGCTTCAAAATAAATCAGCTATAAATAATTAATCACACCACAATTTCAGACATGTGTTAAATGGCATTTTTACAAGCTAAACGTTCACCAACAGGTGAACAAATAGTGAATAAATAGAACTTTCTTATTGTACTTATCTATAAACTGGTATTTGTATGTGTAAACGCTATTTTCAACAATAGCCCTTAATAGCAAGAGATCACATTCTTACTTTATTAACTTAAATATCTTGTTGACAAAGGACATAAAGGGTCGGAGATCACAACATAGGCAAGATAAAATTAACGGGAAAAATAAAGCAAAAGTAAAATAATGGTGTGATAAAATCCAATAAACCCTATAAAATTGATCCTCAAGTCTTTCTAACTGGCCAAAGAAGAGAAATTCTTGCTGGCAGAAGTAGTCATAAGGATAAGGCCACAGCGAGTAGAGGTAAGTAAATAACTACAGTGAAAGTAATTATCAGAACAAAAAGTCTAAATAAAAGTACATTTGTGCTGTTTGCCATGGGTTTAAGATTGAATATAAAACGTAAGGTCTTCAGATAAGCCCTGAATGTCTAATAATGAATCTCCAATTAATCATGGTGACTCAAGACATACAGACAAGCTAAGAGATTATGTAGGCACTTTGGGGAACACTGACATTATTTTTATTTTTTTAATTATTCAACAATGAGTAATCCCACAAGAGAACTAAAAAGAACAGAAAAATTTAAAGCACAGGTCCTAACCTCAAAGAAACTTAAACTCTACCACAGTGATTCTTAAACTTAAGCGTGCATTGGGTTTACCCAGAGCGTTTCTTAAAATCCGAATTGCTGAACTCCACTTCCCATAGTTTCAGCATCAGAAGGTCTGGGATGGGTCCCAAGAGTTAGTATTTTTAACAAGTTGTCAGGTAGTATAGCTGCTGCCATGGGGTTGGATGGGGGGGGGGGGACTTTAATTCATTTTAATTAAACTTCTGACTTAGTGGTTAAAAGACCATAAGCATCCTCAACCTGTATCTACTGTGTTTCCCCAAAAATAAGACCTAACCGGAAAATAAGCCCTAGCATGATTTTTCAGGATGACATCCCCTGAACATAAGCCCTAATGCATCTTTTGGAGCAAACTTTAATATAAGACCCGGTCTTATTTTGGGGGAAACACTGTACTCAATGGTTAAAGACTGAATGAAAGCTTTCTCCCTAACATCAGGAACAAGACGATTTTCACCACCGTTATCCAACACTGTACTGAAAGTTCTAGCCAGGAAAAGAAAGGAGGGAGGGAGGATGCCCAAGTTGGAAAGGAAGAAGTAAAACTATCTGCAGATGACGTGTGTGTGTGTGTGTGTGTGTGTGTGTGTGTGTGTGTATGAAAATATATATATATATTTTATATATATATATATATCCCCAACTATTCCTCCAAAAAGAAAAACTACTAGAATAAAGGAATTCAGTAAATTTTCAGGGTACAACAGCAACACACAAGTCAACTGTGTTTCTATACACCAGCAATGAACAATCTTAAAAGGGAATTAAGAAAACAATTCCATGTATAACAGCATCCAAAAGAATAAAATAACTAGGAATAAATTTAACCAAGGGGGTAAAAAGACTAGTCCACTTTAAACTACAAAACATTGCTAAAGGAAATTAAAGACCTAAATAAATGGAAACAAACAATACCTAAATAAAGACATGAAATGAGTGAAAGACAATATTGCTAAGATGGCAATATTACTCAGAGAGATCTATAGTCAAGGTGATTTCTATCAAAATTCAAATGGCCTTTTTGGCGGAAATTTAAAGGTCAATCCTCAGGTTCATATGGAATTGCAAGATAACCCAAATGCACCCCACCCCCCCAAAAAAATGAATTTGGACCCCTACCTGAGATCAAATACAAAAATTAACTCAAGAATTCTTTATATATTTGGGGTACAGGTCCCTTATCACATATAACATTTGTAAATATTTTTTTCACATTCTATAGCTTATTTGTTAACTTTGTTAATTATGCCCTTTGATACACTAGTTTTTAACTTTTATGAGGTACAGTTTATCTATTTTTTTCTTTTGTTGCTTGTTCTTTTGGTGTCATATCTAAGAACCCATTGTCAAATGCAACACTATAAAAACATACCCATGTTTTCTTCTGAATTTTATAGGTTTCCCCCTTACATTTAGGTCTATTTTTCAATTAATTTTTGTATATGATGGACAACACTTTGAATGTACTAAATGCCAATGAATCAAAACAGTTAATTTTACCTCAATAACAATACTTTTTAAAAAGATGAGAAGGACATAACCAAAGAAATAAGACAGTAAAAACTGAGGTTACTAATAAAACACCCAAAAGCAACTGAGCATAAATCTCCTAGAGCACATCTTCACTACTTATACATTTGTATTGGGGAGGGGGTGCTATTTCTAGACACTGTGCTATGCAAAAACCAGTAGGACACATTCTCTATCCTCAAAGGACTGATAGTCTAATTATGGGGATACAGATATATAAAACAAATAAACAAAAGCAGGCACTTCAGGTATACTGTCTAAATTTAGCAAGGTTTTAAAAGAGTATCATCCTGTGAAGAGGTCAGTAATTACAGAAATGAGCAGTTAAAGGGCCCTAGGGATTTAGTAGAGGACTCACTGTTTTACAAATAAAGAAACTGAGACCCAGAAGCAAACTGTCCAGGAGACAGGTGATGGAACAACAGGGTCTAGAACTCAGTTCTTCCAGTTTTTAGCCCGATTTTGTTTCTAACTTTACTTTCCATTGGGAATAAGAAGTGTTGTTCCTCAAAATGCTGCTGTAAAATCATTTTCTCTCAAGGTGTAGTTGTCATACTGAGCCAGGTAGTAGATGGCACATTTCTCTGGCTCAGAAATATTGGTCTTTCCAACCTTCCCAAAAGCATCTTGCCAGACTGGAAACAGGCTGGAAAGAGCAGAATCTGAGCTCAGCAAAAGCAAAACCCTAGGAGCTAGTGAGGCCTGGGTTTGCAAGGGGGCTACCACTTTCAAGCATGACCTTGGGCTTGAAATCTCGGATTGATCAACACTTTCTGACCTACAAAAAGGGATAGGAAGAGCTATTTCAAGGGTTGTTCTGAATGAAGACTGGAAGATGTAAGGCATGTAAAGTACCTAGCACAGTGCCTTATCAAATAATAGTATTTAAAAAAATAAGTTTAACCTTGTGCCACAAGAAGAATACTGTATGAACAAAGAGGTTAATAGAGTAACCATTTACCACAGAGACAAATGAAGCATTACAGTTCCTCAAATAAGCAAGTTCGTTGTTTGTTTCTTCGCATATTTTCTTTTAAAAAGATGTTCCCATCTTGTAGCTTGGAAACAATATCCTCCTTTAAAAAAATGTAATGCATTCAAGATATATGAATTATGATTATTAAAAAATAAGAACCAAATAAGAAAAAGGGAAGGATGGCTGCTTTCAGATAGTTATTTGCTTCCTCACCCCTAATCCTAGTCCTCTACCTCTCCCCAAATTACCTGTTATCTTTCCTCAATTTCTAGGAAACCTTAGATGGCTGGGTGTGTCTAGTTTTCTAAATGTTCGGAGACAACTCTGAATCAAAGGATCAGCCCTTATTTTCTGAAAGTCAGATCATCTACCTCTCTCTGACACTGACTTTAGGACAAGAATTTCTAGTCTGGCTCAGCCATTGTCCTAAAAAGTAACAAGTGACCATAACAACAAACTTCCCAATCACTAAACATTCCTGCTGAAATTTTCCTGAGATAAACTACTACCAAAAACAAAAACTGAGTGACTGATAGAATTCAGTAAGTAATGGGACACCACCATCTTACTACTTAACCATTTCAAAACACAAGAAGGAAGGACCTGCATTAGTTAACAAATCCATTTTGCCAATTTGAAATGCAAGTCTTTTATTTCCAAATATTCCTCTTTGAACTTGTTTTGCTACTTAGCTGTTATAAGGGCATCTGGAGTAGGGAGACAAGATTTTAACGTTCATGTAAGACTAAACTTCATGATTCCAATTGCCATAAAATTGAGTATCTACCCAAAATACTTTATCAAGTTGCTTTAAGGCTTAGATATTAATAAAATCTATACAATTAATAACTGTGTGATTATAGAGTGGCCTGCTTATATTAGTTAATATTTTATTGAATTCAATTCAATAAACATAGACTGTGCCAAACGCTGTTAAGGAATTAAAAGCCACACAGAGGATTTTACAACAGATACATTACTAACAAACTACTACTTAAATAAGCAGCAATTGTTTTATTAGAGGCCAGGAGCTCTAGAACTGGACAATCAAAAATTACCCATGGGGTGAGTAGAAGGAATATATTTAAAACTCCCAGTGACTGCCCATGAATGGCAAAGGAAGGTGGTGAATCCATTCACCACAGGTATGATGGCCTAACATAGTTTTAAAAAGAACTTGATTCACATTCAGGGCTACAAAAATATAAGCCCTAAGACTGTCAAAGATGTTGAGCGCTAAGAGAGGCCAGTAATACAACTTGCGGCTCTTGCTGTTAGAACTGCTGGTTGCGGCTCAGCTGAACCCGATCTAGTTGCCAGATACTGTGCAGGATGCCAAGGCCACGATGATACTGACGAGAACAAGAATTTCTGTTCTGAATTATGGAGAGAATGGCGTGCAGAATGAGTAATGCACAGGTGCACAGCAGTGCGGGGGCGGGGGGGGAGGACCCAGCTTTGCATCCTGTGTTAGCCTGAGGTTTCTGGGACAGACAGGGTGCATCTCAGCAGGGAGTCAGCCCAGACATCTCAAACAGCATGGACATTTGGTGAAAGTCTAGTCTAGCAAGAGAAATGATTAAAGAATTAGGTAGAAGGGCTATGAGAAATGGTTCACAAAACCAAACAGTGGGTTCACACATGCAGCCTCACGCTGAAGCTGCATCTCCCAAGCTTCCCCTGCTCTTCAACTTACACTAGACCACCCCATCCAAATTCGGAACATAACTTACCCAGTCCACAGATGAAGAACATTCAGTATTACCCTTTCCATTAACTTACCTAAATGAATACTAAGACTCAGTGTGTGGTTTTTTTTATTTTTAATGTCCAGTTTTAAAGGCACATAATCCATGGATTTACTTATTTATACTTAAACCAGGACCATAGAAACTTCAAAGCTCTGAGGAATGATACAAACAGAACTCATATAACACTGAGAAAGGATTTCTGATATTTTACAAAGAGAAGTCCCTGCGAATATTAGCAGCAAAATTAAAAATAAAGACATCAAAAAGGGCATTAAGCAATTCATTTCAAAGCCTTTAAAAGCAAATCTTTCCCAGCATGTTTTCTCTTATGCCTATCAAGGGCATCCAAGAGTCCCTCTCACTTCCTCACACAGAGTAATGAGAACCAACTGGAGGAACTACTACTGGTATTCCAGTTAATAACAAATTCAAGAAGGAGTTGCCAGGAAAACTGAGTTGGAATAGGTTTGTATAACACCAGTGGAACCTTCCAGAGAGTCTTGTTGGGGGAAAACATTTATTAGAACAGAGTATTTAAAATTTTATTTTAAATGTCCCAAGATAAAACGCAAATTCATGTTTTTAAAGAAATACATTAAAGTCTATTAATTTTGTAGGGCAAAGCATCAAAAACAAAGATTGATCATTACAAGCAGATAGCGGGGAGCGCAACTAAGGAATGTGCTGGAAGGAACCAGGCAGGACTTGCTCATTGTGGCCCTGAGTATTTTGAAGGGGGTTGTCTTCATCTTCTCACCAGCTTTCTCTGCTCCCAGGAAGGAAACAGGGATGAATAAAGCCTTGTCCACTCTATCTCCCCATACCCTACTCCCACCCCATTGGCTGATCACAAGGCCTCCCGGGAGGGACAGAACAGCAAGCAAGACGAGACAGCAAATAGATATTTTCATAATGACAACGTGAAGAACTCAGAGACAAATGTGCACTTCCCACTGGCGTCCACTTTACCATTTCAAGGTTATGCTCTAGAAGGACAGGTTTGAAAATAGTATTCAAATGATTAACCACACAACAGTATGATTGCATTCCTCACAAGATCTGTTTTACATTATGCATCTGTTACAAATGAAGGAACATTAGAAACATCACCCACCTGAAAGCTGAATTACAAACAATAATAATAATGTACAGCTTTACCAACAGATCATCACTCAATATATGGAAAGGGAGTTCAATTATCCATTGCTCTAATGAGTTTTTACAAAGCAAACCACAGAGGATCCCTCTTCACTGCTCTGGGGTTGGCTCTTCAGCTGCCCCCGTGAGAGTGCTTGCCATAAAGGAAAGCCTTTGACAACATGCTAAAGGCATTTTATTGACAACATCCCAACACAGTTTACTAGCTTAGTTCTTTTAACTCATGCACCTCAAATCCAAAGGCAAGAGAGAAATGTCTGGGATCCATTGAATAGAAAACCAATAGTTATTATGGGAATGGAAAAAATTAACAAAATGTTCCATAAAACATGTATCAGGGTTTATCTACTTCATGCCATTTTGTTTCCAAACTGGTAGGCTGCTCACTCTCTCATAACCACTCAATGTCAGGTTGAAAGTTGTGTCTCAACCAAAGACCGGCAACCTTCTGAAATCAACTTAATTTTACAAAAGTGTTTTGATAGCCAATAAAAATTCTCTAAATTGTCCAGTGGTTGGGACCTAACAATGGGCTTTGAGATGACTAGTTCAATTTATGGGTCTAGTCTCTGCCTTACCTAAAACCACATAAAGGAAGCCAGGAAAGTAGAGTTCCTATAGATCAGCCAGGATGACACAGCCTGTTGACTTGACACTTTTGTTTGTATGCAGAAAAAAACAAAAGGCAGGCTGAGAACTAACAGTAAACAACTGCGAATAGGTTAGATTCTACCATTTGCAGTCTGATCAAAGGCAGTCACTAAACACCTCCAAGTAACTGTGGGAAAGTTGGGTCACCCTGGCCCAATATTTTCTCAGCTATTAAAGTGAGCTGACAGGGTCATTGTTTAAGGGCAGCAGACTGCTTTACGGCACAGATGCTTTCTAGTCCTGGCACACTGGGAATCTCAGAAACAATTTTACCACAAAACAGGCTACGATTTCACTTTCAAATATTAACCCCACTTATTAAGAGGGCCTGAGACAAATGAAAATGGAGGGTCTACACTTGGGAAACAGGTTACCAAAAAGATCTCCTAGCTGATTCACTACTGTTTTTCCTGCACTGAAAAAACAGAACGCTTTTGAAGAGAATGGATACATTTTAAAGTTGCCTCATCCAGACAACAACCATCCCTCAGTGTGCTAATCAAGAATGACCAATACTAAGTCATATTAGGATAGGTAAGGAGAGAAGGCAAAATTATCACTGTGTTCAATAAAAGCAACTAAAATATATCAAAATGGGAACTTCATAATGATTAGATGAGAGCATAGCCATAAACAGACATACACAACATACAAATGTGAGCAACTCATAAAGCCCTTCAGGGTAAAATGTTCAGATTACACCCCTCTGTTTAGACTAAACTGTCAGCATGAGAAGATGTGATTTTTTGTCTTTTTCATCTCCTTATCTCCATCACTGCCATTGAGAAAGCATTGTTTTGTGACTTCTCCTCCCCCTGATTTTGAGACAGGTTAGTTTAGTATGTTGCTAGGTAGACAGGGGGGGTCCCTGGTGGAGTAACCAAAAAAGCAGCCACATCCCGAAACTCCAGGATCTGGAATGTCTCCTTCACTCCAGGACAAAAATATGAGAATATACCTTGAGGTTAATAAATTATCTCGAATCCCTTTTGGCAGGACAAAGGAGCAGATCTGATAGATAGAAATGGGTTAGTTCCTAATCCCTTCAGGATGGGCAAACAGGACAAACCTGATAGATGAATTCCATCAGAAGGCTCCAGCCCCCTTCCCCAAGCAGCCAAGGGAAGGTATAAAAGTAAGAGCTTTTGCCTCAGTCACGGGGCTTCCCAGTTTCGGGTACCCCCTCCCGCTCAGGAGCTGCAACCTCTTCTCCTGCCTCTAATACACTATCTTCCTTTAGAACTCCTTGCCTCTCCCTGGTCCGTGTGTCCATTCTTTGTCTTCACAAGACACGATCCCGGCCCACAGCCAGAAACTGCCGGCAGATCCTACATCAATTTCACCTGTAAAATATTCCCCATGTGAATATATGCACGTGTTCTGAGGTCCAATAAGACACCGTAGGCCTCATACTTACCAAGTGATCACCTTCACTTTTAGAAGAGTAAAACTATGTCAAAATATCTGATTAAAAATTTCCTGGCCACAGATATGAGGTCAGGCGTTTTAGACGTGCTGCTAGAACAAAGTGAAGAGCAGATAAGAAGGATTTGGGGCAGAAAGCTCACCGCTGTGAAACGAGGAGAGAAACTAGACAGACTGCCTAACATGGAAAAATGAAGGGGGGGAAGAGCAGGAGGAGGAAATCATCTGGTTGATTGGGAGGGCGGGGGGGGGGGGGACCAACAAACCAGGCAGAAAAACCACACCCCACAAATATATGGCCTCAATTAATCTCTGAACTAGAACTTCCTCCAATTCAATGTGATGCATTAAAAAGGCAGTGATGACAACACACTGTAGACGAAAAGGGGGGCACACACTAAACCTGACCAGCTCAGGGAAGCCTGCAGGGCAGGCCCTACTGTAAGGCTTGCGGCAGGCAAGGTTCACCGGTCCCATAGACGGGGACCGGCGAAGTCGCGCCCAGGATAGAGGGAGGGAGGCATATATGCGATTTTGGGGGTGGGGGTTGGCTGAGTGAGGTGGCAGATGAGCAGGCCCCCCTAGCGCAGATCGGGCACAAGTGGTTATGTCCGGATTTGCTTATCGCACCAGCGGTCTGCTGCCTTTTCTGGGAAACGCCGGGGGCCTCAGTCTCTGTCATTCGAGGAGAGGTCTGACTTGGCAGAGGGGCATGACTTGGCTCCCGGCCGCTTTGACCATGCCCGTAGCTGACCTAACACCTAAAAGTCAGAGACAGAAATTAACCACACAGGATGGTCTGAACATAAAAATCCCCAACTAAAAGGGGGTCATGGCTGGTAGACACAGCCTTGGCCCCTTGGCCTGTAGCTTCTTTGACAAAGGTCAATCTTTAGCTCAAGTGAGCCTGTCTATTGTCTTTCCGCATCTAGGATAACATGCCCTTGGAATGTCAGTAATCCATTTTTCTGGACCAGAGCAGGAAACTACAGAATCCCTCATTATTATTTTGTTCCCTGATTACCATCTCTATCTGCTGTAAAATGTGAACCATTAACTATCCTGTATCCACCTATGTAAATAAGTACCTGTCTCTCCAATTTACTTTTATCCAATCCCAGAGATTTGCCCGCTTTGCTTTCTCCCACCTCCCCTTAATCTACCACCAATGAATTTCATGCAACCCTCCTCCTTTGATTCAAATGTATAAAATAAGTTACACAACTGCCATTTTCCGGAGCATTTTCTCAATCCGCTGGGGTTTTGCTTCCCGGCAATTGTCAGTTTGGCTCAAATAAACTCCTAAAAGTTTCCTCAGGCTGGATGCTTTTTCGTCGACAACACACAAGCTCAAAATGGCAACTCAAAAAGCACTGGAATCTAGAGCCTAGTCATTGGTCCATTTCAGCTTTGAAATGGTATTTCAACCCACGCCATCAAAACCAAGTGGAGCTCAGTGGAAATATGGGATCCAATCTGCGGGAATTCAGGCAACTCACTGTCCCTGTTACTTGCCTCAAATGTAAAGTAGAAGAAAAGGAACCTGAAGATGTCTATGCTTCCTTACTGAGCAAGCTGCTGCATGACACTGGTGTCATTCATGTCTAGTTTGCGGAGTCTAGAAAACAGCTTTTAGTTGACAATCCCTAAAAACCTCCCAGCTGTGAGCCTTGATATGTGAGTTACATTAGAATTTCTGAGGCCTTTTGAAAATGTAGATTTTCAGGCTTCTAGAATTTCCTTCCTAACCCCACAAGCTGGCCAACTCTCCCTTCTTTACCCCCAAGCACACACCCCATTAATTTTGATATAGGTGTTCTATGGACCAGTTACAGGAATGTGACGTAGGAAGAACACAAATAAACAAAAGGGAGAAAAAAATAAGTGCATTCAAGACCCTTGAAGCACATTTCATTTGTACTTCCTTTAAGCGAAATTAGCTGAGTCTTAATTTCAACACAATGTTTAAAAGAGAAGAGGGAAAAGGGCAGTCGAGTTAGTTAAATTTTATCCTATTAATGGGTATTTAATCGAATGCATTTCAACAAAGATGACTATAATTTGGCTAAAACTAGTTCTCCAGCTTTAGTCATAATAAAACAACTATTATTATATTTCCATGGCAACAACAAAATGGTTGTAGGATTTTACATAATATAGAATAATGAGCACTCTATTAAGAAGCAGTCTATGCAATTATTGCATTTATTTATATGATTACGGGCCACCAGCGATAGTTTAATATGAAAAACTGTGCATCTAAGAATAGGTAAACAAGTAGAGTGTTGATAAAATCTTCATAAACGTTTTCAGTTGACAGTAGCCAAAATCACAGAATAAGAATTCCCTTGGGGGTGGGAAGGATTTAAAGGTCATCCAGCCCAATTTCCCATAAAAGGCTTGAACTGCTGAACAAAATCTCTAGCAAGTGGCCAGAATACTTCAAATAATGTAGATTTCACTTTCTCAAAATGCAGCAAATTCAATTTTTTAGCAATCTTAGTCAATAGAGGGTTTTCCCTCTTAACAAGCAGAAATCTGAATTCTTTTCCAAAGAGCTATACAGAGTAAATGTACTCTCAATCCCTAAAACAATCCCCTAAGTACTTGGAAAGTTAAATCTCATCAGGTCTTCTCTTCTACAAACAAAACCACTTGGGATTTCTTCACCCTCTTCTCCGATGACATGGCTTACACCCCCATTCCCTTGGATCATTCTAACAATCTACCTTGTCTATGGCCCTTTTTAAAATTAGTTTCTAAAAACATTACACTCCATCACTGTAAGTACAAGGTGTGGAGAATCATCACTGCCCTGGTCTACTCACAGTCAGAAATCAGCCCCTCCCCCACACCATGACCAATTGACCAATGAGGATGAATCACTGAAGCTTCCAGCCTCTGGTGACTCTTGGACCTTTGCAGTTGGGAACTCAACTCACTGCAGAGTTAGGCAGAGACTGAATGAACAACAAGGTCCAGCCAAGATCAAACCTGAAGATAATGATTTCAGTGGGTTTTTTGGTTTGTTTTGTTTTGTTTTCATTCTGAAATGTGCTAGGTTATTGAGATCATTGGTAATTGAATCAGCAGTAGAGTCACTATTTAAATATTTATATTTTTACATTTATATGCTATGAGTAATTTTTATGTATATAAAATATGAAATCATTTAGATATTATAGTTATATGCTTTTAGGGGTGTGTGTGTGTGTGTGTGTGTATCGTCATATGAAATCATATAACATAAAGTTCACTTCAGATGAAATAGTCTCATTATCTATAACTACAACCCAAAGGTTTTTTGAACAGAATAGTCAGGCATTAAACAAGTCTGAGTTAATCAAGCTATTTTTCAGTCCCAAATTGTGCAAATGTGTCAGTGGCAAAATTTCAACTAACAATTTGTATAAAATTAATGAGTTAATGATTCTACATATAACTAACACATCTAAAAAGCAAATTACTTCTCGTTTGCCATTTCTCTCATTATTGCTAGGAAAAAGAATGTTTTCATCCCTAAAACCTTATTCTTCTCAACTTTGACATCCATTTGGCTATTCATAAGCAAATCTTCTCATTTTTTTGCACGTGGCTAAGAAGTTTTCTTTAAAGTGTTACAAAAATGCAGGATCTTAAGAAAAATTAATACTTGGGTCTTCTTAAATCCCCAAACAATCTAATACTGATTGATTTTACTGGAACCCATCAATAACTTTGATCGTCTTTATTCCGCCACTCCCTAACCAGGTCCCCTCCCCAAGAAAAAGAATGACTATAACAGCTTATAACCTAGCGACAAGGTTTGTAAGTATTTCTACCTTAGTTAAATTTCATAAAATTTTTTTTGAAACTGTCAATGTAATTTGTGAAATATCCTGGAACAGTTTTACTCAGAGACGCTTCGATTTGATTTTATTCTTTTTAAAAAACCTTTTTTCCTTTTGTGAACTTCTTCATTTTACCACTGCTGGTTTTTCATGAGGACTGTTCACAGTATAATCACATTGCTATGGGTTTACAGCAACTTCCAGAACTCTCAACTAGTGAGGTTCCCAGACGGATTACCCATTCGAAAAAATAAAATTCATCTACAAGGTGTGAATTCGCGGCCCAAAGTCTAGAATCCCTACTGTGTCCGAGTCAAGTAAGATGAAGGAAAAAAAATGCATCTTTTTATGTGTCGTATAGGAGCATATTTATATAAATATCATATTTCACCAAGTCTAATATATCATCAATAAGATGCAACATAATTTTACATGCTACTAAGAAGAAAATGTTGCCTAACTGCCTTAATCAATTTTAAGATGCATGCCAATTTAAAATGTTAAAATGAGTGGAAATATGCTTTTGAAGATACATGAAACACAATATAATTTGAGGGGAAAAAAACTGAAAGAAAGTAGCAAGGTCACACCCCGGCCTATAGACCTATCCAGTGGTCCAGTGGGTATGTAAGAGTTTTGTGGATTACAAAATTCCCACGAACAATTCAATATGGATCTACCTTAAGGTCCAGCTTTTAGTCTCACGTCCCAGAAACTATCAAAATTCACTTCCTGAACAAAACTTCCAAGATATAATTATAGAACAGGTCATTTAAATAAATGTACCCTACTCCTTTCTCCTTTCATTTCAAATGCAGATCCATTGAACTTCAGTTGGACTCAACATTCCTATAACCAACTCATGTGTTTTACTTCAGCTTAGTTAAATACAAAGCAATTTTTAGATTTTTGTAAATATCCAAAATTTACAAAAAGACAAGATTTCTGTCCCTTTGAAGAAACTGGCGATCTCACTATGCACTAAATCTAAACTGAAGACAGTGTGTTTCTGAGGTCAGCTATGAATCTAGCTTCTTCCTATCCTGAAAGCATATAACCATTGGCTCGGAATGCTTAACGACAACTGTTTAAGTGAAAGAATTTACTTTCAAAAAAGTTTGGTACTGTTGAACAGGCTGAGTGCAAAGCGTGCTAGGAAAGTTCTATCACCCCATGGACTCAGAAATACATCTGATGTGCATTAAAATGCCATGTCACAAACAGATGTTTTCTACAACTCAGTCTCAACATGAAAAATATTGCTTTATTCCACATTTTAAAGAGTTCTGCATTCTCTTTCATCTCATTAATTATTGGAATGTAATAACAAATGAACAATACTTGCTGCTAAAAAATAACAATAAATTACACTCTTTTCCATTTGCTTCCTTCCTACCATCACCACCTTCCACACCCCAATGTCTGGAAAAAGGCTATGTTGAGAGCGACTTAAAATAAATACGTCTATTATTATTCATGTTTTGAAAAAGCCATTTCTGACAGTGGATAATATGTCAATCTATGATTATGGTAACTACATAGTAACTAAACTTCTAACTACTATTGTTCTCCAGCTGTTGGGAGAAATGCCAGATTCATTTAATTTGTGCTTCATCACTCCCTCTGTTTTTCTTGCTCTCAGATGATCAAAATATTCTAATTAATGTCAACCATAGGAAAAGAAGATATAAAGATTCAGATATTAACCGCCAATGTATAGTCCTAACCTGGGCTGTAGAGGATGAGATTTACCAAGAAGTTAAAAAACAAATCTTCTCTCTAAAGACTGGAAAAAGAATCCCTGCCGATGCTCAAGTATTATTTAGTCATCTTTTAATGTCCTAATTTTACTAACTTCACTACTCACAAAATGATTCAATACATCTGGAGAGTCTATCCTAGCAAAACTTACAAACAGAACATAACTGTCTGAAATATATGTTCACAAAATCAAAAAGTGGTCAAATGCGATCCATGGGGTGCTTTGGTCACCATTTCTCCCCGTAAATTCTATTATTTATTTGCTATTTGTCTCTCAATGATTCATTCTTAATGATTGGGGAGCAAGCACTAACAATGTTATAATTTATTTTTACTTCTACTTTTGAGTAGATAGCAGACAAAAACACCACCAAACAACTTTTCCAATTTCTCCAGGTTTTCACACAAATTAACATCTTAGCTATAATTTATGGACCAATCCTAAAACAAGCACAAAAGACTTCTGAAATCCACTGGCTTGCAGTTGCAAGAATATTACCGTGTTTCCCCGAAAATAAGACCTAGCTGGACCATCAGCTCTAATGCGTCCTTTGGAGCAAAAATTAATATAAGACCCGGTTTTATATAGACCCGGTTTTATATTATAGTAAAATAAGATCGGGTCTTATATTAATTTTTGCTCCAAAGGATGCATTAGAGCTGATGGTCCAGCTAGGTCTTATTTTCGGGGAAACATGGTATGGTCGTGATCGTAGGTGTCATTCAGAAAGCTGAGACTGGGAATTCTCTGGATGTGAACTCTCTGGTGGGGCTCCCAAAAGAGCGCCTCAGAAACAGGATCAAATAGGCAAAACAGGCCCAACACATATAAAATAAACAAAACTAACAAGCAAAGGCAACAGAGGCCAACACAAAGATTCCTATAAATAATGAGAGGCTAAAAGCTGAGCTATTCTTTTCTGTCATAATTTCTCTCTCAAAAGAAGGGCAACAAGAACAAACTTCAGTTTTAGAGCAAACTCAATACTAAAACTTCTGGATAGGTTTCAGGTGCTCAACATATTTGCAAAAAAATTTAATTTAGCTACAGTATTTACATAAAATATCACAATATACTGTGATCTACTTTTGTATTTTTGTTTTTAACTGATTTTCTGGAATATAGTATCTAGAATATACTTCTAAACAAACTTTCTTTTTTGATGAGCTCCTAGAAATAAATGACAAAACCTGCCTACCTTATTCACGCAAAATTACTTTGACTCCTATTTATAAGGCATACCACAGGACCGCCTCTCCTTTTCACTTGGTGCAGCATTTCAAATGACCACTAACTACTAAACACAGGATTAATGAGCTGCAATACATACAACTCCTAAGGAAATCATCTCAGACTGGACAGTTTCAATCAGCCCTATAGTCCTTTGATAAAATAGTCATTGCTTCTAGGCTTTGTTACTCGCTCTCCCTCTTTCATTACATCACAATGAAACGTGTGGTTGAATAATTTATTTATCTACTTTTCATTTTGCATAGACTGCTTACAAGTACATATAAATATCCTGATTTTACACCAGGATACCTCCTAATGATTCACTGGCATCAAGTTTAAAATCACAATGCCAATTAAGCACTGAACAAAATACATTTCACAGCCCTACCTATTAAAGCACAACGTAATTCAATCAATGTATAATAACTACCAAGGACGAAATATGGAACTCCTGTCTCTGATGAAAACAGATAGACGAGGGGCAAATTCCTTTACTTATGGAATACATTATCTTTCTCAAGTGATCTCAGGTTCCTAGTAACTGAGTAATTTTACACGCTTCTCCAAAATACACTGCAAGAAATTAAAAAAAAAAACACAACAACGTGAAAACTCTGTAAGGAGAGTGACGGTTTCTTTACTCGCCAACCACAGTGAAGTAGTTATGTCACAGATACTGAGGCCATACTCTTCTACAAGTAGATTCAATTCCAAGCTCCACCAGTTATTAGTTGTGTGATCCTAGGCATATTACCTCTCTGCCTCAGTTTCCTCATCTATAAAATGAAGAAAGTATTAGCACCAATCTCACAAGACTGTCTGAGGAAGGAGTGAGTAGATGCAAAAGGCTCAGAAGAATGCCTGGCATGTGCTTGGATCACCAGATGCATTAGCTGATATCATTACATTACATCACAGCCGCAGCTGCCATTTCCTCTCCTACCCCAACTGTCCCTACTATTCCTAGTATATTCCCATTTTAACCAATAAGGTTAAAGACCCAGATTTTTCTATGAGTATGCATAGTTACAAATAAAAATATCCAGAGAATAAAAATGATTAATACCATAGCTTGGGATGGGATGGTGATTCTGGTTTTTAAGCTTTTTATCAGGGTCAGCCAACTAACCATTTACTCCAGCTAGGTAAACCAACACTGATTTCTCATTGACCAAGGGAAAGCAATATAGTTTATTGCTGCGTGGGAATCTACTTTTCCATTCATAAAAGCATCTGTCCTTCCCATCAACTACAAGAAACCTTCCTTTCCCCCACAATGCCAAGCAAAGTTTGCCTAGTGTTTAACAACTAAGTGATAAATAACCCAGGCCAAAATGGATGTGTCCTCTGCATGCCATGAGCTCATTTTGTTGCATTGCCAGTGTTATTGGTCCTCCCCACCTCCACACAATCAAGGTTTATAAACCTTAAAACAGAACAGTGGGTAATTGCAATAAATATCTAACTTTGTCCAATGAGCTGTGTCTTTAATCCATGCAGCTCATAATACATCTTGTCAAAAAGTAGATTTTAGTATACAAAATGACTGAATAAACCAAAATGACAACCGAAAAAATTCCATGCTACTTTTGCCCTTTAATATAGAATAAATTTGGAACTCTAAAACAGAGTTTGTAAAGCAATCAAAACTCCTTTATATCTATTAATTTTTTAAAAGAATTATTCAGGTGGAATAAAACTCTATTACCCATTCAATAACATATTACGAATATATTGTATGCTTTGGGAGGTGTGTATCCTAGGCATATTACCTCTCAAACTTGTACAGAAAGGAACCAGAAGTTGGAAACTCAGTGCTGAAAGTTTTACGAGTATTTTTCTCAGGAGAAATCAGGAATATTCTCACATCTTTCTATTTACCAAGGCGTCCCGGTTTATTTACGAAAACTTGGCCACAAGTGGCCAGAATAAAGGCATTTCAATGGGGCTGTCTTTTACTTTCTTCCTTTTTCTCATTCTCCTTAAGAAGCGTCTCTGGTGCATGCTTCGTTTCTAAAGGTCTGATGAGACTATGGATGCTACAGTGAATGCTGAAGCCTGAAAGAAATATTTCTCTCTCCCTCTCTTTGAGTCAGAAAATTCTGAACACAAGAGGATCCATTCAAGGCATGATGGAGTGCCTCACAGAAACAGCAACATGTTCACCGTTGGCAAACAGAGATCTGTTTGGACAGTGAGCATAGCCATCTACTCAGCAAACATCAGCTTTCCTGTTAGTTCACAGCAGAAAGAACCAGACACTGGCGGCCCTCCTTTCAGACTCCAACACCACTTTGGGACAAGCCTTCTAAACAGAATGCTTTTGTCCAACAGTCACAATTCATTGGGTCCCCACGGCTTTCCTAGAAGCTATGTCTGTCTATTCACAACTGCATTCGGACCCCCACCCCAAATCATTTGTAAAGGTCTGGAGGAAAAAAGTAATGGGCAAAACCCTAATTTCCATTTGTAATAGACAAGACTGAATGGCTTTATACCAAACAGCAAGAACAGCAGCCGGAAAAGTATTAGGTATACGAGGAATCTAATGGGCGGTCTCGCCCCTTAAGGTGTTTGGGGAGGGGCATGGGTGTTGTTACCAGTGCAATCTGGAAGAACACCATGTACAACCTCTCAAAGGAAGTCAGAGAAAAGATGGAGCAAATCTAACAGCAAACTTCCTGTGGAGTGGATGTGATATCCCTCCCCACCAGGCTTCAACATGCTTATGCAGTTTAAGAATTGGTTAGATGTCCGAATTTTTAGCAAATCCTCCATGTCATCAGTAAAACGAACACAAAGACAGAAGACAAACTCGTGACCTGTCTTGCCTTCTCACAACTTTGGGCGTGAACTTGTTGTATGACCACCTGTTCCTCTACACCTGGTAACAGAATTCTGCCAGAATGGCATTTGCTTAGTATAAACATGAAAGCAAATAAAAATATGAGTATGACATAAAAACATGCGATGGGGAAGGTCGGGGGAGAGGAGGCAGTGTCCAGCAGGATATTATACAGCCCACATCTTAAACCACTAACAAATTGTTGTTACTAAGTATTTATTTGTTACCTTACCTTCCCACCAATATCACCTCTATACATGTCAGAAATGAAGGGTAAATCTCAGAACCCAGAGAACTCTCCATGTAATATATTTCAAAGAGCAAACACCCTTCCTTAAGAAAACTATTAAGGAAAACTGTTGCCAGCCCATGGCCTGGTTCTGTACAGCTTAGGAGCTAAAAAATAGCTTTCACATTTTTAAAGGTTATGAGAGAAATAAAAAAGAATATGCACCAAAGACCATATTAAGATATTTACTAGCTTGCCCTTTACAGAAAGTTTGCCACCCCTACACTAGAAGCCTCAGATATTAACTCTTGATTCTACTTAAGCCAAATCATGAACGTGAAGCCAACTCATGAATATGCTTTCAGATAATCTCTCCGAGGGGTCAAGGACCAGAGACTCAGGAGAATATGGACAAGACCTAGCTGAGGACAGATGGGGCCCTGTCAAGGTTCTACACATTCAACAACAGAGGGTTAAGCAGACAGTGCTAAGACAAACTTTCCCTTGGGGGGGTACTTAATAAATCGTTCAACTTGGAGAATTCCTCAACTTACAAAATTAGCAATAATAGCCACTTGCCCTGACAAGAAGGTGTTAGTTGAATCAAGTGAGTCAAAGAATAGAAAGAAAAAATGGAGGGTGGGAGAGATCTCTGTATTTGTGTCATGTGGGGTTCTCTGGTCTTCTTGAAGAATATGCCAAAGGAAATACCCCCAAAAAAATAAAATAAAATAAAATAAAAAATAAACAAGACAAAGCAAGGCAGAAGGCCCTATGAAATTTGATTTATTTCCTACATGCACAAATACAAGGTTAGATAGCTATTTTTTTCTGTGAATAAAAGAACTTTTTCTTTTATGAAGGGAATGCTTAAAGAGCCCTAATTTCTAATCTATAAGCTGAAGGAAGAGTCATTCGTGAGAGGGAGGAAAAAGAGTAATTAGACATTCTGGATGGTGTAACTTCAAGTTCCTACCTTAAGCTCGCTTACTTAACTTAGTGTGGGAACCCGGCAAATGCGATTTGTCAGTTCAACTGCCATTCAGTTGCCTTTTAATGAGGGTTAAGATCAAGCCTCAAATTTTCATCCACTCCAGGGTTTATTGGAGAAGCCTGCCAATTTTTTAGAAACTGATCATGAGTACATATCATTCTAACTACAACATGTATCCAAGGTATTGTATCATGCAAAAACTCATGAAGTACGATTGCCAGATAAAAGGTACATTCAGGACACAGTCAAATTTGAATCTCAGATACACATTAATTTTTCATGGAAGTATGTTCCAAATACTGCTGGGGACACGCTAACATTAACTAACTAACCAACCAAATATATTTCTATATATGTTGGACATCTGAAATTCAACTTTAACCAAGCATCCTATATTTTTACTTGCTAAATCTGGCAACCTGACCATGCATGAAGACATGAAGGGGACCCTGATATCTGTGAAATAGCTGCCATTTTGCACAACTCCATAGGCTAAAGGGTGAGAAACCAACTCTCCATACATCAGCCACGTGTACAAAGCATGCTATAGAGAAGTGCATAAAGACCCAGCAGGAGATTGCCACTGCCTTACTCAGACAGCCACAGGGAAATAAAATGCCCGTGACAGAGCTAGCCTCCAGAAGTGCAGACTTACCTTACAGGACTGCTACCACTTCCCGTGAGGTCACATTCACAAGAAAATCACTGGCAGGAGAGCTAACTAAAACGCCCCCCACTCCCACCCCCGCGGCCCACACCCCAACGACGTCCAAGTCATAGCAGTGTTACAGTCTTTTTTTTAAAAAGGGAAAAAGAAATGAAACCTCACAGACACTAAAGGGTCTGGAGAACAGCCAGAATCCGGGTGGAAAAACTCCACCCTGTGTTTTCCCTGCTGGGACTGTGGCTTTCTTGAGAGGGGCACTGGGCCAGAACCCAGCCCCGGGATGGGTTTCCAATAGAAGCGCTAACAGAACTTCACTGTAGGAGCCTTTGGAGAGGCTGGCTAGAACAGGGAGCTCCGAAAATATGGCTGGCTTGAATATCCACACAGGAATAAGATCATAAGCATAAAAATTCTGAAGCATTGTTCTAGTAAATCCACTAAGAAGTGCCGTTCAAACTCTAACTTTCTGCCCACATATGCATGTGGCAGCAATTACATAGGCAACAACTGCCACAAAGACAGCCCTTTGATTAAAAATTAAATACAGGCAAAGACACTTAGGTGCTCTTTTGGGAAAATACTCTCCTCTTCAAATGCTCCTTTCCCCAACTACAAGACCCTCTGTGCCCAGTTTTCAGGTATAGTTTCATGCTTCAAACGAAGCCAATGAGCTGAGGGCACATACGCCTTAGCATGCCTTTGTTTAAGCACCAACTCGAACGACAAAAAATTATACATGGAACTTTCTCCTTGATAAGATTAGTACAATAGTATCAAAAATAAAATATTCCTATCAGTTACCACTCTTTCATTTGGCGCGTTAAAAACATGAAAACGTCTCTTCATACACTTCTTCCTCTTCCTGTTCTCTATCCCCAAGGTAGGCATCCCAGGGTTAGTGGGGGTCAGCCTGGTCTGGGGCCTGACGGCCAGAGCGGGGTGAGGAGGATGTCCACGTGTACAGACAGCCCAGCGTGGAGTGTCTGCACAAAAGGGCAGGGCCTGGCACGGGAATCCGGGTGGAGGGAGCATCACTCATGGCGGCAGCCTGGCACTGGGTGTCAGAGCCTGAGAAAGGCAAGGAGGGTATCCATGCAAAGAGACAGTCTGGCATGTGGTATCAGAGCCCAAGGGGTGAGGCAGGGGGTGCACTCACTGCAAGGCTGGTTACACGTACAGGGAGCCAGATTGGTCACCGTCATAGAAGGGGTTTGACAAACATGGAAAGGAGAATTACAACAAACCTTTCAAAGTGTTGGATTGGAATTGGATGTATCAATGTAAAGTCATGGATTTCAACATATACAGTGAGATGTAGAAATAAATATAAACTGTGTACGTGTGTGTTCTTTTATGTGTATATGTGCATGAGTGTGTAAGTATGTACATACCGTATAAACATTCAAATACTCTTTAGCTCTGTTCACCAAGACTCCGGGAGAGGTACAAACCCCATAGTAACAGACACACATTCTACTACACAGATATTGACTTCTAAATATCACCCTCAGTATACTAAGGGAAACCAGGATTTCCTAACGAAATGGTTAATTCAGGATGAAGGCGGGAAAATTTCAAGATGAGCCGGAACATCTTTTTGTACCAGAAAGGAAATGCTCAAAGAACAATGGGAACTTGTTAAAATGATAGGTGAGGTGGCTTGAAGAGATTTTATTTAAGCATAAAAATAAATAATGTTAGCAATGGATTATAACTCACTGAATTAAAACAAAAGAGTCAGTACTAGTACAAGTAAATAAATGAATAAACTGATATTTTGATACTGATTGTTACATCACTTCAAAGTATCCCTCTACAAAATACTTATGACTCACAAAGGGAAAATGAGAGCGTCTACAATGGAGATGACTTGCAGAGACCAACTTAATCAACTGATCCACAAAGTGATCAATAGCAGTGACGGGACAAACCGAAATCATGACCACGTGATAGGATATACGCACACGACGTCACTTCTGCGACGTTTCTGCTAATGATGGAGAACGGAATATAATTATGAGGCTATAGCAACAAACCCAAAGGACATTCTACAAAATAACTGGCCTGTAACTTTCAAAAGTATCAAAGCCACAGACTTTTGAGAAAGAGACGGTATAACTGTCCCAGTGTCAAAATTAAACACACACCAACTAAAGGCTACATGTGATTTCTGAATTGAATCCTTCTGCTATAAAGGATTTTATGGGGACCACTGGTGAAACCTGAATGGGGTCTGAAGCTTAGATGGTAGGTAGGTACGTAGGTTGGTAGATAGATAGATAGATAGATAGACAGATAATCTCCTAATTTTGATGATTGTTGTTATGCAGGAGAATATTCCTATTTATAAGGAAACACAGCTAAAGTGTTCCGGGTTGATGGGCATCAGGAGACCAATTTCCTCTCCAGAGGTTTTTATACTATTTAAATAGAAATTTCTTTGTACTAGTCAAATTATTTCCCCCAAAATAAGTTGATTTTAGCCAACAAGTGTTGTAAGGTATTTTGTATTGTATTTGCAACAATTCTGTAAGTTTGAGGTTGTTTCAAAAATTTTAAAGAATTATTTTTTAAAAAGAGCCAAGCGATAGCTTTAAAGCATTTTTTAACCCAAACATTTAAAAAAAAGTCCACTCACTTACTGCCTCTGCGAGGTCCTGCTGCTTTCTTCGGACAGGGAAAAAAGTGAGCTGCTATCGCTCATGTGGTCCATTCTGGTTTTATCAGACTTTGAGGCTGCCCTTAAACTCTAGACAGACCCCCTTCTTCTGTTCAGAATGGAACCTCTCACCACACACTCCCGCAGTTCAGATCACAGAGCAAGACATGACTGAACAACACATCAACCAAATCCCACCTCCACGCCCTTCCATTTTATAGATAAGAAAACTGAGGCCCCAGAGAGACCAAGAGTTAGGGCCAAAGCCCTAGAATGCTGAACTCCAAACTCAAGGAAAAACGGGGGAAAGGACAAACTATAAAAAGCGAAAACGAAAAATAAAATTTTTAAATCTGAAAACTCTTCCCAGCATTTCAATGCTTTTATGTGGGAGGCCTTGTCAAATACTAACGACCTAAACTTTTCAGATTTGAGGAAACAACTCATAGCTCCCTAAAAATGTCCTCTATTATAATAGTTAACATTGTACATTTACAAAGACTCCCAATTAGTGCCAGAAACGCTAAGCATTTCACATAATCTCACTTAATCCTCACAACTCTTTGAGGTAGAAACTGTTATCACTCCTCTTCTACTATTGAGGAAATGAAGGATTAGAGTCATTACGTAACTCATTTAAGGTCAGAAAGTTTGAGGCAGAAGACCGGACACTGAACCCAGACAGTCTTCTGAGTTCCAAAACCTGGGCTCTTAACGGCTGCGCCCACTGCGGCGTGCCTGAACTGCTCAGCCCAGTTCTGCAGGCCAGCCCGTGATTTAACTGGTACTACTCTACAGAGACTAGTGTCAACTGGGAATGACCCCTTCTGCACCCTCCATGGGGACTAACAGTCAATAACAGGGTTTCTTAAAACGTAATCTGTTAAAAACAAGCACTTCAAAATGTATGTGGGTATTAGAAGAAAATAATATGGAGGGAAACTAAGTTACCAAAAATGATAGACAATTTACAGCACAATTTCTCAGATCCTTTAATATACTAACATGCACTGTGGAACGGTAAGAATTGGCCATGACGCCACAACACTTATCTAAGGCAACCTTTTGCCATAAAGCTAGCAAAAGCAGGTAGGCCCCTGCCTTAACCTAAGAACAAGTCTTGGTGCATTTTAAAAAGGCTACATAGGATAGCATTTGTTTTTGTTTTTTATAGAATGTTGAATCATTTCATAGCACGAGCAATTTATATCAAGTGACTACAATAATCTCACATTTTTTCCCCTCACACTCTCAATTCAAACATTCATCTATATATTGTAAATGCACTACCAAGAAACACTCAAAAGAAAACAAAAAAAAAACGAAATGCAACGTTAACGGGGAAAGGAAATACATACCACGCAATACATAAATTGGTTTAAGCTAATACTAGTAAAAATAGCTTTGTATCTTGGATCACAATTTTTTTAATAACTAGATGTCAAGATTTAATTTACAGTAACTTGAACTTTCTTTTATGTCAGTTTTTACAGACCCAGGTTTGTTTCCCTTCCTGATGAAAAATTAGTTATAACCTGGGAAACAAATTCTACAAAGGTTCTTCATGGCTCTGATTAACTACTCCCAGCAGCGCTGAGATGGCCTAAGAGCCATTGCTTCACCAAGGCAACTTGAGAACACTGCAAGTTTCTTAGCAACATGGTAGTCACAGTAACCGTGCACCATGGTATTAGAATTAGGTTACCCACAGGGGTTGAGGCCAAAAGACTAATTTAAATTCATTAAATCTATAGGTCCAACGTAATAAGAAAAGCACAAATTTTGTTAATGCTACTTGTGATTCACCTATGAAATTAAGTTCTTATGTGACTCTTCAGTGTTAAACTAGATGAACAGATATTTACAGAAACATAATTCCAAATTCTAACCCAATCCTTAGTGCTTTTAATACTTTTAGAAATTTGAAGCTAGGTGTATGATTTATACCACAATTAGATTCTTTTCAACAGAATATGTTCACCAACAAATGTAACAGTGCCATGTATAATTTTGATGACAAGATGATTTTTATACAAGCAGTAAGTCATAATTCAAACACAAAAAAAAGACTTTGGAGCTTGTACAAAAGCATTCTTAGATTCTATTTAACAAGCAAATGACAAAAAACAACAACAACCACCACCACACAAAGATTTCCAATTCATTAAAAACATCTATGAAACAAGTGATAATTTACTGTTAAAGTCAAATGTTTATATAACCATTTGTTCACATATTACAGGTTAATAAATGTCCTATATATTAAAAGAAATAAATTCAGAATTTATAGGGAATACCATCTACCAAAATTTATAGCAGACAATGTTTCTGTTGGGAAAAAAACATTTAAAATTGTAATCAAGAGTTACATGAGCTATTCAGTTTTAACGTACTTGCAACCTCAATCATCTCTACTGTACCCCAGATTACTTATAATTCATGAAAACAGAATGTTTTTCATAAATGCTTAATGCTTTCACATTAGAAACTTTTCAGTCTTATCGCACCCACTGAAAGAATATTCCAAACGAAACATAAGCCTGATTACCGAATGGTAACTATTATCTATAATAGTGACATATAATCTCATTCGTAATTGTATACTATAGATCCTGTTCATGTCTTATTTCACATGACAGGTACGATAAGACAAGAATCCTGCATTTATGTTTTTGTAGCTCTCAGAACCTCTACTGGAGCACCTGGCAAACAGCAGAACCTCACGACGGCTGCTAGTTAAACAAATGCATGAGTCAGTACCACTAACAACAGTGGAACTGTTACTCCAGTTTTATACATTTTGCTTCCTCACCCATAACTAACATATTCTTTTTTCCCATTCATCTTTCAGTCTGAGTGCTTCAAATAGTAAAGATGATGCAATTTTGGAGAAGCTTTATTGATCTTCCTTTTGTGGCGATAGGTTGGAGTTATTAGTTTCCTCACAAAGGCACATTTCTACACATCAAACACATCTTCCTTTCCAACAAACAGGGCCAGCATGAGAAAGATGAAAGACACCAGGCCCGGAAAACCTAGACAAAATCCAGGTGTCCCGAATCCTAAACAATGCCCAGCAGCGATGGAGGAGGACAGAGGTACCACCAGCCAGCAACCAAAATGCAAAGGAGCACGTGGAACAGGAGTAACACCAAGCACCAGGTTACAAATCAACAATGAACTAGGCGCTATGAACCCAAATGAAAAGCCATTCGAAATAATCGGTCTTCCAAAAATTGAGCAGTATGACACATCCCCTGCATTTGAAAAGGATTCTGTAATTACCTTGTAATATATTTAGACTAACAATCCAAATATCAATATCATGAAAAAAAAAAAACGATATTGAGAGTGAGAAAGAAATGAGGTAACAGAAAAAGGAAGAGGACAGACAGAAGAGAGACTGGGGCCTAACATTTAACACAGATAACACAAGACTACAGATTTGGAGAGAGGAGGAAAGAAGGACAGAAATGAGGAATGAACAGACAATCGTAAGCATACATTTCAGACATTCACTTATTTGCAAATCAACTGCATTCTTTTTGATAGTGAGACTTCATCACTTTCAGATAATTGTCTGAGTTTAAGTTTTGAAGACATTGTCTCCAATCTGAAATAAACTGCATTTGATATACCCAATTATGGTGGATAATAATTTATAATTCCAGAGCTTTGCAAGCAAGCCCTTGTTACTAAAGGAAGTCCACTGGAGGTTTCAGGCTCTTCGTAGGGAAAATCACCAAAATTAAGGTGAGGTCAGAAATCACCACGCCCTATCATTGGAGATCATAACAGTCAAAATAGATAAGTTACCTATAGAATTCACCCTCCCTGAATAAATACGTGAGCATACACAACCACAGAAAGGCAAATGACTGAACTGTTACTAGTACTTATTAAAACTGCCTCCTATGAATTTGATTAACATGAATTGGTTTTCCAGCGCCTGATCACCAAACGACCCTACCTCCATCATTCCACGCGAACTTAAAAGTCCATTTGCTATCCGGTGAAGCTAAGAACCAGATTGTTATGTTAGGAGAAACAGTAGGTCTGGAAAGAGAGATGTCACAGGTACCACCTGGGACCCCATTCCAAGGCCATGGCAGACATGTCACACAGGGCTGCAGAGGCCGTTCCTGGATCCTGCACAGGGCACGCCAGTCAGCCACCATGGACTGGGTGAGAGCTGGCAGGAGAGTGAAACCTCACTGTCCTTGCTGCAAAACAGCTGGGACTTGAAAGTTAGACAAGAATGTGAAACCTAGAACCACCACTTAAATAGTCTGCTTGAACTCTGAGAAACGGAGGTCTTCCAGCCTCGCCTGGGGATGATGACGACAACGATGGCAGTAATAACAGCTCTTGTGGCATTAACGGTGAGGACTGGGGGAAAGGGTAAAATGCACCCAGCATGAAATAAATGTTTACTAAATGTTACGTTCTTCTCAGACATTCCCACTGCCCCGAAAATATCCCACCATGTTGAGATCAACAATAGTGCATACAGCAAATACTGAAACAAGAGCGAGTGACTTTGTGAGTTCAATAGTGAAGACAGACCTAATTAAAAACAGAGACTACATAAACGCAGAGACACACGACACACAGAGGAAAACTCAGCGAGATGACACTGAAAGGACTCAGGCTCCAGCCATCATTAGCTATGTGACCCTCGGCAAATTACGTGGCTTCTCTGAGCCTTAGTTTCTTTGCCGGGAAAATAAAGAGTGTGGGTTATGTTCTGTGGTCTCATTTACTTCTAAAACTACATGATCTTACAAGTGAAATAAGATTATATGTAAAGGTAGTTTCAAGGTCAATGTTTTATCATTAAACAAGAGACACAATGGTTATTAAACCACAATCGAATTTTTGAATATTTAATATTTAATCATCAACTTCCCCGCCAGATGTTACACTAAATAAACTTACCCATTATGCTTTAATCTATCCATTAAAGCCTATTAGCATTCACAGGGACCAAAGTTACAAATTGACTACAGAAAGAAAGGAATTTCATGACAAATGCTCTGTGAAGCAGATGCTGCAATCAAATTCCTACCATTTCAAAGAAAAGTGAGCACTTCCACCTCACCCTCCCATATAAGTCCCATAGCTTCTGAGCCATCTGCAGCCTTTACTTAGAAGGTTACATTTGAAACTATACAATTTTCAAAGTCAGTAACAGGATACCTCATACCTGAATTCCAAGCAGTATTGGACTTGCCATCATTCCCAGCCTCAGCTTTGTGCTCCTTGCCCTTCATTCTGCTACCTCAGTCCTGCTTGGGGCCACACACCTTACAAAGCACCTTCATAAGGGGTCGTGCACTCAGAGTAGGCTGGACTCACAGGAGAAAGCTGTTCTAGTAAAGCTCCCGTGGGGCAGAGAAACGGTTTAGAGTGGCAGATCTGAAGTCCTGCTGCCGGGGCTTGCATTCCAATTCCCTCTGTTGCTAGCTCTGCGAACTTAGTCAAGCTACCTAACTTGACTGAGCTTCAATTTCCCCATCTGTACAACAGGAGTAATAAAAGTATGCTGCCAAGGCACAATAAGCAACCAGTAAATGTTAGTTGCTGGTGTTTCAAAATAATAAAAGGTCACAAACTAGTTCCCTGACATTTCCCCATTCCAAACAATATAAGAAACATGACTGTGCGGTGTGATTTTTAAACAAAGCAACTAATCACATTTATTTAAAACACTGGTTTTCTGGGACTATCATTTATTGTTAGATTTAATGAAGGTGCTGCTTCATAGCCCCAGAATGGAGGAGACTACCTCGTTGCCATGGTGAGCACCTTGTCAGAGAAAAACTGAAATGGAAAGCCATTCATTCCCAACCAAGGCTGTTGCAGAGGAGACACCGGCAGGAGGCTGGGGGGGGGGGGGGGGGGGGGCACGTGACGGCTTAGGGCTTCTAACAAACCTGCACTAAGTGGAAGATCGTTTTTATCATTTGTTGAAAAAAGGAGAGCATTTGCAGAACAATATTCTAATTGAACATTTTTTACAGTTTCGCCCTCTAAAATGGGACCATGTTTGAAAACAAATTATGTCTTACAAATAAGAATAATTGTAAATATCCCATTATTGTGACTAAAATGTACTGAGTTGAGGCAAGTTCGCTGTTTCTTGATCATTAAATAAAATTTAAAATACTTCCCGTCTTACTGATACGTTCATTCCTAGGGCCCATATTCCAGTAGTAGGGTAAACACCCTGGCAGTGATAAAACAAGAGCGAACAAAATAAAATGATGTAACTGGGTACAAAATTGTACAAAGTAGTCTAAAGTGCTGCAAGGTAGGTAAGATACCTGGGACGTAGTGAAGGAAGTTGGTGTGATAAGAGCTTCCCATTTTAAGAAGAGTGTACAGAATCTATAGCAAAGGCCAGAAGGCAAAAGGAGCAAGGGTGTGTGTTCAGTCTAGCTCACAGGCTTGACACCTTTTCAACTTAAATTCGGTATAACCACTCTAAATATGAAAAAAGCAAGAGGAAATGTTCTTTGCCTCAATAGTACCACTACTTAGTGGTGCTTACAAAACTTGGCTTAAAAATAAAAATGAGTTTTTAATGATAATTCAATGTATATTCCTACGGCTGAACTCTAATAACAATACAAGTAAAATATTCATTGAAGTTGGTTTAAGAGTCACAGAAATAACTGAAGTAACAACGTCTGCAATTTTTAATATTTCACTTATTCATAGAACCGATCAATGATTCAGGTATTCGAACAGTCAGTCCTCCAACACTTACTCAGTGCCCAAGTGACAGGTACTGCTCTGAATGCCACGCAGGTGAACAAGACACCCAACATCCCTACTCTCACGGAAGCTCACCTGTCTGGCTCAGCTGGTCAGAGTGGTCAAATGGTCAATAACTAATAAAGTAGTTCCATTACATAGTATGACTACCCAATGAATAAGCAGAAGTCATGTTTTCACCTAAAACAATTCCATTTATTTTTCAAAACAAATAGTATTTTTCATAGTAGAACTTTAAGATACTTTTTTATAATAGAACTTTAAAACCTGTAATACAGACATTTAAAAAAGAAGGAAGTTCTACACTTGTAGACAGATGAACATACACAGTTGACTCATAAGATATGGAGGAAAAAAGTCAACCCAGCGTTTCCACTTTTTGCCATACATCTAGAGAAGTAACTATACTTGAAACGCTTTTCAGAGGTAAGCCAAGTTGTGCGACAACCAAGCTTCAATAAACTGGAAAGATTAATTAAGACGGAATAAGAAGGATATGATTCACCTTAAACAATTAAGGGGACAAGATTTTACAACAGTTCCCTACTTCCAGCTACCATTAAAAAAAAAAAAAGTTAAATTATGTTGTCAAAGATAACTCTGACATTGAAACTCAGAGAAACTGGGGGCCATTTAATCCACTTTGGCTGTTGATGATGACATGCAAAGTCAGTGAGGTGTTTGTAATGAAGAAGTATTATTTACATGATAGCCTTAAAAAATACAAAAGAAGATAGGGTAGGGGGAAAAATTGAGATGATAAAATCTTCAGCCTCACCCTCTCCTCACCACCTCATCTGTGGTAAAAGATAAAAAAGAAGACAGAGGAGGTACTAAATGAGGTCGCTTAAAATTTCTATTATTCTCCTCCCATTTACTTCATTTTCTAATGCTGGCATAGAATTTGTACACTAGGACAAAAGTAGCACAGTGCCAAGGCACCAGAAACCAGGAATTTGGGGAAATGGCATGTGCATATTCGCCCTCAGTCAAGTCTATGAGCTTTGTCAGGCCTTTTCAAGTCATCAATGAGTTTGGGGTGGTTTTCTGGGCCTATTAGCTATGTCCTATTAGCTATGTCCTATTAGCTATGACCTATTAGCTATGTCCTACCTATAAATCTTTAACAGAACTAATAAAGAAAGCATTTCAGATTCTTTTAAAAGGACTTGACCACAATGCTCAAGTTCCAAATTGGAGTTTTTATAAAATATTATGGAGGTGAGGAGAAAAGCATATGTAATCCCAAATTCTACTTAGACATCAAAAAGAAACAGATGACAATGTGCGAACTCAATTATTTACTTTTTCCAGTTTCCATAAACTGGAAAACTATAGTAGACAGAGCATCATAGAGAGAAAAACTTCCTTTGTTGGAGAAGGGGAGTGGTGAAAGTTAATTCTAATAAGGCTGAGTTTATGTAAATTCTTTACTCTTCCCAAATTTTGAAAGCTTTACCTCCGCTTTCATTTCTGTCTTCCTCTTCTAACCTCTCACTGGAGATGCTTGTAACACATCCACACTCATCTTTTTTGTCAATTATATTGACTCTCCTTGTCTTTTTGAATCTTAGTCTCCAAAAGGAGTGGTAGGTAATTCCTAAGGCTAGCAATTCAATAAGACTTCGATACACACTTATTGTACTGATTTTTTGAGAAAGGGGAAAAAAAGATACACAATCTAAATTAAATTAGTGCAAAAAGTATTTCCTTGTTATTAAAAACTACAGTGAATACATCAGGCAATTTATTTTCCTTTCTGAGGAACTAAATTACCAATACAAAGTTCACAGAATCCACTGGCCTGTTTTCTGGCAACAGTAGTTAACTTCTCCTGTAACTAATAAACATATTCCAAATAAAATGATATTATAAACAGAAGGGAATTGAGTTTTGTTCATTCGTTTCTAAAATCAAAACATTCCCTTTGAAATCTCAATAAATAGATTTCTGTAGAAGAACTAACATAATCAGTAAACACTTGAAAATAGGGTAAATATATTATGTAGAAGACCTGGCTGTCTCTGGTTTTCCCAAAATCAGAAATGCCCTAGTTTATAGGACAAATAATCTTTTACATATGATGTCTTCCACAAGATTAGGTGTCTTCCGTGTCTATCTGGATTGCTTGTCTCTCTAATCAATTTCTAGGCTATCAGGCCAATCAATAAATACAAAAGGAGGAAGATACAGAGCCAAAAGGAGGCCAGGATATTTTTTAGTCTACGTGGTGGGGGAAAAAAACAGGAAATCCTTTCTCCAATCTTTTATAAATGAGAAAGTTGTATGTCATGTGAAAGACGTTATACACGTGACCTACTAGAGAAGAACCAAACCAAGTGGACGATGAAGCTGAAATCAATGGTCATGACAGTAACCACTGATAAAAACACACTCCTTCAAAATGCTTTTGTCTACTTTCCTGAAAAAAAAAAATTATAGATGATTTTTTAGTGCTTGGATACCAATTTCCAGAACAGCCCCAACATTCATCCTTAATATTTAAATTTTAAGTCTTTCTTTTTCTTTGCTTCTGAATCTAAAAAAAAAAAAAAACACTTTGTTTGTGAGAATCATCAAAAGGGATAAAAGGAAGCCGTCTGCTAATTAGCACTTCCCAGTGAAATACTTTTAAAACAGTACTTCCTGCAAAGGAAAGATGCAGAGGAAAATGCCTCACAACTGTTACCTGAAAGACTGGTACTGTAACAGTAGTAAGTGGAATGTTAGTGCTCCCAACAGTGAAACCTTAACCTCCTTCCCTATACCTTCTGGCTGATCGCATTCCCCTGTGAGGTGTACACACAATTAGCCTTTCCAGTCAAGCCATTTGTCAGTAAAATCACCATTTCCATTAAGACTTGAAACTTTATAGATGCTGGATTTGCTTTGTTTGGCTTTTCGTAAGCCTGATTTATTTTTTTCTCGCCCTTTCTTCATACTGTCCTAGGCTGTTAAACAGAACGAGTAACTAGAAAACTATTGCATATTTTTGTAAGTTTTGCCAGAAAGTATAAGCCCTACATCTCTCTTACCCAGTGTTTTCTTCATAGCTATTACCACCTGTGGTGATATCAGATGCTTATTTGCTTAATTCTTTATTATCTATTTTCTCCCTATTTTGTTTGCTCCATTTGCTGCCATCTACTCAATACACAGAACCACTCGTGACATGGCCAATGCTCATTAATACGAGGTGAATAAAAAAGTAAAAGAAAAATGCAAGAGGCAGCAGAGCAAAGATTACAAATCAGGGCTTCCAAGTCAGCTGAGACCTGGGTTCAAATCTCCACTCCCTCCCTCAATAGTTATTTGACTACTTGCATTTTCCACATTTCTATTTCAGTTGTATTTCAAATAATAGCACCTATCTCAAAAAGTAATTATGGAGATCAGAAGGTTACACACCACCTAGCCATGTACCTAGCATACAGTAAGAATGAAAGTTAGCTAGTAACATTAATGCAAATCACTATGCCAAAACTTTGGAGATGGTAGGGGAACGACAGGAAATCCCTAGTTTCAATACAATTGGTTGAAATATTGAAAAGTTATCAGACTTATCAGATTGACAGGACTTCTAGCCTTACATCTCCAAAATGGAAGGGAGGCTGAGTGAGGAAGAAATCAAGAGTGCAAGCACTAAAAACTTATCTAGAATTTTTTTTTCAGCAGAATAGACAAAAACATTTAGAGGAGTGTGTTTTGATCAGTGGTTACTATCCTAAGCATTGATCTAGCACAGATCCTCTCAGCTCCATCGTCCACTTCGTTTAGTTCTTCTCTACTAGGTCCTGTCCCGTGTACAACATCTTTCACATGACATACAATCTTTTCATTTATAAAAAAGTAGAGAAAGGATTTCCTGGTTTTTTCCCACCAGGTAGACTAAAAAATATCCTGGCCTCTTTTCTGGCCCCGTATTTTCCTCCTACCATACATCTCTTCTACAGTTTAATAATTTTATAATGTAGCTGAGTAAGTAATACTTCATAGCGTTATCAGTCAAAAACGATAGACCAGGCAGATAAACTTCTAAGACTAGCAAAACTTGGATAAGTGAAAACATAAAATGCCACTGAAGATGAAAGGAAATGTAGTATTTTCCAAAGACAAAACCTAGACTGCATTTCCTTATAAAGCAAACAAGCAGTAAGACCAGTAAGCAACTTAACTGTATTTCCAACAACAACCAAAAGTGGGTTAAAATGACAAACATTCTAACAAAGTTCTCTCTAAGAACCATCCTGGACATATAATTAAGCAAATTGCTTTAATGACACAGAGCAAAAGAGAAATAAAAATCAGAGTCTTTTAATGTATTTGCAAAGTAGGAGAAATTCTAGGTTTTAGTACATGATGATTATAAGCCTCTGGAAATAAAATCCAGAGCAAGAGGGCAATTTTCATTTCCTACTTTATCAGAAATTTAAAATTTGTGTAACAAGTTGTGTTTTTAAATAATCAAACATAAAAGCTATCAGACAGAAATTCCGACTCACTAATCAGAAAGTCTCACTTCTTAAAAAGCACAAAGCGCGAGGATGACCTGGATCCGTCCACACACATTCCTAAGAGCAACTGCCCAGGGGCTTCTTATTTCTTATATTTAGAACCTTCATGTCACAGAAAGTGAAAGCAATCTAGGATACCCATCTTTTAGCTTGCTGTATCTTGCTTTGACTTGCCAAATAGACAACACAATCAGCTTTCTGTAATTTCTCTGCAGCTAGTGTGGCAAAAGGGTGGGGTTTTGGGAGCAGAAAGTTTCGTGTAACACTCAAGAGTTCCTTTTGAACCCTTTTTTTAAACTAATAAAATATTTCATCTCTATTTCTCATTCATACCACTGAAATTCATTACATCTTGTCAGCAAATTAAACAGATTCTACTACAAGGACGCTTAAAATTTACTCCAAATATCACTACATTTTTATTTCCATTGGCATTAAAAACATGGATGATAGTCTCAAAGTAGAGAAACTTTCTCAAGATTCCGTGTTAAGAGTCCGCCGCCCTTTAAAGGTTCTTACAGCTTGTATGTGGCTGCAGCTGATGAGCACTGCTGCAAAGGCAAACCACACCCTGACACCGACCGCTCATCCTGCAACCGCCTTGGGTGTAATTGTATCCAGCACAGCTGCCAGGGCTCTGCCTGGGCTGACACACTGGATAGGGAGGGGTGGGCCACAACCCGCAAGGTTCACAAGTAACAGGAAGAGCCCAGGAAGCTCTGAGCCTAAGGAAGTGTCTCTCGGTGGCTGGCACATGTACCTACCCATCCACTGTGCTGCTCAGCCCTCTGGCCATTCGGCTCTGACTCAACCTTCGGCCTCGGCTCTCCAGCTGCTGGTGTGAGAAGACCACAGACAGGCACCAACCTGACTCATACTTCTTCCTGACTCTGTCCTTCCGGTGACCACCGCAGCTCCTTAAATTGTCCTCCACTGAGCCCAGGCTTTGCTTGTTGCTTCCGGTCCTGTTGGCAAAGGATTTCTCCCAACCTACCTTGCTGATTGCGATGGGACAAAAGGAAGTCACTGCCACAAGTGCAAAGACAACTCAATGCTGAACGCAGTCAGGTCATTGAGAAGGGAACACACACTTAAAACTACCTCTGGTGTAGAATCCCAAGACCCTTAGAAAGGCCAACAGTTCACTCTGCGTCACTCTCAGGCTCAAGTGAGGAAAAGGCAGTACTGCACAACCTTCATTTATGAAGCAGTCTGGGAAAGAACTATGCGGCTACCCAAGGAAACCCACTCAGTGGGTGTGCACCCGTCTGCTCTTCATCAGCCTACGGAGGGAGGGTGTACAGGTGGCTGTCTTTAAAGGACACAAGCCGACACCCCATTTGACCACAGAAAGTAAACTCTGAAGGCGTATCTTTTAAACAGCAAAGGTATGTGTCTGTGTAGAATGCCTATATCATTTCAAATCTTATTTCTAGGGCTTATTCTGGTGGAGATTCAAAATCACTTAGAGATTTGCTTTACCAAGAAAACCAGCGCTCTCAAGTGTGAAAGGAAAGGTCATCTTTATACATAATGGCTTCCCTTATTATATTGTTCCCCCCGACCTAAACCATAACGTCCAAATGATACCAGTTTTTCCTATTTCTGAGGAGATTGAAACAGGATCTAAAAGATCCCTCCCAATTCTAAGATACGATGAATCTATAAGCAGTACAGTTGTGTGGCTGGTTCCAGAAACGCAGGCAAATTTTCTCATCCCTCTGTCGGTTCCCATCCACAAAGGCGTCTTCTCCCCCAAAGCTGTCGCTTGCTCGGCCTGTGTGCCCACTTCTCTTAATAGCGCAACCAGATTCCCACCGCGCCTATAAACCTGCTTTGCCCTCTCCCCCCAAAGAGAGGGGGGATGCCTCATATCCCATTATTTTCAGAGAGCTGTTTGTTTTGCCTCCATTCCCACAGCAACCAACACAGGGCTTTGTATACAATAAGCATGCAAAAATTTGCTACATAAATGAATTAACTAGATGATCACGACTTATTCTGAGTTTTATTTATATACACACATACAGTGTGCCCCGCCCCGCCCCCCCGCCCTTTATGGAACTGTATGTTACACCTACAGACAACCAGCACACACTTAGAGGTGAATCATACAAGCTCTCAAACTGTAATGAGCCCAAAGGTCACTTTGGAGCTTTATTAAAATACAGATTCCAGAGCCTTACTTCCAGAGAGCCCACCTCAAAAGGTCTGCAAGAAGTTCGGGATTCTGCATTTTCACCAAACACCCAGGAGACACATATCTGAGAAACATCATCCAGCTGGATGGCCAGCAGAAGCACAGCCAGAGCCAAGAGACAACAGTGCCTGTCCATACCCACTTCTGTGGCCCCACTAAGTCCACGGAACAAGTGCGATCAAAATATGCCGTGGTGAAGAGAGAAAGAAGAGAAATGTTTCCAGGAGTCACTAAGTCAGAATGGGGCCAGTTAGGGTCACCACAAAAATCTAGTCGATTTCTGTGAAATGGAAAACCCAAAAATGGTCATTTAGATGAAGAAACTAAGGCCCTAAGGCACTAAGGAGCTGCGGTGGTCACCGGAAGGACAGAGTCAGGAAGAAGTATGAGTCAGGTTGGTGCCTGTCTGTGGTCTTTCAGCAGGAGGTGAAATTAACCATCCAAACTCTTACAGTCAAGGAGTATATGTATGTTGCTCCCAAGGAAGGTATGGCACAAAATCCAGGTATCCCAGTTCATGCCACCTCCCCTGTATACATGAAATGGATGTTTTGTTTTAATATAGATGTTTTAGTTGCCTCAAAGTAATTTCTGCAACTTACATCCTATATTTACCTTGATCACAATCATTATTTTTCTGCGACTACATGGTCTACTGGTCCTTACAAAACTACAAAATAGAAAGTAAACCAATTCAAAACCATACATTCCAAAGACAACCCAGATTTCTGGCTAAACACTAATATTTATGGCATTCTTATTTAATCACAAGACAGAAATATGAAAATCAAAAATACCAGAGCTTACCCATTGGGTGTGTGAAGGAACAGAACTGCACAGAGCGGCGTGGAAATAAAAGACCCTGGGGTTTTCAGAATATGGCACAGGCTTTTTACCCACAAACTACCTTAGGCTTCTTCCAATTTTCCTTTATCTCTGAACTTCTATAACTTGCATTATTATCCCTTTTGCCATCACTCGCTCCAGATATCTTTGGTTCCAAGACATAATAAAATGACAAGAATGTGGGATTGCAGAGACGTTCCAGTTTACTGGGTCTCCACACACCACATGTCAAGCTTTTGTTGCTTTCCTTTCCCTTCCATTTTCCCTGTTGTTCCCACAGCTGCAGCCCTGACCCCCCTGCAAAACTTTAGACAAGCCCATTTACTCTTACCAGTCTGTGCCTTACTATCTGCCAAGAAAAGGCATGGGAACATTGATTCGAAAAGTCTTATGAAAAGTTCACAGGCAGTTTTAAGGAAAAGCTGTGATCGTCTCTTCCTCCCTGGCTTTAGAAAGTCAACATATGAGCTTTGGGTGACAATGAAGCCAGCTTCTTACGAATGTCTCCTAGGCCTTAAATTCAGGTCGCAGTATATCATGCCTAATGGGTGTGCCAGGGTTTCGGTGGGTCTGGTTCCCATGCGCCAGCATCCTGACTATTTCAGGCCACTGCTGCAGAGGTGCCTTCGCCTCTGCCTGCCTCCCTTCACCCAATCCTGTCCCAAACAGTGACCAAGCACATTTGGCAATCCAGAATGGAAAGAGGCTGAGAGCTTGGGTTTCAGACTCAGAAGATCAGAGTTCAAGTTCAGCTCCTTTGTGACTAGTTCTATGATCCTAGGCAAGTTACTAGCTTTTCTGACCCTCAATTTGCCCCTGTGCAAAACACAGATAAAAATCATAGCTTCCTTAGGGCTATTGGGGAAAATGTATCATATAAATAAAGTATAGCACACTCTCGAGATACATGTCTTTCACCCCTATTTCCCAAATAGAAGGGATGTTTAGGAAGCCCTTCACTTAGTAACATCGTGGTCCGGTCTGACTAAGCTACCAGCCACACCCCCCCCTGCTAGCCAAAAGCAACGTTTCACAGTCTGCAACTTCAAAAGTCAAGCTGCAACTTCTAGTGCACGTAGCTCTAGGGTCAAGTGCAGAAGAAATGCTTGAGCAGTCTGTTCAAGTGCAGAGTCTCAGGGCCCTGTCCTCTGAGATTCTGACTCAGTAGACTAGGATTAGGCCCAGGAAACTGAGTATTTAAAAGCACTGTCAGTCATTCTGAAAAGCAACATCAGCCTCACTTTAATAAATACTGAGCTCCAGTTTCAGATGGACTCATGGTTCCTACAGCACTTTCCAACTGTAAAGCGCTCTCAACACGATCTCGCTTAAACATCATCATCCGGGGGAAGAACTCTAATGAGATGCTCCCAAATCATCTCTCATCACTGGCGCTTTCCTCATCTTCCCCATGAAACCTGCAGTTACAGCAGGACCTGAGTTTTCTAACCCAATTCGGATATTATTTTTATTTGGGTCTTATTTAAAGGCATCTAACAAAAACAGCTCTTGAATAAAAAGAATAAGTTGAGATATTCCTGGAAGGTTGGTACTCTCATAGTACCAACACTTCAAATGGAAATCTCACTGGAAACCACTATTATATTACTATGCCCCCAGAACTCTAGTGTCCACTTCTTGTAGTTTTTCAGTCTTGTTACCATACCTCTCTGCCAGCTCCCCTTCCTTAAAAGTTGCTGGTTTTAATCTCTTTTGGTCTGAGAAACCAAAAGCTTCAGGGGGACCACAAAAAAACTGAAAAACACCCAGCGCTACTGAGGGAAGAAAGGGTTCTTCTATGAATGCAACACACACGTGTTCTAGTGTTGATTTATCTGAAATGATTGGCTAATCAAAGGACTTTTTAACCAATTGCCTGGCTTGCTATTAGTTTGGGAACTAAACATAGGACTCTGTTCCGTTAACCAACATTTCAGCCAAGTAGGGCCTGAGTATCTATATTAAGCTTTCAATTGATGGGGGAAATTTTATATTCTGTGCAGACATTTAATATTCAAAAAAGGAACAAAAACAGGTTTATAAAAATTGTATAAATAGAACCATTTGGAACAGAAGAGTCTTCATTTCTATCCCTTCAGAGCAGACAAGGAGTATTAGGGCAGAATTTTTATATCTCTGCTAACTCTGCCCCCCACCCCAAGGAGAAACTATGCCCGCTCAGGAGAGCCCTAGCACTTCATCTACATTCTACAAGTTTCTCACGTATCACGGTAATTATGTGTTTATGTATCAGCTTGAGATTTATGGTGCTCTGTGTAGATTCCTCTCCTAGATTTATTTAAACCTCTTTAAAGGCAGAATCTAGGTCAAATTCATTTTATATCTTCCACACTACTCAAAATATAAAAAGACCTCAGTAAATTAGATGTTTGCTAAATGAAGAAGCAGTCAAGGTTCTTACTGCTGTACCTGCAACTCCATCCCCAAGTTGAACTTTTCTCAGATACACAGGCTTTCAATGGCCCCTTTCTACTTGCCTTTCAGCAATGGGAAGGAGAAACAAAAAAGAAAACAATGGAAGAAAAGACTATTTAAAAGTTTACCTGTAATACCTCCTCCATAGGACTGCAAAATCCTGAAGAAATCACTTAAAAGAACAGCTTGGAAGTGTGTTGGGGAATGCCCTTTCTCTACTCAGCCTCCAATCCTTCCGGGAAGGAGAAACAAAAAAGAAAACAATGGAAGAAAAGACTATTTAAAAGTTTACCTGTAATACCTCCTCCATAGGACTGCAAAATCCTGAAGAAATCACTTAAAAGAACAGCTTGGAAGTGTGTTGGGGAATGCCCTTTCTCTACTCAGCCTCCAATCCTTCCCTCAACAAAGGACTAAAGATGACAGGAAGAGAGGCAACGAGCAGCAGACGTCGTCCTCCCTGGAGTTTTTCTCTTGACAATTAACTAGTTTCTCCATCACTAATCTGAAGTAACTGAGAAACAAAAGCAATATGGTACAAGAACCTTGGACTGTCCGGTAAATCAAGAGAACACAGTAGAGAAAGCAAAGCAGCAGGGGCCTGATAAGGAAACAAAAATGAAAATGAGGAAAGCAACTGGGAACCCCTCAGAGAGAGGAAATTAGGCTATGGGACTGGATGAACAACAAATGGGGGGGCGGAGGGGCAAAGGTCTGCAAAGTCCACAGAGAATCAGCAATTTGGCCACAGCATGTATGAATAATTGGGAATTAACTGTATACGCAAAAGACTTCACCTCATTTACCACAGCAGCTAGATAAGCACCATATTAAATCCCAAAAGAGGCCGCTGCTCACCCCTAGCCTAACTGAGACCATTTGTCTTCGTTCTCTACAATTTTATAGAAATTTCCCCATGGCTTTGCAGGCACCCTCTCAATCTATGTGAGATTTCTGTTTATTTTGAAGAGGCTGATTCCATTTCTCAAAACTGAGGTTTGAATAGGACTACACCAATCCAGGTGCTCTTTATAAAAAAATCTTTCAAATCCAAAGATTCAAAACATTAACACAAAGATATAAAGATACTCGGGGACCAGCTGTTGCAATGAACAAATTGTTTATATTTTCCCTTCCGTTGGCTTACATGTACTAGAAGGAATTTTAAGCAAGATGAGACAGCCATTCAGATTTGGGAGTTTTAAATAGATGATTTTCATGATTTTCAGACTAAAAATAATTGTATGTTCGACTTCATGTTGTATAAACAGGCTTCAAGTCACAAGACTAAACTAAACTAGGTGGGGGACTCACCATGCAGTACAAAACAAAGCAGTCAGAAACCAAACTACTTCTGGAATAAGGTTCAGTATTCGGAAACTTCTGATCTTTAAGAATTTTCCCACTGGAGACCAAGAGTAGTCTTCCTCAAATATGCTCAAATGCTTTCAGTTGTAACAAGATGAATTCGCCCTTTGGACAGGGAAAATGGCAGTCATTCTGCATCCAGAGGTGTGAAAGTGGCACAGTTTTCACAGCCCGCACCAAGAGCAACCCACATTCCCCCAGTCTGAGGAGGTGTCCACATTCTCCCCAATGGGCATCTTTTACTGCACCCATGAATGGATTCTCAGTTCGCTGATGGACTGAGAGTTTTCCCTGTAAATAACACATTCCTGAGTCATGTTATGTCAACACTGAATGAGTCCCACTGGCAGCTCCTAACTATTCCATTTCAGCACTCCTGCCACAGCAATAGCCTTCCTAAGACACGGTCAGGCTTCAGACATCTTTAACGTAATTCACATAGTAGTTCAAAAATTATACATCAAGTCTTCTCCTAGAAGCAGTGCATTCAAAGAACCCATCAGAATTGTTCACCTCTGGTATATTAATAGGGAAGTCTCTGTTAAGGTGTTTGGTAGCCGTGGAGCTTTCATTTAAAATAGGTATAGTCAAGTTTAAGACTCTTGTGATAGAAGAATCTGTGATACAAGGCTTGGGACCACTACCAGGGAGATGACCAACAGAAGAAATAGATAACCTTATGAAAAGCAGAAAAGGGAATTCTACACACTCCCTTGTCATTTACCCTGAGCAAAAGTCTCATAATATTCCTCCTTCGTTTTACTGGCTTTCTAACACTATACACTAATTCCAGTTTCTTTTCCTCTGACTTAATGAAAAAGGGAAAGGAAAATTCCCTTAGGAAAACTCCTCAGGAAAAGCTAATAATTTAACTTTAAAAGTTTCCTATAAATTATTTTACCGGAATTTTCTCACAACAAATTTAAAGAACCATTTTAATGCCCACATTATATGGATGAGAGGCATTAAGATATAAGATTAAATATAGCTGGAGTAAAACTGACATCACTTAGGATAGAATAAACCCTTAGCAACCCACTCCTGGGCTTTCCTTTCATCTTCCATTGAAGAATTTTTTCAAATCAAAGACAAGAAACGAGCTCCTTATATTTAAATTGTGATAGTTTTTAAAACCATGACTTGATAGAACAAGTGAAAAACAGAAGACCTTGGTGATATAAATGCATATAAAAATAGATATTGAAACATCAAACCAATATGTCTAAACCTGTATTTATATTAAACTATTTGACATGTCAGGTTTAAAAGAATCTCGGAATTCCCCAGGCAAGTTCTTGGAAATGTGTTTTTGCTGCGTTCCCATAGAGATATACCTCTCCAATACCAGTTCTACTTCCTTTCTTCCCCAGGAAACATATTGCTTTGGAACAAAAAAAAAAAGATAAGATCTTTGAATTTTCTCTCATAATTGTATTATTAGACATTCCTTACTTACACACACACACACACACACACACACACACACGGAAATTGAGATCTAGGTTATTCTAGATATTCCTAGTTCTAATCTTAGCTATTCCTTACTTGATCACTATTTTTTTAAAAATTCAGAAATTGAGGTCTAGATAGTTTTTGGTCATGGGTTACATCCACTCAAAAATACAGAAATTCCCACAGGCAATAAAAAGAAAATGTCCATTTCCAGAGATGCTTTCAAAAACACGTTATCAAATTGTAAATCCCTTAATCTACCATTTACCTACAGACAGCACTAAAAGCTGCTAAATGATTTAGACCATTGGGTGTTTGAATCATGGTCAGACAGCATGCATATGTTTGCAGGCACACCATGTTTTCTCTTTATAAGAAGCAAAAAAGGAATGGAATGACTGGCCAGGCAACAATGGCTCTCTTAAAACGATAAATGTTAAAATGTTTCTAGTCAACCCCAACATACCTATTTTGCTACAAACATATCTACTTTCACCACATGTCCACCTCTCAAATGCTTGCTTCCATTTATATCCCTGGTAAAACCACTGTACACATCTGGTGTTTATAGGGGGAAACCACACAATTGGATTTTTTATTTTCAAAGTACTTTCATTAGTGATGTATACAGCTGTTTTCTGTTGGCGAATAATCAGAAGTGTAACACACATGCGCACTGACTCCTGACACAACTACGGATGCTGAGCTGCTTGTGCTCAGCTGTAAGGAGCTGGAATGCTGCATGTCAGGGGAGATGCCCCTGTAATTCACCCCCCAACTTTCTCCTTCCCCCAAAAAAGGTTAATACAGCTGTTTTTTGACATTCCTCTGAGGAATGTCAAAAGAATGTAATTCCTCCCTCCAAACCTCCCCTAAGCCCATCTCCGCCAGTATCGTGTTCCCTGTTCATACTACGTGATGAAGAGCTTTAAAAAGATATCCCATCCTTTAATAAAAAGAATACAGAAAGAAAATGCTGGGCATTCAAGTTTCCAGTAGTCATACGTGCCGTATCTACAACAAGGAAAAAGCAAAAATCAAACAGAATTTTCTACTGAATAAGAAGTGTGAGCAGCAGATCAGACTCACATACAATGGCAGTTAATTTCAGAGAAGATGAATATGTGCTTTTGAACCGTGTGTTTGTAAAGTACATCCTGGGCCTGTCTTAATATAATCACACGAAATGTTTATGTACTTGTCTGGTGTGTCACTTTGTTTCTAAATAAAGGAGCAACTTCATTTTGAAAGAATGGACACAGGAGCTTCGGCTTTGCATTTCTGCGGACTTCCCCTCTCAGCTCAGCTTACCACCTTTGCGGGGCCACACAGACCCGGCACAGAAGGCCTTTGTGTACCAGGGATCTTCATACAGCCACTGGCAGAGGCCTCCAAGGAGTCCCTTTCTCTTTCCAACTAAACACAAAGGTTTTATCTTACAGTAAACAGAGAAGACTTTTAACATTAGTGCAACACTAAAGCAGTGATGCTATAAAAGGGGCTCAGAGATTTGCATAATGAAATTCTATTGTCTTGGTTTGAACTCAAAACTATTTAAAAAAAGAAAAAAAGGTCAATAACCGGAAGGGCATGTTTCATTGCCTGAAAGTTACATTTACAAAATGTGTTTCATCTGAGCTCTTCTCATTTAGCTGGGAAGCTTGGAGAAGACCATGTAAAAGGCATAGAAACTCCACACAGCCCTGTTTCTGTGTAACAGTCCCACTTGTGGCTTGCCTCCTTCATGTCCTCCACCAAGCCCGCCTGGCGCCTGGAGCAAGCAGAAGTAGAACAAATCATTATGTCCCTCTTTTCTCTCTCCCCATTAGTTCTGGGAGTCACACCGCAATGGAGGTGGGGGCGGGGGGCACGGGCAGGCGGGTAAGAAACAATTAATTTGTAAGCCCTGCATCATAACCTTGCTCACCTCGCTCACCTCCAGCGTCACCACCACGAAGGTGAAGTTCTGGTATCTGCCCTCTACTCTGTGGCACTCGTGGTATGTCCACGGGGGGCGGGGGGAGGAGTTGGGTGGAGACACTGACGGGATGGGATGACAAATACAGGATTTGTCCACAATCCTGAATAGTCTACACTTAACTCAAGAGTGACAGAGAAGGTACTGACAGCTCCTTGGAAGGGAAATGCTGCAGGAATCTACAGAATTAGGAAATAATTGTCCCCTCTAGATTTGCATTTCTATTTAGGGTTAGTAGGGGAGAGAAGAACTTGGCTAATGTTTTTAAATACATAAATTAAATACAACGATAATGAAATTTAAACAAAAAAACTGAGATTTGAGTGCTAAGAATTCTACTTGGAGGGTAAATGGCAAACCTTGACAGGAAGCCAGTTCTCTAAAACAGCAGGGGCAGGACAGAAACTGACTGCAGCGGCTTAAACTGAGGTACTGAAGTCAGAGTGGTTCTGAGGTTCCCTCAATTTTTTCAAATCCCATTTTTTAAAGTTTAAGCAATGAATTTCCTTCTTCGTGGTAAGCACACAATGTGAAGATGCTCCGTGAGAATTTTCATCAGGTGCTATTTAAATGGGAACAGTAACAGTAAGCTTTCAGAATAGGGCACAAGGTTACAGTAGAAGTGAATGGACCGAGTGATGTGTTTGGCACATGCTGCTGCTTTCCTCATTCAGTGCTGTTCTCATTCCTAATGAGAACAAGTTAAATTCATCAACGCACTCTTTTCAAAAAGCAGGTGTCCTGAAGTCAGTCCCTGTAGCAGGATTTTTCTGGTTGCATGGCCCTATCCATGAAATGGTGTTTAATTATCTGATAACTGGCTAAGTAGCCAGGAAATGTGTGACTGACTCATCTCCACTGTTCTCCAATGTTGTTTTCCAACAAAAATCACCCAATCCCTGCAGTAAACAAAATTTTCCTGTTTAAGAAACACTCCTTTAGGAAGCATACAACCTCTGCATCTATTTTAATATTTAGTAACTATTTTGTTAGTGCGCACGGGTGGTAGCTCCACCCCCATCCCACCCCACCTCCCGCCCCCAAACGCACCAGCGGGCTTGGTTCTACTGCAGGCCTCGCTCTTGGTAACAAACATTCAGCAGAAAGCTGCACAACAGTCCAGTGCCCTGCTGTCAACCCCTCAGTCTCTCCTCTCAAGGGCTGCTGTGCGCCCCCGGGTTCCGTGTTCTGCAAGTGTTCAGGGCACCCTTGGAACGAAAATGGCCATGAGTGCTGACATAGGCTGGCTGGTGAAGAACCTCAAACGTCAGGGATGCACTCTCAGGTGTCCCTCAAAAAACCATGACTGTCTGGCATCAGCAGAACTTGTACACTGAGGGAGGAGGGGGGCAAACCTTGAGCAACCAGCTGAGATGCTCAACTGCAAGGCCCATGTAGAAGTATCCACATGGGGGCCTCCATTATGAAATGAAGAATTATTAGTTACAACACACACACCACACCCCCCACTACTAGACGGTGATTAAAAATGAGTGAAGGCACTCGAAAGGCAACCTGACTTTCTGAGCTCTGAAAAGTTATGAAATATTCTAGAACTGCTTATATGCAATAATATGTACACACAAAAAAACTGGATAATTATTATAAAAGGCTTTTAGTTCAGAACACGACATTATTCTAATCATTGTTTGTTAAAGCTGCCTCTATCTAAAATTAAAATTTGTAAAAATAACCTGTAATACTAGTAAACACATCAGTGCAGTTTTACCACATACATTATCTGACTTGGTGCTATGCTGGCTTCTAGGCTAAGCCTTGCCTCTGGTAGCTCAACTTTCTTCCTCACTGTTGTCTCCCTATCTTCTAGCTATTTTTTTCCCTCTCTATAAAGATAACTGACTATATATTAAAAAGATAACCAAACAAATAGCACAAAAGATGGCAGTACCAATCTCCTCGTTTCTAGGCATTCCACTGAGTGCATGGTTGTAAATATTTAACACAAATAGTTATCCAAGAAGAAAAAGGGGATGGTATGCCCTGGATTCTAGTGTTTGCCAACTTCCTTGATATAAAGATTCCCGCAGTAGCCAGTATCAACTCACATGACGTCACTGAACGTGGACTTGGAATGACATGTACAGCAACACAGCATTCCCACCGTGTGGATACAACAGATCTAAAAACAAACCTCAAGAGCATAGATAATAGCAACAGGTAGTAAAATAACCAGGAAGTGAGGAGTTTTAAGGCTTTTACTATCTTTATTATTAAATATCATTTAAATTGCAAGCTTGTATATTTTAATGTTTAATAATGGCTATGTTTATTAACCAACTCAGAAAATGTCTGAAAATTTGACTATCAGCTCTTGCAAGATGGGACAAGCCATGTCCAGCACTCCACTCCCATGGTTCTACTCATTTCCACTGCAACATACTAGGCAAAGGTGCAGTAGAACGGTAGGGAAATAGCACACCTTCCCGCGTTCCCACAACTTCAAGATTGCAGGAATCAAAGAGTAAAAGAAAAGCGCTAACCTGATAGAGTCCTTTTATAAGATTAGCAGGAGAGTGGGAGGGACAGGCTACTGCATGGAACTACTGGGCTCAAAAGCAAATCATCACCATATCCTAATATGGTAACATGTAGACTAATGGCCAGTTATCAGGTATACTTTTTTCTTGTTATTTTCACTGAATGTAACAATTTCAAAACATAACAATTTGAAAAAATATATCACTTATAAACTGAGGTTAAATAGTGCATTACATAAGATTTAAAATTAAACAAACACACTATGAGCATCCAATGAATACAGTCATTATTATAGCATGCCCTGTGCAGAGAAAAGACCGATTCAAAAACCTGTCCATGTTGAGAAATTTCAGATAAGCATGCCATTGGAATATGACCACTTTTTCAGAGCGGTGTTAGGTCAAAATGATCTCTTAGGAAACTTGAAAAAACTACAGTGAAAAGAGCTCACAAGCTGCAGAATGAGTGAAAACTACACGCAATCTCTGTTGCTTCCATGAACTAGCCATGTGATCTCAAGCAAAAGTAAAGCCAATTAGTATTTATCCATCATGTGCCAGGCACTAGCCTACATAATAAAAACAAAATGGTGAACAAGACACACAACTGCAGACTTCACAGAGTGTATATTCCAGGGTGTAAATAATGTAACATTTGAGAACCTTAGTTTCCTGATCTATAAAATGAGCTAATCACTAATCCAACCTTGTATGGCTGTTAGGATAATTAAATGAAACAACGCAAATGGCACAAAGGACACTCTTCTTTCAGTCACTATCTAAACGGGCTCCTTTTGAAGAAAAGTAAATTTTGTCCGTTTTTAAGAAAACTTTATTTTTCAATTTTCACCAACATTTTCGATATATTTTTTTTTAATTATCTTCTCTGGGAAAGATCTTAAGAGGAATAGAGATTAATGGACCTCCAATTCTATACTGTTTGAATGAGTACATAAAGAAATGACTAGTGGGACTACCAAGATTTCTTGCAGGTTCTGATTCTTTAGCCATTACCTTAGACAGTCATAATTACTTTTAAAAGAAAAATGAACATAGGAGACCTATGGATGTAGATTCCAGAGTGTCTGGAACAGCAGACCATCACAAGAGCACATGCATTCTTCAAGTGAATTACTTCCGACTGTAATCGTAAGAACTATTTCAATGGGAAGAGATCAAACAACTCAACATACCTTACATGCTCTCAAACAACTGAAGAAGGGCTAATATTAATTCACTCGCTCATTCATTCATTCATCCATACATTCATACATTTCATGAAGTCATTCAACAAAAATTTAGAGGACCTACTCCGTGATAGGTATTAGTTGAAGCATCAGAAATACAGCAGTGATCAAAACAGTCCAAAACATACTGGGAAAAGACAAAGATCCACAAGCTCAGCTATAACATTACAATCCTCCTAATTCAGAATGAATAACTTTGAAATACTGAGCTTTCCCCCCCCCCCAGCCAATGCAGACACACACTCTGATCTAGATTAATAAGTGTAGGATGAAAAATCTGAAATAAACTCCATATAGGTACTTTCTCTGAAATGCACATATTTGAGTCCCTTGATTTGCACAATTTAATCTCTGGTTTCAACTTTAACAGTCTGACAGGTGCCTAGTATCCCTTGCGCCCAGCAAGAAGATGTAGTATATCCTCCTTTGTTGAAATGAATTAAATATAGTTTCCTAAAGTGGTGATATGTTACTATAAATCAGAGCACTTTGGGCCATTCATGTATAAAACAAGACTGAGAAGACTTCTGTCAGGCACCCACCGTCTTAAATTCTCAGTCACTCACCTAGGAAACTGAAATACCCTCCAAAGAATAAAAACAAGCACTTCTTAAAAGAAGAGAATGAAACGATCTCTCCTGATAACCAAGTTATTTTCTGGCACATATAAATGTTGGAATAGTCCTAGATTTCTTAACCTAATGTGATTCATGAAGGTTATAGCAAAATTCAAGACAGTGAACACCCATGTCATATAAGTAAACTATTTCTGGCAATTTCTCTTTTGTACCTACCACCACCACTTATAGACACTGTTCTTCTATAATATGGACATCCTTATGAGACAATTATAAAATGAGATTTTACTTGTAGGAAACGATAAAAATGTATATGACTTAAGAATTGCAATTTAGTGTACTATAAAACAAAGACTCATTTCCATTCTTCATGGTACACAGTATGAAAATTCAATCTAAAGTAAATTTACAAGACACCGCAATTGTGTACACAAAGAAAGAAATTCTAATTTGGTCTAAAACATATTCAACTATAAAAACAAAACAAAAAAATGTAAAACAATTCAAAAGTTCTATTTAGATTTCCAGTACTGATGAGAGCCTGCTTGCTTCACTTTTCCTTGAAACCACCCCTCCGCCCTCCAAAATGCACTGAAACACAGAATTCACTTTTGGGTAAGCTTTTCTTATACCTGAAAGGGTCCAAATATTCCTGGGATATTTTGAAAAATATATAATACCCGAGTAAGACATGCAAATAATTTATGCTACTAACTAAAAAACACAATAAAATCACTTGATGTGATGAGACAGAAAATATTTTCCCCCAAATTAACCATCTTAAATTCATCTATATTCAAGAATTGAAAGTAAAGGCAGTAATTCGTTAACTTTTCTCTCCTAAAGCACTATATAAGCACCCAACAGGCTGATGTATCAACTGTAATTCTTTTTGAAGTTAAAAAAAAAAATCTAAAAACCAAAACCTCAAATAAAGTGTACTGTAATAATACTTTCCTCTTATAGGAGTCATATACTGATTATCTGTAAATTCATTTTTTTATTTCATACAAAAAAAATTCTGCTTTCAGCCTATTTCATCACTTTTGAAGGGACAGCCTCACTTTTCCTCATTAAACTTTGCAAGATTTGCTTTTAGATTACTGTTAAACTTTCAAAATACTAGTTTAACAATAACTTTCTTCCTCTGGCACAAAACAATAGTCAAAAAGAACAAATGCCCCATCTTTTACTTCTTTCCACATATATACACACACACATGTTCACACATTGACACATACACATGAGCACACTTGTTCACATACACATAAACAAGTATTACTCCCAAACATCTAGAATCTTTTAAACGAAATGCTGTGAATTCCTCTGAAGTCTAAGTACTTGATTCATGATAAACAAATGACAACTTATATAATTGGGGTTAGAATCAATATTGGCAAACCACAGACTTAAATCTTTCTAGTTGCCTGCATGTTAGATAACCGAAATAAGCAATTCCATACAATTTTTTATTTTATTACACAAAAGTTGATATGGCAAGAGAAAAATCATTGGATAGGAAAAATCTGACAGCATTCATCTAAGTGATCTATTTCAGTTATAAGAAATACACCATCTCAATGATTTTTCAATATCACAGATAAGATTTTCAGGTAACCCAACACCCATTTTTCTTCGAGGAAATAAAAAATATAACTACACATGGGTGAAATTTTAGAAGTAATAAGACATTGAGAGAAATGCAAATTAAAATCATAACGAGATACCATTACAGAAGCACCCACCAAATTGACAAAATATTTAAAGGCTGAAAATATTAAAGGTTGGTATGGTTGTGGGAGCATTTGAAAAGGAGTTTGGCATTATCTAGTAAAGCTGTAATTCTACTTCTTGGTAAATATTCCAGAGGAACTCCTGCAGACCTAGACACATAGACAAGAATGTTCGCAGCACCAACGGCTCATAATTTCCAAAAAACACTAGGAACCAATCAATGTTCATCAAGAGAGGAATGTAGAAATAAGGAACTGGAATACAAAACAATATGGTAACAAAAATATGAATGAACAGCTACACATAGTGTCTTTGAAACTCAGACTAGTGTTTAGCAAAACTCAGGAAAGAATGCATATAGTATGGTTTCATTTATATAAAGTTTAAAAACAGGCAAACTAAACTACAGTTATCTGTGTGTGAGAGCCCGCTTATATGTATACAGTATGTGCACGCACGCTTATATGTATACAGTAAAAAACTACATAGAAAACCAAGAAAAATGAATACCACAAAAGGTTAGTGGTTGCATCTTCATTACTGTTACCTGGAACTATAAATTTCTATTATACGATATACATGGGTTATATAGGTGTTCATAATTTTTCTTTAACTATATATTTTATGCATTCTAATGTATGTTTGATATAGTGCAAGAGTAAATCAAAAAGATCAAATGTGTGCTTCTAAAAAGAATTATTTTTTATAGTATACTGTGGCTTACTCAATGTTGTAATTTGGAATTCAAGGTCAGAAAAAAGGAAGCATGTTGGTTCCAGCACAGAGTTTCATTATAGTTCATAGCTATACCATAGCTAACCACATCCTACTTCCTTTAATATATAATACCAATCCCCTGAAGGAACAAATGCTAACAATGCAAAGGAAAAAAACCATAGAATTGCATTCTAGTCCCATAAAACAGTTAATAGCAAGCATTGATAAACATGTAAGAAATTGGAAAAGCTCAGACACTGTAAGTGGGAATGTAAAATGGTGTGACCACTTTAGAAAACACTCTGGAAGTTCCTTAAAAAGTTAAATATAGAGTTACCATATGATCCACCAATTCCATTCGTAGGTATATACAGTGTTTCCCCAAAAATAAGACCTAGCTGGATAATCAGCTCTAATGCGTCTTTTGGAGCAAAAATTAAGATAAGACCTGGTATTATATTATATTATACCCAGTCTTATTGTAAAGTAAGACCAGGTGTTATATTAATTTTTGCTCCAAAAGACATATTAGAGCTGATTGTCCAGCTAAGTCTTATTTTTGGGGAAACACAGTACTCAAGAGGAATAAAAACATGTCTACACAAAAACTTGTACATAGATGCTTCTAGCAACATTAATAATTGATAATAAGTGGAAACAACTCAAATGTCCACCAGTTGATGAATGAATGAAATGTATATCTATACAATAGAATGTTATCTTGCAATTTAAAAAAATGAAGTACTGATATTGCTACAAAATAAATGAATCTTAAAAATTATGGTACGTGAAAAAAGCCAATCACCAAAGACCACATGTAAATGATTTCATTTTTATGAAATGTCCAGAATAAGCAGCTCTAGAGTTGGAAAGCAGATTAGTGGTTGCCTGGGGATGGGAGTGTGGGGGTATAGGGCTAACTATTAAGGGTACAGGATTTTTTTCAAGTGATGAAAATGTTCCAAAACTGACTGCAGTGACAGATACACAACTGTGAATATACTAAACCACTGAACTATACACTTTAAATAGGTGAATTGTAAGGTTTGTGAATTATACCTCAACAAAACTGTTATTATAATGAATTACATTACAGATGATCCCTGCCATAAATAACATACAGCAGTCCTCAGAAACTGTGAGGCTTCAGTAAACATATGCTTGTGCCAAATGAACTTTTACATTCAGCCCTAAGTTTGGGAGAAATCTTAACTAGTCATAAATCTAAATGCTACACAAATGGTTTTGTTTCAGATTCAGTAATCAATAGGTTTCGATTTTATCCATCAGAGGTTGGGCAGGACTCCAGGTAACCTGCAGAATGCACTATCTCATATGGATGCAGAGCGTCTCTTCTATAAGTAACCAATAACCTCTTTTCTGAAGTGATTTTCCAGGACTCTCCACAGGAGGAAAATTTGAAACTCACTAAATTTGTTAACCAGAAGGCTTCCTTGTACTTTTTTGACTTCGTATGTAGAGATTTTTTTCCAAACCACATTGGAAAATAACAGGATTGGAAAAGCGATCAGTTACTTCACATTCCACCCCACCAATGTCCAACAGCCTGCCCAAATGTAGACGTGAAAGTAAAACACTGCCAATGTCATTTGATGCCACTTCTAATGAGAGTTCTATGTAACAGTTAAAAATAAACACACCTGAAAATTTACAGAAATGTTGCACCAAGAATAATCATTGACAAAAATAAGAATGAGACTTATTTTAAGAGCTTTCTAAAAGTAAAAGTCAAAAAGCTCTCCTGCTCTCTCTTTAGTAACCTTATTTTCTTTGCATCATTCTTTTCACTTCTCAATATACAGTATACATATTTATAAGTTGCCAACGATTCCTTCAACAGTAAGTTGGGGTTAAAAACAAAATCCCAGTAGGGATTCCTTCTATTGTTCTGGATTTATAATAGAACCAATACAAATATTTATTTAGTAAGTTTACTATTATCGGCTTCCTCATTTAAAAAACCTAATGAAAGGCCAAAAGCCAACATCACAAAAGTTTAATTTTCATTTTTATAGACAATGAGCATAATTTAAAATATACAGTTAAATAGATTTTTCTATTAATCTTCCCCACTATTGGATCATGCTTCCCTAGCCCAGCAAACTGACATTTCTGATTTATAGTTGTCCTTTTTCACTTCTTTGTTCCATGACAACTCTAAAAGGAGCGGACTGCTATTATTTAGAAGATAGTCTTCAAAGTTTTTAATTGTTAGCATCACTTCCATAAGATTTAATATGACTTCCTAGAATTGGAGTCTAAACCCTAAAAGATACTAACATAAACCACAGGAAAGACCAGACTAGATACTGGCTGGTGACAGGGAAGAAAAACAAAGCCACAAAGTCATAGAGAAGGAACCTGAGGAAATGCAAAGTCAAGCCCTGGGGGGTGCCCGCCCCCCAAGAGGCAGCACCTCCCCAGGTGGTGGAAAGCCAAATCCACAACAGGCCAGGCCCAGGGAGCACAGCCAAACTTTAGTCTAAGTCCAGGCAAAGGTCTGTAAACAGAGGGCCCCATTCAAGGAAGTTGGATGGAGGCATAGTGTGTAGTATGTAGTAGTGACACACAAAGCTGTGTACAGATCAATGGAACAGAAACAGAGGACTCAGAACTAGACACACGTAAGTATACCCCTAGGATTTTTAACAAAGGTACAAAAGGAATGCAATGGGAAAAGAGTAATGGAAGAGAAGGGGAGCTTAGTGACAAGACCAAACGCTGACAAGGATGAGGAGACTGCATCACTCACACACTGCTGGCAAGAATGCAAAACGGTGCAGCCTCTCTGGAAGAATCTGACAATTTCTTATTAGGTTGGTGCAAAAGTAACAGCAGGTTTAAAAGGTTAAACACAATTGCAAAAACCGCAATTACTTTTGCACCAACCTAATATAAAACTAAATATGCAATTGTAATACAATGTAGCACTGTACTCTTGGGCATTTATCCCAGAGAAATGAAAAGGCATGTTCACACAAAAACCTGTACACATATGGTCATAGCAGTTTGGGCTGTAATTGCCAAAAACTAGAACCAAATGCCCTTCAACAGGTGAACTGTGCTTCATCTGTATCATGGAATACTACTCAACAATCAAAAGGAACTACTGGTAAATACAACTTGGATGGATCTCACATTATGTTCAGAGAAAAAAGCCAATCTCAAAAAAGTACACACTGTAAGATTTCATTTATATGATCTTCTTTAAATAACAAAATCATAGAGATGGAAAACAATTTAGTGGTTGCTAAGGGTTAGGAATGGATGGTGGGAAAATAGGACAGTGTCTTTAATGAGATAATACAAGGGAGTCTTTAGGTGATACAACAGTTCTTAATTATGATAGTGACTACACAAATCTAGGCACACACACACACTCACACACAGTACATGTAAAGCTGGTGAAATCTGAATCAGCTCTGTGGATTGTACCAATGGTAATTCCTGGTTTTGCATTTTACTGTAGTTATGCAAGATGGTACCATTAAGCAAAACTGAGTCAAAGATACATGGGAATCTCCCTGTACATTTTATTTCCAACTTCCTATGAATTTATAATTATTTTTCGTAAAAAATTTAAATATCAGCAGCTTGGAATCATCTTGAATTCAAATTCTGGTTTTGCGACTCACTACTGTTATTTGGTCCTTCTGAACTTGTGTTTCTTTGTGTTTAAAATAAGGACAATAGTAGTAGCTGGCAGTTTAATGAGAATTAAAAAAAGAAGAAGAAGAAAAGCAGTATGTCATCTAAGATAAATGGGACCAGATGGCAAAGGAGTTTTCAAGAATGGTGCCATACATGGCACTGCTTGTGTAGCTTAAGTTACACACGCTACCTACAACTTTTTACATACAATCCATTTGTAAATGTGACTTTTCTTATTCATAGACAAAATTAGGTTTGCATTTAAATGCGTTTTTAGAATAGCCATGTCATCATGTAGATTAGAATATTGAAGACAAATAAACTTTCTATAGTCCATAATCTGATGAAATACGCCTCAAAAGGTTAAGCAAACATTCTACGAGGGAAAGTTATTTGACTTGGAATTTGATATGGTTCATTTCCACAGCAAGATCAAACAGATTAATTAGCTGCTTCTTCATCAAATAAATTACGGTTGCAAAAATCATCAACAGCCACTTTTCACTATAGATACCTTCCACAGAAAGGCTTTCCAGGTTCGATCAGCAAACACTACAAAGAAGTATTCAAGATCTTGGCTGACAGTGTGACACCCGCGGGCGTCCCCATGCCCTCTAACAGTATATCGGAAATTCCTCGCTGGCAGCAACCCCACCCTCCCACCCCACCCCCAAGACCAGCACACTATAAGCCTCCCAGCCTCTTGGCAATGATTCTAACCCTGAACACTTCCTCTCGGCTTCCTCCAACACCAGGATGAACTGCCACTTGGCAGGTGCCACTCGGACTGGGTGGTTATGGTGGCAAGGACAGCAACTCTTAATCAGACTGGGTCACACTGCGTTCGGGGAGGAGGAGGAGAAAAGACAAGACACCAAAAAGTGATGGCCTAATTTATTTAAAACAATTGCATTCGTTTTTAAATTGGTGACAGCAGAACATATGAAATTAATAAAGACTCTTTTTTAATGAAGCAAACAGACTTGGGAGTGCAGCTTCACAAGGGCTCTGAAGTTCCATTTAAACAAAGAGAGCCCTGAAAATTTGTAATGCAGAAATTCTCTCATCACCATCACACATAAGAATGACCCCTCCCACTGCCCGGGCTTGCTACTCACAGTTGTATTTGAAGAAGAGATTTAACAACAATTTTTTGGAAAAAAGAGTCTTTGGTTATTTTTGTTTTCCAGTATGAGTTGTGGGGGGAGAAGCATATAATTACACATACAGCACGTCTGCCACTGAAACAGGACTAAGATCAAGCTATTTCTCTCCTAGTTCTTCACAAAGCGTAAACCCAGCCTACAACAAAAGCAACAAAACACCATAAATGATGTGATAACTTTCTAATTCCACCCATGCACGGCCTATGAAAAATCAAAGCTTCATTAAAGGAAATCAGATGACTACTGAAAATGTAAGTTGACTTATATTTAATATCCCTTCCTACCCAATCCATTCGTATCTTGCTTGCTTTTCCTGAGAACTCATCTGCTGTGAAAAGAGACTTCTGTTTACTAAGCTGAGGTGGGTAATTTGGGGAGCAACAGAAAAAAAGTGGCTTACAGGAAGGGGACTCGCTGGAAAATATGGCCAATGTCAGTGATTTCCCAAATCTCTAAGTCCAAGTCCACCTACAAGCCAGACGTGAGGGCTATACAGGAAAGCCAACACTGAACCAGCGATGAAATCCATATAACTAGACATGTATCGGCCTTAGTTTTGTTCCATAATCTAGGGTAAACATTTGAAAGGAAGAGCCACCAGTACTTTTTAAGCCTGATTACATTTTTTAAGTTTGATTTAAATTACAGAAATTGGATATGGACAATTACCAAGGGAACTTAGTCAAAGATGAGCCTCAGATCCCCAGCCAAAGCGACAGCGAGAATGTGATGCCACACATTCTGGGGAAACCTTTTCCGTTTTCAGTTTTCATGGTCCTCTTAAGCTCCCTTGAGTCCCTCTCACTGAGGATTCTTCTTTGGAGATGGCCAAGCAGTTTTATCTTCGAACTTCTTTACTGTTGCAGCATCCCTACATGACTGCTGGATGGCTTTTGGTATACGGTGTAACCATTATTCCCGGTGCGTCGTTTATTTATATAATTCCCCTGAATTTGTTTGGAGGCAGAGAGACCAGGGGGAGGCTTTTACAACAGCTGAGAAATTATGAAGGCTCAAAAGCTGGAGGCAGATGGAAGAACTTTTATTCTAAAGCACTTTGAAAGGCATTACAATATTAACTAACAAATTGACCTACCTGAGAGGCAGAATTTCCTCCCTTATAAAATGAGAAGGTGGACCAGATCAGTGGTTTTTCAACATTCCTACGCCAGGGATGCAAGGTGGCCAGGGGGAAGCTTTCAGGGCCATTTGCAGGAGAAAGGTGATGGGGATGCCTCGGGTCTCAAGCAGTCCCCATGCATCTGCTCTGTACAGAAGACTTCCGTGTAAGATCAGCTGAAGAAAAGGTTCTACAATCACTTTTCAAAATAGATGAAGCCACTGAAGTCCCTTCTCACTTTAAAATGCCGTAATAGCTTGACGTTTGGGGCCCTGGGGCCCTATTAGAAGGTAACCAGGAACTGAACTTGGACCTTTTCAAAGAAGCCAATTCAAAGTACCAAGCAGCGGTAGAAATGTAAGCCAATATTGAGCTTCAAATGAGATGCTGACACCACTGATGGGAAAACCATACAACAGGACTGGCTCCTAAACAGTTTCTCAAAAGTTCAGTGTCCAGTTCTCACCGGGCTGAGAGACCCTGTTCCATCAAGACACACACTACGGTTTTGTTTCATTTTGTTTTGTTTTGTTTTGTTGAATGTCTGCCGCAGGATAGGACTGGGTGCTCTTACTCCCACCATCCTCTGCATGAGTGTGGCCCGTGAAGGCTGCAGCCCACTCTGGCCTTCTAAAGCATCCTCTCAGATGTCTACGGCAGCTTGGTCTCACCCCAGAAGTAACGCCTGCTGATAAGAAACCCTTCCTATGGCCAAACAAATCACTGCTTGATTCTCACAGCATTCTTCACTCCTGTTTTTCTTCCTCCTCCTCCCTTCCTATAAAAAGGGTGTCTTTTAAGTATATCTAGAAGGAAACCTGAACAGCTAGGCGCTTTCCTCTCTTAATTTGTTCCTTATCCCGCTGGTGATTCATGCCCTCGCCACTCCTTCCTCAGCACACTGAGGCGGCTCTGTTCTGCTGGCTGTGGGAGGCCACGTCAGCAGGAAACAGCACTGGCTGCCAGGTCACATTCAAGACTGTCTGGAGCAAGTCAGCGTGCAGCACCCGCAGGACAGAGGCCGCTCTATGGCTTCTGCCGAGTGAAGGGAGCGCTCAGCCTAGGAAAAAAAGCCTGGCCTCTGAGCGCCACAGCAACGCGAGCTTCGGGGAGACTCTAAATGCCACAGGTTAGAGTTTCCCCGTTTCTAAATGTTCCCCAAATATTTCCAGCTAGAGTTATTGGTTTCTTCTCTCCTTTTCTTAGAGGACTTACTGTACTGCATCCAAATTCATATTTGGAAAAGGCTGCCACAAGCCAAATCAAACTTCATCGTGGCTTTCTGGCTCCTGAGTCCCACAGAGGAAATTCTGCACACCCAACCAACCAATCTCAGCAGCCCCGACACGTGGAGTCAGGACGGAAAACCTGACCTAAGGGGCTGACAGACAAATGCGGCCACCACGGGTCTTTTCTCTTCTAAACACACAGTAAAAACAGTAAACAAACAAGGCATGCCAGATACCATCAAGTATCTCACCGGATGGATTCATGTCAAGAACCACCCAGCACATAGATACACCCGATAAATGACAAATACCGTATTTTATGTAGCTGGCTCAGTAAGTTCCCACATCGATCCTGCTCATGGACACCAACAAGATTAAGGTTAACATGTTAAAATACCAGGACTCCTCTGCACCAGGATATGGAAGAATTTCTTAATTTGCTGTAAATTTAGAATGGGAAGCCTGTACAAAGAAGAAACATGATGTTTCTCAGACACCTCTTAACTTGAGGGCTTTCCCCTCCACTCTTGGAGGAAGGTCTCCTGACGTGGATAGCCCCAAAGTCCAAGCTTTCTCTCCCAACATGTCAGGTCTCCTAAAGAAAACATCCCTTCCCGTGGAAATATTAGAAGAAGCAGGAGAAAGGAGGTGACAAAGAGTGGTTCAGGACATGAGGGAAGGTGTGTTTAACGAGAGACAAGCGCAGGACAGAGACCAGCACACACACACTGCCAAGACACAGCCACGGCTGTCTGATCCTCACAGTTCTGGGAAGGCACTGAGCTGCTAGGTAGAGAGAAGGCACTAACGACCCCAAGCACACGCTTGCACACACAAACCCAAGTGCAAAAGCGACGATGTGACTTCCAAGGGGAGTCTGTGGCAATAGAGGCATTAGGAGCAAACCAGAAGGAAGAAAGGCACACAAAGCCAAGAGACCACATGAGGCTGTAGCATTAATTTTTCCATGAGAAGGAATTAGAGGCCCAAACAAAAATCAAACGTTATAGGTTCTTAGAGATTGATGTAAAAAGTATCCCTTTTTGTTTTCAACCGTTTATAAAAATCAACATCAACAGCACATCTAATCTGTAACTTCATCAAACCTGGCCTTCACACAAGGATTGAGTATCTGTAAGTGGATTTCTCACCAGCACCTCCTCATGGGAGAGAAAGAAAAGATCAGGTTTGGCTTCCTATTAATTTACTGAAAAGCAAACAAACATTCCAAGTTTAATTGGCTACCACAGGCTCTGCATAAATCCACGAATAAAAATACCCTGATGCTCTGATAAACTAAACTAAAGGTTTCAAAGCGTCTCAAAAAAAAACAAAAACAAAAAAACAGACTACCAAATCTTATATATTGCTCGTATTAGGTTGGTGCAAAAGTAATTGCAGTTTAAAAGGTTAAAAATAATTGCAAAAACCGCAATTACTTTCACACCAACCTAATATATCCCGTGCATAATTAATTATTATGCAAGGGAAGTATTTAGAGGCAGATCCAAAGGTAATATATTTCTTGGTTAACACTGTAGGTGCACGCACACACCCACACACACACATACACACACATGTGGAAGAGAATAAGTCAAGAAAACAAAATATTTTCCATATAAATGTCAGAAGCACATGATAAATTTGCTGACCTGGATTATACTGTTTTTAATAGGATAATAATGCAATAGCCAACACAAAGATGAACAGAAGAGCCTTGAAAAAATTTAAACCCAAAGTTTATATTTTACCAAAGGGGTAGACAAAACAGAGCAGACACAAGTGGCAGTACTGGCAAACACATACACTCACATCCACTACGTGTGTGTGTGTGTGCATGTGCGTGTGTGTGCCTGTGCGCGCACATACACACATATAAAAAAGAGAAGCCTTTTGGCATGAGGAGAGAGACATTTGGTGAGCAGCTAACACTAACAAAGAGCATCACAAGATTATGACATACGTAAATCCTCCGGGGTCTATTTAGAAGAAATACTGTTTACGCAAATTAGTCATATTTCTACAACTGAGAATTAGAATGAGCTATTCCAATTTTTACAGACAAAGACGCACACATGAACTTATTATGCAAACACAAATTAGGAAACATCCAAATTAATTTGTGGTTTTTTCCAGGACGAATTAAGTCTGGAAGAGAAATTAAAAACTAAACTAGTGTTTTCATTAATTCCAATTAACTTTTTTGCTCATTTTAACATTTCCTAAAAAAGGAAAGCACCGTACAGTTCATGTTCAATTGACAGTGTTCTCCCTGCTGTAGAGATACATGAAACAATGACACCTTAAAATCAATGGCACACGAGTTTTGATAAAATGCTAGCAAATTATCCTATGAAATCAATGCAAAAAAGACAATCATGTGTGCTGTTTCATAGATGAGAGACAAACAGCAAGGCAATCTTATCCAGTTCATGGATAAAAGGTGGGCAGGTAGGGATGGCCAGGGCTTACACAGACCCTTCAGCTGAGACAATACACCTAGGATGAGAAAGTACCGCTTTTTGTACTTTCAGGCTTTTTTCCTTTCACAAATCACTCGATGCCCTCAATATTGGAAGACAAAATAAAATCCACCAAATGTTTTACTGAATGCAATGTAAATTAAAAACTTAAGACAACTCTATGTTTAAAAATATACAGGTACCAATTACATCTAAATCTCTGGAATTAGGGACCCAAGAACTGTTGTTTGTTTGTGTAATTCCCAGGAGGTTCAGCTGTGCAGCCAGGGTTGACAACAAGTGGTCTAAAGCACCTGGCATACAATAGATGTACATGTACATTTAAAAATCTGGCAATTACTAAAACAAGGGGGTAAAAATACATACTAGGTAATTTTCTTTCCTTTTTTCTTACTAGTCAAGATTAATTTATGCTAATAAAATTTTTGAGAAATTAATGCAGTACCTAAAGAGTTCTAAATAACTTACCGTGTTTCCCTGAAAATAAGACTGGGTCTTATATTAATTTTTGCTCCATTAGGGCTTATTTTCAGGGGCTGTCTTATTTTTTTCATGTACAACAATCTACATTTTTTCAAATACAGTCATGTCATATTCTTTTGGAACATTGTCATAACGTACTAAATGTGTCTGTCTGGCTGAGATCTTAACTGGGGCTTATTTTCGGGGTAGATCTTATTTCCAGGGAAACATGGTAACACCTCACTTTCAAATAGAAAACCCAGATAATTAAGCTCTTGAAATCTGCCCATACTTGAACCTAGTTAAGTAAAATTCTAGTCTTTTCAAGTGAGAGGGAAAAAAGAAATTAAGGGATAAGAAGGATTTTATAAATGATCTGATCCAATCCCTTTATTCTGAGGTGGGGAGAGTAAGTTCCCGATTAATGGAACTGGACTGAATAGAGAGGAAGTCAAACCTCTATCAGGAGACTCTTCCTCCAATCAGAGCCAGAAAGTTTTGTCAGGTCTTCATTTAAAAGGGAAGAGGAAAATTAACACTATAATCAATTGATTTTTACTGTATGAGTTCAAATGCAATGACTGCTGATGTGAACCTAAGTCAATAAAAAAAAATTGCACAAAACAGAGGGTCTGCGGCAGGTATACAGTTAAGAAGATTTGTATTGACAAAGGGAAATAAGCTTGAAATAAATTTAAAGAGGCCAGATTAGCAAGGCTATTACGCACTTCCTAATGAGCCATTTCCTATGTCTTCTAAATATGTTACCCAGAGTTACTTTTCGGCATTCAGGCTCAAATTCTCAAGACTCTCATTTTCTCCTAAGTCTGTTTTGTGGTTAACTATTTGCCTTCTGACTACTCTGGGGATAGCCAAGAAACAGGTAGAATGCACCTGTTGTTCTTGAGTTCCATCTGAGAAGGAGGCTGACATTCTATTCACCTCTGAGGAATGTTAATTGCTGATACTGGTATGACAGGTGCAATGAGGAGTATGAAAATGATCAATGAACTCAACTCACAGAACAGTGACGGAGATCATCTCGAGATCATGAGAAAACTCCTCAAGAGCTGTAACTTTAATTATTAATAAATCAGTCTGGAATTTAACAATTGACCCTTGAAACAGATTTTTCAAACAGGGCACAAAGTTCTAAATTTCTACAATGGTGCCCTGTCCACTGGAGGAAAAAAAACTATGTATAATCCTGTTTTCCACGTTACTATGGAGTCATTCACTACCCTCCCCACCCTCCCCACAACTGCCTCTCACCGATCACTTCTCCTCTCTTCTGTCGGCAACGTCCCTCTGTTCCAGATCCTTGCTGGTGTCCAGTCCTATCTATTTTGAATTCTGAGTCACTTCCTACCCCTCTACATTTATGCTTTAAAACCTTCCTGTTTCTTTGGAATACTTTAAACAGTGAAGCCAATTTCTATTTGGGCCCACCTACTTTTTATTCTCCCCTTTTGGCTTTTTCTTTTATTATGTCCCAGCTTGAGAGCGGGGAACGATGTACTTGCCTATTATTTGAATACAGTGTATGATATTCTTTTCTCTGTTTAGAATATTTTTAATATTTGCATGTGTTTTCTAACTCAGTGATTGCCCAAATATGACAAATACTATTCATTAAACTTTAAAATAGCCCTAGGATATCCTTGGTGGTCATATTTTTTTCTCATTATGTGGGAACTGAGGCACAGAAAAGAAAAGGTAATTCCTGATAAAATGGCAATTGAATTAGGAGATGTAAACTGAAAGACTGTACAAATTCTTTGAAAACCGAGTCCCTGATTCAAACCTCAATTCATGAAAACTATAGCAGAGGAAGGGAAAAATATTTCAGACAAAGAAAAAATTCTATCTTTGAGCTTATAACTGCAGAATTTAAATCAATTATTCTTTCTTATTTTTCTGCATTTACATGGATTTTTTTCCTTTGCCCATTTTGTGACCACACTTAATCCTGAGAGCTTTCTCTTTTGTTTAAGGGCACTAAGTCCCCTTTTCTTACAAGTGCTCCTCACCCCAACAATCTCCTATCTCAGTTCTCAAAGCCTGCTCCCAGCACCAAGGACCTCAGTATCACCTGGGAACCATCATAGACATCAATTCTCAGGCACCACCCACCCCAGGCCTGAATCAGAAACCCCAGAGGGTGGTCCCAGCAATCTGCTTTAACAAACCCTGCCAGATCCATGCTCAAGTTATTCGCCATTGTCAGCATCTGAAACGGGATGTCATACCCTGGATTCAGGCAAGCTGTGGGGACCACCTGAGCCAAGCACCAAGATGTTTCCTAGGCAGCTACACCATTTAAGTTATTAGGCAAGACCTAGAAAAGAACAAAGAGGGAAGCAATCGTCCCAGCCTAATTATTTCATAAAGTCAAGTGGAAACAGGGCTAAAAGTAGCTTCAGCAAGATGGTGATTTTCTCATCTCACTTTTTCAACCCCATCAGCCCTGCATAGTCTTACCTGTTTTAATCAACTTGGAATTTTATTAGTTTATAATAGGAGCGATTGCGTTTACATCTAAATAAAGGAAAAGTAAATCTGTACTCTGCTGAAAGAAGTAAACTCAAATTTTTGTTTGATGACCCTTGTTTATTGCTTATGGAAATGTGTAACAAAAACTAAAGAGCAATTTTAATTAATAGGGTCAATAAAAACAACCACCACATTAAGGTTACTTAATAAGTATATGAATACGAGACAAAAGATCCCTGAGCACTTTGCAAAATGTCCTAAGGAAGACTCACCTGGGTGAACAGACACAGGTATGTACCATGTGCAGTGTGACGTCCTTGGAAAAGCACACCATGAGAGTTTCTGAAGCTATCCTAAGGCTTAGGTTAACCAGAGATTCTCGGTCTCCACTGCATGTTAGAATTACCTGTGAAGTTTTTCAAAACTAATGTCCAGGGCTTACCCCCTCTACAATCTGACATTTCCCAATAATTAGCCTGGAGAGGGACTTGCGCATTTTTTCAAAGTTCCCCAGGTAATTCTGATGTGCAAAAGATACAAACCACTGTGTTATCACAACCAGCTATATATAAACTTCTGAGATGTTAGAGATGTTCTTTACCTTCAGCACACGATGTAAGAACTACGTCATCCAAAATGCAAATGCCTGACCCACAGAATAAGAACTGTCTTGATCATTAACTAAAAATAAATTACCCAAATTAATCTCACATCTTGATTTCTAACTTATGGGATAATACTCCATGATTTTGCTATATTTTATTAAGATTTTGCAACTATTTCATGCTTACACTCGAAAACATTTTACATATAAAGATTTTATTACACTACCCACAGAGATTGCTCTTCCTCAACAGGAGAAGACAAGTTAAATTCTAGTTGTGCCAAAGTGCTCCTTTTGTCCACACTGCTTATATCCTGGTACAGAAGGCACAGAAAATTGACACTGTTGAATCTGGCATAAGATACACTGACTTGATGTTAAAAGATCCAATCCTGGATAACCAAAAAAATCCAGCCCTGTACAAGTGCTAAAGACTTGGCATTTCAAGAACAAGAAAACAGTTTAATTTCACATTTACATTAGACAAGTGTGTGTGTGTGTGTGTGTGTGTGTGTGTGTCCACTTTACTGAGAACTGCAAAACAAAACAGATAAATTCATCTAGTAGTCCTCTGACAGAGCTTAACATTTTCACTCAAAAATACCACTGTGGATAATGCTTATATTTTAATCTTTTTAAGTTTCTACTCCTATTCCCAAAGACTTTTCTTCCCATGATGTTAAGCCTCCTTTTCTTGTCAGTTGAGAATAAAAACTGTAATTTTCTTTAACTGGAAGCTTTTAAAATTAGGTGAAAATGTGGAAATTCCTATTGCCAGAAAGATACCACAAAACTGTGTTAATTCTGGCTCTACAGTGCAATATATAAAGTGTACATAAAGGAATTATGTTTAAATTATGAAATGCTTCCATTTTAACTCAGACACAAAAAAAGGTGAAAACTTGAAAAACTTCAACTTTTCTCTCCAGATTGCAAAAAGGGTGAGGGGGAAAATTTGGAGAGGGGAGTTACATCCAACCAAGCACAGATGAAATGTGGGTATATTCAAAGAACCCCACACCATAAAGTCATAAAGGAAAATCCCTGATGTGGGCAATTGTGAGGCCAGTTCTCTCCATAGAGCAGGTCCTAAAATAAAGTCTTTTTGTTCAACAACGTTTTGTTATAACTTTGATCAGATGGCACAGGAACTTAACTCTTGTTTATATCAATTATCCTATGGTAAAACTAATTTCATCATACAGCCTTTCACCGCACTTCCAAGAATCTATCGACCACATTAAGTAAGGACTCACTGTCTTTAGATAGGTCCAGAAACAAGTATTAAAACATAAGCCCCTTTTATCCAATTGTCCTCGATGTCTCAAAAATAGTGTGCCGCATACCAAGTCACGGAAAACTCTCCTCAGAGAAGCAATACCCAATTTGACAAGCAGAAAAAAAGCACTTATCTAAAAAAGAAAAAGAAAGTTTGCCTTTTTATCCTTTTTTGTTAATCCCAGTGCTTGTCCAGTTAGGACATAGTGAGCACACAATGTTTACTCACTATCATTTATGTTGTAGGACAAATATTTTCTAAAAGACCAGACAGAGTCCACCTATTTTAGGGAAATGTACAATTCCTCCAGTACCAATCGCTCACTCGCTCTCTGCAGTGTGTGTCCCACTGGTCAGCCAGTCATGACTGTCTCCCTAAACATTTCTAATTTCTGTTCCCATTTCCACATCCCACCACCACTGCCCCTCCCCACTGTTCTCTTCTTCTCCTGCCTGGCCCTCCCTGTCGCCTATCTCACCACCTCCCTTACCCTTTCAATCAACACTGTTGATGAACAAAGAGAAAAAAATTCCTCTGTCGACTCCATTTAATTCAGTAACCAGACTTACTTACAATTTAAAGTGTACTGTGCACATTCCTGGGTCTGGCAGTTTATTGAGAGTTTACTGCTACGGAAATCCTGTAATTTTTAACTGCTTAAAAACATTAATAAAATATTAATGAGTAATCAAAATTAAAATATTTACTAATAATACCAAAGATAAATGTAAAGCTGGTCTACCTTCTAGCATTAAACAGCCTTAAAAATATTTTCTAAGGTGTTCCCAGATTATTCCCTGCAAAAGAAAAAAGTTAACAAAATAATGAATGTAATAATCATCCCCTCATTCTTTTTTACAGGTAAAAGGAGCTAACCCATATGTTGGACTTTTTCAGAATTACTGTGTTTTTGGAAACACACCCATAACTGCATTACCCATCCAAAAGTAAAAAGAACCAAATTTAACTACTTAAGCATAGTGACAAACAAAAAGAGAACCTCTATGTATTAGCTAAGAATTTCTCCATCATTTTGATATGACTTTTTAGCAGTATAAAAGAAACGACTTTCTTTTATTCTCAACGCCTAGTAGGTGCTGGATAGGCACTGGGATACAAAGATCACTAAGATTGACCCCTACCTTTGAAGAAAACTTCACAGTCTTCTTCAAAGACACTTTTAACATGACGTTTTCCATTTCAAGATGTAAGTATATAAAGAAGAGTAAAAAATACAGACAGAATAAAGCAATAACTAAGAGACTACAAGCTGTGAAGTAAAATGTGGCAGATAACTGAGGTAATGTGACATTGTTAGCTCGTCTGAATTATCTGACATGCAAAGATCTGTGACATTTAAGGAACTCCAAGCAGTGGTACCTTCAGAGATATTTTAATCACTGTTTAACAAGACTGAAAGGCAAAAGGGCACAGAAGCTAAATTCCCATTGCATAATTTTTAAACATATTATTTCTGAAGCATTATAACTAAAATGTAAAGCTATCTTAAAAAAAAAAATCCTAACCAATGCCTCAAGTCCATATAGGCTTTCCCGAAATGCTTTAAAATGACAGAAAACAAAATTGAAGGGTGGTTAAATATCTAGCCATAATGGGACTGGAAGCCTAATAATGGTTCCTATTTACTGGACCCTTATAATGACTCAAACTGTTCTAAGTGCTCTCTACATACTTTGTCATTTAATCCTCATAGCAGGCCTTCAATTCCAAAACAATTGGAATTGTTATTCCAATTCTATAGATAAGGCAATTGAGGTGTAGAGAAGAAACGGATTTTATGATACACAACTAATATACGGAGAATTTCTTTTTTAAGATTTTTATTAAAATACAGCTAACATACAATATTATATTAGTGCCAGGGGTACACCATAGTTATTCAACATTTATGTACCTAAAGAAGTGATCACCGTAAGTCCAGCACCCATCTGACACCGTACCACGCTATCACAATATTATTGGCTATATTCCCCATGCTGTACATTACATCCCCATGACTTACTTGTTTTACACCTGGAAATCTGAACGTCTTATTCCCGCTCATCTTTTCCACCCTTTTTTAATTTTTCAATTACAGTTAATATTCAGTGTTATTTTATATTAGTTTCAGGTATACAACATAGGAATTAGACATTTATATAACTTAAGAAGAGACCCCCCGGATTAGTCTAGTACCCACCTAGCACTGTACACATAGTTATTACCATATCATTGACTATATTCTCTATGCTGTACTTTACACCCCCATGACTATTTCATAACTACCAATTTGTACTTCTTACTCCCTTCACCTTTTTCCCCCTGTCCCTCAAGTCCCCTTATGTGTGGCAACCAGCAGCTTATTGTCTGCATCCACAAGTCTGCTTCTGTTTTGTTCATTTATTTTGTTCTAAAATATGGAACACTTCATGAATTTGCACGTCATCTTTGCACAGGGGCCACGCTAACCTTTTCTGAATCGTTCCAATTTTAACATATGTGCTGCCGAAGAGAACACAATGCAGGGAATTTCTAAGCCAAGCAATCTCACTCCAAAACCCATAATGAACTTACCAATATTTCTCACTGCCTTTTACTACTGCCTACGAGCATGATGCATTAAATAGAGATTAACAGAAGTATGGAATTTCATGGAAATTTAATTATAAAAGGCAAGACCTAAAGAAGGGGAGGAATATCCAGAGGAACTCCTTGGTAGGCCTGTCTGAATATGGCCATTCAGGCACAGTGTGAGAGTTTGCTTATCACCCAAAAGAAAACAACTGAAGCTTCAACTACAAGAACTTACTTTAAAGGCATGGAATGGTGGACTCATTGTTTTATCCATAATGCTATATCTGAACAATATATACATTCCCATAAACCTTCATCTGAATTGTCTGAACTGTTGCCATCACCCTCAGTCCCATGAAAACAAGCATATTCTAAGCAGGCAATGAAAGGGAGGCTAGAACTTCAGCTGATTACGAAGTCATCACCCATAAGTGATCATGACATCACTTTAGAATAAAAATAATCAGCAAAACTGTGGACATTACTAGATAATAATAGTACTTAACAATGGATTATCTAACAACCTTAGTAAATAGATATTCTCACTATCCCCATTTTAAGAGAAACAACAGGCTAAAAGGTTAAGCATTAGCTGGCAAACGACCAGGGGATTCACACTACAGTCTTTACACTCTTAAAACGTAATCTTCATAACTTCTAACAAACCAAATCACCAAAACTTTACTTGGAGAAAATGGCCAAAGAAAGTATGACACTATAATACTGGGTGAAGTTTCTGTCCTAATTATGTAAATGTAACAATGGATATAAACAATCAAGATAACTGGGAAGGGCTGAAAAGGAAAGGCAGCAAGGAGCAGACATACTGGGTACTCACCCCAACCCCCGAGAGAGGGACTTCACACCTTCTGGGAAGCAACATAGTTAGGCTCTGATGTAACTCAGTCTTGTAACATGACTCAATACCTGCTGCATGATGACAGCTGCACGGAGGCTCAGGCACGGACTTTCCTCCTATCCTTTCCATAACCTGCACTGTCTGCACTGGTCTATTAGTGTTCACCAGCCCTTGTGGAGACCACCAGCTGATGAACTTCCAGTTACTCAGCAGCAAGTTGTTTGAAAAGGGGCTGATCAGGTCAGCATACAGAATGCCTGAAAAACCAACAGCTGTGCCTGTCCATGTGTGAAAGAAAAGCTAAATCATCATTGTCCAAAATAAAGCCCCCAAACATTTCACAGATCGGGTATACTCCAAAACACTAAAAATGATTTTTCATCAATATTACACACACACACGCGTGCACACACACCCATGATTTGTTCTGAAACTAACATATAAGAGTTACAAAATGAGCTGGCAAGTTGGTGGAGTATTTCAGATTATCCTAGAAACTCAAGACTCTCTCAACTTATAGCCTCACTGGAGGACTGTAAACTAACTCTCACCAAATACAGCCTTCAATCAATCAGAAAGATGGGAAGGGCACTGGGGAGAGCCTGGGGAAAGGACTTAGTATTTTCAGTTCTAAAAGGTTTTTCAAGTGAGGCCAAACTGTTCATAATAACATTTCAAATTAAGTAATCTCTCACAAACCCCCTCCAAATACAAAAGAAATGGGTTTTTAAGGCAGTTTCTTATACAGAAAAGAAGTTCTCCAATTCCTAATCTTGTAATAGGAAAAAAAATATTCCCACTAATAATACATTCTAAAAATAATGAGTCAAATAACAATCAATGACATGTTCAATGTGATGCGAGTCTGCAGAGATTCAGAAAGATTGCAGGCATTTATACTATAAGAATTTCGCTTTCAAACCATCCAAATACTTTTGATGAAAAAATTGTTTGCAAATTTAAGCCTAGGCAAGGGTTCAATAAACCCCAGAAGACAGACTTCATTTGCAACAGGTCCTCTTCCTTGGTTTTAAGACAATAAAACAGGGATTTCTCATTTATATGCTGAGTCTGCTTTAAAGGAATAGACCATATAGAAGCTTTGCTTGTGAAAACATACAAGCAAACATACTTCAGCTTGTACACCCTCGCTATGTCACCACTCGTGTTATTTCTCAATAAACAAAGCAAGAGACAAGGGGAGTTCCCGAGGACCTGTCATAAAAATTCTTAGACAGAATGACAGGTCAGTGTTTCAATGTGCCAAACAAGTCTCATAAATGCACTTAAAGTCCCAAATGGGGGGCTTGGGGCAGAGGGGCGGGGGAGAAAAGCCCATTGAGGTCCCTTTGGCAGTCTGGATGCTGAATCATACAAGGAGGGGCGGGGGGGTGGAAGACAAACGAGGAGACTCAGAGATGTGGAACTGCTCTCAATGGTGTCATTCATTCGGCCCCGGAGCAGAGCGTGGTGTTCATCAATGATATGGTTCCCACACTCACTGGGCCAGGGGGAGAATGAGACACAGAGCTGAGGAAGGCTTAAGGAGAGTAAGTAGGAGAGGGAAAAGAATTTCACATTCTAATGGCATCCAAGCGACAGCCATCTCCAAGTTTCCCTCCCGCCATACATTCTGCTGTCATTTCAAGTTCTCAACCCGCTTAACACAAGTTAGCAGAGTACCCTGTCTTCGTAAAAGATGTCTAAATTATTGTGAGCAAAAAACATTAGCAATTAAGCAATTTTAAACAGTATTCTTTATTAGAATGGTGCTTCCCAAACATTTTACTGCAATCCATGTTTTTTTTAAAGGATCAGCATGGCATTCACCTATTTTCTTTAGGCTCACAACTTTTATGTAACAGTCTTAAAACACAAATAAAAACTGCAGTATTACTACAGGGTCAACATGAAAGTTCATAAATTCTAATCATGTTTCTCTCAAGGAAACAGACTAGCTTCCACTATCAACGCATTAGAAATTTTAAGTTCTTCCAGAGATTTTAGAGATCATTTAAAGCATTTAACTAAACATCTTTAAGCTCCTAGCACAGTAATAAAATTTAAAAGAAAAATCATCACACTTGATGTAAAGCCAGAGCCCGTCAAGGGTCTGGTCTGTATGGCTGGGGCTAGGGAGAAGGATGCTATTCCCTGTCACAACTGAGATCACAGTACAATTCAAGGGCTAAGGAAAGTCTGCGCATATGACCAGACTGTTATGGGTAGTACTACCCCCACCTGCTTCCCCAGGAATGCAGAGAAAGGTCACAATGACATGGAGTGGTCCGGGAGGGCTCCTGCAGGGGACAGACCTAGAGCCTAAAAGGAAGTGTGGTATTTGTTTTGGCTAAAGGAATTTAGTGGGAGCAGAGAAATGGCCCAGATAAAAAGATGGCATGTGTGGGCAGGAAAGAAGGCTCCACTGCCAGCACCTCGGCCCAGACAAGGGTATGAAAATAATGAGCGAGACCCACAGCTGCCCGCTATGAATTCCTGACTTTAAGCAAAGGCCAGGATTCATATTGATTGCTAAGATTCTTTTTTCCCCTTACAATTAGCTCTTTATACACTTTCATCTGGCCTAGGGAAGAAAAATCTTTTGTCTAGGATGCCATAGGTATAGTGTGGCATCCAAGTGAGGAAAAAACTATGACCTTTTGTGGCTCCGTCAAGACCTATGATTCATGTTTCATGGAAAATATTGAGAAATGTTCCATTAGAAATGAATCTGCTTTCACAGCATATTGGATGTTTCCTGTGTTTTTCTTCCTTCATTATCACCAAGGACATTCCCATGAAAACAGAATCTTTTCTTTTCCCCCAGAATGACCATATTACTTATACTGATTTGCTTTGAATATCCAAGCTGCCTTTTCATGGTATCACAATGAGTCTTTCTAGTGATGCGAATGTCCTACAGACAAAAATTATTAGGCTGACAAACTCAACTACAAGCAATGGGGGTTGACCTCATATGGTGTGATTTCAAAGTTTCCAGGAAGGCCCAGCAACCAATTCCACTCCCTGCCCCTATAACACTCCCCCCCCACCCCCGGCAATCCCTAATCTGCTGGCTAGTGTTGAGTGTTGAAATAACAAAGTTATTAAACTGACAGTTTCAACCATGGCGTAAGCAATGGGTATGACTTCAACATTTCCAGGAAAACCACTATCACCAACCGCACTCCCACCAGAAAGAAATTACTTCCCCACCTGCTGGCTGGTGTTGAAAGAGCATAACTAGAGTTTCATTCTCTTAACTTTAACCTCTAGTAAAATGCAAATGTTTCTTTTAGGAGTTTCCATTACAATATACCACAATTTCAGATCCTTTTCTAGTAGGTTTTTTTTGAAGACAAGCAGGAAAAGATTGCCTCCCACTGTACCAGTCCCCTCCCAATGTACGTACCCCTCCTCTGCCAGCAGCTGGAGCTGGAAGCCCCACCTGGCTTTAACCCACCTCAACTCTGGGCCCAACCATGACTTTAGGGTGAAATAATTTAAGGAGTTCTAAATCAACAACCCCTGTGTCACACTGTCTGCTCTTCGTTCTATTAACACGGTGCCTTATTTTACTCCACTAAAGAGCCAGTCTCCACCATTCACTTTTGCTATGCAAGCCATCTCTGTCTCATCCTGGCCATCTGAGTACTCTCATCCTGGTATCCTGCCCAGAATCCTGTTAGTCCAGGAACAGGAACTCACCTGGCTCTTGTCACGTGTTCAGGGAGAATGGAGCCCTGCTATTTGAGTTCATGCTTCCATGTAAAGCCACAGAGCAGCGCAATAAAGAGCTCACGCTCTGGAGTCAGACATACCAGAGAGGAAAACTTGACTCGGCCTCGTTCCAGCTATGTGACTTCAGGTGTGTGAATTAACCTCTATGGGCCTCAGCTTCTTCATGTGTACCCATCACACCCATTAAATATGAGCAAATACATAGCATAGCATAAGAGCGGAATAAATGATTAGCAATGGCAGGGAAGTTAATCAGTGAAAGGATAACAACTTGTGTTGGAATTTGCAAATGTACTGTCTATTCCCACATTCTGTGTCGATATGCTCTACCAACCTGGAGTCAAGCATTCACTAACTCACTTTAGAACTCAAATGAAGGCTTTTGGGGCTGAGGAGTTCAGTGCCTGCCTGTTACGCATTAGCAGCAGTCAATGGCTCTGGACTCAAGGTTCCTTCCATTTCTATCCTGTGGCCCCAGTGCTTCCCAAGCCCTAGCAAACCTTGTGATTGCAGGTCCTAGTCCCTCCCATCCTGTCCTGTGTCATTCAATTAATTGGCCCAGGTACCACTATGCCCCAAACGATGATAACCATAGTATCTAGGTATTCAGAAGGGAACAAAGAATAGGAAGGCTGGGTAAGCCAAAGATAAATGGCTCCACAATTCTGCTTTAATCAAAGGCATTTTTCTAAATCACTGGAAGGGGTGTTAGTGTCACTTATCTCCAAGTATCATCATGAATAAATACAAAGCTCTCATTGTGAACAGAGCAAGATACTTGCAACATTCCCTGCAGAGCCCGCCAGTTACTGACATGGACCGAGGAAAAAAGTGGGGGAGAGGCGAACTAGAGGAACGAACACACACACACACACACACACACACACACACACACACACACTTCTCAGACACAAAAGGTAAAAGCAGGTGGCATGAAAGAGTGGATTTTTATCTATGTTGATCTATCAGCAATTTGCTTTTATAGATTCTATTACACATGCTCGGTTGTAGAGGGACACCATCTACCTGCCAATTCAGGGGGCTCCGATGTTACCAAACCCAGAGGGTCAACTGTTTTCTTACAGAACTGAAAACATCAGCTTCATTCTAATAGGCAAACTGACTTTTCATATAGCTTTTCTGGTGTGACTCATTTTTTTAAAGATGCAGAGTGGATTCTGAGTTTTATTTGTTGACAATATCCATCTATTAAAGTAGTACATGGAGACAGAAGATTCTCTATCCCATACTATTTTAAAATATTCATTTCCTCTCTTTGACCTGAAGTTTCTTCATATGATTTATCAACAAAGACTAGGTTTTAAATGGTTTAGAACACCACAGATTCATTTCAGGGACACAATGGTCAGAGAAATGCAATCACTAAAAACACTAAAGTAATCGTTAAGTCATTTCAGATTAACTGCAATTAAAACTCATTACACTTGACTCTTTGAAAATACATTCCTTTCCCCCAAAAAATTTTTTTTCCTAAATTTTTATTCATATCGGTACAAAACAAGCAGTAAACTTACAAAGTAGCATGCCCTATTATGCAGAACAATAGAAAAATCAACATTTTCCATGTAGCTCATTACGGAAAACTACAGAAAGGGGCATTTTTTCCCATTTGTTAATACACTGGTAAGCAAGTCCAGGTAGTAAAAATAAGCCCTACGGTCAGATTCCAGTCCAATCAATAATCTAGTATTGAATTCAAATACATGCCAAGTTACCATAATCCCAATCATTGCCAAAAACGGCTGTCACAAATAGTGCTCTCCAACACCACAGTGTTCACCGGCTAACACAGATCTGGGTTGATCTTCCTACACAGAATTCCATATGGATCAGAGTACCTAAGGTGCTTCTTTCCAAAGTGAACTACAGAGAAGGGGCACTGGTATTACACAAACTAGAAATTAACCAACATGCCTCAGGAGCTGTACACATATAAAGAACTACTTACTTACACCTAGAACTTATTTAAGTGACACAATTCTGGACTGTGAGCTGATGCTGTAACAGGATAAGACTTCTGAAGATCTTGAGAGGGGGGATTTTGCATACAGGATGGACATAAATTATTGGGGGTGGAAAATGGGCTGTGGTAGGCAGCTTTTTAAGATGGTCCCCCGTGATTCCTGTCTACTGGTATTCATACCTTGTATAAATCCCCTTTCTTGAGTGGGCTGGACCTAGTACACCCAATTGCCCTCTAGTTGCTGCTGAGGCATAATGTAAGCACCTTCATGGAGAGGCCACTTAGCAAGAAACTGAGGAAAGCCATCTGTCAAAAGCCTACAAAAAAACTAAGTCCCGCCAACAAACACTCAAGTGAGCCTTAAAACAGACTGCTCCCCAAACATGCCTTACAATGACAGCAGCTCTAGCCCACACCTGGATTTTAGGGTTTTGAGAGGTCCAGAGCCATAGGACACAGCTAAGCTATGCTGTAGTTATTGACCCACAGAAACTGCAAGATAATAAAAGTTGTTTTAAGCCACTAAACATGGAGATAATCTGTTACTCAGTAATAAATAACTAACAGATACTTATATAGATTTTACCTCTAAAAGCATCATTTGGATAGCATCACAATATATTTTTCAAACTTTAATTTGAAAAGGTACTCGCTGTTCTCAATTGGACTTTTTTAGGGTCTTTTAAAATCTCTGCATTTTTCAGGTTTATCAAATTCCATAATATATGAAGTCTCTGCAAGCTTTCCCAAGTTAAATTAATTCACTTAAGTCAATAGGATACTAGAGGTATTTAAATTTAACTTTGTCCCTTACATGTCAGAGTCCTATAGCCGCACTAAGGAGCCCTTATTTGACAGGGGGGGAAAAAAACACAAGATAAATTCTAGTTCTAAAAATCATATGTAGATACAGAGAAAACCCTTACTTTCTTAAAATAATAGAGGACAAACCTGTTGATTGGAAGACTTACAAGAAACTTCCTTACCTTGAATGCACTGAAGTGTTCCATCCTCCGCTCTTATTGTAAAAGTCTCACCTGGATTAACTTGAACGAGAATAACCTGCCAAAATAACACATTGATTTCAATTTAATACTAGAACATCTGGGATTTCTCTTCAACAGTATTACTACCTAAATTTATATACTAGACAGGAAGTATGTGGCACACTATCTTGTCTAAACACAAAACTTAGGATAAGTCTTAGAACTGTTTCAAATGTGAGAGGGCTAAGTACACGCATTTGAATTTAGCTAAGTGAATTCTCCTGCTTATGATGTTATATAACTAAAAAACTCAATTTTAAGATACTCTTTCTTTCACACAATTGCTTTTGTTCTTTCACTAATTTAGAAACAACAGTAAACGAAGAAAAAAGGGGTAGCCATGTAGCTCAGCTGGTTAGAGCGCAGTGCTGGTAGCACCAAGGTTGCTGGTTTGATCCCCACATGGACCACAGTGAGCTGCGCCCTCCTAAAAAAAAAAAAAGACCTGAGACCATACTTATAAAGGGAAATTTCACAGAGAAATGAGGTTCTGACCTAACACTGTTGCATACTGTCCCTAAATGTCTCTTACTGACCTGAGTTATTTATTCTACTGTGTAACAATAGAAAGCAATTTATAAGAAAAATACTTGGGGTAAAAAAAAGTACCCGTGTATAGGATCTGGAAATAATGAACAGTACAAAATAAATAAATAATATTACAAATAGGCCCCACCAAACAGTCACATTTTTCCAGCACCGCACTCTAACCAACTGAGCTAACCAGCCACCTCAAAGCAAACACTCAAACTTCTAAATCTATTACCTAAATGTCAGTGTTTTAGTCATATGAACATAAATATTTAATATTGGAAGACAACTTCCAAAAGACTGGACCATCCATGGTAATGGCAAAGTAGCTCCTTTCAAAAGCCTCAGAATTTTAATTCTAATCTAATTTAGTTCCTTTAGATTGAAAAAGGGGCACAGGGGGAGGAATCACTCATTTATATCTAAATACAAATTAAAGATGTAATCCAAGCTTAAAAACTGTAGTAAAAAAAAAAAATCAACGTGTGCAAGGTCAACACTATTAAAATAATTACTGTATATTTCTAGAAATTGGAAAGACGTCAGTGTCATTCATCTTACAGTTCTTGGAGCAAGCCTTGTTCCTCCCTGCCATGAAACCATCAACATACTGTTCCCTGTCTGTAACGCTCTTTCCGTGCTCTTTCATCTCTGCCTGCTACCCACCTTACTCTTTCCCCAACCAGCTAACACCCATTCATCCTGTCAGCTTAAGAAATTGCATGATTCTCAGAACAGGTCAGGTCCCCAACTATATGTTCTCAAAAAAATAAAATAAAATAAAATAACCCTCTACTTCTCCTTCTTAGAATTTATAATTGCAATTAATTAAGCAATTATTTTAGTGTCTGTCTTTCCTTCTTTAATCTAGGCTCTATAAGCACAAAATTTGGCAGTGCTCAAAACTGTGCCTAGCATACCACGTTCCATAACTATTTTTACTGAATGAAAGTCGTAAAACAGGTAATCATTGCAAACAATTATTTTAACTTAGAAATTAAGCTTTCTTAACATGCAATTTAAAAGTCATTTTATGTAGTATGTACGATAATATATGTTTTGTAAATATGAGACCAAAACCATTTCATCTTTAAAAACTAAACCTTTAATGTTCATGTATTTTGCTTCTTCTATAATTCACCACCGAAGACACTGCTAGAATATTAAAAAAAATTTTTTTTAAAAAAGCAGGAAATACATTAACTGGAGAAAACAGGATCATTCAGTAAAAAGCAGTTCAAGCTTCATCCCTGATGCTTCTCATTATCTTGAAACATAACAGTTATTTCAAGGCAATCTATTTTTCCTGAACAGTAACTGTGTCAATAATCTTTCAGTCTTAAGTATTCAAAATTCTCACCAATGTAAATACATTGCGCCATTTTAAGAACTCAAAAGGAAATCCCTTGATGTCTACAAAGATTAAAACATTTCAATTTCTTGAAACTGAGCTTTTAAAGTCATTCCCAACATGAAAATAGTTTTAGCTTTATTTTTACATAAACATAGAACATAACTCGACTACAATGGAATAAAACAATACTCCAATAAAGAAAATTACCCATGTCTTTTATTTAAAAGTCCGTAGACCAATTGTAACAACCATCCACTTTGTGTTTATACCTCTAGGTATAGGTCTATAATATACGCCTGTAGAATTAATTAGTTGGAAAATAAATTCATTGGACACCAAGACTATGTTCCAGATATTCTTTGACAATGCCAAATTCATATGCTCTCTTCCTCCACAGTCAAAATTCTCAGAAGAGTCCTGAATGCTGGTTCTGAATGCTGCTGGTTCACCAGTATTATGCAAAGTCCCAGGCAAGAAAAAGGATTTCTGAACTGGCCTATGTGCCAGATTCTGTCACATTATCTGCTTATCATATTGCATGAAAAGTGTCTGTAACGGTTCCTAGTGGTCTCTGACACCAGGCCACAATTCAAAGAAGGGCCCAGTGGCATCCAGCCACCAAAAGCCAATTTATGCCTTCCCCTCTCAGCTTCCGCTGAGGCCAACTCCCATCCCCCAACACTTCTTCAGGGAGAAAGATGATAGGTAAAGGGCTTTTAAGCATCCTACTAAAATACCTCTCTTCAAATGTTTAGTTCCTGTAATTTTCCCTGCTGCTGGGTTGCTATGGCAACTAGATTATGATCTACCGAGTTACCTCAGAAACCAGGCAAATCTCCTGTGTCCCAATATCAATTTTTCTTAGTAAGAGCCAAAGTCATTATTTGAGCAAACCGTATTCATCTTGGCATTGAGCTATTTTCAACGAAAGCATTTTATTTTACTGAGGCAGACTGACCACCTTGCTGTTGTCACTGTCAATAAAGGAGAGATAAAAATAAAGTTTTGACACACAGCAGCCTTGTGATCTATCCCTGACAATAGACATGAATGAGAAGGCAGCCGAAGGCCTTGCATCACGCAGTCCTGAGGAGCATGTCACACCCTGGCAGGCTCCCTGGCACTTAACCTTTTGTGTCATACAAACCAGTCAGTCTCAGTCTCTCTCTGTCTCTCTCGGTCTCTGCCCCCTTCTTCCTCCCTCCCTCCTTTCTCCAGCCACAATGCAGACATGACTGTTACAAGTTCTCTTAAATACAGAATGTGAAACATAACCTCACCATCCAAACCTCATCATTTTTTGTCCACTCACTAAGCATTTCCTGCTTTTCCAAAGTCAGCAGTAAAATAATTCGTGCATTCTGTGTCTTGTCAGAGTAAAAAAAAAAAAAGGCAAAGATTTTAACCACTGATGAGATGTTTTTTGTCCCCAGAGATGTTAAAATAGAACCATGCTAACCAATCCATAAGCGCATACTCCAGGTTCTGTTGCTTCATCAGACCTGTTGGTGCTACATGAACCAAGCAGCCCCAGATAACCAAAGGCAGTTAGTTTATAAGGCTTCATGAAAAGTGACTAATTTTTCCAAAGTCTAAATAAACAAAATAAGAAGTACAATATAGTTGAGCAAAAGGTTAAACACAGCATCCTGGGAAAGCTTTACCCAACAAGACAACTGAGAAGGTGTAACAGATCTTTCCTTAAAAGAAAATCTAAATCTGTTTTTTACTCATTAGAAGAGGATAAGGAAAACTACTTTTGCAATTTAAATGCAGGGTAGCTGATTAACCAGAAGATCAATAGTATCAAGGACTACTCCTGAAGGCAAATTCCTAATGTATGCCTCGAATAAAAAAATTACCTGCCACCTGACTAAACAATCATTGCCAGTATGTGTCTGTCACAGAAGCTTCTGATGGGAGAACAGTAATGACTGACCAAAGATGAAATGTTACATTTGTATCATTCTTAAACGTTAAATCCAATGCCCAGACATTCGAAATATACTGTGCCAGGTAGGGGAGGAGATGCCATTTCCACTAGCCACACTCGGTGAGGCCTGTCTTACTTCTAGCTATTTCATGGATAAATGAACACTTCTCACTTGGAGCCAGCATTTGATCATCCAACAGATATCTTTAAAGGGAAAAATGATACATCCTGAAAGACACAGAAGAGCTCCACGTAAGGAATGATTCTATCCAGGAATGTCTAATAATTTTTAAAAAGTGAACTTTGACTACAAGAGAGGAGCAGTTAACACCTTTTGTCTTCTCTCTCTCTCTCTCTCTCTCTCTCTCTCTCTCTCTCTTTCTCTCTCCTCAAACTCCAGAGAATTTTGGAGAGCTCCACTCAGGCCGTGGAGGACCCAAACCATCCACCAATACACACCTTTAAGACCCTGGTCTTGTATCCACAGACCACAGCTGGCCTCCAGCAAACTAAAAAGTATCATTTGTTTTCTGATCTTCTCTCTTTTCTCAAAATCAGTAAAAGGGAGAGCTGCAAATGACCAATAATTATCTTTGTGGGAATAACACACACAAAGACAATGTCCCAAGATTTAAAACGTGAGCTGGTAAAACAGAAAGGTACAGGAAGATAATGGGAAAATACTGATTGCCTCACCTGTTCACCTGTTCTACTAGAAGCCTGAATCCAAAGCTGGCAGGAAAAGAACATACAAGATACTTACCTCTAAGGATACTTACACACCGGGTAAGGCACAAGGGCGTGCATGGTATATAAAACTCTTCCTTGGTGAATACCACTAATAGGATAAATTGGTTGTTTTGTTTCTTCCTGGGCTTTAGCAATCATTCAATTTAAAGCAAGAAACAAGAACACTCCAATGCTTCAAAATTTTTAATACTCTGACTTCCTCAAAGGACGGGAGGTTCAAAAGCTGTCCCCCCTCCACAGACCATTTCGTGTCTCAAATTAATTCAGTATGATGCAGACTACTTCTCAACTGCTTTAACAGCTGTTTTTTCTACGATGATAATATAAAAAGCTATTAATTATCGAATCTGTACGGTCTGCCAGGAAGCTATTACTAATCAGATTTCACAGATGGGGAAACTGAGGTTTAGAGAGGATAAGTAACTTGAGGTAGCACTGGACTCCGGCCTTGTGTGACCAAAATGCATGCTCTTCTACCATAGAGCTCACCGCCTTTGACAGGCATGGGATTGGCAGAATCAATTCTCTATGGAGATACTTCAATAAATACCTATAAGGAGAGAACGTACTTAACTGAGTCAAAGGTTGTCCCCAAGACTGAGGACAAGTTCTCTTCTAGGAAATCTACGCTCACTCCCTGAGCCAGAGCCCCTAACCCCAACTATGCCCCCTAACCTCCACTATGGTAAAGAATCCCTTAACTAAAAAGAAAAACTTGTTTTTATGTTGGGCAGAATTTATTCTCACCAAGTTTTTGTGAAGTTCTTGAATACCTTAGAATTCTAAGATGAAGCAACGAGCTAACCACTCAATTATCACAATCACTAGATACCATTTCACATGGCCCAATAGTTGACATAAGAAAAATATGATTCCTGGGAAGATTGCATCTTAAGTTTCTATGCTTCCCAAAAGTCACCTGTCATTAACAAACAGGACAGAAATGGGTTAATAGGTAACCAAGAAAAACAAAATTAAGTGACCCAAGGATGACATTTTTATGCCCTAAAATTACACCAGCGCTTGCTGAAAATATGTACATCAAAAGAGTTCAGTAACTTCATTTCATGAAATAAGTATCCTTAGAAGAATTACTACTGTATCTCAGTCTTAAATCAGAAAGTCTTAGTAAGTGCCAAGAATGGGTCAGGCATTCCTACAGGTACTGGGAATACAGCCTTACGTAATACAAAGTCCTCCCCACCTCAAGCTGATAAATGGGATTTGCATGGGATGGAGGGTGAGGGGGAATCATTTAAACAAAAATAAAACATTTACAGATAGTGATGAGGGTTATAAATACAATGGCACCTTGTAAAAGTTGTACATTTCTACTCCCCCTAATTGTATACTGCCTTGAATAAAGAGATTCTTTTACAAAAAAAGCTGCTGTTTGCTGAGAATAAAAATATATCATTAACTTAAATGGAAAAAATGCAAAATGTAATATAGATGGCCAAAGCTAAGCTTAAAGCCTTCTTTTAAGAGAACCACAAATGCCAGAGTCTAAAGTTTCAACTACAGGACTTTCAAGATAAAAACCAAGAACATAAAAGACCAAAATTCCACGTAAGCTTAAAGTGTAGTTTTTCCCTAAGAGTAACAGCTACCATATATCCTTGTGCATTTGGAGCACCATTATGTTTTTTTCAAATCCTTTATTTTTCATTTTATGATTATTTTTTCATTTCAGAGTTGAGTACCAAAAATATACCTCTTCTTCCTTTAACTGAAAATCTGTTCACTGAGAATAAAATTTAGTTCCTGTCATCACCGATTCAGAATGATTCCTTGTCAAAAATGTCCATCAAATGAGGTAGAAGCCCTTTCTACCCCTCATTTCCATCGATGTACACGATGTCCCCAGGCTGGGTTTTGGCCACACCGATGGGCAATCAGCTCATGCCACTTTTCACCTCATCAGCCCTCCCCTGAATGTGCTTTGCACACTGAATCTTGACTGTCTCCCTCCATTTGATTGGCTGAGACAGAGCAACACGATGCACGTGGACGTGCTAATTAATTAATGTCCCACACCTCTGGAAAGCTATACACTGAACCTAAATAAACAACCCTTCTGTTGGAATCTCAAAGCCAGTGAAGAAACATATTTAACTACCTACTCCCAATATTCTATTATTTCAATGTTGGCTACCTCATTCATTGAACAATGTTCTACCCCCTAAGACACAATCAAGAAATACTGCGCCCACGAAGAATGTTCTCATCCTTATAACTGACAGAAAATCAGTTCCCAGTATTTTGCCATTAAATAGGTAATTATTCTAATTAGTATACTTTCTTAATTGCTAAAAATTAACACTACTATTGCCTGATACTTTGTACCCACCAACATAAAATCACAAATAAATACAAACATGTAATATTCTAGGGTTCTGGAAGTATTTTGCAGTAGAGGTAGAAAGATTTCCCACCCTGCCATTTCACTGTATATTATCACTTATTCCAGTCTTAACTTTGGGTTGATTTTAAATTTATTTAAGTCAATATTTAATGCAATTATTGAAACCGTGATTATTCAACAAACATTTGCTGAGTATTTTGTGCCACTTTATTAAGCACTGGTAATTCTAAGATGAGAAATATCTCATGTGTGTTGGTGCAAGTGCAGAAAATACAATTAACTGTAATAAAATATGAGTATTTGCTATTAAGTGCTATAGAGACTGAAGAAACCATACAGAAATGAGGAGAAGTTACAGATAGATGGGAGTGATAAAAGGGTAGTGGAAGACTGCAATTGGATAAGCAAAAGAACAACTACACATGCAAAGGCATGGAGGCCTGAACAGTGTAATGTGGTTAGAATTCCAATGTGGCTTTAATGGCATATGCACGTAACAGAAGCGTAAAGGGGAGACTGCAAAGGCAGCCCAGAACCATCTCAGAAAAGCCTTTGTTTGCCCCACTTAAAAGGCTGGCCTTTATCCTGTGAGCAGAATTTTCCAGGAGGAAAGCAACTGACATTCCTAATATATAACTCTGAGAGCAGTGAGAAACTCAACCTGAGATGGGAAACTCGCACATGGAGACCAGCAAAGATATAATGAAATATCCATCTGTGACATTAATTCAGAGATGATGTGGTTGAACCTTGAAGTGTGGCTCTCCAGATCGCAGGGGTTGCTGCCAACAAGTTCTGCTCCACCTCTCTGCCAACACTGAAGTTTGTTTCTCAGGTGTAGTCATGTGTATGGCTCTCCAAGCCACAGCTGCTTAATTTTTTTCCTACCTCCCGTTGCTCTAATTCTGTTATCTAACTGTGATTCTGCCATTTCCATTTCCACCACTGCTGTCACTGATAGGCGTCCACAAGGCTTCCCTCTCTTGTTCCTCCTCCTCCTCCTCCTCGACATTTCGTCCCTTATTTCTCTAAAAAGCTAACTCCAAGAGCATTCAACAGCCACCCTAGCACTCCTTTCCTCTACTTCTAGGCAACTCATCAAACAGTCACAGTGGATTATGCTGTCCACCTGCTACATTTTTGGTTGGTTTGATGACCAAAAAGAAAGGAGGACTAGTAGGATCAGTAGGATTAAGGGGAAACAAATGTATTTATGAGTCAAAGAAGAATCGTTACTTATTTTCAAGGGTCTCAAGTTGATCATATCCCCAAAACATCTACTTTCTGATTCCTACATTATTCCGTTTCAAATGAGTTAATTCACTTTTTATGTCTTGAGGTTATACTTTGCTTTTTATTGTATCATACACACAACAAAATGTTTTTAAAAATAAGAACTCAGGCAAGAAAAAAACCATACCAACTACAACTCAACCTTTAAACTAGGAAAAGGAAAACAAAAGAATCTTAAGTGCTTTTGATAGAGGACAACGAGTAGCCCCTCCCTTCCACTGAAAAACTTGTCTTTCCTATAGAAATTTTAAGTTTCCTTCTCAAGTTTCCTTCCCTCCAGTTTTTTTAGCTCCTACCCCTGCTTGAGATAATGACCCTAAAACTTGTGATTCCTACTTGTTGGGTGTAATCATTGAAGCCTAGTGTTCCCTCCTACCCGTTCTGGGCCTAACTCCTGGGCAACTCCTGAATGACTGATTGAATGGCCACAGGCTATAGAGCCAACAGATTTATTAATTAAAATCTATTTTTCCTCATTTAGGGGCCTTGAGGATACAGAGGACACCCCAGCAAGATTGCCAGTCGCAACCAAAGAAGCCAGGCAGATCTTGGGACCCCTTCCTCTCGTCTAAGATCAGATAGGGTGAGAGTTCTGTGAATCCCCCAATAGGAAGGGACAGCTCTGTGCCCCTGTCCAGCAGGAAGCAGATACAGAAGAAAAGACCTTCTGTCCCTCAACTTCCCATAGAGATTTTATGGGGATCATGTCTCTCAAGGGGAAAACAAGGCAGGCAGTTGGAGCTAGGCATCAGGGCTCTGCATTCCTGCATAGAATGCAACCACCCAAAAGACCTCCCCTCTCTGCCCCAAACTTCCCGTTTTCATTATCATTATCTACTCCTATGAGGAATAAATGGGTACAAAATACCCAAATAGATTAGACCAGTCACTCACACCAGCGCAGTTAAGGCCACAACGACCTTCATTTCACCTGGGCCTCATTATACCATCATTACAATATCATACATATGCCCAGAAGTTCATTAATATCATTGTAACAGACTGAATTCTGGGAAGGAACATGCGCAGTCTAAAAAGATGAGGTAACAGCCTCTTGTCAATCACAGGTGTCAATCAAGTGGTCCCATGCCCAGAAAGGTACAGCCCATTCTAGAGGAAAAAAAGGATAAAAACTCCAAGTCTTCGCCAGTGCGAGCCCTTTGAGTCTCTTGAGCCTTGCCTTTGCTTAGGGCCCGCTCCAAACCTTTAGAGTGTACTTTTTCCTCCTAATAATGCCACCTTGGACCCTTGAACCATTATCTCCTTCTCGGGTCCACTCCGATTCCTTTGGAGAGGACTCTGTCTTCTAATAAACTACTCTTTCACCACTTTATTTCTGTGTCTCGTTCAAGTCATTGCTCGAGATGCCAATAACCGGGACACCAATCAAAGAACCCACTCTCCAGTAACATTTTAAAGATTAAAAAAAAAAATAAGTCCATAATAGCACATATATCTTCTGCATGTTTAAGTGTCTTTTTCCTGCCATAATATATGCTGAGATAAAATGGGACGGTCAGCTCCGTTGTCTTCTAAGTAACATTATAGTATGTAAATATTGAGTCGTTAAATCACTCCCTGCTCATCTCATTTTAGTTTCAATGCATTTTTGAACTAATCATTTAAAAAACAGCTAAGACACCCAAGAGACAGTGAGAGGAGCAAATCAGACAGATCACAGTTGAGTCCCAGCTCTGCTAGGTAAGACATTGCACCTTTCTAACCCCATTTTTCCTCACCTGAAAAGGGAGACAATATCTACCTCATAGGTGTGCTTAAGAAATAGAGCAGCCAGAGTGCAGCCCTGCTACAAGGCATTACACATGATATGTGCTCAATACGTAACTTTTATTAATACTTCTTTTTCTTCAAATTGCTACCAGTGGCAACTCTCTCAGTTAATAAAAATGTGGCCTCTAATAAGAGCATGTAGAAAGAAAAAAATTTACTGAATCTGCCATGTTTCATGTTCTCAATAAAACCTAAAACCAGCCAATTCTTACCTCTGACCAGATTTTCTGTTTGGGAAACATTCTGGCTTTCCTTAAAGGCTCACGTCCCAACTCATTCACATTCCAGGGTCTGTTCAGCTTCCGTGGATCCAGGCAACAACAGTGACTTTGGAATTCATTCACGAAAATTCTGAAATCTAAGACCTTTACCTCCACAAAATGGTTTGAATTACTTGGAAACACATCTAATTAAGATTATCATAATGAAAGTCAGCAATAAAAATAAAATAACACCACAGTATGTGGAAATTTCCTATTTAACAGTGCTCGGAACTCCAGGAGAGGACCCTTTTCTGACCCATAAGCTGCCTTCTCAAAGCACATAGGAAGATTTAAACTCAGCCAGATTCTCTAAGGAGCAAACACTTAAGCAACTAGTTTGAGAGGTTATCCAACATACAATCCAAGAAAACAGAATTATACAGCTGGGTACTTAAGACCATTAAAAAGTTTAAAGAAAATGTTCAGATTTAGGATTTCAAGGGAAACAGACTGAAAACACTCTTAAAAATGTAATGCCTTAAGACTTTCCTTTCTAAAGTTTAGTACTAGTGCTTTGCAAGCAACTGTTGGAATACTCAGCACATTTATACACTCAGTCTTGGAAGAATCACACATCCCTGAGTGCATACACGTACCGACTTGTACAAATGAACAGATTATTCCAATTCTTCCCTCATTCTGCACCAAGTCCAAATTCAGGACTGACCCTAGTCTCTACAGACAACGAAGGAAAAATGTGACAAAGATTTTCCAGCCAGCCCCTCCCCTGCGCCTCACACGCCCTCAGCACACACAAGCACACAGCTGATTCTGTGCACGTCTCTAATTCGGGCCAGTTTATGCACCATGACATCAGTGCAGGATAATGAGCCAAGTTTAAACTCCATCTGGGACAAATAATGTCCAGGCACACTGTGACTTCTTTTGTTTATATACACTGACTAAATATGTCTTGGTGGTAAATGAACTAACTCTTAAGATTTATTTCTCCAGGCCTCCAAAACAATATTCTGCACCCCTGAAGCAACTCCCTGCCTCCAGTTCTCTTTTCAAGGCTATGCGTAAGTGATTTTTAACAGAACACTTGATTTTGAAACATATAATTAACATCTTGAGGAGAGTCAAAGTCCAAGAAGGCCTTCATCAATCTAAAAAGTAAAAAAAGGAGGCGGTGGGGGGGGCTAGCAAATGGGTGCGGCATCATGGCTCATGGTACAAATACTGCATGACACCATTCTGTATCCCCCGGAGAACAGGAATACACAGAGGTGAGAGATTTAAGAAATGCTCATACAGCTAAGTGGCCATTTTCTTTTGTTTTTGAAAGATAAACCTAGATTTTTTTGTTTTTGGCATTACTTAAGAGAAATAATTATAAATTCAGAATGAAAAACAAACAATTTAATAGGTTCAAGTCTTGCAACAAGTTTTTAGATTTCTTAAGAAACAAAAACTGTGCCTCTGGGGTGATGTAATTTTTGAATGGAAATGAAAGGCAGGGTTTGGGAGGAAAAGAAGACAGACAAAATGGCCCTCTCCTAGCTCCCAGGGTGAGTCTCGGGAAGAGGATTGCCTGCTACCCTTCTCTGGTCGCCACCATCTCTCAGCAGCTGCGGACCCCAGAGGGAACCGCCCCCCTGCGGCTAATTTCAAGGACAGAACCATTCCCTAAGGAAAGAAAGGGACCTGGGCCTCCAATGACTTCACTCCCAACTCCTCCTCCAATCTGAATTCCTGCCTCCAGGCCTCAGAACAGGACCACTGCTGCTTGGTCTGCAATTCTCAGAAGCTCCTGAGTCACAAAATCACTGCCCCGTTCCAGAGGTAATGAGAAGATCACACAAGATAACAAACAGGAGTACTCTTCTTTGTGAACTTCCCCATTTACTATATGCAAAACCCAGTCAGTCCCAAGTCTCTCCAGACTGCTTACTTGAACAAGACAAGAGACATGCCCAACCCAAGCAGCTCCACCCATCCTGTAAGGTAGGATTTAAGTGGATTGAAATCCCAGTGCTGTGATTTGCCAGCTGCAAATACTTAACCTTTCTTGTCTCTGGTTCTGTCGGTAAAAATGATCACCACCTTATAGGGTGTATGATTGCTGGATGAGATGATGTACATAAGTGCTTAGCACCATTTGTAGGACCTCATACGCCCTCAAATAGTTACTATTAGTTCCCTCCACCACTCAAGTAAAAGTTGAGACTAAAAGCCTCCTGGTGATCAGCAAGATTACAAAGTAACATTTAAGTTCAAGATTAATGCCAACAATTTAGTTAGATACTTGGAATTCTTTCCTTCTTTAATTAAATGTATTGGGGTGACATTGGCTAATAACATTATAAGTTTCAACAAGTGTACAATTATTTAATACCTCATGTGTACATTGCATTATGTGTTCACCACCCAAAGTCTATTCTCCCTCCATCACCATATAGTATTTAACCCCTTTAACCTCTTCTACCTCCCCCTACCCTTACCCTCTGGAAACCACCATTCTGTTGTCTGTCTGTAAGTTTGTTTTGTTTGTTCATTTGTTGCTTACTTTTTTAAATTCTTTCATTGTCAAACATCTAAGCTTTAATGTATCTTTTACCCTGTTAAGGCACTGAAATCTCTGGAAGAGTCAACCTCAATTATTAGAAAATGAACTGCTGCTACCCTCCAAAGGAGCACACACCTGGGGTGATGCCGGCCTTCAAGTCTCCTTATTGGAGGCTCTTTAAAGTTCCAAAGCAGCTTGAAGTAGTGCTGTGTAGAGAGGCAGTCAATACCAAGTGGGAAAACTCTCAATGCCTGACTATCAGGTAAACCTCTTTAAAAATGAGAAAACGGATACTCTCAGAAGTAAAATGGATGTGAACGTCCATCTATTAAAGGATAATGTCCTCTATCACCCAACTCCATCCTCAACTGATTCCCAAGGTCTTTCAAACAGGTATTATTCACAGACAGGGTTTATGAGTATATAAACCTAAGGTCTGATTTTCCACTGCAATCATTAAAAGAAAAATATGGATGCCATTCCTTTGAAATTCATATTATATTAGTATTTTACATTATACTCTTATTTTCAGTCATAACTACAGTCATCAAATAAATTATAAAGCAACAGTCATTCCACAAGGGTGCTTTTTATATGGCCTTTTTGCCAAGGTGATGAGAATTAAGATGTGTCTTAAACAGACCCATTCTGTCAATGCAACACAAAAACTTAAATGGTGAAATCAGAAAATACGAATGAGCTGCATAACTCTGGCCAATTTACCAAACAACATCACTTAACTAAAACACATGTTTTGGTGTGTTGTGGTTTCTCCCATGAACTACAATGACAACTCAACATTCTAACATAAAGGCCAAAGAATTTCTTTCTGAGACATGTTTCAGTGCTGAATTTTTCTAACTACTTAGAAAACATAAGAACATTTTAATGACCCCAACATAAAGGCCAAAGAATTTCTTTCTGTAACATGTTTCAGTGAGAAATTTTTCTAACTACTTAGAAAACATAAGAACATTTTAATGACCCCCTCCTAAAAATTGAAAGTCATGCAACATAATTGGATAATAGCACACATCTATTTCTCTCCAAACCTAAAGTGTGACTCACAAAAATTGATGGCCATTTTTTGAAAATAATAGGAATGGAACCCTAATGACAGGTTTACTGATACAAATTCTAGTCAACCTGCCCCCAAAACTAGACCTCTGGCTGTCTGCTGTCTCCACTTAATGGCCCAATTATTTGCAAAGCAAAACCCTTGTAATTTTCTAAATGTCGACTGTCCATTTTTCCCCAAATGCACATCTCCTATACTGCAAGGAGCAAGGAATGGGCCATCAGGAGTGGATCCAGGAAAGGAAGGGTCAATTATTCCGGTTAACGATCCTGCTAAACACACCTGCTACCCATAAAACACATTCCCTCTCAGCAATGATCTGATCTGATGGTCACCTGTTAAGGAAAAATCCCAGGGCTGCGAGGCAGAACCAGTGTAGGCATGAACACGAAAGTGACACATGAATTCTCTTTCTTCTGGAGGCCCAACATGGTCCAGCTTCAATTTGCTTTAACAGTAGAGCTGGCCAAAAAATTACTAAGAGGCACCGAACTCTGGCCAGTCCCAATTTAAATAAAGAAACTAATCTGGAAGTAGCTAAACCCAAATCCTAGATACAATACTGTGGCCCTTCAACAAACGGCTCCTAAGGAGGCTGTTTACTTTTTTCCAACTGCATCTAGAATTTAAGAAATTAATGTTACTAATTGTATGCAGTTTGGTCACTATTGTCATGTTTGGAGTATAATGTATATAATTCATATAGTCATATTTTTAAGTCAATCATTTGAACAAAAAGGAGAAGAGCCTGCCTACATGAAAACAATTATGGGCAAACATATAAGGTCTGACCATTAAGTTCACAAACTCGGTGCAATGATGTTGCTAACCGTTTTTTATATCAGAGGGATTATTCATTATGAATTTGTACCAAATGAACAGTCAGCCAAGTTTACTATTTGGAAGCGCTGAAAAGGGTGCGTAAAGAAGTTAGACGTCCTGAACTTCTCACCAACAATTCATGGCTCTTGCATCACCACAATGCACCAGCTCACACGGCACTGTCTGTGAGGGAGTTTTTAGCCAGTAAACAAATAACTGTATTGGAACACCCTTCCTACTCACCTGATCTGGCCCCCAGTGACTTCTTTCTTTACCCAAAGATAAAGGAAATATTGAACGGAAGACATTTTGATGAGATTCAGGACATCAAGTGTAATATGACGACAGCTCTGATGGCCATTCCAAAAAAAGAGTTCCAAAATTGCTTTGAAGGGAGGACTAGGCACTGGCATTGGTGCATAGCTTCCCAAGGGGAGTGCTTCAAAGGTGATGGTAGTGATATTCAGAAAAGAGGTATGTAGCACTTTTTTTTAGGATGAGTTCGTAAACTTAATTGTCCCATCTTGTATATCTTAATACATTCTGAGTGGACAAAATGTCCCATGTTTTTCTTCCTGTGTGTGTGTATGTATATTTTTACTACATTATGAGATACATCAATTGATGGCTGTCACATCACATTCAACATGACAAATACACATTTTAAACAACAAAAAAATAAAAATTAGAGATTAGAAATCTACCAAATTTAATTTTATTCAAAGAGAAAATTAATACAGAAATGATTTAAATAAAAATGCCTCATCCAGGTAATATCAGGAAAAGACTACTTTAAAAAAATTATATTTCAATAAGTACTTAGAAGACTCAATGCTTGGAAACTTTAAAAAAGATTATAAACATAAGTATTTGCATTTCTGCCTTTGGAACACTAATACCTTGCATCTGTGTTTAATATCCCCTAACTAGTCTATAAACAGTAAAACCAAGGCGCCTGGTTGTTTCTTCTGCCCTTCCTATGCTTTGGTTGGGTCCTCAATGTGGCACTGTTTGGGGACTCAAATATTGTTCACTGAAAAGCAGAGGCCAAAAAAAACAATACATGAGTCCTAACTTGTAAGACGTATTAACTGACACCATTCTGCAAAGCCATGTGGACCAGAGCCACACTAGTTCATTTTACAAATCATAAAGCAGAAAACTAAGAGGCGTAAAAGCATTTCATCAGTGTGGTACACAATGAGTGTGCCAGAAAAATCTTAAATATCTTTGTTATATGTAGAACACAATACGCGTGAGCGCAAGGTGCTATCTAAAGGTGAAAAAATTAACAATTTTCCAAGTTCCAAACTCAGATGACACTGGAGCCCAAAGTGGAAAACTGAGTGACAAGGACAGAGTGGGGACTGACGATGACATTCTCCACCCAAGGTGGGCAGCTGTTACTTTTCGCAGGTCAACTGTGGCAAGTGGGAAGACCAGCCCAGTGTTAGCAGATCTTCCGGGTTTTTCCGATAAAACAGAAAGATCCAGGATTTTATGTAAGTCTTCCAATTTGTAAAACTTGGCACCTAATTTATTTTTTTAACTATAAAGGTTAAAAAAAGATGCCTTATGAAATGCAATGAGTAAACAGTTCTCAAGTTCAAACGAATTTGAATTTGCTCCTTTCATGCATCCTTCATCCATTCTGAAGGACTGACAGGCGCACGGTGAACATGACACCTTCCCTGCTCTCCCAGAGTTTACGATGCACCCAGGTGAACAGTGCACTAAGCTGAAAACAACCATAATGGTAAACCACCACAGAGTTTAAAATTGCCATTATTTTGTGGTGCAACCTTGCCACGCCAGTGTTTTTCCTTAATCCTCTCCTTTTTTGAAGGCAGCTCAGTTTCTACCATTTGAAGGATACTGACTACATCTTGTATCTTATTATTATTGTCTTTGGCTAATTAAATTCTAAACTGTCTCTCAACCTAGACAGCTCAGAGCTGTCATAATTATATGTCATATGTCGTAATTATTGTGGGAGCCACATATAACACCCTCTGATAATATGGCATCAACATTTTCCTTTATGAGACTGAGATTATACATAGGCTATGCCTTTTCGGAATCGTTTGTAGTGAGCAGAATTGGCAAACCTAAGGCAGAAAGGATTGTGAAATGAGACCACAGACCTGGATAAACTCACACCCTTACTGAGAGTTAAAAGGAGGCCTCAGAAGCAGGGTTGGCTGCCAGTGCTGCTGGAAAGTGAGTCTGGTTGAGGGGTGCTCACCATTTGCACCTCTGTACCTCTGCAGACTCTGTGATTCTGAGGAACAGACATTAAGGGGCCAGGGCTGGACACCAGACTGGATGCATCAAAGGACAGACTGACTAACAAGAACACTGAATAATAGCAAAGGTTCCAGAAAAGAGGTCATAGAATGTAGTTTGTTTGGGGTGCCGCTACCCCTAGCTCTCCGCTATCCCCAAAGAGCTTTCTCAGTTCATAAAACAGAAACGGATTACATTATATGCAAAGCTTTCATAGTAGCCCCAGACCTCACTTCAAGTGAGATCTCTGTGCAGACTCAGCCTCCCCAGACACGTTCCTAGCCTGGTCTGTCCTCCTGCTCACCCATCCCCATCCATCCTCTGTGCTCCCAGCACACAGTCCCATTCCCCAACGCAGGCACCACAGATGGGAGAGGTGGGGACAGAAACCACATTTTGCTCCCCAAATAGGATGCTCATTCCTTTAGGACAAGAGCAGTTATCTTTGTGTTGCCAGGACCTATACAATACTGGCAGAGAAGACATTTAATAAATGCTTACTAAAATGAACAGATCTATTATTCAGTCACCCCTTAGTTCAGTCATAAATCCTACCCTCTCGTTCTTCCTTTCTACCCCAAATCTCAAAGAAAAAGAGAGCAACAATATTCTGAAGGCAGTTTGCAATAATAATTTTCTCTAAACATCTGCACAGGATATGCATTTCTCATACACCTTGATGCTGAAGAGTCTGACCCAAGATTGAGCTTCCCCTACTTGGTTTTCCAAACCCAAACATATGACCAGCCTAACTCTTTCAACTTTCAAACCGAGCCCCAACTTCTAAATAGGATTCTATCACACAAGGAGCTGTTATATAACAGTATTCAGCAATGATAGCTACAGCCTCTATTTTAACAGCCAGTCCCATTCTCATCTGAATACGCGTCTTTTTCCTGGGGCAAACTTCCCAAGAAGAACTGTTTATTCATTTTTCTACTCCATACTGATGGTAAAACTCTTTCTGGGTCCCATCCTCTCCCCTTCCCTCCCCCCACCACGGTGGCTATCAGTATATTTAAAGAGTAAACCTGTGTGGTGAGAGGATTTGAACTACTAAATACAAGAAGGGAGCTGTCAGGGGGAAAGTTATTAAAAAGATATCAACCAGAACAGAAAAGGTCACTGGATTAGTAGGAGCAGCACAGCTGATGTAAAAGACATACCGATGACGAGTCCCATCTGAACGTGGAAAGTTTTAATATGTTTAATGTGCTGTCTGGAAAAGTGTACTCAAAGGAATACTCCAGGACAACTCTGGCTGTCTATTCTGTCTAGGAGAAACAAAGGCTTTCAAAAAGGAGAAACAAAAGGGAGGGGAAAAAAACTCCCTCTCAGTAAAATGACATGCTAAATGCTGATCAACAGGAATCGGCAAAGTCAAGAGAACTGGACACGGCTGAGGCAACTACAATCTCTCAACTTCCAGGGCAAGCTTGTTAACATGCTCGCCTGAGCTGGCGGGAGACACACATTTTCTGTTTACGTTTAAGAAGCTCTGTTTCCTAAAGAAGAAGCATTAAGAACACTCATTAGCAATTAATGTTCTGTAAGCTTAAAAGAAGTAAGCAATATGATCAACTAGACATTTGATAGGTGCCCTCTAAGATGTGCTAAGTGCTAGTCAGGACAAAGGCATCTAACTCAATCCCCACCCCACTGGCCCCTAATGAGTACATCCTGAGAAGAGTCACTGAGAACGTAAGAATATAAAGTGCCATACATACCACCCTCATGAAGGTTAGAAGTTTCAGATTAAATCTGCAAATCAGTGATTTCTTATGTTAACGCCTCTGTTCTTAACCTAATAGCTTCCTTATTTAACTGATGGCTTCTATAATTCTTCAGAGATTATTAAAATATTAAATCAATAGAAAAAGTTAGAAATTGGGCTGATGTTTACTCTTTCATGCTCAAAACTAGCGGCTACATTTTTAAATCTCTAAGATGCGCTAAAGGTCCATAACAAAGACAGTTTAATGTACCATTACATTCCAATATTCTGATTACTGCAGGGCATTCTCTGTAATTTATATTGCCACACACAAAACCTCAGGTCAAAATCTGATTTTTGTAACTCAAATAGCATGCAGTTAGGCATACAAAGGGGAGCAAACTTTATTTAGTTAGCTATGTTACCTATTGAGAGTGGAAGAAATTAGAGTTAGAGAAGCAGAGGTATTTTATTAAAAAATAACAGTTCAAAACAAAGCTGTTTAATTTCACTCCTATAGTAAGTATATATCCAAGAGAAATGAAAACATGTATCCATGCAAAACTTTGCATATAAATGTTCACAGAAGCATTATTCATAATAGCCAAAGATTGGAAACAACCCAAATGTCCATCAACTGATGAATGGATAAATAAAATGTGATATATCCATACCATGGAATGTTATTTGGCAATAAATTTGGCATGAAGTACTGATACATGCTATAACATGAACCTTGAAAACATTATGCTAAGTGAAAGAAGCCAGAAACAAAAGACCACATAGTGCATGATTTCATTTACATAAATGTCCAAAATGGGGAAATTACCTACAGAGACAGAAAACTTATTAGTGGTTGCCTAAGAATGGAGGGGGGGAAAGGAGGTGGAAGGGCCGGGAGAGAAGAGAATGGAAAGTGACTGCTACAGAGTATCTAAAATTCACTGCAGTCATGGTTGCACCATTCTGTGCATATAGTAAATTCCATCGACTTGTATACTTTTATTTTACTAAGGGAATTACATAGCATGTAGATTACATCTGTTAAATAAGTGAAGCTGTTAAGTTGCTTCTGTCTACATTGTTACTGTTGCTCTTGTTCATTAAGTAGGTGGCAATTTTGTTTTTTAATCTTCATTTATAATGAGGATGGCTTTTCACTTTAAGAATCATCCTTTTCGTGCTACCTACATAAAATGACAAACCAAGGTTTCAAACTTAACATGACTTCGGATAATGAAAATTAACAGTGCCTCTTATATGGAGAGCCAGAACAGAGCAGAGAATCTTGCCAAGAACTCATACAAATTAAATCCAGAAACCATCAGGACAGAAATCAGGAGGAGAGCGGCTATGGGGACAGAAGAGCTTTCTCATAACTGTGGTGGTTCTTTTGCATGTATAGAAATGTTTAGAATGTACTCGACACAGCTGCAAAGTATTAAGAATACTGTAAACACATACAAGGTAAGCTCCTCACAGAAGTGGAGAGGCAGTGCTCGGCAGCCAGTGGGCGGCTCCTTACAACACTGTATTTTGAGAGGTGGCACAAGTGCTGCCTCCCTTAAAATGTCAGCCCCCATGGGCCTGCGGGACAATGCCTGCAATCTCCGTCACTGAAGTCATTCAACCCTGTGCCTCCCACAGGTCCTTGTAAAGGTGAAAAATTGTTGCCTCAGAGGACTAGCACAGGAAAAGCCTCAGAAAACATCAGTATGGGTAATGTTCTTTGACGTGTCCCTGTGTCCTAATCCTTTAACACAGAACTCCTGAGCACCACATCACAGGCTCCTAAAAGCAAACAGCCAATACCAACAGGTGCCACGGGCAAGCACTCAAAATTCATGCAGCCCCAGACTTCTGGGTCCCTGGGTCCTTACTTTTGGTGCTGGAGCTTTTGGGTCACCCCCATCCCTCCCCTCTTTCCTCTACCTCCTGGAGAAATGATGGCATTTCTCCATCATTTTGGTTTTACGTGCTCCCTGGGTCTGTCTCCCCGCTTGTGCCTTAGCCCCATTTCCACACACAGTCCTCGAGAACATTACCACACTTAACTAGGCCAACAGGAAAGAGCAGAGGCTTGAGAGAATAAGAGAGACACAGGATGGGGACTCTGGGGACAGAAAAATGAAGAAAACTGTCAGGCACATAGACCACTACCTAGGCTAAACCCATGACACCACGGGCAACATCGAGGCATGACAAACCTTGGATCGGTCCTGTGAGAGGGTCATTTCAAACCCACTGTGCCCACTTAACAATTGGGTCCCATTAAGGGAAACTTAGGGTTGACGCCAATCAATAGCTTGGCCCATATAACCTATAAATATTAATGTTTCTGGCACAAACATACAGAGGATGCCAAAAAAAATGTACACATATTTTAAGAAAATAAAAAAACTGTATTAAAGTTGTAATAGTCAATACGTACCAATAACAAAAGATGAATACAGGTCATGTGTATACATGTGTTTTGGCACCCCTGTATTTATTAATTAGAAAGACAAACATTTCCTTCCAGTGAGATTTTTCTTTTTAGAGTTAAGTGTACTCTAGTTTGAGAAAGCTTGATATTTGACTGTTTATAAAACAGATAAATTAATAGATTTTTCCCTTTCTTGGCTTTACAGAAAAATTCCCGGATGAAATGAAAATGCAATTTTATAAAACAAAATTAAGCGGCTTCTATTTAGACTTGAGGTGGGCATACAGGATCGGGGAATGCCACGTGGCCTTCTGAGGAGGTCCAGTCTTTTCAGTCATTTCTAGGAACAAAGAAGTTTACTTCTGAACAGAAAATTGGAAAACTCTGTAACTAAGGGCTCTGTATGCTGGCTCATAATTTATAAAAAGCTGTTCTGTGCAAAATGAATTATAGAAATGAGGAAGAAATCATCAAAACATTAAAACAGTGCACAATAATATGGATGGGGGTTCAGGTCTCCTGGGTACATACGCAAACAGGAATCAGGTGACTACATATGGGAGAGCTAGGATGCTTTCCATGTTTAGTCACATTTGGAATACCTTGTCTCTTATTATCCTTTTAATTAGTGAAGGGAAAGGAGACCAAACGCTGCATCTTGAAATTATTCATGGTACTTTGCGACCTTCCCATGAGTGGCCAGAACCCACAAGTGGAAGAATGATGAAGAGAGGGAAGCACTGAACATGTCAGGCTGACAGGCCGGGTACCACACTTGGATTTTATTCTAGGTGTAATAGGACAGCTTTAAGCAGGACAGTGACATGACGCAAAGTATATTTTTAGAAGACCATTCAGAAGACTACTGTGTGGTATTTACGGGGGGTAGCCTTTCTGGTGGGGCCATCCCACCAGAGGTGAGAGGTGTTGGCCTAGAGTCCAGCAGTGGTAGTGGAAAGGAAACGGATATGGCAAAGTATGGTTTCAGCAAATGTTCCTGAGATACAGCCAACACGACTTGCTGACAGACGGGAATAGAAAGGTGAGAAAATACAAATGAAGACTCTGAAGTTGAAGAGCAATGGGGGTAAGGAAGCAGAGACTCCATCTGGATTCTGCTGCAAAGGGGAGTAGAGATGTGAGGTGGTAACGGGACGGGCACGTGAAGTCAAGGGAGGGGGTTTTGTTTCGCTGGGTAGGGGAGAGGTGTAGCTGTTTATGTGTTTAAGATAAAAGACACTGCAGTGTGTTGGTAGAAATGATCCGGCAGAGAGAGAGACTGAGGAGTCAGGAAGGGAGATCAGTGCATCAGTTGTCAGAGGGATGAAATTTATTCACCTGACAAACATTTATTGAGCACCTATTAATGTTCTTTGTTCTTACAAGGTTTACAGTCTAATGCAGGAGAAAGTAATAGAAATAAATTATTAAGCAGCAAAATGATCCCACAGAGGTATATACAAAGTATTACTGTACTAGGATAGATTGGGGGTGGGGGGCAGGGTCCTGATGCCGCCAAAATGGCTGAGTAACATCTGAAGTATTCATGTGTTTTGGGGAAATATTTTTTAAGCAATTGTTTCCAATTCTACTTTTTATAAGACAAAGACTTTTATTTTTATGCTTCTAAAGAACTGCACAAATACAAACATGGCATTTATTTAAAGACTGAGCAAATCCAGTTTTCGTAGTCAATAAAAAAAAATTAATGTTATCCGAGATAATACTTCAGTCTCTAATAATTTTTAAAAGTTTTGCTTACTGTTTAAAATGTTTCCCAAATGCTACATGAATGAGTTCACAAATAACTTGTCTATTCTGTAATGTGAACTAACCACAGGCTCTGCATTTGGAAGGGCTGCTCCAGGAGCCAGGGTGGGTTCACAGGGACCAGTGCCATCTTACCAAGGTCAGTCACCCCGTGTGCGATCACAACCTGACTCACCCTCTCAGTGTCCTGCTCTGGCCAACCAGGCAAACTAGTCAAGCGCAATATATGACATGAGCAAACATTTTATTCCAAAGACTTGTACATATTTTCATAATGACTCATTTCAAAAAATGAGACTTTCGTGATGCTTTAAGAACACTAACTGGATGAGGTAAGATTTGCTATTTTCAAAAACCACAATTTCTGATATTTAAAAAAAAACATATAATAATGCTAAAACAAAAACAATGACCTCTAGAACTACTAATGATCCGAACCACAGATCTTTGATTCTCAAAGTAAAACAATTCCTGGGTTCATGTTTTCCCCTTAGACAATTTGACCTCAATTTCCCTCTTACTGCACCAACCTGCTGAGCTGCATCTCCATTCACCAAGTGAGGCATCATGGCTACCTCTCCGTTCAGCAATGGTGGCAATTCCAGAGGGATTTGGTCGGTCATCATCATTGTGACGTACATTCATGGAGAACTTCCCTCAATTGGCTCCCTGCAAAAGAAACACCATTTTTAAAACAAGAACTCAGGACCACAAAATGTCGCCTATAACAATACTTTAAATGCTCCATCTTGAGATCAGCTGAAATTCAGATTCTTCTGTCATACTGTTGTATCATTGCGTCAGGCCCGAGGAGGGTTAAAGCACAAAGAAGAGCCTGAACTAGAAGATCACAGACTTGAGGCTCCAAGAAGCCATGCAAACCCAACCTCCCATGCCTGGACTTTGTCATTTAGTTATAAATTTTAAAAATATATGAAGAATAGTAACTACCCTACCCCAGGGACCTTTCTGAGGATAAATAAGATAATAATTTTGAGAAAGTAAAGTGTCAAACAAAAACTGGTGGTATCACCCTTAAAGTAATTACAGAAAATAAAAGTCAAAGAGAATGACCTGTAAAAGCAGTTGTTCTCTTTTATTAGGATCAAAATAAGCCGTTAATCCAAGGAAGTAAATAAAGGTTAACTACCTATACTCGAACTGTTGCAATTTCTGACCTTGCCATTAATTTGGTAATTAATTATGTTCTAATTATCTGTCTCCCACGATTTTCTTGGATGGAATTTAACTGTCGTATATTTACAACTTTATTACTTGGGCACTTCTTGAGCTTCCCTGTATTTCAGAGAATACACATGGCCCCTATGGACCCTTGCGCAGAGTAGGGCTGAAAGGTAGATTCCATTGTTTCCACACAATAAATGACTTTCATACAAGTATTCAAAACAACACAAAGCCCACTTTTGTTCCGTAATAGTACTTGGTCACCAATATCTAGTTTTTGAATACAACAGCAGGAAAATAACAATAAATTCCTATTTAAAATCATTTAACTTATTCTTTAAGAAGTATAATATTTACATATCCTTCACTTATGTCTAAAATTTGTAGCACATAAAGTTTTAATAGCATGGACAGAAAAACAATAAATAAATATATACACACACTCTTTTAAGTCAGTTCAAAAACCAATTGCCATATAATTCAGTTAGATTTTTTATCATTCCTAATAAGTCCCCCAAAATTTCAAATTCAAGGGTATTTGGTCAATGAACCTTTAATACTCAATATCTAAATCAGGCAAAACAAGGGGGCAAATCTTTTCATGACTGTCTCAAACGTGTCTCACACAATTGTGATAGAAATAAAATATTTCTTCTCATTTGTAACCACCTCCATTCTGATTAAATATACCTTCCACCCCCAATCTCACTGAAGAGAAACTCCTTCCATGGAAGTATGAAATGATGCATAAAAGCCACCCAAGAGATTGTAAACTTTTTTATTCTGAATAGGTAAAATTTTACACTATTTATTATAACCCCATTTGGAGAAACTAATTATTTTAAGCACCAAACAACGAAGTCTTTTCCCAACTAGGAAAGCACGTTCTATAATAACAGGTCTTATAATTCAGTGTTAATAGTACCATCATGCTGTTTTATGAGGCAATTACTCAGTTCCTAAGCAAATAAAATTACAAAACCCAAAGCCCAAGTTTATCCTGATGTAGGAAACTGATCCTTCCACAATAAAACTCAGACAATTCCAGTGACACTGTCATGGCATCACTTTGGTTTAGAGTAGGTCAAATGATGGAGTACTGATGTCCATTTCAACTTTATTTCTAATCTGCTGCATCCTACTAGTGCATGAGGAAAGAATAGCCACTTTTCCTCAGACTGATGAAATTACAAAGGCTTGTTTCCTCTTAAGTATAATGTCTTATTTAATGTCGCTTCAAAAGTGCAGGCTGAACATAACAGGGCAGTAGTTTACATTAGGGGTGTGAGGGGTCCAGACACTCCATGCCCGTGTCCATTTTTTCCTCACTCCTCCCCAGGAAGAGCTCCAAGGCACTTGCTGGTGAGGTTATGGTGTGGATTACGGTTCTGTCTTCTCTCCCTTCTCTGCTGCTATGCAGTGAGTGCCACAGCCCTCATCCATGTGGGACAGTCCTGGTAGCTCACAAATAAGCAAAGATGGAACCTGCTTTCCCTTTTTTCACTCGATGAAGCAGCAGGAGTAAACTAACTCCAAGGCCTGCCCCTAGATCCTTTCAGCCTCTAGGTCCTTCCATTTCGCCAGAGGACAGGAAATGATACAAGTTTGGGGGTAGGGGTGGGGGTGGGATGGAGGTCCTTAGTCAGAATCTGCTTTGAGAAGAAGCTATTTAGGCTCCACATGGTCCAACCCAGATAACTGAAGCTGTCAATATTGGGGTTTGAGATTCAAATTGAATTCACAATGCTATTTTGTTCCAACTTCTCATTGTTTCTTGGTGCGGAAGGGGGAACCACAGGTATTGGGAAGGAGGAGATAACTGTGATCTGGTACATAATTCAGGCATTCCTGGTCCTCTGTCCCTAACACCAAAGACTGTCTCAACACCAATATTATGTCTAACAATGGCAGTTCCAATTTAAAAAACCTTCTGGTTGGAATCCTGTTAAATAACGGCACTTGCTATTAACAAGTGCCATTACAGCAATCTAGCCCCCGTTAGTACTCTGCAGCACAGGTGTCGAGTCCAAACGAGGGAGTCAGAGTCCAGGTATGCCCCTACCCGCCCACGAGGTCTTACAGACATAGGTGGCAGAGCACGGAGACCCACATGGAGTTGCAAAAATCCCCAAAGAAACCCAGTCCACTGGTACAAAGAGATAATTGTATTTGCTTTTGAATACTATACAGGCAACTTTGGGTAATGCAATTATGCCATAAAGAACAAGATGCCTGAATCCTTTTTTTCCCCCCTAGTAGATCATGGCTATTTATCTCAGATGTGCAAAACTTATTGCAGATTACTAGGAGGCAACCATGGGAGGGAAAGCCACGAGGAATTGTACATTTTTAAAAAGTCAACTGTATGTTGTCACTCCTTAGACAGCATATAGTGGGAACTTATAAACATCATACACTCCTAATGACTCAACTCGACCACCCAAACACTGTACCGTTTCATCACGGAGAAAAATGGAAGGATGAGTGCAGTGAACAAAAGCCACTGAGAACCCCGCCATGAGCCTTACTTCTCATAACCAAAGTTGTTGATCCTCTTTTCCCGAGGCCACCAGCCGTTTGCTAAAATCCAAGGCTTGTTTTCTAAGCCCTAAGAGTTTCACCAAAGGTAAACCAGACTTTATTCTGACTGGAAGGCCAGGTAAGAGACTCATCTAGATGGGGCGGTTCACACAGCCGACAATGTTTAAATACCCATTTCTACACTCCACACACATACACAGGATACTTTCATTGGCCTAGAATGCAAGGGACCTACGGAAAGAAGAATAAATTATCTCTAGGCAAGAAAATGACCCGCTATTAACAAGACACTGACTGCCAACCTGTCCTTGAATGATCATGAACAGAAACAATTCAGTGACATGGATGGTAGAAAGGACAAGAGAAAAGGCAGGGACGATTAGGAAAGAATGAAAGTCCACAGATGCAAAACATAAAACTTAAGATACACAGTAGTGTCTTTTTGATTATTTCCTAGTGATGAAGAGAGAAAAAGTAATTAGTTTTCCCAATGCAAACAGAGAGTCAAATATTCAGGTTGTAAATTGGGACAACCATTCGGCCTTCACATTGACTGTCAAAGAAGGTTAAGTCAGACCAGGAGACTTGGGGAAGCTTGCCGTGCATCACTCACTCAATGGTGACAGCTCCCCCCAAAGTGAGTCTCCTCTCTGTTTTGGCTGGTGACCCAGATAAAACTACAAGTGTACTCACTTCAACAGGTATGCCTCAAGCCCACTGCTTTGAGGAGACCTAGAGGAGGTGACATGCCTGACAGAATTGACGAAACTTTTTAAGTGAAATTAAAAGATGAAGCAATCAATGTGGAAGGCCAACTATCCAAACACTGAGTTCCGAGACCAAAACTTGCTTCATTTGCAATGACTGTGGTGGAAGTTACACATTTTCTTACTTTGTTATAGAACAAGCTAGCCAAAAATGTATTTTCTTCTTTGGGATGGAGGGTCATTGTTTACACCGATGTGTTCAGCCCTCAGATGAGGTACTAAGGAGGTACTGAAGCAGCGTGGTCTCACAGAGGCAGAGAAATTCACCCGTCCTTGGAGCTATGTTTCGCTTGTATGGTTTTTCTCCTCTCTTCCTCATTAGGCAGTGCCACAAACTGCTCCCCCTGCAATCTGAGGCCATATCCTGAACGGGCTTTCACATCTTCCTCGGGCTGGGAAGCCAGACTGTCAGTTGTGCCCATACAGAGAGAGGAACGGTCTCTGTGGGGTCCCACAAGCTCCCCAGAGGCCTGCCCCATCTCCTTGACCACCTGAATTATCAGCTCAGAGGGAAGCTCAGGGGCCAAACTGTGATCTCTAGATAACTGAGCTGTAACTGTTTTTCTTTTCAGTCAAAACATCTCTTGAAAAACCACACTGAAAAAATACGTTCCTGGTCTGAGGTCCTTCTTCCCTGGACAGATGTGTATCTGAGCTGGCCAAGTCTGTCACACAACTCATGTGTTTTATTCAAGGCAATACCACATCCACACCCTTGCCCTCACACAACACAGTTCTTATAATGAATGAATCCATTCTTTAAACCACTACACTTTACAAATGAAGAATAAATGTACTATGAAACTAATCAGAACAAATATATGATAGATTATCTCTACTAGAAGGCTTTTTTCTAATCCTCTGAACTTTTCTCTTTTTTTTCACACAGAGCTCCAAGATTTCGCTCCTATTCTTTTTGTCTTACCCATACTCCCATTTCAAAGAATTTGGTAACAACCACAGGCCCTCACAACTTCTCCCCCTAACCACACATCCTAACACTAAAACCACAAGTGCTTCGTGCCCGGCCAGTTCTGCTCTTTAGATTGACAGGGCAAGGATGCCACGTGAGCATTTGTGGTTACCCCCCCACCACCCCAAGAGAGCAAGTCATTTGTTAGCTTCATTACCTGCAAGCAAGGCCCCGTATTACTAAATGAACTCCCGCACTAATGGCAGGGGTGGAGGCTGGGCACTCTGAAAACAAAATGAACAGATCCTCACTGTTAGTAAGACATTTAATTCCATCCAAATATGCCCCCAAAGCTTTTAAAGAACACCTTACTTTAAAAGAATATTACAAAGGGTCTTCAGTTTTTACATTACTCTAGGCAACTGGCTTATTACTTTTTCCTCTTACTTTCCTTCCCCCACTCCAAGATTGAAAGGTTTTCCATGGTATTTTGGCCCCAGCCTATACTAAGAAACATACTGGCCAAATTCATGAAAAACCTGATTCTCCGGAGAGAACCACTGATCCATTTCCAAAGGCCAGAGAAAGCAATTATCTACTAGGAAGAATTCTAACTTGAAAAAAACTAAAGGCCTAATCACTGCTGGGAAGGATTTAAGTCTGTGAACCTGGCCTTCAAATTACTAACAACATGTCCTGGTCCTCACTTCACAGGCCAATGACCCAAATTTCCTTACATTAATTCAAGATGTGTTACAGTACAGTACGCAAATTAGTTTCAGATGACGAAAGGAAAAGAAACGTAACAACACTAGAAGGAACAAAGTATAACCATCAGAAGAACCAAATGCGTTGACCCAGCAGGATGAAACAATGATGCCTGAGTTAAATCTCAAGTCAAGGCTGAAGCACAGACTCCCAAAGGACTTCACCTAATCCGATGTGGCTTCTGACTGACTCCTACTCTATGCGAGGGGAAGTGTTTGAAAAGGAGATGTGATAAGGGAACCAAGAAGTAGAATGCACATGATCAGTTTTAACTTTTTGCTTCCGATCTGCAATTCAAAGTGCATTTCTAGAAAGCAAATGGGTTCCTTGATGAATGGGAATTGTTGGGAAATCATCAATTACAGAGACATGGAAAGCAATTAAGTCAATTAAAAAAATCTAATAAATATTAATAAATCATCTTCAGAATTCCTACCACTAAAGTTAATTCCATAAAGCTTGTGTCTTTCCCAATAAAATATCAATTAACCAATCACCTTCACATAGTCTAAACAGCATCTAAACATTTTGCTTGCTACATGCTTACTTGGTAGCCTGAGAAAAATATTGTCATGGGCACATTAGTAAAATCAGAGCTTGATTCATACTTCAAGAAAGTTTCCTTCTCTATTAAAAATACCGATTGACCTAAGCTGTACTTTACATCCCTGTCACTGTTTTTATAACTGGCAATTTGTACTTAATCCCTTCCTCTTTTTTAACCCCACACCCCTTCCCATCTGGCAACCATTAAAATGTTCTCTGTAACTATGAGTTTATTTCTGTTTTGTTTGTTTGTTTGTTTTGTTTTTTCTAGATTCCACATGTGAGATCATAAAAAAATGAATAAATAAAAATAAAAAATACCAACTGACTTCTACTAGTGAAAATCTATTGGGGGGCCAAGTTTCAGAAAACTGTCAAAAACATAACCAGAGAAATGTCCAAGCCATTAGTATGTAGTAATAAGGAAAACAAACTTTTTCTCCTGATTCAATAAGGCAAGAAAAATCCCATCCATAGTCAAAATGACAGTCTGACAAACTTACTGAACCACCGAAAACAGAGGTTTTGTTTTGCTGTATTGTGTTTGGGGCAGAGGGGTTTGAGAGGTTACTAAGAAATCACTGTAGTCCCTTTGAAAACAATGTAACTACCAGACAGCTTATGTTTTATAAGTGATTACAAGTTTCTAAATGGCTTCTAATATAAAACCTAAGCCTAATAAAACTTAATTTTTTATGACAAACATTTGTGCAGTTGATTTACACTTGTTTCTGCCATGGTTGTCGTAAAAAAGAAAAGTCTAGGCAAGTCAAAATTTGACAATCACTGTAACATAGAAAAAAGAAACAAAACCTGCTTTCATGAACCTCCCCTCATACAGGTGGCCTTTATGTATTTATGTCATCAGTCACAAGGACCGACAACTTCCTAATGTGTGCAGTCATCATTTCTAAGCTTTATTAGCAAGATTTAGAAAGACATGAAGGAGGGAAAGAGAAAGAGGTATGTAAAGAGAGGGAAGGGAGAAAACAATAAGAAAAAAGTCAGTTGTACACATTCCTACAACTCATGGGACGTCTAAGTATCATTTTCTATTTAATTTCCTCAACATCAAAACCTCTATCCTTTCTGCTCCACGCTGGTTTTGAAAGGCAAACCCCTTGGCTGATTATTTCAAAATTGAGAAACTCTGAAAACAGTTGTCATTTCTAGTCTTTCTTCTAAGCAAACGTAAAAACAATGTTCTGATCATTGCTTTGGAAACACCAACAGCACCAACAGAAAAAAAAACAAAAAAAAGATTAAAACAAAACAGAAACCCTGTGCATCTTCTTCACCTCTGAAACTGAGAAAAGTCTGTTCATCTATCAACACACGGCTGCCCATTTCTGCCACTTCCCCGCTACGATGAGGGAGCTTTTCGTTCCCTTCCCAGTAACACTAACCCCGGGCCGGTGGCCCTGTCTCAGACTACGTGGGATTAGCACGTGGACATGTATGACCCTGATGTGGGGCACGGCCCCTGGGCACAAGAAAGCTGGGGTGGGTGCCGGGCTTTTCCTTGCTTTGCACTCGCCCGTTCCTGTACACGTTGGGTAACCATGAGGAAACGTACTTGAGACACACTCAACTTTGCTTTTTTGAAAATTAAAGTGTGCCCCCCCTCACAAAAGGGGGATATGAAAAGGGTCTAAGGATTTTTATTAGAATTTTTCACAGTCCCTCCACAAAAACTGGTCAAAGGACCAGTGTGTTATGGATCCCAGGACTGAGTATTGGAAAATCTGAGTTCTAATCAGGGGTTGCCAATAATTAGCTCTGAACTTGAGCCATTAATTAGTTTCTTTTATAAAATGACAACATTGCAGATTAGCCTTTAAGGTTCCTTTCTGCTCTTACCAGACTAGGTTTCAAACTTCACTGTCTACCGTGCTTACTTAACACAGATTAAATTAAAGCTTAAACTCTTTTTAAAGAGAGGTTTACACCAACTCTAAAAACCTGTTTGTTAGTTTCTCTTACATGTATGAATATAACCTGAGCCTTCTGCATAAGAGAGAAAGAATCTACATAAAATGTTGAGAAAAAAGAATGTCCTGAGCAGAGTGTAGTACTGGTATAATCACTGTGTTTTCATGCCAGTGAAATCTAATTTTACAGCTGAGTTCTATACAGCTGGAAGAAAGACTCTTGCCATGGCTTGCCACTTGAATGAAAGACGGAGTGGTGTGATAGCTGTTCATGCAGAAAAACCTCTCGAGACATGAGCAGTACCTGGAGGTATGCACCCAGCTGGTTGGTTGAGGCACAAATAGTCTGGAATTTGTCTTCTTGTCTGATATGGGTTCATTAGTGAAGTTAAACCACAGTTGTCTGAGAAAGTTCTTAACCTTAAAAACAGTCGTGCGTTTTTGAATCCAATTATAAACACAGGAGATTTCGGTGGCAACATTGAAATCCACACAGAAATCTTGTGAAATCCAGTTTTTAAATTAAAAAACACCATCACTGCTCTGGACTAAAATAATGACAAATGGTTCAAGCAACAAATAAAAACAGAATTGCCCACTGTGCTCCAGAGAGCAAGCAGGAATGCCAAGTAGTCTAATGGACAAGGCCATTAGACTGCCTTCAAGAATCCATAGATGCCTCTTTTTTTCAATTACAGTTGACACTTTAGTTTCAGGTGTACAACACAGTGAACAGACATTTACATACCTTATGAAGTGATCACCCCGGTAAGTCTAGTACCCGTCTGGCACCATGCACAGTTATTACACTATTAATGACTATATTCCTTGTGCTACAATTTTTTTTTAAATGCTTTTCTATAATTTGACTTTGCTTAAACAGCAAAGCATAGTCATGTCTGAAAAGTACTCAAAACTCCCATATTAGCAAGGCATTATTTTCTGAAGGGGGCGGGGGGGGGGCAGATCTACATATCTAAGGATTATATGTAAACATTGTAAGTAATCTGAGACCTCTTTCATGATTTTCCATGAATATACAGAGGTTGCTTCCAAAGCCTCCCAATATCCCCCAAATCTTTAAGGAAACATAAAAACTAAAGGAAAAAAATTACATCACTGTATATACATAATCTCTGAACCTCAGATCCACATCCACACATAAATAACTGCTCAGTTTTGCAAATACTATCAGCTAAAAGGGAAAGGGCTCTGTCCACACAAATAAGTTTACCAACCAAAGATTCATTTTCTTTGTTCACTGTTTTTAAATGGCATTTAAAAAAGTTTGCAGACATGATTGGATATTTTTATTAGAACACATAAGACTCCAGATACACTCAGCACAATAAATCTCACACCCCTCACTGACACCCAAGGATGAAAGTCTAGCATCTAACAAGGAAACATTCCAAAACCATGAGTCCTTATTTTCACACATATCCAAGCTAACTTTGCCACATACTTTATCTATGGATGGGAATAACTGAAAATGTGTTCTCAGTGAAATTTAGAATTGTATGGCTGTTTCTTTATATCTTTTTCTACAGAATATTAAAGAAAAGGCCTAGAAACCCGTAGTCTGAAAAGGGAAAAAGTCACTTCTGAAGCCCTCTCCAGGACGAGGTCTTCCCACCTCCTGACCGACTCCAAACTGCATTGGAGGTAGAAAGAGATGAGATGGGAAGTCAGAAGACATGCTCTCCTTCCTGTCACCAGCCTTCCTGCACTCCCACCTGCCTGGAACCCCCACAGCACTTTGACAGGTCCCACTGCATGTCAGGGCTGTGGTTCAAGGTATCCCTGCACAGGCTCTGTGTCTCAGTTTCTTCGTTTATCATGGGGTGTTTTAACATGACTTCTAGATTCCCCCTTAATAAAATATAAAATGCATTTTATTACTGTTTTTGGAGATCTATTATGAATTAAATTCCCACAGGTGCAACCACTGGGGTCCCTAACAGCCACATAGCACCCTTTATTGGGAGGAAGGATGTGTTGCAAGCAGCACACTGCTTCCTGGGAAAGGTCTGGAGGAGCTCCAAGCTGCTCCTTGAGCCTGGTGGCTAAGGCACAGTATGAAGCACCAGGACACTCACTCTTGGCTAAGGCACGGTGTGAAGCACCAGGACTCTCACTCTTGGCTAAGGCACGGTGTGAAGCACCAGGACACTCACTCTTGGCTAAGGCACGGTGTGAAGCACCAGGACTCTCACTCTTGGCTAAGGCATGGTGTGAAGCACCAGGACTCTCACTCTTGGCTAAGGCACGGTGTGAAGCACCAGGACACTCATTCTTACCCAGCCCCACAACACTCATGTGAAGGAGGCGGCATTCCCCTGTCACAGGGGCAGCAACCAGGGGTGAGAGAGGTTAAGCAATTTGGCCAAGGAGCCTGACAGAAAGAGATGGTAAGAAGTCAGTGCTCTCTCAGCTAGTTATAACGTCTAATCATCTGGCAACGAAAACACAGAAGTGGAAGGGCTGATGAAAAATGCAAAGGTTGGTGAGTTTTTAAAAATTAGGTGAAACAAGCACATGGGACAAAATTCAAAAGATAACTTTCAAGACACCCAGTGAAGGTCCATTTCCCTTCTTGCAATTCCCCGTCCCCCTACACAACGGCAATAACTGTTGAGTTTCTGGTGCATCCTTCCCAAGATACAGAATTAATGATTTTTAAAACTTTTTAAAACAGTGTAAGGAACGTTATCATGTATTATCATGTAGTCCAGATGGTTAAAAGTTAGGGAGAAAAAAAGAAAAACAAAAAAACAGAAAACACCAAATTATAAACAACTGGAGTTACATCCCTCCATGGTGATTTTTCATGACATGTGCCATGATTAAACACAAAAGCAAAATTACTTCCCAAAGGAGGGCAGCTTAGCAAGTTACTGATGAAGAGACTTGTGAGAACAAGGTCTTTGGTACAAAAGGTTTCAAGGTTCTATTATGTTAAATCTCTCAAATGAAGGACTTAGCTGAAAGGTACCTTCTAAAACGGCATCAAACCAAAAGACCTGAACAAAAGATAATCATGCATTGTTTTAACAAATATTTATTCAATGTCCATGATGTGCCAGACACTGTATGAAAATTCTAAGATTCTAGAAATAAAGACATGAGGTTAAATAGCATCACAGTAAAATGTTATACTTGATAACTAAAACAGAATCCACACAGGACACTTCTGAGGAAACCACACCAACTCAGCAGACCTCCATGCTCTATGAAACCTTTCATCTCGGATAAGCCCCAATGGCTAAATTTGGCTTCCCAGCTGTGGTCTCTTTTCTAGTCTTAAGTGTTCCAGAAGATAAATTTGTCTTCCAAACATACTCCCTCCCTCAATCTTCCTTTCTGATTAGCCACGAAGATACTAAAATTGTTTCTTTCATCAGCTCGTATAGAATTCAATCATGTTTATTTTACAAACGCAGTTTTGTTTAACTGAATAGATGTTATAAAACACTCATCATAAGGAAAATCTGTACCATTAAGCATCACTAATGTTTTATCTTATTTATACTAAAATATGTATTTCAAAGACTTCTGACATCTCGTTACTAATTTTGTACGTTGCTTCAAATATTTTTTTTCAAAAAGAAAATCTGATTCTTTCCTACACCCCTCTGCAGAGGTGGGGAGGGTCAATGAGAACAGTATACACTGAAAATCAGTTTATAAGTATGTTTTTTTAAAAAAGTTATTTCTTGAAGAATCATTACAATTGATGACATTCTTATAAGCAGCTTTGTATTTTACTAAGTGTGACTGCACACAAAGCAAATACCAGGTGTTCTTTAGGGCCTACAAGGTACTGAAACAGAAAATTCACATGAAATGACAACACTTATAGAGAAACAAATAACAGGTGCAAAGATACATCACGTGAGGGAACATCTATTTACTGTTTCATATGAACCCATTACAATAAAACTTTAATGAGATATGTATGAAAACACATTACCAATTAAGACTAACATTTTTGAAAACACAAAAACAGAATTCTTTAGAAAAAAAATATTTTCCTTCTTTCAAGGAAAAAAATCTCTCATATGCCACAGAGCATTAAGGAAGGAGATTTAATAGATGAAAATGATAATTGGCGTATACATGATTTATATGCAAATGAATAAATCTAAGTGTTTGAAAGCATGGTGCTTGCCTGTATTCTAAACACTCCCTGTGAATATTAATAGCATTATTAATTACACTAATATAATATGTAAAGAAAATGTAAGAGGCAGATTTATTTACTTATTTAGTAAATACTTATTTAGGTTCTGCTCTGTGCAAGACACTCTTTTGTGCTGAAATCATACAAATTCTAAATTTAAGGCTTTAAAATCTTTCCAGAAAAATAATTTTAAATTTCAACTGCTACAAAATGCATGTTCTTCCCTTCAATTTTCTTATTTCTCCTTATGTTGAAGCATGAAAGACGCAAAAAATATTCTTCAGTTAATGTTATTGAAGAACTCTGAAGCATGAGAATGAAAAAGACCAATAATATGTTAGGACTATTAATAGTTATGAACTCATGAACCCCACAATAGGGTCTCAGGAATACCCAGGGGTCCTGCACCACAAACCAAGCAGCTTAGATGTAAAAATACAAGAAAAATTTAAATTCATTCTCTAGTAGACAAAGATTGCTGTCCCCACACTTTATACTCCGTACATCCACAATTCAACTGACAGAGGCTGAACAAAGAACAAATTAATCCAAGTGAAGAGGTATCCAAATTCTAGCATGGATTTCTGCAGGATTTTATGTTACACTCTCTAAGGCACTATGGTGAAACAAATTCATTTGGTAAAATTTTGAGGGCAGTAGGAGCCGCAGGGTGGAGAGAGGGGCACATGAACGTTGAGGGGTTGAGGTCCAGGTGCCCTCCTGCTAGGACTGTGAGCAGCACTCAGGGACAGGGTGGAACCTGACCCCAAATAAATCCAGGCTCTTTAGATGGAGATCCTGTTCAATCTCTCCTGTAATCAGACTCATGCCATGGATTCAAAGCAAATGATCAATACCAAGGAAATACAAACAAATAATTTTGTGTTGCCTTTCTCTAGTAAGAATCTTATCTGATTGGATCTGCAGACCTTCATTTACTGCTCAATGAGCCCATTCTAAATCCAGAGATGACTTGATTTAGTATTTTCTAGGGTCATTAATTCATTTTCTTTTGCCAAAGCCTATTATGTCTTTCATCAAAGAACCAAAAAAAGTTTTCTGAGGCATAAGGAGAGCTCATAAAAGGAGAACCTCAAGTGTCAAATACAGGCAGAACTATTAGTATGACAGTGAAATCCATTTCCTAGAGCAACAAAGTAGCAAAATCATAGATTTAACCAGCATATTAATTTTCCACTGGCCACTATAAATAAATGGAACTCCAAAATCTTGATTGCAAGAGCGCCCTGGCCAGTCACTATTAGCCTGACCCCGAGAGGAATGTGTATTTACATTGCCGAGAGGCGGCATTGTGTGCCGGTGGGAAACCACTTCTCACAAACCTCCCATTCAGTGGAGGGCTCCACAATAGGTACTCAGACAGGAAGCAGGCCTTGCTAAGAGCACCTCTGGCTGTTTCAGAAAGAACTTTCCAAGGCAGCAGGATGGTGCACCACTCACTGTAAATGCCACGTTCACAGGTCCTAACTGCCTCCACTTCAGCGTCAACAAAGCTCCTGTTGTCCCCAACCATTCCCCACCAGTTCTTCTCAAGGTGAAAGGGAAACTGTCAACAATTCCATTGCATTTTTCTAGCTAATCTCTCAGGGCATCACTGTGTTAAAAAAAAAAAAATCACAAAGCCATGACATTTTTTTCTCAAATAAACTAAAAATACCCCATATAAGCTATTGCTTTTCAAAACTAAATGAAAGGTGGTAGTGTTGAATGTGTAATGTTGAATGTGTAATTTAAAAAATCAAAACTTCAATGATCACTATTATCTTCACTGAAAACTTTGGTCCCTTCAATACTGACCTTTTTGTTTAACGGTAAAGCAAAAAAATAATTACTTTAACTCCTCAAATAAAAAAGCAGGCATTTGTCAGCATCATATAATAATGACTTCTGCACAAATATCTGAGGAAATAGATAATGGTGACTGCTCACATATCAAATCAATCAACTGGTGATTGAAAAATGCAGTTAATAAATAGGTTTAGTCAATTCTATACTAAACCACGGATTTCACTTTTTCCTCCCTACTTGGAAAAAACACAACCTGGTTCTTTGAAAAAAGTGATTAAATTCTCAGCCTGCAAAAAAAAGGGATAATAGCTGCTTCTTATGATAACATTTTTTGGGACATTAAATAATTTAATGATATTGGGCAAAAGGTAACTCCTCTGGCTTATTTGTTCTCATTTCTCTAATTAAAGGACTAGTCTCCATGGTCCGCGTCCCTGTCAGCTCTAAGAATCTACCAGTCTGGGTGTGGCAGCAAAGAACATCACAATTAACACATAAATCTCCAGGGTTAACTGGAAGTCTAATACTTAAGACAGCCTCCGTGAAATAAAAGCTATCAGCACCCATGCCAACAATAAATAATACCACTTCCTACCTTTCAGGAAATCTCTTCTGTAATACAGAAAAAGTCAACCAGAAATACCACAAGGAAAGGCTCACAACACAATGTGTAGTGAAATGTACTCAGAGCATATATGTATATATCGTTCAAAAAGACTAAAAGGAAATAGAACCAAAATGTTAACAATGGTTAATCTATGGATAATGAAATGATGAGTGAATTACATTTTTTCCTTTGTACTTAACCGTGTTTCCTTGAAAATAAGACCTAGCCAGACTGTCAGCTATAATGTTTTTTGGAGCAAAAATTAACATAAGACCTGGTATTGTATTATATTATATTATATTATACCCAGTCATATTAAAATAAGACTGATCTCATATTAATTTTTGCTCCAAAAGACACATTAGAGCTGATGGTCTTATTTTCGGGGAAACACGGTATATGTTTAAATTTCCCTACACAGAGCATCTATAATTTTTATAATGATACAAGTTGACTTTTAAAAACTCATGTAATTCAATTTACTTTGCATCATGTGTTTAAATTTTTGTGATGGAATACTTTAAACCACTGTACAACACAGAGATCTAAAGAATATGAGTTTATTCAAGTCTCAGAACTAGTTTCCACCATTCAACCTTGCCCGTGGGATGTAACAATGAAAGAACATCTGTGGTTAAGTAATAGAGGTGGTAACATTAAAAAAACCAGCCCTCAGGTTATGCTTGCTGAGTAATCCCTTGATTAGGCACACTAGGACCAACCCAAACAGTTTTTTTTGTTGTTGTTATTGTTTTAAAAAAAAAAAAAAAAAACAAAGAAGAGAAAAAAGGCAGGTTCCCCAGCCTTACTTATTTTAGATAACAAGCACTCCAGGGAATCCTCTTTCAACTGCCAAAATAAATCAAACTTTCTGAGTGAAGAACTCCCTGTCAATCAAATGAAACTTGACAAAGATAAACTAATAATAGAAATCTGTTACATACTTACTTAGCTGTGCTAACTATGCTAGTCCCTAACTTGCACAAAGGCCTTCAAAAACCTTGGCTATGGAAAGTACAGGGTGTGGTCAGAGAGTTCCCTCCGGGCTGGCCGGCCTCATTCTCAGCAGAAGAGTAACTACCCACTCTTATCTGTGTGGTTTCTCTCCACCTCACCCCTCCCTCAACCGAAACCTTCTGAAAATATCTGTCCCGTATTTTTATTCCCACATCCCCATTTGTTATAATATATAATACGTGTTCATTCTAGGAATCTGGAAATACAGAAAAGCAGGAAGTTTCAATTATTCATAATCACATCACCCAGAAACCTCCACCATTAAAGAGGTGATGTGTTTCATTTCATTTTTTCTATCCATATTAAATCTCTAAAGAGCTACAGTTTACACAGTACAGATCAATCTGCCTTGTGTTTTTTTTATATATATTTCATGTTTATAACGATACTGACAACGTTAAAAAATAAGCAAGAACTGGGTCCTCAAAGTCACATTTTCAGAGACGGTGGGAAAAATCTTCTTCCAGAGCCCTGGGCCTCGGCAGAAAAACAGGGGACCGGGGAAATAGGACAATCAACCAACATGCCCAGTGTACACCAGGAGGCATAATTATTTTCCATGATATCAGGTTATAATGATGTAACACTCTTAGATGGTGTACCAGTATTTAAACAGAATTAGAAGTGAATGGTCCCTATAAATTACTGTCAATTCAATTCTTTGTTTCTGTGTTTCTACGTATCTAAGTTTCTAAAAAGTAAAGTTTTATTCTCTACCTCCTAAAAGCTATACGATGGCATTATGTTAACTATTCATACCAATTCCTTCACAACTATTTAACTTGCCCTATCCTCTCAGCAGAATGTCTGTACCAGGATCACGGCACTTTGTCACGAAATACTTAACCCTGAGCATCTAGGTGTATTGCTGTCGGTAAAATTATTAAGAGAACCAGACTGGCAAAGTGTATGATGGGACTTAAAATATCTTAGTGTCAAGTACGAAGACATACAACACAGCATAAAGCAGTGAAAAGTTGGAAGCTATCTTACCCATACAATTGGGGGCATTTAAGCAGCCAATTTTAAAAACTGTAGAAATCAATCTGCTAACAAAGGAAGATGTTCACAACACACTGTTTATAGAGAAATAACAAAAGGGGAATAATAACAGGTTAACAAGTACCAAGGACTACACTGTGGTCTTATTTGTGCAAAACTAAAAAAAAAAAAAAAGTATGTTTATTTTTCACACAGAAATAAAACTGAATAGACACCAAAGTGTTCACAGTGATTAATTATGGTGAGGTAGGTAGGGTGAAGAATTTTCCATCAACACATTCTGATTTTTTAAATGATGCTTTTGTTGGGGAAAAAGTACATAGAACACAAAGCATCTTAAAGACAATCTCATCATATTTGTCAAATAATCTAATGGAAAAATGAGAAACAAACAATGGATATCTGGCCAATGACAATCCTATTATACAAAACACACCCCTATGATTTTCTGGTGTGATTCACTGCCTGTGACAGCCCACAGCTGTCAATAAAGCTGTGCAATAGCTCACAGGTGTGGTTTCCCCTCCATTCAATCGAGGCACAGCTGGGCTTTCCAGCAGCCATGGTGAGGACGATGAACCTCCACCGCCTAGAAGCTATTTTCAGTTTCAAGACATCATAGAATCCTAAGTTTAAAGAGGAACCTTGAAAAGTTTAGTTATGACTCAGACTTACACAATATCTAAACATCCCTAATAGATCAGAGACTTCAAAATATCATAACCCAGCATTTTTTATTATACTATATCCTTCAGTTAGTTATCCCAGGATTTCCTCTCTCAAACAGTCAGTAAAAATACATTTACTTGGAATAACAGGATGATATGAATAGATATGGTCAGAATTAGACATAACTGTGTCTGAGTCAGTGGAAACTATAAATTGTTGAATATTTTTAAATCACCGCGATTTAAAGAAATTGAAAGATTTCTTCCTTTGACAAAATTTGTTACCTCTGACCCTTCCTTTCCATCACCACCAGCAGCATCAGCAACAGCATCTTAGTTCAGGAATTAAATCAAATCACTTCTTGATTCTGAAGACACCTGGAACCAACTTAGCGCACCTACTGTCTCTAGGTATGATCTAACTTCCGTCCGCTCAAGCTTGCACATGCAGACCATTTCTGGAACATCGCTTCCGCTAAGCCACGATGCACTTGCTCACAAACCAGCAATTCTTCAAGGAGAGGCTAGAGAGGTCCTCACAGGAGACATGGAATGAGGGACATGGTCCTGGGGGAGAAGTACTTCACCACCACCAACCTCTCAGGTTAGTGTTTCTCCAGGTACAGTGCAGGAACTACTGCACGGGCATCAAGTGGGGAGCTGGTTTAGAAATGTACCATTCCTCACAAATGTTCACAGCAGCTTTATTTACAAATGCCAGAAAAAGGAGAAACAGCCCCAAACATCTCTCAACGTTAGAATAAAATGGGGTGTGTCCATACAATGCAATATTATTTGGCCATAAAAAGGAATGAGGATACACGCTACAACATGGATAAGCCTTGAATACATTATGGTACATGATAAAGCTAGTCATAAAAGGTCACGTATTGTATAGCTTCCTTTATTTGAAATGTCTAGAATAGGCAAATTTTTAGAGACAGAAGGTAGATTGGTGGTTGCCTGGGGGCTGGATGGGTGTGGGGGTGGGGGGGGAAGTGACTGCTAATAGGTTGTAGAGTTTCTTTCCGAAGGTACAAAAATGTCCTCGAATTTGAAAGTGGTGATGGCTGAACGACACTGAATATGCTAAAAAAAAAAATGAATTTTACATCTTAAATGAGTAAACTGTAGCATATGTGAATTATATCTCAAAAAACTTCAAAAAACAGATTCCTCTATTCTACCTCAAATCTACTAAATCAAAATCTCTGCAAAGAGGTCTGGATAGGTTCTCTCTGAACAAGGCCAGGTGATATGCATTTTCACTAAGTACCCCCATAAAAGTCGTCAGTATACTAACGCTCACACTGCCTTATAGCTTTCCCAGCATTACATACAGACTACGCAGTTGACCACTGAACAACACAGGTTTCAGGTGCATGGGTCCATTTATACGTGAATTTTTTCAATAAATACACACTGGGCCCCCCTTATCCCTGGGTTTCACACGCATGTATTCAACCAACTAGGGATTGAAAATAGTATTTTCCATCCACGGCTGGGAAATGACAAAACCAACTGTATGCATTGTTCTATGCCATTTTATATAAGGGACCTGAGCATCCACAGGTGTTGGTATCCATAGGGATCCTGGGACCAATCCCCGAAGGGTATCAAGGGACAACTGAAGTTTCTGGGAGAACCCTAAGTTATACAGGATTTTTGACTGTGGGGGGTTGGCACCCTTAACCCCTGTGTTGTTCAAGGGTAAACTGGGTATTATATTCTGTACCTCACAAATATTTCTCAAGCCAAACAGATCCTCTGTCGTCACCCTCCCCATATAAATATACTTCCTATTCTGCCCACACAACTCTCCCTTCTAACCAGTGTCAGACTCTCCAGGGAGCACACAAATGCCGACCCTTTGCTCTTGTTACTCTCGCCTCTTCTTTCCTAGAACTTCCACCCATTCTGTCCAGGCCTTCTCTTCTGCTTAAAGCTTCTTCAGCATCACTCCAGGTCACAGTGACCTCTACTGAGAACCCTTTGGGCCTTCCTATCCTCGAGTGAGAAACAAGAGTGATGAACTGCTAGACTTTCTTCCGTATCTGATAGTTGAGCCTCCCCAAAGACAGACTCAAAAGAAACTCTAGGCAAGCAGTCTTTCCTCCATTCAATTCACTTATTAAACCCAAATAATGAGTCTTATGCAACTTTCTCCCCTACTTAGTGTATGGGGAAGTTAAATAACTTGAAGAATGTTAAAGGCTGGAGAACGTGTACCTGTTAAAAGGTCCTCAGGATACTGGTATAGAGTCTGGCATATACAGAGGGTGCTAAAAACATGTATACACATTTTAAGGTGCCAAAAACATGCAAACACATTTTTAAAAAGGAAAAACTATTAAAATTGTAATACTCAATATATGCCGATAACAAAAGATGAATACAAGTCACATCTGACTCCTGCAATTAGAAGAGGTGCTCAAAGTGGTTACCATCAGTGTCCAGACACTTCTGATTACGGCAAACTACTGCTTGAGCAGTGTTGACCAAAGTGTCCACTTGCATACATTTTTTTGGCAGCCCCGACATATGGTGGGGGCTCAGGTATTTGATGAATTCCTTGACACTTAACAAGCCGCTCCTTTAGCTTCCGACTATGCACGACTTCGGGTTTGTTGCCCTATCTATACCGATCTTTTGTGTGAGGAGACCTGTCATTTCTGTACTGCTTCTTCTTTTCCAAGATAACACTACCAGCCCCTGTCAAAGAGACCAGTAATGTGTGTCGGTTCTTCTGTCAGTATTGGTGGCTTTATGATAGCATTTGAGAGAACAGTTGTTCAGGTTAGAGGTACATTCCATGGTTATGAAATGAATAAAAGTAAATGGCCCATCTTGTGACTAATCTGCAATTTTATTGTCTGAGGCAATCTAAAGACAGTCACCAAAGCCTCCCCTCCCCATGTCCCACCCACACACACAGAACACCAGGTCAGGAAAATCCCACAGCATGCGAAGTAATATTACTGGAAGCAACACAATTTTGAAAATTGTTCTTCAGTGATTACAGTTGTCAAGCTGAATAAATATGAATTCCACATGAAAATTTGTGTTAAAAGGTATTTATTACCAATAAAAGCCAACTTTTTGAAGAAGCTAATAACTTTTGTGTCATATTTTATAGGTACAAATATGCATTCTTATATTTCCAGCAACTCGAGTGACAAAGTTAACTTCATAAAGTTGAAATTAAGTTGTTCCAAAACAAAGAAACACATCTATATACATACACGCACACATATACACTCTTTAAACTAATAAGAAATTACAAAGTGCTTGATGCTACCTTGCCTATTTCTAAATCTATAAAATATCTGACTTCTGTAATTCCTAATATTTTTGAGATGTTTGCAAATTAAGGGAAAATATCCACCTCTTCTTCAGACTGTACTGTCTTACTTTTCACACATTAATATTACATATAGAGTAAAACCTTAGTAATTCGAATTAGTTGAGAAAAGCCCTTTGTAAATACATGAAAAGAAGTACCTGCCACAACAAACTGTGGCTAAAACTTTCAACAGCATTGCCAAGTGGAACTCCTACCTGCTCTATTTAACAGATAAGACATACTTAGACCTCTAACAATTGCTACTTTAAAAAGGTATTTTCCCAAGTACTTCTGAAGAGTTTTATAATATTCTACTCCCTCTCCCTGGTTGCCCAATCCCAGCCTTATTTTGCTAAATTACTTCCCAAACTCTTCAGTGCCAGCCGATGAAGAGATCAGTGTGATGTGATGAAAAATTAAATTAGCTATATTATCATCAGTACCCAGATCAAGCCAGGTAAAGAATGATTTAGTTTTAGTTTTGTGAGCTGGACCCTAAGTAAGGATATCATTTCAGTTTATTTTTCACAACCCTATCCTGCTAAATGAGAAAGCAAAATGATAATGGATAGTACACTGGAGAATCAAGAAACCTGGATTATTCTGATCCCACCACCAAGAACTATTTCTGTGTTCCTGAACTCAAATTTGTCTCCAGTTCCCTAACGTGGCCTGTCTGGTGAGGGCCCTAGGTTTTCACTCACACACCCACTCCCATCGATTCAGTGCCTGCCTGGAGTGCAATATTGAGGAAGATCCACTGTCCTAGTTCAGTGAAAATTAGAGATGGCTGCCAAGGATGTGAGATTAAGGAGTGAGGAGACCCACGTCACATATGTGCCATCCATTGGTTAAAAAAACCACCAAGGACCCTCCCACTCAAATGTTCCCAATCAAGAACTGCAGTAGCAGAAGAGGCAAGTTTGATGTTGGACAAGTGGTAGAGACAACGTCTCTGATCTGCACCTCTAATTCATTCAACATTTCAGAGACAATATTAATGTCTGGATTCAAAACTGACTAAAAAAATTTTAAGCAACATCTAATAATATATGAGGATGAAGTATGGCTACCCAACTCAATTTAACAGACATCACATCTGACATATGACAACCACAGCACCACTATTAGACAAATGAATAGTAATACATGTTGAAACCATGCATGACTGAAGTCATGAGGAGTTGAATTGACACATCTGGAAATTCTTCCCCTCAGTTGTGCCTGACACTGTGCAGACACTGGAAATCCAGTTTTGCACATTTGGTAAAGTGTGTAATCGAGCTAAGATTTCAAGAGACCTTTAAGTAATAGAGAGTTAAGTTCTTCAAATCTCGACATCCTTCATCTTCACATGACAGCCTCTTGGAATCTTTTTTTTCCCCCTTATGTTCCAAGATCCTTCTGTCAAAGATACTAAGGTATTCCCACAATTGAAGTTATGATCTAAAATCATCCTACTGCTGAGGGCTTAATAAACCTGACATTCCACATGTGTGTGTGGCCACCGACCCCTACTTCCATCAACTGATGACTCAGTACTGACTGTTCGGAGGGAAATCCTCCGTCTGTAGACACCTGTACCACATCGCATCCTGTTTCCAAATTCACTAAGGAAATTTCCTCACCCCTAGTGAATTCTTACTGTTCTTTTCCAGGGTTTAAGAAAATCCTGTGGTAAAACACCTTGCCCCTAATCTTATATTGTATTCCTATAGCACACGTTCTGAAAGATGTTTTCGTACATTCTTGATATGTCTAATTCAGAAACAAGAATTAGTAAAAGAAATAATTTGTTCTGAACTAATTTTTACTTTGCAAAGTCCTACGGGTATTAGTTACTGTGAATTTAAAAAGCTCACAGCACATTGAAAATCCTATTTATTCAAAGCTAATTCTGTGAAATTCAACACCATGACAAGTCAGTTCTCTCTCAATGCCTTTTCTGTCCATAAGAAAGCTAATTTCCCTATCACTTAAACCAGAACCTTGAATATTATTTGGCCATTGTCTATATATCTTGAAAGCTCTTACTGCTGGATAAGTGAGTAAAAATAATTTTTTTATGCCTTCTGTACAAGCTAATTATTTTAAGCACCATATTATTTCCTAGGAGAATTCTGTCAACACAAATGAGATCATACTCTCACAGCAGCTACCTTTTGTAGAGTTTATTTTTTAAACAGTTTTTAAATGATTCAAATTTTAAATATACTTGTGAAGATGCAGAAATGTGGAATTTGCTGTATGTAAATATTTCAATTTACAAATATTTCACAAGGAATTCTAGCACTGGACAAATGGCCTGAAATCTATATATGCTATCAGGAAAGAGGATTTCAGTGGCAACCTGCAAGTTTGGATTTAATTTAAGTTCCATTATATATACCAGCTGTGTGGCTTAGATTTCTCAGAGCCTATATTTATCTGCAACATGATGTAGTTGGACTAGATTACTGCAAATTCCCTTCTAATTCTAAATTCCGTGATCCCAATATAGCAGTTTCACTAATTTGGGATTAGAATCACAACTAAAGATCAAGTTAAATTTTCCCTAGAAAGTACCTTGTTTAGCCACATATGTTTAAATAAAAATTACAATAGCTGTACAACACTCATGCAAGTCACACCTTGAAAGATAAGCATTTTTAGCCTGCCAGCTTTTCCAGGAACAAGATGTATCAAGCACTTTCCTGGTTCTAAGCTTCTCATTACTTACTCTGAAGTAATGTGAATGGCTGCGGTGATGAATGGGAAAAACTTCAAGATCCAAATATAGAAGTATATACTGCACTGTAATTTCTTGCTAACGTGGACTGTGTCCTACAGATTTCTGAATGAGGTCAGCCGAGGCCTCTCAAATTCTCCTGCAAGCCTTCATGTGGTACAAGATGATCACAAATGGAAAACCATTGCATTTTTGTAGTCCTTGGCAAATACCAAAGATTCCAAGTCATATTTTTACATCAGCATTAACTTTTCTACCATGAGGATTTGGGTTCCCTTCCAGCGTGCTACAACCTATATTAATTTCAAAAACATAACCTCAGCATTTAAAATTTTCAACGCAATTTAAGTTTTTTGTTTGTTTAAATCAATAGTACCTTCAAGATTATCTAATCTATCTCGTATTTTTGAGATGTCACACCACTAATTAATGGAAGGGCAAGGTCTCTTTGCCTCTCAAATCACTTCATACTTTTGAACATATTTTCTACCTAAATTTATAAAGGAAACCTAACCAAGTTATAAGCTCTTTACAACATCCACATAAGTACATCCACTCTTACCAATTTCCAAAATGTTAATTATCCCACTGCCTTTCCCCCAGTCCATCAGCTCCTATCTGCAAAGTCCCAAACCTGGGAACTACTGAGGCTCTCGGAGAAAATAAGTTGTATCTACATTAATAAGTCTCCAAAAGAGCAAGAGCAGCAGGAAAAGATGACGACACCTAAGATGATAGTTTACAATAGAGGCATGGTAAGTTATATGCCTTAACTAGAAGCACATTAACTAAAAATAGGAAATCAATATAGTAGATATATTTGTTTTCTAAACAAAAGAAAGACAACTCAAAATTACCCTCCAGATTCTATCTGGATTCTACACTATGCCTGACATCCCTGGGAGCTGCCTGGAAGAAATGTAACTGCAAACCCAGGTAAAGTTGAGGAAAAACAGATAAACCCATGAGGAAACAGGAAACGACTATATGTGGTCTCCTTGTTTTTTCTAAATTCATCCAGGTGTGAATTTCCAAAGTACATGCCACAAAACAAATACTCTGCTTTGTGCTGATATATCTTATGTGAAAAAGGAATTTTACTATCAAATAAGCTTGAAGACTTTGGGTTGAACAGCTAGAGGTTCATTAATGCTGAACTTCAAAGAACTAATAATATGCACTGAGAATCTTCCCCAGGTCAAATGTTTTTGAACACAAACTTCTCAAGAGCTAATGTTTACCAGTTACGGTCTTTGCATGATACTACTCTCACTACTCAATTATTTTTAACTCTCCTAATAAAATTATGTGAAAACTCTACTCTATAGCAATTATCTAATGATATAAAATGTTATTAGCATTTCACTTACAAACAGTTCCTTCACATAGGAACTTAACCCAATTTTTAGGTAAAGAGTCAAAGAAAACTGGATCTATTGGTTAATTCCATAATCAAATAAGCAATTCATGGCTCTAGAGGGCTGATTGCACAATCTTATTCACCCATATATTCTCAAAGTATGAGACACATTTCCACATTAAACATGGTTTAAAATGTCTAGTTATTCAAATTTCTCGTAGGAATAGTATGCCATTTGTTCTATCAAAAGGGATCCAAAGCTTAATTTTTCAAGTCTTTAAGGCAACAACAAATCTAAAACATTCACTCTTCCTGGATAAAGTATCACTTTTTCCAAACAATAAAATGTTTTCTAAATCTTTTGCAGTTAGAAACAGAGAAAAAGAAAATTACAAATAGAGAAAAAACTTAAATCTCTATAGTAAACAGGAAAGAGTAGAAATAGACTATACACCTTTAGGTCTCTTCTAATGGTGTACCTGACTGAGCACTAAGCAATGTGACCATGTACTTTCAACATCTAAACCAATTATGCATTCATAGTTCAACAAAGGAAGCATTTTTTCCCAGACTCACATTCCAAGCTACCACTTAGAGTCAAAGCACTGAAGTTCATTCCTGTAAGTCTGAGCCGCTATCTCTTCCCTTGTGCATACCGTCAGCAATCATAACTACAATCATAAAAAGTCTAGACCTAAAAGAGATAGAAGTCTTAGATAATCATCACATCATGTTCAAATGCCTGCCAAGAGCCAAGGATGTACTGTAATGCAAATGAGTGAAGTGGTCTACCTTTCCTTTTTTCCTCTTTTGGAAAACATGGCTACAAAGAAACATTTCTTCACATTTAAAATTTTAAGTATGTACAAGATGGCAAAAAAATGACAGTCAGCTTCAGTGTCTAGGAGTCCACGGAGAACAGCGGAGCCTGCTGCTAACTGGAGAGCAAACGCTCCTTCTAAACTCAGTGGACTGATACTCAGCTCACGACCTTCACTGCCATGAGGAACACAGGCCCACGCTGCCAGACTTCAAGAATAAACACAAATCTCACTTTATGTGAAATCGCTTGATTTTTAAATGTTGCTTCCAATTTTTTAAAAAAACACTGTGCAAAGCTGAAAACAAAATCTGCAGGCCACACCCCCCTGCCCAGTTTACAAATTCAATCTCATCAAATCAGATGAGGCAATAGTGGCACCCAGAGATGTATGCTCACTTGGCCAAAGCTGGAAACATAATCTAAGACCTCAACTTATAGCACCATGTATATAACCACAAGTTGGTTCATTTAATCAGGAAATTTACCGAGCACCTACTATGTGGGGTACAGGCTGCTCCAGACATTGGAAATTGACCAATGCAGAAGAGAGGAGAAAAAGTAAAAAACCCTCGTTCTCCTGGAGTTGACATTCTAATAAGGTGGAGACAAACAATGAAAGTAGTAAGTCAGCTACGCAGTGTGTAAGAAAGTGATACTTAACGTTAAAAAGCAAAGCAGGGTAAGTGGAATATGGAGTACTAATACATACTTAGTCTTGTGTCTTACGAAGGTTCCATCTGGGGCCAAAATTTTTTCTAAGCAGTTAAGAAGCCTAACATGGCTAACATATAACAAAGCAAATTAACTTTCATATGCCTCAGACTCCTTATCCATAAAATAAAGCTATTGTTACTTATCCTACTTAACACCTACTAGTGTAAGACAATCTTTACCCTCAGAGAAAAGTGAATATATAATATTTTAGTGACTACTAGTATCATGTTGCCTCATAAATCTTTCTAGACATTTAGTACACCTCTTAATGTACCAAGCACTTATTAGATTCTGATCCTTCAGAAGCAACAAATAGTCATTAACATCATTAACAGTTCCCCTCCTTTCTCATGTTGACTGATCCAAAGGCCACAGAACTACAGCAACTTCTACGAACTTTGGGGCAGGAGGGTGAGTGTAGTGAAAAGGAGAAGGCTGTTTCTTTTTCATACCTCCCTACTGTTGTTCCTTTAAAAAAAAAAAAAAAAAAAAGAGCACAAATAACTATTGTAATAAACAACAACCAAAAAAAAACCCCTAAGGCCACAATGCAATGGAGGAACAGAGCTAAACCTATAACTAAGTGCACATTTCACAAAAGATATATGGATTTAATATTGTAAAAACAAGATTTATAATCCCTGATGTTTTGGTTGTGATCATTTTTAATATGATCTGACCAAATCCCTCAAGTATCGTAATAAGATGTCAATTTACAAAAGAAACACAACTAAGTGTTTCATATTGTCCTCCCGTTTTCATTCCCCCATTATCCAGCACCTACCATTTTCTTTTACAATGAATTTGCTTCCTAACAGCTACGTAATGTCTTTAACTGTGAAGTTGCTAGCACCGTGTTTTATTTAATCATCTCTTTCTTACAGTACACATAAATGGACATACGTTATTATAGGACATTATCGTTATGAGACACCCTCCATTGGTCTCTCACCCTGCCCGGTATGCTAAAAATGCAAGGCCCTAACCGTTTTGTATCCAGACTATGTCAGAGTTCTGTTTGCAGAGAACAACCCTGACAGATGGGGTAATGTCTCTCCTCTGGACAAACAGCAAGTTCGTTTACTGCATGCTACAAAAGCAGCGGAGTCCCCAAGTTTAGTGTTCCTCAGCAGAAACACCATCCCACAGTGTGCAGCTCCATCTGGACAGTCGTATCACCCTGTGGGATCTGGGGGAAAGGAGGAAACAATACAAACATGCTGATAGTCATACTGTTGGGTACGCCCCTGTCTGTGATGCAGGAGTCCCTTGTCCTGCCAGCATCGAGGAAACAATAACAGGGTAACTAACTATTAGCTTAGGGTTAAAATCAAGCCCCACATTCAATAATGTCAAATCACACATTTATTCAGAGATGTCAGTCTTGGCAAGCTTACATACAACACTTGCAAACCCTCTTGTCCGAAATGCATGCCTCATTTCTCTTGTACTTTATCACTAATGTATACAAACACGTACACATACTATAATGGAACACCTCACTCTACATAGGTTTCAGAAATAGTTAATCAACTCCAATGGAATCCAGCTATCACTAATTCATTACCTCTTACTTCTACATGAAGTAACTAGAGTGTTACATCTGGACCTTAACCTAGATTTCCAGTCAATCCTTCCATCCTTCCTCCCTCAGAACAGGCCACTTAAGAAGAAAGCATTGTAATTCTAGGCAGAGTCCTAAAAGTCCAGATTGAGTCAAACTTCTCTGGGCCTGAATCTGTTTACCCATAAAACAAGAGGGCTGGACCAAAGGGACTCATCTCTTTTCCCAGTTATAATTCTGATGATTCTACATTCAGCCTATACATGGGTGGAACATTCTTTGCTGCTGTATTCAGTGCTGGAGTGGTTTATGAAGCATAGTCCTGCTGAAAAGCTGGGGAATGAACTAGATGTCCTCTTAAGATGCCTCCTGGCCCTATAATCCCATGATGTGCTTATAATGGAATTTGGCTATCCTTATAATTAGAAATGTAGCTTGCTGGTCACACATCTGGATCAGATAAATCTGCACAAATAGCATTTCATCAGAAGCAGAAATGCCAAGCATATAACAGCTGTGTTGTTACATCAGCCTAGCAAATAACAAGGAATAGTATTTATCCATAGAAAGTAAATGACTACAGCCGACAGGACTAAAGCTGACTTTCTTCAAATTCTGTTGGGGTGGGAGAAATGTTTATAAAGGAAAAAATATACATTGCTTAGACTTCCACATTAATTTACAAGACTGATAGAGAAAAGGATTCCCATACATTAAAAAAAAAAAATCCTCAAATACCAATATACTATTTCCTTATTTCCTGCAATCCTAGTTAATGATGAGTTACTTATTATTGAACATTTCTAAATGTAACAGGCTCCTCCGACTTGCATGTCAATATATCACATGGAACCGTGAACCTAACCCACAATTAAGGATTAAAGTGTCAGATGTACTCTGGGAATAATCACATCCATAGAAAATAAATGTGTTTCATGTTAACAATTAATTTCACTCAGTCAGTGCTGGGTAATTATAAAACAAGAGGAAATTATTTCCCTAAAAAGAAATAAAAGCTCTTCTTAGCCAATTAGGTAAGCATTAACTACCTTACACTTTGAAGCACGTTTCTTAAACCCAAAACCTTAATGTGCTAATCTAGTTGCTCTGAGACTGACAAAAGGTGTAACTAATGGCAAGCAGGTACGGTTACAAAATCTGTCACCTATTACTACTGTTACCCACACAGCCACTCAATCTCCTAATTTACAATACCGTTCAGAACCTTATTTTCCACATTCAAAAGTGTAATCAGACACTGAGTGATAATGAGGTGCCAACATAGGTTCATCAGTTCTGAAAAATGTACCCACTCTGCTGGGGGACACTGATAATGGGGGAGGCTACGCATGTTATGGGGGCAAATGGAATACGGGAAAATCTCTATGCCGTCTTCTCAACTTTGCTGTGAGCCTAAAACTGCTCTGATAAGAGTAAAGTCTTCAAAACAATGTGTTCAGCATGTTATAAATTTGTATCAAGTCAATGCCCTATGTTGAAATGTATGCATGGAATAAGATCCTAAGATTTTAACCTATAAAACGTAAGGCTTAACATAAGTCACTTTAGATATAAAGCACAGAGACAGAAAATCCCAACACATGTTAACATAATTACAATTACCTTAAAATTCCAAACGCAAGTCAATCATTTTTGTGCCATGTGAAGAAAATAAACAAAGAAAACAAAGACCTGAGGTAAAGTAAGACAGAAGCAAATTTCTGTGGCGCTGAGCTGAACGGAAGAATCCAAAGAGCTATGTGACTTGTACTTCACATTTTCTAATATTTACTGAAAACTAATAGTAACAATCAATGTCTTTGAATCAATCCTGAAAGGAGAACAGGGATAAAAAAAAAAAAATTGACCAGACAGATGAATCTTTGGAAAAACAGTTAATAAATCACAACTTTCAATGTTTAGATATCAAATTTTAAACTAAAACCTTAGACTAAACCCTAATGATCAGTTAATGAATTAACAGAAGAGCATTGATCAACTATTTCCAAACACTGACGAACAACTTACCCACTGAAGTTCTTAACTGATTCTAATTCCTAAGGCAGTTACTCTGCGGAAAATGAATTAGTGCTTCAAAACAGCTAACAGCTAGATTCAGACAATATACATTTTACGTGTAATCATGGGGTGTCCTTAATAAACACAATCAACAGGAGACTCTTAGTCTAACCTCCGTTAGGGGCATGGGAAGTTTTTACTAAGTAAACATCAACTTGGAACCCGTGATGGGCAGAATAGGGAACGAACCACCGTCAAACTATAGGTGAGAGCAGCGCTTCCTGGCTTCATGCCAAAGTGAAACATCAGAGGAGCAGTTTCCATCCCTTTAACAGTACTGCCAAAAGTTCCACGATTTGAAAGAATGTCTTCAACCTGAAGGGCAAGAACTCTCAGGATAAGGTAATAACGGAACCACACTCAACTTCAACAGTTCACTCTGAGACATCCACTCTCAGATTCACTCTGAGATTGGATGAGGCATCCAATCTCCTTACACAGCCCTGGGTGCAAGGCAATTAGTGAAACTAGGTAGTGTACCCCCCTTTTTATAAATAATTCTTTCAGTTAATTGAATGTCATTAGCAACTAGGCCTAAGAGTGAAGTATAAACTTTTTAAAAGATAAACCTTATTTTTCTGTTCTGAGTTTTTTTCATAGCTGTTTTCTTAAGGGGTTTAAACAAACTCCTAATTCACATTTAAAAAATAATAATAACCGGCTTATTTATTAATCTTTTTTTTTCACCCTCTATTATTTTAAAGTCATTCTTTTGTTTTGGAACGCTGTTTGTGATTTCAGACTTGAGACCACGCATTTGCGATTTTGCACAGCACACAGGCAGGATTGCAGTTACCAAGGCTGCCAAATCAAGAGCTACCAGCAGTGCACAAATCCACTCACCCCTTCTCTATCGTTTTTTTTTAAGAAATAGATTTTCTGCTTGCATTCTTTTCATTTCCAGGGATAATAATTCTCTCAAGGCTAGCAGAGGCCCAAAAAACAAGGAGAGCACTAATCAGATCCCTTCCCTCACCCAACACCACACTTTAAATAATGCTCTAGGTCCCATCTCTCCTTACTAGAAACGGAATTTCATCATCTTAAAAGATATTGACAATTTCCCAGATTGTGGCTATCTATATATTATTTACCATCTCCACAAATTTCAGCGTAAACAGAATTGAGTGCTAAAGTAAGGCCTCAACAATGGTAACAAAGGAATAATCCCCAAATACCTGTGCTTTGGTGATAAAAATGTTGATTGCAAAATTTCTTTCCATTACTTTTTGTGTCAATATCTGCCCAATCCACTTGCCGATTTGTTCTTCCTGGTCTCTCCTCCCATTAAACTAGCAAGAGGACTTAGAGCTGTAGCTGCCAACACAAAATCCCACTAAGGACATACAACCGCTTTGGAGGAAAGCAGGGACAAAATCGACTGAACTGGCATGAGGACCTCGCAGACTCCTGCAACTCAGTACAGATTTATTCTTTTACCCAATCAGCACAGGGCAGAAGATACTGGTATCTGATTCTGTGTAGTCTAATACATGACACTTAGGGTACTTAATGTAAGAAAGATGTCGTGTCTTCTAAATCTGGGGAGAGGCCAATTTATACAAATATCAATCCCTCCCAAGGCCCTACAACACATAATTTCTGTAGGGTTTGGGTTCCATTATCTCAAAGGTAGCTAAAATACATCAGAGCTTAGCAAAAAAAGAGGTCAGTGTGTTACCTCTCCTGTATCAGAATGTCAACAGGTAGTCCAGTAAACACGTTCCCACGGCAATCATGGGACACTTGAGGAGAACTTCCTGTTGAAAGGCTGCCCTGGACAGGAACCTCCAAAACCTATCTGAGTTGCCTCCCTCATTTTAGGGAATGCCCCTCAAACCAATAAGCACACAAAAGACACCTGGGTGACAGCAGGCAGAAAGCTATCCTCAAGTCAAAAGCATTTTGTACTGACTGCCCTCAACCAAAGAGGCCAGGTTTTCATCTGCCACAATCTCATGTTTCAGTATATTGTCATATCTACCTCAGTCAACCCACTGCTCCTTTCAGAGAAGCTAGGATGAAAAGACTTCTTTGCAATCTGAAATTTACCCTTTCCAAACAAATGAAAATGAACACTGTCTACACGCATTGTCATATTGGTCAAGTGCCTCCTCTTGCCTTCTTCTGATGCAAAGAGATCCGCATTCCTTTGGACATGGACACCGAGGCTGCCCTCCCAAACCCTAAGGTCCATTTACATGACAATATTAGGAAATAGCTATTTCACATATTTTAAATGAGGAGGGTGCGTTTTAAGAATTAGTACAGAGTGTCTCCTCATTTTAAAGAATGTCAAAGATCACAGAAAGTTTAAAACACCAGATCTAATCTGGATATTTGCCTGAAATCATAGAATTAGGCGTGTCTCTTTTTCTGTGTATTTTATTTGGGTTACTATGTTTTGTTTTGTGGTATCATTCTACTATGAAGACAAAAATTTGACTTTTTTTAAAAGTTACTTTAATACTATTTGCCCAAATACTTTTCCAGTCTACCTTTGTGAACTTAAATTACTAGGCAACTTAAAAGTATTCAAGCTTTATTCTTTGGGGGGGGGGGGGGGGGAGTCAAATATTTCCATAGTGGAAGCCTTTCTACATGAGATCACAGAAAAGAATTCCTTAATTCTCACAATCACACTGGAGGCCAAAATCTTTGTTCAGAGAAGGGCGAAAGCATTCATCAATTCAGTGCAGTGATGTTCTAGGGCTTTGTTTCTAAGTCCAGCATAAATCGCCATCTGTTAACTTGGACTGGAAAGCTTTAATTGATGTTTATGTAGTTCAGAATAAAGTTAAAGAAGAGGCCTGTGTGAAAATGTCACCCTATAAAGATTTTCACACCCCTGGATCAACACAATCTCATTGTGACTGAATAATGTCATAGGTAAGGTTTGCTTCCCATGCTCTTTTATTCTAAACATTAGAAATATTTCCATCTTCTAGGAAAATTTCCTAATGTGTCAACTTTTCAAATAGAAAGAAGAAATTCTATTTTTAAAAAGGTAAATAAATTGCAACTTCACCTAAGCAGATTTTTAAATGCTTCGGATTCCTTAAATCACAATTTAAAACAATCTTTTTTACCACTCCATTCCTTTCTACTTCAAATGCTAGGTCTCCAGTTATTCTCTCTTGATTAATTCGACTTACTATAATCATATTTGAGTTGTTCTTATGTAGCTTGATCACTGATTTACATAGTTTCACGTATGCAGATTTTATTTTCTAACTTGACAGCAAACTTTGAAGGGACCATATCTTTTTTTTGTTCCTCAAACCTCTTCCCCCCAATATATTACTTTATATACAACAGTTTAAAAAATTTATATCATCCCTTAAACTATTAACATTGGTCCAAATTTACCCATGTCAAAGTCACTCTAGTAAGTTATAATTTTAAAAGTACACTTCATTGTCCCAAAAAGTTAAAGAAATACCCCCTCTTGATGCCCTTGTGACCTAAACAGAATTCACAGGTTTCATCACACGTAATGGAAATTTCCAACCTTCCCTTAACCACTCTGAAAATCATGAAAAATAATGTAGTATGTTTGAAGTTTGATAGTGTTTTTAACTCTAATTTCCACTTAATTTTTTTTTAAAGAATTAAAGGAAAACTTCATACATACACTCTCTCCCTTGAAGTTGACATTTCATCTTTTCTGAGATGTTCACTCAAGTGGAAATGCAGGAAGAGCTCACAATTCAGAAGGGAAATGCCTAACAAGCATACAGCACAGAGCCATAAAGGACCACGTGCAACCAAGCGCTAACCCAGAGCTCTAGGGGCAAGGGCCGGGGTCTGATTCATCATCGCACTCCTAGCAGCTAGTACAAACCTGTACAACGCACACTTCAGAAAGCAGAGATTTCTGCATTGCTCACTGCTGTATTCCCCAAACACCAAGAACAGTCCTCACACATAGCAGTGCTCAGGAAATATGGGTGGAATAAGTATGTGCAGGAGAAATGTGCAACACATAGTAGATATTAGTAGGAAAGTAGGTGGAAGAAAGGCCTGGCACTAGTGAAATTTTACTCTGACGTTATTTTTCTTCTGGTCACCATTAGCCTCTAGAAGACAAGGTCTAAAGGCAAACAAGCTAGCTATAGTTGAATTTAAGGGTTTGTCATGTGAAAGAAGAAAACTTGTTCTAGGTTGTTATGGAATAGTGTTTTTTGAACTACAGGTCAAGACCCCATTCTTGGGTCATATAATCAATTTAGTGGGTCACTGACCGGCATTCTTTTAAATAAAATAGAATAGTATAGAATTGTATCACAAAGACTAAAGGCCAGTATTGATTTATGAAACTTCTGATTCACTTATATATATATATATATATATATATAAATATTTCTGTGTATGTGTTTTTACTGGGCTTCAAGGTAAAACATGTATGTGTGTCCCAGTCAAAATATGTAGGAAAAAAGTGCTATAGAAAGCCTATCTTTAACCATGACAATGTGGGCTAAATAAAAAAATGAGTCATGTCAAAAAGCATTCACTGATTACTTCTTCAAGTCTCTTTGTCCGTGGATATTCACAGAGATCAAGAACTAATAGAAATCTTAGTTACCACCTGGTCCACTTATTTCATTTCATTAATCATAAAGGTGAAGATACCTAAAACCAAAAGCTAGGGGCAGAACCAGGCCTGGAAGCTGGTCTCCAGGCTTCTAATCCAATTGTTTTGGTAGTGGCCCACAAGGACTCCAGCATAGGCTGCCGACCACGTGTCAAGATGTCATCCAGGGGATCTGGGCACTAGTTGGAATGGCCTCTCTGGTGCCTATGGATTAGAATTCTTTGATATAAAATTACAACGAAGTATTATACTTATCTTTTGCAGATCAGATCGATAAATTTTCAGGATAAAAAGATAATGGGGACTTCATTTACCTATGTATCAAATTAAAGTCAGTAAGGAAAAATTAAAATAAAAGACCTTCCGGGGGCAGCCAGATGGCTTAGTTGGTTAGAACTCAACAAGGTTGCCGGTTCAATTGCTGAATGGGATGGTGGGCTGCGCCCCCTGCAACTAAGATTGAAAACTATGATTGGACTTGGAGCTGAGCTGCGCCCTCCACAATTAGATTTAAGGACAACTACTTGGTGCTGATGGGCCCTGGAGAAACACACTGTTCCCCCATATTCCCCAATAAAATTAAAAATAATAATCTTTAAAAGAAAAATATCCTTTTGACACAAAAAAAAAGTATTAGATAACACTTAACTAAAAAGAAGAAATCCCACCTTGAGATAGTTTGCAAAACTTAAAAAGTCTTTGAAATTGCAACACTTCTTGCCATGTTTCCCCCGCAAAAAGCTAACCCCTAATCTTTAAGTATAAGTAGCAAAGTAGAAAGGAAGCATTAATAAGACCTGCTCACTCCATTCCCTACCAGTCCAATCCCACCCACGTTTTCACCACTCTCTACCTCCTTTCATAAGAGAACAAAATGACTCCTTATAGCAAACCCCTCAGAGAACAACCCACTAACTTTCCATGAAAAATCAGAAGCAAAGATTTAAAATGTACCTTAATTCAGGTTTTTAACTCACTGTCCCAGTTGTGGAGGCCATTCTGTCCTTCTGTTTCTTTTAGGCCCTGAGTACAAGATAACACAGTTTGGGCCAATCTTTTCCCTCCACTTAACTTGGTAACAAGAAACTCACAGGTTTCCCAAGCACAAGGTGTGGAGAAGTGATGGAATCTCCAATTTTTCTAATGTTTTATGAAAATCAAGAAGTTCAAAGAGCTGTGATTGGATCATGGTTAAAACTCTCTAATTCTATACACGTACATACAGTCACACAAACATTCACACATGCAAAGCAAGAAACTTTTGTGATTGGAAGGCAGTTGGCAGAACAGGGTGAGTAGTCTGACACTGATGACATTAATTATGCCAGATGTAGGTCTGGAATAAGCTAACCAGCTCCCCAACGGGTCATCAATCATGGGGCTGTGGCCACCGATGGACAGGGGTCCTGCCAAGTTTCACGTGCCTAATAGTTACACAACAGCTTCCTTTCTGTGTGTCTAAAAACAGACTTCAATTACCTTGTTTTTCCTGCCCTCAAAGCATAACCATTGCTATAAAGTAGTAAACTAAGATAACTGAGACAGCCTCCATCACAAAATACATCATCCTCTGCAAACAGAAGGCAAGATCCTATAGTCAAAAGCAACAACTCTTCACTGATTTTAAGTTACTAACATGAAAAACCATGAAGGGCTGCTCTTAAACAGAACGAATCTGACGTCTTGAAGTCAGTAAACTTTTAACTTTGAGCTAATTTTTCCTTCTTAAGAAGAGTTCAATACTCAGTTGTCATTCCAAGCCTTTGGTACATGCTGCTGTGTGTGCAATGCAGGCTGATTTGATGTGTGTGAGCACACAACATGTGTATGGTTTCTAAGTTAGGGAACACGTAAGGTTTATAAATAAAGAACTAGATCTGAATACTGGCCTAGTGGAATTTTGGAACTGCAACCCCTAGTTGCACAGCACAGCAAAATGGGCCACCTCAGGGGCGTCACCATAGTCACAGACTATAGTTTAGCAGCACAAGTGTCATCAACTGCACAAAAACATCTCTTAGGGCACAGGCATACCTTTAATTAAGTGACTGAAAAAACAGGGTCCAACATATGTCAATTCATTTGCAGGCAACTATATTTCAATACATCTTTTGCAAGCTCATAACCAGATAAAGTTTTCCTCTAGAGTTATCATCCTGTGAGTCAACCCTTGCTTGATACACCACAACGCTGTCCTAAATTCATGATGGAAGGCTGGGCTCCCAAAAAGAGAACACTTCCTCAGGGCCATGTGGTAAGGAAAGGGGCCGGTGGGGTGGGGGTGGGGGGGGAGCACAGCACAAAAGAAAGGTGATTTTATTTTTCTGGCTAAAATGATGAGAGTTTCACAGTGAATAGAAGGACATAAAATAAAGTAAGGTCAGTTAGTAAACCTGTACTACAGAATCATTGACCCATCATAAAGCTAACTTTGTTCTCAAGCTTCAGTAAAAGGCAACTACAGAATGTATAGTGACCTGCATGAGAAAAATTCATCACAAATGCCTTTAAATAATGCTCATCTGCTCTTCAATCATCATTAAAAGTAAATGGAGTTTATTGGCAATAAAGCAAACATGGCAACTTATTCATCGTAGCTACCTTTCATTCTGCAAGTAAACAAACCATTATTCTCTTTTGAAGAAGTCACATCACTTTCTAATGATTTTTCCCATCCCAAAAGAAGTTTTACCAAGTAGAGAAGTCAAAGTCCCCAGTAACTAAATGATTTACCCAACTTCAAAGAGTTAGAAGCTGGTACCGGAGCCAGGAACAGGTTATGTTTCACCTGCCATTCAATACTTTTTTGTCTTCAAGTCCCAATCCACTTTCACATCCAGTCCTGGCTAACTTCAAAACCTTTGAGAATTACAAGTAGGAACTGAGCAAATAGGACCTGTTGAAAACACCCCACAGCTACTACTACACTAACTCTCAATGTTTGACGGAAACTTCTCTTCATACAAACCTTTTAAAGCAGAGTTCCAGACCCAGTACTGAACGCAGTAGCTGAATTATAGCACCTGGCTATAGTACTTCAAGCCCTTCACTTAAATGCTGATGATAACAGCTCAATCATATAAACAAAGAAAATGTCTGTTTCAGAACAGCTAACTGTGGGGACTGCAGACATGTTTAATTACGTCTGCGGAGTGGCTAAGGTCCAAACCCCGCCACCATCTGGAGGCTTTGCTTGCCTGCATTTTAGATCCCCACCGCTGCGGATGGAAACAACCACTCTGGCCCTTTTCATCAACATAAAGAAAAGATTAAAATAATTAGGTTTAAATGCCTCATAAAAGCTTAGATGAAAGCACATTATAGGAGGCATCAATACTATAGTTTATATGGTCTCATTTGAAATGAAACCTAGCTTCATTACCAATAAGTTTTCTTGCTGTATTTTCATACATGGGAGCTAGCTCTGTCAACACAATCCTACTGAGGCAGGATGTAGGAGGAAGACGAAAAGCTGAACACTTCTTAAGAGCTGCTTTTGGCCCACAAAGTCCATTTTACTATCTTATCATCACCAAGGAGCTGGACTCTTTACAAAGTAAGAACTCCCCTCCAAGGCTGAAAAGCTTATGGGATTGTTAAAGCAATTTTTGCTCAGCTACAGCGGAATTGACAAGGGGATGCCTCCAGATGTGGCAGACTGACGATCTTATGTTGGTGATCAAACAGGATTTTGTTGTTAGGCATTATGGTTCTAAGCATTCGATTATCCAATCTGTAAAAATATTTTGCTTATGAAAATCATTACTCTTTAATGATATGACCATTGACTACCCTACAGCTATAAAATGTCAAAATGTTATTACCCCCAGAAAACTGCAAACGATAAATTCTCCCAGGTCTCTTAAATTTCAGTGTCCAATACTAGAGCCACTGTGGCAACAGGTGCCTATTTAAACTTAAATTAAAATTAAACAGAATTTAAATTTTTGTTCTACGTTAGCCATATTTCAAGTGTTCAATGTGATTAGTGGTTATCCTATTGGATAATGCAGGCAGAGTATTTCCATCATTTCAGAATTCTATTGGACAGCACTGCTCCAAAATGCCATATTCTCACGGATGAAAATGCGAGGGAAAATTTTTCATTATAGAAACTCTTAGTATTTCACCTTATAAACGAAGTGTGGCTCTCTGTCAGTGTTGTTAAGCACCAAACACCCTGGAGCCCAACTGCTGAATTCTAACCAACCACAGCTCTGGGGCTGGGACCAGTGACTTAGCGTCTCTGTGACTCAGTTTCCTACTGGTAAAACAGGGATAATTACAACACCTATCCTCATACGTGCTCAGAACAGCAAGCACGAAGCAAAGATTTGCTGTTATTATTACTAAGCTCCACAGTACGCTTCAGAGCCTTAAAAATGTTCATAGCTTTTTCTAGTTAATGAGTATTTTATTCCTTTTCGTGTATGTGACTGCCTGTAACAACCACTCTCCATGCTATCTTGGGACACTTAAGAGAAAAGATAAGAAATGATAAATGTCTAACTATGACATTGTTTTGTGCACCTGAAACTAATAAAGAAAAGAGAGAGAGAAAAGATAAGATTCATTAGCCAAAATCTGCCTTTTAAGTTTGACCACCTTTCACAAAGTAAGCTCTTCATCTAGACAGAATAAAGATTAATTCTGACTTTGTTTATTACTTATAATAAAATTTAAATTTCAATGAATCAATTAGTTATCTGTATATATAAACTAGGTTAGTTTTTCCAAGTCAGGTTAAATTCGTAGCATATAAATATATATTTAACTATATACATATAAATAAAGAGCCTATAAATCCATTTACTTATTCTATAAAACTTGAGAATTCTAATAACCATCTGCAATTAGCAAACACATTCCTTGAATGGAAACCTGCTATTAAAGTTATATCTAACTTACTGAAAATTCCAAATCAGCACAGTCTAAATTAATGATTGCATAAACTTAAGGTACACTCTGTTTAACCTGTTTGAAAGAGCTGGGAAATGTAAAGATTGAAAACATGCAAAGCTGAAGAACATTATGGTCCTATACAATAGTTTAAAAGTTTATAGTTTAAAAGAAACAGCTTATTTTTTTTTTTGAAAAAAAATCAAGTCTGGAAAATAAGCCAATTTTCAACACTACCAAAATACACATTTGTTACAGTGAATAACTTTTCTCCTCACCCCCATTGCAGGAAAAAAAAGAAAAGTTTGTCACCCAAAATCGAAGTCACCTTGAAAAGTGCTGATTAGTTAGAAACTGCATAATCTAACCAATTTATATAGCAAAAATTCCAGTATGTCCTTTGGGAAAATCTCTTTAAATTAGAAGAAAATATACTTCTGAAAGACCTTATCTGAAAAACTAAGGGATGCAAAGATAAGCGGTCTGGGAATGGCTTCAAAATATTACAGCGGGGGTAGGAAACAAACTGGGATACAGTGAAACAAGACTGACCATGAGTTGATGGTTGCTGAGACTAGATGACAAGAACATGGGGGGACCTACTACTATGCTCTATTTTCGTATGTTTAAAATTTGTCATAATTTCAATCTTAAAGAAAAAACTCACCTAACTATAGGGTTTAGGGTTTTTGTTTTGTTTTTTTTGTTTTGGGCTTAAAGTAAAAGGTGAAGGTTAAAAGTCATAACAAATGTGCATAGCTGCACAGTCAACAGGCAAAGTGCTACAATTCTATTCCCCATCCCCAATCGGCAGAATTTATGATTATCCCAAACCGCGGTATGCCCAAAGAGCGTTAATTCTTTCATGTGACTTGGTTTTGGATTTTGTTTGTCTCTTCACCAATTCCACAGAAAGAAAACCACAAGGTAAATTAGCTAACACGCTCCAGAAATTTCCAAGGTTCTTACTTTAATATCATAATTCTTGACTCCAATATGTGCCCTTTTTTAGGCTATCAAGAGGACACATTATGTTGATGGATCCCAGTTTAGTACCAGAACATCTAAAATTACACAATTATGGTAACTTGAGTGATTTCTAACTCCACTGTCCATTTATAAAAACAAATGTCAAAGTAGTCTAATAACAATTTGGGAAAATGTTATCATGATGAAAATATTTTAATGTTCATATCATGAAAAGTACAGAAGACACGTGCCTGCAGATTTTCAGTAGAGATTTTTAGCCAATTTTGAGACAATGTAATGCATTAGAGAGCAAAGGGGCAGAGGGATCTGGAATCAGGAGATTGGAATTGCTACTTGATTTTTCCATTTGCTGAGGTGCCCTTAAGAAAGGCACACATTCTCAGGTCAAGTTTTCTTATTTGTAAACTGGGACAATACTCACTTTTGTTTACTTCACAGGGTCCTGTGAAAATGCCAAATAGATTCGTATATAGAAAACTGCTTTGGAAATAACGCGTTTAAAAAGACATCAGCTTGTAAACTGCTTTAGTAGCCCCTCTAAAAATGATTTCAGACTACTCCCCCACTAGAATAGGAAAGGGGAAAAGAGCCAATTAAATAAAGAGGACTAAATGAATCGTCAGCCAGATTCCACAACTCCCTTCCAGGGATGAAACATGAGCCACCTGATCGCAGCATCGAGGCACAGCTAGGCCTCCAGGGTAACCTGAAAAGTGAGTGCAGCAGCCTGAAGATTTCAGAAACTGAGGCAGGCCCATCAGATCAAAGACACATAACGACTTAGAAAAGTTTCCAATTCTATGAAGACGCCGATATGTGCTTTCAAGTGCCACCCCTGTATTTGCTTGCTCTAGCCATATAAAAGCCAGCAAAAATTTTACAAAAAAATTTTGCTTAGCAAAGTAAAAGGCATAAATACGAAGGAAACTGATTCAATCTCATTAAGATACACAACTGTCTACTTCACCTGGAGTAGCCAATAGCAAGACCTCTCCTGAGGCTTAAATGTCATTACCCTCCTGCGTGGCAAATCTCAACAGGCAGTTAACAGGTCACAAAAATTGACAGTGACATTTCTCAGCAAAAGCACAAAAGGTTGACCCAAATAACTACACAAGGAACAACGTGATATGTAACACAGAAAGCATTTACAAAGCAATGTGCAGTTGCAGGGAGAGGATGCTGTTATTTTGCCCTCTCCTATCCCACACAACTTAGCTAAAGACCACAACTGCCTGGGTTCAAATCCTGACTCCACAACTTACTAGCTTTTAACTTAGGGCAAGTCGTTTGCCCTCTCAGTCCTTCAGTTTCTTCAATTACAAAATGGACATGACAAAGTACCTACCTCATGAAGTTGTGAGGATTGAATGAAGAAAGGCACATAAAGCACTTAAAACCGTGTCTGGCATAAAGCAAGCACTCTATTATTATCATTATTATTATTATTATTATTATTATTATTAAATTTCCTTAAAAAACATTCTCACTCTGGCTATAAACGAGTACTCCTCAAAAACTGTTGTGGCCCAAATAGCTGATCAGTGGTTCAGAAGGGGAGAAAACCACATACTCATTCCAGTACAGTGTTTAGAAAACAGAAGGGATGAGTAGTGACAGTATGGGAGCCAGGTTCAGGCCAGTCTATCACTAATTTCTTATTTTCTTCTTCCCTGTCCTTTCCCAGTCAGTACCGCCACCAGCTCTGACACTGGAGATGTGAAAGGTGAACCTACAATCCCTCCCAAGGAGCCCAGCATGGCTAGAGACAGGTAGCTAATGATGACAGTGTGAAAGACAAAACAGAAGCACCTGGAAAGGGCTATGGGGGCTGTCGGATGGGTTTCACTAGGACAGGCCCACGTGTTAGGAAACGTAAAGCTAAAGTTAAAGCTGTTGCCCTATGACGAAGGGGCACAGGAAGAGTGGGGAAGACGCTCCAGGCAATGGGGACAGGTAGGTGCGTCTCCTGAGCAGCAAGCTGACCTGCGTTCCCGGAGCACAGCGGCACAGACGCCGTGGGAGAAGATGCCCTCAACATTCTCTGCTCGCAGGAGCCTTCGGGTAATGCCACAATGTGCAGCCTGGAACGGTGACAATACCACGCCCTTGTGTAAAGGATATCTTCATACAAGTATTCTACCATTAATTCTCAGATGAAGTCTCTTCAAAACGAACAAGAGGGGGACACCCCTAAAATGTGTTAAATAAGTCATGAGGATAAGTAGTAAGAAAAATTGCTAGTAACCAAGGTCTATGAAAGAGTCTGTTCTGTAGTACTAACTACTCCTGGACCACAGGCCCCTAAGACACAAACTTCTATTGACTCTGAATCTGAATAGGCCTCTTAAGTCATTTTTTTCAAGGGTGATGACATCTCACTCCCTTGACACAAGTACAAAGACTGCACCAAAATCCACTAAAGACTCTTTCATGTAAGAAACTCTTGATGTAGTTGTAGCTTTATAACTCTTGGTGATTTTTTTTTTAACATATAAAACACTAAGAAAATGTACCTTATTTTATGATCTTTTATAAAACAATAGCATTAATGTTTCATTAATAATTGCAACAAAGTAACAACAATAACAGACAGCCCCACTCTGGTGCCTTGTGAACGTGGAAAAGCCTCAGAGATCAAGATATACGTGAAGCCAGACTAACCCACCGGCACTCTACTTTGATCCTTTTCATTAAAAAGGTAGCAAGATGCCGGCAGTTTAGGACACCACCCCAAAAGGATTCATGCATTACAGTGTCACACAATATATACAGAAAAATAATACACTGCCTGAACAATATCTAAACAGTAAAGAGTTTAAAAGAAGACAAAATTAGGCACCAGAGTAACAGCCTAGAGGAGGATTCTAGTAGTTCATAGAAGACAGGGGAGGAGAGTGCTGACCACATAGTAGGTCTGCACAGGAAAGCACCAATTTAGAAATTATGGCATCTAAAGCAGGGACTCAGCAGGAGCTACAATCTGAGAAGAAGGGCAAGCTGGCACAAGTCCCAGGAGCCTACGATAAAGAAACCCTGTATGTTTGCTAGCTGAAGCACACGTCTTTAAGCTTTTCAATAAAAGTGCTTCAAAAGAGCTAAGCTGTGTCAAACACCCGGACAATCAACCAAGAGTACAATAATCAAAATTATGGATTTTTTCATTGTTTTCAACTTATATACCAACATCTCATAACAGATCGATTCCTCTTTGCGGTATGCAGCTTCATGTCTCTTCCTCATATGGAGCAATTTCTTCGAAGACATAAAATGTTGTAAATGTTATTCAAACTCACCAAGTTACTCAATAACCACAAGGGTAACGGAAAGCAGTGTGGGAGCAGCAGCGGTAGGTTCAAGCTTTAGCCTGCACCTTGTGACCAAGCTTTACTAAAAGGCTCAGTTCAGACAAGCCCAAGTTTCCCAGAGAAAAATGAGCTTTATTTCCTGAAGCCTGAAGTGACCTCTGACCTGAAGGGGCAGAAAACTTATAACATTTTCTCCAAAATTATACGAGTATGTAAGCAGGCAACAAAAGAGTGTTAGTGACCTAGTTATTACCTTGGGCAGATTATTATCGCACAAAATCTGTTTTCTTATCTAGAAAAATAGAATCCCATCATTCCCTTTCCAGGGTTGGCAGGAAGGTTCATAAGATCATGTGTGGAACTTAAGCTCTAGCGCCCGGAACAGCAAAGCCTGGTAATTATTGGTAAAAACCATGCCTCCTCACTGCTCGACTCCCCAGGTCCCACCTCCCACCTGGAGACCCATACTTCATCGTCATGCTGTTGACCACAGAATCACGAGGAAAGATGAGAAGAGATGCAGTAATGCCTAACACCCATTAGACATGGGCCAAATGACTAAGGAAAGCCCCGAAGTAACAGTTGTGGGCTAACAGCCAGTTTATCAGATAAGCACATGCAACCCAAATGAAGTTCTGGTCCCCAATTTCCAAATCAGCTAGCATGGTCTTGGCATATCTTCACAGCCCAATTCTTCGCGAATCCTTTGTAAGTACTAAGTATCAGGGGTACTGAGATTGACAGAGCGAGTGTGTGGCCCACACATCATACCTCTACATCCCTATCACCAGGAACAAAGGTACTCCAATATTAGATTCCATAACTCTGAAGTGACATTTTCTTCCCCTTATGCCCTCAGGAACAAAAAAGAAAAAAGAACTTTGCAGAGGGATAAAGGAGGAAGTGAATGTTCTAATATAAACATGACAAGCCCAATTCTATCACTGCAATATACTCTTTGACTTCAGTACAAAAATCTTCTCTGACCATCTGGAGCTACTCCAGGCATGAGGCCAAAACTTGGTAATTCCTTTTCAAAGTAAATGACAGATCAGTAACTGCCACGTTGCTAATGCGCAGCCCAAAGGGAGCACCTCATATCCTAGTCAGTGCTCCCTGGAGTTTTACACATGTAGTAAAAACAAAGTGCTTCCATATAAATCTGCCCACGTATCAATATTCCAAACTGAACAGCAATCGTGTGACTTCTGAACACTGCGGACATTTATTCGGGTGTGATCCTACTATCCTATTTCACAGGCAGAAAGTAGGACCTTCTGCCAAGTTGTACTAAAAAGAGCCATCTCTAAACTGGAAAGGCACCTCTATGTGTCAATTAATATTTCAGTTCTCCAGCAATGACACATGGGAGCCCACCAGGAATTGCAAGAGTTCGTCCCCTGCCGTGACTGAGACGTCTCTAAGGCTGCAGGAAATGTGGAGTCACATAACATACCAGGCAACAGGAGGATCGGTGGCGATCTGTACAGTGGGTGGAGCCTTCTTTAGAAACCCACAGGACCACTTTCTTCATCCAATAAACCAAACGGAGAGCCGACTATGTGCCAACTACATACAGCGATGATGAATGAAAATTGAAGTTTTCAACATCTCTCCCAAAAATATACATCTGAAAAGTTCAAAGACAATTGCATGTTCTACGCCGCTGATAATAAGAGCAACTTGAAAGCTCCAAGGCTTAAATTTGATAATCCTCCCTTCTGCATACTGAGTAGAAGAACGTGAACCAGCAGTGCCCATGGACTTTCCTGCAAATCGTTTTTTTCCCAGATTTCAAAGACATGAAAGTTATCTCAGAAGGTATACTTTCCACTGGTGAACTATCTTATCCTTTCAAGTAAAACATTTTAAAACTGAACAATCTGAAATTTTATCTGAGAGCAGCAGGCTGCTTCTTACAAAGATAAGTTACAAGGAATTTTACAGATGAGTAAAAAGTAGCTAACCACTGATTACAAAATTAAACTGAAGATTACAAATATAAAATAGGCAAGAATGGGTCTCTCCCTTCTGATGAACAAACTCGTACTTGAAGATAAATTAACCGATTCCGAATAAGAGAGCAGGAAAAGTCATTAGAGACCGTCCCACCCTGATTTACACAGCTCATTTCTTAGAGAAGCTATTTCGTTCGTTTGCCTTCAAAGCCTCCTGTAATCATTACAGAATGAATGGTATCTGAGTGTCCAGAGCCAATTCCAAATGGAACCCTTGTGTACCACCCTGAGAACCGGGAAGAGATGGACAATCTTATCAGGTACCATCTGCAGAGACTTTCAGACCCTGGTAAGAAAATAAGAACAGAAACCTTACAGCAGATTCCTCAGCAGAGGAATGCAGAAGGAGGATTCTTTGTCCTCAGTCTTTTGGAATGAAAAGAGAAAGAGAAGTGAATGCTGACAGAATTACCTTTCCCAAAGGGTTTAACAGGCTCAGTGGAAATTCCAAGGCGAGTATCACCATCAAAGGAAACTGCTGGAGGAATGGAGCAGGAGGACACGGCACCAAAAGACTACAAGATTCTGAACAGGAGGAAGACATACAAGGAAAAACTGAACTTTCTAAAGGCATTTGAGGGCGGGGGTGGGGGTAGGGGTGGGGGTGGGGGTGAGGGTGGTGAATCTGGCAAATGGCAAAAAATAGAATGCAAGAAAAGACCAAGAATGCTATGTAATTTTAAGGAACTATGGAACACTTGAAGAAAAATGGGCAAAATATACAAAAATCAAGGCTTGCTTTGAAAGTATTTAAGGAGTTAGAAAAAAAAAATCTAAGACTTGTTTTGAAAGTATTTAATGAGTTAGAAATGCAGCAAAAGATACAAGAAAGGAATAGCAATGGATCCTTCAAAAGAGAAATCTTAGCGACCTATGAGAATAAACACGATTTTGCGGCAATAGCTCATGTAGCAAATTCCACTTCTTTCAAAGGAGCCACCAAAAGCTAACGTTTTAAAGAAGGACACTTTTTTCTGACTCCACCTAAATTTACTTATTTCTTCATTCATTGTCCTATCATTTTGACCTCTATTAATTATTCACTTACTTAAAATTATATTATATTAAGTTTATACCTCGGTGATACACAAGCTTCAGGAAATAATTAATAGATGTCAAAATGAGAGGAGAATGAATGAATGAACAGCTAGGCAGAATTAGAAAAGTACTTAGAAACACTATATACCAGGGTGCCAAAAAAATGTATACAAGTGGACGGTTTGGTCAACATTGCTCAAGAAGCAGTTCACCATAATCAGAAGTGTCTGGACGCTGATGGTAACCACTTTGAGCACCTCTTGTAATTGCAGAAGTCAAACGTGACTTGTATTCATCTTTTGTTATCAGTATATATTATTACAATTTTAATAGTTTTTTCCTTTCTTAAAATGTGTCTACATTTTTTGCACCCTCTGTATAAAATCAGCTCTGCTCAAATTGCAAAATGTTGATCATAACGCTTGAAGATTCATCAAACAGTGAAAAGAGAAAAAGCCCCCTTTTAGGAAGGAGAAAAGCAGCAGATGATTGGGGTACTAGAGACAGGTAACAAGCATGGGTGAGGGGGTGGGGGCAAGGAGGCAACTGGCCAACCCCAGAAAAGAAAAAGACTAACTTAATCAATAGCCTGCAAGGAGGAGGAATCAAGTAGGGACTGACTCACGGTAATGCCAGCCATGCATGAGCTTCAGGACATCTTTCCTGCATGCATAAGAAACATTTAAAAAGGAAGTAAAACTGCACAGACATAACCTCAGTACCAACATGATCAGCTCATGCAACCACTTTTCTCAGTATCCCTAAACAGGCAGCCATTCTGATAAGTAAAATAAATTATGATTCTTGGTAACTGTCTCCCACTAACCTGATTCGTGCATCGTGCAGAAGGTTGTTGAACCAAACGGTTAATTCTGGGGGAAAAAAAGATCAGAGACCTCTTTGGTTCCTTGCTCCAACTTAGTGAAGATTGTGTAACTTGCACAAACATAACCATTTCCTGCGCACTGAAAAAAAGCAATTAATGGATTGGGCACAGTTTCTGAGATGATCAACCTTGCTATGTCTCACTGTTGTTCATTTGGAGAAGGAAAAAAAAAAAAAACAAGAGACAGGAACAAATAGATTATCATTATTTTGTTGAGTAGTGGTCATTTTTTCTTTATATAAGTTTCCTCCCACAAACAGAATGTTAAGTGACGCACTGGTAAAAGAATTTGCTTCAAAATGCCTCTAAGACAATGTATCTAAAATATCTTTTAATTCGTTAAGAAAAAGTCATGTGTAGGCTCTGCCATTTTGGAAGGAAAAAAATAAAAACTGATAAAGCTTTATGAGTTCAGAAGCATCTAGCATTCACACAGGATGAACACTATGGAAGAAGCATCAAAGAAAACAGGAAGGAGAAAAAGAGGAAGAAAAGCAACCGTGGCTCCCGATGACTCCCCAGGACTGGTTCCAAGACTCACGAGGTCCAGTGACACTTGCCCTCACTTCCTGTCCAAGGAATCCAACTTTTATTGCTTAAGCTAGTTTGAGTAAGTTTCTGTTATTTGCAAGACCAATAGTTCATGACTATTACTAAACACCAAAAATCTTTTCAATCTTCACATATTTTCAGGCATCTCAGTTATTTTAAATAAAAAAAAATCCATACACTTCCACGAATTAGAATTAGAACACAGCTTTAAAATTAAAACCAAACAAGTTTTCTCCTGGTTCAAACACAGGGATTCTCAAAGTCAAAACGACATTATGTCTTACTCCATCAAGTCATTTATTAAGTCAATAAACACTACTTAGCACATTGTCTGACACTATAAGATGAGAAAAGGAAAGACATGGTCCCTGCCCTCAAGGAATTTCTGTATTAGTGGAGGAGACAAAGAGGAATTATAATAGCAGGCTCCCTGTTCCTGTCCTTGCAGCACCTTCAGTTAGACGCAAACAAATACTACTTCTGATTGAACAGAAGACTCCCTCAGTTTCAGGTACTGGTTCATACAACCCACTGGTTCCCACAATCTTCTATTTCTAAAGGGAAAATGAAAAGTAGGAAGTGGAACACTAGGGTTTTCTCTCACCTCATGACCTAGGGGACACAGAGGAAAGCCTGGGTGTTGAGTCCAGTTCCTAAATGTGCCTAATCCTGAGCCTGTCCTTCACCACCACCTATTCTCATCTGAGGGCCACCTACATCTGTGAACACGCCACTACCACCCCCACTCCAGAGTAACGGAAGTGACTGACACCTAAAGAATCTATCATTTCAAGTCGAAACCCACCATCTTTCCTTACTTGTACCGGGGGTGCCAAAAAATTGTTTACAAATGGACACTTTGGTCAATGTTGCTCAAGCAGTAGTTCTCCGTAATCAGAAGTGTCTAGACGCTGATGGTAACCACTTTGAGCACCTCTTGTAATTGCAGAAGTCAAACGTGACTTGTATTCATCTTTTGTTATCGGTATATACTATTACAATTTTAATACAGTTTTTTTTTTCTTCAAGTGTGCATACATTTTTTTGGCACCCTCTGTACTTATTCAGAGGTTCGCTACAAGACTGAATCATAAAAGTCCTAAGAGAGAACAACAGAGTGTCACCTAGTTCAATATGAGGGTTTACTATGAAGCATCCGCTCTTCATGATGGAAGCACATTCTGCAAAAAAAACCCAGCTATTTAATTAAGCACCAGCCAATTAAGGCAGACACCTCACCACAGCTAAGCTAACAAAAACTGACTACCTGGCTAAATCTTCACATTCTTGCAAATCCAAATACGTAGTCCCTAAAGCTGAAAGATTTAGGTCAACAGATAACTAATTGGTTTGAAACATTTCAAAATGAAGGCTCTTACTAACCAAATCGTTCAAAAGAGTAACGTTAGGAGTAAGTGATACATGTCCTCTTACTTATCTAAAAGTTTTAATTCCAAAGACTATAGATAACCATCCTTGTGCGCAATCATCCCGCCAGCCTCCTGGAAAAAAGATCATTACGCTAAAGGTTAACCAAGCTTACATAGGCTATCAGGTATGTTTTCAATGATTACTTTTCCATGGCAAAATATGAATTGCGTTACTAGCTGAGAAAAATAAATAATAACACCTAACTTGTATTTTGCTCTGATTTTTTGCCAAACTTAAATACACCAGATATACTTCAATAGGTTAAACAATGTATAATAGATTCCAGCGAGGAGGTTAATACTCCATACAATCATTTCAAGCCGAAACTCCCAATCAAGGAAACAACTGTATCAGATCAAACTGTTTGACTCCCAAACACTCTGAATATCACGTGGAATTTTTCCAAGCCCTTTAACTCTGTTTCTATATATAAGTTCCAAATTCCCCACGCCATGGGGTACAATCAGTGTCAGGCGTCCTGGGAGGACTAATCTCAGAGGTGTCAGAAAAACCACTGGGACCCTTATTATGGAAAAGACTACTAAGAAGCTCCATTTCATTTATAAATGAAAGATACATTTGGATAAAAAAAAAATGTCCCCTCAGCTGTGTACTGTCATGTACTCAAAATGTATTTTACAAAACACACATATATATTAACATAGTTATAATATTACCTTGGTGCAAACGTAAGTGCAGTTTAAAAGGTTAAAAATAATTGCAAAAACCACAATTACTTTTGCACCAACCTAATACTACAGTTACTCCAACAGTTGAGAATCTCATGCTTTGTTTCTTCTCAGAAGCACTTATAGTGACAAATAAATGAGGAAAATAAACATTATGAATAACGTGCATATTGATGACAACTAGAAGCAGAATGTCAGAGGCAAAATGGTCACCACTATAGATAAACTGCTAAAGGTTTTAGTAATTAAGACAAAGAGAAAGAACAGTGTTCATAAAAACTCCCTTGGTTTACCGTTCTTCCCTGTGAAGATGTCAGAAACTCCTTTCCAACCTGTTTCCGAAGCAAACAAAAAGCTCTAGGTGTCTAGTCAATGCAAAACGAATACAAAGACCTGAAGTTATGGTGCTAACACAGGAGGTGCTAACATGAGGAACTACAGACCACTAAAATAGGATGATTTCTTTTATCTCCTCGGGACACAACATGTGCTCCTTCTAGCGCTGGCTACTTCTACAATTCCAAGCAAATCCCTTCAACTTAAGGTCTTCCTCTCATTATGTAGTTCATGGAAAAATCTGACATTCAGTGTCTTAAAAGAATAAATTATATGCCAACTGAAAAATCTGTATTAGAACCTCCCAATTAACCAAATATCAAAATGGCAATAAAAATATTTTGTCTTACTAAAAAAAGTAAAGATATAGGAGCAATATATCAACCTCCTAAAAAAATCATTTTTCAAAAGTCTCATTCTTAAACAAAGGACACAAAAGCAGCAGTAAAATCCAAATTAAGTGAGATTAGGAAATGTAACTGAAAGGCAGTGATTACAATATGCAAGGACAGGCTACATATTTTCTCTGTAACATTACTACCAATTTTTTCTTCTCGTTATTGAAACCACAAAGTAATTGATTGCCCTACTGAATAAACCCATTTTCTTCAACATGAATGTTGCTTTTGAAAAGCAAATTTATCTTCTGAGACAAAACTGTGAGAGAACTTCCCTTCAAGCAAATTTCCAGCATCCGGTGGTATAGTATGTGAGAAACTGGGCAGTTTGCAAATATGTGTTAAAAAGTCCAGAACTGGGCCAGTTCTGGCAATATTCAAAAAGGTTTTCTACACACCTAACTTGCATATACGTCCATTCGTGAGTGCAATGTGGGTAAGAGCCAAATGTCCCTATAACTGCAATTAAGAACAAGTTTTTTTTTTTATTAGTTTCAGGTGCACACAACAACATAGTGATTAGATATTTATAAAGCTCACAAAATAATAGCCCCAATAAGTCTATTACCCATCTGACACTGTACATAGTTATTATGCTGTACTATATAACTCCGTGAAAAACATCAACTTTTTTTAAATGCCACTTTTTATTCCAGTCCAAGAATCAACCTCTATGCAGCACTGTATAATTTTTTTCTTCTCCTTGCAAGTTAGAAAATTAAATTTTCTTCATTTCCAGCCAGGGGCCACTCAAACAAATCTAATGGGTGTAGACAGCATTTCCTGCCTAATGCAAGAAAATAATAGGATTGCCATTATTACCGTGGCCCAAGGCATGCACGGAGGTGGGGCACTGAAGAAATTGACCTTTAATTTTCATCAACTGACTGCCTGCTTTTTGTGTTATTTTTTAAAAAGGTGAATGTTATTTTTTTTCTCCTCCAACATTAACATCTAACACTGGCTCATTCACTCTCATGGAGCAAGACAGGCTCCCCTTCCTATTATCCTTTCCATTCAACTGTGTTTATGTCTAGAACAACCCTGCCAGTAAACAAGCGGCAAAAGTCCAGTTTTCTTTTTCTTTTTTTCTTTTTGGGGGCTTCTAACTTACAAGAAGCTGGTGAGACGTAGGCACCGCCAAAGAGAATGATTCTAGTCACGGTCACCTCTGTAAAACATTCGATGTCACTCTAAAGAAATGAGTATCCGGACAACAATGATCAGCAAAGGTAGCTGAGATTTCTAGAACTACTTCCAGGTCTTCACCCGCCGCACACTGTTCCCCAGCAGCTGTGTCCTGACGCCATTATCGAGATGAAGAACACGGTCTGCGGTGGTGACCTGGAGATGAAAGGCAGGCCCTGGGAGTCCCATGGTTCCGCCCACTAATGTCCAGGCCTGATCTCTCTTAAAAACAGAACAACATCCACAAGAAAGGGAAAGGGAATGGGAGGGAGTGACTTTCCTTTATTACAACTTTCCTTTGATCCTAGACTTAGGAGAGGAAGCAGAGCTGTCATATATCTACTTAAAAAGGGACGAGCTCTCCGTGAGGGGCAGGGCAGAAGAGCAATATTGGTAGAAGTAGCACTTGTAATAGTTAAGTATTGCATGGCATTCAGACATGCTTTTTGTTTCTCCAAAGTGCTTCTTACGTATATTCTTTCATTTTATTTATGCCCATGCTTCCTTACTAAGGTAAACACCTCTATTAAGACTTTAGGGACGAGCTGTGCAAAGCTGTCGCTTGAACAAGGACACTTAGGAGTGAATGCAAAACTGACGGCTAGTATTCATACGCACTTTTAAAGTTACTGGGAAATGCTTTTAAATAATTACCATCCCATTATGAAGTATACCTAACAATTACAGCTATCTATAGCCAATGAATAAGATGATAAAATAGCAGCTTGTGCAAAGCACTTGCTCAGCCAAATAGTCCTAACAATTGCTTTCAACAGACAAAGCCACTGAGACTGAGTAACTTAACCAAAGTCAGAACTAGAAATCTGCACAGTGGGATCTCAAAGTCAGGTCTCAGTTTCCAGAGCACAAAGGCTTAATCATCCCACTATAAATGATGACTAAGGATTTATCTTCTCACCAAAAATACAAAGTCCAAGTTAAGTGAGCAGTGTCCCATGCCCCCCAAATATGAAAACCGTGATAATCTGCTATTATGTATAGACAAGAGCTAAGGAATTCCCAAAAAGAATGGTTTCTCTGAAAAGATGTTTCCTTTTTAATTTCACATATCTTGTGATTAAACTTTCTAGAAAATCATTCTATGCCTTTTCATGTTATTTCTTGGCTAAAATTGAACTTATTGAAGATGTACAAATACAGCAATCTGTATTAAGACACTTAAAAAAAAAAAAGGTTCTTCATTAATGTGCCAAGCAGAACATCTGATGGCAGACTAGGGCTGTCCCTCTATTGAACTCACGGATGACTCAGTGGAAACTAGAATTTGGAAAGCTTACCATCCCATGTGAAACATAATAGGAACAAACTCGCTCACCTTCGTTGATGCTACATCCTTCCTAAGCCTTGGCCCACTCTCCTCTATTCACTCCTACAGCCCCTGCTCCTCCCAACAGCTAGGAAGGAAAACTAGCAAAATTAGAAAGCTAATGGCAAACACTTGAGGCCCTAAATTACTCCAAAGGAAATGAAGCTAAGGTAATTTGAGAGAGAAATTTACCTGAATCCTCAATTCCTTCTCTTTTCAGCCAGCTACTATGCCCTGATAGGTCTGAACAAACTCCTGAGAACCCTGAACTAATTTAAGAGCATCGAAAAGAGCAACATAGATAGGAAGTGACATTGTTTCCATGTTTAAATTAACATAACCAGCAAGTGGCAAAATCTAAAAAGTTACATTTTAAAATTATTCAGGCTGTCAGAGGTATCATTAAGATCCTGTTAATGACACAGTAACCACATAGCAGGATTACAATATGTCAAAATCAAATAACCCTAGAAATAACTATGTTTCTTCATTAATAAAGAAATGTGATGGTAAATTAAGATACCTGTTGCTAATTAAAGCTTGAAAGAAAATATTAGCCTTCTCCCTCCTCCCGTAACTCTCTAAAAAAAAAAGACAGCATTTTAAAAATTAAACTTCCTTCTTAAGAGGCTCAAAGGTAGTGATTTTATAATTTCCTGGAACATAACTGTACATACATGTGCAAGTTTTAGCGTCCCTTATCCAAAATTATAAGTAAACATCTACCTTTAGGTAAGAGTGGTGAAAGTCTGTGAAGGGTTAGCTAGAAGAGTGTCCAACCAATATAAAATAAATATAAGCAAATAAAATGCCCAAATCCTAAAGTTAAAACATATTCCGTCCTTTATAGACGCTTAAAACTTGTTTTCTTTACATCTTTCGGTGTCAAACAGAATTATAAAAACCAAGTACACGTAAAAGTTAGTCCTGTCCTCTGGTGATCTGCGTGGTGGGGACGCCCCCAAAACCTAAAGAGGTGACAGGGCAAAGGCCTCGCGGACATGGTCAGCCCTGCTGCTGAGGAGCACTTTTCTGGGGTGCTGCTCTCTCATGGGAAGCTTTACCACGTCTATAACCTCCCTCCTGGACGAGAAACAAGAGAATGTGGTTCTAACAGCCCTCACCATTCTGTGGAAACACAATCCCCAGAGAAGGAGCCGGCTCCTTCTGGGCCCTGAGGAGCAGCAAGAAACATTTAGGGAAGACAGCCTCGGGGCTGCATCTTCAGGAGTCTCTTCGTCCACACCGCCCCACACAAACACAAATAAAGAAAGCAAGTCAAGTCCCACTTCAGAGCTTGTCCTTAGCTCACCTTCAGTGAACTCACTTTCTAAAGATGGAGCAGAGAGCTACATGATTTCTAACAAAGGAAGCATTTAGGGTTGCCAGCTCCCCAGGTTTAGCCTGGGCTGTCTGGGAAAGCACAGGGCTCCTCTGAATCCTGAGGTCACCTTTTATTAACCACAGGAGCTGCTCTTTGAGCTCCGAGATGAGGCAGTTCTAGTCAGTTCTGTGCTGTGCCATCCCTGTGGCTGTCTTTAGTGCAAACCCAATACCTTAGAGGAGAGAAAGGGTTAGTATTAGGCATAGGAGGACTTGCTTTTCCAGGTGCAAATTATAAGTACAGGATCTTTATATAAATTAATTTAAATGAAAGGCATTGAGGTGAGGAATGCAAGATGGATAAAACTGTATTGCCACAGAATGAAAAGAACTCTCAGAGTTTTTCAAATGTCTGAATAAAGTAAAACACTACTACCAGTTCTTAACCAACTGCGCTAAACTTTTCCCATTCACTATAATGAGTTTCTTATATACATATTACTTTCTATGAAGTATACTTTTATTCTCCGGTTTCTCTAATTCCAAGGTTAAGCTGCTATTACAGAAAACAATCTAGAAAAATCTCCCTCTTGGGAGATGTACAGAATATTATTATTGTTTCGAAAGTAAAGTCTAGGCAATAGACAGGTTGAACACATGGAAGGCACTCAAACTAATACTTAGCCTTAGCATTCAGCTACCTGGGAACACAAATAGTCACTGTTCCAAGTCTGGAGGTACAAATAAGATATTAATATAAACTACTGAGACGCAGTGTGATACAGCTGAAAAAAGTTCTGCAATCAGTCTAGGTAATCTTTTTAACCATTTGGAGCATGTTTTCTGATCTTAATTCACTCCACAAACAGAGGGCACCTGGTGTGTACCAGTTTCTGCTGTGGATATGGCAAACATACCTAGAAAAGCAAATAATATGTATCTTCCGGAGTTAGTTTAATGAATATAAGACTATATGTATATATATATACATACATGGAAGCACCTGGCAAGTCGTGGGTGCTCAACAATTGTTGGTCATCATTATTATATTTTACATCTAACTTGTAGTGAGTGTTTGGAAGTTTAGTGCACAAATGACAAGTATCTTCATTTCTATATACTAAAACTGCCAGGAGCTGGTTATCATCTTACCCTAGAGAATAGGACGACAAAATCCTTCTGAGGAACCCTCCAATTCTGCCTTAGTTCCTAACTGAAGTCTTCTCGTCTCCTATGTACTCCTCCCACCTTACTTTCTAGCCATTGGGTCAAAAAACTTAAAAGGACAGATTATCCAGAGAGTCAATTTCCCAAGCCTGGTTTTCCCAAACTTGTCTAATCTTCTCATTCACCTGAAACACGTGATTAAAATTTCCAGATCCTGCCGCCCAGATATAATCAATAAGAGCCCTCTGGACTCTCCACCCCACATATATATCTCTATAATGACCCGAGAACTTCTTTAACTCAGGTATGCTTTAACTTCACCTTCAAATAGCTGAGGCCGGTCTCCTCAGGTGCCCATGACATGCTCTGTGACCCTTTCTCCAAGGCTTAGTTTAGCACTAAACACTCTGGCCACTAGTCTACAGAATCAGCTCCCGCAGCTGGGCCCCCAACATCTCAGCAAGTCACATTTCGGGGATTTTTGGTTTGTTTTTCTGTCCCTTAATGTCTCTCTTCTAGAATTTCCCTACAAAAGGATCATTTTGCACTACCATAAATCTCTGAAAAATTGCTGTTATGCAGGGTCTCAACTCCTGCTCCCCACACAAGAATGCAGAATATGGTGAGGCCAAAAAGGAACCCCAATGGAGCCACAGGTAGGGGGTTTCCACCCCTATATTCTCCATGGTGGCTGGTTGAGACACAAAAGCAAACATCTGCCAGTACCCCAACAAGGGGTCTTCCTGCACCCCAGTCTCACTGGTGGCTGGGGGAGACACAGGAAGTAGGATCAACACGATCCTCAATCCACAATCCAATTGCTAACCGCACTTGCTAGACGCAATCCGCTTGCGCAGCCACAGCAGTTATATTAACGGCTAATGGCAAACTGGTTACAGCTGATGGCTATCTGATCGCAGCTGATGGCATCTATTGCCCGAGCCAGCAGCTTTCCATGTGAGGTCGAGAGCCTGGACTGCTCTCTGGGATTCCATCCCTACAGTTACTGTTTTCAAAAATTAATTTTCTTAATTTATCATTCCCAACTGACTGCAATAGACAAGCAGAGTAGACAAAAGCAAGGGCCACATTCTTAATGGAATAGAAATAGAAGCTATAATATTTGTTCGAATTCTCAAAATCGATTAGCAATCTAATATAGACATGAAAAAAAGCCCATGTATTTTCTGCAGAACTGTCTTTAACATAGCAGTACATGAAAGGCTAGGTTTGCACCGAAGGTGACCCATGCCTTCGTTTTAATGTGTTTAATATTTATTAGATTCCTACAATGAGAAGAAATATATGTCAGAAAAACTATGGAAACAAAAATGTCTACAACAAGGCCCATGCTTCAAAGAGATCAACTTCAGCAGAAATGCCTCAGGAGACGTAGTAAGTTTAAATGGCACCTTCAGCTTAGTTCATCCATGTACCCATCCACCTACTGAACATTTACTATACACTCACCATTAAAGACCCTAAGTTAAACCGGTAATCATCCCTACACTCAAGTAAGAGTGAGAAGAAGACAATCAAACAACACTGAAAAGGGCAAGTGTTCTGAAAAGCACAGATAAATTGCCAGAACTTAAAGAAAATGATAATTACCTAAAATGATGTTTTTAGAACATCATGTGGATATGCAAAATAGAATGTGACATTCTTTTCTCTTGAACAGGCTAAAAGTGAAGATTACTCTGTGAACATGATGTAATTCTTCATCTCTCTCTGCTAGATCTAAAGAGACCTTGGCTCTCAGTAACTTTTGATATTAGTTGCTAACGATGCTACCGCTAGAATAAGTAGATGACAAAAATGGCCGCTATGGTCTGAAAGCCACTGACACGTACAGCAAAGGAAATAGCAGGCACACATACTAGCACCACGCCCTTGCAACTTCAAACTGTTTTCCAGGAGTGCAGGAATTAATAACCTATTATGGATGGCAAATACTTTATAGTCCAAAGTATGTAATATTCCCTATAACTGGTTCTTTGTATATGAACTTAAATTTTTCCCTTTGAAGTTTTATATATTTTCAGTATTCCGAACATGCACTTTAATGTTTAAGCTTTATATCTAATTACTTAACAAAAAGCCTGCCATCTTTTCAAAAGTCATCTACCCAAACTCAATAGCTCAGAAGGCAAAAGACAAAAGAAAAAAAAAAAAAAACCACTCTGAGAACAGTAACTTCTAAGCAATTATTAGATACAAGAGACAAGTTCAGGTGAATAAAGCAGACTACTACGTGCTTCCTTTCTTCACTCTCTCCACTTCCAACTGGTTTTAGTGTAAGGATTTGAAGAATGTTAGCATCTAATGCATTTCTAACATGAGTACTAGCTGAGATGACAGACCATTTCTCTAAGTGGAAATCAAAGTTTTTCCTAAAGTACTGAAGATTACAAAATTGAATAAGATGTTAAAAAGGCTAGAAAAAAATGACAGATCTAATTGTACATCCTACTCTCTCCCTGGTTTTTAGATGACTCAGTGAAATTCGGGAAAGATTATTTTACCTTTATGTGCCTATACAGTCTATGGATATAAATAAAATACCTGGTTTATCTAGATATTAAAATGCCCCCTCCCAGAGATCTACTTCTTTTAAATAGTCTCCTCTTAACTTCAAGTCAGTGAATAAAATAAAGAAACTTTGTCTCCAAAAACGGCCTAGGGGAACCTCCTTTTACCCTGCAATAGAAGGAGGAGAGAGGGAAAAAAAACTTATGTAGACACCAGCATGGAAAAGACCAACGGGAAGCAAACAGAGGCAAACAGATCATGTGGAACAAATCTCCTTCAATCTTTTTCCCACTTTTTGTTGTAGTAAAATGTAACAAAATGTAACATGTAACAAAATGTTTACCATCTTAACCATTTGTAAGCTCACAATTCAGCAACATTAGGTACATTCACAATATGATGCACCAATCACCACTATTCACTTCCAGAACTTTTTCATTTCCCCAAAAAGAAATTCTGTACCCATTAACCGGTAACTCCTACTCCCTTTTCCCCTGGTAATCGCTATTCTACTTTCTGCCTCTATGAAGTCTACCTATTCCAAGTATACATAAAATTGGAACTATTACAAATGTGTCCTTTTGTGTCTGGCTTATTTCACGTAGCGTATTTTCAAGGTTCATCCACGTTGTAGCATATGTCAGTATTTCCTTCTTTCTTAAGGTTGAATAATATTCCACAAATGTATATATCACATTTTGTTCATCCATTCATCTGTGAATGGACACTTGGGTTGTTTCCACATTTGGGATATTCTAAATAATGCTGCTGTAAACACTGGTGTACAAGGACCTGTTTGAGTTCCTGCTTTCAATTATTTGGAATAAATACCTAGGAAGGGAATTGCTAGGTAATTCTATGTTTAACTTTCTGAGGAACCACAAAACTGTTTTCTACAGCAGCTGTACCTTTCACATTTCCAAAAGCAATACACTAGGGTTCCAACTCAATATACTTCTAAGTATTTTCTGATTCACTAATTCAGAACGTTTACCTCTATTACTCTAAATCGGAATTATTTTTCCTAAGGAAAACCACAATAGAAAAGTCAGAAACAGCAATATCTCAAGTCTTTTAGTATTTTACTCTTAAATGACTTAAACAATAAAGGTTGAGGAATGTGTTGAAAAGTACTTTAAAATGTAATATAAAAAAGAGCATTATATCCTAAAAATATACAAAGTATCCTACACATACAACTTGCACTGTAAAACCTAATCAATCTAACCCCTAAAAAGATACATGCTAGAAAACCTCATGTCTGATTAACTGGATGTAAATATTTTGAAATATTTTAAAAGAAACTTACTCCTTACTGGTCAGTTCACATCTGGAACTAACCAGCCCAGGAAGGTCTGCCCTTTAGCGAAAGTGGAGAATGGGTAATGAATGAGCTTGCCTAAATACTATTCCCAGGACTTTCTACAACTTTGCCCTAACCTGGAGGCAGGAGAAAAGACATAGGCAGCTCAAAGCAATAACGATGTTCTTAAATCTTTAACACCTGCTCTCACCAATCTGCCATCAAGTGCTTACAGGTGATAGAAGAAATTAACAAGTAGCATAAAAAAAAAAAAAAACAATAGAAAATCTCCAAAACAAACTCGTAGGCATAGATGGAGTTTCTTGGTGGAGGCGGGCTGAGATGGGGGAGGTTGATATTTGCTTATTATGATTTACTTCGCATTCAAAAACACAGTTCTAATTTTTGCTGGTAAACTGTTCCTAGTTCATGTGATGACATTCAGTAAATCAACATTTATTTCATGGCGATCCAACCACTTCCAAGGGCTCCTGCGAAAAGCCCAGCAGTAGAACTAGCTTCAATACTGCAGTTTTACATGGGTTTAAGTAAATTGATTTTTCCAAGGTGCTTAAAAGTGGCTTGTTCTAATTAGGTAAATATTCCCTTTATGATCTATTTAAACTTCTGTTACAGTAAAGCCTTTTCATATAGAATAGGAAGCCAACCTTTATGCTAGACTTGCCTGGATAACTACAAATTCCTAATTAGCTACATCCAGAACAATGGAGTTATTTTTAATAGAGACCCCCTCTTTCACCAGCTGTGAAGAATCTGAGTCCCTTAAGAATAAATTAAGTCATGTTATTTCCTGGGATTTTAGAATCTTCAATTATTTCTCAGGCATTAAAAAAAAATTTTTTTGCTCTTGTATAAAGAACAATTTTCTAGACAATTATTTCAACTGAGAGCTTTTTATAATTGAACACTAATAGTATTATATCAACTTATTTTTCTGATTGGTTGCCTTTATAAAAATCTTTATTTCCCAGAGACAAAACCAGGATGTATCAGAAGCCTTAAATTCTAATAAAAACTTAGTTTTAAACATAGCCTGTAGATGCTCCAATTTTAACATTTCTCAAATTTCAGAAAGGAGCAAAGAACTAAAGTTGCCACCATGCTGCCCCAGGAATTAGTGGTAGACAAAGTTCTCTACACAACATTCCAAAAATATGAGCAAAATACCCCTGTAAGTAAACAGAAAAATGCCTTGCATTTGCCAAAAAAAAGTCAGAACAGAGTAAAACATTCCATTAACAAAGAACCTAGTCTAGAACTCAATAAATGCCCTGTAAGTCAGTAAGCAAGTGAATGAAATAGAATTACATTTTAAACTCAAATATAATCATTTAATACAAGGGACATTTTAAACACTGATACTTACTAGAATCTCAAATAATGCTAACTTTGGCTCAACAGCATCTCACTAAAATCTTCTCCCTCCTGTTATTTAAAAACTGACAAGCAGCTGTGATGTTATCGACACAAAACATATTAGGAGCCAATGCCAAAACCAACAGTGAGTATTGCCAAGGGCACCTCATCACTTAAGGGTATCGAAATTACAATCCCAGGGTTACAGAATGCTAAACTTGCATATCTCAACGAGGGACAGAAAAGTTATTCAAGGATTGCTCCAACTCCGAACTAAGAAACACGCCACCTGTAATGGATGATCACCATAGTCTACCTCTACCTTACTTGATTTATACTTAGGGGTTTAAAATCCTCCCAAGCCCATCTCCTCCCGGCCCCCCACATACCTTTGGTCACCAAAGGCTGATGGTTGACACTAAACCTGCACCATAAACAACTCCCCTCTGAATAAGCTTGTGATGAGGGACTGGACTCTTATTGTGGCTGTTATCTTGCAAAGAGCTTCCACACCAACCATCGTATCCTAGTAGGCCTGTGCTTGGCTGCTACAGGGGCCTGCCTCTGTCTAGCTGCAACGATTCAAGCACTCTCTGCCTTTCTAAAACTCATAATGGCATACCTCACTGTACAGTTTAAGGCATATATATATATATACACACACACACACACACACACACACACACACACACACATGCTTATGAATAGTTTCCTATATTCAAAGGCATTCAGAGTAAACTAAAAAAATAAAAAATAAAGCTTCTCCTCAACCATGTAAACGCATTGCCAGCAGCTTGAAGGATGAGAATTAAGGTTTACTCAAAAATAATGTCTTAGCACCAAAAAATTCATTTAACGAATTAACTTCATTAACGTGAAGAAAGGCAATTGTGATTTCTACAGTAGAAACAGGTAGGCTGCAGGTTCCCTAGACTGAAAATGATTCTTTCCCCCATTCTCAGCTATAATTATTGAAAGCTCAAATAATAGGCTTACTAAGGTTATATACAAGGACTAAAGCCAAAGCTTTAGTCTTTCAATATTGGCATTTCCTCTAAGAGGTTGTACTTTTTGCCCTCTAGCTCAAAAATGACCCTGAATCAAGCAGACCATCTTGTCCACTTAAGCAATGCTAGCCAGCTACCGGTCAAATCTAAGGAAAAACTTCCCAAAAATGTGAAGCTGGGACTTATTATGTACAGAACTTTTGAGTGGTCACAAATCAACTATTGCATTAGGAGTGGGGACAAAATGAAACACAGCAATCTAAAACTTGAAACTTTATTTATTCATCAGAAAGGAAAAAAATAAATCACTTTTCAAACTGTCCAAACACAATCTGGAGGTCTTTGAAAACACTCAAAGTAATACCGTAGGTACAGCTCAGTTTTAAACTTTGAAATATATTAAATATGGAGTTTGTATAAGGCTTTGCCAAACACTTTTCAATTCACTCATTGATCCCATGACAACCACTTAAAAAATTGTATGCGTGAGATGTTTTCTCCTTACGTTAATAGTAAGGAGGAAACCTAGACTAAGAGTGTTTTAGAAGTTTATCCAGGACACACAGCTAACAAGTAAAGTAAGTCCTTGATAGACTAGATACTCTGATTTCAAAGTGATGCACAGCTATGGCCCAACGGTGTAAGATTTCCAATCACTGTCCATCCTTTCAACATCTTTATCTTTTAAATTTCACTCTGTCATTTCTATCAAGCACCTGGATGTCCTACATCATGAGTTAAATCATGTTTTCTGTATCTGTCACTCATGAGAACACTATATTCCTATTTATAACATATTTATAACATGGGTCTCATCCAAATTCCTTGAAAATAACTATGCTCCCAATAACTGTGGTCAAGACTGGGTATAAACAGGCTGTTTCAGCAATCTGAACAGTCTCTCACTGCCTGACGCCTTCCTTACCTACAGCTAAATTTACAAAGCTCAAAGAGCTGCAGGCCACACAATTCACACAATTCACACAATTCACACAATTCACACAATTCAATTCTGTATTCTAAGATACAGAATATTTAAAGCTGATTTACTAGGGTAGGTCTTCAGGATCACATAACGCTGAGGGTGGCAATTATGAACGTGATTATCCCTGGGCAACACAATAACTAACGGTATGGAAGGTACAGCAGATTCAGATCTATTTATACTGAACCTGGAAGTTACAGCTTTAAAAATCCTAATAAAAAGAGATTACAGAATCATTTGTCTTTCCCCGAAAGTAGTATGGAGGAAAAAAAAGAGAAAAAATATTGGGTTATTGGATATTTATGGATGGTATCTAGATAAATGAATGCTTACTTTAACGTGACTTAGAATTTTCTCTATTTCTTACAAAATCAGAAAAGTTGTTGAAATTCCTTCTACCAAATGAATTCTAAAATGCAACATGTTAAAATTAAATTCACTAATCAGAAAACTATCTGTTGTTGTTGCTTGTTTTAATCATTTGAATTTTATTCCTTGATAGTAAAGCAATGATTTTAATGCTTCAGATTAATTGTGCAGCAACATAAGGAAAACTGAATGATGGTTTGCCTATATTATTTACCTGACACTTATCAAGTCACTTGAAAAGAATCATCCAATGAACAAGTAAACATGAGTATTAGGCGTCATTTTTTTCAACTCTCCATTAGTGATTTTTCATATTGCCTCCTATTTATACTCCTTTAGTACACTAAAATAACCAACAACCTAACTGACTTTACAGCAATTCCTATATATAATTATTTCAACCAAACAAGAAAATGTCATTTAAAGTTTTGTCCATCAGTTTTTACTATGATGTGCAAGCATTTAAAAAAATAATAATATGCTTATTTTAACCACTCAAAGTGTGAAAGAAAAATTCAACTATAGCTAATGCAACATTTCAATTCCATTTAAAAGTTGAATCTAATCATCTCCTGGTGGTGCGGAAGAAAGAAAACTAAACTAGGAGATCTAAAAACCAATACAAGCCAGTTAAAAGTTAATAGATTTGGAGTCAGAAATTTCTACATTGTGATCTCTACTACAGCCACAAATAGCAGTTTAAAATAATTAAAAGTAAATAAAATGTAAGATGTAGTTCCTCAGTCCCACTCGTCACATTTTAAACCTACAAGAGCTACAATGTACAATATGGTGGCTGCCATACTGGACAGCACAGAGATAAAACCATTTCCATCATCGAAGAAAATTCTAGTAGCTGTAGATAGCTATGTAATCTCACGCAAGTTACTTAATTTTTGTGAACCTCAACCCCCTTGTCTGTAAAATGTCCTTAACATCACCTAAATTGAAACTATTATTAGAATTTTAATGAGATAATATACTTAAAGCACAACACAAAGTGCTTAGTACACACTTGATATCCGAGAAAGAGTAGCTATTAATACAATCCCATATTGGACTTTCATCCATGATGGTAACCCTGAACAAGTCACTTCCCCTCCCTGGGCCTCATTTTCCTAAAACTGAAAACTTTGGGAAGTTCTTCTCGTTAACTTCTAAGGATGCTATTAAATTCCACAGTGTTAATTGAAGTGTTAGGCAAAAGGGGCCCAAACTCCTACTGAGTAAACTACTACCTAGATTCCTAGAGCTTCCTAACAGATCAGATCCCAAGCATTCTTCCGGAAACCCCAGAAGACTGGCTTTGCAATATAGCTATGGTCTGACGTGAGCTATTTATAAAGTCTGTCTTAAAAGGTTACCGGAATATCTTTCTGAAATCGTATATACTGTAATTAGAAGCTACAACCCCCTATTCCATGATGATATCTTACAGTTTTAACATCTCATCTCGTTTAAATGAACACTATCTTTACAGATGAATTTTTTCTTAGAAGCACTTAAACCAAAGCACTTTAAAAGTACATGGAAGTTTATGTACGATTTTTAATGACTTTTTTTTAACCAGTTATGCCTCATTCTTAGTCAGCTTGTGGGTGACCCTCTAGTGTCTAAACAAAGTGAGAATTATACCCTCCTGGGTGAAGTCCCCTGAGAGCGCCAGAAACATTCCCAAAGACTTTACCCTCGCTAACATCTGTTCCCAGAGAGCCAGGAAATTTACTGAACGCTGGGTCCACAGAGTCCACCTACAATGAGGGGGGACCAAGGGTCCCCGCACAAGGCACAAAAAACCAGGGCCTCTTCCCCCAACTCTGACTAGGCCCCCCCAGTCACAGCTTTAAGTTGTGAGTGGAAGAGCCATTCACGCAGTAGAAATCAGAACACACAGTGTTCTTTAGCCCAAGGCCTGAAGCCTCAAAAAAAGTGTTATTCCAGAGCAGATTCCTTTTCTTCCGGGTCTGTCTGCTCCCTCTCTTTGCCCATAACCACCATGCCTCCCCGTTCCCAATGCCCCACCTCTCTCCAAACTGAAAAAAAAAAAAAAAAGTAGCTTATTCCCTCTCCCTTTGCTTTCCCTAGCACGGCCTGGAAACTGGAGGAAATTCAAAGCAAATTAACTGCACATTAAAAAATAAACAGACAAGCAATCAGGGGGTGCCCACCCAACAAAAGACGTCGCCGGTTCCAAAAAACGATTAAGCTTGGGTGGAAGAGGGGGAGGGAGACTAGAAACCAACAGGGATGGAGAGATAAACGTGTGGATTTGGGGCCCGAGCGTCGGCCCATCCTGGCAAAATTCCAAATTTTGTTTCAAGAAAATGCTGGGCTAAAGAGAAAAGAAAATAAAAAGTAACTTTTAAGGAAGTCCGCAAACGGCACAGTCTTGGGTAAAATATCATCGCTTCCCTAAGTCAGGGATGGCAGGGAGCTGAGATTCGAAAAGCTCCAATTCCATCCGCGCACTACTGGAAGCCTCCCCGCCAACGGCGCCTCGGGACAACCCAACCCCGTCTCCGGGGACACCGAGCTCAGATACTCAGGCTCCCACGGGGGGCCGGGACCGGACCTTTGGGAAAGTTCGCGGGCACAGCCCGAGGCCCCACTTTCCGCCCAGAGTGACAGGCCCTCCCCACGCCGAACGGCCCCCACCCCGCCGCGGGCACCAGACGGTCCGCGCGGCCCCTCCCTGCTGCCTCGGGGCACGATTTCTGCCGCCGCCCCACCCCCGGCCGGGGCGCCCCTCCGATGACCGACTGACCGGAGCAACGCTGGCCCACACACCGGGTCGCTCGCTCCTTCCCGCCGCGCCCCGCTTCCCCGCCCAAGCTTCCAGCCGCCTGGCTCGCCGAGTCCCGCCGCGGCCGCCGGTTACCGCCCCCAGCCCGGGGGGAACCCGGGGGGCAGGACGGGGAGGGAGGACGTGGCGCGCCCGGAGGTGGCCAGCGGCGAGGCGGGGAGTGTCCCGGAGGCCCGGCCGGGGGCGGGGAACCGGCGCGGGCTCGCGACCCTCCCTGCGAGCATCTGCGGGTCCGAGGTCCCGGCCCGCCCCCGCCGGGCGCGGAGAGGTGGCCCCAACTTCCAGCCCAGTTCGCACGCCCGCCCTCCTCCCTCCTAGACCATATGGAAATCTACAGCCTCAGAAAGTGACACGTCGAAGATTCCTCGGCCTCTCCACCCGCCCTCCCCCTCCCGGGCAGCGTTCCTGCCGCGGAGATTCCGGGAGGGGGAGCGGATTCCTCGGACAAAATTTGCTGGGAGGGCTGGGGGGAGGGAGAGCCCGGGAGCCACTGCCCAGATTTTTTTTTCATCAAGAAGAATCTACCCGTTTCTTTCCCTCCTCCAAACCCTGGCAAGGCGGGGGACCGGAGCCCCGCCATACGCGGCCCCAAAGCGGAGGCCGACCCCCTCCCGGGGCCGTGTTCCCGGGGCACCCAGGTGATCGCGGGGTGCCCCAGCCTTCTCGCGCCAAGTTTTCCCTGGGAAGCCCGGCGCGCCGGGAGCGCTCCAGGACAGGAATGCACTTTGGCGGAGTCGGCGTCCGGCCGGGGCTTTCCAGCGCGCCGGGACCCAGCGGCCGAGGCGCGCGGTCCAGGTCCCCTCCAGTCTCCCGCTCCTGCACGACTTACCTCCCCCCGGGATGAAAAGCAGGGCTCCGGGCGCGCCACACACCGGGTCGCCCACGCCTTCCCAACCCGCAGTCCCGAGGATCCCTGCTGCCCCCTTCGCTGCTCCCTCCGCCGCCGCCGCCGCCGCCGCCGCTCTCCTCCTCCTCCGGCCGCCGCCGCCGCTCAAATAACTACCAGGAGGGTTTGATGGGGGATTCCGCCATGTCAATGATGTCGAGACCACATGGGGATTTAGGCCCCGCCCACTACCGTAAACTACCGAGTATAAATGCCATCACAGCCCTCAGCTTCGCTGGAGCTGTGGGAGCCTCCTTTGCCCCATAGACCTGCATAACTAACTAGAAACTCATTTGGGTTCACCCAGACTAAAGAAATCTGAGGCTCAGGGGAACTACTGAAAGATGAGGGCTGCACGTTCTGCAAAAGATCGCCAAGTACCAATGTGCATGCAGTGTTTGCCGAGTAATAATTAGAGCTAAGCCTCTGACTTTATTTGCACGTATATTAACTATTTTTAAATCCCCCCAACAACCTTGTGAGCTATTTTTGTCACTCCTTTCTCTATTTCCCACAGCACTTTGTACATAAAGCTAACATAGCGTGAACAGATTTTATTATATAAAAGTAAAAATGTCTATTTCTCCCTTTCAGTAGCCAGTGTGCACTCACAAGGGCATACTGTTCCTTACTCGTATCCGTATCCGTATTTCTGTATCTGTCAAACAGCACAATGCATAGGCCACAATAGGACTCATCAGATAATTGTTGAGTTTACATTGATTAATGTATCCTATTACACAGTATCAAAATGGTTAACCAATTGCATCCCATCCCACCCCACAAATTTTCCAGGAGACAGGAGAATAAAAGACATCCCAGGACGGCCCCTTTCCTCCTTACCTTCCCAGGTATTCTGAATAATTACATTCAGCCTCAACTATTAGGCTGCAAAGCTGTACTCAGTAGTGACCAGAGGCAACAAATTACTTTCACTGATCTAAAAAAATAAGAACCATTTATCAAATAAAGTTATTGTGCATGGTACCATATTAAAGCCCCAAGAACATAAATAAAATGCTGAGAAATAGCTCCTTTCCTTGTGGAATTTGCAATTCTTTTTTGGAGATGTGGGGGATAATGATGAATCCAAGTAAATGGGGCCCTCCCTCCTAACTGGCTTCTTTCCCCAAATGTACCCAAAGGGGCTCTTGAAGACATTTTTGTAAAACATGGTTCCAGCCTAGGTCGTAGTTCTGCATGAGAAGAAAAAATAAAAACAAAAAACAGTGGTTCCCCAGCTCCAGCCTCAGCTTCTCCCGCTTCCCCTGAGCCATGCCCTTCCATGACTTCAAAGCACATCTCTGTCCCTTTGTACATGCTTTCACTCTGCCTGGAGCATACTTGCTTCTCTACCCTAACTTAAGATCATTTGCTCATCTTTGAGCTCCAGCTAAAATCACTCCCTCCCTCCCCACAGTCTCATAGCTCTTTTCCCCACAATCTCATAATTATTTTCAGTTCTTCTCACATTGCTCTGAAGGTATTGTTTATCTCTTTCATTTAACTGTTTCATTTTTGTATCCTTAGCACCAACCTACTATTGTGGTTTGAATACAGTACCCCCTTTATAAATGTTTGTTGAATAAATTACCGTGTTTTCCTAAAAGTAAGACCTAACCAGACCATCACCTCTAATGTGTCTTTTGGAGCAAAAATTAACATAAGACTGGGTATAATATAATATAATATAATACCGGGTCTCATATTAATTTTTGCTCCAAAAGACACATTAGAGCTGATGGTCTGGCTAGGTCTTATTTTCAGGGAAACACAGTACAAGTGGTACCTCGGTTTTCGAACACAATCTATTCTGGAAGATCATTCGAGTTCTGAAACATTCGAGGCATGGTTTCCCATAGAAAGTAATGCAAAATGGATTAATCTGTTCCAGACTTTTAAAATCAACCCCTAAAACAACAATTTAGCATGAATTTTACTATTTAATGATACCATAGAGCCATAAAATGATACACAATGAAAGCAATAAACACAATATACTGTAAAAGCAACAATAAATAAACACAATGTAAAAACAGTACTGTAGATGATAAAAATGAAAATGTAATATTTTTTTTTATCTGCAATGATGATAGTCATTGTTTGGATAGGGGAGTCCCCTACAATAATCACAATAGGTGACTATTGTTCAGGTGTTCTGTGGTCCTTTTCCATAATCACAATAGGTGAGTGTTATTCAGGTGTTCTGTAGCCCACTTCCAGAATCACTGTAGGTGACTCCTCTCCTGCCATTCCTTCCTTTGATTTTTTTTTACACCACTGACACCTGGTTTAGACTCACTGGATCTTTTCCTCACTAAAAATTTTTCAATTGACATTTGCTTTTTCCGACGTTTTAAAATTTGTCTAAAGTGAAACACAGCATTATCATTGAAAGTGTTCGTAGCATGACTTACAGCAGCTTTAGCAGGGTGACATTTTTCAACAAAAATTTGCACTTCAACCCATTTTGCACACATTTCTTTGATGAGCACAGTAGAAACACTTTCTTTTCCCTCCTCCTCCGAAGACAGTTCCTCAATTGCCACCTGTTGCTGCTCTGTCAAATGTGCTGAAGTTCTTCTGTGCTGAGTTCAGTCCTCTGATCCTGCACTAACTCCTCCACATCATCACGACTCACTTCCAAGCCCATGGACTTTCCCAGACACACAACATCCTCAACACCAGGAGCGTCCTCTTGAACATCCTCAAATACACGTTCAGGGACAGCGGCTGGCCACAATTTCTTCCATGCTGACCTCATTGTTCTATGAGACACATCCCTCCATGCTTTGTCTATGAGATGTAAGCAATGTAGGATATTGAAATGATTCTTCCAGAACTCTCTGAGGGTTAGCTCTTTGTCTGAGGTCACCTCCAAGTACCTTTGGAACAGTGCTTTGGTGTAAAGCTTCTTACAATTAGTTATGACCTGCTGGCCCATAGGCTGGATGAGAGGAGTCGTGTTGGGAGGCAAACACTTTACGTTAATAAAACTGAATTTTTCCATCAACTCATCCTCCAAGCCTGGGGGAGAGCTGGAGCATTATCCATAACAAGCAGGCACTTCATTGGAAGGTTTTTGTCTTGAAGGCATTTTTTTACACTTGTCCCAAACACTTCATGAACCCACTCAATAAAAAATTGCCTGGTTACCCAAGCTTTGCTGTTTGCCCCCCACATCACATGCAATTTGCTTTTTATGACATTGTTTTTCTTAAATACCCTGGGGTTCTCAGAATGGCAGACTAGCAAAGGCTTCAACTTAAAATCCCCACTTGCATTCCCACAAAACAAAAGGGTTAGCCTGTCTTTCATGGGCTTATGTCCTGGCAATGATTTCTCCTCCTTTGTTATGTAGGTCCTCTTTGGCATTTTCTTCCAAAAGAGGCCTATCTCATCACAGTTGAAAACTTGTTGGAGAAGGAAACCCTCTGCCTCTACATAATCTTTAAATTCCAAAACAAATTGATCGGCGTCTTCTTTGTTGGCACTGGCAGCCTCACCATGTCTCACCACATTGTGTATGCCACTTCTCCTCTTAAACTTGTCAAAGCACCCTCTACTTGCCTTGAAAATATCACACTCAGCACTTGTTCCAGGGGTGTTTTTCATTAGGTCAGCATGCAAATGTAAAGCTTTTTCACAAATTATGCTCTCAGAAATGCTGTCACCGGCCAACTGTTTTTCATGTATCCATATGAAAAGCAATTTTTCCACTTCTTCAATTGTCTGTGTTCTTTGTCTTGTAAATGTTTTAACACCTCTTGCAACATTGGCTCCTTTAATGGCTTCTTTATTTTTTAAGATGGTACAAATTGTAGATTTGGGAATACCAAACTGTGTTGCCAGATCACATACACGGACACCACTTTCATATTTGGAAAGAATTTCCTTTTTCACTTCTATTGTTGTTCTGTTAATGATTCTCTTGACTTTGCAGCTTTTATCCATTTCTCACAGCAAGGGGTGATTGGCAGAGGGTTCCTGAGATGACATGAACACAGATTGATTGCACACAATCACAAAAACAAATTGGTTGCAAGAGGGCTACCTAGATTAGATGAACACAGATTTATGCACTGGGTTCCACACAGATACAAAAACAAATTGGTTGCAAGAGCGCTCCTGAGATGAGATGAGCACAGACTGATTGCACACAGTCACCAAATAAGCCCAAATATCACCTCCGTGTTGTGCAGGTGTTCAGGACTCAATAGCCAACAGCTAGGCCTCAGGATCTTGCACTCAGCAGAAGCCGCATGACATGTTTGACTTCCGAGGCCTGTTCGAAAACCAAAGCATTTACTTCTGGGTTTACGATGTTCGTAAACCGAAATAGTTTCGAACGGAGACGTTCGAAAACCGAGGTACTACTGTATTAGGTTGGTACCAAGGTAATTGCAGTTTAAAAGATTAAAAATAATTGCAAAAAACGCAATTACTTTGGCACCAACCTAATAATTGTAAAGTATGTGGAGGAATCTGAATGACTAGTTAAATGGACAATCTTCAAAGGGTAGAAGGTTAAATTCAAGTGTTGAAGGATAGGTTTGGCAAGGAAGGTAAAAGTAGGCAAGAGAAACTCAGAAGACAAAATTATTTCTGCCTATTTCTTTCCCTAGACTGAATTTGTTCTGATTAAGAATAATCAATGTGTACAAAATGCCTTAAAATTAAATTTTTTGTGTGTTCATATGCATTATCTCAGTGTGTCATTTTTCTCATCTTAACACCCAACACCAGTTTTGGCACAGAATAGAAACCCAACAAATGTTTGCGAAAAGAAAGGAAGTATGTGCAGTAGAAAGAATATGTATATTGTAATCAGACAAAAGCCAGTGATTTGGGGCAAGTTATTGAAGTTCTCTGTCCCTGGGTGTTCTTATTTATTAAATGACCATATTGCCTTTCTACTGGAATCTGAGAAAGAAGATACCTACCAAACCTATTAAGAAGGCCTCCTGGTGGCTAACCAGCCTTTCACACAAGCCAAACTTCAGGGAGCAGCCTGCGTTGAACTGCCAGCCTGCACTGTGTTCCTGACACCTGAGTCAATCCTTATAAAGAAGTTCCTGGAATTTTATTTCAACCAATAGGACTGAAGCCTTTCCCCCATTCAATCTGAGTTGGGCAGCTATACCTCATCAACATCTTGACTTATCAATTCAATTGGTCAGAGCAGCTCTACTCTGACCAATCAGGACAGTGCTTTTTGGACCAATCAAACTTTGTGGATTTGGAGTCCGCATTTGCAGGAGGACAGACCAATCAGGGACCAGCCGCACTTCTGTCTATGATAAGTCAGCTCCCTTCTAGCTCAGCGAGTACACTTTCCCTTTTTGCCAAGGACTTTCTCCCTGGCTGGAGCTGAAACACAGAAGATGTCTCACCTGAACAGGGTGGTCTGGCAAGAGAGGGGCCCCACCCCAGGTGGCCTAGCTCCAGGGCCACCCCATCTCACAGCTGAACCATCTCTTAATTGAGCTGTAACACGATTGAGTTGTTCTTCTAACAGTGCTGTATCACAATTGAGCTGTTTGCAGTGAATAAAGCTTCCTTCTTCACCTCACCCAAAATTGGGGATTCCTGACACTGAAGCTGACACTAAAGTGGCACCAACCGTCGGTTGACACTACTAAGGTTGTTGCGAGGATTAAAAACCTCCAACATCTGACTCCCAAACAAATATTGGTTCCTTCTTGAGTGAATGAATGAATTAATGAAGATGTTTTTCCTGGAGGGTATTAATAGAACAGAAAATTGGAAACTTCAAGAAAAAAAAGATGAGACTTTTGAGAGGGTTCTCAATTACACATTGAGGGATTTAAATTTAATACAATGAGAAAACCCAGAGGCAGGAAGTGATTGAAATAGGTTTCAAGGTTAATTATTCTGGCAGCTGGGTGTAGAACAAGGCTCAGCTCGCATCAGAGGCATGCTCTGGCCCTACTTAGGAGAGACTTAGACAACAGTGATGATTCCGGAAAAGGGAAGAGGGGCCTCCACCTGAGGCAATGAGTATTACTATCTGGTATTGACAACCGAAGCCACCCGCCACCCTAAGTCCCAAATTACGGAACCATAGTCATCACATAAACTTTATTCCAAAACACCATAGGATTTGCTCAAATACAAACATTAATATCCAAGTGAATATGCCTGGAAGTTAAGACCTATAACAAAATATACTGACTTATAAACCCATCACCCATGCAATGTAGGCTGAGTTGTATAAAAAACAGTTTCAGTCATACTACCTGATCTCAAACAACTTACATTATAACAAAAGAAAGGCAACTTCAACACAGAGAAAAACGAGTTTTGAAACTAGCATTGTAAAGGTCTCAAAACATTAAACCTCTGAACACTTCCATATGCTTAAAATTTTTACATTGGAACCTCTTTCTCAAAGATCTCTATGGCGAGTAATATATATCTAGGAGACCCAGCCAGGTTCTCAGTCTCAATATCCTTCCTCTGCCATTAGCTGGGGTTGCTAGATTCTCACAGCAGGCTCAGTCTTGCCTCTAATCTTGAAACCCAATCTTGACCTTAGATAGAGGGCATTAACTCTTTGCATCTGCTTTTTGTTCCAATGTCCTAAGCCAGATCTGATACCAGTTTCAATATGAACATTGACAAAAAGCCAATTAATCCTGTTTTGAAGAGTGTTCAGAATTTACTGGAGTATTAATTAGAGTAAAGGACAGCCAGCTCAGCTCAGTCAATAATACAATCTGAGAGCAATATTATAACTTCAGTTAAACACATTTCTCCAGAACAATTTTAACCAAAGCTGTATGAGTAGTTTCATCTTCTTTTCTATTGTTCAGAACAAGACAAGGGCAAATTGTAGCCCAATGTGTGTGTGTGTATATATATATATATATATATATATATATATATATATATATATATATATAGGTCATTTCAAACAAGAATATCTGTCCCACAGCTATTAGAACTATTCAGGTAAAAGGTGAATGATTGTCAGGGCTCATAAAATCACAGGGTTGATAGGGAGCTAAAGGTTTTCAGCCCTCTCTCCCTCCCAAAGCAGAATCTTTACTCCCATGTGCATGACAGCTAAGCACCCAGTCACATCCTGGACACCACCAAGAAAAGGCAAAAATGCTTCTCACCAAGACAGCCTTTTATCAACAACTCTAGATCTAAACTGAGTCTCCTGAAACCCACCTCCTTGATCTTTCCCCCACTGGTCCTGTTTCTGCCCTCTGGAGGCAGACAAAATAACAACAGTCACCTTCCACGTGACTTCCCTTCCAATGAATTAACCATACCTGTCATAGGCTCCCTAAAGATTTTCTTTTCCTGGAGAAAGTCTCTGACATGTTGAACTCTACATCTCCTCACAAGCTGCCAGATGTCTCTCCATCCTTTTCTTCCACCACTTTTGGGGGCCTACTTGTTCAACATTTCTGAAAGTTTGGTATCCAGATTCTGCTCATAATATTATAGGCATGATCAGAACACAACCAGAGTGGTACCCTTTCCTGCTTTAATTTGGACAAAACACTTGTGTCACTGCAGTTTAATATTGTATTAATTTTTTAGCAGCTTCCTCATGCTATTAACTCATGCTTCTTCCACAGAATGTTGTTACACTGGGCATACATTAGGATACTTTGTATGTAGCCATCCAAGGAACTGATAAAAACATGAAACAAGACAAGACCAATGTGGGGACAGAGCCCCAAAAAGCAGTTTCCAGGCTCTCGGCCTCACATAGAAAGGTGCTGGCTCAGGTAGTAAATGGCCATCGACTGATCAAATGGCCATCAGCTGTGGCTAGTTGGCCGTCAGCTGTAACCAGTGAGCCATTAGCCATGAATATAACTGCCGTGGCTGGGCTAGCAGAGAGAAGAAGAAGGGGGAGCTAGCGGGAAGATGGTGGCTGAGCCTGTAAGCGGCGCAGTGAGGGTTGAGAATTGTGTTGCTCCTGGTTCCTGTGTCTCCAACCCAGCCGCCAGTGAGAGTATAGTGGTGTGACTCCCCTACCTATGGCTCCGTGGGTGTTCCTTTTTGGCCTCACCATGTCCTGCGTTCTTGTGTGGGGGGGCGGGACCGGAGACCCCGCCGGACGCCCCGCACGACACATGGCAAAGTCGGCAGGATACCCCGCCTGGATCCCCTGTACTACAACCAAGGACTACCACTAGTAATTTTTCTCCAATTGGAGGCAAATTTGAGACACAGTTATTTAAAAAGGTATAAATCTGTCTACCACACTGACTTATCCTGAACCACAGGACCATAGGGGAGCAGGTTGGGTCTGACTTTTTTTGCAGTCATTGTTACCACTCTTACCCACTCTCATACCTTTTTTACTCCTATGGAAATTTTATCTTCCTTAGAGGTCAAGACCTCCGTATTCTACCTGGGTCTCTTCACAACCTGTATGCTAAATATTGTCTTCCTAAAACAAATTCAATTTTTATTTTCTGGATACATATATTATAGGTATAGATACAGATACAGATATATAGATGATAGATGTGTCTCTCACAGAGAAATAAAGCAATGTCTTTAGCTCACACTCTATGCTTCAGATACGAACCATTTTAGTCAAGAAAAGATTCTGAGATTCTGAGAAAGCAATGAATTAAAAACCAGGTAAAATTACTACCGAGGTAACTGGGTCCATTCTGTTTGTAAAGGGTCTGATATACTTGAAATTATTCCTCGTCTTTTGTGTAGTTACCACAATATTTCTTTTAGTTCTTGGAAGCATACTCTTTGGTATTTCACCTATAATCTGTGTGTCTCAGACCTCACTAGCCAGGGGTTAAATTCTGATTACACTCACATGAATAAGCACCCTTTCTCTGACTCTGGCAGTCACCATTATTGTAGGACTTCTCACTCCCCTTGTTCTCTTCCCAGTTCTTTCTAGGAGTTTCCTGAGTTTATGAGCAAGTTTTTCCAGCTTGCTTCAGTAACTTGTTAACCCAGCCAGAGCAGCTAATGTGGCACCTCTGTCTGTGCTGAGACTCCTGAAGTTGGTAGAACCATAGAAAGGCCACCCTGGCTACCTAATAAGGCCAGTACCACCTTAGGACAGATTCAGTTTGCCCTCTCTCTGGACAAACTCTGTTATATTGAGCACCAAATAGAGGGTCCTTGGCTCCCAGTATCTCATGGTCTTTAAATAATACTCTCTGTTTCCATGTGTCGTGCGGGGCGTCCGGCGGGGTCTCTGGTCCCGCTCCCCAAACAAGAACGCAGGATATGGCTAGGCCAAAAAGGAACACCCACGGAGCCATAGGTAGGGGAGTCACACCACTATACTCTCGCTGGAGGCTGGGTTGGAGACACAGGAAACAGGAGCAACACAATTCTCAACCCTCACTGCGCCGCTTGCAGACTCAGCCACCATCTTCTTGCTAGCTCCCCCTTTTTTCTTTTCTGCTAGCCTCTTCTCCTAGCCTAGCCACGGCAGTTATATTCATGGCTAATGGCTCACTGGTTACAGCTGACGGCCAACTAGCCACAGCTGATGGCCATTTGATCAGTCGATGGCCATTTACTACCTGAGCCAGCACCTTTCTATGTGAGGCCGAGAGCCTGGAAACTGCTTTTTGGGGCTCTGTCCCCACACTCCACCCCTACAGGCTCTCGCCTCACAATCTACGCGACAAGCGTCTTCCGCGAGGGGCCCTGTGCGAGGAACCTGGAGGTGAATACTATTTCCTGGACACAGCCAAGCTCTCTGGTCACAGTCAGGGTTTCTCAGGGCACCACCAGTACTCCTGGGCACAGCCAGACTTCCTGGACTTCTTAGGGTACCACTAGTCTACCCGGGCACACGAGGGCCTCTCAGGGCACCGCCACTCTCTCTGGGCACAGCCCGGCTTCCTGGACACAGCCAGGGCCTCTCAGGGCACCGCCACTCTATCTGGGCACAGCCCGGCTTCCTGGACACAGCCAGGGCCTCTCAGGGCACCGCCACTCTCTCTGGGCACAGCCCGGCTTCCTGGACACAGCCAGGGCCTCTCAGGGCACCGCCACTCTCTCTGGGCACAGCCCGGCTTCCTGGACACAGCCAGGGCCTCTCAGGGCACCGCCACTCTCTCTGGCCACTCTCTCTGGGCACAGCCCGGCTTCCTGGACACAGCCAGGGCCTCTCAGGGCACCGCCACTCTCTCTGGGCCTCTCAGGGTACCGTGCTGGAACAATAGTGGCTCACAGTCAAGGTGCTTACATATTCTCAATGGTGGCCGGTCAAGACACAATAGCAAACATCCGCCAGTTCCACTACATGATGGTATGTTCCCAAACAAACAGTCAAGCTGTCCATTAAATTCGGGATGGAAGGCAATTCCCCATAGTCCATAGTCATTTTCCAGGGCTGTCCTGGGGGTGAGGGATGACCTTGACCTCACCCTCAGCTCCCACGGAGGACTCAGCAAGCCTTTCCTCCTGGGACTACAAGTCCTGCATCCGGGCTGCCTCAGCAAGCACTTCCCAGCCCACAGGGCCGCAACAACCTTCGCTTTCTCAGGCCTCTGCTGGCTGGGGAACCGTGGATGTCTTCCCACCCCTCCACGGGGTTCCAGCTCTCAGGCAGCTGCTCATCCTGGTCTTCCTCAGATTCACGCACAAACTGCTCCACTGCCCTTCGGAGAGCTTTGGCCGACACCGTACCCTGCTCGCTGCGCCAAGTGTCGTGCGGGGATCCTGCCGACTACGCCAAGTGTCACGCGGGGTGTCAGGCGGGGTCTCCGGTCCCGCTCCCCACATAAGAATGCAGGACATGGTTAGGCCAAAGAGGAACACCCACGGAGCCATAGGTAGGGGAGTCATACCACTATATTCTCGCTGGCGGCTGGGTTGGAGACACAGGAACCAGGAGCAACACAATTCTCAACCCTCACTGCGCCGCTTGCAGGCTCAGCCACTATCTTCTTGCTAGCTCCCCCTTTTTCTGCTAGCCTAGCCACAGCAGTTATATTCATGACTAATGGCTCACTGGTTACAGCTGACGGCCAACCAGCCACAGCTGCTGGCCATTTGATCACAGTCGATGGCCATTTACTACCTGAGCCAGCACCTTTCTATGTGAGGCCGAGAGCCTGGAAACTGCTTTTTGGGGCTCTGTCCCCACACCATGAGTTTGGCTTTTTTAGATTCCACATATAAGTGATATCATTCAGTATTTGTCTTTCTCTGTCTGACTTATTTCACTTACCATAATGCCCTTAAGATCCATCCATTTTGTTGAAAATGGCAGAATTTCCTTCTTTCTCATGGTTGATTAATATTCCTGTGCGTGCGTGCGTGTGTGTGTGTGTGACACGTCTTCTTTATCTATTCATCTGTAAACAGCCACTTAGATTGTTTCCATATCTTGGCTATTGTGCATAGTGCTACAGTGAACATGGGAGTGCAAACATCTCTTTGAGATCCTGATTTTGTTTCCTTTAGACATATACCCCAAAGTGGGATTTCTGGCTACGGTAGTTCTATTTTTAATTTTTTGAGTAAGCTGCATACTGTTTTCCAATTTACATTCCCACCAACAGTGCACAAGGGTTCCCTTTTCTCTGCATTCTCACTTGTCTTTTTGATAATAGTCATTCCAACAGGTGTGAGGTAATATCTTATTATGGTTTTGATTTGCATTTCCCTATGATTAGGGATACTGATCACCTGTTCATGTACCTGTTGCCCAACTGTATGTATTCTTTGGAAAAATATCTATTCAGTTCCTCTGCCCATTTTTTAATCAGATTGCTTGGGGGTTTGTTTGTGTGTTTGTTTGTTATTGAGTTGTATGAGTTCCTTGTAGTTTTTGGATATTCATCCCTAGTAACTGTACCCTAGCACCTCATTGACTCTGATGAGATTATGTGTCGATCCCCAGACCAATTACGGTGGCCCAGGCAAAGGGATATAGTAATTGCTTTAAACCAATCTGGTCCTACATTTAGAGCTCAGAGTGGAGTTAATCCCATGAAACTAGTGACAAACAATAGGGGAGGAGGCTTTTCAATGGAAATTTGGTGAAATATTCCCAGAAGCAGAGGTGGGGATGTTTGGTAGCAGTGGACATTAGGTAAGCAGAGAGGATGGGGAGAGCGGCCCAGTAATCGATAAGCAAAGGAAAAGTGTGCAGCGAGCATGATAGAAAGTTAAAAAAAAAAAAAAAGCATGCAGTAAATCTTTTTTTGTTATAATACAGGAACATTTTCCATGTAGAGAGCCAAGCTAAAATTTTTTCTGATTATTTTTTTTCTCTCTAAAGAGAACGTAGTTTGCTCTTAGACCAAAGAATGTGCTTTAGAGCCACAGTCTTTCGGATCACAATCATTCCTCATCCTCAATTTACTGCAATCAGACTCTCCTCTCAGCACTCCATGGAAATAGATGGTTTCTCTTAATCAAGGCTTCCCAGAGGTCAAGAGACGTTCAAGCACCACAACCTTAGCCAAGGGGGAGCAGGAACAGTGGGTCACCCCCTAAAAACCTCCCCAAGTGGCATTCTTCAATAAAAGTTCTTGGTAGGAGCAGCGTAAAAGGAAAGCCAGTCTGTTCATTGTCTTTACAACAGTGTTCAGAGCATATGCCAAATGGCAAAAAGGGAGTCAGCTGAGGGGCCTTTTTAATGCAGTGATTTCCCCACCAACTAACGGAGCAGCTCCAGCCCCTAGCACAGGCTTGTCTGCAGACTTCCACCATCTGATGGCAGAATCTAATTAAATGTGGGAGCGTTTTCATCTGCCGGTGAGCTGGGTATATTCAAAAATAAAGGAATAGCAAAACCGGTTACAAAAGTTGTGGGATATTGTGTATACTTACACTGAACAAATTAATGCTTTTCATACAAATGATTACGTCTGTGTGACGGGGTAGGAAACCCCTGCCTTTACTGCTTCCATCCACAGCCCCCTTCTCAAAACTCTCCTCCCTCGACCCCAGTATCTAATACTACACACTCTCCTAGTTTCCTGTCGTTCATGACTAGTGCCTTTTTATCATCTTGGTTTCAAGTCATTAAAGAAATGAAAATGAGTTGAATCCATGTACGATTCAAAGGATTGTTAACACTTATCCATTTGTCATGGTGTATGTTGTACTCCATCTAAAGATAAAATTTAAATTCAGTATTGAAAGTTACAAACTACTAAGGGAAATACTATTCATAATTATTAAGTATGATTTGAAGTAGTATCAAGGCTTACTTATATCTTCTCTTAAATTTTTATTAAATAGTCCTTTAAAATGATCCACTTTTGTCTGTATAATAATACATCCTCAAAGTAAAACATTCAAACAACATAGAAGTATATAAAATGTAAAGTGTTCCTTATCTATGCCCCAACCAAACTTCCATATCTTCTCCTCAGAAGGAGCCATATAGATTTTTTTCTGGCTGCTTCCAGAAGTTTTCTGTGTATGCAAGAATATATAACATATAATCAATTTATTACATAAATGGGATCATATGGTATTGTTTATTCTCAGAATTAAACTTAGTCTAATGTTTTAATCCACTCCAAAGCAATTTTATTCTTGACCTAAATCAATCAATTCTTTTTCTTTCCAGATGTCACTCTCAAAGCCAAATCTATGTTTAAAAAACATTTGTACCACTTCGGTCTTCTCTATGTCTTATATGTCTGTGTTCCTAACCTGACCTTGTCTCTCTCGATGCTTTACAATGCACAGGTTAAAAAAAATAAAATAAAAAAAAGGCAAGAGAGATTGTTTTGACTAAAATATCTGAAAAATGGATTTAATTCTTTGTTGTTTATCAGCAAACTCTTAGTTTGTCTCTTTATACCTCTATAATTTGGTTCAAGCCCTTCCCCTTCTATATTCACATCTCCGTTTCTGTTATGTAAGTTTACCTTTTGTCATATTAGAAGTATATTTTGAACTCTGTTTTATTAAATTTTACAAACCTCTTACTGAGTGTATCTTTCTAACCAGATAGTTGGTCTTGCCATATCTGGGCTTACAAGTCATTTTCATTTTGTATTTGTTCTATAATATTTCTTTAATTTAGTTTACATCTATCTAAAAAATATTTTGGCAAATCCATACTAGTGGGATAATTTTACCCAGAGTAAACAGATACTTATTTTGGGCAACTGAGACTTCTCCCACCATCCACATGCCATACTGACTAGAATTTCACCAGTAGAGACTCACTGCTTCCAGCTAAGTATGGCCCAGTTTTGCTGTTTCCTCTTAAAATGTAAATAACCCACAGACATGAAGCACATCGAGAAACAAAATTATGATGAGAACATTTATATGACTTAAGGTAAATTAATAGCTGCATCAGAAAAATTCTGAATGGAATAAGGGATATAGAGTGGGAGTTTTCCCTGATGAAGGATAGAAATAGAAAAGGAGACATGAAGAACAAGTATTACGTAACTCCTGGTTTTGCCTAAGGTCAGCCTTGCTTTCAAATTGTTTAGATTTTTTTTTCAGTGAAGTTAGTTGTGTCCACTTGGTGTAGGCAACATGAGGTACTCCAGTTACCATATGTCTAGGGAACAGGAGACCTGTCCTCTCTCTCTCTTTCTTCCTTTCTTTCTTGCCATAAATATTTATTGAATGCTTACTTTGTGCCAGGCATTCTTCTGGTCACCAGGGATACGATGATAAAACAGACAAAGATCCCTGACCCTGTGGGGCTTACATTATAACAGGGAGGAGACCGACAATAAATGATAAACATAATGAACAGGTAAATGATATGCTACATTAGAAGGTGATATGTTTCAAAAGAAAACTAGAACAGGGTAAGAAAGAGCTGCTGTTACTGGAAAGTTCGCGTTTTCAACAAGAAGTTTGATATAGACTCATTGAGACGTCTTTTGAACAAAGGAAGTGGAGTTAACCATGAGGAGATCTAGAGGAAGAGTACTGCAGACATAGGAGAGAGCTAGTGAAAGACCGTATGTGTGATGGGAACCTGCCTGGCTTGTTTAGGGAACAGCAAGGAGATCACTCTATTTAGAGTGCAGTGAACAAGGTTAGAGAAGTAGAAGATAAGGTCGGGGAAAATGGGAAGCCAAATGGTGGAGGGTTCTGTAGGCACTACCTGAGTGAAATGGGAAGCTATTATAGGATTTGGAAAGAGCACAGAAATGACATGAACTGATTTAGGTTTAAAGGGATCACTCTGGCTATTGCTTGAGAATGGACTGATAGGGTCAAAAACAGAGAAGCAGGGAAACCTCCTTCTCCATTTGGGGGACCTGCAGTAATTTAGAAGTGAGATGATGGCAGCTTGGACAGGCATAGTAGATGTAGAAGTGATAGAACGTGATAGGATTCCGTCTCTATATTGAAGGTACAGCAAACAGGACTGGTTGACAGATGAGATACGGAAGCGTAAAACAAAGGGATATAAGGTTAATTCTAAGTTTTGGGCCTGAGCAACTGGAAGGATGGTGTTGCCGTCAACCAAGACAAGGAAGGCTGTGGGAGGAGCAGGATTTGGGGGACAACAGGAGTTTGGGGCATGTTAAGTATGAAATGCCTATTAGATACAACTATTTCTGAATTTCACTGGTTGTCTGAGCTGCGGGAAGTCACTTAACCTCTTTAGGCTTCATCTGTAACATGAGACATTTGAACTAGAAGAACTTCAAGTTTTCTCTAACTTTTTTTTGATTTTAAGTTTAACTTGGCTAAGTTGTTTTTGTGCCAATTTACACAATTACTTGTGCGTGTTGTCATAGATTGAATTTCATTTTTGTAATTTTAAATAGGGTAGGCCTCATTGAAAAGGTGACTTTTAGATAAAGGAAATAAATAAGTTAAGCATGAAGGTATCTAAGAAAGAGGGATCCAGACAGAGAAAAGCATGAGTGCAAGGACCCAGTTCAAACAATAGCTCATTTTGACAAGTATGGGTTAAATATAAGGCACACACTTGACTGATACAACCCACAAAAAGAGAAAAATCTTTAATGGGTGGAAAAAAAGACATTAAAAAGTTTTAAAGGATTCAAAAGCTAGTAGAACATCAAATAGCTTTTAGAAAAATAACAATTTGATGACTCAAGCCCCTGAATCAAAAACATAAGAATTACTTTTTCCCTTAAATTATTATGTAAAAAATTGCAGACATAAAATTCTTAACAAATGTGCTTTAGATAGTCTTTCTAAACTCTTTTCTTCTCTCCAAAAAAGAGTCCAAATTTCAAATTTTCAAATTGCAGTTCTTGTAAACAATCTCTAATTTAGCAAGAATGAATTATTTTGGTTTTTAAAGAAATAATCAAATCAATGAATGGAATAGCTACAGAAAAATAATACAAATCAGAAAAGAACCAACTTTCCAATTGTATAAGATCCTTTTTGATGAAGTTAGGAGTTTAAAAATTACATACAAGCAAGGGAGATTTTCTCATGAAACAGGCAAAATCTTTTTTGGTCTTGGTATTTTGCTGGATTCTTACATTTCCTAATATTTTGAATAGGCCAAATATATTCTTTTTTCTCTTTTTTTCCCCCCTGCTCCCCTAATAGAAATTTGAGGATATCTAACACAAACCTGGCAAATGGGAGATACACTCTGTTAATTTAGACAGAATATGAGGCCCTTCCTGGCTTCCTGGGGCTGGAATAATTGAAATGTAAGTGGGAAAGGACAAAGAGGAGGATGGTTCAGGTGAAGGGGTGTAAGTGGATGGTGGTATGTGGAACGCAAATGTAAAATAGTTGCAATCCAGGATGGTAGATTAGAAGGCTCAGATTGTGGCCCTATGTAGTAACAATCACAACAGAAAACCCTTACAGAATGCTTACTATATGGTGGGGAATGCATTTTACATACATGTAATAATACCTTTCATTCTGACAAGTGAAATATATAGCAACTGGTCATAAGATTTTCAATCTGAAAATTCATTCCACTGCTTTTCACCTTCTAATGTTGCAAAGTAGAATTTCACGCCAGCCTGTTTCCTTTACAGATAACTTTTTCATTTTATGTGGATGCTTGTAAGATGTTTCTCTTTATCCTTGGGTACATAGTAAAGTACTTAAAGAGTACTTACTATATGCCAGGAGTCAAAGCATTTCACATATATTAATACATTTAATCATCACAGCAACACTTTGAAACTATTACAATTGCAATCCTCATTTTACAGGTGAGAAAACAAAAGATAAATACATATAGTATTTATATCCACATAGGCTAGCCAGGATTTCTGGGAAAGAGGAGAGAGCACAGGAGACAAAACAAAACAGAAAAGCTGTTTGAAAGCCACTGTGCTTCTCAGAGTGAAATTTAAGAAGAGGAAATTTAAGAAGAGAAGTTGTGTCATGGATGATGGAGCTACTGAGATAGTGGAACCCTGATGTGTGCAGCAGGGGAAACTAACTGAAGGACATTCTCTGGGCCCAATGCAGGAAGACTGCCCTGGGGTAGATCACGTAACTTCCGTTCTAAAACCTGCCTAGGAAGAAACAAAATCTTGACTGTGGCTTACGTGGCCTTGCATGATTTGGGCCCCTCTCCACCTCTCCACTATAAACACTTACATTTTTGTTTGTTTTGTTTGGCTGCCCAGCTCTTTGAATACCCTCTCTATGTTTGGGGAATTCACCACCCTTCCAGATCTTGCCTCCCTGAGCAAGCCACACACTTTTACCAGCTCCACTTTTATGAAGAGTAGAAACTACATCAAATGTGAATGGCTGGAGAACTGGCAATGTTTAACCCAGAGGAGAGATACTTTGATAGAGGTGGATGGGTGAAAGAAACCATTGATAGAGACCTGTCCAAATATTTGGAGAGCCGGCAAATGAAAGAAGGCCATGGCTTTAGAGTAGAATAAGCTGGGGGTGGGGCTGGGGGAGGAGGAATCCAGGGAGATAGAGATAGCAAAGCAGGTGGGGAGAATAACTCCAAACATTTTTTCCAAAATGGTAGCCTTCTGTACAATTCTTTTAAAAAACTTTCTTAAGGTGTAATTTATAGTCAATAAAAATGCATCTATTTTAGCTGTACATTTTCATGAATTTTGCCAAATGAGCTTTACCTACGTAACTACTCTAAATCAAGGTACAGCATATTTCTGTTACCCTGCAAAGTTCTATTTTCTCCTTCCAGTCAGCCACTCCCACTCCCAGACCCATGCGACCACTAATCTGACTTTGGTTACTAAATTTAGATTACTCTGGTCTTTTCTAGAATTTCATATAAATGTAGCCATGCATTGTATAGCCTGGCTTCTTCTGCTCAGCATGATGTTTTTGAGATTCATCACTGTTATAGCATGTTTTAGTTGTGTGTTTCTATTTACTATTCAGTAGTAGTCTGTTGAATAGATATATCAAATTTGTTTATCTATTCATTTGTTGATGGACATTTGACTTTTTTCAAATTTTTGTTATCTTTAAGCTGTTATGACCATTCGTGTAGAAATGTTTTTGGGAACATTTGTTTTCATTTCTCTTGGGTAAATACTTAGTGAAATTGCTGGGTTAAATGGTCAGTGCATATTAAACTTTTTAAGAAATCGCCAAGCTCTTTGACAAAATGGGTGTACCATTTTACATTCCTACCAGCAATTTATGAGATTTCCAGTTGCTCCACACCCTTGCCAACATTTAGTGTTGTTCTCATAAGTCTTCAAACGAGCTCTTCTCATAGGCAAATAGTGATATATCATCATATTTTAACCAGCACTTCCTTAATGACTAGGTAATGATTTTGGATGTTGAGCATTTTTTTCATGTGCTTATTTGTTGTTCATACAGCTTCTCTGATGAAATGTCTGTTGAAATCTGTTGCCCATTTTTCATGAGTTGTTTATGAGTTGTAACATTCTTTATATTTTCTGGATAGAAGTCCTTTATCAGGATTATGCTTTGCAAATATTTAACAAAAATCCTTGGCTTGAATTTGATTTTCTTAACAGTATAATTTTAAGAGAAAAAGTTTTAAATATACTGAAGTCCAGTGTCGGTTTTTTCTCTTCTGGTTCACACTTTTTGCATCTCACCTTAAAAAAAAACAAAAAAAACAAACAAACAAAAAAAAACTTTGTCTGACTGAAGGTGACAAAGATTTTCTTTTAGAAGTCTTATTATTTTAGCTCTTACATGTAGGACTAGATCCATTTAAAAGTAAGTTTTGAATATAGTGTAAGATCAGAGGTCAAGGCTTATATTTTTGCAACTGGAAATACAATTGTTCCATTATCATTTATTGAAAATACAATTATTTCATTATTGAGTTATCACGGTATGTGGGTCTATCTTTGGACTCTTATTCTGTCCTATTGATCTCTATTTCTATTCTTATACTGGCACAATAATCTTGATTAATGTAGCTTTGTAGTAAATCTTGAAACAGGTAGAGCATCTCCCCCAACTTTGTTCTTTTTCAAAATTGTATTTCCTATTTTACTTTTTGCATTTCCATATAAATTTATAATCAGCGTGGCAACTTTAATACTGATACAAAATATTGAACATAGTATATCTCTCCGGTTATGGAGGCCTTCTTTGAATTTTCTCAGTAGTCTTGTAGTTTTCAGTATACAAATCAAGAACATTTCTTGTTAAAATTTTCCTTACGTACATTATGTTTTTAATGCTGTTGTAAGTGGTATTTAACATTTTTAATTTCTAATTGTTTGTTGCTTGTGTAAGAATGGATTTCTGTATACTGACAGTGTTTCCTGTTTTTTTTTTTTTTTTTTTAAGACTTTACTGGGGAAGGGGAACAGGACTTTATTGGGGAACAGTGTGTACTTCCAGGACGTTTTTCCAAGTCAAGTTGTTGTCCTTTCAATCTTAGTTGTGGAGGGTGCCATTCAGCTTCAAGTTGCTGTCCTTTCAGTCTTAGTTGTGGAGGGCACAGCTCAGCTCCAGGTCCAGTTGCCGTTTCTAGTTGCAGGGGGCGCAGCCCACCATCCCTTGTGGGAGTCGAACCCGCAACCTTGTGGTTGAGAGGATGCGCTCCAACCAACTGAGCCATCCAGGAGCTCAGCAGCAGCTCAGCTCAAGGTATCGTGTTCAACCTTAGTTGCCGGGGACGGAGTCCACCATCCCTTGCGGGACTCGAGGAATTGAACTGGCAACCTTGTGGTTGAGAGCCCACTGGACCATGTGGGAATCGAACCGGCAGCCTTCGGAGTTAGGAGAATGGAGCTCTAACCGCCTGAGCCACTAGGCCGGCCCTCCTGTAATTTTTCTAAACCTACTTATTAGATCTTGTAGTGTTCTTGGAGATTTCTTAAACTTTTCCATGTACATGTTTTCTGTGAGTAAATACAGTGTTACTTCTTCCTTTGCAATCTGTATGCCTTTTACTTCTTTTTCTTACTTTATTCAACTGATTAGGACTCCCAGTACAATGTTGAATAGAAGTAAAAGGAGTATACATCCTTGCTTTTTACCTAATCTTAAGGGACAAGAATTCAGTCTTTCACCATTAAGTGTGATGTCAGCTATCGGGATGCTCTTTATTAAGTTGCGGAAGTTTCTATTTGTAATTTGCTGAGAGTTTTTTTTTAATAAAGAATAGATATTGAATTTTGTCAAATGCTTTTCCTCCATTTATTGAGATGATCGTACAGTTTTTCTTTTTAAATCTATTAATATGATTGATTTTCAAATATTAACCCAATCTTACTTTTATTTTTATTTTAATTAAAAAGATAGACAATCACAAGTGTCAGTGAGGATGTGGACAGAAAGGAACCCTCATACATTGCTGAGGGGAATGTAAAATGACAGCCACTATGGAAAACAGTTTGAAAATTAAACATAGAGTTACCATATGACCCAGTCATTCTACTCCTGGTATACACTAAAAAGAAATGAAAATATATGTCCACATAAAATCTTGTATGGGAATATTCATAACACCATTATTCATAATAATCAGAAAAGTGCAAACAACCCAAACGTCCATCAACTAATGAATAGATAAGTAAAATGTGGTATATCCATACAATGGAATAATATTCAGCTGTACAAAGGAATTAAGAACTGATATACTGTAGTGTTGTTAGTGTTGTCTCCCTGAGCTATCAATTACTGAAAGAGAAGTGTTGAACCCTCCAATGATAATTGTACATTTGTCTATTTTTCCCCTGCATTTTATCAATTTTTGCTTCTTGTATTTTGAATCTCTGTTTATAAGTGCATGAATATTCAAGATCATTATATCTTCCTGATGAATTGACCCCATAATAATTATGAAATATATTTTTCCCCTTGTTCTGAATTTGTATTTTCTGATATAGAGCCATTTCAACTATCTTTTGGTTAGTATTTGCATGGTATATTACTATATTACTATTTTATTTATCTGTGCCATGATAATTATAATGGGTTTATTGTAGATGGCATAAAGTTTGGTCTTGCTTATTTTTTACATTTTTTAATGTAAAATATAAATCATATATTATGGTTTTATGTGGTAAAATATACATAACATAAAATTGACCATTTTTACTATTTTTAGTGTACATTTTAGTGTCACTAACTATATTTACATTGTTGTGCAACCATCACCACTATCCATTTCCATAATTTAAAAATCAATCCAAACAGAAACTCTGTACCTGTTAAACAATAACTTCTCACTATCCCCAAATCTCCAGCCCCTGGTAACCTCTACTCTATGAATTTGTTTATTCTAGGTACTTCATATAAGTAGAATATTTGTCCTTTTGTGTCTGCTTTTTTCACTTAGTATAATGTTTTCACAGTCTATCCATGTTGTAGCATGTATCAGAATTTCATTATTTATTATAGCTAAATAATATTCTATGCCATATATTATATATATTATATATTACATATTATATATAATATAGACATATTATATATGCATACAAAGGGTGCTAAAAATGTATACACATTTTAAGAAAGGAAAAAACTGTATTAAAACTGTAATACTCAATATATGCTGATAACAAAAGATGAATACAAGTCACGTGTGACTTCTGCAATTACAAGAGGTGCTCAAAGGGGTTCCCATCAGCGTCCAGACACTTCTGATTACGGCGAACTACTGTTTGAGCATAGATAACATCTCTTAAAATGTGTATGCATTTTTTTGGCACCCCCAGCATATACTACATTTTAAACAGTTGGGTTTTGCTTTTTTATCCTGTCTGAAAATCTCTGCTTTGTATTTGGAATGTTGAGACTGTTTATCTTTAACGTAATTTTTTATATAGTCATGTTTAAATCTACTACCATTTTGCTATTGGTTTTCTACTTGTTTCATTCTTTTTTCCTTTTTTCTACTTCTTCAGGATTCTTTTTTTCAGTAATAATTTTATTTAAAATTTTAAAATGTTCATCTCTGGAGTTCTATTTGAGACTCTTCATATCTTTCTTTTCTTACATCCTCATATTTCTGTTGTCTTATAGTTTTGTGAGCGTACACCGTGTGTGTATAACAGGTATTTTAGCACACACACGCGTGTGCTAATTTTATTCTCTCTGTTATTTCAGTAGCTGTTTCATTTACTAGTTTTTTGCCTGGTTATGAGTCACATTTTCCTATGTCCTCAATGTATGGTGATTTTTTTAATTGGATAATGAAGGTTATGAATTTTATATTATAATATTTAGTGCTAGATTTTGTTGTATTCCTTTAAAGAATGTTTGGCTTTTTCTGGTAGGCAGTCAGGTTCCTTGCAGTTTTACTGTATTGAAGATTGTTTTTCAGCTGTTTTAGGGAGCTTAAAGAATAGCCTTATTTCTAGAGTTCATTTAGCTTCACATCTAAAGCATGGCCCTTCTCAGATCTCTACTAAATGGCTAAGTATTCAGCCAGATTTCTCCACACTAACAGTAAGAAATTCAAACATTTTTCAGTCCTATGCGATTTCTGGGAATTGTTCACTTTATAATTTCTCAGTAATGAGTCCTTCCTCAGAAGATAGTCACGCCCAACAATAAGGGGGTTCACATTATGCATACACAGATTGATATTCAGCAAAAACTTAAGGGTATTCTTATGCAGACTTCTAGACCTCTTTCTCTGCTTAGCTCTCTCTTTCAATTCTGTTTGTAAGACTACAGCTGCCAAACTAACTGATCGGTTTCCACAACTCAACAAGATGCTGGCTTCCTTTTCCCTGTGCTGTGCCTTGAAAATCACCTCAAGGCAGTTATCTTGGATAGATATAGGGATTCTCTCAGAGATCCAGTTCTACACTGCCTGACGTCTCATGTCTGAAAATTGGCATTTCTTATATTTTGCCTGATTTTCCAGTTGTTTATGGTGGGAAGGCAATTTCTGTAGCAGTTAATTCTTCATAGGTGGACATGGAAATTCCCCTCTCAAAAATTGTAAAGCCTTTAAATTGACATGGCAGATAAGACGGACGAAAAGACATTAGAGGAAGCACTGTGAAAGATGAGACTGAAACATCAGAAGTTAGTTTATGACACATTGAAAACCTAAAGTCAAAAGACAGTAAGCACTTTTTGGAGTACCACCCGCCCTTCCTCACCAATAGCCCAGGCTTTCTTTTTCCTTTCTTTCTTTCTTTTTTTTTTTCAAATATACAATAGTAGCAATTTTAATCACCTGCATTACATATTATATACATGAAAACTTTTGTCAGGTAGCGGGAAAATGCCCAACACCAGAGGGCCACAGTTAAATGTACTTTTATCATATTGTCAAGCCCCATACCTACCTGAGGAAAAGTAGGGCTATCAGTTTTTATAATGGTAAACTGGGGAGTCTGAGAGAGGAGGGTCACAGAAATGCTCGGTCAGGCCAAGACCAGACTTGGGCCAGGAGTCCAGAGTTCTGGATCAGAGGCTGGCCTAGGCTTTCTTACCCTGCCTGATCTCCATCACTTATGAGGCCCTTTATGGCCTACAGATTCTATTTTTTTAAAAATGCCTTTGGATTAAAAAGTTGTTTGATGTCTAAATAATATCTGGTGATTCACAAAGTTTAAAGTGGTCCTCCAAATTTGTTTATCTTCATTTTTTTTCCCTTCATGGAATGGCACATCCTGTAGAATTTATGCTGCTAAGCACTTAGTGAAGATATTTAATTACTTTGAAATTCAAGAGCCCATAGCTAAAAGCAATTAAAAATTGATCTGAACAAAATGACAGTAGAATCTATAAGGATTTTTGGCTTTCCCTTTCGTGTATCATGTTGCCTAAGTTTTTCGAATCTCTGGTTCAACAATTATCCATTTGGACCTCTTGGTGAAAGACAGTATGCATTAAGCATAAATTCCCTTATTATATCAGAGGTATCATTCTTCGTTAAGTATAAACTAGAAAACAGCGAGATTTTTTTCCCTCAGTCTTTTCCCTCAGTGCTGATGCAAGTACTGTGGTTTTTGCTATCTTCACAGGCTGACCAACTGGACAGTACATTTTTCACGTTGTTTCAGCCCATGTACATTTTTCTAAATAAATGGTTCCTGCTTTCCAAGCCTCAGTGAATAACACTGACTTTTTCTCAGTCCACGAAGCTTACCACATGGATTACATATATGCATTACTCACACAACACAATCATTGGCCCACATGCCAGAATGAAATGTGATTTTACAGTTGCCTCTAGAACACATATTTTCAGCTTTGGTTCCACATATAAGGAGACAGATTTGCAGTTGTTATTTTCTTAACACAGACTCAAACACATTCACCTCAAGGAAAAGTATATACTCCATACGATAGTTCTTTGATTGAAGGAAACTCTTGGCTCTTCTTATACAATCTGTCACCTATTAAAAAAAAAAGAAAAAAAAAAAACAAAAACAGCAACACTGCACTTTAGCATTGTTAAAACTTAAAACAGGTCCAAAGGAAAATGTGCCTTGGAAATCCTTCACTGATTTGTTTTTGCAGAACAGCTGGTGGTGAGGCTCACTGTACTAATCACGTCCAGTTGCTGCTGGTCAAGTTGCACATTCAGGAAATTCATAATTAGGTGGTTATATCCCCTGAGTTTCCCCTGAAGCACTCTTTACAACTCTGGATTTGTCTTCTTCCTTGTCATTCAAAACAACCAAAAAAAAGAAAAAAAAAAAAAAAGAAAGAAAAAAAAGGAGATAGACACACAAAAGAAAAAGCAAACTTGAAATAGAATTTAAAATAATGATGTCTCTAAAATAAACAAAATTTTGTTAGGACTGCTGGCTTTCCCTTAAAAAGAAAAACAGACACAACATTGTGTGTGTGTGTGTGTGTGTATGTGTGTGTGTTCCCAGAAACTTTAGAAAGGGTTAAAAACATTTTAAAAGTGTGTTCTTAAAAATTGTGCTCTGGAAGGTTCATTTGCTTACATTTTGATTTTAAAGAGTGTGGATTTAAGATCAACTGGTACTCTCTGGACTTCAAGGATTAAAGTTTAACATTTCATGTAAACTGTATACATTTCCTTTTCTGTCTTCTTTCCTCCCCATCCCCCCACTTGGAGTTATTTGATAATTAAAACAGTGCTGGAATTTGTAGCTTGGGTGTTTGTCAGTCCCTTGCTGATTATTAGCAGTTTTTCAGTTCTGTATCAGAAGATCTGGCTTCTAATGTGTACCCTGGAATAGCAGAGTTTCTTAGGATTTTTAATTCTTTATTAGGCAGTTCTAGTGAAAATGAGGAAAGAGAAAATGTTCCATGAGTTGAATCATGGTGAGGAATATGTATCATTATTTTCCTAATAATTCACAGATCTAATTAAATAGCAGAGGTTCAAGTTAAGTGCCACGTACTAGTTAAGCAAAATTAAAACCAAATACAATTCCTCAGAAAGTCAAACATAGAATTACCACATGATTCAGAAATTCCACGTCTAGATACCCAACAATATTAAAAGCAGGTGCTCAGATCAATACTTGTACACAAATTTTCACAGCGGCACAATTTTCAATAGCCCAAAGGTGGAAAAAACCTAAATGTCCAGCAGTGGGTGAAAAGATGCACAAATTGTGATATATACACACCATAGGATATTATTCATCCGTAAAAAGGAATAAAGTACTGACACACGCTACAACATCGATGAATCTTAAAAACATGCTAAGTGAAAGAAACTAGACACAAAGTTACATGTTGCATGATTCTCCTTAAATGAAGTATACAGAATAGGTAAATCTATAGAGACAAAGCAGATTGGTGGTTGCCAAGGGCTGAGGGGAGGGGAATAACTGCTGAATGGAGACAGGGTTTTATTTTGGGTGATAAAAATATTTGGAACAAGATAGAGGTGGAGGTGACAAAACATAGTGAATGTACTTATGTCACTGAATTGTTCATTTTAAAATAATTTTATGTTGTGTGAATTTCACCTCAATAAAACAAGTTCAAGTTAAAAAACAAACCATAGAACAAACAATAAACCTTGTTTTCTGTGAGGGCCTGATACTTCTTAGAGGCTATGGAACTTGAGGCTCTTAACAGAGTTGTAGGTAGGACCACAGTCTAGAAAAACAATTTAGCTGTGCTTCCTTTTTTCCAAAAGCTAACGTAAAATGTTAATTCATATGTTAAAAACAATACTTGTAAACATGGCGATGATCATTTCCCCATGTTTTCTTCTAAAAATAGATGAATTACAGGTGCATTTTGGGCTCCACTTTCAAATTCTACATCCGAACTTTCTTTAGTGTTCATGTTAAACCAATATACTCCTGAGTCTTCATGTAAACTCAACAGTTCTCACTTATTAAGTGCTATCCCCTCATATCAAGTAAAACTCCTCCTCTTCCAGGAACCCTTTCTCCACTCCTTAATTTCTCTAAATGCAAACTGGTAATAGAGGAATTCTAGTATAGTTTGTTCTTATCTTAAGGAAAAAATACAGCTTGGAAGCAGAAAGAAAAGGGCAGTTGCATTTCAGATTATATTATTTTTTTCAAGAAATATACAAATGAAATTGTAGAAAAAATAAGAAAATACACAAAAGCAAGAGGACAAAATGGGAGAGGTTAGGCATGAGAGATTGCCCTCAGCCTACGTGAGTGTGCGTGTCCTGGCGCCTAGGAGGGGTAGACAAGTAGCCTGAGTCCTCTTTCTCCTGGGGGAGCATGAGAAGATGGAGCAGGCAGAGCCTTCCTCCTGCTCCCTTAACAGGGCACTGACCGCCTGCCCCATGTCACCATGTGGGTCCGCAGGGCAGCGACTTCCAGGCAGCCACCATTCACTGAACTGTCAATGCTTGACATACCCCAGCAGCTAGAGCTGAGCCCTGGTGAGCAAATCACTCACGACCAAGCAGCCAGAGAGAGGAAGTACAAGCTGAACATTCAGAACAGGCTCTCTATGAATTAGAGTTGTTGGAGGATAGAGAACATAACATATGCTTGGTCAGAAAAGGTAATGGAGTATCTAAGGAGATACAAGGGATACACAATAGAGACCTTCTGGACTTAAGAGAAATAAAATAAGACGATGATTTTTAAATTGAAAATTCACTAGTGAAGAAACTGGTTACTGTTGAAATCCAATTCGTAGGCTGGACACTGAATGCAAGACATATTCTAAAGCTCAGAGGAAAAAAAAAAGTAAATCGTGAGTGGAGAGATAAAAAGAGGTTTAAGAAAGCTGATATGAGAATAATTGGAATTCCAGAAGGATAAAATGATGCACATGAAGGAGAGGACATATTTAAACAGAACTAAATGAAGCACGCAAACAAAGGAATAAAACTTTCCTGGATTGAAGAAATACAAAGTTTCAGGGAGGAATGATGAGAAAAGATATACATGTATATAAACATGTATGGATAGATATATAGACATGCATACATATTTAAATCTGTCTATCTATGAATATATGTGTGTATATACACATATATGTATGGCTAGACATAGCCTATAAAAATTTTGAACTCCAAAGATAGAGAGAAAAATCTTATTCCTTCTGTGTAGAAGCTTGCAAGTTATTTATAAAGGGATATAATTAGACTGTCACTGAAATTCTCCTTTGCAAAACTGGAAGCTAGAATACAATGGAATACATTTTTCAACTTAAAAACATATTTCACCTATTAGGGTATAAGAAAGATGTTTGCTGATATGTGAGGATTCAAAGAAGTCATACACTGCATTACTCATCTGAGGAAAATACTAGAAAAAGACTTCATTAATAAAATACAAAGAAAAAAAAACAAAAATAAAACAGAGACCTGAGGAGGAAAGAAAGCCAGAGTGAGCAATGAACTTGTGATACCGAATTAAAAATAAGTGGACAGCGATAGACTAGGAATGTGTAAGTACTAAATAAAGATGACAGAAATAGAGAAGTATACCAAAAAGGAAAATTTGAATAATAAACTGGAATTGAAAGAACTAAACCACCTCAGCAAAACTGAAGAGTTGCGATGAGAAGGGGTATGAGAAGGAAGGAAGCAAAAACGTTCTGACGGCTTCATCACTTGGGAGGAGAGCAAGGAGGAAATTGTAGTAGAAGAGGAAGCTCTTCCTTACAGTGGAAATGTAGAAGAAATTATGGAATTGGAAGTTCTCCATTGAAATTGTAATAGAAGTCTTCTTCAAGCTGTATTTCATGGGTGGGAAGGGACAATGTAGTAATAAAACTTTACTGGGGAAAATTTGGTGTCTTTATGTAATACTAGGGAAATACCTGTTTGATTATATGCGAGAACTGGAAAGGGCAGGTAACAATTATAAAATGTAAAAGGAAAGCAAAATCTCAAAGCAGGTGTTGTGTTGTTATCACAGAGCATAGAATTTGTCTCAAATTCCTAAACAGAGAAAAAGGAGGGACACTATGTAATAATAAAAAGCATCATTTACGAAGGAAATAAGACATTCCTATGTCTGTACGTCTACATGAAACAACATAACAGCTAAGCAAATTAAAAAATGATTAGAAATACAACAGTTCAATAAAATATTATAGGAAAGACTTAAATATCTGTTTATCTGTTAGATAAACAGATAGATTTAAGTAGGTAGACAGACAAAGACATGGAGGAATTAAATAATACAATCATGAAACTTGTTTCACATGATGCAGTTATCCTCGTTATTTGTGGATTCCATATTTGTGAATTTGTCCACTCATTAAATTGTATTTGTAACCCCCAAATTAATATTTGGAGCACTTTTGCAGTCATTTGCAGCAGACGTGCAAAGCAATGAAAAACTTGAGTTGCCTGATGGGCACATTCCCAGATGAGGTCAAACAAGGTGACACTCCCCCTTCTTGTTTCAGCTCTCATAAACAAGTGTACTTTTTGCAATCTGTATAGTGAGTGCCACGTTTTTCTCGTTTTTGTGCCTTTTGTTGGTGAACTTGCTGTTTAAAATGGCTCCCAAGCACAATGCTGAAGTGTGATCTAACATTCGTAAGTGCAAGAAGGCTGTGACGTGCTTTATGGAGACACTATACTTGGTAGATAAACTTCATTCAGCATGAGTTATACTGATGGCTGTGGATTCAGTATTAACAAATCACCAATACTTAAATAAGGTGTCTTTAAACAGAAACAGACATCAAGAAAGGTTATGTATTGATTGGTTGATGAAAATGTTGTATCTAGAGGTTCGTAGGCACCTAATCCTGTATTCTCTTAGGAGCAATAGTTCAGCGTTCACAGTGACTTTACAGGACATAACTACTGTGTATAATGAAAATCAACTATGTAGAGATTTAGACAGAACTGTAAGTTCCTCAACTATAGAATATACATTTTCTATATTTCATGGAAGATTTCTAAAAATTGCTTATGTGTTTTTCCTTAAAGAACACCTTCTTATAATTTTCTAATCATAATCCAGTAAACTTACAAATAATAAAAATAATATAAAAACTTAACTACATTGGAATCAAGAAGTGCATATTTCAATATGCCCTGAATTCAAAGAAATATTAAAAACTGTCAAAAAAGGCAATAAAAAATTTTAAATTATCTAGAAAGCAGTGAAAATAATATTGCTTACCAAAGCTTATGGTATACTTATAGAAAAAAATGATAACCTTAAATTATTTATTTTTAAAGAATAAAGATGTTAAAATCTATAAATTGTATAAATATATAAATTTATATACATTAGAAAAAAGAACAACAAAAGAAGTAAAAACAAATTAGGAAGGAAAGAATGAGAAATAAAAGTTGAAATTAAAGCAATAGGGAACAAAAACAGTACAAAGAATAAAAAGCTCAAAATCAGGTTATTTGAATGACATACAAAATAAAACAAAAAAACATTTTATTTGAGATTAAGGAAAACAGAGAGAGCAAAAAAATATACAAAATTGTGAATGAGAATGAGCAGATAATGACAAATACCAAAGAGAAACAAATAAATCATTATGTACAACTCTATAATAAATTTTAAATTTGAAACCTACATGATTTCTTAGCAATCAATATGATATAACAATTAACCCAAGAAAGGAAACTTGAATAATCAAGTTGTTTTTAAGTGATTTAAGATCTAGCATTTGCAAAGGCAACAAGATCAAGTATCTTCATATCTGAAGTCTAGCAAAACTTTAAAGTAAATAATTGAAAGATTATCTAAACTATCCCAGATCTTAGAAAAAACATAGAAAACACCTCAATTCATTTGATAAAGCCAGGAGAATATTAGTATCAAAACTCAATAAAAAGAGTATCAAATAATAATCCATGTGATCAGCTAGGGTTTATTCCAATAGTACAATCACTCTCAAGAACTCTAACAACATAATTGTTATTCTTTTTCATTTGAAATTATGTTAAATTCATAAAACAGTACGTAAACAATATAAAGAACTCCCATGTACCCTTCACCCAGAGACACTATTCAAGTTTTGCCAACTCTCTGGTAATGTCCTTTACAGTAAAAGGATCCATCTAGGATCATGTGTTTACACTCCAGTCTCCTTTCGATCGGGAACAGGGCCATAGCCCTTCCTTTCCTCTCATGACCTTATTCAAAGGATCACAGGCTAGTTATTTTGTAGACTCCCACAATTTGGGCTTGTCTGATGTGTCTTCACAATTACATGAAGATTATGTATCTTTGGCAGGAACTGCCCAGATTGAGGTGTGGTGTTCATCTTCTTGAATGGCACTCGATGTTGATTTGCTCCATGCCTGGTAGTTTGCTCACTAGAGTAAGGTGATATTGCACAGGTTTCTGCACTATAAAATTTATCTTTTTCCTTTTGTAATTAATAAGTATTTTTGTGGGAAAATACTTTGACACTAGTAAATAACTTCTTCCCTGTCCAACGATCACTCACTAGTTTGTTGTAACACTTTTGCCTAAATTGTTTATTGCCATGATGGTTGTTCAATGGAGAATTTCCAATTCCATAATTTCTTCTACATTTCCACTGTAAGGAAGAGCTTTCTCTTCTGATTTATTTATTTATTTAATCAGCATAAACTAAAGGATTTCATTTTATTCTATGGAAATAAATACAATCATTTTCTGTTTATTGTAATTTAGTAAATAAGTTACAATCCTTTACTATTATGATTTATTTTGATCAAATTGTTCTATATTTTGCCAGTCACTTGCAACGCTGTTTCTATGTCCTTTTTTTTTTTTTAAGATTTTTTATTGGGGAAGGGGTACAGGACTTTATTGGGGGAACAGTGTACTTCCAGGATTTTTTCCAAGTCAAGTCGTTGTCCTTTTAGTCTTAGTTGTGGAGGCTCAGCTCCAGGTCCAGTTGCTGTTGCTAGTTGCAGGGGGCGCAGCCCACCATCCCTTGCGGGAGTCGAACTGGCAACCTTGTGGTTGAGAGGACGCGTTCCAACCAACTGAGCCATCCAGGAGCACAGCAGCAGCTCAGCTTAAGGTGCCGTGTTCAATCTTAGTTGCAGGGGGTGCTGCCCACCATCCCTTGAGGGACTCGAGGAATTGAACCGGCAACCTTGTGGTTGAGAGCCCACTGGACCATGTGGGAATCGAACCGGCAGCCTTCGGAGTTAAGAGCATGGAGCTCTAACCGCCTGAGCCACCGGGCTGGCCCTGTTTCTATGTCCTTTTGATAGATCTCTATCTTTCTGTAATCATGTCCTTATACTTGCTGTACTTTCTGTCACAGCAAGATGTCCCAGGTGTATCTTTCACTTTCCCTACCATAGTTTTGAGATGACCCATTTCCAAAGGAAGGTTTGGTTCATTTTAAAAGAAAATGTGTTTAGAAATCAAGGTCTGAGTACTAGGTATGCTTATTGCTATTGAGAGCTCACTGCTCCCAGTCTCTCTAAATGGATAGAGCTAGGAAATATGCAAATTAAAATCACGACAAGGGGATACCACTTCAGACCAAGTAAAACGACTAATATAAAAAACAGCCAATATCAAATGTTGGAGAATATGGAGAAACTGGAATTCTCATGTACTGATGATGGGAGCGTACAACAGTACAGTCACTGTAGGAAACAATTTGGCAGCATCTGAAATGTTTAAACATCGAGTAACTACATGACTGAGAAATTCTACTCCTAAATGTACACCAAAGAGAATTAAAAACATGTCCACACAAAAACTTGCACATGAATGTGTATAACAGCATTGTTCATAATAGTCAAAAAGTAGAAAGAACTTGCCTGACCACTGCAGTGTACACCTGAAGATGAAGCTGAATAATAATGATTGTCAGCGACATACATATATATATATATATATATATATATATATATAGTCACAGGATGTGGAGTATAGCATAAGGAATCGAGTCAGTGGAACTGAAAACAGAAAAAAAAGTAGAAAAACCCCAATGTCCATCAATTAAAGAGTGGATAGAAAAAATATGGTTTATCTGTATGTACAAAGGAATGTTACTTGGCAATAAAAAGTTGTGAAGCACTGATACAGATGGATGAATCAATGCAGTGGATTGAATGGTGGCCTCCAAAAAGATTGCTCATGTCTTTATTTCTGGAATCTGTGAGTTTTACCTTATTTGGAAAAAGGATCTTTACAGATGTAATTCAGTCAAGAATCTGGAAATAAAGAGAGCATCCTGGTTTATGCCGGTGGGCCCTGAATCCAATGACAAGTGTCCTTTTAAGAAGAAGGCAGAAGTATGTGAGACAGAAAAGAAAAAGACACAGTCACACACAGGAATAGGTGATAGAAAGATTGAGGCAGCGATTGTAGACACGTGGCCATAAGCCAAGAGTGCCAAGGAATGCCAACAGCCACAGAAGCAAGACTCCCAGAGAGCCTCCAGAAGGAAAAACAGGGCTGCCAATAACACCTTGATTTGGGACTCTGGCTTCCAGGAATGTGAGACAATACATTTCTGTTGTTTTCAGCTACCCAGTTTGTGGCAATTTGTTATGGCAGCCTCAGGAAACTAATACAACATCAAAAACATAAAGCTACAAACAAAAGACCACATATTACATTGTTCCATTTATATGAAAATTTCAGAAAAGACTAATCTAATAGTCAGACAGCAGAGCAGTGGCTGCCAGGGGCTTTGATGGGAGAAGGAACTGACTCAGTGGCTATGAGGAAATGTTCTGGTGTGATGGGAATGTTGTAAAAATGGATTTTGTGGTGAGGGATGCACAGTTATATAACTTTACTAAAAACACTGACTTGTACATTTACATTGGAATATTTTATGATATGTATGTTATAGGTCAATAAACTATTAAAAAATAAAAAGCTAAAACATAAAAAATTTAGAAATAAATTTGACAAGGAAAGCAAAGAACTTATACAAAGAAAACTGGTAAATCATTTTTCTCCCTCTATGGGTATGGGAGGCATTCTGAACTAGGGTGAGAAATTCTAGGGTATATTTCTATAGATACATTTTTTTAAACTTTTATAGCCAAAGATGTCATAAATAAGATCAACTGAGAAAATCACACATTTGAAGAAAATTTTCAGCAGATGACAAAGCATGAATATTTCTAGTAATACAAGGTAATCTTAAACGTTAACAAAATGCAAACAACCCAGTAGAAAAATAGGCAAAGAATATAAAGAGCAAAGCCAAGTGATCAATAAATATGTATTTAAAATGCATAAACTGAAGCGTGATAAGAGAATGCAAATTAAAGCATTATTGAAGTATCATATTTGAAAGTTGCTAAGAGAGTAGATCTTAAAAGTTGTCATCACAAGAAAAAAAGTTTTTTTGTAATAATGTATGGTGACAAATGTTAACTAGATTTATTGCAGTGATCATTTTTCAATATATACACAAACATCAAATCATTCTTGTACACTGAAGCTAATATGTTATAAGTATGTTTCAATTATACCTCAAAAAAAGACAAGCAAGTTGCAGAAAAGTGTGTAAATTTTTTAAAAGTTATGTATTTATAAATACATGTGTACACATGTGTGTCTACTGCATCTTTCCATTATAAAAGTACCATTTCCCATTGTAATTAATAAGTAATATGTGGGATGCTTCCCTGAAGCCAGATGGACATCCTGTTCCCCAACTACCTTTCCTCCAGTGGGTTTACGTGCTTGCCTAAGTGAATTATTACATTGGGTGACTGCAAATGAATCTTTTTTATTATTTAAACTAAACTTTATCGAAGGACATTGAATCATCTTTAAAATCCTGTTGTTGTTTCATAGCAGGTTTTGAAGGCTGAATGATCTGCGTAATGGCTTCCTTTCTCTTTAACTTGGCCTGTGTAGACCCAAAATAAATAGGCTTCCTTCATGCTTGCTCATTGTCTCCCTGACCAAACTGAGCACAGCTGATACTCTGTTTTCTCTTAGACTATCTGATACTTTAGGGGAAAAACGTAACATATTCACCAATGAGATAAGTAAAATATACTTTTGATGTTGGCATCTGCATCGAAGTATTGATTAATAAAACTTACCAGACTAAAATTTTATTAATTTAGTCTCTATTTTTCTGCATTTGACAGTTGCCTTTTGAAGTTTCTGCCAAAGGCTTGTAGAATGAGATTACCCACAAGTAGTATTTTTCTGAGTATGACATTCAAAATCTGTCTCTACAAAATAAATTAGGAAATTTCACAATACTGCATTTTTTACTGTCTGGTTTTTGATGTTAAATACTTAGATTCTTTGAAAATAAACTAGATTCTTTTGAGTAGTGTGACTAGCACAATGTAAATTTATTGCAGCTCAAATTGCATCATCTGAAATCATTTTTTCAAAAGAATCACCATGTACATGAAAGAGCTTTAAAGTTTGTTCAAATGATAAGGTTTATGTTTTATTGCTTTATTAAAGACAACTGAAAAATATCAAGAAAGGAAACTCTTCGCTTGGGATGGATGAAAATAAGAACCTAAATTCCATGCTGTTCTATTTCAAATAGTTACATCATAAATAAGATGGCAACCTTTAGCACAATCTAGACTCCTTAGTATTTTATCAGTGAAAATGCAGAATTAAAAACTAAAATGTTATCTGAAACTTTCATACAATTTAATCTATTTAGAAGCATTGAGAGATCTCACTGAGGGATTAGGTAAATAACCATTTTAACATCATGAAAAATATTTTTGATTTTTCTCTGCTTTCAACCGAAGGTGATTTCAGGTTTGTCGAGTTACATAGAGCAAAAGTTTTAACATGTTCAGTTTTCATTTACTTGATCTGTCCATGTTCAGTTTTCACCTACTTGACCCAGTTGATCATCCCCTTCTCCTTGAAGCATTTGTCACTCTTGGTTATCATGGTTCTGCTATCACAATGGCTGCTTCTTTTCAACTTTCTTTCCTAACTCTTTTCATCCCTCCTGATGTCTAAATGTTGGAGGGCTCCAAAATTCACCCTTGGACCACTTTTATTCTCTATTTACACTTACTGCCTAGGTGATTTCTATCTAGCCTTATGAGAGTTGTCAACACAACTCCCAAATTCATATCCCCAGCTCCACTTCTTCCCAGAATCACATATCAAGTGTCTATTTGACGACTCTGCTTGGAATAAAATCTAAATGTCATTCTCTCCTTTGTTCACTCTAAGACTCTGAGATTTACCTGAGATTTATTGGGGGAGTATATTTGGGAACAGCATCTGTGATGGATGAGGATGAAGGAAGAAGCATGGAAAAGTGAGAGAAGCTGAACTGTTGCAATTACAACGGAGGCCTCTGCTGATCCTACAGGGAGTTCTGGAGCTGGGATAGACACTCAAAATTGTTCCAGTTGAGGCAAGAGAGACCTTTACCCTGCGTGAAACAGTTATTGGATGCAGGCTGTCCCCAGCAAGGCAGCTTCCTCCTGCCAAGAGCAGGTCCTGGAGAGGACTCAGCTGTGAGCCCTCAGCAGTCAATATACATGGCAGCTGGGAGAATGTCTGGTCCTGCAGGAGCATCTAGGTGGCACGGCTTCTGCTATAGCCACCCAATACTAGTAGCATCTCATACTCATCACTTTCCATCTTTATGCAGCTTATTTTTTTTCAAAGTATATACTATGTGGTTTACTTGTTTGTTTCCTTGTTATTTCCTACTAGAATAAAACACCATGAGATCAGAAACTTTGTTTTCCTCTTTCATCCTATATCCCCAGTATCTAGAAACAGGGCCTGGAACATAGTAGGTGCTCAATAAAGTTTAGTCAATGAGTAAATAAATGAATTACTCTATGCTAGAAACTGTGGGAATTACGCTCTGGGAATACAGAAGTGAAAAAGCAGACTCATTCACCACCCTCACAGAGCTTACAATATAGTAGAAATTATACAGTTGTATATAGCACATGTAGACAAAATATGTATATATATATTGTATAATATATGTAAATATGTATAATATATATACACATACATGTGTGTGTGTGTGTATATATATACATATACACACACACACACTATATTTTAAAAAGTGTAATCACAGCCAGACTCTGTTATCTAGTATTTTACTAACCTATCTGAATTCAGCACATCTGATAGTCCATCACACAAAACGTTTTATTGAATGACAGTGTCAGAAGACTATAAAAATGGTAGAAACGTTAGAGAGTTATTTATTGTTCCTGCTAACTTTAGGAAAGAAAAGTTAGATCACTGGAACACATAATTTTTGTCCAGTTTAGGAGGGAAGAATACGGGACAAAATAAGAAAGAGAATAACTCAGAGAAAATGAATACTTAACTGGAATTTTTATTAACCAACATCCTGTTTTCTAAAATGCTGGACAGCAAAGCTATAATTGTATCTAAATAGATAAGGGATAAAATGTTTTATAATGAATGGATAATTCATAGTCACTTTATACATACAAGTGTAATGTTTCCATTACTTTAGTTTCAGTGACAGCTAAAATATAATGAGGATTATGAAATAATACTTCAGCTTTTATGTTGGTGTGGAATCACAGGCTCATCTTTCAAAAAGCAGCCGATCTCCCTAAAAGCTATGTTTTCTGCTTTCTGTAGCATATTTTATTTCCATTCACAGCTAAGTAAAATTTTTGCCTTATGGAGTTTCAGCAAGAATCCCATTCCCTTCTCTGTTTATTTAAAATGTGAAAGCTCTTTGCTCTGTGTTTTCTGTGTGGTAGTGAACATGACAACCAACATTTCAATTCTTGGTTTGTCATAAACAAGATACTTGACATTTCTAGAATAACTTGTATGGGAAGTCACAAATTGCTCTATATTTATGAATTCACTGGTTTCTTTGCTTCCATGAGCATTACTGTTGCAGCGCATGAAATGTGAGCTGGGTCTGAGTGAGTTTATGCACATATCTTCTGTGCCCCACTTCATCCTAGGAGCCACGGGGAGATTCTAGCCCATAAAATTTTCTGCCTCAAAAATGAAAAAGAACAAGCAATATTTTTTATGCTCATGGGATAATAAAACCACTGGGTCCCACTATTCTTTACTTTAGCCAGCTGGATGAATACCTTAAGATTTTTGATGAATACTTTAATTTAATACTTTAAATTAATACGTTTCTATGAATTTACTGACATGTCACCTCTTTATAAAAGATTCCTGGATATCTTTTCTATACATAAAATAGATGACTAGTAGCCTGGTGTTGTAGTGTGCACATCCAATTTAATTATATCCTTGCTTTGATGACTAACGGTTAGATGACAAGGTCGTTACAGCAGAGCACAATAAATATTGTGAATATTTGGAAATAATTAGAATTCTACAAATTATCCTTGTTGATAATTAATTAAACTTCCTCTTACAACTGGAGGTGAGACTTGAGTACCTCTAACCACCAAAGGGCTGCTGCAGCTGCTCAATTTTAGAACCAACCACATTTGATAAGAGTAGGTGAAGAGCTATGCGCAGTTAGGTGACACAGAAGTTTACAAAGGACATGATCTCTTACTATAAATGCAAATGAATGTCAGCTATGGCAGAAGCAGTGCTAACTTGCCTGATACTTTACACACAATTGCACCTGTGTCTGCCTCACTCTATTGGAATCTCTGTCTTCTGTACGTCTCTCACTATCTCATCCTTCATCCACTTGCCTTGAGCCTCCCTGCTTCTTCTTTTATTTGTAGATCTCTCTTTCTTTCCTGAACTCAGGTTGTTCATGTAAACTGACAAGAAAGTATATTTCAAGAGTATATTTCCATTTTCCCTAAGAACAATTTTTTTGTTGGAAGTTTAAAAAAACAGAAGAATAAATTTCTTTAAATTTCCTTAATTTAAAAGCTTTCAAGTAGATCTTGATTTTTATGGGGAGATGTAGTTTAAGTTAAAAGAAAAGAAAAGAAAAGAAAGAATATAGGGGTGGCCGGTTGCTAGTTGGTTAGAGCACAGTGCTAATAACACCAAGGTTGCCGGTTCAATCCCCGCATGGGCCACTGTGAGCTGCTCCCTCCTTAAAAAATAATAATAAAATAAAATAAAATCGTGTGGAGCTGTCCCTTAAAAAACAAAAAAAGAGTATATACTCATACTCAAGTTTTGGTTATTCTTCTAATAGAGCCACACACATAGCACATGTCCAATAAGTGATATTTGGATGAATGCTCAACATGTGCACATTCAAGTCTTACCAGGATATTTAATAGGTACGTTGGTAGCATGCAGACACAGATAGACCTTCATTAAGACTTAAATCTCCAGAGGGTGCTGCTTATTTGTTTTAGCTCATCTGTGCATCAGAATCTTGAAGTAATGGTCAGGTAGAAAGTCATTTGGATGAGATTTCTATGTGTAACAATGCCTAGAAGGGTTTTTGTTTGTTTGTTTTTAGTTAGAAATCTTACGAACACTCAATAGCACATGTTGAGAACTATATATGCTTTATCTTACATGCTTCTCTTCAATGAACTCCAAAATAGCACTTCTCAAACTGTAATGTGCAAATGATTCATGAGGGATCTCATTAAAATGTGGGTTCTGGTTCAGCATGTTTGAGGCAGAGCCTAAGATGCTGCATTTCCAACAAACTCCCAGGTGATGCTGCTTTGCCTGGTCCATGGACCACACTTGGAGCAGCAAGGGTCTAAAGGTAACAGGATTTTGTAACAAAACTTTTATCATCACCCCTCAGGTCCATCTCATTAAGGAACTGTTGATAAGCCTCAGCTCGTGGGGAGTCTGGCCTGTATTGTCTCCTGTGATCTGGCCAGTCCTGGGGTGTCTGCGTTTGCTGCAAGGCTTTGTTTCTGAGAATCAACTTTGGTCCTAAGTATCGACTCGTTCACCCTGGGAACAGCTGCTGGTTGCTAATTTGTGCACCATTTGGATGCTGGTTTGGCAACTGTGTTCTCTGAAGCTTCAGGTTTTTGTTTGTTTGTTTGTTTTGCTGGGGAGATAAGCGGTGGGGGGGAGGGCAAGAATAACTATTTCTTGCTTTCTCTGTGAATGGCATAGCACTGTAATACCTTCTGTGTGATATCAGTGGTGGTTTGGAGCATTCCTCTCAAACAGTGTGAGTCTCATATATGTTATCTCATTGAATTCTCACAGCAACTCGGTGATGTAGGTAGTATTAAAGTTATAATTTTCAACTTATAGATGACAAAGCTGAGATTCAAAGAAGTTCAAGAACTCCTACAAGGTCACAAAGGAAGTAAAGGGCAGAACTGGGGTCCACAACATTGTACTGTGACTCGAAGTCCCGTAGGAAGACAGAAGACAGACTATTCATTTTTGGAGGGTCTTTTTGGGTCCCTAAACATCCATACATTTATTTTTCTTTGATTGTTCATTGGCCCACTATAATACTGCCTCTCCATCTCTAAAAAGTCAGCACCAAGAACAACTTGAAAATCTAGACAATCTGGTGACTTTAGTTTGAGAAAGATTACTTTTTTGGCTTTAAGATAAAGTGGGAGAATATGATGTATAAATGGAGAAAGAGGAGGCAAAATTAAAATGAGGATAAATGCTAAGAAGTAGGATTACCCTCCTCCCCAGTATTCCACTTCCTTTCTCTTTGTTGCATTTTCCTTGGAAAGGAAGACAATTTTGCAGGCACTTAGAGCCTCAACTTCTACAGCTTAGGTACATTGATTAATCTTTTAAATCTTTTCCACATTTTATTAAGAAACAATAATTTTTCTAGAGATCCACAACAGTCAATGGTCAAGCTATTTGAAGTCTAGGGTATACAATGTTGCTCATATTCACATTAAATTAATATGCTTTGGGGTTACTGAATGCATTGGGGATTCGATTTCAAGGCAAACGAATGGTGCATTTGCATTTAGTGTTTCCCCCTTTTTTTTTAAATTTCAGGGAGAAAAGAATCAGGCACTTTGCTATAATTACTGCATACTTCTACCTCATCCTGACCCTCAGATGACCTTGGTTGCTACCTCACAAAAACAGAACCACAGATAAGAATTCCCACACTTTCCTGCCACCCCATCTGTCCCTTATACCTACGCCCACCTTTCCTAAGACTAACTCTCTACCCGAACGTAGGCTCTTGTCACCTTGGGTCCCCTCAAGCACTTCCTTCCAACAAAAATCATCTCTCTTCTATATTTCAATATTAACATTTTCACTGAATCCTTTTCATTTACATATTCTCAGATCTCTTTCATCTTAAAAAACCAAATCCTCCCTCTGACTCTTCTTTTCCCTCCCCTACTCCATACTTTTTTTTGTCTCTCTCCTCCTCTTCACAGCCCAAGTTCTTGAAATAACTGCTCCTATTCTCCATAGTGTCACTGACTGCAGTCTGCTTCTGCCAGCACTTCTCAGAAACTGCTCCCACCCAGGTCACAAAGCACCACCTGATAGCTAAATCTCATGAAGGTTCTCCTTCCTTATCTGGCTTGACCTCTCAGCCTTTGACTCTGTCCACCACTTCCTTCTCTGTTAGGACACTCTCTTCCCATACCATCTGTTCAACCACATCCTCCTGATTTCCCTCCTGTCTCTCTGGCTGCCCTTTCTCAGGCTTGTTTTTGACACACCTTCCTCTGCGCTTCTCTATAACTCAGTGTCCTCAAGTCTCTGACCTGGGTTCTCTCCCCTTCTCCTGCTACATGCTTTCTCTTGGTCATCTCATGCACTCTCATAGCTACAATGTATATTTACATGCCAATGGCCCAGAAGGCTGTTCTAAGTTTCAGACCTATAGCTTAAAAGGTCTTCTGGATGTTGACACCTGGATGTTCTGTAGGCATCTCCACTTAATCAGGCCACAACTGAGCTCTTCATTTCCCCTCTAAAACCTCCTCCATCTTCTGGGCATCATCCTTGATTCTCCTCTTTCCCTGACTCCTACCTCCAAATCAGTAGTAGCCAGATCCGGAACATTCTATCTCCCCGAAACATTTCTCAGCTCTGAGGGCTCCTCTCCACGTGTACAGTCACTAGTTGAGTTTAGGTAAACTTTTCTCTTTGGATTACCACCATAACCTACCAACAGGTTTCTTGGTTTTGGTCTTCATGTTGAACCCACAGTGATCTTTCTGAATCTTCAATCACGTCCCTTTCCTGGCTTGACCTCTCAGTGACACTCAGTGACACTTTAAACAGTGACACTATGTTTAAAATTCTTCATCAACTCCCTCTTGTTTACAGGATGTAAAGCTTTTTCATAGCCTGGTCTCTCCTACACTGTGTCTTACCACTGCCATCCCCAACTTATCTTTCGGCTACCCTGAAATACTCACGGTTCTATAAGCTTGCTTGCTGTGTCTAGCCTTTGGACTGTTGCACATCCACTTCCCTATTCTTTCCCTCTTTACAGGTTAACTCCTATTCATCACTTTTCCCATGATGCCTTCTATGGCCTCCTCGGAACAGAGTTAGATGTTCCTCCCATCTTCCATCGTGTTACTCTGTGTTTGCCTCTATCATAACACCAATAAAGCTTTAATTGTCCATGCACCCTTAAACTTTAGGGAAGAGACCCTTCTTTGTGGTTTTAATCTTCAAGTCTGGAGAGTGCATGGTGCATATTAAGAGTTCAGTAAATAGTTATTGAATAAAGAAATAAATCACTCTACTAACATGTATCACATGAATGGCATATGATGGACACTTATAAATATTAGTTGAATGTGAACTTTAGGTGAGTGGAACATTAGGGAGATGAGAGATGAGTTTAATAGTGACAAAGAACCAAAGAGGCTTTCTTCCATATACCATGTGTTGGGGCCAGAAAGCCAGATGTTCCTTTATCTTTACCCTTTATTTCCTTTAGCAAGGAGACAGCATCTGTCACTTAGTGAACCCACTGCTGACTTTGGTGTTGCCATTTTTTTCAAAGATGATATTAGAAAGAAAAGATGGGCCAGGGTGGGAGAAATAATTGTTTTCTGGTTTTCTTTTCACAGTTCAGGTGGAAAAGAAGTAAAGACTCAAATGGAAGAGGAGAAAATACTCTAAAAAATGCAGCCATTACCTGGGCTGAAGCTTAAGAAAATTTACTGTTTAGAATTTTTAATGTTTATTTAGGTGGGTATATTGAAATAAACAGGCTTGTTATTTGTCTGTCCTACAAGTTAAAAAAAAAAAGGCAAATCAATATATTTTCTAATGACAATGTCCCTCCTGCCTTATTTGTTGAAGAGAAGAGTGTGCCGTTGCTAGTAACACCCACCTATAAGTAAATGAAACATTATTATGCAAGAATCTAAGGAACACTAACTAAAGAACAGCCTGGTATTAAAAAATAAATAGAAAGGACTCCTCTTAGTTGTAGCCATATGTACTTTCCTTTGCACTTCAGATCTCCAACAAATTTAATTTCTCTCTGGTTTGTCTTCAGAATTGGGGAGGACAAACCCTGGATTTGGCAGGCGCCGAGCTTGGAACCCACACTCACACAAGCAGTGCTGTTGGTTTAGATGATCCTTGTGGCCTGTAACACTTCTAGCCCCAGGGAAACCTCTGTTCCAAATTTTTCCATCATTCCGCAAGGGAGTTCTTTTGCAGAAGGCTTTGGCTGTTCCTAAAGCTTTCTCTCATTTTGCCTTTGAAACAGCATTTTGTAGGGTTGGAACATTGCAGGGTTTCCTCCTCCTTCTTTACCCAGATGTTTCTGGTTCTCAGGATGTACACCTGTGAAGCTGGGTCACTTGGGAGAAATGCTTGAGTTTTATTTACAGCAGAGGAGAATGGGATCTTCACATGCAAATGTTAAAAATGGTCATTTTGTTCTCGGAGATCAACTGCAATACTGCTAGGATAGAACTTGTAGGGATATGAAATAAAATTAAGGTCTGTTCATTAAATATTTTTGAATGCCTACTCTGTCTCGCCTGCACTATTCTAAGTGTTGGGGATATAGCAGTGGGAAAAAAGGGGAAGAAGAAAGAAAGAGACAAATATCTGCTCTAGTTAGGGAAGAAGATAGAGGAAGATGGGCAATATATATTATATATATATAAAGATGGGCCATATACATATTATATATTTTATATATTATACATATGTTATATATATAATATTATATATATATATATGAAATAAACAAATAAATATATAGTTCGTTAAATGAAACTGTCCTGAACTTTGAAAGATAAATTTACACACGGAGAGGCCTGCTGTTTGCAATGTAGGTGGTCTCCTTGCTTGGATGAGAGATGATGTGTGGGAAGTGCCCATCATAATATCTGACACATCATAGGTGCTCAACAATATTAGTTCCTGTTATTTTTCTAGCTTGAGCTACCAATCAAAAAGTATTTTTGCACACTAAGTGTTATAAGGCTCACTTCTAGCCAAATGCATCCCTTAACTTCAATCTAGAGGGACTTTAGGTACAGCTGTGATGGAATAATTCATATCATCAAAACTTACTGTTAGTCACTCAATTCATTCTAAATCATTTTCATAATAAATATTATCAAGACTCTACTGTTTATGAGACATAGCGACAGGCAATAGGAATCCAGAAAGCATAAAGCTACAGTTCCAACTCTCAGGAGTGATTAGATAGGGCAGCAGCAACTCTAAAATAGGGTAGTATAAGATCAGGTCTGACAGATAAATACAAATGAAGCCTTTGGGGAACCTAAAGAAGGGAAAGCTCCATTTGTATTTTGGGAGAGACAGGAAGAAGAGCATCAGGAGGGGCTTCCAGACATAGACGAGCTCAGAGATGAACCGTGCAGAACTGAATGGTTTGTGCGACAGGGGAGGCAGCCAGGAAAGCCTGGGAAGGGTCTAGGCCCTGAGTTTGCCTAAAACACTGAATGCACCAGGGATGTGGGGAGACGGGCCTAGAAGGGGGCTTGAAATCACAACATGAGAGTCTTCAATGGCAGGGTGAGGGCAGATATTCCATGTGGCTAGCACTGTGGCACATTTTGAGATTTTTGAGGCAAGAAAAAACATGACTGCCTATACAGCAGGCAGGAAATGGGGGGACCAGTAGGAAGTGTTTATCGTCAGCCAGCTAAGCAGGAATGAGGGCCAAAAGTAGGGTCATTTACAAAAGGCTGGATCAAGGTATCCGATGATCGTGTTTGACTGTCTTTGTGCACCTGTCACAGTTTGAAATTACCGTATTCGTATGATCACATGGCTATGGGCTTTCTCCCTCACTAGATTATGAACCTCACATAAACAGGGACCTTGGTTCTCCCTTCTTTGCTGCCTCCCTGATGCCTACAATGGTTCCTGGCACACAGCAGGGACTCAACAAACGTGTTGAATCAAAGAATAGCTAGTGTGGAAATAGAATTGATATGACTTGACAAACCACTGATGCAGAACAGGTGGGAGACACAAGCATTGAGATACTGTGAGGAGAGTTTCCAGAGTGGTCCCGGAAGAATGTTTAACACATGGATGGGATGGTTTCTCACATATCAACTTACTTCCTTTTGCACTTGCATTGTGTATCTTTAAGACATAACTGTTTCTTTACATGACTCTTTTTGTTGTTGTTGTCCATTTGTTGCTTTATTATTTTTTTGTTGTTCAGAAGTTTAGCAATGAAGTTTGTCTTGCATTTTTTATTAAGAGTATTTTCAAGGGAGGAGGCCCCTTCCCTCTTCTATTGGTAAATGCTCAGGACCCTTGGAGGTATGTACAGTCAATTGGAAAGGTTTATCTGTAATAAATAAGAAAGAATCTAGGACTTAGTTGGCTACAAATTTCTACATGGAAAGAAACTCTCTAGTTTTGATAAATATTGCTTCCAAGACTTAAAATATTTTTTTTTTTAAAGAGGCAGTACATTTTCTGAGTTACATTAAAATCAGAGAAGAAGGATGGATTTTCATATCTGATGTGATGGAGTGGACAGGTCAAAGAAGAAACTGCATCAGAGAACTGGAAAGGATTGAAGGATATGTGACTGGACGTTGATTTTTGAGAATGAATTTGTAACTTCTAGGAAAGTGAGGAATGCAAGGGTTTCTACGAGGAGTAGGGATTAAGGAGCCAGGAATTAGGTAGAAATACTTGGACACCATCTGCTGTGAGAAGTGGCCTTGTTCCACCTGGGGGTGGAGCTAAATGAGCCTCCATAGGGAAGGCGGTACCTGCATTGTGAGGATTCAGGGAAAGGAGAGTGTGGGGGAACCTTCTCTTATAGGCATTTCATGGAAAATGGGAGTGGTGGTAGCAGGAATAGCAGTACTAGGCATGACGTTCTAGAAAAAGTTGGTTTAGCCAAGCCTAAGCAGCACGAGGTGTGTGGAGAAATTGATGGAGCTGATGGGTACAACCAGGAGAGTTTATGGTCCCCTCCATACATCACATTGCACAATTCTGGGGGCACCACTCACATGTAGCTCATATAAATGGGGTTGTGCTCCAGGGGATGGCAGTCACATAGACACTGCTCCAGTCACCTAGACAGTATTCTCCGTTGCACTATTCCTGACTGGCCTCCTTGGAATATTGCAATGAGCCGTACTGTCTGTGAGGGAGATGAAAATCTTGGGTTTGGATGTTAGAATTCTTTTGGTTGCAAGCAGCAGTAACTCAGCTCAAATACGAGTAGCTTAAACAATAGAGGTGATATGTTGGCTCACTCCTGTGCATTCCAGGGATAGAGTTGGCCTCTGTTTCCATCTCTTGGTATTGCCTTTCTCTGTGTGTTAGCATCCTATTTCTGGGTTTCTCCTATATTGTGTGTGTGTGTGTGTGTGTGTGTGTGTGTGTGTGTGTGTGTGTAATATGTTCCTTGGCAGCCCCCTCCCAGCACCACATGAAAAAGTGGAGAAAAGCAGTTTCTTCTAGGGAAGGAATATTACTGTCTTCTGGATTACGGAGGATGTGACGAACACAAATGAAATATCTGTGAGCAGGCTTAAGTAAGGTTGCTGGGAGGCCATTCATTATTCCATCTGTTAAATTGTATGCTAAAAATTACTTCCTTAAAACATTCTTTTCTTCCTTGTTGAAGTAATGCCAATACATTCTTAAAGAAACCTGACATGAAAAATTCTGTTTAAAAAACTCTTCTTTCGGGGTGAATTTCCAACCTTAATTAGTAATGGATTGGTGAATACTTATGCAATTTTCTTAGAAATGAATATTACTGGGTTAGAGTGTAATGAGCATTTGATGGAGAAGGTCAATACATGGCGTGTGTTTTCAGTCTTTGTCATCTGGTTCTAGTTCCGTTTGGCAACAGGATTTTATACGTGGCTCTGTCAGTGCAGCCAAAAAACCTTGTGTACTTCACAACTTGCCACTCTTTTGAAAGCTTTAGTTAGAGACTGAAACTTATAGCACATGCTGCTGGATTAAGTGTCTAAAGTGAGAGTTTCATGGGCCTAAAATATCTCTTGTACCCACACACTTCCTGGTAGGCCAAACTTCACAAAATAAACATAGATGACCTCTCATCCATCTAGTCTTCCGGAAAGTTTAGAAATGATGCAACCTTTTGGCAATATGACATGACACATTGCTTTACTTGTACAGACTATGAACTTCCTTCATTCTGCACAAGCCGAACAAACAAGCATTTACATTAGCACTGCCCCGGATTCTGAAACAAAATCTCATTGACTTTAACAGAACTAGGCATTAAATAAATGGCCTTGGCTTGGGGAAGAATGCGTCAACATGTGACAACAGGGGAAGTCTCGTGGTTGCTTCACAGAGAAACCCCAGACAGTTGAGAAAGTAGAAGCTGATTTTTCTGTCAATACCTTGGTTTCCTTTCCTTTCTTCGTCCCCCCTGCTTGCAGGAATAACAATGTCTGGAATCAATATAGGACTCTTCTTCCAGGAGGTTGACTGTTTTCCCACACGTGGAGCTGGCTGGCTTTGCTCTTTCCCTTTGCGGGAGAGCGTGAGCTGTGAGATTTCCTACTGCTCCCCTGCCTGCCCCGTTTATCTCTCTACCACTAACCTAGCTCTCAACTCAGTTTCTCTTCCTGGGTTGGCTTATTCTGTTTTTTTTTTTTCTTATCCAATAAATATAAATAAATCTTTGCATATCGATTAGTGCTATGTGCGTCTTTTAACCCTTTTGATTATTCCATCTACTTTTTGCTGCCTCCAAGATGGAATAGATATGGCCTTACTTGTTTCCCAAGAGTTTTTTGTTTCGTTTTTAAAGATTTTCTTTCCCTTACAATTGCCTGATGACTGTTTTCTCTACTCCTAAGAGATAATCCATGCTTAGAAGTGTCTCAATGTCACAATTATGGTGCATCACTAGGCACAAGAGTTAAAGAATTCTAGACAAAGAGGTGATCCCAAACTTATAAAGCCCTTCGCACTCTGTTTCCAACCTTTTCTCCAGGCTCTTACTCCTTATAATGTATCCCATATGACAGTGCTTCTCAAACTATACTAAGTGAAGAACCGGCTGTTTTTCATCCTGTCAAAGGTCAGATATGTGGTCCTACTGTGCAAGACTAGTGTGCAGCTTGGGCGAAATGCCAGTCACCACACGGACTCGACCATGCCTGGTCTACATCCTGTCCAAAGAGAGAAGGCCACTGACCATGCAGTGTCAAGTTGCTAACGTTTCTACAGTGTACGCTCGATTTCTTTCCTTATATAGTCACAGACTGTAACAAACAATTCACAGTCCACAGGCCATATTTGGAGTAGTCCGGCCATATGGCTCTATCCTCACCAGATTCTTAGCATTTTTTGGACAAATCTCGGTGGTTACTGCTTTTGAACTTTGACCCTAGGTGTTGCCTTAGCCTGGCTGCCTCTGTTCCCCTAGCTTTGCCTGGTCTATCTCTACTTATCTTTGAAGGCCCACCTTACATTTTTTTAATTGAGAAATAATTCACATAATATAATATTCACCATTTTCATGTGTAAAGTTCGGTGGTTTTCAGTATATCTACAATGTTGTGTAACCATCACCACTAACGAATTCCAGAACATTCCTGTTATCCAAAACAGAAACCCTGTACCCATTAGCAGTCACTCCTGTTCCCCATTTCCCCATCCCCTGACAACCACCACTTTCTGTCATTATGGGTTTTCCTATTCTGGACATTTCGTATCAATGCAACCATATGACATGTAGCCTTTTGTGACTGATGTGTTTCATTTAATATAATTTTTTTCAAGGTGCATCCATGTTATAGAATATATCAGTTCTTCATTTATTCATTCCTTTTTATGGCCAAACAATATTCTATTGTATGAATATACCATATTTTGTTTACATTTTCAGCAATTAATGGACACTTGGGTTGTTTCTACTTTTTGGCTATTATATGTAATACTGCTACTAACATGCACTAGCTTTATTGTAGATATGTTTTCATTTCTCTTGGGATTATACCTCAGAATGGAATTGTTGGGTCATATGGTACCTCTATGTTTAACTTTGTGAGGAACTGCCAAACTGTTTTTCAAAGTGGCTACACCATTTTACATTCCTTCCAATAATATATGAGGGTTCCAAATTCTCCACATTCTTGCCAGTATCTTGACTTTTTTCTTTAAAAAATATTATAGCCATCCTAATAGGTACCATAAATATTTTTCTTCTGTGAACTTGTCTATTTCCTCCCAGGAAGAAGAAACCCTTTCCTTCTCTCTGCTCTCACAAGAATGCATAGTACAGTAATAATAAGAGGAGTGAAAATTTTGAGACTTTGTGGGTACTGGGTATTATGCTAAGTGCTTTACATGTGTGAGCTCATGAAATCCTCATGTGAAATCAGTTTTATTTCCATTTTACAGAGAAGGTTCACAGGCAAAATTAATAAATTGTCTAAAATCATGTACCTATAGGAGTGAAAGCGGGATTTGAACTCCTGGGTCTATCTGACCCCAAGCCAATGCTCCAACTGTTAGTGGAAACTATTAACATAAAAATCTCTCTTTTAGAGCAGGTTCATGCTGTCCTAGTAGAACCAGCAACATTTCATTTCCAAAGATTTGGTGGAATTTTATCCTTGGATTACTCAAGAGTATTTCTGCAAAGTATCGTCAACAGTTCTCATTTTTCCATTCAGGGTGTTACAAAATAAAAAAATAAATTGTCCCAGTCTTAAAGCTTACATCATACCCAGCATCTAAGACCCTGCAAAGTGTCATTTGTTTATCCCCAGTCACCTATGATTCTATCATACAAATGGAGGCATTTATTGACATTATCTTTGAATTCGATCTTGAAGAAGACTATTGGGAATTCATTCAACACATATTTAATGACATTTCTTTTCCAATTGACGTACGCCACACAGATATTCTTTTCTTTTGACGTACGCCACACAGATATTATTTTCTTTTCTTTCCTCTGATTTCCTCTTTCCCTCTGGGAAATGAGAGGATTCAAGATACCATTTCACTGTTAGGAAAGCCTTTGTCATCTTTTGTTCTTATACTTTGTTTTCATCACAAATAAGCCCTAATTATTATGTTATGAGGTGTCTCCTGGTGTGTGAGCATGGGCTCTATCGCTTATTGGAGCTGTGTGTGTGTGTGTGTGTGTGTGTGTGTGTGTGTGCACATGCATATGTGTGTGCGCACATGCATATGTGTATCTATATATATATAGATATAGCTTACAATTATCAAAATAACGATGTAAGGTGTGTTTTGCTATCACCAGTCTATATAGATAAGGCAATGAAGATATGGAGACATTAAGAAACTTGTCTAAGATCACACCTTTAAAAGCAAATGTTACAGTAAAGGCTCTGTTTAAATTACTTGATCATAAAACTCTCCCCTTCCTATATTTTAAAAAACAACACTTGTATAAATAATTCAAGAGACTGTGTAATATAATCTCCCTTTCTCTCATCTTTTGTCACTCCTGTGAAGCCTTCCCAGAAGGAGTTAATCACTTCCTCCTCCTTCCTGCCCTGGCTATATTGTGTGTGCACATTTAGGACTCTGTGTTGTAATTTATTTGTTTGCCCTCTTTCTGAGGGCAGAGGCCATGTCTTATTTTTTCTTTGTATCTCCTAGTGATGCCTAAAACCTAAAAAGTGTCTAATTGATATTTATCGATTCGAATATCGGTCACTGTCATATTTGACATGTGACATTACTCCAAACCCCAGGTAAGAACTGTCATATACATTGCTCTGAAAAAGGGAAGAAGGAAAACAAGCTCATCCCTCTCGGTGTTTCTTGGGATGAAAATCCAACATACATAAGTATCTTTAGTTAAAGGGGCCCTACAGGTTAGTGTGGACCATGGATTGGCACGTTCTCACCAGATTAATCTGCCAAATAAGATGGAAACATCAACTTATTTCAGTGAGCATGAATCAATATGTCTTAAAAAGAGATGCTATTAAGCCATTCTGCTGGGTCCTTTTTTTTTTCTTTTTAAATTCATTTCTGTCTAAAAAAGGCTTTGTTTTCTTCTCATGCTTTGATGCCACAACAGAAGAAGATTGCTTATTCTGGTCTGGTTAAAGCTGGGGTAAAACACTGTCAGACTTCCAACTTTTGGTTCTGGGCTGACGGTTCCTTTTCCTGTCCATACACTTCTTGTGTACATTGGTACATGACCTGATTTTCTTCTGCCCCCAACCTTTGCTTTCTCCTAGTCCATTTCTGTATTTGGTATCAAAAATATGTTTAAGTTACCCTTCTCTTTTTATTATACATATCAATTATGCATATCCCTGTGGATTACCGAACCATCCCCATGAAGAAGGATATTTCACTGTGGTCAACTGATGCTCCTTAGGTTACATGGGAAGGTGGAAAACTAAACCCAGAATGTAGATATCCTGACCAATGTTTCCTGCTAGTTTTCACTGTCACTGTATATTTTTAGTTACTGTAAAAGCTTCGTATGTTAACACTGCTCCCCCCACTCAAAGTTTTAGAGAGAGAGAGAGACATGAAAAGTTCTTTTTTTTGAAAGACATTAAGGGAATGGAAACTGTGAAGAGAGCTGTAAAGAAGCTCCAAATTACATTCATCATTTTCCCAAAGGGCTAGGTTAAGTACACAGGAAAGGGTAGTCTTCCTACCTCCTGAGGGTGGACCCAGTTCATCTGAGGAGGCCATTCTCTGGCCACCCATGAAATGCATGCAGGTGGTGATCTCATCTTTCCCTGAGCAAGTGTGGCCATTACTGAAAGGGCAGACACCCCCCAGGGAGCAGGCGGGGGGGGGGGGGGGGGGGGCCGGATGTGGGAGGGTGATTCAGCAGGTAACAGCAGTTTCTCTCAAGCCACCCTGCAAAAATGCTGAAGAGACTCACCGTCTCAGACAAGTTTCAGAGGAGAGAGAACATACTCCTAATTGCCCATACTATTTTTCCCTCAAGATGAATTTTCTGTTTTCCCCGTTAGGAGAAAAATTTCATTATCTTGAGTCACATAAATCAGAAAAATCTCTTATGAATTCGATCACTGCAATATGGCTTCCTTTCCTTTTATTATGAGAAGGATTGACAGTGAGCAAGGCCCAACTTTATTTCTGCTCCTGAGAAGATGTTGGTCGGGGTGCTGCAACTTCAGGAGCCCCAGTATTCAGCACAATCGGGGGCCCATAGCAAGTAGTTGAGATGTTTGTTGAAAAAGGAAGAAGAATGGAAAATTCTGAAAGAATCTCTTCTTGAACTTCCTTAATCTGAGTTTAATAAGCATATAAATATGATGTTTTACCGAAACTCTAAATATAACTATTGATATCTGAAAGCTAGTGATAAAATTAATTTGAAAGGAGTTGATGTCTTTTTCCTAACTTCTAGGCACTTGGGTCATAAGAATTGAAAGGTTGTTGTTCCCTTGAAGCATATTTTAAAGTGTGTTTTTTCTTTTCTCAGAGAATATTTTTAGAACAAACATTTACATGCAAATTATATGGGTATCCTCCCCTCCCCCCAATAGCCTGTGAAAAGTCAGACCACAGAGGCACAAAGAAAGTCTTATTACTTTTAACCTTTGGGGAAAGCGGCTTCATCGACCGCTCAGAGTTTACTTGGGCAGCAAACTCAAAACATACCTATGGCTCTAAAGGGCTCTGCCAGATAACACCCACAACACATACCGGGTGCTCCTCAGACTCTGCTATGGAGACGGCCTGGAAATGAATGACAAAGATCGGGAAGGACAAAGAGAGGGGAAAAGGGATTTCTGAAATGTCAGGGACTCCCTCCTGCTGACTCTTTCCCAACAACTTGTCAGGGGCTTTTCTCTGTGGCACTGGAACTGGATTTTCCCACAGGTAAACTGGGTATCCAACACTCAGCAGGGGCTCCTGCTTTTCTGGGGAGCCCTCGAGTATGAACTGAAACCCAGCTGGGGGTAGGGGTGTAACTGATGTCAGGTACTCCAGATTGAAGGTCCTGGGCTGATGGGAGGCATTGATGAAGAAGGTGAGGTTTAGTGGTTTGGGGTTCCTTGGTCCCTGCCACACCTTCTCCCTGACTCCTAACGGAAAAATCTGATTCCCATCACTCCCCTGCTTTACAGAGGAATGGGCCTTTATTACCCATAGATAAAGCCTAAATTATTTAGTATAACACACAAGAATCTTAAAAAACTGGCTCTAACTACCTTTCCTCTCTTCTTTCTTGACATTCGTGACTTCTTCACCCCAAGGACCCTACATTGCAACCATCACAAACCTTTGCCTGTCTCCAGCACACTGGCTGCCACAGCACAGGCTCTCCTCCTGGACCCACCTGTTCCATTGATAATGGCTTGTAAACGCATCCTTGAAACCCAGCCAACTGCCAGCAATCACCAAACTCCCTCCCATACTTGTTTCAAATCCCTAGTATGATGCTTATTCCATTAGAGCAGAACTGATTTCTTACATCTCTGTATCTCCACGAGACTTTGAGGGCAGGTGCTGTGCCGACTTCCCTCTGCATTCCCATCTTTCACACAGGCCGTGGTAAGGGCCGAGTTAATTCTGTGCAAGATCCACATGTTATATTCTGGTCATGTGCAATCTGCTCCTGTCCCTGGGGCAAATAACTAAGATGTAGCATGAGCCCAGGGAGAGGTGCAGGCAGCATCTGTCAGACCTCCTACCCACTCTGCTTGGGATTTTATCTCCCTCAAAGGTTAGGAGTTAACTGAGGTTGAATTTATTTCCTGTCTGCAAATAAAATCAAGTCAAGAAGAAGGCAACCTTGACACAAAGACGGCTGGGATGGGAGTCAGTAAAACTGGACTCTAGTCCTAGCTTGGACACTAACTGGTTCAGCATCTTTGGAGGCATTACTTGGCCTCTCTGACCTTCAGTTTCTTCATCTATAAAATTAAGAATTTGGTCTAGATGATGTAATTTTCTAGGGACTTTTCATTGTCTCCTATGGGGCCAAAATTTCTGAGGAGGCATTCGAGGAAAAGGCAGAGTGAAAAGGACCTGGGTGATCCAGCTTTTTAGACACAAGACGATTGTGCAAGTATCTGGCATAGGCCTGGTGCACAGTGAGTCCACAAGAGATGAGGGGTCCTTTCATCCCTGATTCCTTTGTCTCTATATCTCTGGGTACTAGAGAAACCAGTCTTACCGTGTTTATTCTACTGCCCTAACCCAGAGCAACACCTCCCTTTTCCACTCTTCTTTCTCTTCTTGCCTTGCTGCTACTAGCAAACGCTCCCTCACCTCCTTTCTCCAGCCTGCATTGCCTCCTTTAAAAGGGACATTTTATTCTGATGTTTACTTAGAAATGTTAGTACTACAAAATCTGGCATGGCTGAAGAGGCCTCAGAGTGAAGGAGAGAGACTGAGGCCTCCTGCTTGAAGGATGTTTGAGGCAGCTGGGACCCTGGAGCCACCAGTCAAAGGAAGCCAACTAAGGTAAACTTTTTTTTTTTCCCCCAGTTTGTAAATCCTTCTTGTGAAACTGGTATAATAGATGCTGTATAAGACCGCTGCTGAATTCTCCCCACTGGAATCTTCGGGGCGCCTGACATAACCTCACCCTCCGCACGGTGGAAGGCAGAGAGGCCTTCTCTGTGTGTTCCAGCACAACTTTCCACTGGTGCTGGGTTGAGGCTGCTGGATTTGAATGGGGGATTGTTCAGTGCAGCCAGTGAGCGGTGGAGCTGCCAGTTCCAACACTTAAAAAATACAGTACTGCTTTTAAAGTAGAGTAGAAGGGCGTTGAAGCAAGGATGCAGGGGTTCCTTGTCAAATACACTGCCCATCTGTCCTGGCTCTCGTTGCAGCAGAGGACCGGGGCTTCCCGAAGTCAGAGCAGTAGTCCCCGTAACTTTCCCTCCAAACCATCAAAGATGGGGAATGAGGCCTGCTCCAGTTCTGTGCTCTCCAACAGACCGTTTTATTGGGCAGATTCAAATGATAGTTCCTTTCCCATTAGCTCACTCTCAAAGGCGGTATTTATAGACTAACCACGGCCTCCACGTAGGCCATAGACATCTGGTATATGATCCAAGGGAAGTGCTGTGAAAGGTATCATGTCGGAGGCTGCAAAGAGGGTCCCATACACTGAAAATCAATGTCGAAATTATATACCTCATCTCTCTACTGAGATGAAATATAATTATGTGGTTAAATGTTCATATTTTAATTATTGGAAAGAAATACATAATGAACAGTTATTGAAATAGTTTCCATATACAGTCAAGTAGGAAAACCTAAAGAGTCTTTTCTGTCCTTGCAATAAAATAATTTCATTGTTGGCTGTAGCAGGACCATTTTTATACAATAACTGAAATTATTCAGCTGCCCGAGTGATTTGACCGTTACTGAAGAAAACCGTTGCTAGGAAGCCAAATGGCCACTATAGGTCATCTTCAAAATTCCTTGGGAGTGTTAGTGTACAAAGGAATTGGGGATTCCCTGAAAAGGACCACTTTTATTTTTCTGGTGATGGGTAGAGGGCTGACTAGGATGGTCTCTGACTATTCTCTGTGATTCGGACAATTCATTTAAAAATCAAAACGTAACAAATCTAACACAGTTCTCTATGCGCGTCCTCATGGAGTGCTGGGGAAGGGGTTCTCACACATGCAGAATGTACCTTTCCCAGGCACTGATAACACCTGTCCTTCTTGAAATGGATTAAAGCATTTAGGAATGTGTTTTCTGCCAGTCTTCGGAGCAAAAGAAACAGAATATAGAAATAATAACCATATTGACTTTCTAGGTGAACCCCAGTGGGCATTGAAGCAACAGTCCTATGAAAGAACACATTGTGAATGGGTCTTGTAAAGGCAAAAATTACAAGACCACAAATACACCTCATTGAAAAAGAAGGGCACTTTCCCATTATTCTAAATATTCTGTAGGGCAAGAAGATGGAGAAAAATATTCAAGGCAAAGGAAATATTCATCCTTTGCAGAAATATTCATCTGCAAAGGAAATGAACCCCAAATCACCTTACTGGATGCTTTAGTCAAAAAGGACACCTGCCTCCTTCACCAAATAAGCAGTTGTTTTTCAGCCTTTTTACAAAATCAAGCCCTGCTGCTCTAAGGAATGAATCAGAAGCATTACATTTACCACAAAAATAACTAATTGAAGGAAGTGATTTACCTCTTTCTTATTTAAAATTAGAAAGAGCAAAGAGTTCAAGTAAGATTTAATTCTTAGTGCCTCATTGATTATGTCTGAATGCTGACCATATTTTTACTAAAGAAACAATGCTATATTCTCAAATTCTCAAAGTGAGTAGGCCAGAATTACTTCATTAAATCTATAGTAGGAAGTGGAGAGCTGAACAATGCACTTAGCTGGTATGTTTTGCTTCACTGTCTCCTTGGTAACATGCACCAACAAATTAAGAAAAATATGAACAATTTGTCTTTAGGGTAGGAATTTACCAAATCTCATTTAGTCTAATTAGTTTTTAAATTAATGATATTTTAGGTGGTTAAAATGTTTTCCCAGGAATTCTCATGCAAAAAAAACCTATTGTATTTACTGATTTTGGCGTAATTAAATATCTGTATTTTCAGAGTAAACCAGTTGTGGAGTGAGAATTACTAACTCACAAACTTTAAAGTGGTAAGCATTTCAACAAAGGCTGTGTTGGTAAGAAGCCAAAACAATGGTTAAAAAGTGAACATTTTAGTTCAGCTAATTATGTGATATCATTTAAATTGCATTTTCTAAAACTATGGAAATACATTTTTAATTAAAACTTTACCTGATTTTTTTAGACAAATCATACGAATCTACACAGGCTGTGTACTCAGGAAATTAAGTGGAATACAATGAGGGACAAAGCCCTGTCATCAAGCGGGTGTTAAAAATCAACATATATACAGGAGTCCAAGGACTCTCTTAAACCACATTCAGTCTGGAATATCTAGAAACTGTCTTCTATCAAAAGCCAAAGTGAGGAACATAACACTTCCCACTGCCATACATTAAGAAAATAAGCAGAAAGCTACATAATAGCTCAAGAACCTACCAGCTGTTCTGGGGCTAAAAAAACAATCAGTGTCAGGAATTATATGGAATGTGCTACAGGCAAAGGGAAACTCCTTTTGTTCTATAAGATTAGCACAAGGTTAGCTGGAGTGATGGAAAAAGAGGTTGGTGAAGAGTCAAAAAAAAAAAAAAAGTGAAAAACCTGAGCTTTACACACCTGCACCGAACAGCCAGAAACCTCTCTGCAATTGGTGTTAAATGACTGAACACAAGGAAGCAATTGTTCCTGCAAAAAACTAGTGCTTGATCCTGAGAAAAGGATCAAAAGACAATGCAAGACTGGTGTGATGGGAAAGGAAAAAAATCTGCCTGAGAGAGAGAATTCCCTCTCGAAGGTCTTTCATAGTTTGTCAATGAGGAAGGACGGGGAGGCCTTGTTGAAGAAACATTCTGTGTATTTTATTGTGAACACACACACACTCTGTTTACTACACATATTCCGTAGTGTACTGTCATTCTCAGTTAATGAAACTTCATAGAGTTCTTAATTTTAAGACAATATTTTTAAGGATCCACGGCTGATCCAGGAGTCTTTGAGTGACAATTTTAGTCAAGATTCTGCTACTCAGACTGAGCAAACTAGTCATGCAACACTTTTTACAGCACTGTGCCAGTCTTGTATCTGCGTGTACTGCATGTTCGTTGCCCTGGGCTCTGTGAGCAGTCCAGAGAGGACACCTCCTGCCAGTCAGCTCACAAGCCAGTAAACATTCATTTAACAGATCGGCAAGATTACAAAATGGGTTTCCTTCTGATGTTAGAATAAGGAGAAACTAATTCCTTCGTGTCATTTACAACAACAAAAGTTTGAGTAAAGTTTAGAAATATAGACAAAGAGTTCAAGAGAGAAGGGAGACGCTTTAAAATTCAGATAAAAAAGTCAGTTGTTCTCACTTTTGTATGGTACCAATGCTTATATTAACAGTGTTTTCTGGACTTCAGAAAGTGCTTTGAAAATTATAGTGCTAAATGTAAAAGCTAAAACTATAGTGCTTCCAGAGGAAAACAGAATATCTTTGCAAATTACCAAAGGTTTCTTAAACACAACATAGAAAGCGTTAGCCATAAAAAGGTAATAAATTGGACTCCACCAAAATGAAAACTGTGCTCATCAAAGAAACTTAAGATAATAAAAAGGCAAGCCATAGACTGGGAGAAAATATTTAAATATATATGTTTGACAGAGTATATATAGAATTTGTGCAATCCAACCATAAAAATACAACTCAATTTTCAAAATGAGCAAAAGACACAAACAAATACTTCATAAAGGAAGATAAACGGATGGCCAAAAATGACATGAAAAAATGTTCAATATCATCAGTCATGAGGAAAACGTAAATAAAAACCACAATGAGATACCATTTCACATCCACTAGAATAACTAAATTTTAAAAGACTGATTATACCAAATGTTGGTGAGGATATGGAGCAACTAGGATTCTCATACATTGCTAGTAGGAACACAAAATGGAGCAACCAGTCTGAAATTTCTGACAGTCTGACAATTTCTCGTAAAACTAAGCATGCACTTACGCTATGACCTAGCAACTCTATTCATAGGCATTTACCCAAGAGAAATGAAAACAAGAAGATTTGTAGAAGAATCCTTACAGCAGCTTTATTCATAATGGCCAAAGCCCGTAAACAGCTCAGATGTCCATGAACAGAATGGCTAAACAATTGTGGCGTAGCTATTCAATGAAATGCCTCTCAGCAATAAAAAGTAACAAACTTCTTATATATGCAACCATGTGGGTTCGTGTGAGAAACATGCTCAGTCAAAGAAGGCTTACACCAAAGAGTAAATACTATATGTTTCTATTTATATGAAGTTCTAGAACGGACAAAATTAATTTGTGGTAAAAGAAAAGTATAACAGTGGTTGTATACGGTGAGTGGGGTTTGGGATTGACTGGAAAGGAGCTTGAGGGAAATTTCTGGAACGATGGAAATGTTCTATATCTTGGTAGGACTTTGGATTACATTCACTCATATTCATCAAAAGTATACTTAACATTTGTGCATGTTGCTGTATAGAAATTTTACCTAAAAAAATCTGTAAACCAACACTGCACTCTAATTAGGGATATGCATGTTGAAGTGTTTAGGAGTAAAGTGTATCGATGTCTGCAACTTACTTTGAAATGCATTAAAAAATACGATGGATTGGGCCGGCCCGGTGGCTCAGGCGGTTAGAGCTCCATGCTCCTAACTCCGAAGGCTGCCGGTTCGATTCCCACATGGGCCAGTGGGCTCTCAACCACAAGGTTGCCAGTTCAACTCCTCCAGTCCCGCAAGGGATGGTGGGCAGCACCCCCTGCATTTAAGATTGAACACGGCACCTTGAGCTGAGCTGCCGCTGAGCTCCCGGATGGCTCAGTTGGCTGGAGCGCATCCTCTCAACCACAAGGTTGCCGGTTTGACTCCCGCAAGGGATGGTGGGCTGCGCCCCCTGCAACTAGCAACGGCAACTGGACCTGGAGCTGAGCTGCACCCTCCACAACTAAGATTATAAAGGACAACAACTTGACTTGGGAAAAAGTCCTGGAAGTACACACCATTTCCCAATAAAGTCCTGTTCCCCTTCCCCAATAAAATCTAAAAAAAAAAATAAATAAATAAAAAAAAAAAAATACGATGGATTGATAGATGAATGGAGGAATAGACATATGATAGAAGCAAATTAGCAAAATGCTGCTTGTACAAATTAGGTGGTGGGTATTGGGACAATGGTTGTCCATTACATCATTCTTTCCATTTTTTTCCTGTACATATGAAAAATTTCATAGAAAATGTTGAGGAAAAAATAGTTAAATATGAGGCCTGACAATTAAGTTCATGAACTCATCCTAGAAAAAGTTCTACATATCCCATTGTTGAATATCACTATGGTCACCTTCAAAGTACTCCCCTTGGGAAGCTATGCACTGACACCAGCTCCTAGTCCACCCTTCAAAGCAATTTTGGAACTCTATTTTCTGGAATGGCCATCAGAGCTGTCATCTTGATGTCCTGAATGTCATCAAAATGTCTTCCTTTCAATATTTCCTTTATCTTCGGGTAAAGAAAGAAGTCATTGGGGGCCAGATCAGGTGAGTAGGGAGGGTGTTCCAATACAGTTATTTGTTTACTGGCTAAAAACTCCCTCACAGACAGTGCTCTGTGAGTTGGTGAATTGTTGTGATGCAACAGCCATGGATTGCTGGCGAAAAGTTCAGATCATATTCATCTAACATTTTCACACAGTCTTTTCAGCACTTCCAAATAGTAAACTTGGTTAACTGTTTGTCCAGTTGGTACAAATTCATAATGAACAATCCCTCTGATATCAAAAAAGTTTAGCAACATCGGTGCAACAAAGTTCGCGAACTTAATTGTCAGACCTCGTACTTAGAACAGTTTCTGAGTCATTGTAAGGGTGCTACTCAATAATAAAAAGAAATTAACCACTGATAAATGCAACAAGATGGCAAAACTTCCCAAATTATATGTCGAGCCAAAGAAGTCAGAGATAAAATTCAGGAACAGGCAAATCAGAACAGGGATTGCCTCTGAGGGGTAGGAATTAATTGGAAGGGGCTTGACACAAGTCTCTGGGGTGATGGAATGTTTATATCGTGATTGGGGTGATGGATATTTAGGTATATGTGTGGGTCAAAACTCATTGTATTGCACGCTAAAGATCTGTGCATTTCTGTATGTAAACTTTACTTAAGGTGCGGGAGGGGAACGCCTAGGAAAGAAATCTCAAATTGTAAGCAGAGGCTAATTAAGAGGCAGTAGAGAACTCTGAATAGGAGACAAAGGTAACAGATTTGATATGAGGAATCCAATCTGATTAGTAGGACAGGTCTATTCTTTGAGATGTCCTGAGATAGGAAAATCTTTCCCTCTTAATATTTCAAGGTATTGTAAGATGAGAGACAATAGTAATAATATCTTAGTCAATTTGTGGACAATATAGATCTCAGCCCCAGTTTCAATTGTACAGGATAGTGGCCACACTAGTACCTTTTTTCCTTGTTTTAGGAAATGTACAGATTAAGCTCTCGCAGGGAAACTAGATGTATTGAAATCACTGCCCTTTAAGCTCCTCAGGCCCTCTTAAGGTGTCTATTTTGTCCATAAGGCAAAGCAGGTGGGCTAGCTGCTTTGTTTCCTAGGCTCGGCAGGTTAGATGCAGCAAATTAGAAATGGGGAAGAGGCAGTGAAATAGCCACAGGCCGTAACTCAGACAGCAAGTGACAGCTCACAGCAGGCAGAAAGGATGAAATGAAGGAAGAAATATAAAAAGCTAACCTAAATACTCGAGCGCACAACAGTAAGTGGGGGACCCCTGCAGCTCAATTTATTTAAATAACTCCTCAGTACTGCAGTGCTTTACAGATCAGCTGAAAGTCTTTTTTAATATCCTAAAAGAAAGACCAGGAATGTAATGGCATTCTTTACACATTTTCTAAGAAGTCAGAGAATTGCTATAGTTTCCCAAAATTTTTCAGCAATTTGATTAGGGCAATATTTAAACAAGTTTGACTAGAAGGATAAACTTCAGTTATTAAAAAAATTGCTCCTGTAAAGTACTTATTCCCTGACACCAATGAATGCTATACTTTTTACTTCTTTAGATTTCTCGTGAAGGTTGACCCATCAAAATCATACATAATGTCTTGAAAAAGAAAAATAATGATTACATTTACCATAGCTGCTGTCTTGAACTTTTTATTTTCCAAGTCTGTGAAATGTCATCCCTATTATTCTGTAAGGGCTTTATGTATTTAGACATGTCTTGAAATGCCTTTCTTCTGAATGTCAATCATTATATCTGATGAGATCTTCAAACATTTTCTAGCAGTTTTGTGAAAAGCCGATCCCATTTTGTGCGTTTTATACTGAATAATGTGATGGAGACAGCTCCTACTGAGTCTTGAGAGCTAACTGTGGCATCTCTTCCCAATTCCGAGTTCAATGACTTCATGTTGTCAGCTTGAAAACGGCCATGGGGGGAGTATTTATACCATGAAATCAACACTGTAAATCAGGGCTATTTTCTTTTCAGAGAGGTGGTTGTTAAACTTTTACCAGCACACCACTAGTTATACCAGATTCTTCAGACACATTGGATGGCCTTAGATTCAACTGCCACCATCTGTGGCTCTTTCCCTAATAAGAAATGTAGATTGTTACAGCTGGTCAGTGCTAAGCACCATTGGCGAGGCTAGAAAGCTTGTTTTGTTACTTACAGTTAATTATTAAATTATTTGAGCAGTGGTGACAAAATAGATGAGAGAAAAATGCTGAGTAAAAGAGAAAATAAAGTTTCTATAAGGTCACTCCTGTTGTAAAATATGAACCTAATAACACTTGCTTCAAGAAATCACATCATTTGTCAGACACTTACAGGTCTTGGAAGAAGTAGACAAGTAACTGAAGCAAATATTGGACTGCATGCTTTGAATTTAGAACAGAAGTGGATCACAAGCCTCCACAGAGAGTTGTTTCTATCAAGGAAGGCATAAGCCCTCCCATTATGTGGATATTTGATGCTCTTGAATAGGCAAGTTTAAAGCATTCACTCTACCAGTAATACTTGTGATTATAGGGAATTCTGAAATCTAATTACTTAACGTGAATTCAACCTAATGACTCTTATAACCTCTTTAGGATTTGAGCTTTGGCATGTACTGACCTGTAGGCAACTACCGTATTTTCCCAAAAATAAGACTGGGTCTTATATTGATTTTTGCTCCAAAAGACGCATTAGGGCATACAGTGGTACCTCGGTTTTCGAACGTCTCCATTGACAAACATTTTGGTTTAGGAACGCTGTAAATTTTATGGATCTATGGTATCATTAGATAGTAAAATTCATGCTAAATTTGCAGTTTTAGGAGTTGATTTTAAAGGTCTGGAACAGATTAATCCATTTTGAATTACTTTGTATAGGGAAATGGTGCCTCAGTTTTCGAACATTTCAGAACTCAAATGGTCTTCCGGAATGGATTATGTTCGAAAACCGAGGTACCACTGTATTTTCAGGGAATGTCTTATTTTTTCATAAGACATTTATAAGACACAATCTACATTTATTCAAATACAGTCACATCATCTTCTTCTGGAACATCATCATAATATATTAAATGCGTCCGTCTGGCTGACGATCTTAACTGGGGCTTATTTTTGAGGTAGGTCTTATTTTCAGGGAAACATGGTACATATTTTGGCCCACGTTTATTGCTTTGTAACCATCATGAACTATTGACCAGAGCCAGAGCTGTCATTGTAAGAAAAAACACTTCAAGTAACGTTTTTCTTTCCTCTTTAAAGCTAGGCAAGGTCTATTCACAAGTTTTCAAAGAGATTGATTGGCTATTCATTTCAATCTCATGTTTGATCCTGCAAAGCAACAAATTTAGGTTGAAAAAATATGTTTGTCTAATAAATTCTACTTAGTGCAGTCAGTTCACCAAATTCTCTGAACAATTCCATCCAAAGCTTGAATTCACAAATATTAATATTGAGTGTCTATTATAAGCAAAGCACTCTGCTGGTCATTCAGAAATATAAAAGGATGGCTGAGATATGGTTCCTGCCTTCAGGGAGTTTAATACATAGTGAAGGATAAACATTTACCATGTTATAATCAATTGCTAGTTTAAAGAAATACAATAAAATATTAAACTCCAAAGATACAAACAGACCATTTCAAGATCAGAAAATATTTGAGAAAGTTCTGGGATGTCAACTCCTCAAGGGCAGGACTTTCTCTATCATGTTTTCAGCTGTGCCCAGTGAACATTTATCACAAGAGCATTTATTGAACGAACGTTATTATCCCTTCAAGTCATTTTTATAAACATCTACGATCACTGAGTGTAAGAGTAATAATTAAACATCCCTGGGTAGTAGAATGTCAGTAACTAGTGTTTTCTAGTGGTTTATGCTATTAGGGTTTCTAAAATATTGCATATACTTTTTTCAATTTAGTTCATCTTTCAGTTTCAGCAGGACATTTAAATTTCATCTGAAGAAAAGCCCATCAAAATGACTTATCATACTGTAAAAACAGTAATTCTCCTTAAAATATAAAGTGCTAGTTCCACGATGTAAATGTTCTTCATTAAAATATCTTCGGGCTTCCCAGGTGTTAATAAATATTAAAATATATAAAGGAAAAAGGAAATCTGAATTCATATAAATGTTTTAGTAATTTGCCAACTTCCTTAAATTGAAATGTTATCAGGGAAAAAAAAGAGAAAACAGGACAAAAATTAGCCAAAAAGAAAGGCATATTGAAATCAAGAAAATTGGGTGAATCCCAAAAATGCTACTTGTGAATCTGCCAAAACATTGTAAAATCTCATGTGAGATTTTGTTCCCTCTTCGATGTGATTTACTTAACCCTAGCCCAACAAATGTCGCTGCCAGCACAAGCACTAAATCTCTGAAGCTACGGTTGACCAGAAGGCAAAACAAGCATTCTGCTCTCGGGAATCCTTGCTGCCCACTGACTACCCCCAACACAAACCCCCCTCATTCACATTTCCCTCCCCACCCTCACCTCCCACCCCTGGTAAAACAAAACAGCACATAGATTACTTGGAGACAAACCGTCTGGGCCAGGCCTTTTTGTTGCTTAACAACTTGCAATTGAGTGAGGCAGTCACTTCATCTATCTGAGACTCAGTTTCCTCATTTGTACAATAGAGGTGAAAATATCTGACAGATGTTCTGATGCTCAACAGGATCGATGTATGAGAATAAGAAACACTAAAACCCTTTGCAAATATGGTTACTGTTTATTTCAGATTATCTATTTCCAAGTACATTAAAGAAAGCTTAGATTTATGAAACCACATTATTGCAGGTCCTTTTCCCTTGGCTGTATTGGGAAGTTCCAAAATTTCCCATGTTTCACCCATCAATTACATTACTTCATTTAAGGACAAGGTTGAGTGGGTTAGTGGTTGCTTATGGGACTAGGCATAATACTTCCTGTATTCTTATCTGACTTGGCCATTGTTTTGTGATTGCCTCAGGGAAAATCTTAATGCCTTAATTTGCTGTAAAAACAAATACATATCAGGGATATTTACTTTGAAAGGGGTTATGAGACTGAATGGATTTAGATGAGAGGCTTTCTAAGTAATTTTGTTCTTTGAGCCAAATTTATTTCTAAAGCAATTATATATTGTATATTCAAGATCCATGAAAAAGGAAGTAATTGTAATTGAGCTTTTACTTTGTCTTGAGCATTGAGCTTACACTCTCATTCAATCTTTACAAGCTGTAAGATACGTATATATATAACATGATGGCCATTTTTACAGATAAAGCTGAGACTCAGTATTTACCCAAAGCTTATGAACTACAGACAATGGAATGAGGAGTAAAACTTACTTTTTCTCTGATGCGAAATCCTTGCTCATCTCATTTTACTAGACCTCTGCTCCTCACAGTATGGTCTGTGGAAAAGCAGACAGGGAATCACCTGGACCTCGTTAGAAATGCAGGACCTCAGTCTCCAACCCTCTGCCTGCCTAAACCGCAATCTGCATTCTAGGAGGATTCCCACATTAAAATTTGAGAATCTTTTACTAGACCACTGGCCCTCTCAAAGAGACTGCTGACATAAGTGGTCAATTTCACAGCTGACTGGGTTCCTGGACGAGCCCCCACACACACACACACACACACACACACACACACACCCCTACACCAGTTCAAGCCCCAGGCAGAATAATCACCGCTTCTCTTTATATATGGCACTGCTTTAGTCTACCCCTATATCTTCCTAATATCGCATCACAATTAATTGTATATATGTTCTTTTTCTGTGCTACAGTATACACTTTATGAGAGCAGGATTCGTCTTGTCCGTCTTTGTATCCTGCGTACCTGTAACTTAAATGATGGTGGATTACATGAATAAATTACGTAGTACGTCCTGAGTGCCTCAAAATTTCCCCTTTGTTATCTCTCTCCAAAGGTAGCCAGCAGCCCTGATACTCCCCACTCTGAGAGGCACAATTAGTATCACTTGGAAGAATTGCTAATGAAGCTGAGCCATCCTCGGAGAAATGGTACTACAGAGGGAAGTCTCAGCACCGGGAGGCTTCCTGGGCGTTTGCCAGGAGCGAAGCCTTATGACTTTTGGCAAGACCCTTCAACTCCTGAATTCCCATTTCCATCAAGACAGATGAAGTTTGAGTTCTGAAATACGGGAATTTTTCAGCTGTCCTGATCTGCTCTTTGTATTTCTCTCACCCACAAACCTTCAAAAACCCAAGCCTGCTCATTATCCGTCCTAAACCTACACAGGAGGAAAAAAGAACCAGAAGACGCGTTTGTTCCATAACTGATCTTCATCCATAAAAGAAAAAACCCTTGAGGAAAAGTCATTCACACTGATTAAATTTTAGGAGATTTTCTTTATCATGCTCGCTGCCTGTTCTGGCAGCTCTTAGGGACTTGCTTGGGCACACTGCCTTGTTCGTACCTGGATGTCTTCTGCAAAGGACACTGCATTGGCCAGTGTATGGAAAATCGTGTGAAGTTCTGGAAGGTAGAGAAAGAGAGATATATATGAATATGTTCTCAGCTCTCTATGCTATCTCAACTATATTGTCTCAATGGCACAGTTGTCAGGTATGTCTCAAGTCTTTGTTATTAATAAGAGTTATAATAGATTGAAGTTTGCAATGAGTGGATCCAAGTTCATCTTGTGGATGAAAAACCGAGGGTTCTGTGGAAAGTAACCTCTCAGGATGATCTGATCATGAATTCCTAACTGGGCAGGCCATGGTGGGTAGTCACGTCCCAGTCTCAGGCATATAACTTTATAGTAAAAGATTTATCTTTGCCTTAGGAAAGCCCTGTCCATTGTTTCTGTGCATCTGGCTTAACAACATCTTTGAAATGCCAGAAGTAATACCCTGAAGGTGTAACAGTCCTCAAGAGAGCACGTGATCTTAAGTATCCTGTAATCCAACCTCTCCCCAGCCCCCATTGCTTCCTCCCACCTCCATCTAATCTTCCTTACGTTCCCTCCTTAATTTCAAATGCATAAAGAAATTGCAAAACTATTATTTTCAGAGCATTTAAGATCTTGCTTCCTGGCATATGTCATCAGTTGGCTCAATAAACTATAAAATTCTCTGTAAATGTGGACATTTCTTACGTGGACAATCCTGACCATGTCACTAATTTTTATCACTTTGTGCTTTCCTGAGTGAGGGAGATGAAGTTACAGAGTGTGCTCAAGGAATTTCACAGAACCAAAGCCTTATCTTATCTCTGCCACAGCCCTGAATCTAGGTATGGACAAAGGGTTGCGTGTTTCAGACGCAAGTGAACGTCACTTCTCTCCTGTGTTCTAGGGGTAAACGGGTTGAGACATGTTGCTTCTGGGGATGTTGACATCACAGCTTTGCAGACAGAGAGTTTCCTTGTGAGGTTTTCATGGCCTGTTGAGGAAAGTGATATATTGGGCAGGCAATTCAAGGCTGAACAAAGGGAATAGTTGGTATTTATTTAAAATGCTTTCCATTGGTTAGAGAAAAATCTGATGTTTGTGGTTTCTCCTACTGCCATTAGAACTGGCTTTTAAATTATTTTGACTGACATACAGAGAGAAATACATTATTCAAAGTAACCATGGCTTTTATATACACATATAATGGTTTATATATCAAGATATATATATATATATGTATACATACATAATGACATATATGAGTATATACATAATAAAACTTAAAAGTTTCACAAACGATGCTTACTCTTACTGTGTTTCTAATCTTTTTTTACTCTATTTTGGTTTGTAAAAAATGCTAGATACAATCCACTAAATTGTTTTTATGACCATTAATGGATTGCTACTCAGCGTTTAAAGACATTACTTTAGAAAGATCTTCATTTTTCAGCCTGAAGAGTTGCTTACTGTCAATTAGCTGAAAATGATCAATTCAGTGTCCTCTTTCACAGACAGTGGCTAGAGTTCTGGCCAACAAACCATGACAGCTGCCTTAGCAGCACTAGATGACTGGTTTGGCCATGATAAACAAAATAAAAACACTGCTTTCCATTTAATGGAACTCAATGAATTCTATAAGACATTTAGCCAAGCAGCTGTTGTTAAGCCATTCATAAACATATTGTCCTATTTTATCCCACATTTATAAACCCCTGTGCAGTTGTGTTAATCAAGTCAGTTGAAAAGAAAGCATCCTCAATATAGCATTGCAACATTACGTCAACATACATTGTTACTAATAAGACAGTGGCTAGAAATTTAGTGCTGTTTTCCTCTAGCATATGTAAACATCCAATTTAAAAGGATTTAATCCCATTCCGAAATAAAGGGTAAAAGTTTTGTTTTTCAAGTTTTAAAAGTTTCAAATTCTGCATCATCAAGACAGGTTTTTACGTGTAACCTATTTTTTATTCTACTCATAAAATGTCTCTATACTAAAAAAACTTCCCAGATTTTGGTCATTGGTGTTAATGAACTGTTTGGTCTCATTGTGATTTTCTAAAAACCAAACCAAACAAAAAGAGTTGTTGCTTTTCCTTTATTTGAAATAAATGTTTCTTTTCCAGCAGTTCCTTTAAAATCCATTCTGAGATACAGACTCTGTAGCCATACACCAATTCTGACCAGTGGAATTTAGGAAGCAACCAGTACTGAATATTAGAGAAACCTTGAATAACTTTAAATAAGTGCAGCGAGAAACTCAGAGGGGACAGGACCTTCAGTTTTTGAGGTAGCTAAGGTGTTGTTTGGGAGGTGGCATGTGGTTTCTGCATAATGGGGTAAAAACTGGATTTTGTGATCCTTTTTAATCAAGCCGATTTTGGCCCTTGGGTAAGAACTGAATGCAGAAGGTAACCCAGTGCAGGTGCCTGAGCAGGAACAGTTTAATGTTTGGCTTTGGATTGTAAATTGGGTGTTATCAGTAAGACTATCCTGTGTAATCTGAGGTTTCTTAAAACCAACATCTAATGAAGACTCTCCTATCTCGGAAAGATAAATGTTTATTCATCAATTATTATTTTCTTATTTTAGCAATGACTGGAAATATGGAACCAAGATTGGGCCATGCCAGGAAGCTGAACAGACCTAATCTCATTCTGGAGATAGCCCAAAGTGAAAAGGAATGGAAATAGGCTTGGATCAGCCCATGCGATGGACTTGGGGAGATATCCTAATAACTCTGTGATTGAGCTCCCGGGCCAATAAGCTGGTCCACACCCAGAAATAGGATGTTCATTCTCCTGAGGATAATTTGCATCCACTGTCATTCATCCTGGAGTGAGGTCAATCCTGAGGCAGATAATGGGGAAGGTGTTGGAGGGAACAACACCCTTTTATGGGGTTGAGGGGTCTGCATTTCCACTGGTAGAGGTTCAGTTATTCTGCACCACATGGGGATTGCTGGGAGGTAGAGACTCTGATGTGGGATTTGGGTCTCTGAGTTTGAACACTAGCAGACCTAATGGTTCTGTAAGTTATGTACCTGGTTTTGGTACTGCACTTCTATGAACCACAAACCTTCTACAGGGTCTCTCCAAAAGTTATAATCTGGTCTCATTGGTGCTGTGGGCACTGGCGAGCCAGCATAGCGGGGATGGGGGGGATAGTAGTAGCATGTTAACAATAGGTAAATCTAGGTTTCAGTTTGTTCATTATATTAGTCTTTCAGCTTCCCTGTAGGTTTGAAAATTTCAAAACATAAAGTTGGGGGAAAAACATCAATGAGAGTTTTTTTTCCTTAAAGATGATAATCAGGCACAGGTGTTAACTTAAATGCAGTTATTATGCTTATGTTATTAAGTATTAAGTTATATTATACAGTAGCTAGCCCAGGGCTTTGAACTTATGAGGGATTCACTTATGTTTTTGGATAGCACAGATTGAACTACTTTCATCCCACTGCGAGAACATACCAAGGGAACCTGCAGAGCGGGGGTGTCCAAACTGCGGCCCGCGGGCCAACTGTGGCCCATGATCCATTGTTAATTGGCCTGCAGCAAATTCCAAAAATATATTTAGTTTACTTAAATAAACCAGGTGAGGCAATGCGTACTTCACCTCGAGTGAGCGGCCCGGCTGTTTGTGTATTTTACCGCATAGGGCCCTTGGTGAAAACGTTGAAAAAAGTTTGGACACCCCTGCTGTAGAGGATTCAGTCCTACCCACTCCAGTATTCTTGGGGCTGTGTGACACCAGTATCCACATATCTCACCCTGAGTGGGAAGCTCAGGGAAAGGAAGATGTACTGTCCTCTACATCCTCTGTATGTAGTGTGCTCTATGAACCAGCAGCAGCTGCATACACGGAAACTTGTTAGAGAGTCGGAATATCGCTTTAGCCCAGATCCACTGAAGCAGAACCTGATTCACAAGCACAGAATGAAACAGCAGAATCTGTTTCATCCCTGGTAGACTAAAATGGCAAGAAGCCATTTACCTGCATTGAATGTCTCCATGCTTGTTTGTAAGTAAATGTAGCTCTATGACCAAAAAGATTTCTTGGGATTTGGTCTATTCTTTGCTAACATTTAAAAGAGATATGTTTTTCTAATCGAACACACATAGCATGTTTCTTCAAAACTTCTTTTTTTTTATTGTGGGTGATTTTCCACATGTGACCTACAGATCTTCCACAATTATTCTGATCGCAGTGAGAGAAAATTTTTAGATTCTAGGTCTGGTAAACTTGAAGTTCATTTTTAGTCCTGAAAAAGACTTCTGAAATAGAAAACGACACCAATTCAAATGCTTTAATTAGTTTTTAAAGTACAAAATATGCTGTGGGTTGTAAAACTTTGAAAGATCTTGACATTTATGTTTCTCTGTAGCCCTTTAACTAGAAACAATTTAAAAGTAGTTCGCTAACGGTTCAAGAGTTGGAAATGGTTTTCTTTTCCTTTTATTATTCTGCAGTCTGTGCCACCATAGCTAAGGAAAATGAGAGGAAATCCTATCTTCTTCAGTCTCTAGACAGAGCTGAAACTCAAGGTCTCCTTGGTGAGTGCTTTAAGAAAGACTTCAGTGTCCTGCAGCCCAAGCAACAGAGATGCAAATGCATTTGTGAGTTGGAGATTTTAGCGAAGTCCTTGTTACAATGAAAATTGTGGGCCTTCTTCTGGATAAATATGTCCAGTGTAATTATTAAACTTAAAAAATGCCAAGGAAAAAGAAAAAAAGAAACCCTCACATTTGGAGCCCTGCATCTGGAAGCTTTTTTCTCCCCTTAGGAAACATTTGTGGCTCTTTGTTCCTGTCAAGGAGGAAAATGTGCTTGTAAATTCCACCCAAGAGAAAGCATATCCTTGCATCCACTGCATCAGGAAGGAATAGATACAACCCCACAAACGCATGCCAAAATCCCAGAAACTTGACCAAAGGCTGAGGGGGTGGGGTTGGAGTAGGGGGTGGAATTATGCAAGAAAAGCAACCCAGCCTGGCAGAAAATTTCAGTAAGGAAGTTCTCTGTGCCAACCTTGGCCTCAAATAAAAATACTCCACCCTCTTAAAGTTGCGAAGATGTCGAAGGAGGCAGTGCCTTCCAACACTGGCCTTCCAGACCCCCCTAGACAGATGGATCCCTCCAAGGCCCGCCGGAGGAAACCTCCCGCTATACATTAGATGTACATCTACATGCACAGTCCAGTCTTGCGTGTCAGGCAGTTGCTTGTGGTGCGGAAGGAGCCACAAAAAGCATCCCAGAGTTGTTTAGACTGCCAGTCTAGTTGCCTAAGATTCAACCATTATTGGCTCTTGTTTTTTTATAGCCAGGATTTTACTCACCCTGAAGTTTCCCTAAAATGTTAGCTAATTCTGGGAGGGTGGGGTCCTTGTAGAGTTTCATCCAAAGCTCTTTTTATTTAAAACCCGAGGTCTAGCTCCTACATACAGGGACCTCTAAGGTAATGATTCAAATAAAAAAGGATGACATGCAGGCATGCAAGTGGGTAGTGCTCTTTATTGCTGCTACCCACCCTTCCTTATTTCTACTTCTGACAGGGGGTGTGAAATATTTTTACCAACACAAAGTAAATTAAAGTCAGGTTAGGCTATTTATTCTCTGTATTGTCTGCTTTCAGACTGTGAGAATGGGCTCACCTGGAATTCCTTTGAGCTACACCACCGGGACTGGTGGGGATTTGGGGGGCAAAACCACTTCTTGTGGAGGGGCTTCCACATACCAATGCTTGCCTTATCTGTTAGGGACAGGGTTGCACCAGGGGTTCGGGAAGGTGCAAATGACTGCATACTTTAAATGGCCCCTCTTGCAACCTATACAAATAAACACTTTATACCCTTAAATGCTTCCTGAGGTGAGGCCCAGTGCTTCAACCGGAAACCTCAACAGAAGCCGGTACTGCATCCATTATCTTAAAATTAATTAAATCAGTTACCTTGAATATGCAATTGCTACCAATACATAATTTTAACCATCCCTTCAAAACAATAATTTGTTTTCATTACCAGGCTTGATGATCTCCTCAGACTATTACCTGGGTTTCTTGCTATCACTCTGGCTCTTGGAAAAGGAATTTTTAGTATTTCCCCAGCAATACTGAAAAGAGCTCAGCAGTTAGGGGTGAACTAGGGGGACTTCACTTTGTCAATTTTGTCTAGTTCAGATTTGTGGTTGAGGCTTACACATCTGAGATAGGTGCACACACACCCCACAGAGTTTCAAGCTAGGAAGTCTGAGTGGCACTGATTCATACATCTGGATTGTATTTCAGCTTATAAGGCTCCCGACCTCAGGTTTCTGCAGTGTGCCAGGCAGGAACTACCTCTCCTATCAAGCCTCAGATGGCAGTGGAACATTTGAAAGAGCGTCTAGGACTCTTAAGAAAATCTAAGTCTACATAGACAGTGTCGTTGGCCCTTTTTGTCGGCTTCAGTCTTGTTTCCTGTCTCCTGGAACTTCCTCTTCCCTGTGGTATCTCACCTGGCCTGTCTTGCATGACCCCAGGCCTGCTAAACCCAACATGTCCCATAATCTTTCTCCACCCTTGCCCCCATTTAATCTTCTGCTCCAGTGCTTCCTTGCAAGCACTATTATGACAACTAATATTTTTTGGTGCTTGCAATTTATAAAATATAATTATGTTAAACCCAAGCAACCCTGTCAGGATGGTATAATTATCCCCATTTTAGCATCAAAACAAATGTGAGGCTCAGAGGTTCAGTGGCTTGTTCAGGTTATGGGGTAATTGATGGAATTGTGTATTCCTGTCTACGTGTTGGGCTTCCACAATCAACGCTGCAGGCTCTGTGACTACCTGGGCCATGGTATCTTCTATATTTCAGTCTACTAGTATCCCAGCATGGGCCAAAGGCTCCAAGAAAACACGAGAAAGTTTCTTTCTTGCTCCTACTCGAGATAATCTAGTATCGCCTCAATAATTTTTTTTCACCTTTTTTTTAAATGACCAGATCTCTCTGTTTTTTGTTGTTGCTGTTTTTTTTTTTTTTTTCATTTATTGGGGAATGTTGGGGAACAGTGTGTTTCACCAAGACCCATCAGCTCTAAGTCAAGTCGCTGTCCTTCAGTCTAGTTGTGGAGGGCGCAGCTCAGTCACTGTTTTCAATCTTTAGTTGCAGGAGACGCAGCCCACCATCCCATGTGGGAATCAAACTGGCAACCTTGTTGATCAGAGCTCATGCTCTAACCAACTGAGCCATCTGGCCGCCCTCTCCTCAATAATTTTTATGTGACTGTTTATTAAAGAAGGTATTAATAGCATCTGGGGTAAGACTAGTGTTTAGATTGGGTGGTGTGCGTGGCGGGCTGGGTTCCCCCTTTGAGAAAGGCCACTTTGGGCTAATTTGTAGGAATGACGGCTAAAGAATCTCCTCAGTGCAGGTGCCTGGGAGGGAGGTCGGGGGGGGAGGATGGGGAAGGAATCCTGGGATCTCTTCCCAGTGTAAGCCCCATGGAGAAAAGGCTGCGAGCAGATGTGAAGGCGTTATTTTCCTAAGTGACTCCCTGAGATACAAGCATGCAGGTTCAGGGTCCAGCTGGAAAGGTGTCAGGGAGAGGTGTGGAGACAGGCAGCTCCTAATTTTGGTGGAAAAAAGCCAGCCCTTTTTGCAGAGGGAGATTGAGAGGGAGCCCAGCTTATTTGTGCCTGGGAGGGAAGAGAAGGAAGGGACATGACAGCAGTTCTCCCCCAGGGGAGCAGGAAGTAGTAGTAGTTCTGAATTCTGGAGGTCTGAGAGGAAAAAAAACTGCAGGAGACTAGGTGAGACACTCAGACGCCCACAAAACTAATCCGGGGCCCCTTTGGGTGGGGAACGGACCTAGGTCTTGCAGTTATACAGGAGGGAGCTGGTGAGACATGGTTGTCAATGTATTATGACCTCTATTACCATCATGAGCAGACTCTTGGGATGCTGAGGTACAGATATTGAAGAATCTCAACGTAAATTTTGGCTAACCTTCCAGTTTTCCATAAACAATGTAACAACTGCCCATTTCCAATGATTGTTTTTGAAAATAAAGGATTTAGTACTCCAAATAACATAGCAGTTACAGGCAAATGTTAATGGAGAAGGACTGCTCCTCGGGGATTACCAGCTTTCCCAATACCCTTTGGGCAACGGTGTAAGTTGTGTGTGAAGGTGAGGTAGCCCCACCAGCCCACCTCTCCTGCCCCAGGCCTTGTAACTTCTGACAAAGTCCCCGGTGGAAGCGAAGGACTTAGGCAGGAAGTAGGGCTTTGCTCGTCCTTCGAGAATTGAAACAAAGAAGAAAATGAGGTGAACGTGCGTTTCTTACTAGCATATTTCCCCTTTCTTTTTTTTTTTTTCAGTAAAGACTCTGAGTTCAATGTGAAGACATGACTGTGTGAAAGAAGAGAAGCATTGGAGCTCAGCCGACTAGATTGAATTCTCCACACACACTGTGTGGGACTGTGGGCAAATCTCTGAAATGCTGTGGAGGATTGATGGGTAGACCAATTGCTCCCACTGTGAGGGCAGGGCCGCATCCCAATTAGGAAGTCTGATGCATGCCCCCAGGTAAGAATCCCAACTCTGCCACTATTGTGTGACCTGGGGCCAAGTACTTAAACTTTCTGAACCTCAGCTTTCTCACCTGTAAAATGAGAGAAGTGTTAACAAACCTCCTACGGGTGGTATGAGGATGAAATGAGAAAAAAATATGTAAGATCCATAGCTCTTGGCACATTTCATGCACTCAATAAATATCACTTACTATTATTATTAACCGTGGATGTTTTTGATGACTTGTGTTTATTTGTGCCTGGGCTTACTTTATTTTTTTAATGAGGTATTTATCTTCCTTCGTTAGAAGTTGTTTTTCTTTTTGAGGAGCCGTTCTTCTCTCTACGGATCTAAGATTCCCGCTCCGAAACTCATTTTTGGCTTTGGGGTCCCTGTTTTGTGCTTTTTATGTAGGACTTCTACTGCAGTACTTATCACCGTGCATTTTAGTTGTCTTTTCGTTTGTCTCCTTCCCTAAATTATAGGTTGTTTGAGGGCAGGGGCTTTGTTCCCAGAAGCCAGCATATAGTAAGCCTTCACCAAATACTTCTTAGATAAGTATAGATGTGAATAGATATGCTTATCTAAAAGAGATTTTAATCAGCCAGGAGGTAGAAGCTTATGAAATCCTACCCCACCATATATAGCAGAATATAAGTGGCCCACCGGAAGCTGACCTGAGGGCCAAAACAAAGAGTCCTGGGTAGTATGATTTCTGCCTCCAGCAGGACTCGTTGACCACTAAGGCTGTCTTCCTGGACCACGAGATCTGGAAGGTGTACCCCAGTTTCAGCATAGTCTGCAACGGACAGGGCTGCAGCCCGGGAATGGCTTTATAGAAAAAGGAGAACCGGGCTGAGGAAGTATAGCTACCTGATCAATAGAACCTGACTCCTCCTCTGCTATTGATTTTACTTCAGATGGTCTCCCCAGGCTCTCCCCCTCTGCTCTGTTTCCATAACCCCTGGTTTTAGCTCAATTCTTCATCATTTCTTGCCTGAATTACTGAATTGCCTGGCTCACTGGTCTCTTCCGTTTCATTCTCCACAAGGCTTCCAAGGTGAGCATTTTCAAGACAGATCTGTCCCTATTTCCTTTCTTCTTCCCCATCCCCCTCCACCACCTGCCATTGTTCATGGTCTGCCTGCTCCCCACTGCCTTCTGAATAAAGGCTGAATTCCCTAATGAAGCTCACTAAACCCTTCGGGGTGGGTCCTGCTTTCTGCCCATTTTCTCCTTTTCTAACTCTTCCGCTCACTCCCCACCTCCTTTTATTTCCAGACACACTGAGAAACATGAAGTTCCAGACCAGGCCCCTCTCTCAAGTTCATACTTTCATATCCTCTAGGACGTAATCCTTGTGTCTTTCTAGGATGGTTTAATACTCTTCCATTTGTTAGATACAAGGAGGTACCCAGACCTTTCCTCCACCATAGCAATAATTGTATTGGATTGTAATGAGTTAATTGCTACATTCATTCATTCAGCTTCCATTCACCCATTCCCATATTCAGTACTGTTATAATATTGCACTACTAGGTACTCTGTGTGATGCTAAAGATATATGTACCCATTGATAAGCCAGGAAAAAATCCTGCTCTCATGGAGCTTGAATTCTAGTGGAAGGAGACAAACAATAAATATATGAACAATTTATTTTCCACTAAAAATGCAACACGAATCTTGGAAGAATGTAAATAGGGTAAAATGTTGATTAGTGTTGGGGGTATGTGAGTGAATGGGAATCAGGGAAGGTCCCTCTAAAGTAGGTGATACTTGAGTGAAATCCAAAAGTATGATGATAGGAAAACTACCCAAAACTGGGGATGGATAATAGGTCCCCAAAGAGGGACTGATGTTGACATGCCGGAGGAAGGAAAGAGTCCACTCTCCCTGGAGGACATGATGAGCCCCAATGGACTGGGAGCTCCCTGAGACCCTGGGAAGTATCTCTTAGCTTACTATATTCATGGGCTCTAGCCCAGTGCCCAAAAATTCATAAGTGTTAATAAGTATTTGAATGTGTAAATATAATTTCAAAATCACTTGTTGGTATTTCACTCTAAAATCTAAAAAGGTCTTATAATTTTAACAGCTTTGATCCTAGGATCTATTGTAAAATATCCTTTTTTTCCAGATTTATTGAGATATAATTGACATATAACATTGTATAAATTTCAGATGTACAATGTGATAATATGTCTATATATTGTGAAATGATTACCACAACAAGGTTTGTTAACACATCCATCACTTCACGTAGTTACCATTGTGTGTGTGTGATAAGAACATTTAAGATCTATCCTCTAAGCAAATTTCAAGAATACAATATTGTTAACTATAGTCGCCATGCTGTACATTAGATTCTCAGAACTTATTCATCTTATAATTAAAAATTTTGCCCTTTGACCAACATTTATATTTCCCCCAACCCCCAGCCCCTGGCAACCACCATTCTCCTCCCTGTTTCTATGAGTTTAACTTTTCTAGATTCCACATATGGGAGATCATACAGTATTTGTCTCTCTCTAGCTGACTTAATTCACCTAGCATAATGTCCTTAAAGTTCATTCATGGTGTTGCAAATGGCAGGATTTCCTTCTTTTTTATGGCTGAATAATATTCATTGAATATATATATATATATATATATATATATATATATATATGTATATATATATATTGTTGTTGTTTGTTTGTTTGTTTGTTTGTTTTTCTTTCTTATCCATTGGTGGACATTTCAGTTATTTCCATGTTTTGGCTATTGTATATAATGCCACAATGAACATGGGGGTGCAGGTATCTCTTTGAGATAATGATTTGTGTCCTTTGGATATATACCCAGGAATGGGATTGCTGGATCACATGGAAGTTCTGGTTTTAATGTTGTGAGGAACTTTTGTACTTTTTTTCATGGTGGTTACACCAATTTACATTCCTACTACCAATGTACCAGTGTTCCATTTTCTTCACATCCTCACCAATATTGGTTACTTTTGTCTTTTTGGTAATAGCCATTCTAAGAGGCATGTGGTGATATCTCATTGTGGTTACAGTAAACTATTCCTGGGAGTTGGTTGTGGTTTCTTTTCTGGACTCTGTTCTCTGTTGGCTGCCATTTTGGAGAACATTGTTATCTGCTCTAGTACTTCAAGACCAGCATAGCAGGGAATAAAGTCACACTGGGGTTAAAGTGTATTTTAGTGAACTGAATAGTTTGGTATTTTGGTATTATCAATATAAATAGATGCATTGCCAAAATAGAGAAATAAACAAAAACTCCTGGAAAGGGTGAAGGAAGTTTTTGGCCCTCAAATACCTTAAACAAACAAACATAAAATGTACTGTGAAGCATGTGGATTTTAAAAAATAATTGGTTCTATTCTCTCTTAAACATTTCCTTTTTCAGTTGTCTTCTAATTAATAAAAATCTCCATGATCTTTCCATATTAAGATGTTAATTTTGCATCATTGCTCACTGCTGTATAGAGATTCACTGGTTCTCCTTACACCCTGTTCCCATCCTCCAGCCTCATAAGGTCATGAACTTTGTGGCTTATTTATTCCTTAAATTCCTTGGAAGCCAATGTTTTTATTGCCTGAAGGAACCCTCCTCCTGAAGCAAAACTTTTCTAGAAGAAACAAATTTCTCCCTCCAATTCCATGATTTTTATTTGAAAGAATTTTTTCCCACTGAGCATCTTTCTGGAACAGTTTTCAAAATTGTTCCTCAATAATAACTTTTTCCTCCTTGATTCTCAAAGGGAATTTCTTCTGCATTACTCTAATATAAAAGCGACCTATGGTGATGTCAATAACCTCAGATGATTCTACTTAACCTCTTCAGACTGACAATGGCTGAATCAATGGTTCAGTAATGCGCTATTTTTAAAAAGACCAGATTTTCTTTATTCATGACAAATTCATTAAAATAAACTTAATCCAACACCAAGGTTATTAAACATTTCTTTATATGAAGTATACATCCCCTTTGGAGTATGAATGCAACAGGAGTCCCAGCTTGAGTCTAAGTAGACATTGTCTGGCCAACTTGTAAAAAGAACCCACTAGAAACCCACTTGGATGTGGGCTGAGAAGCATCCTGGGAGGGACTTCACCATAAAAGAAGGAAGGTGCTGGGCAATAAGAAACTTTAGACTTTGGAAGGGAGGGACGTTTCTGAGTTTAGCGTGGTGGTTGTAACTCCAGGCCCAAACCCCGCTGGAATGATATCTGAGCCCCATGGAGAGAGAGCGGGGTTATCAGAAATAAAAACCAAGAGCAGCTTTGTTTAAAGATGACGCTGGGGCAGGAGCAGAATTGACTGGCTGCACAATGGTAAGAAAGCAATGAAACATTCTTGCCTATTTCCCCACACTACACTCTGAAACTTTAAGCCTTGGATACAAAGGGCTTTGTTGCCTCCACTATGGCAGAAGACAATGGAACCCACAGACATGGTAGCATGTGGTTGTTGCCAAGTGGGTGATAACACAGCAGGAAATGTAACCAGCAGAGGCAGACCTCTCTAGGAGCACCTGCAGTATACCTCCAGGGTCATCTAGAAATACTTGAGAAATAGAGGCAAACTTCCTGCAGAAGGTACCTGTGGAAGGAGGGTAGGGGCCAGTGGAATTTGTGTTATCATTAATATAACTCCCTCAGTACTCTGGAAGTATAGAGGCCTGGGGGAACGTGCATTAAGTAAAATCCTGAGTTCTGTGCTGGGGCAGAAGTAAGAAATGCCTCAAGTGAAACTAAGGAACAACATTATTTTATGTCGTGTTCTTCATATCAAAACTGGATAGTTGGATGGAAAATATATTTAGACCACAAGCTGGCCACAACTAATGTATGCTTTTGTATGTTTTGACTGAATAAAAAGCAAATCCAAGATGTCAACTGGTGACCTGGCACCTCCAAAAAACTTGTAAAGCAAATTAATTACAGAATTTATAGTTGCCAGCACATTTTCTTGACTTCTTCTGGTTTCATGTTTTTTACTTCCTAATCTTGTTAACTTCTAATGTACTTATGATGTGGATTCCTTTTTAATGCAGAACACATTTTAATATTCTTGTTTTTGGCAAGATTTTACACAAATATGTTACTTCCAGAAAGTGAGTTAGTAAGAAATGTTAATAGAAACACCTTTATAATATTCATAGGTGTTTAGTCTTTAAAAATATGTGTGATCAGACTTTTAAAATCTTGTAATTGCTAAAATTATCACATTAAGAAACTTAACTTTTATCCTTTGTAATAAGTAACCACCATGGAAATGCATAGAAGATAAGAAATAAATATTAATTAAAAATGTTAATGTTTATCGATCTTTTTTGAATTACAAAACAAAGTGTTCTAATTGTAGAACATTTAGAAGAAGTTGAAACACATTAATAAGAAAATAAACCACAAACCCCATAATTCAACCTGTTGGAGACAACCACTATTATAATTTGGGGGTGTTTCTTTTTTGTATTTTTCTATACATATATTACATTCATGTATAGTAAAATAAAATCATAATACTGTATAATAGTTTTTATATCCTATTATGCTTTCACCAACTATATTTTCTTCGCACTTATTTCTCTAGTCATTTGGAAGGAATAATGACATTTTTTCCTATCTGTAATTATCTTTTTGTTATTAAAAGCAGTTTGAAATACATGTATTGTATGAAATACGAGTATCTCTGCTTATCAAGTTTAAGAATATAATTGTACCTCTTAATTATCATCTAAAAAACGAGAGAATTTTCAGGTTTTCCCTGTCTTTCCCAGTTTCACAATTTTGATTGATGTAATCTGGAATTTAGATCTAAATTGTTATTGTTATTTTATATTACTAATGTTTCTTTGGAGACTTATTGTGAGATTTCTTTTGTTCTGTAACCATATTAATTCAAGATGTTACTCTAGGTTTAGCTATGTAGTTTCCACGGCTTCCTACCACCTCTTTTTATTATGGCACCCTTGTTCTGAATTCTTTATCTTGATCCCTCCCTAGGTTGGCTGGAGCATTTATATATATATATATATAAATGATGTTTCTTGCCATATGTATATACACATACATATTATATATATCCTCTTCTTCATCCATTCATCTATTGATGGACATTTAGGTTGCTTCCATATCTTCACTATTATAAATAATGCTGCAAAGAACATAGATATGTATATGTGCTTTCAAATTAGTGTTTTGGGTTTCTTCGGGTAAATACCCAAAGTGGAATTGCTGGGTCCTTCTTTGTCTCTTGGTATAGCCTTTGTTTTAAAGGCTATTTTGTCCAATATAAGTATTGCTAATCCAACTTTTTTTTCCATTTCTATTTGCACGAAATATCTTTTTCCATCCTTTTAGTCTGTGTGTGTTTTTCAATCTGAAGTGGGTCTCTTGTTGGCAGCATGTATATGGGTTTTGTCTTCTTATCTATTTGGTCACCCTATGTCATTTGATTAGAGCATTTAATCCATTTACATTTAAATAATAATTGATAAGTTTGTAGTCATTGCCATTTTATTATTCATATATTTTTTTTTTTTCTGTCTTCTTAAAGAATTCCCTTTAACATTTCTTACAATACTGGTTTGGTGGTGATAAACTCCTTTAGCTTTTTCTTGTCTGGGAAGCTCTTTATCTGTCTTTGATTCTAAATGACAACCTTTCTGGGTTGAGTAATCTTGGATGTAGGCCTTTACTTTTCATCACTTTGAATACTTTGTGCCAATCCCTTCTGGCCTACAAAGTTTCTGTTGAGAAATCAGCTAACAATCTCATGGGAGCTCCCTTGTAGGTAACTAACTGTGTTTCTCTTGCTCTTTTTAAGATTCTCTCTTGATAACCTTTGGCACTTTGATTTTGATGTGTCTTGATGTGGCCTCTTTGGGTTCATTTTGTTTGGGACTCTCTCCATCCCAGAATAATGAAATCAGAATGTCGAAGAAGGTAGCCCAGACACTTTATTTTTAAAAGCCTCACCCAATAATTTAATTCATTGCTGGGGTTGAGAGAACCCCTGCTTAAAAAATAAGCTGATGTTTCTTGCCAAGATGCTCATAGAAGATTCTTTCTTCTCCTTAAATCTTGGTGCATTCAACAGGATATGTCTAGGTTCCCATGTCTCTTCATTACCTCCTGGTAATCTTTAATTCTATAAACTCAGCAATTCCCCCCTATTATTCCTTTAAATATTGCTTCCACATATCCATTCTATTTTCTCTTTCTAGGATTCTTAGGACATGTTGATTGTGTTTCCTTGATCTCTTCTTCATATTTCCCTTATTTTCTCTCATCATTTTACCACTTTATCCTTGTTATGTCACTGTGGATTTCTTCTTTATATTCTAATTTATTAATTTTATTTTGTATAATATTCAATACACTGTGTATTGCTTTTGACATTTGTAATTATGTGGTTGTATTTCTCGTTTCCACAAAATCTGCATTGTCCAATTTTAGAAATAATTCTAAAATGATTTTCAAAAATCAGTTTACACTCCTGCCAATAATTTATGAGAGTTCCAGTTGCTCTACATCTTTGCCAACACTTAGTTTTGTTAGCTGTTTGCCTTTTCCTGTGACTGATAGTGTTCACACTTATTCTCATGCATCTATCAACTTTTCTAAAGTGACTGTTAGAGTATTTTATCCATTTTTAGTTGATTTTTCAGGTTTCTTTTTCTTGATAGGTGGGAATTCTTTATATAATCCTTCATTAGATATATCTATTGCAAATATCTTTCAGTCTGTGGCTTGTCTTATCACTCTCTTAATGTTGTCTATTGATAAACAAATTCTTCATTTTAATAGTTCATTTTTTTCAATGTTTCATTTTCTGGCTAGTGCTTTTGGTGTTCTATTTAAGAAATTTTGCCTAAACAAATCATGAAGACATTAAGTTTTTGTCTAGATGCTTATATTGGCGTGCATTTCACATTTATGTCTATGAGCCATTTCAAAGTAATTCTTACGTATCGTGTGAGGGTGAAGTCAACTGTTTAAAAAAATGCGGTTATCCAAACTTTAACTTACAAAGTTTCTTGATTGCATTTGGTGAAAGGGCTGTGCTGTTTGGCAGATTTTGTGGTGGGCTTCCTATCTAGGACTTCTTCCATAGGCACCCCAACCTCACTGCTGAGTTGTCATATAGCTGCCCTGATCCTAGCTCCCAAGCCAAGATTTCTAGCTAGGGTGCCCACTGCATCATCAAAGAATGTTACCTGCTAGTGACAGCCTGCTGCTTAGGGGAGCCACTTAGGCCTTGCCTTTATACCTAGCTCCGCAGAGGCGGTGAGGGTCCCCAAAGCTAGGGACAAACCATCCAGTAACACTACTGTTGTGACCATCCATAGGCTTTCTGCTTGAAACATTTAACCGTTGCTTGCCTCCTCTGCTATCCTCAGACTCACACAATTTTCAAGAGCCAAGAGAATCACTGATGGGGATGTGTAGGTCAGCCTCCTGGTGAAGCTGCTCTTTTTGTGATTGGCAAATTGGACCTGGATGTCCTTTTTAAATCTGGTCCCAACTGCACAGGATTTAGAAGACATTCTTTGAAGTTTTCTGGCATTTGTTCGGTTTCCTTCCCTAGCTTCCAGTACTGATTTTGGGTTTTACATATTTTAAAATTTTCTAGGTCATTTTGGAGGGGACTGGGAAACAGGGGGTTGAAATATGTGTTCTCAGCCACCCATGTTTTCCCTGAAATGTAATAAGATGTTTTTCTTACTTTCAACCTTGTGGGGATTGTGGAGAAAACTCTGTATTAGTTCTAGGAAAATATTAGTTACATCAATAGTAAACAGTTTTTGTTAGTATTGGCAATTAGTATGAATATTTATTTATTTACACATTTGTTTATGTACTTCACTCCAGTTTTTTTTTTCCCTAGGCACTTTTTGAAATGTAATTAAGATCTTGCTTTATTCAAATTTTATATATTACTTTATAAAGCTTTTTATTGCACTGTGAGCATTTCTCCGTGTTACTGATAATTTAAATTTTATATATGTACTTTAATCTATTTTTTTAAAAAGGCTTGTATATGTGAACACATCTGTATTTATTTGTATAGACAAAGAAAAAATTATGGAAAGATACACACTAGACTATAAAGTAGCAGAGGGAGAGTATTACTTTTACTTCATAAACTTCTCTATTGTCTAAATTGAACATTTTTAAAATAAAAATGTTCTTTGTTCTAGTTTTTTAAAACATATTTTACTTCTAGTTTTATTTTCCCAATTTATTTTTAAACTCTAATTTTGCTTACTGTAACCTCAGGTAAAAGAATGATTTGCTGGTCCCCTATATGCCCTGTGTTTCCTTCATTTATTTGTTCACTTTCTTTCCTTTGCCTAGAATGTGGTTCCCCTCCATCAGTGCTTAGCAGGGGTGTCCAAACTTTTTTCACCCATATGTGGTAAAATACACAAACAGCCGGGCCAATCACTCGAGGTGAAGTACGTATTGCCTCAGCTGGTTTATTTAAGTAAACTATTTTTGGAATTCGCTGCGGGCCAATTAACAATGGATTGCGAGCCGCAGTTGGCCCGCGGGCCGCAGTTTGGACATCCCTGGCTTAAAGAGTCAGTTCAGATGTCATCTCCTTTGAAAGGGCTATCTCGTTCCTGGACATTGGACATGAACTGCTTCTGAATTCCAGAGCATACCATCTAGGCAGCTCTTCTGGCACTTGAACTTTTTCTTTACACCTTAATTCTTGATAAAGATGATTTATCTCCCTACACTGTGAGCATTATAAGGGCAGCATTTTTTGGTTGTTTGGTTTGTTTTTTGGTCTCATTTCTGTTGTATCATTGTATTACTTAACATAATTCTGTATCAGGAATGTGTTAAGCTGACTGACAATGGCCAAGAGACAATGAGGTTTTCTTCTTTCTTATATAATAAGTTCAGAGAAGGCGTTACTTATGTTTGGTTCAGCTGCCCCACAATGCCATAAGAACCAGGTCTTCCAATTTTTACACTGTCATCTTTAGCATATTGGCTTTCATTGTTATGCTTTTTGTCTCAGGCACTTAAAATGGCTACTCTAACTCCAGAAATCTTGTTTCAGGTAGGAAAAAAGGAGACAGAACAAGGGGATTTTGTACCCCTTTCCCTCATCAAACTACTATTTACTTGTCTTACACAGACACATAGCTATCCCTAACCATGAGGGAGATGGGATTGAGAGTATTAGCTTTTCAGTCTCTACAGGAAAAAGTCAAGGGGTTTCTTGAAAGTCAGAAATGGGTTTTAGAGAGGTAAACAAGATTTCGACAAGAGTGCTTGCATATATTTGGCATTCAACAAAATTGTGTAGAATCAAAATGAAAGCTCTTCGGCGCAGCAAAAGAATAACCAACAAACAGAAGACTACAAAACTGACCAAATGGGAAAAGATATTTGCAAATGAGATTCTGATAAGGGTGAATATTCAATTTTATTAAGAACTCATAAAATAATAAAACAATCCAATTAAAAAATGGGCAAAGGACCTGAATAGACATTTTTCCAGGGAAGACACACACATGGCCAACAGACATGTGAAAAGATGTTCAACATCACTAGTTATTAGGGAAATGAAAATCAAAACTACAGTGGGATAACCGTCTCACCTGTTAGACAGGCTGTAAGGCAAGAAATAACAAATATCAGAGAGGATGTAGTGCAAAAGGAACCCTCATACACTGCTGGTGAGAATGTAAATTGGTACAGCCACTATGGAAACAGCATGGAGGTTCCTTAAAAGTTAAGAATAGAACTACCATACAAGCTAGCAATTCCTTTTCTGTGTTACCCTACAAATATGCAAACACTAATTTGTAAAGATATATGCACCCCTATATTCACTGCAGTATTATTACAATAGCCAAGACTTGGAAGCAACATAAGTATCCATCAACAGTGCCATCATACTTTTCCTTTCTTCCACCTCCTACTCCAGACTGCAACCCAAGGGCTTACAGGTGACAAAGACACTGCCCATCACAAGTCCTGCTCAAGCAGAAGATCCATTCGCCCCCATCTTCATCCTTAACTACATTAAACAAACAAACAACTGGCAGACACTTTGGATTCACAGGTTTATACTTAGGCCAATTTGAATTTTTAGGCATGGATTTTTATCACACCAACTGTCTCTACAAGTAGAATGGGGTCTGTAAAATATTTACTTACCCTTCTCACTCCCCAGGGAAAGCTCCTGACAACCACTTTGTGGAGTTTTAGGTTTGTGTTTTCATTTTTATTTTTCCATTTCCTTACATGGTATGTAATGTCAGATTATTGTCAGGATTCAGTTTGTACTGAGACCATGAGTTCCTGGCTGCTGGCTTGGGACCTCTTCAATTCTCTCCTACGGGGCCTCGGCATAGGGGAACTCAAATCACTGGCACTTGATCTCTGAAGTCCAGAGGAGAGAGAGAGAGAGAGAGAGAGAGAGAGAGAGAGAGAGAGAGAGAGGAACAGAAGGAGAGAGAAAGTGAAGAAACTGAAGAATGCAAGTAAGACAGAAGTGACAGATTTTATGTAATTAAATTTGGGTGTGACATCCCATCACCTCGGCTGCATTCTGTTGTTCAGAAGCCAGTAACTAACCACTTAGGGAATACAAAAGGATATTCATACCAGGAAGCTGGAATCCACAGTATTGTGGATGCCGCTTACCACATGGACTGACATGGGGCGATTTGGTCTGATTCTAAGTTTAAACAGGAGACCATTAGAAGGCTACATAGGCCAGTGGATGATGGCTGATTTTCTCCAGTTTCAACCCCTTAAAAGTGCTGACCTGAAAATGAGGCCAAGATGGGCTATGACTTTCCCAATCACACGACAGGAATCTAGATCTGTATGGGTGGTGTCTGTCACGCGGGTTGTCACGCGGGTCTCTGCTCCCGCTCCCCTCACAAGAACGCAGGACATGGTGAGGCCCAAAAGGAACACCCACAGAGCCATAGATAGGGGAGTCATACCACTATATTCTGCTGGCGGCTGGGTTGGAGATACAAGAAACAGCAGCCACATGATACGCAATCCGCCGCCTGTTCCTCTGCCACTGACCGCACTTGCTAACTGCTCTCCGCCCTTACTAGCTCAGCCACCGCAGTTATATCGGTAGCTAATTGGCTAACTGGTTACAGCTGATGGCCAACTAGTCACAGCTGACGGCCATCTACTACCCGAGCCAGCACCTTTCCACGTGAGGCCGAGAGCCTGGAAACTGCTCTCTGGGGCTCTGTCCCCACAGTATCCCATGCTAGGACTCACTCATTCTTCTCAGCCCTCCATCTCTATGTCTGTCCATCAGATTTCTGTGACACCAGCCCACGGGTGTTACAGGTTTTATCTCATCTACATCTGATGTTGTTCATAGCAGATGGTTTCTAGCAACATCCGCATTGTGCAGGTTGGGGGACTGGGAGGCCCTGAAAGGCACGAAGCCTTTTTTGAAAAAACAAAACTGGTCAGAGAAAAGGGGGTCTGAATTCAGTTCTCTTCTCAAAGATGAGAACCCGATGCACTCACAGGGAACTGCAGGGAGGATTGTGTGTACAGTTATGGGGAAGAAATGGGCAAGGAGGGAGAGCAGATAAAAGCCCAGAGGGGGCTTTGGCTGAGTGTGATTGGAGGAAGGGGCCCAGGTAATGGAACCTAGAAGAAGTGACCTTACTTCCTTGGTCACCCAATAGAACCCAACAGAACTTAGAACTTGGTTACCCAGGCACCCACATTCTAAAGATGGCCCCTATACAATTAACTTGACTAGAGACATTCAAGGGAACAGGATGTTTTCTCGTAGTTCCCCAACTTTCTGAGGCTCTGCTCTGAGAAAAGACCAGAGTGAGAGACGGTTCTGTGGATGAAGATACTGACTCTTTCCTCACCTACAATGCGACAGGCAACTTGGCATAAGGAACTCTCAGGTAACACAGGGAAGCTCAGGGCAGGCCGGTCTAGGTCAGGCTACAAGTGTGACCCCACCTGGGCAGCCCCACACCCACTACCTCTCATTGAGAGAGAGAGAGAGAGAGAGAGAGTGTGTGTGTGTGTGTGTGTGTGTGTGTTGGAGAGTGGCGAGTGGTGAGGAAAAGCTTAGGGTGTGGAGGGCCATCTTGTGTAGGACCAGGTTGTTCAGGTGTGGGATGTCCGGAGGGTCTGTCATGTTCATATCTCAGGTGATGCCTGGCAGGATGGAAAAGTGAGCCCTGGAGACCAAGTTCCTCTACCCACTCATTAATTCTGAGCCCGTGAAGTGCCATCTTATTCCTTCCATGGCGGGAAGTCTATGCAGATTCCCGTCTGTTCCTGATCCGGGCAGCAGAATTTGTGGTGGACATAACCCCATGTAGTCCGCTGATGCCTCCTGGACCAGCTACTGTGCATTGTCTTTGCAGAGCTTCACCCCAGAGATCGTGGAGATGCTGGTAGATGGGAACAACTGCTCCATGTCCTGAGACATAGTGTAGGTGCAAAAGCAACTAACAATGACCAGGACTGGTCCGAGGTGAGCACTGCTCAAAGGAGTCTCCACACCCAGGACCTTGATGACCAGCGTCAGCCCAGAACCCAGGCTCAAATCTGGGGACTCCCTGAGGGTCTCTGTAGGGATGGAGTCCCCGAGAGCAATTTCCAGGCTCTCGGCCTCATGTGGAAAGGTGCTGGCTCAGTTATTAGATGGCCATCAGCTGTAACTAGTTGCCCATCAGCTGTAAACGGTTAGCCATTAGCCACTAATACAACTACCGTGGCTACGCTGGCAAGGCGGTTGCAGAGAAGCGGCCGGTGGGGCTGCTGATCATGTGGATCCTGCTTCTTGTATCTCCAACCCAGCCACTGGTGAGAATATAGTGGTATGAACCCCCCTCCATGGCTCCGCTGGTGCTCCTTTTCAGCCTCACCATATCATGTGTCCACCCTCAGAGACGCTGCGTGACAGTGTCTCAGGGCTTTCCCCCTACATTGACCCACAGTCCCACTCCCGAATGAATCTGGACCTACGCTCCTCTCCACTCATCACGTTTCTTGGACTATGAGGGAAATGATTATGTTCTTCTCACTTCACAGTAGGCCATGAGCTTCTTTGTGTTTTGCTGTTTTTATTGTTTCAACTAAGTACCCCATGTATCCTGTGCCCCAGTAGCTTGACTGTCCTGAAGACTTTCTCCAAGCCGTACACATCATCACACTTGATAGCGTAGTTTATACACAGAAAGAGGGATAATGGTATCAAGCTATTCTATACATTTCTCTGTGACTTCTCATCTCAAAGATGATTATCACCGGGACCAGTCATGTCAGAAGCTGTGGCTTCACTTGTATTCAGAATACACATACTCCGTAAGGGAGGCCTTTAGTGACAGTGAATACAGCCTTTCAATGCTATTGGACCTTGATATAATTCAATTCAGGCGCATTTCAGCAGTGCCATCAGGAGCATTTAAGTGTGTTCTATGGGGCTGTATTAGTTTGTTTGGACTGACATAACATATTACCACTTTGAGTGGTGTAAACTGTAGAGATTGATTTTTCTCACATTCTAGAGGCTAGAAGTTTGAGATGAGGGTGTCAGCAAGGTTGGTTCCTCCTGAGAGGTTTCTCTTGGCTTCTAGATGGTCATCTTCTATCTCTGTTCACAGAGACTTCCCTCTGTGCTTCCATGTGTCTGCCCTTTCTCTTTTGAGGATGCCGTTCGTAATGGATAATGACCCACCCAAAGGATTCACTTAACCTTAAAGACGTCCTCATAGACCCCAAATCCAAATATAGGCATATTCTGAAGTTCTAGGGGTTAAAAAGTCAACATGGGAATTTGGGTGAGGCAATTCAGTTCTATATACACACACACACACACACACACACACACACACACACACACACATATATATATTACTCTGATATATATATATTGAGCCCCTGCTGGAGATAGACTGGGGACTGCTGGTGAAAGAAAATGCATATAAAAGTTTAATAACTACAGCCGGATTCAAAATTGAAAAGGCTGCATCAGTGATACTGCCAACAGCAGTTTCTTATAGTGGCTGTTTTCTTGGATCCAACCTGACCCAGCGATTTCTCATTTCTTTAAAATTGTACCAATCTGATGTCAGATTGTTTGTATAATGCAATCACAATGTTTCTTGATTTGCAATTGTCTCTCAGGTGCATTGAGTCACCAGATAGCTTTTTACCAATCCCATGGATTTTCCCCCTTCCTGCATCATCTGCTGTGATTCCTACCCAGTGATCAGATTTCTACACTCTGCAATTTTCAGACATTGGTCCCTTTGCTGAATCTGAGATCTCCATAATGAGGTCTGAAAACATCCTGGTGCCTGGCTCTCCAGAAAGGGCTGCTGGACATGCTGTGGTTGTTCAAGGTAATCATTTCTCTCTCCCCAATGAAAAGTTAGATGTCTGCCTTACCATCACTGGCCTGTGGTATTTCTTCAGACTTTATCTACACCATCAGTGTCCCAGGTCTCTAGGATGCCAGCCTTCAGACTGGAATTGCAATATCAAAATCTCCTGAAGATTTTGAACTCAACAGCCTCCATAATTTGGGAAGCAATTCCTTATAATAAATATTTTTCTTTCTGGTGGCTATTTCTCCATGGCAGTGCATATGACTGAGAGGAGGTCAGAGGAAGCAGCCGAGAACCTCCTGAGCCACTGGAGAAAGAGTCCAGATCCTGAATGTCTAGAATTAAAGTACCTAATCTGCCCAAGCTGAGGGGGCTTCTGCGAGTTGGAATTATTATTTTTATTTTTTAATTAAAGTTTATTAGGGTGACAATTGTTAGCAAAGTTACATAGATTTCAGGTGTGCAATTCTGTAATACATCATCTATATATCACATTGTGTGCTCACCACGCAGGGTCGGTTCTCCTTTCATCACCATATATTTGATCCCCTTTACCCTCATTTACCACCCTCCTGCCCCCTTACGCTCCGGTAACCACTAAACTATTGTCTGGGTCTAAGAGTTTTGTTTCTTCATTTGTTTTTCTTGTTTTTTGTGGTTTTCAGTATTACATACTGGAATTATTTTCTGAATTTCACTTTCAGATTCTCCATTGCCAGTGCACAGAAATAAACAGATGTTTGTATATTGATCTTCTATCCTACAGCATTAACACTAATAGGTTTTTTAGTGAATTCTGTAGAATTTTCTACGTACAAGTTTATGTCGTCTGTAAATAGAGATGGCTTTGCTTCTTTCATCCACTCTGGGTAGTTTTTTTTTTCTTAATTGTCCTGGCTACAATGTTAAGCACAATGTTGAATAGAAGTGGCAAGAGCAGACATCCTTATCTTGTTCCTAACCTTAAGAAAATAGTTTTCAGGCTTTCACAATTAAGTATGATGTTAGCTGTGGGTATTTTGCAAATTCTCTTTATCAGGTTGTGGCAGTTCTTGTCTATTACTAGTTTGTCCAATGTTTTAATCATGAAATGTGTTGGGATTTTTTAAAAAATGCTTTTTCTCATCTATTGTGATGCCTGTGGGTTTGTTTTGTTTTGTTTTGTTTTTTGTCCTATATTCTATTCATGTGGAATGTTGCATTCATGGATTTTCACATGGTAAGCCAACCTTGCATTCCTGGGATAAAACTGACTTGGTCATGTTGCATAATCCTTTTCATGTGTTTCTGGATTTGTTTTGTTAGTATTTTGTTGGTGTTTTTACATCTATATTCATAAAGGATATTGGTCTTTAGTTTTCTTTCCTTGCGATATCATTGTCTAGTTTTGGTATTAGGACAATACTGTCCTCATAGAATGACTTAGGAAGTATTCCCTCCTATTCTAGTTTTTGAAAGAGTTATTGATGTATTTATGTTAATTCTTCTCTAAACATTTGGTAAAATTTACCAATAAAGCCATCTGGGCCTGAGATTTTTTTGTAGGAAGTTTTTTTGTTAAATTACAAATGGCTTTATTGGTGGCTTCTTTGCTGGCTACAAGTCTACTTAAATTTTCTATTTCTTCTTGAGTCAGTTTTAGTAGATTGTGTCTTTCTATGAATTTGGCAATTTCATCTAGGCTGTCTAATTTGTTGGCATGTAAGTGTTCATTGTATTCTCTCGTAATCCGTTTTCACTTATGGTTAGGACAGCAGTAATGTTCCCTCTTTCATTCCTGATTTAGTAATTTGAGTCTTTTGTCTTCTTTTCTTGGTCATAGACCCTTGCTTTTTAACAAATATAGAACAATTTATGCCACCCCACCCCAGAACTCCACCTTACCCCTGTTTCTCTTGGTCTTGTCTTTCAGAAGTGTGTGTGTGTGTGTGTGTGTGTGTGTGTGTGTGTGTTTTGCCCAGAGGGCATCCAGAGTCAAGATTATAAAACCACAAAGAGAATAAGGAGTCATGTTTCCATTTGACCCTGGCAGAGGGACCCTAAAAATATTGGGAAATGGACAAGCAAAGGCCATCCTGGATTATTGTGTTCTAGATTATAATTCTGCAATGATTATTCTAGTTTAAATTATTCAGATTTTTAGAACTAGACTCTTATCAATCATTGTGTCCTATGGATTGTTGTTGTTATTGAGACAGATTGTAGGGCAAGGCATAAAATTGTGGCCAGGAGGTTGGGGTTTCTTTGAATGAATGAAGATTCTCATTGTAAAGAACTGAAATGTGACTCTTATTCGGAGAGAGAAATAGTAGAGAAATGATCCCAAAACAAATAAGCCAGACCCAGAAATGAGGTATTCCCATGAGTGGAACGCTATAAGAGGTTTCCTTTATGTACTTGAACTCTGGAAACAGTTATATATCGCATTCATGGCTTTACCTTAATTTTTATTTTTGAGTAGGTAATAAACAAACTGAGGACAAAATTTAAAAGCTACATAAGGGTAAACAAGGAAAGGAAGTCTCCCCCCACTTCCCCTTCAGTCACCCAGAGACATTTCCTCTGATCAGTCTCAAACCTTGACCAGAGCATGTCATACCCTACAGCCTTGTTCATTGGTGCTATGAGGAACTGAGGGTTGAGACAGTGAAGGAAATTGTGGTCTTCCAAACTCATCCTTTCCTCCGAGGCCAGCTTTGTAGTGGCTGCATGATTTGAAGGGGGGTGAGGGGGTAAATAGTTGTCTAGGAATTTGAGGTAGTACCGAGCACCAGGGTGAGCAGAAGACCACAGCATGACCTGGAGAAGCCATGAAGAACACAGTGAAAGTATAGGTTGCGGTGTACACTGACATGAATCTGATGTGAAGCTAAAACACCAAGACTCCAAATGTATAACTGAAAAGTGACCCTTGAAGGAGAGAAGCCGGGGGAAGGCTCCATCCTACTCTTACAAGAATAGAGATGAGCCAATGGACAAATGTGTGGATCAGATCAGGAACCACCATGACCCTGCTGACCCCCAAACACACACAAACAATAAGCATTTCTAAGCCAGTAGTTCTACGAAATTGTTTTTTGGCTTTTGTTGTTGGATTTCTCTGGGCTCTTCCACTCTCCTTTCACCTCATTCTCTCTGCTGTTTTGCCCCTCCGTCCCCCTGCCCCCCACAGTTAGACCAACTTATATACCGTCTTTATTATAGTATCGTTTACCTATACCCTAAGAGCCTAATTCTGATAGAATTAGGATATAGTCTAATGATGTAAATTTGTGCCTAGTTAAGGCAAGTCAGTTAACCTTTCTGATCCTTAATTCCCACCTCTGTAAATAGATGGCTACTTACATATTTCCCAGGCTTGCTGAGTAAAGCAATTATAAAACATTTAGCAATGTTAAAATAAATAAAGAAGTAAAGAAAGAAAGAAAGAAAGCAGAAAGATGTGTGCATCAGTCTGTTCTCCACACTTCAGATTTTTGCTGTTAGGAACTCTGTCAACTCCTGCTTTGAGCATTATGGATGCTGCAGACTGGGTGCTCCCAGGCAAGTTCTCAACACAATACATAGGCCTGGCGAGGACATGTTATTGAGAGTCTGCTGGTCTCATAAAAGGGGCGGAAGTCTATAAGAACCTGTTTCTTCCAAAGAAAGAAAGAAAAGAGACTAAGGGAAAAGAGCTGTGGTTTGGAGGACCAGGCCACAGGGAGGACAGGGCTGCCGCAGGGTGGCAGCTTGTGGCAGGAGTGCTATCTAGAAACTGAGATTTGAGCTGGCCTCAAAGTGGAGGAAAGCCTGGGACTTTGTGCTGAGCCAAGGTCCTCAGGGGGGTCAAATGACTTACAGTAATCTTAGAACATATTTCCTGTATGAGGAATAACCATTTAAAGTGAAATCCTTATAACCGTATAAGCCATATAACCATGTAAGGCTAAAGGAAATGGAAAAAGTAGACATCAAGTCTGTACCTCTGTATATCATAATTTCATCTATAGGTAATTTTTATTATTTTCTTCATATTCCAATTTTTTCTACAATTGGTGTCTTCATATAATCAGAAAAAATGATTTAATAATTTTATAGTAGAAGCAATCTAATAGTCCTAAATATAGAAGTGATACTATAATTATGGAATTTTAGAGATCATTTAAAAAGATAAAATAAAGCATATGAAAATCAATATGAAAACATGACTATGATATAGTAAATATAACAAAAGCAGGTATATGTATATATACTATCATTAAAACTACATATAAACATAGATAAACACTAAAAGGGAATATATGAAAACATGAATAGTTAACGTTTTCTGAAGGCTTTTTAAATGTGTAAGCAGTTTTTAATTTTTTTCTAAATGTTAACCTTTTTTGAGGTTGTCTTATTACTTCAAAACTTAAAATATAATAAAAAACGATGCAACTGTTTTTTTCAGGATTCTCAGGGAACAAGAATAGCTCTGAATAAAGCAATAAATCCAGAATACAAATCATTCATGCAAAATGCTCCGACCCTGGGGTGGTGGGAGTTGGCCTCTGCCAAGAGGAAGGCTTTTGAGGCCAAGGATGGAGGGTGCAGGGGCCTCCTGCTTCTTCCTTGGGACTCGTGAGGAGGAGCTGGTCTGTATCTTGGAGAGTGAGCTGTATCGTATGAATTTGGGGATTCATGTTGTTCTTTGAATGTGTTTACTTTTTGTAATCCCCAATCCTTCAATACAGTCTTGTTCAAATACATGAACCAATGTCTTCAGCAATAGAAATGTCTCTCACTCTGGTCTTTTCTCAGCGAAGAGCCACAGAAAGTTGGGGAACTACAAGAAAACGTCCTACAAGAAAATAGTTTCCTTGAATGGCTCTGGTCAAGTGAGTTGTATAGACCCCATCTCTAGAAGGGGGGCGTTTCCCATCAGTTGTCAGGCAGCTTGGAATAGTGGAAGAGTAGGAGACCACGAGCCCCAGGGTAGCACATCTGTAGCTGTGGTCTGAAGGGGCCAACTCTGCAGCTGCTAACTAAGTGACCAGCATTCCTTAGCAATCTTTAGTTCTGTCCAGTTTCAAAATGACACCCTCCTCCTAAAAGCCCAGCTCCTTGAAGATGAGATTGAAAAGTCAATATCTCAGTGTCATTCTCAGCAATGATCTTTTTCCACCCCTAGAACCAGTTCACTGCAATGACACCTCCTAAGTAGCACTTTCATCCACCCCCTGCTTCTCCGTTCCTACTACAACTGCCTGAGCTGCTCCATGATTTCCTGTCGAGGTTACTGCAATAGCCTGGGAATCGCTTTCCCTTCCCTTAGAAACCCCACCCCCAAGCTACCAGAGTGGTGTTTTTAAACAGATTTAACCATGTTATTCCCATATTTTAAACTTTTTGTGGCTCTTCACTGATTACGGAATACAGTCTAAATGTCTTAAGTCTGAGATTTAACTCTGTAAAATTTCTCCCCCACCACATTTCCCACTTTATCTTTTACCATTGACTGCAGGTTCAAGGTACGTGTTAATGGTCCTCCTTTTCTTAATTCTTTCTTCTTTCTTCTTTCTTTCTTTCTTTCTTTCTTTCTTTCTTTCTTTCTTTCTTTCTTTCTTTCTTTCTTTCTTTCTTTCTTTCTTCTCTCTCTCTCTCTCTCTCTCTCTCTCTCTCTCTCTCTCTCTCTCTTTCTCTCTGTCTCTCTCTCTGTCTCTCTCTCTCTCTCTCTCTCCCCCTCCCTTCCTTTCTTTCTCTTTTCTCCCTCTCCCTCTCTCTCTCCTCATTCTCTTTTCATCTGTATTTCTTAAAACAGTAGGCTCAGCCACAACAAACCCCATAATCATGGGAAATAAAAGTGAAAGGAAAGAAAAATTCACAATCCAACCACACCAACAAATAATTACTTCAATATCATTTAATAGTAATTTATTATTTCTTTATGTGCATACTAATTCTGGGTTACAGACATTTTTATTACTCCCCCTTTGAAGATGAACAAGCAAAGTTCAGAGAAATCATGACAAGTTTCCTCATTTTTTTGTCACTTCACTGATCTCACTTATGGTTTTAATCACAGGTTAAAAGGAATGAAATTTAGTCCTTAAATTCAGAGGAGTAAGATACCTAACTTTATTTTTCTCTGACTCTGTATATTAATTTCTGTTTCAAACTCCATTCCTCTCGGTGTGGTGAAACATAATATCAGTCAGTTTTCCATACCTCTCCCCTTCCTCTTAGGCCACATCTATGTTCTAGGGGGCTTGCATCAGTTTCTCAATGTCATCTAACCATACTGGCTTTCGCTGAAATCTAGATACCCTGACTGTTCCTTGAGCACTATTTAATGCCAGCCTCTGAAGAGAGCCCCATTGTAACAACCCACGTGGTGCCCCTGCGCCAGTTTTGAGTAAGGGGAGCTCATAATTTAACTTTCACACGATGGCAGCGTTGGGGATCTCCAGGAAATTACCTATTCTGACCTCAGAGCCTTCATTTATATTCTTTTGTTTAACAAATTTTTGTATTGTGCCTACCAGCCAGGTATCATGATAAATCCTGATGATAAAATGGAGAACAAGAGAGACTTTATGAAGCTTATTCCATAGTGGAAGTAGACCAAAACCAAACAACTGAAATAATTCCAAATGATGGTGGGTCCAACTAAGAAGTGAAGAAAGAGCATTCAGGCCAAAGCAGCTTAAGGGATACTGAGAGACCCTGAGGCTGGCAGGACAGGTGATCATGAAGCCTGACAGCAGAGGGAAGGCTGGGGACAGTGGAGGGAGGTGAAGTGGGAGAGGCTACTCTATTGGGCAATGCTGCAGGGACACGTAGACATGGGGAGGCCAGGCCATGTGTTCCACTGGAAGAGCAGGAAGCCCCTGAAGGATTTTAAGCAGAGAAGAAATGAACCACGTGTGGTATATGAATATTTCTATATTCTTATCAGTTTGAAATTCTGTTGTTCTGATGGTCCCTTCCAAGTACTTATGGCCCAAGTAGTTCCTTTAATAAAAGAGAAAATTCTCCAGTCTGAAGAATAGTCCTGGGATTATTTGAGGCGTTCTGCAGGGCTCTCAGCCATTTACCATGCCACCATTTCTTCTCTGGGGTCTCTCCTCCTCTCCAGAGCTTAGCCTGTGGAGGGAAGCGTAGGTCCCTCTCTCTGATGTCTAGCAGTGTCTCCGCTCTCTGTGCTTCTGCAACACTCCTTTCTGAATCTTTTCCTAGTCTGGGAACTAGACTCAGACATCTAAAAAGCCTCCTTTTCTCCGCTTCATTCTATCCTGACCTTTCCTCAGATGATGATGGTCTAATCTGGTGTTTGAACAGAGTGAAGGTCAAGGCAGAAAAGGAAATACTGGGGAAAATTGTTAATATTTCAAAACTACTCTTGTGACCCAAGAGCATAGCTAAAATTTTGTTTCCTACTGTTTTAAATGGATTGTAAGCATACCAAATATTATTACATAGTCTTTAAAATTCTAAGTTTTAATACTTGCCTAACATATTGGATTAGAAAACCTCTTTCTAAAGGTACCTGCTGACTTTTCCTCCCATTACTCTTCCCATTTATCTGGAATGTTTATCCTGTGCTAGTATAACCCAGCCCCACATCTGAAATGCTTTGGCATCTCTCTGCAAGTCCCAAGCGAGGTATCCGATCTGAACCTTCCTGACTTTTGATAAACTATGTTCCAACTTGCTTTCAGTTCCCTGTGCACCTAGAGAGTCAACTGACTGAAGCCTCTAGCTTCAGAATTCTGAACCACGATAACTCTTCTCCATGAAATCATTTACTTTCCTAACAATTTGCTTGAGGACGTTTTGATAAGTTCCTTGTCAACGAAGAGAGAAGGAATCCAACAAATACTTGTATGTGTACTGCGTCACTCACAAAGATAAAGTTGTTTTCCAAATGATGGCCTCCAATGACATCCTAAACCCTTTAGGCTTAAGTGTGTTTTAGGAGACGCAGCGAGAACTCAGCAAACAGCATATGGCAGGAACCCATAACCACAATGTCTGCTTTTAAGCAGTTGAACTCATGAGATCTGAGCAAAGAACTGGTCTTTCAAAACTCCCTTTCTCATAGAAAAAGTACATGTTATTTCTTCCTCATGCCTTAATTTAGTTGGGCAGTGTATTGCAGCTATTGTGCCTCTTTTGTGTTTTACAGTTTGCCATGAGAAAAGGAGAAGAGACGGTGCTAATACCTTTGGATTTTGTAGGGATTGTTGGTGCCCAAGGCTGAACTTTTCCAGCAGCTGGTAAACAGCTTTAAGCTTCAGAATCTCCTCTTTTTGCTCTCATTTGCCTGGAGACCCGCAGACGTCAGTCTTGTAACTTCCTCACAAACAAAGCCCGTTGGGGAGGAAAAGCAGGCGGGATGTACGCCCCTGATGAGCAGGTTAAGACACTTCATTACCTTTTTTCCTGGTGGCAATGCAAGGACAGAGCACAGAAAAGAGCCTGCATCGCTTACAGACGAACTGTGTTTTTAAAGCTTGGCTGAAAGATATACTTACCATTCAACTGAAGCAGGCAAGTCAGATGAAAAGGGCTATTTTCACCAGGTTTTCCTATAGTTTGAACTATTTGGATTAATAAGATCGAACTATTAAGCCAGAAATGAGGGCAATTACAAGGCACAGGCCATCTTCTGAGCATGCGTGTACTCATTGAGAAGGACTTAAAAAACAGAACCTCTTTCTTTGTCTTTTACCTTTAGTCTCATCTTTTCTAAAAACTCCCACGCTACACCTTTTTCTGTAGGATTATGTCTAGGTTGAAGTTATTTTACAATTCCAGTCTCTTCAGAATTATCTGTAAGGTTTTATTTATTTATTTATTTATTTATTTATTTCTAGTAGGCTAAGTCCTCCAGGCAAAGTCTGACAATCTGTTTTCCTTGAAACTGTAAGAACCTTGTTAACTACGTGATATGGAGTAAACCAAACATTTGTGTAGTGTCTGTCTGCCTAGGAGATAAAGCTGTTCTTGCAATTAAAGTCCTGGAAGGCATCAATAACCCCCTTTTGCTTTAGGCATTTCACAAGGGTTGCCTCAAAAAAACAAAAAGAAAGAAAGAAAGGAAAAGAAAAGACGGTTTTACAAACACTTTGGATGTATGGAGAATCTTGATCTTTTGCAGTAAGATAATGAGTATACTCAGGCAAATAAATGGAATGAAGAAAAGATTGACGCAGACATGAACATGACTTTTTATTCTTTAGTAGTAACATAACAATAAAAATTCTTCAAAATAAATTATTTTGACCCGGCTTTAAAAATAAAAAGTACTGCTTGATCTAATGCAGCAATCTCTTGATTTTTTAAATTTTAGTTTCGGGTGTTGAATTTTTCTAAAAGAATAAAATTGCGAATTCCAGTAAATTAATAGTTAGAAACATCAATTTACAATAATGTCCTTAGTTTTTGCCAAAAATTATGGAAGCTACTTCTAGCTTTTAATTGACTATTTTTTTCAAATGTCCCAAATCCAAATGACTAAAATTAAATTTTAAGGGCTTCTATACATGGCTGAGTTTTGTTCCGAACTTTTCCCCAGGGTTATGCCAGTTTGTAAACTGTCCTCAAAGCCACAGTGACCCACAAATTCCCTTTGAGGATTGAAATGCTTTGCTTAAGGAACAAAGATAGCTTTTGTGAAGACCTCTTACGTTAAAGAACACAATTGTTATAACAGAATGACTATAAGAAGTGACTTATCTATTGTTTGGTGAATTCTAGTGTTCTGTTATTCTAGGAGTGAGTCTCAATTTCTTCATTTTCTGAATTTCCCATACATGTGTGGTGTTGGTGTGGGGGGGGGGGCGGGGGGGGAGGAGACAGAGCCCCAGAGAGCAGTTTCCAGGCTCTCGGCCTCACGTGGAAAGGTGCTGGCTTGGTTATTAGATGACCATCAGCTGTAATCAGATGACCATCTACTGTGGCTGGTTGGCCATCAGCTGTTACCGGTTAGCCATTAGCCACTAATATAACTGCCGTGGCTCTGCTAGGGGGTTGGTTGGTTGGTAGAGAAGCGGCGGCGGATTGTGGCTAGCAAGTGGGGTCAGCAAGCGTGGATGGCGGATGGTGCATCGTATGGAGCCTGCTTCCTGTATCTCCAACCCAGCAGCCAGCGAGACTATAGTGGTATGAACCCCCTATCCATGGCTCTGTTGGTGTTCCTTTTTGGCCTCACCATATCCTGCGTTCTTGTGCGGGGAGCGGGAGCTGAGTCTCTGCATTACAGTGTGTATGTGTTGGGGGTGGTGGTTAGATAAAATATGATATGGTCAGTCAAGTCTAAGTAATTTGCTTTATTTCAAATGAAGAGAGCACATTACAACTTGTGAGATAGTAAAACCTGGAAAAGCCAAACTACTACTGTTCCCATAAAATAAAGGCCCAGCAAGTTAATTGGCTGTTATATGTAAGCATAAGAAAACATGAATCTACAATAACCAACATGGATGCTTTGGCACCTCAATTTACCTGTTGGGTAATTTCTCAGGGGAGCCCTTACTTAAAGGCGTTCCTTTCCGCCCTTTTCCCTCCTCTCCTGTTCTTCCTTGCTCCACTGGGCAGGATCAGGGAAGACACTACAATGGACGTAGCTAGTTTCTGTAGACCAGCCCACTCTTGAATTGAAACCGGTGCTATCAGCATTTTACCAAAATACTTTACTGGTGTGTAAAACTCATTTAATACAAGCAACGAATGGCAAAAAAAAAAAAAAAAAAGTATCGATCACAAGCTGAGATCTAATTTCTGAACAGAGTGAGTTGAAGGATCCCAGGGGTATTTTCTTCTAATAGCATAGAACCATGCTAGGAGTGGGCCAGAAAGTCAGGCTAGATGTTCCGCAAGGGTTTAGTGTCAGGCTTGTTTAAGGGGAGCATAAACGAAGTGTTTTTGGAGCTCCTTTGTTGACAAGATTCTGTGATTCTGAGACCGAGAAGCCTTGGAATTCTTCAGAAACGCCACAGAGAAGTTCTGCATTTTTCGCAGGTGCCTCAGGACAGTTGAAAGTGACCAGGACTCAGCCAGTGATCACTAGTTAACCCTCAAAATCATGCTCTTTGGTTCTGTTTACAGATTCTTAAAGAGATAAAGCATAGCAAATATCTTCCTTTAAGGGAAGGGAACTATTACTGAAAATAATTTCAAAAGGAAATGAAAGACAGTTTACAATGTGACCCAAAACTTAAGAAAATGTTAAAATAATGATCTACATTTGTGACAATTAAAAAATATGCTCTTCAATCCTTAAAAAAAAAAAAAAAAGTGACCAGTACTCCAATTCCTAAACAAATGAGGGTTAAAGGAAAGAAGGAAGGAATAGGAGGAGGGAGGGAGAAATGGGAGGGAGGGAAAGAACGGGATAGGGAAAACAAGGGCAACAGAAATTTGTTTAATATTTAAAGGCCAAAAAGTACAGCATACTTATCTCTCTGAGTAGTTTCTCCCATTACATTTGACGTGCATGTGTGTGTGTGTGTTCTCGTGTGAGAGAGGAGAAGAGGGAAAAGGATGGGGGAGGAGAGGGGAGAAGCTAACGGGTACAATTGACTGATATTTTAATCTTTGTTTCATTTACTTCACACAGGCATCCTTAAATTAGTTCTTCCCACCCCAGTGCACTAAGGGCCGGTGCTTATCCTGCTTGTCCTTGGGAGCCTTCCCTGACCGCTTGGCCCAGGGCAGTTTGCCCCCTTGGTCTCTCACTGTTTGAATTAGCCATTTGACCCATATCTATGACAGCTTGGTGGTGCCGCTTATCTCATAGCAGGTATATGTCTTATCTGTCCAATTAAATGCAGAGCTCTTAAGAGCAAGAGCTACTATCTTTTGTTTTTGGTTTTTGGTTTTTAAATTGTATCCTACGTGGGAGCTTAGCACAGTGCTTTAAACATAGTAGGTGGTCAGTAACTATTTTTGGTTAATTAAAGAGTTGAGAAAAACAACATGGTTTTTAGGATTATGTTGTTGGCTTAAAAGAACAAGGTTTAACAATCTTCATGAGCAGGAAATTTTTCTTTATGGAAAACTGAACTCCGTCGTTTCAAATTTGTGTGACTTGAGTTTGAGGAAAATTCCACTTCTGCTCCTCTACTAATGCCTTCCCTTAATAGACAAAATATCCACCCTTGCTATAGTATCCATGTCAATTATATGTTTTAACAAAAGATAACTTTTGAGGAGATCTGTGTTGAACTGGTTAGAAGGAGAGAAAGGAATCAGTTGCTGAAGTAGCCTTATTTGTGCTTTCACATCCGCCCTCAATATATCAAAATTTCTTTCAAATTTCTCTCCAGAAGCACCATTTTTCATGGTAGCAAAGGTCTACTTAGAACTAATTTTCCTTCCTGCTGTATTTTTGTCCAGACCATACTGTTCGGCTGAGATTAGCAATCAGAGGGTATTTTTTGGTATCCTGGACAGGTCTGAAAATAGAGTTTGTCACAACAAGCAGTAATTACAGAGCACTTAATATTTGTAAAGGGCTTTTCAACCTTTTACCAGTTTGCCTTTGAAACAGTATTGTTGATGTGGGCTATTTATCTTCTGAATTTCCAGATGGAGAAAGGGCAAAGAGGTTAAGTGGTTTGCCTGAAATTTAATAGTATGTTGCTAGTAGTGCTCCAGTATTAATGCTCCACAATTCCTGAGTGAAAAATGTTATCCATGTTTCCTTTCTAATTTTGAAGGAAAATATAATCCTAGACCTACCCATTAGTCACTGATTTGTAGGATGGTAGAAGTATTTGATTCGTGGTTTTTATTTGTTAAGAGATTAGAAGGAACTTGAACAAAAAAAAGACCAATTAAAGAAGTTTTAAGTCACTTAGCGAATAAAGAAAATAATTTTGTGTTGTAGAGGTGCTTATACAGCTACAATAGGACTTTGTTTTTTTTTGTTTTGTTTTGTTTTCATTACCACAGTAGCCAATAGTCAAAACCTCAAATTAAAAGCTAACAATAAAGGTCTTTGCTAAATGTTTTTTAGGCATATGCTTTCTGTTTTATTTGAGATAATTTTGTTCGTTGAGAGAAGTGGGGTGGGGGGTGGGAGGGTGGAGGCTTTTGGTAAAGGTGACCAGCTCTTACCTGATCTCAGCTTCCAGAGGCCAACACCATCCTATAGACTTAGCATTCCTGAACTCAGTGAGTGACCTGAAATGACCCGGAGCCTTAGATTTTTTTTCTTCTCTAGACCCATCTAACTGAATCATAGATGCTTCTTTGCACACAACCAAAGAAAGTCATCTTGGGTGCTATTTTGCTCTGAGTAGGACTCTTGTGCTGAGATTGGTTTCCCTTGTGGACTGCAACAGGAGAGGTGTACCTGTCAATGAAATGGATTTTTATCCAACTTAATTGCTAACCTCTCCTCATAGATGCCTGGTTTTCAGTATGTGGCTTGCCTGCAGGTGGTACAGGGTTATATGCCTCTAACTTCAACCTCATTGATTAAGCATTATATTGGGCCCCTCTCTTTATTTAAATTCTAGTTGCACAAGCCAAACAGACCCAAAGAATCCCATACTTTTACAAGCCCACTAGCCAAGAATCACCTTGATCAGGCTTTAAAGGAATCCCCTCTATGGTGGGGCTCGGGAAAGCTGGATGGAGAGTTACTCTAATGCTTCCTCTGATTCTCAAGAAATGTTTTAGAAGGAAGAGAGATTAGCACACCTAGTAAGGTCTCCACAGCTCAGATATTCTTGGCCTCATCTTTGAAACTCATCAAGTAGGTGTTGGGAACCCTGATGTATTTGGGAAGAAAAAGAGCAAAACAAGCAAGCCACAGTCATTCAAAGTTACTGCTAAGGAAGAGATAAGTGTTCTTATTTGAAATAGCCAGTCTTCATTTTCTGAGAAAAGACTTTTGTGTTACCTTAGTTAAATAAATTCACAATAATTCCTAGAATTTAGGTAGAATAAAAAGTAAAAGGAGTTGTCTTTAGTCCTTCTGATAGCTACATTCATCTTACATCTGCATATAGCCTAGTCTTTAGAAATATGTATGGCTTTTAGTCTCTTATTATGTCAATGAAGTCTAAAAGACTTTAAAATCTTACTATTGACTTATTTTTGATAACTATAGTTATTTTCCCCCCTACATATCATTAAGGGCCTATTGAGTTAAAGAAGGCTTTCCTGTGCCACGAGATGTAGAGTCAAATGAAAAAGTCGTTTTGAAAGTGATACCTCAAAGCAATGTCTCTGCGATAATCCAAGGAGAATGTAACCATAGAGTACATTTCTGTTTCATTTCCTGGCTGGCATGTTCATTACCTATTTATTTCACTCTGTCTATCTCTGGAAAAAGCTTGATATGAAAGATATTTTTTTTGTTTTATCACAGTATGTCTTTGGACTGTGAGGAAGAAAACAGAACTTCTGATGGGGCATTTGGCTATGTCTACACTAATGAAAACCACTAATTTCACTTCCTTGTATCAGGTTTTTAAACTTCTTTTTGTAGAGGGCCCCTAGGATAATGATTAATTAGTTGGTCTTTTGCACTAATAGCAGAAAATAATAATAGGTGACATTTATTAGGTGCGGTCTATATGAGGGGCAGTGAGACAATGACTTTACATGTAATATTCTGCATGACAACCCTGTGAAATACTAATACAGAGCTCATGATAACACTAGGGTAACATTATCCTGAATGAGCAAATGCATGAGACTGAGCTCAGGATGGTTACGGGAATTACATGTGGTCACACTACTCATGGGAAATAAAACTGGAGCCAGAACCCGGGCAGTTTTATCCACAGGCAGGTCCTTGGCCCTTCCATGAGCTGCATCTAGATGCTTTTTTGGGTCAGGGAAGTAGGAGAACATCTTCCCATAGTTCCTAGGCTGTTGTCCACTATTTGCTGAGTGCTCACTCACTCTATGTCCAGTGTAAGAAAAAGAAACATGTCCACAAAATACTGTAGAATAGAATGAAATTTAAATGATGATAAAGAATGTATGGGGGTGGCCGGTTAGCTCAGTTGGTTAGAGCGCAATGCTCTTAACAACAAGGTTGCTAGTTCGATCCCGGCATGAGACGCTCTCCACAACTAGATTGAAACAACTACTTGACTTGAAGCCGATGGGTCCTGGAAGAACACACTTAAAAAATAAATTAAAAAGGTTTTTTTTGTTTTTTTTAAAGAATGTATTTATGCTGGTGGGCTGAAAGGATGAAAGAGGAGGGCAGAGGTTCTTTATTTTGGTGAAAAAAAATTATTATTTACTCAAAGCCTTGAAATTGTTGGTAAGGGAGGAAGTGCCAGCTTTCCAGTCTATAGGATAAGGAGGCATAATGGTCTCTCCCCAACCTCTACCAGTAAAATGGTTTCAGGAAACCATAATGAATTTTTAACAGGTTGCTGCCTTATAGTCAGTAAGTGGTTAAGGAACCTCAAGAATTATATAATAACCTTGAGGAAGTTGAGATTTGAGAAATAATATAGTTAATGAGTCTTCACGTAATAAAAGGTCTGACTCCATTTTTTGATGTTGGACTGCTGACATCTTTTAAGCCTCACCTCTCAAAGCTAGTCACATGACTCTGCTGGATGCAAGGAGTAAGAAGAGTGCAATCTGTTTAGCAGGAAGAGAATTAGAAATACTTGATGAGCTCCACTGTTGTCTACCATGTGTGGATCTGAAAGGACAAGTATTGATAGGTAAAGAAAGAGCATTGTAGAAACTGAAGAAATAGCATGAGCAGAGATGTAAAAGGTGGGTGGTGTGGCTCAATTAGAGAATGCCTAAAGTGAACATGAGGGTGATGAGGTTAGAAAGAAGGATCGAATTTAGTAATAGAAGCTTTGAAAATTATGAATTTTTGACTTACAGTATGGGATAAAATAAATAATTTTGAGAGTATTGGATGTGTATGTTCAGTAAGATGGTTTAGATAAAATAAATAAGAACTTGGGAAGTTATTGTAATAGGGAAGAGTGGATGAAGGTCTGAACTAGGACAGTGGCAGTTGGGATTGAAAAGGGGAGGCTGGGCTCTTTGGAGGTCCAGTTGGATATGAGGTGAGAATGAATAGTGAAAATTTTCCATTTTCTTCTATTTTGGATGACTGGAAGAATGGTGGGGACATTTAATAGGGCACAGAGGACAACATGGGTTAAATTAATAAATTTGCTTCTGAAAATGCCAAGTTGAAGATGATGGAAGGACATTACCATTGAATGAATGTTTGTGTCCTCCTTCAAATTCATATATAAAAATTCTAATGCCCAAGGTAATGGTAGAGGAGGTGAGGCCTTTGGGAGATGATTAGGTCATGAATGTGGAACTCTCATAAATGAGGTTAGTACCTGTCTAAAAGAGACCCCAGAGAGCTCCTTCACCCCTTCTGTCATGTGAGAATACAATAAAAAGATGGCTTTGTATGAACCCAGAAGAGGGTCTTCACCAGACACTGAATCTGCTGGAGCTTTGATCTGGGAACTCCCAGCCTCCAGAACTGTTGTTTATAAGCCACTAAGTCTATGGTTATATATTCTGTGATAGTAGCCTAAACAGGCTACAATAGACATCCAAGTGTAGAGGAACACTCAAAATTATTGTCTAGCAGAGAGAAGACTGGATTTGTAGATCCTAAAGTCAACATCAGATAGGGGACAGTTGAGGCCGCGGAACTGGATGGAGTTGCTCAATGAGAGACTATAAAGTTAGAAGAAAAGAAGAATAAAGACCAAACTTTGAAGAACATTTACCTTTAGGGAGCATGCCAAACATAACAGAAGCTAGTAAAGGAAACCAAGAAGAATCTATCAGACAAGGAAGGAGCACACGTTTCAGGAATAAAGAGATCCAAGAAAGGGGGGAGTGGCTCCCAGTGTCTAATGCTGCCAGGAGAACAAACAGGGAGAGTACCAAAAAAAGCACCATTGGATTTGGCTGTTGAGAGGTGACGAGTGATATTTGGGAAAGCCATTTTAGTACAGACGTGGGATTAGATGTCAAGAGAACTATGGCAAGAAAGGAGAATAAGCAAATATAGATTATGTTTTTGGTAAATTTGGGAATGAAAAGAAGGTGAAATACTATGAATGGGAAAAGAGCTTCAAAGAAAGGCAGGATTTCTGGAAAGCTTAGTTGTATAACTTAGCATGCCACCTTATTTTCTTTAGGGCAAGGTTTTAATTAAAATAAATTATGTCAAAATCTAACTGCAACTCTTGGTAAATTCTACATCGTCAGTACCTTATAGGTGTGGCCAAGAAGAATTCCACAAGGGTGGGCACGTGACTCAAGAGGGACAAGACAGAATCAGCCTCAGGACATGTCTGCAGCGATCCAGAGTTGTTCTACTGGGCTTCGAAGCTGGCCAAATGTAAGCAGAGAGCTGCCAGTGGCCATTTTCCATTACACGGGTTAAGCCTGCCTGAGAAAGATGCCAACACTGAGGAAAACAGACTGAGAGAGGGAGAGTCTGAAGGTAGAAGCCTCGCCCCAATGCGCTCCCTCTTCTAGCTGCGCCTGAAGTAAGTTCTAAGTCTGTACGTTTCTGTTCTGTAAGCCAATCAATCTCACTTTTTGTTAAAACTAGATTGAGCTGGGTGTTCCACTACTTGCAACTGGGAGAGTCGTAATACCTAACATCACCTAAAACCATGTACACACATCCTCCACAAGTAGCTTCTGTATCGTGAGTGAAATTTTAAAGACATTAACATTTATTAAAATCTGTGAAGCTGTGCTTATGAGAAATTCTGAGTAGAATTTAACATTTGTCTTTCCTTAGATTTTTGGTGGGTTTCACCCATAGGAATAGGAAAAATGTAATAAGATAATCATTAACTTTTGAGTCATCAGTGTTCATAGTTTTCTTTGCGATACAGTTAGGAAAAATACATCAGATTATCTAGTTGTTTTCCTCAAATGGAGTCTTTAAAAAAAGGACATTGCCATTAACAAAAGGATAATTAATATCTTTGATCTTTTTATGGGAGAAAATTTCCATCTTTATGATACAATTGCAAAGTCCCAAAATCTAAAAGAATCTTTTCTCACTCATGCTGCATGAGCTGGTCTTCCTTATTTGTTTTTGGATTAGTTCCCAATTGACATCAGACACAGCAGCAAGACCCTTTTTTCTTTTGTGTGGTATCAGGCCGCATCAATTTGTGAGTTGTAAATACCCAACTTTCTCCTGGAGATTAGCCTTAAATTGCCCTGGGGACAATTGCAGAATTAAAAAAAAAAAACATCTAACTTTCAAAAGGAGCAGGAAGCAGCTTGTCCATAATAAATCACCAGTAAGCAAGTGTTCTGAGGAGGAAAAAGTTGATATTATAGAGATAGCATTTTTCTTTCAGCAGAAAAGATCTTTTAGTGAATTTGGAACTGACAGCCTTGAAAACCTAGTCAGCTAAGACTCTGAATGTCACAAACTTAAGAAATGTTATTGTGTTTTACATACGTGAGCATGCTTTTTCCTCTAATTGGGAGGTAGTTGCAAACAAATGTTCAAATTATCTACAGCATTTGTAAACTCCACACATGTAAGGCCACAGTTTACTTCTTGTTTATATGACAAGGAGTTTGACTAATCCATTTAATTATCAATGGGAATAAAGCTTCAATGGGGATAAAACTGTGGGAAGACAAAGAGTTATTCTTTGGACACTGTGTATAATTATACAGAAATTTTCTTAATGCATTATCGTATGTCAGAAAGGAAAAGGCAATGGCCTGGGGGTAAGAAGACTGGTCCTAAGTGGTGCTTTACTGCTACCAGTTTAGAACCCTGGATAAATTAGCTAATCTCTCTGAATCTCAGTTTCCTCAGCTGTTATTGGGGAGGATTGTACTGAGACTTCTGTTAATGTCCATTACTACTGCTATGTAACAAATCATCCCAAATTTACTGACGTAAAACAGCCACCATTTTACTGTGCCAACAGATTCTATGGGTTACATATGCAGGAATGGTTCAGCTGGGCAATTCTTTTGCTTCTTAAGGCAATTGCTAAGGTCACTCAAAGGTACTCAACTGACAGATGAGATGGTCTGGAAGGTTGAAGACAGTTTGATTCACATTACTTGGCAGAGATGAGCTCACTCTGATGACTGGAACGCCTGCCCCTGACTTGTCCAGCCTGGTGACTTCCAGCCTGGTATCCCAAGGCAGTCAAAGTTCTAATGGTAACTGGCTTTTCCCAGAGCGAGCATACCAAGAGAACAAAGTGGTTCCAACCTAGTCTGGGAGATCACACACCATCATCTTCACTGCATTCTATTTGTCATAAGTCTACCCAGATTCAAGAGCAAAGGATTGAGATCCCACCTTTTGATGAGAGTAATGTCAAAGAATTTTGTAGCCATATTTTAAAACCACTACACACCTATTTATAATACTATTTCTTATCATTCTTTTCCAACAGTGTGTCAATTCCCTTCCTCCTTCCTTCCTTTCTTCTTCCTCCTTCCCTCCTTGTCTTTCTTCTTTCTTTCTTTCTTTCTTTCTTTCTTTCTTTCTTTCTTTCTTTCTTTCTTTCTTTCTTTCTTTCTTTCTTTCTTTCTTTCTTTCTTACTCTTTCTTTCTCTTTCTTTCTCTTTCTTTCTCTTTCTTTCTTTCTTTCTTTCTTTCTTTCTTTCTTTCTTTCTTTCTTTCTTTCCTTCCTTCCTTCCTTCCTTCCTTCCTTCCTTCCTTCCTTCCTTCCTTCCTTCCTTTCTTTCTCCCTCTCCCTCTCCCTCTCCCTCTCCCTTTCCCTCTCCCGCCTCCTTCTCTCTCTTAATCTCTCTCGCTCTCTCGCTCTCTCGCTCTCTCGCTCTCTCTATCTATCTTTCTTCTCTCTCTTTCTCTCTTTCTTCAAATATTTAAATATTTTAGTCCCTACTCTGGTCAGGCATATTGGGTAGCATACAGTAAAATAAAAGGACAAAACAGAAACATAATCTCTGTCCTTATGGAGCTTATAGTCCAATGAAGGACACACATGTTAATCAAATGAGGGTAAGTGCATAATTACAAACTCTGGCAAGTGCTGCCAAGGAAAGGTATAAGGCTCTCTTCCACAGCAGAGAGACATGCTTCAATCAAGGTACAGGGAGATTTTCTGGTCAGGATGGCAGAGTAGGTAAATGCCATGCTTACTTTCCCTTACGTCACATCAAAATTACAGCTAAACCACAAAACAAGCATCATTGAGAATCACCTGAAGTCTTGCTGAACCAAAGCCCTACCACTAAGGACATATAGAAGAAACCACCTCGAGAGGGGCAGAAACACGGAATGGGCTGGTCCCATTAAAAATCGGGAGGGATATCATGGCTGCAGAGGTCACCTCCTGGAGGAGTGAGGGGTCCCAGCACCATGCCAGGCTCCCTAGCCCAGGGCTCCAGGGCTGGGGAGAGAAGGCACCATCTTTTCTGGTTGTGAAAACCAGCAGAGATTGTGGCTGAGTGGGACAGAGGGTGGCTACACTCTGAGGTGCTCCTCTTGGAGGGCCCGCACATGGACTTACTTGTTGATGGACTCTCTCACTCTGAGCTCCAGCTCTGGAGCAGCAGCTCGAGGGGCAAGAGGGACATGTAGAGAGGAACTGAGTTGTCTGGCTTCAGGGTGAAGGATGAAGGGGTAACTTTCTCCTGGCGGGAGGAGCTGGCGGAAGCCATTGTTTGCTTGCTGAGACCTCCCCTCTCCCTACGTGCAGATGCAGTAGCCACCATATCTGAATCTCCATCAGTTTGGCTAACACCATTCATTAGCCTGGTCCTAGTGATTCTGAGACCATGCCACACCCAAATCTGGGGCACACCCAAGCCATTTCCAGTGGCTTTTTTTGTTTTTACAAACCACTGTCTTGTCTCATGCAGCAGACTTTCCTAAAGTCTCTCAAAGTTTCATAAAACACAAAGAAGCAGCATCTGGTGTCAGCATGCCCCATATCTCTTGCTGAGCTTGCCTAAGTCCAGCACTAGCAGCAGCCAGCCTTGGTTCATGGCTTGACCTCTCAAGACACCTCTAAGCACAGTGCAGGCAGCAGCCATCTCTGGATTGCTTTGTGGCTCCTGCCAGGTGGCCCCAGGCAGGGCACAGGCTGTGGCTGAAATTGGCCTGCAGTGGGTCTCCTCCCAGGTGGCCCTGGGGCTGGCGCATGCAGTGGCCAGCTTTGAACTGAGCTGGAGCATCACCTGGCCACCTCCAAGGATGACACACACAAAGGGCAGACTGGGCAGGCACCAGCGCCCTGCTAAAGCAAATCCTGCTCCATAGCGTCAGCCCCTCCACAATAACTCCTTCACTGTAGTAACAGCCAGTGCTCACAACCAATGAGCATCTTTCCACTAGGATGCAAACAGCAACCAAGTCTCAACAACAACAGGGAGACACACACAACCCATGCAAGGGACACACGTGATGCACCCGGCTCCGGTGAACAGAGAGACTGCACCACTGGGTCACACAGGACACCTACTACATAAGGACACTCTACTAAGCCCAGTAGATATAATAGCCCTACCTAATACATAGAAACAAACACAGGGAGGCACCCAAAATGGAGAGACAAACGTGTCCTAAATAAAAGAACAGAACAAAGCTCCAGAAAAAGAACTAAACAAAATGAAGACAAGTAATCTACCAGATGCAGAGTTCAAAACACTGGTTATAAGGATGCTCACTGATCACATGGAGAACTTCAACAGAGATAAAAAACATAAAAATGGAGATAGAAAACCTGGAAAAGAGCCTGTCAGAAATAAAAAATACAATAACTTAAATGAAAAATACATTACAGGAATGAACAGTAGATTAGATGAAGCAGAGGATCAAATCAGTGATTTAGAAGATTAAGTCCAGAAAACACCCAAACAGAACAGCAATAAATAAATAATCCAAAAAAATGAAGGCAGTTTAAGGGGCCTCTGGGATAATATCAAGCATGCCAACATTTGCATCCGAGGGGGACCAGAAGGAGGAGAGAGAGAGCAAGGAATTGAAACCTATTTGAAGAAATGATGGAAAAGTTCCCTAACCTGGTGAAGAAAATGGATATTCAAGCCCAGGAAGTGCAGAGAGTTCCAAAGAAGATGAATGCAAAGAGGCCCACACCAAGACACATAACTAAAATTCCAAAGTTTAAAGACAAAGGAAGAATCTCAAAAGCAGCAAGAGAAAAGTTAGTTACCTACAAGGGAGTTCCCATAAGACTGTCAGCTGATTTCTCAACAGACACTTTGCAAGCTAGAAGGGAATGGCAGAAAATATTCAAAGTGATGAAAAGCAAGGACCTACAACCAAGATTACTCTACCCAGCAAAGCTATCATTTAGAATCAAAGGACAGATAAAGAGCTTCCCAGATAAGAAAAAGCTAAAGGATATCATTGCTACCAATATTATAAGAAATCTTAGAGGGACTTCTTTATGATGAAAAAAAGATAAAAATATGAATAATAAAATGGCAATAACTACATATCTATCAATAATTACTTTAAACGTAAATGGATTAAATGCTCCAATAAAAAGACATAGGATGGCTGGCTGAATGGATAAAAGAACAAGACCCATGTATATGCTGTCTATAAGAGACTCACTTCAGATCAAAAGACACACACAGACTGAAAGTGAAAGGATGAAAAAAGTTATTTTATGAAAATGGAAAAAAAGAAAGAAAGAAAAAGAGAGGTAGCAATATTTATACCAGACAAAATAGACTTTAAAACAAAGGCTATAACAAGAGACAAGAATCCAGTAATCCCACTTCTGGGTGTTTATCAGAACAAACCCCAAATGCTACTTCGAGGAGATGTGCTCATCTAACATTCACTACAGCATTATTTACAACAGCCAAGATATGAAGGCAACCTGGATGTCCCTAAATGGATGAATGGATAAAGAGGTGGTACATATATACAATGGAATATTACTCAGCCACTGGAAAGAATGAAATCTTGCCATCTGCGACAACATGGATGGACCTAGAGGGTATTGTGCTGAGTGTAGTAAGTCAGACAGCGAAAGACAAATGTTATATGATTTTACTTGTAAGTAGTATTCCATGGTATATATGTACCACCTCTAAAGAACAAAATAAACAAATGAAACAGAAACAAACTCATAGATACAGAGAACATTTTGATGGTTGCCAGATGGGAGGGGGTTGGGGGTGGGTGAAAAAAGAGAAGGGATTAAGAAGTACACATTGGTTGTTACACAGTAGTCATGAGGATGTAGAGTATAGCGTAAGTAATATAGTTAATAATATTGTAATAACTATATGTGGTCTCAGATGGGTACTAGATCTGTCAGGGTGATAGATGGGAGGGGGGTTAGGGGCAGGGTGAAAAAGGCGAAGGGATTAAAAATACAAAGTGGAAGTTACAAAATCATCAATAGGATATAAAGTAAAGCATAGAGAATACAATCAATGATATGGTAATAACTATGTATAGTGCCAGGGGAGTACTAGACTAGCCAGGGGGATCACTTTTTATATAAATGTCTAACCACCATGCTGTACACCTGATGTAATGTACAGCATAGGGAATATAGTCAAGAATATTGTGATAGCATAGAACGGTATCAGACGGTTGCTGGACTTATGGTGATCACTTCTTTAGGTATATAAATGTTGAATAACTATGGTGTACACTGAAGCTAATATAATACTGTATGTTAGCTGTATTTTAATAAAAATCTTTTAAAACAATTTATCCCACCCCCCCAAAAAAAATATCAAGGTGCAGGGAGGCTTCCCCAAGGAAGAAATGTGTACTTTGTAATCTAAAGAATGTGTTGGAGTTGGCTAGGTGAAAGGTATCAATATATCTCTAGTCAAGATTCCCTTTGGTTGCCCCACGGCCCGTAAATCTCATAATGTAGACGTTACATGTTCGATGTTGAATATGTACCCAGCCTGCTATTTGTTCTTCCTCTCATGAACCTCTGCTGGCTCCCTACTGTTAGCTGAATAGAATCACTAGATTGAATATGGCATTGGAAGCCCTCTGTGCGCTGGCTCCATCCTAACTTCTTGGCCTCTTCTCCCCTTACCCTTTTCGGATTCCATGCTCCAGCCACACCAGTCTACTTGATACTCCCAGGGCATGCATTGATTTTCCGGCCTCTGCTCTTTTGTTCTCACTGATTTCTCTTTCTGAGATGACCTCCCCCTTTGTCTCCCGCCTCCCTTAAAATGCTTTTCATTTTTCCAGGTCACCATCAAGGGCCACCTCCATTATGAATTCTTTCCTAATCCCTGGGCATAATTACTCTATCCTTTAAGTGTTCTCATAGCCCTTTACTGATACTTCCTTTCCATTGTGCTTCGTTAGATGTTTACTCACGCCTACTAAATTTTAAGATCCTTGAAGGCAGGAACCAAGGCTCTGTTCTCAAAAGTGCCTATCTCAGTATTTTCCCCATAGCAAGCATGCAATAATTGTTTGGGTAATGAATGAATAAGTAAACATAACTTTATAGGGCTATAAAGTGCAGGGACTTTTGCCACCTTTTTGTATTCTGTGCATTTAGCATAGGGGGTAGTACCTAATATTGATTTTTCACTGTAAAAAAGCTTGTAGCTTTCATATGTACATATTTTAAATACCACTGACTCTATTAAAATGTTTTGTACACAGTGTTGGTTACACTTTTAAACACTTCCACTAAATTATAAATTCTGTGGGGAAGGAACTGTGACTTCCCTATATTTGTGTATTTTATACTCCCACATATTTATTTTATATATAAGTCACTGATATAAAATAAAAATGCTTATAAACTATTTCCTAAGTACAAAAGTTGTTCAGATTCTTTGCACGTTTATGATACACATATCACTGTGCTAAGCAATATGTAAATATGGGTGCATATATACATATATATTAAAACTCTGTGTAAACACAGTTTGCCGTGGGTTGGGATGTGCTATAAAGGAAGTGATCTAGGCTGAAAAGTAACCACATCTAGCAAGTCTTTACTATAACTCAATAATCCTTAAGTAGGTCTGAATCTTGTTCTTCAGCATTGCCGTCATACACATGTTTCCATGGTACTTGTTTGCATATTGATTTTTGTTATTTTTGGTGACGATGAGAATGATGACTTTGTGTGTGGAGTGATGGAGCCACAAGACTGGAGGTAGAATTGATAGTTATAAAATGACAAATGATTAGCGCTAGACGACCAGTGAGTCCAGCTCCTTTATTCTACAGATGGAGAAACTGAGGCTCAGGTTCACATTCTTGCCTTCATACCTCATGATGCTCATGACTGACATAAAACGAGACTGCACAAATTAAAGGAAGCGCAAAGTTTATTGGCTGATTTTCCTCAGAGGGTCTCTTCCAACCAGCATGGTTCTGGGACACATGTATTTTATCCCAGTCAGAGCTTAGCAAGTGCACTTATTTCTACCACAAACGACATCATCCATTCCACCTTGGAAGCCACAGTGCTCACCCCCACCCGTTCTCAGCGGTTGCTAAGAAGTCCTCTGATTTCATTGACCTCTCTGTGTCCTGGAGCCTTGACCTGTAAGGCTCCCTGGTGCCAGAATGTCTGCAGCTGTAGGATCAAAGACCCTCAGGGGGAAAATCCGCTCTTAACTGAGATGAAAATGGGGTGAGTTATTAGGAAGACCAACTATATGCCCCAGAACCCTGCTCATCTGGAAAATGCTTGAACTGTATCCCAAATATAAACATCAAGCTCTACGACTTTAACACAGCACAAGGCAGAGACAGAGTCTCCTGCCGGCCACGCTTGGCCACATTCCACCTGCCCTCTGAAGGGACTTGATATGGTTGGTACATAGTAAATGCTTAATAAATAATCTGGGAAATAAGTGAATGAGTGAGGTGGCATGTAATGAAAGATAAATATAGCAAAATTGTTAAGAGCAAAAGATAAGTAAGAAGTTAAAAATTAAAAAATGGGGGTTAGTATTTAAAAGTAAGCCTTAAATTGAATCTAAAGTCTCTTTCCAGATTCCTGGTAAGCAAGGTAAAAAGGGCAACGCAGTGGGCTTTACTTAGTGCTCATTGGGGAAGAGAACACAGCATTCCAAGGCATCTCATGTTTTCCTATTTCTGAGAGGTATGAGTTGTGTGGGAAATCTTTCTACTACAACAAAGTATCATTTATGTCTTGAGGACATGTGAAGATTCTTCCTTGGTTTACAGCCACAGAGGTTGTTTGCAACAGGTTGGTAATACCCCTCCCAAGTGGCGGTTGTTCCAAGTCTCTGCTTAAAGAGAATAAATGCATTTTGGTGACCACCCCCCGGCTGCCTGTAAGTGCTTTTTCTTCACAATCCTCAGTCAGGACCCACTGTTTGAAGCTGAACCTCAGAGCATTCTTAAAATATTTTCTAAGAAGCCCTCTCTACTTACAGATACCCTTTCTCCACTAGTTTTATAGAGCTAGATGCTAGGATATTTTTGCAGTACGCTATACTTAGCATGGTTTATAATCCTTGGCCGTGTTATCTCAGACACCCCTTAAGAATCCCTTAACAAATAAAGTAACCTGAGTAGAATAAAATCCTTGGTGATTGATTGATCTGAGATTGCAGTGCACTACAGCTCTCTGCTCTGGCTCCCTCCTGCCTAGTCTGTCCATTCCACTTAGATATTTTCTCCTATTTACGGCCAAGCGCCATAGTTTTCCTCCTGTTGTTTGCTATGTCTATAATAGCATGCATCTCCCTATCAGTGGTCATAATTCAAATTCTAGCTTATCTTCCTCATGATATTTGCCAAACAAAACTTGTGAGGGGTTGTGCACTTTAAATTCGCTTTTAACACTGGCATGTATTTCTTTTAGTCCCAGAATTTTAAAGCTAAAGGGATCTTACTATTAACTTTGGCTCCTTCATTTTACGGATGAAAAAACTATTATGAAACCCCCAAAAGGGAAATGATTTGCTTTGCAGTCTTTAGTCTGTTAAGCATGGAACCCATTCAAACGTTTTCGTGGTGTTTATTTCTGTATCATCACGGTTTTTTTTAACTAGATTTCATTTCCCAATACATTGTACCTTGTCCCCCAGCAGGCACTCTACATATTTTTAATTGATAATAAATTAATGGACTTAGTAAAAATAATATCATCATCATTTGTTTTATATTCTACTTCAATCCCCAAAGGATTAATGAATTAATAAATAAATTAGGGTCACTTTGAAGAAAAATAAAATAAAATCTTTCAGTCACGTTATTTTATAGCAGAATTGATAACAGATGAGTATTTTCATTGTTCTGTATCAGTCTTATCTGCATAGCATATCAATTACAAATACCTTTAAAAAATCTAATTCTGACAATTATTTCTACTAAAAAAATACCTGTTTTAATACTGTGAATTTTGAAAACCATCACTAGATAAAAATTCTACCCACATAGGTACATCCCCTCTTCTAGGATGCCAAATAGTCAATGAGGGTCTCGTGTACAAGCAGTAGATTTATAGAATGGAAAAACAATTCAGTCTTTGCAGAAGCTTCTACAAACAGGAGATGGGAGAAATGTTCAGAACAAAGAAGGGGTCATCTCTAAAAAATACAGGAAGCTTTGATCCTTTTCCCTGCCTAGAGCAAGGTGAAAGGGTAAAGTCTTAAACAAGTCTGATCTGTGTATTTAAGTTAAATGACACTTTCAACATGTATGGGCAAGCGGAGGGGTTACTCAAATGGCGAAAAATACAGGCTCCAGATCTTGTGACTATACAAATATACCAAATGTAAAATAAATCCCTTTTTAGACTAGGTTTAACTATAGGAAATAATGAGTCCTTAAAAGGGAGTGATTAGATAGTATAAGAATGCAAATTTGACAGAGTACTCAAACCTCAGTAATTTTGGGCAGTTTATATTTTTGCTCATAATTTAGAGTTTGATCTTTCTTTCTAGGCTCGTTATGCTTCCTAGAGTTGTTATTACTGATACTTTTGACTGACCTGGGAAACAGTGACTCATTTATAAAAACCTACACATTTGAGAGACACCTACAGATAACGAACGAAAGGGGCGACAACTATGCTTGTGTTTTGACTCATCCCAGGGAAATATTAAGCCCTCCAGATATTAGCTAATTTTTCCAGAGATAGCATATTTGTCACTGAAGGTCCATCCGGTTAGTGTGTAATGATTTGTAGGCACACTCTTGATTTGTGAGCACTGTGTAAACAGTGCCTGGAAGCACCCCTGGTACCCATCCACTCACTTGCCAAAGAGGGCTTAAATCTGTTTGGCAAACCTAGTACAATAGCTGGAAACATTGCTTCTATTATATAAATCCATCGCGATACTAGGATTTTACCTTTCTGAAGTCATTGTTGTTGGATTTTTTTTTTGTAGTAGAAACGTCTCATTCTTACTCTCTCTCCTCCACTGACAGAAGAGTGACTTAGTATTAATTTTGTTTTGAAATGAACAAAAGATGCATCAGGAAGCTGTTTTCTTCTGTCACATCTGCAGTCACAGTCATTGCTTGGCAGATTCTGCTCACTCCCAGGAGAATACAAGCAGGGAGTCAAGAAGAAGAAAAATGACAGAAGATTTTAAGGCTGGACCCCTCATCCCGTTGTTTATGAGACAGACGTTCAGTCTGTAGATGGGGCATGGTAACAGTAACTCAAGGGAATAAACACTTAGTCCCAGGCAGCACTCACCTGGTACCCAGCCCCTGGAAACGCACTTGTGAGGCAGAAGCCCAGTTATCCGAACCGAGTCACAAGGCCACAGATGGAGAAGCAAGTGCTATTTGATGTGGAATCACAGCGTGTTGACCCAAGGCCCTAAATTCTTCTTGCATTGATGTAGGTCTCTCAGTTGATCTGGAGCAGGTCTGCCCCTGTGTGGAATCCGGAGCAGGATCCACCATATGGGTGACCAGTGGTGTCATTACAAGTTATGCAATTTATGCACAAAATCACCTGACCAGGCTGAAACCTAGCCCAGAGCTCTTACTCACCAAGCCACATGTTGGCTCATTGGCAGCACGTGTTTGTAAATCCCAAAAAGTCTCTCTACGTGTGATCTCTACGTGTCTCTCTGGGGTGATCGTGCCAGGAAGCTCTTTTGGCTCAGAACTCACAATCAGGCAGGTCCTCAAATTACGCTTGTGGAGATATCCTCAAAAGATATTATATCTACAGTTATAGAAACACCCAGGATCAGAAGCAGAAGACTGGCTCATCATTTCTCTTAAACCATGTACCATTACAAGACCACCTATCTTTTATTGTGAGACATTCATGTGAATCTGAAAAAGGCAGATACAGCCCTGAACCTGCAAGGATGGTTTGGCAGTTGGAGGGTGAGCCAGACTTTAGTCTCCCCTCTTTCCTTTAGCTGAAATGTACAGTCATCCCTGTTGGCTCAGCCAAATGTCTCTTGTGAATATAGTCAATACTATTGTGATAAGTTTGCACAGTGACAGATGATTACTAGAATTAGTGGGGTGAGCACATGTTAAGGTATAAAAATGTTGTATCGCTATATTGTACACCTGAAACTAACATAACTAATATAATGTTGTATACCAACTGTACTTAAGTTAAAAAAATTAAAAATAAATCTGAAAACTATTTTGTAAGCGGCAAAACTACATATTTTTATCTTAAAGTGTTAATTGCCTTAAAACTAAAAAAATCCACATTTTTTGGTAACGAAGTTTTAGCATCCCTTCATTTTAAATATATCAGGACTGTCATAAAATGAAAGTGGCCTGGGTCTCTGTGACCTCTGAGGAGACTCAGCCAAGGAACAGGAGGGAAGAGGCAGGAGCTGGAGTGAGGCAGGCTGCCACCTTTCTCTGCAAACACTGCAGCTCACATAGGCTGCCTGTCTGCTCTCATCATTTTTCCTACAGGAAATGTCATTGCTTCATTGCATTGCAAGAAAATGATGTCATAGTGTGGGGCCCTGATCCATTTCCTGACTTTTAACCTGAGTCTTGTAACCTTTTTCAGCTGTGCTGCACCCAGAGAAAATGAAACACATTGAAATGTAAAGGCCAGCATGTCTCATAAAGGCCTTTGAGGCCCCAGGGTGGGGTTAACTTTTGCGTATATATTAATGATCAAAATACAGTTTTGTTTGGGTGTCACATCCTGGATATGGCATAGACCCAGTACCTAGAAAAGTAAAGGGAAAGGAAATAGTTTTCAGGATGTGTCTGTAATTTCTTGGCAGAAACCCTGCCTTTTCCTATATTGAGTTTAATTAGTGGGGACAACATTCAACTTAATTAGGATGCCTTGCTTAGTTTTTGTCGTGGTGGTGGTTTTTGTTCGATTCTCTGTGAAAATAAGTAATAGTCTCCAAACTGGTATTTTAAATCTTACATATTGCATTTGTGTCTCTTTGTCTTAGGATTGGTTACAACCCCAGCCTAAATGACATTATTAAGCTATTTCCTGGAATGTCAAGGGCTGAAATTGCCCTGTCAAGAACGACTCTGTTCTTTTAGGGATTTTAGAGAGCAAGGGCTCAGATTGCATTCTTGCTCTGTTATTATAAGTTTTTCCCTGGCAGGAAACCACTGCGTCTCAGAAAATTTGCATATATCCAATGAGAGTGTTCTATTGGAGGTTTTCAAGATTGCATGACAACACCGTGGAAGAATCTCATACGGGGAAAGGGGATTTTTTTCCCCTTTCCCTAAGCCCCATTTTAAATAGTTTCCTTTCCACAAGCTGATGTGTCCACATTCAAAGAATTACAAGTAACCCAGCCTATTTTCCTGCGTTGGCCTCTGTCACTAGTTCAGTAATATCAACAGCCACACAAAACTGGAAACAGGCTGTTTAAAGTAAAGGTACCTTATTCCTTCCGGCCTGTAAAGCAGACTTGGACACGTGATGGTGAGTGTTAACCATTTAGTTCTCCCAGGCAAGGGCACTGTAAAAGGTCAGCTCATTTCTTTGTGAATGCAAGGGCAAGAAATAACCATGTTTCTTGAGATCCGAATATAATTTTGAGCATGTTACATATGGGATTCCGGTTAACCTAAAGCATTTGGTATTGGACTACTTCACTTAGTATCCATCTGAGATGCTTAGAATTTTGCACATTTTGCTGGGAAGCAACTACTGGACTTCACTGGCCCTATAGTTGGTGCCATAGCAGCTGGAACTCTAACTCTTGATAAAATGACCAACAGTCACCTTAAATCCTTTCAGAACAGAGTCAAATATAAATAAGAAAGTAAAATGTAAGTAAGTAATAAGTAGTAGGGTGCCCAGTACTGGATGGCAATGCTCAATATTAAAATTAATTCAGACAATACATTAATAAATTTGAAGTCCCTACTTGTGTAATCCTGAGGCCCAGGACTAGATATCTTATTGCTGCATTAAATGACAGATAAATGAGAAGAACTAAAAACTGGGAGACACCGATAAGACTGCCAAACACCAAGAGTTGTGTTGTGTGTTCTTGAACTTAGCCTCTCTGAATATCATATTTTTCATGATATGTCTAAAGTTTTTATTCTGTACTTTTCCATTCTCATGAATGGACTCTATACAGACTAACGTTCAGAGGCATCTAGTGTGTTGAATGAATGTACAATAGTAGACACTATTTTTGAGTGCTTAAAGTGTGTTAGATTGTCTGGTATATATTTTACCTATATGTTATCGCTGAATTCTCTCTGCAAGTCTGGAAATAAGCTACCTCCATCAGCTCCATTGGGCCAGGGAGAAACAGGCCATTGCCTAAAACGACAGAGGGCCAGGATCTGAATCCAGGGACTTCTCAATCCGAAGTCCTACCCACTGTCTGCTACACTACACCCGTGCTTCTCAAATTGTAGTGTGCTTCAGAACCACCTGGAAGAGGGCTTCCGGAAACAGATGGTTGGGACCCAGCCCCAGAGTTTCCAGATATTCCAAGTTCCAAGGTGAGGCTAATGCTGTTGGTCTGGGAATCACACTTGAAAATCACTCCACTGTGCTATTCAGAGCCACAGGTGGGACCGAGACCGAGAGAGGATAAGAAGCAGCTCTCTGGCCAAGTTAAGAGAAACCTTTACATTTATAGCCACTCAACAGCTGGATGGGGCTGCCTCTTGGGAATGGGTGAGCTGTCAGGGGCATATAGATCTTGGGACAGTTGATGAGAAGTTGGCCTAAGGGGCCTCTCAGGTCCCTTTCAACTATTGAACTGTTTGTCGTGAGCGCCAAAGATAAGATACTGAGAGGCCGAGGCCCGGATGGAGGATCATCACCTCCCTTCAGGGAACGCTTTTTATTATGGCTGCTGTTCAATGTTTTGTGTTGGAAGATCTAGAGTGACTTTGGTAAGGGCAATAAAGAAATACTGAGAAAAGTGTTTCCTTAATTTAGGTAATATGGAATTACAGTTTAATGAAACATCACACAGGGAACAAGAGGAATTTAAAGAAAACATTCATTCACTGAAAATCTGTATTTCAAATTTTAAGATTTCTATGCCAACCGTGATAGAATTTCAATTTTTTTTATCATAACATGTAAATCAGAGAAAAACAAGATTAGCAATCAAAAAATGGCTAAATGTACAATTATTTCCATTTTTATTTTGTAAGAACATAGTGGAAAAGTATTTAAAGATCAAAATTATTTGGCAAATATTTCAAAATAATGGCCACAAATATAACACATTTAAAAGGAACATTGCTTCAAATTTATTGTCCATTCTTTCGACCCTAGAAGAAAAGGAAAAATAAAGTAGTGTTTATTTCTACAATTTATCAAAGAAAGTAGAGTGACACTTCTGACATTTAATTTAGCCTTTTTTATGTCACAGGGACTCAATGAAGGATGACTCAAGTAACAGCATCATGGTACCACTTAAGGATTTAAGAGGAATCACCAGAGAGAACAAAATTGGTGATACTGGTGAAAGGGGAATGGCAGAAAGATATAAAAAAGAAATATATGTGTAATAAAATATCTGGTATAAGCATAAAATAGTCAGGAAGAACCATTACTTTTGTGGGCTGGGGCTAGGGAAGTGAGGGATCTCTTTGTTGAATATCTCTTTTGGTCATTTGCTGTTTGTTTTGTCTGGTTTGGATCGGTTTGAGGCTTTTCAAAAATTAACAGAAGGGTACAGAGCATTTTGTGAAATCTTTGAGTGAGAGCCAAGAATTCAAATTTGATTAGAAGGAAGGGGAAGACAGCAAACATTTCTTGAGCACTTATCAAGTGCCATGCCCAGCTTAAGGCTCTTAGTAGTAATTACGTCATTTTATTTTGCAATATGTGAGGTAGGTGTTATCTCCATTTTACAAATGAGGGACTGTACGCTCAGAGAGGATCAATACTGATTTGCTCAAGGCCACTCAGATAGTAGGTGATAGAGGAAACAAGTACACCTCAACTTGTCTAACTTCAAAAGGACCACGGCACATCAGGTTTTCCATGTGTCCTAAATAATGCTGAAAGCAATTCTTCTTCGATAAATCACTGCTCCTTGGTATGGAAATTCAAATCTACTTTTTTTTTTCCTCTATTCCTTCCTGGAGATTCTTCTTGGATTCCATGATCATAGAACATTCCTTCATGACATGTGAATTGCTTTTAAATTTGAAATTCTCTTGCTGTAGGTTTAGGTAAGATGTTAGCTATGGCTGGAAAGACAAAAAAAAAAAAAAAAAAGACATTTAGTATTGCAACCTGCTGCTCTTGACTTCCATACTCCCAGTCCCACCTTTCCTGCTTACCTTACCTTAGAGGGTCCCTATCCTGAAGTATCTCATATTCTTGGAGAACAGCTGAATACACATGGATGTTACATGAAGGCTGGCTGTGACCTGTGTGTGAAGGGGAGCTACAGAAGGGTGTAAAGCAGGGGAATGATAAAAGCAGATATGAACTTGAGAGAGCTCATTTTAGAGCTTGTGTGGAGAATACTTCTTAAGAAAGACAAGACTGCAAGCTTAGAAGCAAAAAAGTATCAGTGAGAGAAGTTGGAGTGCTGAACCAGGGCCATCATAGTCAGTACAGAGAAAGGGGGACACAGTGGAGAAATATTTAAGAGGTGCAGTTGTCAGGATATGGTGATCAATTTAGCAGTGAGGAGTCAAGGATGACTCCAGGTCTTAGGCTCAACTTGAGTGTCCCGGGTGGCAACTGAGCAAGACATTCAGGAAGAAGAGCTGGTGTTGGGGACAAGATGATCAGCTCCATTGTGATCATCTTGAGTTTGATGTGCCTGAGGGACACCCAGGAGAGTGCCCAAAAATAGTCAGATGTAGAACTCATTAGAGCAGGAGAGGGAACTGGGCTGCAGGTATGCATGTGTGAGACATCAGCCCAAAGTGGTAACTGAGGCCACCAGCCTTTACGCAGTGAACAGAGCAAAAGAGCCTTCAGAGGAAACTGAGGAGAAACAATCATGGAGAAGGAAGAGAAACCAAAGAGAAAGGTGCGTGGAAGTCAAATGGGAAAGGATTTCATGGAGAAAGTGGTCAATAGTTTCAAAGCCCACGGAGAGGTCAAGGAAGACGTGGCTGGAGAAAGAGTCCATTGGGCTTGGCTACCTACGGGTCATTTGTGGGTAATCTGCCGAGGGAGACTCAGTAGAAGAAAAGAAGTGTTGTTAAATAAATATGGCCTAGATTGAAACTGTCTTACAGCCCCCGCCCTTTAGCACTAGGTGTATTATGAACTCAAAGCAAGACATCATTTGTATTGCTATGTGACCAGTGCTAACCACGGAGTGTCCAATAGCAAGCTCCAGTAGCTCATTAGCTAGAATCTCAAACAGAAGTCCTCTGATTTCTTCTACGTTCTTACAATGGCTTTTTATTAGTGACGAGATGTGAAACTGAATATTTACCCTAAGTGACAAGAGTAGAACTCACACATTAAATCCAGTCACTCTGTCTTGTCTCTCATGGTCAAGAAACCCCTTTCCATCTTCCTGGGCTTCTCCCTTGTCACACATGCTAACTAAGTCCTGTTGTCTGTACCTTCTGAATAACTCTCACATGTATCACCTCTTCTCCATGCTCACCATTACTTCCTAATTCAGATTTTGTTTTTCCTCCACTGGGCCCTTGGTCCTCCTGGCTTAAGTTTCATTTCCTCTCAGTCCCTGTAAGTCAATGGAAGATCAAAATGTGTCTCACTCACCTTTCTGTCTCTACACTTTAGCCTTTAGTATAATATTTGGCACATAATATACGCTCAAAAAATGTTGAGGAGCAAGTATAAATAATGAATATTGTATTTAAGGCTTTGGGTTCATATTCCTTTATACACAAGAGAAATATCATATACAGTACTAGTGGACAGAAAATATTCCTCTTGTCAGATGGGTACTAATCACCATCCAGCATCTAGTAATTCTACTGCTTTAACTAGCAACTTTCCTTTTTATCCACGACACTAGATTAGTTATGTGATGTAAGAGATGAAAAACATTTTAAAATAATCTTTCCACAAATAAACTGGAGTTATAAGTTTCTTACGTATTTTGCTTACTTATTAATATAATGGTAAATGTTAAAAAATACAGGATAATTCTGGTTAGTTTGACAGGACACATTGAATATTGCGTAAAGAAAGATGTTTCTCTAAAGTGGTTAAAGTGACCTGTGAATCTGTGACAACTCATACCATCTCTTCTGGGGAATGTTGCTGGCATGTTTGAGTTCTTGAGCTAGCATCGCAAGTCCACATTGTACCCCAGCGACACATCAGTGTGGAATAGGACAGGTAAAGAGCCAGCCATTGCTGCTCACATTCCTCCTTTCTGAATGTTAATCTTCTCAAATGGAATAAAGTTTTATTTAAAAATCACAGACTGGAAGATCTGGAAAGGTCCTAGAAGGCTGGGTGGCCAAGCCCTGAGGTCTTAGAGATGAAGAAGCTCAAGTCCACAAATACTCATATGTGCAGGTGTGAACTGCTGCCCTGTTCACAGTCCCCACTGGCTCCCAGAGCCAGACTGGGAGGGGAAGTGTCATTGTTTCATTCCCCACTCCACACAACCCCCATTGTGTTTCACCCTTATTACTTCCTCTGTTTCTCTCCCTTCTTTCCTATGGGGCCTGAATTCAGGCATCCAATAATAGCCATCAAGTATTCTCCTTTTTAATTATAACATTTAAAGTAACCAACCAACATTGTTACATTTCTAAATGGTTTTGTACTCACATGTTAGCACTGTTATAATCATTCTGAAATATTCACTAGTATAAATTCAATTACACGATTATAGAGAATGGAGGCTTCTGATTTCTACTCAAATTTCTTCCTTTCCATAAAACAAAAATTTCTTCTTTGTCTTACATATATTTCTTATTTGTTTTAAACGTAACATTTAAAATATGTTCTCAAATATAATATAATATAATAATGATAACATTTAGATTAAGAGTAAGGGTAAGGGGGAAGAAACCCCACTACGACATTTTATATTAAAAGACTAAATTGACTGCATGTCAAAAAGGAAACTATGTGGACAGTAATTTATAAAGTAAAAATTGACAAAAAGCTGTTGTCAGGTAACCAACTCCTTCCCACTTATTGCCCCCTCTTTTACAAAATATCAAGCTTATTTTAATATGCTGTAAGAGACACTTTAGTCTCATCTCCTCTCTTACCCTTGACATGCTCCCACTGATTAAATAAAATGAAAACAGCTTTCATTTCTAAAATATGAGTCAGTTTTTGTCTGTGGAAACATTAGAAAGAGTGTCCATTAGAAAGCATGACTATGGCAGGTCACTTGGACTAGGTAAGACTGAAGATACACTACCTAAGAGGTGTGACCCAGCCGTGAGGAGCCTGGGCTCCGGACCCTGGGAGACCTGGGAGCGAATTCTGGCTCCACATGGTCACCGCAACATCCTCGACTGTGAAATGGGGATAATGAGATTCAGAGTGTTGTGAGGAATAAAGGGGATAAAGCACCTGAGAGATAGTTACTGCCCAATACCTACAACTATAACACCTACAACTATTCTTCTATGGCCCAGCTTTATGTCACTGCTATTATTACTCCAGAGAAAATAAGGCGATAACAGGAATGAGAATGCCCTGAAGTGTGACTATTTTTCTAGATTCTGCTTTTTCTACTGACCTGTTTGAAGAGACCACGTAATGGAATTTATGAGACAGATATACAGTGGATTCATACTGTTCTGTGGTCCTACTTGCGTTTAAACTTAGGGAAGCGCCAGAAAGATCTTATTGTAGCCCAACAGGAGGCCTCAGACCTTTAGGATGAGAGTCACAGGTAAATATTTTTCCAAACATATTTCTCTTGGTAATGGTGCAATGTAGGTCCACTGGAAGATTTGGAGTCAGTATATCGCTGCTTTCTAATTTGTCTTCAGTTTCGGGGAAGCGGGTCCTCCCTTTATGAATATTCTGTCCCATATCTTTTAGACCCGCATTTGAAGGGTTTATCTACATCTTTTAATAAACATGCTGCTTATTAAATTTATCTTTTATGGGAAGCAAATAATTCTCAATTTGTTGGGAAAAACAACAACACTGTATCACATGATAAGAGGGAAATATTTTCTTTCCCCCTTTCATTAAAAAAAAAAAAGCAAGACCAAACATAATAATGAATAATGAAAGGAAAACAAATTGAGTCATTCCATTCCATGGAGGAGGGGCAGAGTAGCTGCCAGGGACAGCTGCAGTGCGTCTGATGTCCCAATTCTTTTATTTCCCATCACTTTATTATTTACTGAACCAAGAATGTAGACAATTCTGGTGATGGTTGTCTTGCATTTTAGTTTCTCGACTTAAATTCTGTATTGTGCTCATTTGCCTCGTGCACTCTGTCCTAAGCCAAGAGGGTCACTTCAGCCTGTATGCATGGAGTGGCAGAAGCAGGGGGCTCTTATTCCTTTCCCAGCTCCACCCCTTCCCTGGAGGCCCTTGAAATTTGGAAGGGCTCACTGTTTTAGTCAGCTCAGGCTGCTATAACAGACTACCCTAGACTAGGTGGCTTAAACAACAAATATTTGTTTCTCACAGTTCTGGAGGCTTGAAGCCCAAGATGAAGGTGCCAGCAGATTCAGGATTTAGTGAGAGCCCTCTTCCTAATTTGCACATGACACCTTCTTGGGGTAACCTCACACGAGGGGCAGAGAGAGATCTCTGGTCTCTCCATCTTCTTTAAGGGCACTAATCCCATCGTGTGGGCTCTACCCTCATCACCTCATATCTAAAACCTCATCACTTCCCAAGGCCCCACCTTCTAATACCATAACACTGAGGGTTAGAGCTTCAACATGATTTGGGGGAGGGGAGGACATAGACATTTACAGTAGTACCTCGGTTTTCAAACATCTCCGTTGACGAACATTTTGGTTTATGAACATCGTAAACCTGGAAGTAAATGCTTCGGTTTTCGAACATGACTCAGACATGGAACATGTCACACGGCTTCTGCTGAGTGCAAGATCCTGAGGCCTAGCTGTCGGCTGTTTTCGAACATTTTAGAACTCGTGGATTACGTTCGAAAACCGAGGTACCACTGTACTTTGTAGCACTGACGCCATGCCTTTGTGAGTATTTCTCAAAATAATCAAACTCTTTGTGACTCTTTCTCGCTGTGGTTTTGGGTGAGTTCCAACTGACTGCAGGCTCACACCATCACTGTGTGGCTATCAACTGTGTCGCTCCTCCCAAATCTGTATGTTGCAACCCTAATTCCCCTAATCCCCACTGTGATGATGTTTGGAGGTGAATCACTTGAGAGGTATTAAGGTTTGGATGAGGTCATGAGGATGGAGCCCCCATGCTGGCATTAGTGCCCTTATAGGAACACAGAGCTCTTCCCCGAGAACAGGCACGAGGGCGGCCGTGTGAGCACACAGTGAGAAGGCGGCCGTCCACAAGCTAGGAAGAGAGGCTTCACCCAAAATCAACCATGCTGGCACCTTGATCTTGGACTTCCAGCCTTCAGAAGTGTGAGAGTACATGTGTGCTGGTTAAACCGTGCCATCTATGGTGCTTTTTTTTTATAGCAGCCTAAGCTGACTGGAACACCAGATGACTTCAATTGTATGAAACCGAAAGGCACAGGGATGAGAACAAGATAATGAATGTGGTGATTCCTAAGGGGGTGCTTGATTTGTTTCTGAAAAACATGTTTTTGAACTTACAGAAGTTAGAAGTGAGTATTTTCCATCATGATATTGACTGTTGCATATGTATCTCAAAAAAATTGATTTTATTCTACAATAAAATAAAGTACAACTACAATTTCCCCCAAACTTTCCTTCAAACCATTTGTAAAAAGAAAAAAACCACTTTTTTCTTTTTATAAATTTTCTTAGCTCTTGAATTTCCTGATATATACTATATTTACATAAGAGAACTTTAATTTTCAGGCAGATACTTAAAAGGGCAGCTTTTAAAAGCATTTTTAGTGTTGTATTTATATATAAAACAAGTGAGTCAGCAGCATATTTTACAATATTTATTATAGGTTTTAATAAAAATTTAAAATGTTACTTATCCCTTTTAGCATGTGGGGACTCTAACAGTATCGTTATATGGAGATTCATTAAATGTAGAATCACTGTGTAGAATTCTGTATCCCATCAAATGATCCAACCTTTCTTTCTAAGAAGGTTGTGTGTTCTCTAGAGTTTTGATAAATAATACATTTATTTCACTGTTGGAAATTGTGCCTAATAGAGCTGAGATTTCTACCTGGTATCAAAGGTTTGCTCAGGCTGCATGTGTTCCTTGTGGGCTTGGGGCAGCAATATATTTATTAATACAGAACATCATATCCCATTATGTCAGCCACTCCTCCTCCACAATGAAACACTAAGTGGTGTCAAGTCATCCAAAAACACTCACCAAAGACATGCTGCTTATTAAATTTATCTGGAACTCTCACCCATACTAGTGCTGCATTCTACGCAGATGGGAAAACTGAGATTCTGTCTGGAAGTGACACTAAAATAATCTCACTCTGGGAAGAGAACTTTCATCAGAATCTCTTGGGTTATGTGTTAACAACACACATTCTCTGCCTCCAATCTGAGTTTCTGACATAGTAGGAATGGTCTTCGACTAGATCTGGAAATCTGGTTTAACAAGAATCCCGGGTGATTCTGATTTCACTGGTCCATTTTGAGAAACATGTAGTGGTGTTGGATACTGTACCTCGCCTAGAAATCACACAGCAGAAACTGTATTCTGAGCAAGATGGGCAAAGGCAAGACTCTGTAGCTGAGGAACTACTCTGTTTTCAATTAATTTTCTCTCTCCCCACGTACTTTAGGTGGCCCCACTCTTAGCTCTCCATGGGACTAGCTTACCAAGTTCTGCATATATTTAAAAATTTTTTTCTCCCTGCCTTCTATCCTATGTTAAACCTATTAAAGATGTTGTGAGTATCATGCCTAAGATGACAGCCAGGTATCTGATTAACTACCCCTGCAGAGGGGTTATGGCTGCCAACAGTGTAATGTGTGGTTCCCCTAGGCATATGCCCCTTTTAACAAAGGGCTCTAGGAATTAGGGATGTTCACCACAAGGGAGAAATCTCATGTACTAAACTCCTAGATGCCCTGGCAACACAATGGGGTAGGTAATTTTGGTCTGCTTGCCTCAACTCTTGGTGACTTTCCTTGTAAAATCAACTCTGTTCCTAACAATGTCCAGGATTTCCTTTGCAGACTTATGTAGAAGTTCAAGAGCACAAGATGGATCACAAAAGGCATTGAAAGTGTCATATCTTGTCTTCCAGCTTTGCTGGTTGGTGTTGATAGGATCAAATTGGAAAAAAATTGGCTAACGTCACCCCAATTCACCTGACCCTAATATAATACGGACTTGAGTCATAAAGCCAGCATGAGGATTTGCAGTGGGAAATATCTCTTTCCAGAGGGAAGCTGTTCAACCCACAGAGCAGTGACCCAGACTCAACACTTGCAGGATTTAGAATAAGAAACCACTAGTACTCTTTTCCCGGTGACCCAGCTCTCATCCTCCTGGAGGCCAGCACCATGCATATTAATTGTCTAGTAGAGCAGGAGGGATTGCAGAGTGGGTGACAAGGAGACCCAGAATAAATCTGGCCTGATTAAAAGAAATGGCTCTGCGCTCTGAATCTGGACCTACTACTCATTCGCTATGTGATCTCAGGCAAGTTATATCAACTCTTTAGCCTTAGTTTACTGTCTGTAAAACGGGAAGTACACTGACACATAGTAAACACTGTTCGTATTTCTATTATTATCATATCATCAATATTATTAGCTCTCCTGGAAAACGTTAAAAAACTAAATTTTGATGTTAGCCTACATCAGCCTCTCGTCTGGAGTAGAGGTAGAGTGGGAGAATTTCATGTATGTCTTTTTTAGCCAAGGAACATTCATACCTTTCTGAATTGGATAGAAGCTAAATTAAGGTATCTGTATTTGACTAATATGAAACATACTAAGGGTGATGCTTCCAATTTCCACAAAAAGCTCTTTGTATTTTTGTCTATTAGTCATTTTTAAAAAAAATTGTAGGTTAAGAGAAAAGTTAGCTGGTGCTACCTGCCACTATACCTTCAGTTATCACATCAACAGATTTCCATTCATTCACACAAAAACAATTATTGAACACTTATTATGTGCCAGGCACTGACTAGCATAGTTATACAGAATACAGTGGTGAATAAGAGAGACTGATTAAATATCTATATACCGAAAGGCACCAGACTTTCCGTTTTAGAATTCAGGACAGGACGAGAACTGGCTACCCCTGCCTCTAAACTTACATGTACGTGTCCATTCCAGATAAGTCTTACACAAAGCTTGAGGAACACTGTCAGGGATGCACAGAGCATGGCAAAGCTCAAGCACAGGTCAAAAGCTTGAAGTGTCAGGTGGTATTCTTCATAGTGTGGCGGGTCCACACAAACTGATGGGAATTTTGCATACGGAAAAGGAAAGGCAACTGCATAGCCAAGATAACTTGTCCCTGCAACTCCTGATAACGAGTAGAAGCAATATGGGCCGAGGAGAGCGGATTCCAAGGCTACTGCAAAATGAAGTGGACATCCCATAAGGTTCAGAATCACAAAGGTGAAACTAGCTTCCCACTGAAAAATAAAGCAGAAAAAAAGTGTTGTTACGTTGAGACCTACATTTTCCAAAAGCTTCTAGCAATATGAAGAAGGAAAGAGATGCCAGGTATTAATCTCTCCTCCTGGGAAATAAAGGAGAAATGGGTGACAACTTTTTCCATAGATCCTTGTGTTCTCCAGTCTACACTGTGGGAGAATAACATCAGCCAACTGGGGCAAAAATGAAATCAATTCTATTCAACAAATATTTATTTCTCTCCTATCACATGTTGAGAACAGTCTGGGACGGGAAAAGAGATGAGTAAACAGAATCCCAGCCTTATCCTAGGACCTTGCTAACAGGGTAGAGTCCATGGTCCACAGACATACCTGGCACATTGTTAGAAGTGTAGAAACTCAGGCCTCACCCAGATCTACTGAATCAGAATCTGCATTGTAACCAGATGCCCAGGTAATTCACACTTACTTTAACGTTTGAGGAGCACTGCTGTAGCCATGGGAGAAAGTTCTATAATCAAATCAAGGTATCATCCCATATTGTGGGATTACCTAGCTCAATACTATTGAAATTCAAGATATCATGACTTTTCATTTTTTAAGGGAAGAGATAACATTGGAAGGAGTTTCCAAATGAAGGAATTGAGACTTGAAAAACGCATCTGCTTATTAAAAGCAGAGGAGCCTATAGATCCATTTTTTTCAAGATGAGATCCAGGAGCACTAACACTGGCTCTGTTCCCTCACACACACTCCCCCGTTACCCCCCAAAAGTGACTTACAATAATCACAGGAACTTGTAGAAAATGTTTGGAGAGGGAATCAGATAAAAAATTTTCATTGAAAACAGTTTATTACTGAAATCCATCATAGTAAGGTATCAATTAGAAAGAATTCCGTTATAATTGGAAATTGTATTCTCTATGTTTCATCCTTAGCTAGTAGAGATTTGATCTTCAAACCCCCTCTACCATTCTCCTTGATTTTGTGGACAAAAAAAAGGGGGGGGGTTCTCTAATAAAACTGATAAGTCCAGTGACAGAAAGTAACCTCACAGGTTGCTCTGATCATAAATGCCTAACTGGGCAGGCCAATAGTCCCACCCTAGGCATCTTTAATAAAAGGTTTATCTTTGCCTTAAGCAAGTCTCGTCCATTGTTCTTGTGCATCTAGGTTAACACAGCTTTGAAATGCCTCTTTTCAGACCCCTCCTTCTAAATCATAACCATCCTCAAGAGAGCAAATAATCTTTATCCTGTAATCGAACCTCTGCCTTGCTTTCTCCCACCTCCATATAATCTTCCTTATATTCCCTCCTCGATTTCAAATGCCTAAACGAAACTGCAACACTGTTGCTCTGCAGCATTTGAGATCTTGCTTCCCAGCAATTGTCATCAGTTTTGGCTCAAACAAAATCTTACAAAAATTCTTTATAGGTTTGGGCGTTTCTTGCGGCGACAATGTCTACATATTTACCAAGTATCTCTGGGTCCAGTCTTTGTGAGCCAACAGTAGGAGTACACCAGCTGTGATGGCCTGTGAAAGGAAAATGGAAAAATAACATCCATGATAGAATGTAGCTCTGGAAAGAGTTCACTCTGTCTCGCAGTTTGACAACTTTATCATGAACTAGAAGAAACAGCAAATGGCTAAATAGATTTATGGCTCCATCTCCTCCGCTGTGATGACAATGAGGAAAAGAGGCCATCAGTGTCATAAAGGCATGATTTATACAAGCTTATTTTTTTATTTTTGGTGTCGTCTTTGCCATCACAATTATAACGTTCGCTACAGTAAGGTGTCACTGCAGTAAAGGTTTGGTTTTATAAACTTTGCCATATGTTTTATTTTGATTAAGTGTCTATTGTTCATCTTTCTTACAAATTGCTAAAATTGCACATGGGAGGAACTGGAATGGAAATGTGTCACAGAACCCTGAAAACCCGCCCGGCTGCAGCACTATCTTTTACGATTTGCTTTCTCTTGAAAAGCCTGCTGGTGGGATACAAATACGTGATCCCTGTTTCTCAAGTAACGAAGATTATCATTAGAATGAAGGCATGAGGGGGAGTTTATTGTCCTGGGTGCAGTGGTGTCCAGCTTTTGAAAAGAGAGTTCTTTATAGTCTCCGTTGAAGGAAAAAGGCCCAAAGTGCAGAATAAAAATAGTTAAACAAAGCAGGGAATGGTGTCACCAGAATTGAGCAACAGATAATGGGGGAAAAAAAATTCTGGGCTCATCTTTGATTCAGAACCGGGTCTGATAAAGGAGTGTGGCTATTGAGCCTGGGAATCACTTGTTCTCAACCCATAAATCATTTGTTCACAGTCAACAAATGTTCTGAGATTGAGAGAGAAAACCAGGAAGGGACCTGCCTGAAATAAGATATAGAATGAGGACAGGACTAAAGATAGGAGTACCGTTTAGGTTTCTGACAGAGAAATAAACATTTATTGTATGTGTAGAATCAACAAATTTAAGGGGGAAAAAAATCAGAGCTTTTACCAAGGTGGTTTTGTGGTATGCTGCTTTTGTAGCTGTGGGTCTGGCATATTTATTGTTTTGAGACCTAGCTTTTCATTTTCCTAGCACATTTTATGTTGAATGTTGGGTTTAGAGAATTTGTGAGAGAGGGGAAAAAGGGCGCGCACACGCACGCACACACGCACGCACACAACCACACACACGCACGCACGCACACGCACGCACGCACGCACGCACACACGCACGCACACACGCACGCACGCACACACGCACACACGCGCACACACGCACACACGCACACACGCACGCACGCACACAACCGCACGCACGCACGCACACACGCACGCACGCACGCACGCACGCACGCACACACGCACACACGCACACACACACGCACACACGCACGCACGCACACACACACGCACACACGCACGCACGCACGCACACACGCACGCACGCACACAACCACACACACGCACACGCACACACGCACGCACGCACGCACGCACACACGCACACACGCACACACACACGCACACACGCACGCACGCACACAACCACACACACGCACACGCACACACACACGCACGCACGCACACATGCACACACACTCATACAGAACTTCTCATGTAGCTAAGCCTGAAACTCCAGACTTGGCATCACCATACCATAAAACTCCCATGGATAAAAACAGAACCATCTGTAGTCAAGGGGTTGGCTTGATTCTGCAAGAAGAAAGTTTCCAAGGGACCCTCTGGAGGTTGAGCCAGCATAAATAGTACAACAAAACAGGAGAATTATTAACAGCAACTGTAACACTGCTGACTAAGCCTGGGGCCAGTCTACGCTTTCAGAGGCAAGGCGCTCAAATGACACGTCACTCCTGTATGAGAGAGAAACACCGAAGCAAAGGAGAAGCAAAGGAGATAAAAGCAGAGGAGACGCCCCTCTGCTGGTTTCACTCCAAGTAGATATCTAAGCTGACATTATCAGATGCTTAGATTCCAGGTTGCTGTAACTACTTTGGCATGAACTGTTTCTTTCCTTTCAAAAGTTGAAAAATGCTGCAGAATTGCAGTTGCCTGTTATTTCTGTTGAAGCTGCCAGCTTGAATTTTGCTTTGTTTACACAAAACTTTGAAAAAGAGGTTTCATGGAGCAGGCTGGCATATGAATGCCAGTAACTTGCTAAATCCACCCAGCATGATGGTGGCTCAGGAGCCCAGCACACCCCTCTTTACTGGTGCCCCCTCGCTGTGCATGGGAGACAGAGTGGGAGGTATTCCCCCAGGAGTCACAGTCTTCCCCTTCTCTTTCTTTGTAAAATTTTTGTTTTTAGATAGAGAGGGGAAAAGAATAAAAAAGGAGGAGATTTGAGGCTAGGAAAGAAAGGTCAAGTGGGTAAAAGGAAATTAGAGGGACGGATGTCTGAGAGGTACAAAGTTGGGCACAGCAGGGCAGTTGGGCTGGGAGGAAGGACAGAGAGGGGTGTGGGCTTGGGAAGGGTCTGAGTGTGGCAGGACGAGGCTCATTCCTGCTCTCCCCTCCCTCCGCTCTTCTGGACAGGCTGTCGACTGGCTGGCTCGATGGGCAGTTCCAGGGACAGTACTCGACTTTTGCAACAGTTGCTGCTAACACTCTGATTGCATGATAATTGTGAGCCCTCCCACTAAATCTTTAAATTGCTCAAGTAAAGGATGCAGTTCCCAGAAGCAGATGAATTGAAGGAAGCAGGGAGTAGTCACAACAGAAATAGAACCGTTTAGAGAAATCATTTTAATATGGGCTAATTTATTCAGTTGCAAACGTCTACTATGTGGGCCTACTATGAACAAGTGTGGGCCTACTATGAGCAAGGCGTGTAATAGTAGGCATTGTGAAGCTGGAAGAATGACAATACCAGTGAACGTTTATTGAGCACTTACTCTATGCCAGGTACTGTACTAAACACTTCACCTGTGTTCACTCACTATGACCCTCAGATGTAGATCTTCTGCTTTTAAAAATGAGGCACAGAGAGGTTAAATAAGATGAGTGAGCTCACCAAGTAATAATTATACAAATAATGGTTCCAACTCTCAATGGAATTTACAGTCCAGATATGAAAGCAATGCACGTATAAGAAAGTCCACAAAATTAGGCAAGAAGAATGAGTGCTTTCTGTGTGAGAAGAGCTCAGTGACAAGGTATCACCTCCAGGGGTAGCAATCACTGATGAAGGCACCATGGAGGAGAGTGGACCTGAAGTGGGTTTGAAGGATACATGTGATTTCAGTGGGCGATGGCTGAGGGAAGGGCGGTCTGCGCAGCAGAGCAGCAGGTGCAAAGGCGGGAAAGTAGTAGTCAGGCTTGGCAGACAGTGAGCGACGAGCCCATTGTAGGTTCTTGGCGAAGAAGAAGAGGAAATCAGGCTTGAAAGCCATGTGAGGCCAGGTTGCAGAAGGCCTCAAGATTCAGGCTAATATATCTGGGCTTTGGATAATGAAGCAACACTAAAGGTTTTTGAAGAAGGAGCTAGACTGACATAGCAGAGGTTTAGAAAGATGAGCCGGTGGTTGCATGCCTGCTGGATTGGAACGCAGGGAGGCCTAGAGGTCTCTGTGGGATCTTGGTCTTCAGACTTTTTTTTTTTAACCTCTACCCACCGTAAGAAATATAGTTTGCATCATGGTCAAGTTACATTTTTATATCTAAACAAAATAATAATATTACCCTTATTATGTGTGAGACACTCTAGTATTCTCTGTTCTATTCTATTCTTCTATTCTGATGCGATTCACGTTTTATACATGCTGTTAGCTATCCAGTAGATTGATTTTAGGACCCACTAATGGAGAGATTCCCACAGTTGGTCTAGGCGTAAAACCTGGGCAGCGGTGGGAAGACGTAAGGAGTTGGGTGGTGTGTACAATGATAATAAGAGAGAGGAAAGCAGAAGGATATGCCTCATAGGGAAAAGAAAACTTCCTTGGCAACTGATTATGAAACCAAGGATCCTCATAATTCTGATTTGATTGAAACTGTCATTTTAAAACAATCATTTTTTTCCTCCTTCTTCTCTCGGCATACTTTACTGACCTGCCCTTAGTCTCTCTTACCCTGATGGTCATTGACCCCTGAGGTGGCAGAAGACAATAGCCTGGTTCTGACTAATGGTCATAAGGTGTAAGCCTCTGGCAGGCTAACGATAACATCTAACATCGTGAAAATCTAAGTTATCTTTCAGCTCCTGGGCCATAAAGCGGGAGGACCCCTTGGCTACCTCTCCTTGAAACCAGTTCTGGACTCCAGAACTGACCTTAATACCTGAAGAAATGACGTGGAATCTAAAGAACAATATAAACAAACAAACAAAACAGAAGTAGAGTGGGATACAGAGAACAAACTGATGGTTGCCAGATGGGAGGGGGTTTGAGGGGCTTGGTGAAAAATGTGAAGGGATGAGGAAGTACAGATTGGTAGTTTCAAAATAGTCACAGGGATGTAAAGTACAGCATAGGGAATCTAGCTGGTGATATTGTAATAACTATGTATGGTGCCAGGTGGGTACCAGATTAATTGGGGGATCACTTCTTAAATTATATACATGTCTAACCACTATACTGTACACCTGAAACTAATATACAATAATATTGAATGTCAACTGTAATTGAAAAAAAAAAAAGACTTACAGAAATGATTTATTAACCTTATATCACCTCTGACCCACCAGCTCCTAACACAGCCCTGAACCCCTAATCCATGGTATCTTGTGATTTTGCTCTAAATAATCTGTAACCTACGTGCCATCAGAGAGTTGTGTCTTTCAGGACACAAGCTCACCCATCTCTGGATTGGCCAAGTCTAATAAACTAATTCCTTTCTTTACTTGAAATCCCTGATCATGCAAAATGTTTTTGGCCAGAGTGCTCAGGCAGAATGAACTTAATTGCTGGGCTTCAGTACCAATTGGCTGTGGTGGGGTGGGAGTGGTGCTGCGAGTGGGCTGGTTTAGGGCAGTGCAGCCCGAAGCTCAATCCTGGGACCAGCAGCAGTGGCGCCCTTGGGGACTTGTCAGACATGCTGTACCCCAGATTGACTGAATGAGAGTCTTCATTTCAACAAGATCCCCAGATGATTCGTATGCACATTCCGGTTTGAGAAGTCCTAACTAAGAGGAAAGGATTAAGTCAAATATCACTCCAAGGTTTGAAATTGGATTTAAAGACAAGAAAATCAGGAGAATACATTGTTGCTTTTGGTGGTAAGGTGATGAAGACGATGACATTGATGATGATGGTTCTTTGACAAGCTGAGCTTAAAGATGCTTAGGCTATCTAAGTAGAAAATTGACGATGAGGTGGTTGGAAATCACAGGACTGTGGAAGCTGTAAGAGGCTTGAGTGATGGTGAAATCAAGTCCCTTCTCTGACAGAGGAGAAACCGGGGGCTACACGGGTAGGTCTAGCCCCACCTTCCTCCCAGCTTCCAGTCTCTAAGCAGGGTTCTGGGCACAGCACTTTTGCTCACCATTGGTCACGTCACTGGACCCCTCCAGGCTTCAGATGTTGTGCAACTCACTGGACTTCAGTGTCTTCATCAGAGTTTGATCTACAAGCCAAGTTTTCCAGGATTAAAGTAGAGCTCAGTCCTTAAGGCGCTATAATCTCCATGCCGCATAGTTTCTGGCAGCTGATGCCTTTAAATAACTAGTTCAGAAATTCTAGGAAAAGTGCTTATCGTGTGGCTGGTAGAATAGGAGAGTCTGAGGATCAATATTTGTGAAGAATGTAGAAAGCCTTGAATGAAAGACACTGAACAAATACACAGCACTGTGCCACTTGTGAAAATCTATATCTTACAAGTCTCCAAAGAGATGTGGAGTCATTTGCACAAGGCAAGGTCAATATGATTGAAGTCTACAAATGATCTTTCCACCAGAGGAAGATACACTTTGCAGGCAAGTTGAGAAATGACTGGTAAGGAAGGTTGTGAAATGAGTCAGAGACCTTTTGAAGTTGACCCTGATCAGACAGAGCTGTGGTTCACTAGGAAACTCAGTAGGAAAAAAAAAAAAATCACATTTCAAATTTAAACTTGATCGAAAGAGTGAGCATTCTTATCGCTTTCCTCTTCTTGAGGATTTTTTTCCTGCTTTAGTATAAATACCAGCTTGACCTTCAGTCTTTGCAACCTAATCAGAGTTCAGCTATATAAGGAATTCTGTCCCACCAGCATGGAGAACATGGGATTTATTCACTTATTCAATGATGTTTATTGAACAATATTTATTGAACACCTAGTATGAGACTCACTCTGTTCCACAGTGCTGGAAATGTAGCTGTAAACAAAATAGGAAAAATCCCTGCCCTTGTACAATATACTTTAGAGGGAAAAACAAACAATAAATAAGTAAATTATACAGTATATTAGATGGTGATAAGGGCTACGGAGGGAAGAAAACAGAGCAGGGTATGAGAGACTGGCAATGCCAATTGTAGGGGAGGTTTGCAATTTTAAATAGGATAACGACGGAAAGCATCAGTGAGAAAACATTTGTTCAAAGAATTAAAGATGTTAGAGAATGAGCCATGTGTGGGAAGAGGCTTCAGGCAGAGAACAGGCAGTACAAAGGCACTGAGGCAGAAACACCTTGGCATATTTGAAAACAACAAGGAGTCAGCGTGATGGGAAAGAAATGAGCTAAGGGTGAGTTGTAGGAGATGAAGTCCAGGCGGTAACAGGATGGGGAACTCAGCAAGTCATCAGGGACTGGAATGGGAGAGTGTGTTAGGAGTGAAGGGATTAGGAACAGGAGTTTTGGACAGAGAGAGAGGGTGCCGACCAAAGGCATCCTACTAACTAGCACTTGTATAGGGCTTTAAAATCGCCAAAGCTCTATATCGCACAATGTTTATTCAAATAGTTTGCATTCTCTCTGAGCATCTTAGGGTTAGACAGTTTCACACGGGCTCTTTTTACCTGTAAAAGCCCCCATTTTATAGGCAAAGCAGTGGGGAACTGGCTGAGTGGGGGTCCTGCTCCTGACTACATACCAAGAACGTCCAAGTCGGGACCTAAACAAGGGCCCACCTCCCCAAGTCCCACCTCTCCGACTCCACTCCCCTACGCTGTCACTCTCAAAGTAAAACAGCCACCAACGAGCTACATGCTGGAGACATAGCGTATTATTTCTCTGGGTCTAATTGGAAAACAGATGTTTGTTCTACAACAAGCATACAAGTATTCAAATAATTTGTGAGGCTAATCAAACCACCAATATATCTGTTGACTATATTATGATAAACTTTGTGGGATAGGCAAAACATAAGAAGAAAGGGACACAAGTTTGGGTTATAATCATGGTTTTGTTAAACTTTGGATCAGTTTTGAAGTCAGAATTTTAAAAATTAAATAGCATAGAAAATATCAGTATTCATTTCATGTAGAAAGGTGTGGATTTGCGAAATTTTTGTTATATACATCTAGTTATTTGTATATATCCATATCTATTTGTTTATCTAGAGAAAAATATATGGATGTAATTATGTACATTCCAGATATAAAATGTTTTTCTTACTTTGGGTCGTCAACAGAAGGTTTAGGAGCTGCTCAACTAAGTGTAACTGCCATTTTTGCATTCTGGTAGATGTTAATAAACATTTCTTTGAATGAACAAACATATCGTTTTGGGTAGGTGTTGCGGAAAAGAGCAAAGGGCCAAGACTGGGGTGGTAGATATAAAAGAATGTATTTAAAAAGACAAGAAGAAAGAAAAACACCATCAAACGGTCTCCCAGTCAGATCCACAACCCCACCATCCAACTTGCTCCAATCTGCACACCAGCATTCAGACCCCATTGCACCGAGTTCTATTAATATCGAGAACTTGCTTTATTCTCCATTGTAACTCAAGCATGTAGTAGGCAATCAATACATATTTATTAAATAAATAAATTTAAATTATATTTCCGAGGGTGTCACTCTTAGGTAACATCTCAGTTAAAGTGTGATTTTTTTAAAAAGACTTAAAACGTTGCCCTTCCCGAGAGTGGTTACATTTTAATAGGAAATTCCTTAAAATCAAAAGGCTTCACAATTGAATTCTCTAGTCTTCAGTGGTGAATGTCAGGTAATAGCGGAAACAATGAGAGAAAGATTTATTGCATTTGCGGGACTCTAACTCCTCTTAAGTCATACCACCCCCAAGTCACCTATTCACAGGGCTAGCTGTGCTCACTTTTTTGATCCATGGAACTGAGGTACCAGTCAGAACCTTCACCTGTGCAAGCAGTCAATGAGCAGACATCGAGCACCTACTTGGTGCTGACTTGTGCTTGGCACATGAACACTTTCCTAGGGAACTGCGAAGTTAGTGAAGTCCATCACCCAGCTTCTTGAATTATTTTCAGGTCAAACAGTTGTGTGCAAACAAAAAGGAGGGAGAACTAAGATTTGGAGCTTGCAAATCTGGGTTGTGTAGAACACGTCAGCATTTCCAATGAAAGCGTTAGCCTGAGAATTATTTTACTTTGTTTTCCATTTTTAAATTATTTTTCATGGTTGATATTTTTTTTTTCTAAATTCAGATTTCAAGAGATTCTAATTTCTCAAACTATCAAGGTAACAAGATTAACATTAAATAACTTTAAAAGAATTTCTTGAATATTTCATTTCATTATAGAATACATAATATAAGAGGTACACACGATTAAATGATTTTTTTAATCCTATATTTAAAACACAACTGATAGAAATCAGTGTCTAAGGTAAATTCTGACTTTCTGTAGAATTTTGACTTTTTCATATTGTTGGAAAACTTTAGAAGGATATGTTATTCTGTTTCTTTTTTCTCTTCCTCCTTTCTGGATTCTCTCAACAAATGTAATAAAATATTTTCCTACCAAAGCTCCATTCCAGATGGGACAAGCATCCAGACACTCCAATCCCGTGAACCAAGCTTGTAAGAAAAGACTGGGAAGAAAGCAACAACTCCAGATAAAACACTGAGAGCCCCCAGAGTAATGAGAATCCGGCCAGCAGCCTGGTATAGGCCCTGCATTTTCCTCTGTGCCTTGGGTCCTTCCTTGGTCTCAACGATGTTCTGTTACCAAAACATGAGGGGATGTCAGGCCTCAACAAACAGAAGTTTCTTAGAGACAGTAGCCATGACACATGTGGACTGTTGATCTTCTTGGAAACAAGATTCTAATTTGTTTGACCTACGATAATAATGTGTAATGCAATAATCCTTGACATAGATTTGACAAAATAAATTCTCAGACTGATTTACTTCAGAGAGAGAGAGAAAGAAAGAGAGAGAGAGAGACAGAGAGAGAGAGAGAAATCATGCCTCGTTTTGGATTACGGCCTTCATTCCCTTCATTCTACCCTGTTGTGGGCAGTGACCACTTCCTGGTTTAATTAGATTCAAAGGCTTGCTGACTGAGCTAATTGTTTCTCAGCTCAACCTGCTTGGTGGTTCCAGCATAAAGCCAACATCCTTTGTGCACAATAGACCTACATTCCCAGCACAATTTCCCACAAAACAAAGAAAAATAAGCACTCTGATCACTTTTTATTACATTTCATTTAAATGGTTCAAAGCAAAATAAGGCCTCTCCCCCTTCAAGCTGAACTCTACTACAATTATTTTTGCATTTTTATAAAGATCTTTGATATGACTTATCCCCAAATAAGCATAAGGTTCATTTTGGAGTTCTGCATTATTTTCATTAAATCACCTTCACCTGAGTGATTTTATTAGTAACTCAATTATCATGTAAAATGAAAAGATCGAAATGTATGCAGTTGTAAAATAAACTTTAAGGGATAATTTATTAGCTGAATAAAATACTGATCTCCATTTATTCTTGAATGGTAATTCAAATTTTAGACGTCTCATGTACATTTAAGCAATTGCAAATTCATCTCTTAATCGCCCATGCATTTGAGAAAGCAGTGCATATTTGCTTTTGACTGATAGGACATGTTTCTTCCAAGATAATATCTTGAAAACACAGACTACTTCCTGAAGCTATCCGAATAATTTTCCTATTCAATATTAATATCTTTTTCCATTTATAAAATGATGAAAACTAATTTTTATGGATGAAAATGCAGTGGTTTAGAACATAGATTTTGATATTAGACACAGTTAAAAACCTGTTCTTGTTTCACTATCTACCACATTTGAGTCCTGGGACAAAATCAAGTTATTTATCTTTCTGGGTTTGTTTCTTCATATGAGAAATGGAAATAAAATTAGTGTTTATCTTACCAGGTTGTGATTGAGAGGATTAAATGAGACAATACAAGTAAATTCCTTGGCATTGAGCTCCGCCTGGCAAAGACCATAGTTACCAGTTCTTATGTTGGAATATTTCATCTTTGGCGTTGTTTCAGCATGGGACAGAGGCACAGTCATTATTGTTGCTTGTATCCCGTTATCTTAAAAACATTAGGTTTGACTCTTCCTGATCAATTTGGCAAAAGCTCCCAAAGGATCCTCCCATGTGTGGTGAGGAGAGAAGCTTCTTTATGATTCTCTGCTTTTTTTCTCTTTGTTTTCTTGTCTTTCATAGCCATTCTACAGTGTGACCAGATTTTGAAGCAGTTGCATTCCTGGATATACAGAATCTTGGAAACCAGCTCAGGTTTTCTGCTGTAGCTGTTATTTCTCATCTTCTCTTAACACTGTGGGAAGATATTGTCTGATTTTTTCCCTAATGCCACTAGATAGGTTCCACAAGGGCGGAAACCTTCCAAGCCTTATACATCCCCTAGACGTATAAGACATTTCCAACACCTAGAATTGTGTGTCTGACCCAGGGTAGTATACATTTGTTGAATTAGTTAATTAATGCATCAGACTTTCCAGCTATACATTTGGGTCCCCAGGGGTCTGCCAAGCACGGATCTATCTTTGTATGTTCCCCATTGCCAGGGTGTGCTAAAGCTAGTATGTTCCCCTGTTACAGAGGGAAGGGGTCTGGACTGAAGAAAGACTCATTTATGTTAGTGTTTGGTTTGAGCTGTTTTGACTTTTTCCTTTACTTTTATCTCAAGGTTATAGCTACATGGTATGTCAATATACTGTGGGTCAGATCATTCTGTTTGCATGTTTGGAAAATAAAGGCTGTTGAAATCCTCGTGTTAAACAGTACAGAGATGGCAAACAAAGAGAATATTTTTTGTTTTAATTTGGGGGCACTTTTTAGTGTTTGCAACACTGACAGGCTAACACTGGCACTGCCACTATGACTTGTAACCTGAATTTATTAGTGATTAGAAGAGCTATTGCCACTTAATACGACAAAGAGAAGGGACAGGTAGAACAAGGGATTTCTCTCTGTGTGTTTTCCCAGCTGCACCTTTCTGCAGGAATCTTTTCATACAAATTTCCTTAAAGCAAGGAGAGTTTCAGGAAGGGCAGTTATGGGAAAGAAGAGAAAATAGAATTCTACTCCTGGCCCGGGCTTCCTCTCACATCTCTGTGTCTCCAGTGTCCAGCAGCCCACAAGGTTCACAGCGCACCCCCCTCCACTCTGCCCCTTTCAGGGCCCTTCCCTCCCATTTGGCACTAATTTACTGGAAGGCTGGTCTGTAATCCTGGGGAGTCAAGGTCTCTGCAGCCTGCTTTGCAGACTCCACCTTCTACCTTATCCAAGGGGGATCCCACAATCTCAGCTCAGAGGAGAATGGTAGAAGTTCCACCAAAGTCTTTAATCTAGCTTTCACACACACACACACACACACACACACACACACACAAAAGCACCTCAAACAAACTGACATTTTGATTCTAACACTCACTCACCCATTCACCCCCTGCAAAAACATGTAACCTGTCCCCCCAGAGGTGGGACAATGTCAGTGATGCAGACAATCAGGGAGAGAAGCTGATTTGGACGATCTCTACCTCTTTAGATACTTTCCTTCACATGTGAGCTGTAGAAATAACAGTTGTGTGTGCTATGGGCTTGGGTATTTTTAAAAAGTAGCTTTCAAAGCTACACAAGGGGTCCATTTTTCACCAGGATAAAAGAAAATAAAGCTCTAAACAAGAGATAAAGTTAAGATGCTTTATTTTCCCAGCAGCTTCAGGAGCTAGCTTTATTTGTTTCCACATCAGAAAGGGTAGCGCCTGTAGCAGAAAGAACACGAGCTTTGGCATCAGAAAGACCTGGGTTTGATACTGAAGATGCTATCCGATATATACAAAAAGAGTGAAAAAATGAGAAAGCCAACACTCTGCTAACCTCAGTGCAGGAATTGATTCAAGCACAGTGGAAAAGGATGCCTTTGCAATGGAAAATATGGCAATTACCACCTGAACCAAGGGACGAAACTTTATGTCACCAATACCAGGACAAACTGACATCACCACCCATGATGTCAGTTTATCCTGATATATGAAGTAATGGAAGTACACACCATCACCTGTGTAGTGTTTTTGGCAAAAATGTTTATCTTAAATCCAATCACAAGGAAACAGGCAAATTCAGATCAGAGGGACATTTTACAAAGCACTGAATTGGACTCCTCAAAATTGTCCATGTCATGAAAGATAATGAAAAGATTACTGGGACAATCGGATATTTAAAAGGTGGCATTTATCTTAGATAACACTAGTGTATCAATGGCAATTATCTTGGGAATATGAATGGCATCAGAGTTCTGTAAGAGAAAGTCCTATTTGCAGAACAAGAAAAGTTAGTGTTCTTTATGCTTTCTTTCAACTTTTCTGTAGGTTTGAAAACTTCAAATTAAAGGTGGGACAACAAAAGGAAAAAAAAGATTTCGCTTTATTAACTGCATAAAATGAATGGTCTTTTACTCAGACATACAGCCATCCTGGCTCAATAATCCTTGAGAATATTGACGAATGTAGGTCACAGTACAAGGAATATAAGGCAAAAGCTGCTCTGCCCTTCAGCATGGGACAGAAATTGTTTCCCAAGAAGAGAGATGATGGAGCAGGTGCATTAGGTTATACTGTGCAGATATACCACTTAGGCAGACACAAAGATATTTTTTTGCCTTTCCAAATATTCCAGTTTCTTTAATGGATGAAAAACCTTTTCAATGTTATTCATTAAAAAGCTTCCCTGAGCTTTTTACTAGCCATTCGACTTTAACTTTGAGTGAACCCTCTCTTCTCATGATGGCTTGGGGTTTAAAGAGAGCAGAGTTCAATTTTTATCATCCTTAACTGGGAATTGTCAAATTTAAAGCCTTCCAATCTGCAAGATGTTTGGGCCTAAGTAGAGATTTGTGCATCAACTTGGAATTACCTAATTCAGATTTTATCTGCCTTTTGTATATCTGACCCTCAAATGTGTTTTGAAATCATCTGGAATTTATCAGAATTTTCCCATGTTTTTGCGAAGCAAAACAACTTAAGTGTGTCACCGGCAAACTTGTGCAGCTAGCTGTCGGTTCAGTCTCCCAAGCCTGCAGCTGCAAGGAAATGCTCCTATTGGCAGACCTGACTGCACCAGGGAGCCTCCCACAGGCTACTGTGGAAACTGACTGTCTTTTGGAAGGACTGCTCACTCCTATCTTGTTTTATCCTGGAGATAGAGGAGCCACAGACAGAGCTGTGATTGTGACAGTAGCTGTGATTGATTGGTGCTTTGGCCACCAAGGAGAAGGGAAGAAACTAAGAAAACAGGAAGAGAGAAACAGTGGGGGTGTCTGGGGAAGAGAAGTGGAGAAAAGATGGAGAGAAAAGAAGGACAACAAGAGACGAGTCAGAGCATAGAGGAAAACATTTCTGAAGCCAAAAACAGCTTCTTGCGTCACTCACAGCTCCAAAGCTGGGGTCTGGACAGAGTTGATTCCAGGACAGAGGAGCTATGGAAGTTATGGGGTGTTCGTGTACATTTTGCAAATAACGTATGTAGGGAGGACAAAAAGGAAACAAGTAAAAGGGAAGGGGGGGAAAAGGCAGAATGAGAAAGAAGCTCTAACTATCCTGAAAAGTTCTCAGATTGTCGCTTCTAGGGACACTGATTTAAGTCTTCTTAAACAGGAAATGTGTATTCATTTAGTTCTTTCTCTGGGCAGTTTTGAAAAAGAAAAGAACCAAAAGTTGCTTCCTTTCACTTTTTTATGGGTTTGAAAATTTCAAATTAAAAGGTGGGAGGAACAAAAGGAAAAAAAAAGATTTAGCTTTATTAACTGCATAAAGTGAAAGGCCTAACTTTTACTCAGACATACAGCCATGCTGACTCAATAATCCTTGAGAATTATTGAGAACAATGGAGGCTGCCATTGTTCAGTGAGAAACTAAACACACTTTTTGATCCAATTATTAAAAGGCAAAGAGAAGGAGGGATGGTGGGGATATGTTCACTAAAGCCCTCCACAGGCGTCATTATTACTCCCATTTTACAGATGACAAAACTGAGGTTTTAAGGTAAGTTAAATCACAAAGGTAATGCAACTAATTAGTGTCAAATCCTGGTTTTGAACCTAAGAATGCTTGACTCCAAAGTTTGTAATTTCTGTTTCTGTATGAGATCAGTATACAGGTGTACTACGTCTTTTTAAACGTATGTACATCTGAAAATTGAACCGTGAAGTAAGTATACCAAAGCATATAGCGCAGTACTCAAACCAAGGACATAATAGGAATGGAGATGATGCTGCATATGCACAAAGAAGACATTACTAGAACTGCTTACTCTACTCCCAGTTACAAAACAACAACACAAAGCAAAACTGAACAGAGATTTCTTCCGATTTCTTTTTCAAAATTAGAACAAAGGCGAGAACTAAACCCAAAATTTCGTTTCTGTGTATTGGTGTAAAAATCCCAGAATTCCCGTTTAGATAGAGCATAGCAGTGGCTAGTTTTCCAGTTTTCAGTGCTTTCTCTGTGGGCTCTTGCCTTTAATGTGGAGCTGGACCAGGATGGATGGTGCTGAATGGCTGTTTCAGGAGGTGGCCTAAAACAAAATGAATAGGATGAGGAACAGCCTGGTGCAATAGAAAGAGACCAAGGCTCTTTCTCAAGGTGTGACCTTGAGTAAATCAAAACCTCTTATAATCTTGCTGTCCTTCTCAGCCACATGTGGAGGTTAGACTCCATAATTTCTAAGGCTCCTTCCATATCTATGATTCCATGACTTAAAATAAATCCCCGAAGAGCAAAAGTCCCTATGTGGCCAAAATGCATGCTCCTAAGAAAACGTTACCAGTAAGAATGCTATCTCTTTGAAGGCTGGGGACCGCCAGCTACATCCCCCTCTATCTGGTATGAGCAATAGGTACATAGTAAGCACTGCACACTGTGCACTGGCCAGTTGGGCTCTCACTGGACAGATTTCACCTAGACTTCCTCGAAGAAGGCCTCATTTTGACCCCCGTTTCACACAAATAGGCAGTAATTGGGAGCCAGAATCCACCAGCCGGATAATTAACAGCCTCTGAATAACAAATTGGTGATCTCAGTCCAGCTCTGGTGACTGTGTCATAAAATCATTAAAATTTGTCAACAAACACAGCAGAGGCCAAGGAGGGCAAGGTTTGAAGGAACATAAAAATGAATCACTCTTATTTCCCAGCTTCTTGAAAAGGGATGAAAGCCTGGGAGGGAACTGGTTAACATTTACAGACATGGAGCTCCTGGTGTAGCTGAATGGAGAGATGAGAATTCAGTGAGGATCTGGACAAGGCAGAGAACTCACAGGCAAGTAAGTCCCACCCATTGGCAAGGAGTGACTAGATAGGGTGAACCTCTCTAAACCAATTTCTGATTGGTCAGGAAACGAAGTCCTTACTCTGTGTTTTCCAAGCAACGGTTAAAATATCAAGAGCCTCAATTTTCTATATATTTTAAAATATAAGAAAGCAAGTTGGGCTAAGGGTGGTACAAACAACTGATTCACTCCCTCACTTCATCCAGGTCTCTGCTCAAAGGGCCCTTCATCCCGGACCTACCCTCATCAATCCCTTTCTCCATCTCTTTATTGACTTTATTCCTGACTTGATTCTTCATTGCTCTTGGCTTATTTGTTTACAATGTGTCTTCCCAACTAGAATGAAACCTCCAAAGAAGACAAAGGCTTTGTTTTGTTTACAGCTACATCCCAGAGCCAAGGACAATACCTGGCCTATAGTAGATGCTTAGAAGTATTGATGAATAAATTAATGCATTTATGAGGTCACTGCTTATCATAATCTCTAGTTCTTCCAGACCATATTGCTTTGAAAGCTCGCTCCTCAGGCCTTCACTTACAAGCATTTAATATGTTGGTGCCTCTCCATCTCCTCTCTGTGAAAACCATACAGAAACACAAGGAAGATTTTTCCAGGTTAGTGTACCAGTGAGACTGCGCTGTAAATATATGTGCATTGTATGTAGACATATGGGAGAGGTACCCTGAAATCACCCATTCTATGATTATTGTGGCCTTGCTATACCCGGCATGTGACATACTGCCATGTGACTCTGTTAAATAGAGGAAGGCACCAGGTCACAGACTAACTGCATGGGTCCTGCAAGAACTTTTGCCTCTGGAAGGAAACTCTGATGTGCACCGTTTTAATCCACTTGTGATGCCAGCTTTCAAAGTGGTTCATGTTCATGGCGAGCTATCTAATTTAATAGTTTTTTTTTTTTTTTATGACTCTCTAGATATCCAAAGGTTTTCTTTATCTGACCACTCTCCATGGATAGTATTTTCCCCTAATCTGTACAAAAATGAAATAATAAAGATATTGAAAATTTTACTTGCGAGAACTTGACTATGCAAACTGTGTTCCTATTGTGTTTCCCTACAGATATTGTGACCTTTTCTGAGACAGGACAACTACTAAACTAAATGTATCCTTGTGACATAAGGATTTGGGTAACATCGTGTAAACATCACCAACTGTTAGCAGATCAATGGTATAATTTTGTATATAAAGGCCCACACTTACCTTTCCCTTTTCTACAAGGCAGATATCCTGACTCAGTTTTTATTTACTCATTTTTTAAAAGAGGCACAAGAGGAGAAAAGGGGCTTATTGGGACTTCCCATCACATTTTCCCAGGACATAAGCCTTTGTATTTCTTCCTCACAATCCACAGAAAGCTAATTGACATACAAGATAAAAGCTAGGCCTAAACAAGTTTCCTTTACCTAATGGACAAGTTCACTAAAAAGAATGTGGGACAATGAGAATGCAAAGTACATAGTAATAACCCAATTGGAGGGTTACAGACAAACAGAGACGAAAAGGACCTTCGAGATCAGCCAGTCCATGCCTGTCATTTCAGAGAATAATTCCATGGCTAAAATACCAAGGGAAAAAAAGCCATTTGATTGTAACATTAACCTGAAATTTAATAAGCCAGTTGTAACAGATGATCCTTCTGCTATATCCGCATTTAGCACTAGGCGCTGCTCTACTGCTATTCATAGACCCGCTTTTCTTTGATATGCAACAGGAGCTGAACCTCCTAATTCTGCCAATGCTGAGTTTTTAAGATTATATTCTGCGAGTATATTATATGTTACAGTGAACTAGCTTCATTTAAATGGTGCAGGCGTGGCATACTGAACCCACTGAAACAGCCACTCTGGAAAGAAGTGATCAATACATGACCAGGGAAAGGCGACTCCAAAGTTAAATTTTTCAAATTGTCCTAATTCAAATATTTACTTAAACTCTGTTTTTATATTATGTGCAATACAAGGGGAATGACATTGTTAGCTGTGTGTTTCCTGGAACTGACTGACTGCTGCAAGGCCACAGATAAAGTTTGTTTATAGAAAAACAAAATATGAAAAAAATTTTAGCGCTGTTCTATTAGGGTTTTAATACTCCCACACAGACCAAGTGGGAGAAAGGACAACTTTCTAGAACCTTTGTTTCCCCATGGCAACAGAGGATGTTAATATTTTACCCCCTCTAGTGACAGACGAGTCATTACTTAGATAAGTTTAGTTGTTCACAATTTGAATGATAATGCCATAGAGAGAAATGGATCATGCTTCAAGAAGTTTATATTTTAGAACGAGGGCACATTTTCAATTCACCTTTAAGTTTATAGGGTATGAAAGTCAGCCAGTAAGTAAATCTTTAACATCGTGACTCAGTTCTTTCAACTTGGATAAAATTTGGTATAGGCTCAGCATAAATGTTTAAGTTCTACAAAATCACATGTGTTATAATCATCTATTGTTGTGTTTAAAATCTTCTGGAGAGATGTAACAAAACAATATCTATTATTGCGAAACATGCTATTTTTTTCAGTTTTGGTTATTTACCAATAACTATGTGTAATGCCAATAAGCAGGCTCATTACAGTCTTAGGCTTTTAGCAGAAAGGAAAGTGGAAGACTGAAGCCAAGAATGGAAGCATCGTAATCACATTGCAGAGCTTAGAGTGAAGGGAGAGAGTTCATGCAAAGTTAGTTGCTAGGATCCATAATATAAACCCTTCAATCTGGTCCTAAAGACAAGTTTTCTTCTAATTTTTATAGTTTTTGCCTTAGGCTGAAAAAGCTAAGTACTTGGCCGAAGTTTGACTTTCTTACAAAATGTTCTTTTCAGCTCTCTCCTCAGCACAAACACAGCCCTCCTTTTCTGAAGATTCTATTTCCCTTACATCCTCTGAGGATAAAACTATGCTTTGTGGTTTTTATACCATATTCACTTAGGATATTTAAAAACAGAGTGAACTCTACTCTTTCTCCCAAGTCTCTCTTCACAGAGGCTCTCTTTTCCCCGCCCCTTCTAGCCTCAATGATTATAGGAAGTGATAGCCACTATTGTTTTGGCACTTCTTTTGTTAGACTCCATATTAAAGAAGGGCAACTTTTCAAAAGTGATAGGTCAAATTCCTGATCCATGTTCTTGTAAACTTGGGATAAGGCGTTTATGTGTTAAGAGAACTGTCTCTTTCTATAAAGGAGAGAGAGAAAAATTCTTGTTCGACACCATTTTGGAAATCAATGTTTCTCGAATGTCAGGAAGGAGAGGGACAGCATGATAAGGTAGCGCTGAGGAAGTTTCTGCCACCTTTAGTCAGCCCCACTTCTATATGGACCATTTGTAGGTAAGTCTATCGGCATGTGTGTAGGGGGTAAAACAGAGGAAGAGTTTTGGAAATAGACTTACCATTTACACACACACACAGACATGTGTACACAAATCATGAGATGCTTACCGTTTGTTTTCCTTAATGATAAATTGACTACAGTGTTTTTTTTAAAAATGCTGTTGTATGGGCTCTCCCAATGTCACCTACTAATCTTTTCTATCCTCCAAGCAGGTTTCATGTGCATAGTCCCAAAAAGTTGAATATGGGTCCTGCTCTTGCTTGAAAAGTGTTTCCAGCCTAGCTTAACAGCCTCTATTTTTCAAGTTCATTCCAGAATCGAGACAAAATCACTCCACCAAAGGCAAAATAAAACCCATATTCCCACCCTCTTGCCTCATTTCATGTTTTATTATTCTATGTTTCCTAATAATACATTTTGTAGATATTGAAATGGGCACATGTTCTGCGTACCAGAGACAAAGCCATGCACAGTTAATGCAAGTCACGATCCCCAGAAGACATCCATGTTATACCATATACAATTTACATTTTTTTCTCTTGTTTGGATATAGGAAAAAAAACAACAACAAACAAACCTGGAAAACATTATAGAACCCAGTGACACGCATTTTGAGGGTTACTAATAAACCATAGGTTTTTAATGCCCACAGCAGGGTGAGAGAGGCCCAGAGCTGAAGTCTGGGCCTGTGCTCACTGATATATACATGTTATATCCCCAAATTGGAAAATGTAGCAATGAAGGCAGACCATGTAGTTACAAGGTGCTACTAAAAAACTTATTAAAGTCTAGCATCATTAAAGTACTAGAAATGTTTGCCTATGACCAGCTAAGTCCACACACACTGTGAAGAATGAATTTTACGTGTTTGTAATAATAATAATGGCAATAAAAATTTCCCCAGATCTGCTTACTTTTTTCTTGTTAATTCTGGGTTAGAGAAGACAGTAATTATAAGAAAGACATTTCAAACAACACACACACTTTTGTCAAATACAGGAAATATTTGCAATATAGACTTACTTATGTTTTGAAAAATGTAATTATTTCCATTAGGCAAACCTTGTGCTCTATATCCTTAGAGGAGAGATTTGCAAAATTTTTTGGTGCACTTTCAGTGAGCAAAAGTCTTCCTTCTGAACACCCATATTAGAGTAACTTTAGAATGTGCAATCAGTAGGTTCTCTCTCATCTACACATGGTGTTTGTAAACAGGACATTCCTACAGTACAGGTGAGTTGCCTTTTATCAGCATTTCCTCAGGATGAATGATAAGGAAATATGCTCTTTGAAGTACGTCAGTTTTCTATTCAGATTTTTCATAATAGCTCAAAACACTGATTCGCTAGGCCTCACCATTTTCCTTTGACTTTACTTCCATCTGCAGAATTACAGAACTCTGTCCCTATTTCCCAGGAGAATGTCTCCTGTGTCCCTCTGGGAGTCTAGCTAATTCTGCAGTTCGGGCTACCATCCTCATTTCCTCTCGCTGCCTCTAGGTGGCCCTGTGCCCTGTGCCTTCCGCCAGCTGCTGAGGCAATCCTCTCACTGCTGTGTGTCCTTGGCAGAGGTCACAGTCTGGTCCAGTACATTATCTTTGGACCAAGCCTCTGGCCTTGACTCTCCTTCCTTGGGACTTTTCTTCCCCATGGGACTCCTGCCTCATAAAATACAGCTAGCCTTGGAACCTCCCTTGGCTGAATTTGCAACAGTTTAGGCTGGCCTGGGGGCCTCAGTTATATAAAGATTGGGGCTATCATTGACAAGTCACCAACTATTTTGTGCTAAGCACTATTTGACTCTATAGAAGGATAGGAAGATAGGAAGGGAAGGAGGGAGAGAGGGACGGAGGGAGGAGAAAGGATGAGAGAGAGGAAAGGAGAGGGGCTGGGAGGGGAGTGGAGGGAGGAGGGAAGGAAGAAAAAGAAGAAAGAAATGTTAAAAGGATTCAAGAAAAGGAAATACTCTTCTAAATGGTAGATGTCTCCTAATGGTGGATGTTGCCTAATGGTGGATGTTTCCTACCAGGAAGAAGCTTTTATCTACTTGGTTATAATTACTCATAGCTAAATACATTGTAAATTTTATAATGAGATGACTAAATCAGAGAGTATTATCTAGATGTCAGCTGAAAGACTTTTTGGCAAACAGTCAATCAACATCAATCAAGCCAGCCTTCAAACTCCTCTCTTGTAGGAGATGTCATTACGAAAAACACCTTCTCTGCCTAGGACCAAATCCAAGCTCATGGTTTTAGAAAACAAAAGTAGAAAACTTCTATCCGTTAATCTCAAATTCAGTTGTGGCCTGACTTCAGAAGCAAACTTAGCTCTGCCAATTTTGAAAGTTTTTATGATATATATATATATATATATATATATATATATATATATATATATTACAAATACTCTCATGGGGAGAAAATTACAAGTTAGGGAAATTGCATAAGGTTCCTGCTCTTTAGCCAACATACGTATTGGGTCCAAAGAAGTGTGTGAATTTTGAGAACACCAGCAGCCATAGTATTGTTTTACTGGTGCTGAAGAATTTCTCCAAAATTCTCTGGGATTAAAAACATCTCTCCTTCCTCCTCCCCTACTCATACAACTGGGCCAATAAGGGCACAAATAGACATGTAATAAAGAGTGTCATCTAATCAGAGAATGAATGGGGAAATATTCTTTACCTTGTTCTAGGTGTGGCGTTTTTATTAAACTGCCTAACATCCCAGGAGCTGTGAGCCAGGCCGGCCATGCTGTTAGATCTTAACTGAGCTCGCAGTCAGCTGACGCCCTCAGGTCCTTTACTCCTTCAGCTCTCCGGTCAGTCGAATCCCACACACACTTGCAGAGTTAATTTGTGGAACTGTACTCTTATCACTGCTTAACTTCTTGGGTAAAACTTGCATTCCTGTTCTATTGAAACCATTGTGGATCTTGATTCTGATATTTTCCCTCAGTTTCCATCTGCAAATTTAATAAACACAAATTTGTCGTTTATAGCTAAGTAAATAGGTGAAGCTGCCTAACTCCTGTGACAATTCACTAAAAGCATTGCTCCAGGTTGGTGATCACCCATTGTAATAAACAGTTTTTTGATATGAGTATTCAATCAATTTTGGTTCCACACAATAAAATAATCAGGAAAACCATGTACATGTATTCTTCTGATTTACCAGCCCAGTAGCTCTATGCAAATGTTATGTCAGGCTTGTTTATGATAACTAATTATTAGGGCACTCTTGCTGGTTCATGGTCATTCTTCCTCATCTGAGAAAAATAATAATACTCCTATTCATGCGTTATTTTCTGTTTATAAAAGTGAGAAGTGGCTCTTTGTAAACAGGTTCTCAAAATAAATGCATAAAGAAGAAACAAAAGCCACACAAAATCTCACCGTCTGCCACTGTAAACAGTTTGGTCAATTTCCTTCATCCGTCTTCTTCTCTAAATCCACTCCTCTCTCTCCGTCCCCTCCCACACATACACCTTACTCAATCCCCTCCACTGTTCACTCTATGCCTTCCCTTCCCCCAGCTCAAATAATTGGAAACTAATCACCTGGAACATTGAGGGAATATGGACACAACACAACTATAAAAAAAAGGTGAGAGAATTTTAACCTTTAAGGTCAAGAGCAGCAAGACTACCATAAAATAGAAATGTCTGCATACATACTTGCAGAATGATTTTCTTGAAACAGGTCAGAGGAAACAAAGGAAGGGTGAGGTATAGACTTGGAGTTATCACTGGCAGGAGCAGCTCAAGGTCAAGAGACTACAGCCTCAGCCGGTTATCTGCAACCAGGGAGCCACATGGTGCCAAGTCAGTGCCTAGGTATTCTTGTTTATGTCCAATAGAAGCCACCAGTCAAAAGGGGCCAGCCAATTGTCTTGCAAGTTATACCCTTTGATGGCCAAAGCATTGCCCCACTTGACACAGCCCTCTCTTCAATTGCCCCAAATAATAGCGGAAGAACAGAGAACTCAACTTTCATTAGCTTTAAGCCATACCTGTTTTGAATGAATTTTAGGCCCAAGCGAAAGCATTGCCATCTGCCTTCCAACATAACCCCTTCAAAACATACACATCTAGCTATACATATACCAAGGTTTTGCCAAGGCAGCTGCCTGGTTTCTGCCAAAGTGAGGTGCTGTCACCATCCCCAATAGCTGGAAATCTACCGAAGCCCATCTCACTCCACCCCTAAAGATCAACCTCTCCCACTGTCCTGAGTCTTGAGGCTCTCAGCCCTCCCAGTACCTGGCAGCTCAACGTCTGCTCAAACAGTGTCGAGTTAGAGTGCTGTTTTGTTCTGTATAGCTTTTCCTCCTCAGGTGCACACAAGCTTTGATATCTTATTGTACTTTATTTTTATATTTTAAATTCCCAATGAGGTAAAAAACTTTTTCATTATTTATTTATTTATTTATTTTTACACTGACTCTGTCGCTCAGTTTTCTGTTTTTTTTTCTTTTATGGGCTGCTAAATTATAAGCAAACCCTTTTCTCAGCTATTTGGGGAATAATCTCATTAGAGGTCAGATGCCCTGAAGTCATTGAAGAGTCTTACTAATTACCACAAGGAATAAAAAACATATATATATGTCTAACTTATGCCTTCCCCTTGACTACCTATGGAATTCCCACTTTATTAACTGTTTCACCAAACTTATGAAACACTAGTAAATCCTGGGGCTCTTTGTGGCTCAGTTTTCACAGTCATGGTCAAAGTATCACAGTCCAACAACCACAAATAGTAATTTTACAAGGATTTTGATATTTACATATCACAAAGACCGTAAAAGGAGATCCAATTCATACCACTAGAAACACATGGCTCAAGCCCCTTCATGCAGCCACAACCAGACCCTTTTGGCCCCCTGCTGTAACACTTTCCCTCTACCGTCCCTGTTCCCCACACAGATTTTCTTTTTCTCTCTTCCCCACTCTTCTTCTAGATACGCATCATATAGATTAGGTTAGCCTCTCTAAGTACTCTCCCCTTTTTTATCTAACTTTTCTGCCCAGTTCCTTTCTATGCAGTCTCCTGATTACCTATCACAAACAACAAGGGAAAGGAAGTTGACTAGGTATAGTCACACCTTGGTCAATTTTGTTCTTGTAACATTTGGAACATTTAACAAAGCCCACTATAACCTGCTAGCATCCATAGGCTTGTGCTACCACCAGGAACCACAGTTTACTCCTTCATGGAAACAACTTTACACCAGCAAGCTAGTAACACTCTAACCAATTAACTCCAACCTCACCAATCATCCCTGTTGATGTTGGCCCGCTACCCAATTGCAAAGGCAGATCATTCATCCTATCCTGTGCTCTGTTTTGTCTCCTTTGCTTAATCAGCTTCCAGCACTAACCTACCTCTGGAGCTTTCTTACTGTGCTCTGTGGCCCTCTAAACAACTTCTCACCCTGAAATGCTCACAGGACAATACTATGTGTCTTGCACTCTTGTGATGCTACTCCATTCAGTGCAGACTGCTGGAAGAAGGCCACGGTGGGATTTGGGGGAAAATATTCAGATTATCAAAGTTTACCCCTTTTTTGGCCAATACCTCTTTGAAATAATTTCATCTTCAGTTTAGAAATGTTTGTGGCCCTCCCGTTTCTGAGTTTGGATTACATGCAAAAGTTACGAGGTAATAAAAAAAAATGGAAACACTAAGTACATATTTGTTAAGTTAATAGAAATATTTGTATGGGCTGGTTGCAGATATTCTAAAAATGTTAAGAATAGTTTGTGAGCTTAGGTAGACCCATATCTATAATGCCAAGTGTAATCAGTAGGCTAAGGCAGGGCCCAGAGTATGCAGAAAGTGGGATGGGAGAGTTCTCTGATGTGTGAAGAGGAAAGACCACCTCCAGAATGAAGAAGCTTCTGACACCAGGCACCTTAAGCTGGGCTTCTCACCTATATGTCAGATTAGACCCAACAGAGGGATCAAAAACCTTGAGCAAGCCCCTTCAAGTACCCCAATCTTCTGCTTTGGAACACAATCTATTACTGTCTGTTCTCCTACTGTCTGCTCATCTGTTGGTAACTCCAGGAAAGTTGTCCAGATTGTTCTTTCTCCCTTGAGTGTTCCTTAACACCCACCACACAAAGTGAGCTGCTTGTCCTTCCCCATCTCCTTCCTCTTCTGAGGCTAAGAAGAGATGGGGGTGCTATGTCTCAGCTTTTAGTTCTTAAAAAAGCTTCATGGGGAAACTGGCTTAGCATTTAATATTCACTTAGCATATTAAAGAGGAAGCAATAGAGGGATCCAAGATGGCGGAGTAGATAAACACTGTGTATGTACACTTCTGCGAACACATTAAAATTACAACTAAATTATAGAACAATCAACCTGGAGAACCATCTGAAGTATAGCCAAACAGAAGTCCTATAATTAAAAATACAAAGAAGAAACCACATAGAGACTGGTAGGAGGCGCAGCGATGTGGAACGGGCCCCCAAAGGAGCAAGAGACTCCAACCCCCACACCAGCCTCACCAGCGTGGAGTGCCGGTGCCAGGAAGAAGAGCCACCACAACATCTGGCTGTGAAAAACAGTGGGGATTCTGACTGTTCTGGTGGGATGGAAGGCTGCGGGAAACCCAGATGTCCTCTTAAGCGTCCTACACACAGACTCATTTGCTCACAGGCACTCACCTTGGGCTACAGTGGAGGGACGGTGACTCGAGGGGCCTCGGAAACATGCAGGAATCGGGGGGAAAGACTGAGGTGTGTGGCTTCAGAGGGAGGACTGGAAGACAGTTGGCATTTTCCTGATGAGGTGTACCTTCCATGCAGCCAGCACGCAGGCACCATCTTTCCTATGTTGAGCCCACCCCCACAAGCCAAATCTGAATCCGATTGGTCTGGTGAGCTTTGCTGCTCCACCTTGTTGACTTAGCTGGGATCCGATTCCACCCAACTCCTCCAATGCCAGAGGCACTTTCTCAGCGAACAGCCAATCCCTCCTGCATTGCACTCTTTCTTGGAAAACTATTGGAGTCCATGGACCCCGGCAGTTGGCGACTGGCTTCAGTGTGCTCTGACACTTTTGCTGAGTCACTCCAGGCTCAGCACTAGCACCAAATCAGAGTCTACATTAACCTGTCAACCACAATTCTTCCCACTCTGGTGACTCCTTGAGACCTTGTCTCACCCAATTTGCATAATGCATGAGGCTTTATCTGTGGCTGAAACTTAAGGGAGCTGGCAGGTGGCAGCAGGCCTCTGGGTGTCCTGGCTTTTTGCAGAGCTACCCCAGGCCTGGTACTGGTGGCAACCCTCCTTGGTTTGCAGTATGGCCTCTCCCATGCACCTCTAGATTTAGCACAGGCAGTGAACAACAGTGGATAACTTCGTAGCTCCTACCAGGTAGCCCCCAGCCAGTCACAGGCAGTGGCTAGGCTTGTATTGGATCACCCCCCAACCCCCAAAGGTCCCAGAACCAACATACTTGGAGGTTGGCTTCAGACCATAGCAGAGCACCACTCAATTAGTCCCACAAGTGGCAAACACAACGAATGTTTTCAATAGGCACCAGAGCCTGCTGGGGCAAATGTCATCCACTGGGGTAAGCCTCCCACACCGCAGCCCATAAGCTATGGATGTGGTCAAACCCCACAGCCAATCAGCCTGAGGGTCAATCCTACCCACTGATATAACTACTAAACTGTTATCTATGTCTGAGTTTTTGTTTCTTTGTTTGTTAGTCTTATTCCTTTGTTGCCTTCAGTTTTATATCCAACAGATGAGTGAAGTCATATGGTTGTCAACTTTTTCTGTCTGACTTATTTCACTTAGCATAATAATCTCAAGATCCATCCATCTCGTTGCAAATGGCAATATTTTATATTTTCTTGTGGCAGATTAGTATTCCATTTTTTTAAAAAAACTTTTATTTATTTAAGTGTGTTTTCTGGGACCCATTGGCTCCAAATCAAGTAGTTGTTTCAATCTAGTTGTGGAGGGTGCAGCTCACAGTGGCCCATGTAAGGATCGAATTGGCAGCCTTGTTGTTAAGAGCACCGTGCTCTAACCACCTGAGCTAACCAGCTGCCCGAGAATTCCATTTTTTTTTAAAATATTTTATTGGGGAGGGGGAACAGGACTTTACTGGGGAACAGTGTGTACTTCCAGGACTTTTTTCCACGTCCAGTTGTTGACCCTTCAATCTTAGTTGTGGAAAGTACAGCTCAGCTCCAGGTCCAGTTGCTGTTGCTAGTTGCAGGGGGCGCAGCCCACCATCCCTTGTGGGAGTTGAGGAATCGAACTGGCAACCTTGTGGTTGAGAGCCAGCCCTCCAACCAACTGAGCCATCCGGGAGGCAGCATAGCTCAAGGTGCCGTGTTCAATCTTAGTTGCAAGGGGCGGAACCCACCATCCCTTGCAGGACTCGAGGAGTTGAACTAGCAACCTTGTGGTTGAGAGCCCATTAGGCCATATGGGAATGGAACCAGCAGCCTTTGGATTTAGGAGCACGGAGCTCCAACCGCCTGAGCCACCAGGCCGGCCCATCCATTTTTTCACTTAAGGTTTATTCCCTTTGATAAAGACAAGGCTAAAACAGAAATTAAATACTTCTGCTTTTTTTTTTACTCTATCTGACCCAGGAATGGTTCCATCTCTTCTTTCTCCCATTTCTAGCTCCAACTGTTGCTTTATGAAATAGTACTTTAAATCTGAACTTAGTATTTATCATGAGTCTCCCTTTATTCAGAGCTTGAGACTTTCTAATAAAATTCTTACTCTTTGGAATTTTGGATCCCTCTACCTATCTTTTCTATCTGTACTTCAGAGGACGAGGAAACTCCAAGAACATTCCTTGAAGAGTCTCTTGCTGTGCAATCAAAGTCAAAATTTCCCTAAGTGATTTTTGAAATCTGCTTTTCTAATGTTTAGAGTGAGTTTGTGAGTAAGCTCAGGGTTCCTATTTTGGGCTGTTACAAATTTTAAGAAAAAATAGACACTTTCTGATCTCAAATCAACAACCTAACTTTACAACTTAAGGAACTAGAAAAAGAAGAACAAACTAAACCCAAATTTAGCAGAAGGAATGAAATAATAAAGACTAGAGCCTCGATAACTGAAATAGAGACTAGAAAACCAACAGAGAAAACTCAATGAAACTAAGTTTGTTTTTTGAAAACATCAACAAAATTGACAAATGTTTAGCTAGATGGACTAATTAAAAAGAGAGAGAAGACTAAATTACTAACATGGGAGATAAAAGTGGAAACATTATTGATTCTACAGAAAAAAATTTTTAAAAGAGTACTACAAAAAATTGTATGCCCAAAATATTAGATAACCTAGACAAAATGGACAAATTGCTAGAAATTAAACCTGGTATCAGGCCAGCATAACCCTGATACCAATGCCAGACAAGACACTACAAGAAAATTATGGACCAATATCCCTTATGAACATTGTTAGAAAAACCTTCAATGAAATACTATAATAGCAGACAGAATTCAATAGTGTCTTAAAAGGATTATGACCAAGTGTGGTCTCAAACTAGACAGAGATATACAATGTCAAATAAGCATATGAAAAGATGCACAATGTCACTAATCATTAGGGAAATGCAAATCAAAACTACAATGGGCTACCACCTCACACACATTAGGATGGCTACTATCAAACAAACAAACAAACAGACAGACAGACAATAACAAGAGTTGGTTAAGATGTCGAGAAATGGAACCCTTGTGCTCTGTTGGTGGGAATGTAAAATGGTATAGCTGTTGTGGAAAACAGTATTGTGGTTCCTCAACATATTAAAAATACAACTACCATATGATCCAGCAATTCCACCTCTGAGTCTATACCCAGAAGAAGTAAAAGCAGGGTCTCAAAGAGATATTCGTACGACCAGGTTCACAGCAACATTATTCATAACAGTTAAAAAGTGGAAGCAAACCCACTGTCCACCCACTGATGAATGAATAAGCAAAATCTGGTATATACATACAATGGAATATTAGTCAGTCTTAAAGACGAAGGAAATTCTGCAATATGCTGTAATATGGATGAAACTTCAGCACATTATGTTAAGTGAAATAAGTCAGACACAAAAAGACCAAACTATATGATTCTACTTATCCGAGTTACTCAGAATAGTCAAAATCACAAAGTCAGAGAGTGGAATGGTGGTTACCAAGGACTGGGGGGAGGAGAGAAAGGGGAGTTATTTTTTAATAGGTATAGAGTTTCATAAGATAAAAAGAGTTATAGGGGTGGATGGTGGTGATAGCTGCACAACAGTGCGAATGTATTTAATACTACTGAATTGTACACACAAAAATAGTTAGATGGTAAATTTTGTGTTATGTGTATTTCACCACAGTAACAAAAGAAAGAAAATAGACACTTTCTGCCAATATTTTTCTCATTGCTATTTTACCAACCAGTTCTTCTCATGGGTCAGAAGTAAATCCCAAATAACAGATTTTTTAATTGCAAATAAATTATGAAGGAGGCAAATTAACAATTTGTTTCCTGTCACAGGTGACCAACTGTGGCCCACAACAAGCAAGACAGAATGGTGACATATAATGTTTTTATTAGAATGAGAATTGCCAGGGATGTTGCCATTTTGTCTTGTTGTGGACCAAAATTTGGTCATCTGTGACACAAAAACATTATCCAGAGTCTCTAGCTAGCCAGGTAATTTATAATTTACTCCTAAAATTGTGGTCATTACTTTACCTTTCTCTCCTTTTACCCTCATCCCCTCCCTTTGGCTCATGTGCTCCATACCATACAAGTATATGGCTTCCTAATTTAGAGAATTCAAGATTTAGTCTTTCTAGTCTCTTTATTTTTGGAACGGATTTTAACCCATTCATTATTGTCTTCAACATTTATATGCAAAATTTTGGTGATACGTCTGAGTATGTAATTTATATAAAACTACAAATGTACATTGCTTGCTATCCATATGCTGCAACTGGTGTACGGCTAGCTGAATTGCTTGAAAACAAAACTCAAAGGGCAAAAAAGAAAATAAATTAGTATATTCCTCATTTATAACCATTGAACCCAAATTGTGTTTCAACCAACCTTCATGAGAAAAGTCAATCTCTCTCTCTCTCTCTCTCTCTCTCTCTCTCTCTCTCTCTCTCTCTCTCGCTCTCTCTCTCTCATATTATTAGTTTCAGGTGTACAAAACAACATAAGGACTATACATTTATACCCCTCACAAAGTGATAACCCCAACAAGTCTACTACCCCTCTGACATTGTACATAGCTATTACAGTGCCATTGACTATACTTTTTAAAAAAAGTATACTATGCTTTACTTTTTGTATCCTGTGACTGTATCTACAATAAAAGTCAGTCTCTCTGAAGTGCTAGCCTAACAGATTCTTTCAAGTTGTGGATATAAACAAAGTTATGAGAAAAGACTCTTTGGTTAGTATATATTATAATCAACCTATTTTCATAAGGTGCATGTCTATAGAAATTATTTTGTAGTCGTAGACCAAAAGAATAGAATTAATGTAGGATACACAGTGATCAGCGTCAGAATCACAAGCTTGCTAGAAATGTCCCACTGCAGACCTGTGAAACCACAATTCACATTTTAACAAGAGCAGGTGACTTGCATGCACTTGAAATTTGAGAAGCAATGGTGTAGACAATAATTAGATGGAAATTTGTCTTTAGAAAAAACTGTACTCATTATAAGTAGTACTACCATCTGACCCCTTTATATCTTTTAGTGTGGTTTGTTTGAGAATTTTACATATTGAGAGGTATTCTATTTTGTTATAATTTACTTTCTCTTATTTCTCTTTTATTGTCAATATGTTATATGTAAGTTTTGAAATCATGAATTAATTCCTATTCAACATAATAAAGGGGATGTTTATTATATGTTCACAGTAAAAAGTATGTGTTGCTCTGATAGGGCCAAAAGCTACTAAATAAAGAAAGATGTATTGAAGAAGAAAAATATATTCCTAGCATATGTGAATTTCATGACAAAAACAATGTTTATGGAAAAACTGTGTCAATGTAACCACTGATGGAAGAGCTGTTTTGGCTGGAATAAAATTTGAATTTTGGGATTAAGACACAGAGATAGATTTAAAAATAAATTTATTCAGGGCATCATCCAGAGTCAAGAAGCTTTTACAGCAAAGAAGGTGAAGCTAGAAGTGTACCAATTGCTACAAGATGCCATTGATAAAGATAATAGTATAAAAGCCAGACTTTTAAACTACAGTGAACTATATTCACTGTTCTGGTAGAGATGATGAGTAATGATGAAAACATTTGGCATCATGGACAACATCTGTGATACACGGACACGGACTGGTTTCACCATGACTGAGTACCTTGCAGAGTTGTCAAATTTAACGGAACTATACATACTTATTGTCTAAAAGCACTAGTGTTCCATATTCTGTCTTTTCCATCATAATAAGTGCCTATCGATTCTGAGATAGTAAAGCTGAATTTTAAAATAAAACTGTCTCTATTATATAAAAGTGTCTCTTTCATAACAAGTGGGAGAATTTCTGCTTTTGAAGGAAACTTGGGTTATAACAAGAGCATTGTGAAGTAGACCTTTGGAAGTGCTTCCTTCTTAGCTTCCTTTCTTAGACTTGGGAAAACGTGTCATCTATAAAAATTCTGCCCATTTATAAAAAGATCTGCCCACTTTAAAAAACTTGGAAATAGATATTTCTAATTCATTTAAAAAATCTTTCCCCAACTGACTGTCAAATGGGTTTTGAATTTGTTTGTTCAATATAATTGTTAAGAATATAAAAATGCAACACTTCTGATTGGTTGGCAAAAAATATTTTTTCCTAAGATTTTGAACAAATTAGTAGAGGTAGGAAAAGGTGTTTAAAGTGTCCTTCTTTGTGTGCAGGGTCTGCTCAATTCTGTTTTAATTCAGGTCCATGATGCCCTATCCGCAATTCTAAAATCCCCAAAGCTCTGAAAATCAAGAAGTTTTGTTTGTAACTCACTTGGCAGCAAAACCTGACCTGAATTAATTTAAGGCTATTTATAATCTTTATTTTGCAATGCACTGTGCCTATTCAGGACTTTTGTAATAGAAACATGAGCGTGTTTAATTATGGGGTGCTGCCCCAGGCCTCCGTGGGGGTATTATAATATAAGATGTATGAATTTTCCAAAATTCATAAAATTCTGAATATCCTAAATTCATCTGGTGCTAAGTGTTTTGGAGCTTGTGGACATACGTAGATTCTAAGCAGTGAGTATGAGATGAGTAAAGAATTGCAAAAAATTATTGCTGATATACAGAGGTCTTTTTCATTGTATTTTAATATTAAGGATCTATAATTCTGAAATTTGTTCCCTGAGTTTTTGTTGTTATAAGACTAGTGGAGTTACATCTTTGGGCAGAGGATCTGTAATTCAAAGTTGGCATGGAAGGCAAATAGATTGTCCCACCAAAGAAATAATATATATATGCATATGTAAATCATATATAACATATATAAAGTTTATATATAAATATATAATATATAAATGTAATATATAATATAAATATTATATAAAAATATAATGTATATGTTTTATATATGTTATAAAATATAAATATACACATATAAATATATAAAATATATAAATATATAAAATACAAATATATATACTTTTGTTTTTTCTGTTTTCTACTTTGTCCTGAAAGGGGTTTTGACTCCTGGGAACACTGAGCTCAACTGAAGCTGAGAGGAGAGAGGTTTCTGAGAAATGCTTTTGCTATGTCTAGGACGTGAGGGTAGTAGTATTTCGACTAGCCTTACAAATAGGCTAAGGCACGAGTTTGAAAGTGCACCTTTAGTATGCCAGATTGTACAAGTGTGAAAACCTATACCAGCAACAATTTAGTGTCTATAGGGTTACATTTCTACTGGAAAATGAATAATGATGCAGGGAGATGAAAATGTTTTCCAAACCCCTTAGCTGTTAGCAAATGTTTGCCAAGAAAACACTTCCATAATTCTCTGGAGGTTCTAAAAGATTAGAAGACATATGGGCAGGGATCCAAGTGGTTCTCACCCTGGGAAGTTTTGCCGTTCTCACTATCATTAAAGAAACCTTTTATAACAAGTCCTTCTATTTCTATTCTAAGTATAAACATTCGCTGGTATAACAAATGTAACTTTCTAAATCTAAACTGAAATAGGAAAGTGTAAAACCAAACAAATATTTCGAAACATTTTACTTGGAAAATACAAAGAATGCTAACGTATAATGGAGTCTGAAGCTATATGATTTTGAGACTAATGTGTAATATCTGATTTCACCCATAACTACCGTTACGAACTAAAACACTGAATTGGTTGTATGTTTATTTAGGTGAAGGCTGAGTCAAAATTGGATGGGAAAGAAGTTTGTCTTTAATTTTGAAATAAGGATATATGTGTCTAGGTCTAAAGGTGGTAGCAAAGAGTTCTACGGGTAAAATTGCAAGAGCTCAAACTAATATTTCATCAACAAATAGAATATTTGCCTAGCTGAAGAGTAAAAAAAAAAAATGCAACAGATGTCTTCACTAATTCATCTCCCCCTGAACTTTATATTGTCAGGGAGTAACTGATGCGCTTGCCAAATGAGGCTCATCCTGAATATTTGGTTCCCCTGCCTTGGGTTTCCTGAATATTGGCTTCTTTTTATCTATAAACCAAGACACAGAATCCAACCACCTCTAATACCTGTATGACTATCACTCCAGCCTATCCTTGTTGCTTTGTCTTCATGTTTCTACCCTCACTTCCATCCAGTTTATTCTCCATATAGCTGTCAGCGTGGTCCTTCTAAAACGAAAGTTAGATTATGTCACTCTTTCCATATCAATTAACATTAAATCCAAACTTCTTAGGAATTTGCTCCCTGTCTCTCCTCTGACCCATTTTCTATCACTTTTTCCTTTCTCACCTCTGTACTTCCTAGTCCCGCTACCTGATGCTCTCTCCCCAGGCATCTATCTGCAGGGCTTGCTCTTTTTCTTCTGCTCCAATGTCACCTTTTCATAGAAAGGGTCTTGGTCAGTCTCACCCGATTCTACCCCAGGAGCCCTTGTCTTTTCCTTTACCATGGTTTTTATTTCTTCTTAGTACTCATCATCTCCTGACATAGTTCAGGCCTCTCATCCTACAAAAAAACAGAGGTTTCATCTGTGTTGTTTGTGCAGTGCCCTCAACTACTAAAAGAGTGCTTGCAATATAGTGGACTTTCATGATGTATGAATGAGTTGAGTGAATACTTATACTATACTTGACGTTTAGTCTAAAATCGATAATACATAAATGCAGTTGAATAAAACACTTTAGCTTTGAAAACAATATTAATTTTTCTTTATTATGTGTTTATTATGTGTTCCTAGAGCCATTGCATTCTTAAGATCGTTTTTCCTGTAATTTATGGATTCTTTTGGAAACGAGTACAATTGCTTTTATAGTTACTTTAATATAATTATAGTAAGCAGTTTGTTGTGGCTGCTCGCTTGCAGGTTGTGAAAGAATTCATGACGCAGGTAGAAATATAGAAGGAAAGAATTATTAAAGTAAGGGGAGGGTCGGCTGGGCAGAGTCTGCTGTAGACTACTGCCCCGAGTCTTTGTTTCATCTGAAGTTTTATATTTTCTAATCAGGATATAAATTGCTTCGGCCTGTAGTGGAATATTCTATTATGTTTGGGTTTGTCTGTTGGGATGGGGGAAAGTGCAGTTAAACTTGTTATCGCGACCTTTGCATATGTTATGTAAATTTAAGCTGGCGCCAGGAGTGAATCCCCTACAAATACAAAAACCTCTCTCAAGTCACCTGGCCAGGCATGCAAGACTGAAGTAAATAGAAACACTGAAACTGGGATACACAGTAAATGTATAGTAAACAGAATCATTAAGTTTTGGAGGAAAGAAGGAAAAGAAAAGAAAGGATAGTTTTCAAAAAGTCCCAAGCAAAGTTACACTTGTTAAATTGAATTATACCAGAGGTCCAAATCTCAAAATAGAAGATTGAGTGCCACTGTTACAATCTCCCTGTCTTCCCACAATTGATATACAATTACTTTATTCTAAACAAATATTTACTCTTTTAAATGGTTTTGCATGTTTTCTTATTTAATCATCATGCTGCTTTGTATATATGTACACATCCATGAAAATAAATACAACTTTAAAAGGTTTGTAAACATTGAAAATATGGAGATATTCTAAGTTTTTAGACTTGTTTAATGAATGTCGGGAGAGTTGGACCCCTTTGGGCCTGTTGAATATGAAAAGGTTTCAAAGAAACTGGCTGAGGGTAACGGAGAAGATTCATCTCGGGTGTTCAGTTGGGGCTCTAGGTGTCAGGGCAGCCCCTTTTTACAGAGTCACGTCGTAAACAGCCCATAACCTGAGCATTAGTGGGAGAAATTATGTAATACATGAATGGTCCACAGGAAGCTAAAATGAAGATACGGAGGTATAATGCTTCTGTATACCTGGGCAATACACACTCTGTTCTTCATTCTCTTTTGAGATTTTTGGTCCTAGCCACTGTCATGTATTTAAACCTCATTAACCACACTGTTCTCATCTTCCATTCAGTCACTATTATGATTGATGGCTGAAGTGATTTATGTCAGCAGGTGACCAAGGATAAAATATCTTGCCCTGTATTCTGTTTTCAGAGTAGCATGGGTGCCATGGTTAGTTAATTAATATTAATAATGAAATGTTTCTGAACAAATAAATGAAGTGAATGGTTGCTAATCAGGGGACTGTCCAGTGGACAGAATGACACAGAAGTCCCACAGGTTACATCAGTGAGGATTACTGGGGGCTAGCAATGGATGCAGGCTCCTGTTATCTAGATGGCCCCAAGGGGCCACAGACTCAGGGCAAGGCTGGGAGACAAGGCTGGGCACGGCAGATACCTAACACGCACCAGAAGTTAAAAAACAAACAAAGCAGGAAGTGGGAAACTGTCTCTGACTGGGTCCCACTGGTCAGGGCAAAGCTACTGCTGGGGCTGCTACTGCCTCTGCTCAGGGACCCCACCACCAAACGCCGCCGAATCCCTCATTCCTTGAGAACCAGTGCATCTAGCCCCTGAGGTAAATGGAGTGGTAGTGGGAACGCATAGGAAGGAGCTGCCCTTTGCCTTGGAGATCGCTACCCAAAATTGCTCTCTTGCCAAGATTATTCATATTTGGGGAGAGGCAATTCTCTATAAGAGAATGGAACTACCCCCCCCCCAAAAAAAAAAAGATGGATCCTGAGCATCTCCAAATGGCCTAGCTGATTTGGACAGCAGTGTACACATAAAAAATATCATGAGGGAAAATTTGGGGGAGCACATTGGTATGCAAATTTTATAGAGTATTCTAAAAGTAATAAGTATATTATTTTTATTATATTTTACAGATTATTCCATGATTATTCCATGTAATATGTATATGTACACATAAATAATATGGTTCCATTAAAAGCATTAATACAAATTAACAAGAGCAATAATATCACATAGGAAAAAAACATGCAATGGATATGAATAGATCATTCCAGTAAATGGTACAAATAATCAATAAACATGAAAAAATAATGTTCATCATTATTGATTATTGAGGAAATGCTGATTAAAACAAGATATGATTTTGATCCGGCCCATTTTCAAATTACAAGCAAGATAACACAACATTGGAAAGTATTTTGCAGAGTTATAGAGTTTCAAAAATATTTATAGATGTTGATCCAAGTAGTTGCACTTTTAGAACTCTATCCTAAGAATTTAGGATCTCAACAAAGATTGACATCCATGGTGATATCGTGCATGATTTATAAACCACCCAAAAGTCTGGAAACATCCTAAAAGCCATCAGTAGATGAATAGATAAATAAATGATTGGAATATTCTTCACCCATTAAAACATATATTTAAAAAAATTTAGTGGAAGTAAACAATACTCAGTTTATAAATATTCAGTGAGATAAGACGGATTCTAGATTGTTTGTACAGCATGATAATTTTGTAACAAACCTTTATTGTTGTATAGAAAACAAACAAAAAGAAGATATAACAAAACATTAACAATGAGTTGTGTGTGTGTGTGAAGATTAATTTTAATTTAGAAAAATTTGTTTTCTGTGGTCTCTGAAACTTTGTATTTTTGTAAAATACAAATGTAAAAATTACAAAAATGAGCATATATTACTTTTATACTGAGAAGAAAAGATAAAAATTAAAGGGAATTTAGAATACCACTTGTCTGATAAAAATGTTGGATGTGTATCCAGATGGTTATATAACAGGCGTTCTTAATCATTATTTCTTGACCTCGTGGACAAAAAAGGGGGCTCTGTAATAAAACTGACAAGTCCAGTGATGGAAAGTAACCTCCTCACAGGGTGATCTGATTATAAATTCCTAACTGGGCAGGTCATGGTGGGTAGTCAGGCCCCAGGCATATAACTTCTGTAGTGAAAGGATTCTCTTTGCCTTAAGCAAGCGCTGTCCATTGTTTCTATGCATCCCAGTTAACATACCTTTGAAAGGCCTCTTTTCAGACCCCTCAAGAGAAACCACCTCAAGAGAAACTACCCTCGAGAGAGCACACAATCTTGTGAACTATCCTGTAATACAATGCCCGCCTTGCTTTCTCCCACTTTCATGTAATCTTCCTTAAATTCCCTCCTTAATTCTAAATGCATAAAAGCATTAATTCTAAATGCATAAAATTCTAAATGCATAAAAACTGCCATTCTGGAAGTATTTTCTCATTCTGTCGCGATCTTGCTTGCAGGCCTATCCTCTGTGTGGCTCAAATAAATTTTTATCAAAATTCTCTACAGGTTTGGACATGGAAAACATCTCTGAAAATATGCAAGATGTGGAAAAATTACAACCACCAACAATCAGCAAATCTCTCAACGAAATAGAAATAACTACATGCAGAATCCTCGTGCATCTAAAATTTATTTATGGCAGTCCACAGCTTAAGGTTATCTCTAGACAATGGACGGCCGTTTTCTATTTTACTCCTCTAGCTCAAGAAAGGAGAAATTGAGTTATTGTGAGGGCACTTAAATAATTACATTTTTAATTAAAATTAATAAAAAGGCCTATTATTGTAGGTAGTGCCAAATGTCTTAATGATGACACTTAGAAATTTGGGATGCAAGTTTATAGCCCGCTGTTTCTCAATCAAAAGCACTATAACTTCTGAAAACAAGCTTGTAAGAGTGCTGTTACTGGTGTGTATAGTACTTACCAAATCATCTGTGATTAATAAAACTTGAGAAAGAAGGGGAGGAAAGGGTATTCAGCCTTTCAGTAACACGCTTGTCTTATACTTGCCAAACTCTTCTTAGGCAATACTCTCTATGCTCAGAGGGCCATGTGTTTAATTGCAAAAATCTGTCAGTATCATAGGATTCAAAAGACATCAATCATGTCTGTCAACAAGGAAAGAGTGACGGCTGTGTGATTCTTCTATCATTAGGAAAAGATGTGCTCAACAGAGAAAAATGTAGTCCAGGGAGGGCTGAACAACTATAGGTTATAGGAAAACAGAGTTCCAGACTATAAGGTCACCCCCCCACACACAGTTTGGACTGGAATATAGTATTTTTCATTTCATGCAGTTCCATGTGTGCAGTAAGACATTATGTAACTCGGGCCGTCTTGGCTGTGCAATATCCACTAAGTGCTTTAAAGTGGCCATCGTTATTAACAGTTTGGTGTATGTGGACACGATTGCTTCCTTTGGCTTTGGCAGAATGCAATATTGTGTAATGAGGCTGGAGCTGGCCTATATTCAAAAGCATATTCCAAAAGGGCTGCTAGTCAGGCCACATGACAGTTGGTTCTCTTTTTCTTAAGACTTCATTCTAAGTGGACTAAAAATATCAAAATTGCTGTATTTGGACATTTCCATGGGTGCAAGGGGAATTTTCCATGTTTGACTCCTGATTTATTATTTTATGCTAAGATTTCTGAATTACACCTTGCTTGAGCTTTAAAGACACCAAGACAGAAATGCAGTCTCCTGTAGTTTAAATTACTTCACTTTTCTGAACCTCAATTTCCTTATCTGTAAATTAGCGATAACACCTACTTTAGGAAGTAGGAAGTTGAAAGAAGGCTTATAAGTGATGTCAACAAAGCTCCTACTTCGTAATTGTATACCACAGGCAAGTTATTTCACCTTTGTGATCAGCTGTTTCCCCACTTGTAAAACGGGCCTATCGCTGGTGGCTACCAGCTGCAATAGATGAGAATGAGATAATATAGACAAAGCTCCCAGAACAGTGCCTGGGCACTTGGTGGCTCAAGAGTACCTGACAATAACTAACGCTAGTGACATTCCCTAGGTTGATGCGGCTGATTTGTGAAACTTTGGGATACAAGAAAGAAACCAGGACCAGGAGAGAGGCCCGGCGGCCGGAGCCCTTCAGTCCCGAGGGGACAACAGCCTGCGCCGCTAGGCACCCGAACTGAAAACCACCTCGCCCCACCCCTGTCCGGGCGAATCCGGACGGCGAGTTCCGGGCGGCGGAGCAGCGCTGTCGCAGCTCAGGCCCTCCCTCCTCCGGCGACTCCAGCTGTGCCAGCTGCGCCTGAACCCCGAGAATCCGCCGCCACCGTGCAAGTGCCCGCGGCCGCACTGGCCCTTCAGGTAGGAGCTGCGCTGTGGCCGGGGTGCACAGGGCTCCCGTGGGAGCCCGGTTTCCGCTTCCTTCACCCTCCGTCCTTTCTCCCTCCAACCTTGGGCAGCTGGCCTCTCCCCGCCCAACTTGGACGGGACCTTGGCAGCCGCAGCAGCAGCGGGCGCCAGCGCCGTGCGGCCTCGCGGGACCAGCCCCTCTGGCTTCCATCGGAGGGCTCCAGTGCGCGCCTTCCGGTCCATTTCTTGCAGAGTGGACGCCAACAACTTCGGCGCGCACGTTTGCCGGGACAGGCTGCGGGCCGGAGCGCAGAGCCACTTTGGCTCCAGGCCGACGTTGGAGGCACCCGCCCAGCCCGCGGCGGGGCCCCAGTGTAGTGTGTCTGGCGCTCCCCGGTTATCTCGAGCGCCCGGAGTCCGCGCGCTGTGGGATGACCTGGATGGCGGGCGCTCTGGGAAGTGCTGCGTTGCGAGGCGCAGAGCCCAGCCTGCCAGATACACGGTCCTGGGCATGTGGCCACACAGCTGCTCGCTGTGGCGCCAAGGAGAGCTGACGTCGAGTTGGGGCAAGGGACACGGGGGCCTGGAGTGGGGGGTGTGTCAAGGGGCTTGTTTTTCTCCAGCCAACTCAAAGTTATTTGGTACCCAGATCTCAGATCCAGGAGCGCAGTGCCCCAAGTCTTGGATAGGATTTTGTGACGTCCTTCTGAACTGCCCTTGTAGAATCAGTTCAGAGCTACCGCCACGCCTATGTTTGCGCCTTCTCCTAATCTTGGATTATTGCCTTTACCTCCTCTGTGAAGTACTAAATGCAAGTGCATTCTTAAGATCCACCAAGGTTTCTGCGTTTGATCATCCTTATCTTTCCCCAGAATTGAGAGTTCCGTTAAGTTTATCTGCCAGGCCTGCCAGTGTCAGTTTAGATAACGTTTGTGGGCCTTCCAAGGGCTTGTGGGAATCTAGGTCCCCAGAGACCTCTGCGCTGTGTGAAATGGGCTAATTAATGGTGGTGCAGTGAAAGCCTTAAGAAGGGAAAGAGCCTACAGCGTGAGCTGTTAACAGTCACCACATTTACACAATGCCCATCTGAATAAGGATCTCTTTCAGTAGGAGATGTTTTCTAACATACATACATACAAGTGAATTTGTACACAGGCTTTTAGCTTGAATTTGTATGCAGCCTTTAAATGTTTGAGGACCTTCTAACTAATTGTTTGAGCTCCCAGTCTGTCTTCTTAAGATCCAGTACAATTCACAATCCATATAAAAAATGTAGTAGTGAAGGCTTTGAGGAAGATGTACCTTTACCGTGTTGGTCCCTGATGTCGGAATATTTATGAACTACCGTGATAAGTGCTGTATAATGCTCATTTAGGTTGGTTGGGGGACCTTGGTCCTTGGAAATTGTCAGAGTACTAATTGTGTTACTTAATAAAAAATTCTTTGTTATAAAATCCATTTACCTTTAATTCTCAGGGTTTTTTAAAAAGTTTTTATTTCTATTGTGGTAAAATGCACATAACATAAAATTTGCCATTTGACCATTTTTAAGCATACAGTCAGCGGCATTCACATTGTCATGCTGCCATCACCACCGTTCTTCCACCATCCTTCCACCACCATCCTTCTTTTCATCTCGTTGGATTTTAATAACATTTTAATGATAATGATTGTGTTGCAGGCTTTAGTTTTCTTCCTAAGCAAGTCTGAGTTCTCCTGTCATTGCTTTAGAGAAATGTACTTTTGAAGAGAAGAGGTGAAAAGCTATAACCAAATTGTGTTTAGTCATCTTATCTCTATCAGGAAAGTTCTAACACATCACTACTTTAGGATAAGCGTGTGAGCTATTTAAATTTTCACATAAAGGTATTGTGAGGTTTAGCTATCAAGAGGGTGACACAGGTAAGGGAGTTATTATTGATAGTTTCCTCCCCTGCCTAGCAGAAAAATAGAATACTTTTGTCCCCTTTTGTAGTGCAATAGCAACTGTCTAAATTATGCTTAAACTCAGGTTGTGGCACATATTTAGAAACTAAAAGCAGTTTTGGTCCAGCTAGGTGGTGGGTGTAGTAGCAATTTCTTCTTCACTCAGGTGTTTACTAAAGATTTATGCCAGGAGACTCAGCACATAAGTTATGGCTCTTTAAATTCACAGTTAGTCTGAGTCATTGTTTTCACATAAGTTATGGCTCTTTAAATTCACAGTTAGTCTGAGTCATTGTTTTCACAAAAGAAATGTCGCTGTGCTAGGCCTGGTTTTATGTTTACTATCCTGTAAGTCTTAGCACCACAAAATAAAATGTATTCTCCTGCTGAATATATATAGTTAAATGTTGTTGCAGGGTTAAAATGAGAAATTTGTAACCTAAATTTCCCATACGCCTGTGACATTTCTGATTAGAAATGGAATCATACAAATTGTATCTTCTGTTGCAGTGAGAACGCATTCCGATGTGTTAGTGTCCCTGAATTCACGGTGCAGTGTAAAGTCTGGATCCCAGATGTTTTAGTGCTGGGTTATTAAACAATTGTGTATGTTATGTAAGTGTTTCTTACTGTCACAGTTCTTTTTTTGTCCCTTCTGTTGTGAACGTTCCTTAATTTTTGAATTTATTGAACAAATATTTCAGTGACAGAATAAAATGATTTGTTTATTTAATCAACACTCATATGGTGCTTCCTGTGTGCCAGACACTATTCTAAACGTTAATCCTCAAAAGAGCTCTGTGAAGTAGGTAATAGTATCAGCCCCATTTTAGAGATGAGGCAATTGGAGGCACAGTGAGAACATAATAACTAGCACATGGCAGAGCTGGGGTTCCACGCCAGGCAGCCTGAACCCAGAGTTTTGGCACTGTTATCTCACTAGAAAAATATAACCTGCGATTCCACTCTCCTGACGAATGAACTTTTTTCAGGTTATTATATTCCTAGCTTGTGCTTGTCCTTAGGGATAAGTAATATGACATAATTGCAATCAGAGTGCAACTTAGACTATTAATTCAGCTCCCTTATTTTTCTGAAGAGGAAATTAAGGTGGAACATGGTTATATCCTGGGCTGGAAGCCCTGGGACAGGGTCGTGGAGACCCTCTACTGGGCCAAGCCTCCTCTTGATTGTGACAGGGTTGGGGCAGGGATCCTGGGAATGTCTGGGGAGGCAGAGTGTGTATTTGAGAGGGGGGACAGTATTTGCCAGTCAGGAGGGAAATGCGTCAGTATTTTAATAATCATTATAACCATCGTGGAGCCAACCTGCTAAATAACGGCGCAGGTTATGTCAGGGGCAGACAGAGCAAAAGCTTGTTGCCAGCTGGGGAGCATGGGGAGTCTTGCTGCTTAGGGCTCCACAATCCCCGATTACTTCCTCAATAGCTGGTGAGGCCTGTGACCCTGGGCTCCCCTCTGGATGAGGGGAATATTTTATTCTGTCCTCAATCATTTTTTTGAGCTTTTTGGACCTAGAGTTGGGAACCTTTTGAAAGCCTCTGACGCACAGAAGAAAATCAGCCAAGACAACATGGAAATCAAAATAACTTTGTTTAGTTGGTTCTTTTGTTGAGAGAGAGACTTCTAAGGGCATAAACTGACACACTTTATATTAAGAACAGGAAAATCAAAGTTCAGTATTCAACAGTGATTTTTTTCAAAGTAGGCTTTTACAGACAGTACATTTGGGTGAAGGAGAATAAGGAATAAACACGGGAAAAGGAATGCGGTGGAAAGGGAGGGAGTGACAATTGCAGAGAGAGGAGGAAGTAGAAGGGGGAGCACAGAAAGAGAAGTGAGGGTGCTAAAACCTTTGTCAGTTCTTTATGCACATTTTGGTCTAATTTAATAATGCCCTTAGACGTGCCAAACAAGGTTGAAAATTACCTTTCCTTTGGTTTATCTAGAAGTGATCTTATGTTACTTAAAATCATTGCATATCAACAACGCCTGGAGACAAGGAGCTACCAGGGAACTGAGCTTCTGCTTGCAATCTTCATAACGATCTAGCCTGTTTTTGTTTACACCACTTTTATATGAATGGATTTCATATATAACATGATATTAGAATCACTGCCTTTACAATTATTTTGTTTATCATCTGTCTTCCCTGTGAAAGGAGGAGGGCTTGAGGTCACAGACTGTGTTTGTCGTTTTTGTGTCTGCAGTGTCCATTGTAGTGCAATAGACGTAATGCCCTTAGACGTGCCAAACAAGGTTGAAAATTACCTTTCCTTTGGTTTATCTAGAAGTGATCTTATGTTACTTAAAATCATTGCATATCAACAACGCCTGGAGACAAGGAGCTACCAGGGAACTGAGCTTCTGCTTGCAATCTTCATAACGATCTAGCCTGTTTTTGTTTACACCACTTTTATATGAATGGATTTCATATATAACATGATATTAGAATCACTGCCTTTACAATTATTTTGTTTATCATCTGTCTTCCCTGTGAAAGGAGGAGGGTTTGAGGTCACAGACTGTGTTTGTCGTTTTTGTGTCTGCAGTGTCCATTGTAGTGCAATAGACGTGAGCTGAATGAAAGGGTGCCTTGATGGATGAAGGAAGATGGGGCCATTCAGTTTATTCAAAATATATAGGCATTTCCAGAAAAGAATGTTTTTATGACTAATGTTTTACTTATTTATTTGTTCCGCTGTTTAACTAGCCTTACAAATAGGTTTGGAGATGTGGAATGGAAAGTCTGTGGCATTTTGATTACCAGCTGTACGCATTGCATTGCATTGTTCTTTTCCTGCAGTTTCTTTACGCAAGTTCTGATAAAGGAGTCCTTTGAAATAAGGAGACTGGGGAGGTAGCAATGGGTTGGGAAGGGGGTTCCAGGGCTTAGAGCCGGAAAACAATTCCAGATGTATTAGGGAGTGGTGGTATGAATATGCAGAACCCAGAGTGGGACTTCGTAAAAATTTTTATTGGGGAATATTGGGGGACAGTGTGTTTCTCCAGGGCCCATCAGCTCCAAGTATTTGTCCTTCAATCTAGTTGTGGAGGGCGCAGCTCAGCTCCAAGGCCAGTCGTTGTTTTTAATCTTTAGTTGCAGGGGGCGCAGCCCACCATCCCACGCGGGAATTGAACTGGCAACCTTGTTGTTGAGAGCTCCTGCTCTAACCTACTGAGCCATCCAGCAGCCCCTCCGGCAGCTCAGCGGCAGCCTGTTGCCTTCAATCTAGTTGTGGAGGGCGCAGCCCACTGGCCCATGTGGGAATCAACTGGCAACCCTGTTGTTCAGAGCTCATGCTCTAACCAACTGAGCCATCTAGCCGCCCCAAAGTGGGACTTTTGATAAAAGGGACAGAGAGTAGAAGAAAAGATAAATTAAAGATGAAGTTTAGATATTGTTTCTTAAATCTCACCATTATTTCCACTTTGAAATAAAATCATATAAGCTAAGGTAAGAGTACAGGATTTGGGATGAAATACACTTTTGGTACTAACATGCTTGTGATGTCAAAAAATTAAAAACAAAACTGGAGGGGGAACATCCAGGCAGAATCCCACTATCTTAAGGGAAAAAAACCCCACTTGTTAGGATATTGTATATGGTAAATATTTAAGTTAGGAAACAGAGCAAGGCTGTAACCCTAATCTTCACCTCACCTCAATCCCAGACTCAAGGTGCTGCTGTATTGGCTGGAAATGCAGTGTAATGGTGCAGTGGCTAAGCAAAGCATGTCTGTGAGGTTTGTAAGGCAGTGCTGGGCCCCACGGGTCCTCATTGGAAGGAATAATTTCTATGGGCCTTGGCTTACTGGAGAGGTTGGATTCAGATCCTAGGGGTTCTATCCATGTGGCCTGTGACTGGCAACTTAAAAATCCTCTGTGCCTTGGTTTCCCCATCTGTAAAATGGGTGTTAAAAAGGTTCCTATTTTACAGGATTTTTGTGAGGACTGCAGGAAACAATGCCTGTAAAGTGTTTAGCATAGAGCCTGGAACATAGAAATGGCACAATAAATGTTAGGTTCCCCTCTTTTACACATCACCCTCCCCTCTCCACTCCAAATCAGCAGGAGTGACATCCATAAATAACTAAGCAAACTGGAATTAATGCTAGAGTAGACATGGAAATGTGACCATGTGGGAATACAGAGGAGGGAAACATGAAGTTTGCTGGGGAGGAATTCTTGGGTGAGAATGGGATTCCATGAGACCCCAATGATGAGAAGCAGTAGGAAGACTTCTGGCAACAAAGCTGGTAATAACCATAGAAAATGAACTCTGTCTTTGATGAGTGCAATACTTTTAGGGTGTGTGTTTTGACATTAGCTAGAAAATTTGATTTTTCGTAATCTGTAACAATAGCATAGCATTTAATAGGAGAAACATGATTCATTTAATAGGAGAAGTGTAGCATTTAATAGAATCATGATTCATTGCTCTTTACTGAAGGGTCTATGTGTAGAGTTGTATTTTTAAACTGTATTTAGAATTAAGAAGAATAGATTATACTCTCCAGGTAAGAGTGAACTAGCTTATACAATGTTGGAAAAACACCTCTCCACCACATTCTTTAGTTTCACATTAAATGGGAGGAGGGCGTTGCTGGCCCCATCAGCTTTATAGGGTTGTAGGTAGCATACTCTTGTGAATCACGAATGGAAGTGGAGACTGTTTGTCAATAACCTAGACCACAGTCTTCACACTTTAAAAAAAAATTGTGGTTACTGTTTCTTACCCCTACCCTCAAGAACTGCTTTTCTGAATGAGCTCTTCTGTGAAATCCCAGAATGTGAAACACCCAAAAGCAGAGCCATCATTCTTGATGATTCCTAGATGGGGGCAGTGAGTCAGCTGCTTCCTCCCTTTTCCCTTCCTCGCCCTGGGGCAAGGCCCTTCTCCAGCTGTACAGCTCTGCTCTATTCTGCTCATTCTGGTCAGCTCCGCTTTGTCGTGTTCTGCTCGGCTCTGCCTGTTCTACCTGGACCTGTGAGACCTCTTCAGTGTTTCAGCTCCAGCGGGAAAATGCAGTCTTGGGTGGAAAGGGAAATTGCACTACCCCAGCCAGAGGGGAGCTGGCTTATGTAGCAAGAAACCCCAGCGCTTGGTCCCTGATTGGTCTGTCCTCATACAAATGAGGACTCCAAATCCTCACAGTTTGATTGATCCAAAAGGCACTGTGCCGATTGGTCAGAATGGTGCCCCTTTGATTGGTCAGTGAAGACGCTGATGGGGAAACTTCTGACCATGAAGTTTGCAAACTTGTTGTAACTGATGTTGCTAATCTTTTTAAATAGCAGAGGGATTATCCATTTGTACCAATTGGACAAATAGTTAACCAAGTTTACTATTTGTAAGTGCTGAAAAGGCTGCATGAAAAAGTTAGATGACCTGAACTTTTCACCAACAATTCATGGCTCATGCATCACGACAATGCACCAGCTCTCACAGCACTGTCTGTGAGGGAGGTTTTATCCAGTAAACAAATAACTGTATTGGAGCACCCTCCCTACTCACCTGATCTGGCCCCCAGTGACTTCTTTCTGTACCCGACAATAAAGGAAATATTGAAAGGAAGACATTTTGATGACATTCAGGACATCAAGGGTAGTACGATGACAGCTCTGATGGCCATTCCAGACAAAGAGTTTCAAAATTGCTTTGAAGGGTGGACTCAGCACTGGCATAGGTTCATAGCTTCCCAAGGGGAGTACTTTGAAGGTGACCGTAGTGATATTCATCAATGAGGTAGGTAGCACTTTTTCTAGGATGAGTTCACGAACTTAATTGTCATACCACATACAAGTATATGATGTTAGTATGAACTCTGGATTCCCAAGTGATTCATCTGTTTTCTTAATCATTCTTTTCTGACCTCACAGATGTCACCATGTTCATGACAATGATTCATTGCTGAGATATTACTGTCTTTTGGAATAAGGGCTGCTCTCAACCTATGGGAAGTAAACTCTGTAGCTTTTCATGTGACTGTCACCTCCCCGGAGGATCAGATGATATACCCAAAGCTGGGCCTGGAGATCTGGCTAGACAGGCCTGAAGAGTTTATGGGTGCAATTAATTCAAGGATGATGGTGTTAATTTAGAAAGTGTTGAGAAGTCATTATTGTACTGTACGGTAATTAAGTACAAGTTAAGCATAAAAAATAAGCACTTTACTTAATTGACTGTAATTAGAATTATTTTAACACAACCAGAGCAAACATTCAATTCTCGTTCTTTCCTATAAAACCAGTTCCCATATTGACATTGTCTTCTGATTCCACCCAGGGTATTTTTCCTCAATTCCTCAAAAAAATAATTTTCCTCCTACCTTTCTAAATTCTTCTGGCTGGACTAATAATCAAACTAACATGAGACAGATTAGCAGGAGAAAATGTCCAAAGGTATTACGTACGTACATATAGGGGTTCCGAACATAAGTATATATGAGACTAAAGGACAGATCCAATCAGTCGTTAAGGCTTATATGCCGTCTTGAGCTAAGGAGAAGGGAGCAGTTATGGTTTGGGACTTCAAAGGGCGGGAAGGCAATTCACATGGAGATAGAAAAGCACATGTTTGATAAATAAATGTTTGCTGGGCCATCTTTATCAATGACACCAGCGGGCTTTGATCAAATGGGCCTTGCTAGGTTCCTCCCTCTCTATCACACCTAGTTCATATTAATCTATAGTTAGCTATAATAATAGTTCCCTTCCTGGAGCAGCTCCTCTATCTAAAGTCTTTTAGGAAAGGTCAAAGTTTCTTTCTGAGTCTTTCGTTTTTTTAAAAAAATAACCACTTTAATATAATCAGTATCCAAAAGGCATATTTTGGGGTGGTAAACTGTTTCCCCTCAATTTACTAAGTCATAAACCCTTAATCTGATGACTTCTATGCAGTAAAAGTGCCCATAAACCCTGATTTCCTAGGCCCAAGGACTTGGGGAGGCTATGAAATTTGTGCATAATTTAAAATGAGCTATGTTTAATGAGCAGGAATGACTAGAAATGAATATAATTTCTCTTCTTTGTCATGGCAGACAAACCAAGTGGTGTCGGGAGCAGGGAGGGAGAGGCATTGCTTCTGACAAGGCCTGGTCTTCTTTGGTCTTGGGGTCCTCCTCACCATAGTCCCAGAGCTCAGCTGGAGAAAGAGAGGTATCACAGCTCTGGGGCAGAGTGGGCAGTGACTGCCCCCCCACCAGCTGAGAGTCTGTGGTCCCTAAATTAGCCTCTGGGCTCGCCAGCCACCTTGGAGCCTCTTCTTCTCAGAGGGTGGGCCTGAAGGACATTGTTTCCCAAAACAGAGGCTTGGTTTTCTTCAAAGTTTAGATCCACTGCTTCATGCTGCAGAGATGGGTTTAGAATTGCATTCGCGAGGATGTTTAAGTGATTGTAATCCACTAAGCACACGTCACCATTGGGCTCTACGTTCCGTCACCATTGCGCTCTACGTTGCATCCCACGGTATTTTAATGAGTCCACTTTGATCTTGTCTAAATCACTTTCCTGCCGTTGCGGATTATATAGAAATACGTGGGACTATCTGGCTTAAATCTCGGTGAGTGTTACCTGGTTTCAGTGACCTGAGCATTTTTCCTTTTCCTTTAAAGTTTCTTTAGGTTTCACGTTTTGAGAGGCAGTGATACTTACATTTATCTATTTATCTATTGTTTTACAAATGAGTCATGAAAAAAAAAGGAAAATGGGTTTGGAAATTATTCTCACATGACAGCCATCATGAAACTTTCAAAGAAGAATGGCATGGAAGAAGTAAGAAGCCCCTAAAAATCCTAAAGATTGAGAGAAGAAGAATAAGCCCTCAAAAAATTAAGCTAACGTTAGTCAGTTTTAAATACTAGAAGGTCCAAAATAAATAAGCAAGGAATTTAAAAACCGTGTTCACATCAGGACATGACAGCTTTTTTCACATTATTAATATATTTGCAGATGCTTTCGTCAAAAGCTGCTTACTAAAAAGTATGCATTCAAAAGAGACATCCACAGTATGCTATAATATGTTTTTAAAAAGACAACCTTTTGAGTTTGCCTCTAAAACCATTCTGTGAGTATAATTTACTTTTTCATAGTGAGTCCTATAAAAAGTTTGAAGAACACAAATTCAGTGGCCCATGATTCTTCAGTTCCTGCAGGATCTCTCCTTTCATACAAACAGGGCATCTCTAAGTACGCCTTCTTGGCCAGCTCAACTAATTCATCCTTTTGAAGTTACAGATGGAAAATGACCTGATCTGTGAATTGTGCACTCTGTCTTATTAGGTAATTTAAGGTGCATTTTCTACTCTATGTAGGTATATATGCATAAATGTAAATGGTCTAAATTGACTAATAGAAACTGTGGGCGTGCTGGAAAGAACTCTAGGGTGGTATTCAGGATAACTTGAGTTCTGTTTTGGTCTCTGCAACTAACTTAATGTGACTCTGGACAGTTTATTTCCAGAAATTCCACTAGTACTCTTCTCTGTCTCAGGGCCTGCTCTGGAGCTGGCATGAATTAACCTTAGTCCTCTTTAAATTAACTGCCCTCGAGGAATTCACGGTCTAGTACAGTGGTTCTCACACTCCGCTGTGCATCCTAGGCCCTAGGGGCTCATCATAACACAGAATGCTGGGCCTCACTCACCCTAGAGCTTCTGATTCAGTAGGTCTGGGCTGGGTAGAGAATTTGCATTTCTAACAAGTTTCCGGATGATGGGATGCTGCTGGTTTGGGGACCACGATTTGAGAACCACTGATCTAATGGTTTAGCTGACACATCAGTAACCACAATTCAAAGAGTAAATGCTGTGAAATAAGTACAAGTAACGTGCAGTGGGAAACAGGGAGTGGAGAAATGGCTCAAAAGAACAACTGGAGATTTGAGAAGCCCTAATGGAAGAGGGAGAGGTTAGTCAGGATCTTGACAAGTGGTTAATACCTTGACAGGTAGGGCATTTGGCGGAATGGCACCATCCCAATCTCCTGATGGGAGGGAGAGTACAGCATGTATTTGGGAGTAGGGCTATAGTCTAGCACAAGTGGAGTGGACGGTTGGTGTGGGGGAAGGAACAACTAGAAACAGATGGGACTGAGAATGAGGGAGCTGGAAAGGCAAACTGAACATGTTCTTGGGTTTTGGATTTTGGCAGCAAGGGAACAGCATGATCACAGCCATGCTTACAAAGGGCAATTGTGGCATTGTGATGGATGGCTTGGGAAGAGAACAGTGATTTCAGGAGAGCTGGTTAGGAATTATTCAGGCAGCCCCATCTGCAAGCAGGGGTGGCCTGAAGAAGAACCTGAAGGTCGGAAAGAGGCAACTGTGGGATGGCGCTGTGCAGAAGCAGAGATTTAGTACTTGATTAATTCTTGGGAATAAGGGAGAGGGAGAAGTCAAGGGAGATTGAAGGGTCAAGTGTGAGTTTTTGGGGAAGAATGGTGGTGGCAGGATCCCTAAAGGAAAATAGATGGGATAAGAAAATGAACCTCTTGGGACCTTTGTTTCTTCAGGACCAGTTGCTCTTAAAGTCTTTTTGTATGATTGCGATCAACGTCTTGGGTGTTGTTGCTTGTCTAAAATAGTACAGAATATGTTTGTATTAAAACTAATGGCACATATATAGCAGGCACTCATGCAGTTGTTGATTGGTCGATCTGGGTTAATCATTAGTTCTGATTCTGTAAATAGCCTTCTTTTCGAGCTCTTCTTCATTTTGCTTTTCATTTTCTTAGTATTGCGACTTGCTCTGCCTCCCATTGTATATATAATACTATGCATGTGAACAGTTTTTGCTTATATCTTCTATGTATATATTTAAATAGGTTTAGCAGATATTTTCAACCCCTTTAGCTCTCACATCATAATAATCATACCATGTACTGAGGTACTAGTATACCATCTTGTTTCTCACACTGAGTTATAAATGCCTTTTGAGTAAATAACATGTCTTATCCATTTTTGTCTTCCTCATTTCACTCGTTAATTCCTAATATAAAGTGGACAGCAAATGTTTGAGGAATGGGATTGACTCAGTCAGTAAAAGGCAATTACTGGTCTTTAGTGACAGACAAAACGGTTTAGTTAATGAAAAGTAATAATTTAAAGGGAAATGGAAATCCGTGTATCTTGAGAAATAGAAAAAGGAAACGTTTAATTCAGTAGACTTTCAGGACTAGAATAGAGATATTGAACACTTTAGGAACCAGAAGTAGAAGCCAATCAAAACTAGGAGAGTGTTGGGTTCTGTCTTAAATTAGCCATTGAAAACCTTGGGCCAGAACTTCGTACACTGGTCCTCAGTTTCCTCATTTACGTGGTTGTGGTGGTAATAAATTACAGGTTTTTATAAATCTCTGCCCACTCTTTAGGGGAGAATTCCAAGCAGAGGGAAGAGCATGAGCAAAGCATCAGAGATGGGAAGGAATATGAAGCAGGAGAGGGGATGGAGGCCAGTTTCAGAGGGCCATTTCTGCTTGAGGTAAACTACCTGGCACAAGACTCTATGCTATAGGAGAGTCTTGTGCCGGGTAGTTTACTTCCCATGACATCTGGAGCAGGGGTAAGGACCAGGGGAAGGAAGCATTATTGAGTTGGTCATTTCTAGCTGCAACTGGTTGATGGATTCTGAAGGATCTGCTCAGGAGAAGTCTTATGAAATGCATCAGCACAGTTTACCTGGAGGAAAAAGGGGGGAAGCTTTTATCCATGTTTCTTCTCTCCCATCGATTAAAGGCAGCCCCATTTTTCACACTGTGTATGTCTGATTGCCAGGCAGGTTCCCACGGATGCTACATGAAGCAGCATCAGAGGGCACCGGGCTAGAGAGGCCTGGTTAGGTTGCACTGGTGTGAAGTCGGCTGGATTCTTAGTGGAACTGGCTGCCAGTGCAGTGGCAGGAATGCAAGGTGTGTTGGAGATGATTAGAAGTAGTACATAAAATGTGGCTGATACAAGGATCTATTGAGAGATTTTTTTACCAAAGGAGCCACCTAACCAGATTTATACAATGGTGTGCTTGTAAATGTGTACCAACCAGCTGTCCAGGAAAATGAATATGTATGTGTGTGTAACAGCAAGTCCTAGAATAAAGTCATTTTGTTCAGTGTTGTTTCATTATAATGTTGATGAGAAAAATAATTCTGTTCCCATCTGGGGCAACTGTTTGTGTGGAGTTGGCACCTTCTCCCCAAGTCTGTGTGAGTTTTCTCCAGGTGCTTCTGTTTCTCCCCACATCACAATGATACGCATGTGAGTTGAATTGTCATGTCTACCTCGCCCCCGTCTGAGTGAGTGTGGGTGGGTGTGGGAGTGGCCCTACGATGGAAAGCTTCCTGTCCAGGGTGGGGGCCTACCCTGTCCCTGAGCTGCAGGGAGAGGCTCTGGCCAGGCTTGACCCTGCACTAGAATAAGCGGGGTGGAAAAGAATCCTCTTATTTGTTTTTATTAATCTTTCTTAAAGGTATGTATAGCTCACATTTATTTCAGTCTTTAGTGTTAGAAGTGTGTTGGGTCTTCATTTAGAAGTTTGGTGATTTTTTGTGACCTGACATATGCTGTAGGAACTTAACTCTTGTTTACATCAATTAGCCTTTGGGAAAATTGGTTTTGTTATATATTGTTTCATTTAAAGTCGCAGTTTCTAAGAACCATCGATGACATTAAGTATTTGCCACATATATGTCTATTATACATTTTACTGATATAAAGAATGTGTAGTACACAGTTTACAAGTAATAATAAAATATACAATACTCTTTATCATAAATAGCTAATTGATTCTGATATGTTTGTGTTGGTTTTTGCTGAACTCTTATATTCATAGCCAACCAATGGTTACAATTGGTGAAAGAGGGGAGGTGATGTTTTCCTATTACAGTGTGGAGTAAAATGAAAGTGAAACAATGAAGGCTCCTCCCAGAACTTCACTTGCTCATTAAGCATCTTCTTTATGAATTGGATAATACTAGACAATATTTCCTCAGCTTTTGTTTTATTCATAGTATAACCACCACAGGCACCACACATTTTATTAACATTTTCTCCACCACTTTCTTAAGCCTAGACAATCAACAAAACAAAAAAATCAAGCTATGATTTGTAGCGTTTCTCAATTTCCATGTGAAAATACTCTCATTATGGATGATTTCAAGTTACAGGGAATTGGGAAGAGAGGCACAGTAGCACAACAACATACAGGATTTACATTTACAGACAGGTAAAAGAGACCTAAGCAACCTCAAGAGCATAGATATTATGAAAATGTACTAAAGTGATAAACAAGTGACTAATTTTGAGCATTTAACACCTTCAGGTTTAATATAATTTATTTCATTGTACGTTTATATAATTTAAAGTTATTGCTATATGTAACAACTGATGCAAAAAATTCCTGAAAATTTGCCAACCAATTCTCAGGAGCAGGGATGAGCCACTCCGGAACACGACTGGAGTTATGTTTCTAGGAGATCACTCTGGCAGCTATCGGTAGAAATGTTTCAAAGGGGAGTGGTGAGGGAGGCAGGGAAGAAGTGCCTGAGCTATGTTAGGGGTGAAAAGTAGGAGACACACTTAGGCAATGTCCTCAGGCTCTGCCAGCACAAGGCTTCAAATGAAGTCGGGTTAATAGAGGTAATGCACGTTTCATTGGTTTGTGTTTAAACGTGGGATCTTTAATAAAAGTCTCCTCCAGGTCCTGTTGGAGTCTGAGATACCTTACCTGTGCTCGCAGAGCTCCGCCCCCTTTGCTGCCTTCTGCTTTGGCTTCCTTGTTGATGACAATGGGCCAAAGGGATTTGAAGGGGAGGCCCCGCCTGCCATAGCTGGAGGTGCCTTCCTGGAGAGTGGGATCTGTGCCAATGAAGCCACTTCCCAGGCCTTGCTCTCCCGAGTTTTCAAATCTGGGGCATGGAGCTCCAGAAGGATGTTGAACTCCAGTGTGTGGCCCATAGAAATTTCTCACGAGGAGCCTGAAGTTCCTGGGTTTGTTTTCCTGTCACTCACAGAAGCAATGAGGAAGACAGCCGTTGACATTGCTTCCTGCAGCTGCTGACTGCAGCAGCGTCAGCTGACCTGGAGCTGAGCAGGGAAACAGCCCCTCTTCCCTCTCATGGCTCAGCCCCTCGAAGTCACATGAGTGAGTCTGGCTGAGGGCCCCCTTGTACCTTTGTTTATCTGCTGGTGCAGGTCGATGTCCAAAGGCCAGGAGCTCCCTGAGCCATCCATACGCCCAATGTGTATGAATTGCTTTTGGAGGTCATCCAGCCCCCCACTACTCTTAGTGGAATAATAAGATGGAGTAGATAAAAGGGTGGCTGTGGCCCCTGGGTGCATAGTGGAGCTAATAACTGAAGTATGGAATATGGAGGTTGGTCCATGTGTGGCTGGGCTGTGGGAGAGGGAAAGAGGATGGAATTGAGATGAGACAGAAGTTTCATCATGTTCAGTTTTGAACTTGATAAAATCGGTGTCTGAGGGACAGGTCAGTGGGTTCTGGGTATTCAGGACTAAGAAGGGAAAGGAGAGTAGTCAAGTTGGTGAAGCCATGAATGTCTATGAGACCCCCTCCTCATGGGGACATAGAATGAGGTCAGGTCGACAGGTAGACTAGCTAGAGCTGAGAACCCCCAGGAGCACCAGTGTTAAAGAAATAGTGTCGGGGTTAGGAGCCCAAGAACCAGACAGACAGGATTGTCCAGGGAGCTCTAAAAGGAAGGAAGTGGCATGAACAAAGGCGCTGAGTCACAACAATCGAGGCTCGTACTGAAAACAGCTGACCCATTGTGTTCACACTTACAGTTTCCCAAGTTTATCTATTCAGTTATGATTATGTCAACTTTGCCCCTCTTCCTCCCTCTAAAAGGAGTCCAAGATACTGCAGTATCATAAATGGTCCAGGGTCAGGAAGCCATCGGACGCTTTTGCACAGTGTTAATCCCTCGACCCACCCATTTATAGTCAGTGTGAGGAGAAAATAAATTTACTTTAAGTTAATGGTATGGGAAATGTCAACTTTTCCCTGTTTGATGTTTCTTACTGTGTTTTCCATATTAATCATTTCATTTCCCCCTCGGTCATGGGACTGATATTATTTTCTCTCACAGTTGTCAGCTGTCTGCTGTGTCATGCAGTTTTTCACCATGATATAGGGACACAATACAGCTCAAGTTGGCAAGGTTACCGCCACCAGTGTGTGCCACTCTTGGTGGTTATGTTCACGCACATCCAGAAAGCCCAGTGCTACTGAACTGAATTACAGGCTTGGAGATAACCATGTGGTTTGCATTCAGCAAAAAATATATCCCAGACATGTTCAAGGGTTGTTAGTTTGAGAGAAATTAGATGATTCCAACATGAAAAGACAGAGCCTATCTGAAGAGATAGTGGAGTGAATTTTCTACAGCACAAATCTGTTGAATAAGTGGATTTGGAGTGACCACAGGCTTGACATATGAAATTCTACTCCATGGGAATTAAAGTTAGTGGCTTTGTGAAGGCATTTATCACAGACTGAAAACTTTGCTCTTAGCCTTTTGCCAAAGCTTAGAAGCATGCTGAATAAAGATAGGCTTTTACTGTGACTGTCTGCTTTAATCCTCTTAAAACACTTAATGTGTCCCTGCGCACAGAGTGGTGAAATTAAGTATAGCTATTCTTTATAATGTAGCAACTTAGGTGTGTTAATCTACTACTAAAAGAAGAGGAAACTAGGGAAAATAGGAAAACAGTCCTAATGTCAGTTAGGCATTGTGTTTAGCTGTAAGCATCAGAACCCCCCAAGATAGTGGCTTTATTTCTCATGTAAGAGCAGTCTGGAAAGTAGGCAGTTGTGAGCTGGCATGATAGCTGCAGGAATCATCAGGCTCTCACCAGCTCTCTAATCTGCCATCTCCAGGACATCTCCTTGTCCAAGATGGCTGCTGGAGCTCCACACATCATATTTACATTAGAGGCAGAGAATGAAGAGGGAAGAAGAGCATGCCATCTTCCTTTAAAGAATCTGTTTCAGAATTTCAACACTCCTACTTGTGTCTCATTGGCCTGAGCTGGAAAAATTAATTAAACCACAATCTTCTGTTCTCCTGGTCATTATTGCAAGAGATTGGGGGAGAGATTGTATAAGAGTGAGACTCTTTAGTGTCTTTCTGGATGTTCTATGCCAAGAGGTCTTTCTCTGTGTCTTCTCAACAGTAATATCTGTAACATCATGAATCAGCCAGGGGTTTCCATAGAGGCAGAGCTAACAGGTTATATAGATTAAGGGACTAATCTATTAATGAATTGGCTTATTCACTTGTGGGGTTGGCTTAGAATGCTTGAAATCCATAGGGCAAGCAGTCAAGAAATGAATATCATGTGCTGGCTGGAACCCCAAGGACAGTCCTAAAGCTTGGAGTTTCTGAATTCAGGAAAGGCCTAAGCCCTTTTTTAAAAGCTTTTAACTAATTACGTCAGTCCCACTCAGTATAATCTCCCCTTTGACTAATTAAAGTCAACTGATTAGATATCTTAATTACATCTGCAAAATCCCTTCACAATAGCACTGGATTAATATTTGATTGAGCAACTGGGAAAAGATGTGTTTGCTGCAAAATGGCTGCTGCCCTCCTTTACTCCAACTCTAGAAGGAATTCTGGGGAATGTAGGTAAGCCTTGCCAAGTTGACACACCACAAAGCCACCCTATACTTTTATTTAGTTGTCAACTAAAGAAATAGGGTAAAAACAAATCAGTGTTTCTTCATGTCTGATATTCTGGCAGATGGTACACTGATACGGTGATTGGTAACTAAAACAAGGACCTGGTATTAATTGTGCATTTTTAACTGTTTTTTCACTGCTTTGTTTTCCCTCTCTGTCTATCACAAATAGCCAAGACTTTATTTTTGATGTTTTCGTAAGTAAAGAGCTTTGGGACTCATCAGTCGGTGTGAACTCATCAAAGTTAACAGAACTTAAAATTTGCTTTTAAACGAGTGGTAAGATGTCCAGTTTTAGCTTATAGCACAGATTTTTTTTTCTCATTTTTACTTTTTTGTTTTGTTTATACAGAGATATGAATGGACCCTTTTATTCTTTATTCAAACCAATAATAGCTTTTGTAATTAAAGCAAAAATTAGTAGCACTGCAAATCTGTTTCTGTGATGACACTCAGATGCTCATTCATCTTTTATTGAGAGTCCTCTATTATTTTTTAATAATAGGTTTATTGAGGTATAATTCACGTTCCATAAAGTTCACCCTTTTAGAGAGTACAGTTCAGTGATTTTTAGTATACTCGTAAAGTTGTGCATTAATTACCACTAATTCCGTAACTTTATATTCTTTTATATTGAATATAGATGTGAATGTCTTAAGACAAGTGAAGAATTGGAAAAACTTAGTTCTGTTGTCTGGTTTAAATTCACTTGAAAAGAGAAATTGGTGACTTTTAGTAAGGGCAGAGTTGCAAACGTTTGGTCTTAATTTTGTGAGAATACACATAAGGCCTTCATTATGGGATTTTCTACCAAATTTAAGTATATTATTCCCTTGAATGTAATTCAAAGTCAAAGCTTTCATTCACTTGTTTAGCAAGTATTTATTGGACCTTTACTTTGTGTCAAACTCAGTGATAGGGACAGGCAGTCCCAAGTCAAATGAGACTCTCTCGGCAACCCTGTGGTCAGGTGGGTGGAGAGACAGGTAAGTCATTCTGTTGGCTTTCACGATGCCCTCTTCACTGTAAGCTTGGGAGGCATGAAGCCACTGGTGGTTGAGTCTCATAACCATGAATTTGCAGAAGGGGCTAGTTTCACAGCAAATAGGAGTCAAATGGCTGAGCTCTTAGAAGTAGATGCAGATTCTGGAAGGGAATGTCGCTGCAGTTAGTGAGATGTGAATTGAAGCGGTCCCTCTGCAGTATGGTTTGCATGCTGACTTCCTTCAGATCTCTACTTAAATATCACTTTTCGGAGAGGACTTGCCTGGCCATTGCTCTGAAATAGAACCCTGTCCTGCTCCATCACTTTGCTCTGCTTTCTATTTCTTCTGAGCTCTCATATGTTATATAGTTATTTGTTACTGCAGCAACCCCCACCCCATAAAAGCAGATAGTTTGTTTTGTTTGCTGCACTCTCTCCAGTGCAATGTCTGGTACCATGTCTGGTGCCATAGTTTGTGCATGAATGAAAGTTCTAAAAGAGGTGTGAATTATAGAATTTTGTTTATATGTTTCCTTATGCAAGCAGAAATTAATTTTGTTAATAAATTCTCCAGATCTTTTGGTATATACCGGGAATGCCAGAAAAATGTATACACATTTTAAGAGATGTTATCTATGTATAGCTTTTCAAAGTTGAATTACGTGGCAATGGGTAGTATGATGTTTACTCAAAAGATGGCATTAATCAAATGGATGCTAGCGTCACTCATTGTATTACAATTTTAATACAGTTTTTTCCTTTCTTAATATGTGTGTACTTTTTTTGGTACCCTCTGTATTTATTTGTGGATGATAATTAGGTAAGGCTAGTTTCTCATTGCAAAACCTCCTTGGGTGAGTAACAAATGTCATCTTTGAACCTCCTGCCTCCCTGTTCCCCAACTCAGCCGGTGACTAAATTCTTCTTCAGTGCCTCCTTTGTAATTCTGCTGTGGCCACTGCCCAAGTGGGCTCTTCGTTCGGGAAATACTAGAATATTGCTCATTCGCTGCCTCCAGCTTTACAGAGTGAGTTTCCTAAAACACAGATTGAATTGTGTTATTCTGTAGTTTAGATCCTTCTACGCCCCCTGTCACCAAGGATTGGATCTAAAACTCCTTAGCATGGCATTCAAGCCCTGTCGCAGTCTGTTCAGGCTGTTAGTAACAACAAGCTGCTTACGGGGCAGCTTATAAACAACAGACATTTATTACTCACACTTCTGGAGGCTGGAAGTCCAAGATCCTGGTGCCTGCATTTTCACCTTCTGGTGAGGACCCTCTTCCTGGTTCATCTCCAGGTTCTTCTCACTGTGTCCTCACACTGTTAAGGGGTCTAGGGTGCTCTCTGGAGCCTCTTTTATAAATCACTAAGCTCGTGCACGAGGGCTCCACCCTCCTGACTTAAGCTCCTCCCAAAGACCCACTTCCTAATATGAAACCTTTGTTTAGGTTAGGAATTCAACGTACACATTCAGATTGGGGAAACGCATTCAGATCATAAAAATACCCTTCTCAACGTGTCTGTCGCATGATGTTTCAACTTTGTTTCCAGCTTCTTCGGTATACAAACCACACATCCTCTCTGTCTCTCCTTTTCTTCCTCTCTCCCACCCTGTTTTTCTTGCTCTCTCTGCGGGAATTCTCAGTGCCAGAGCATGGCCTGTGCTCTCCTGCCTTTGGGCTCTTTGAATAGGATGCCCTTTCTCCCTTGTCCACTGATAGAGAGAAACATCCTCTACCTCTCTGGAGTCTTCTCTGACCACCCACTTGCCCTGCACGCTGAATCACTTCTGTCCCTCTCCACGTTTGCATGGCACTTCCATGCACAGCTCTGTTTGTACGAAGGATCTTTCCCTTGGGGGGCCATGTAGGCTGCCTCCTCCATGAGTCTGCTAGCTTTCTGAGGACAGTGTCTGTCTTATTCATTCTTGAATCCTTAGTGCTTAGCATAGCAGATAGTAGGTATTCAGTAGATATTGGAATAAAGGAATATAATTTCAATAAGCAGTCTCATTAATGGATGCAAACCAACCCTTGTAATGACAGCAGGGCATTGAAGTACAAACAGATCATTGGACTTGGCAATAGAAGTGTATAAACAACTGTAATAAGTGCTCTTCTTTGTCTTCTTAAGCTGTCATCGGCAGCAATGTGTTCTTATAAATGCAGAGAACCACAGATCAGCCAATGTATCAAAGCCCTTTGCTCCAGGACTGAACTGAATTTCATCATTTGACAATACTTTCCTGCGTCAGTGTTGTTCAGGAGACATAAAAAGACTTTAGAACAATTAAAAACTGTGTAATAAAAGTTTATTTTGTTTTCTTTATTGCTGTATTGTATGTTGGTTTTGGTTTTTATTTAGGAAGCTAATGAGACACAGATTGTTAGAAAACCAGAGGCAAGCTGTTTGATTTCCTAATGTACTAACTGAATGAATCCAGGCGTATGAGTGATCCAGGAATCCGATGCATTCGGCAAACTCCATCCCTACCACCTCCCTGGTATTGCTAGCTTGTGAACTTGGCCTGGTTTTCTCGGCAGTTGATAAACTGATTATCCTGTTTCTCTGTCACCCATCTCATCAGTTTACGAGTCCGCGTAGCCTCTTTTCAGTCCTTACAAAGAGAAAATGCAGGTGAACTCACAAACACAAAAGTTCATTTTGTTCTTGAGGCTGACAATCAAATATTTAAAAAATCCTTGTTCATGTTTTAAAAACTCAGTCAATTCTCATGTTATCTGAATTTCATTAGATTATCAGGGAAACAATATTCCCTTTTCCCAGCTGAGAATGCAGGCACAACACATTTGCTGCTTCCCAGGAGGCTTTGCCCTTAACTTGCATCACCTGTCTTGTTTATACCTATCCCCCACATACATACTGCATGTCCCTAAAAATAAGACCTAACTGGAAAATAAGCCCTAGTATGGTTTTTCAGGATGCTCGTAAAATAAAATAAGCCCTACTGTATTTCTCTGAAAATAAGACCGGGTCTTATATTAGTTTTTGCTCCAAGAGATGCAGTAGGGCTTATTTTATATTACGAGCATCCTGAAAAATCGTGCTATGGCTTATTTCTTGGTTAGGTCTTATTTTCGGGGAAACACGGTACCACCCTATGAACATTAAAAAGGGGAAAATGTCCTTAATTTTATTTTCTGGGTATGTTGATATCCAAATGAGTTATAACATATGCAAAATAACTTTAGATTCCTTTTCTGGTGCATAAATCCATAACATTTTCTCTTATGTTAATCCTACGGCTGTGAGGTTTTTCTTGGGTGCTGCCTTTTGTACAGCTATCTTTTGCAGTGTGAGAGAAGCATCAGCCACTTGGGGGCACCCAGGTATTTATTTAAAATACTGCAGGCGATGCCAAGGGAAAGTAATTTGATCTCAAGAAAGGAGAAAATGCTCAGTGCAGACAGTCCGTTTCTGTATAACTAATCCGGAAAGCAGGTCTGCACTGAACACAGATTACCATATCCCAAGGAAGGAAATTCACTAGACAGCCTAATTTACTGTACAGAATCAGGAACACCCCAGCCAGGTTCCTGTTTGTTAGTGGGCACTTTTGTACAGGCACACAGCCTTGGGGATCTCAGAGGGAGGCTAGTGGTGGAAACGCAGAATGAACAGTGACTGGCAGGAGAATTCAACTGTAAGCTGCTTCAGACTGTGTTTTCTCATCCCCCATTGTGCTCTGGGTGCCTGGCTCTCTGCGGGAGCTGTGCACTCAATAAATATTTGTTTAATGAATGGCTGGACGGATGAATTCGGTGAACATACAAGGAATTAACAAAGAATGGGTGGACAGAGCCTAGAAGGTTTAAAGCGATGGTGACCTATTAATGAAGGGAGTTAATTATCGTGAGACGTAACTTCAAAGCATTGCATGTATCATAAGATGTATTTGCTTGGCTGGAATATTTGCATGAGAAACGAGAATTGATAAGAGAAATTCCCACGTTTCCTATTCTAGTTGAAATTTTGTCAGGTTGAGATATTATCATGCATATATATATATATATATATATCTCATATAATAGACCCGTTCATTTGAGTTTTGAGTATGTAATCAAACAACGCAGAAGCTCAAACAATATTGATGCCCAAATTACAATTTTTATAGTGCAATCCATTGCAAATTTATGATTATGTTGCTTTTTCAGGCATAAGAGATTCTGAAATGCCTTTTGAATTCTTAAATAATATTCAGTTATGTTAAAGATATTGTTAGTGTTTTTAATTTCTTATCCTGTTCTAATTCCTTGAGCACTGGGGACCCCAGTAACTGCTTAGGTAACTCAGTTGCTTTGTTAACCCCAACACTGGATAAACAGAACTCTGGGGTGGAAGATTTGTCTGACCAGCTGTTTCCACATGGGTTCAGAGTCGCTACTCCTTGGTTCTAGCTTCCTGTGTCTTTTCTTCAGCTTTGTAGCTTCAGAAACTCACTTTCATTAATTCAGCCATAGGTGAATGAATCTTACATTACACATTTGCTAGAAATCAAACTCACTGGGGACTGTTGAAGACCAGGATACTCCTTCATTTGTTCTGAGAAATTATTATCTCCAAGTAGCCCAGGATCATTTATTGGTAGGTAAAATATTCTTTTTTTTTCCTGTAGTACTTAAATGCCATTGAGACTGTGGTGTCTTAAAATGCTTTCTGAAATACCCAGTGCGCTCTCTTTCTAAAATTCCGCACTCCTGAAAGGGTGCTAGCATCTTGTTTTTGAGAGAGAGGTGACTTAATGCTTAAACGTTTTTAAAATAAATTATCTTGAAATAATTACTTTGAATCTAGTTTCTTGAGAGCCTCCTAATGTGGTATTTGTTTTGTTCCAAACAGCAGCACGTTCTCTTTAGGAGCAGGAAATATACAACAAAAAGGAATGTGCTGAGACACAAGAGAGTAAATTTTTCTCTTGTAGCCAATTTGTTGAGATGAAAAAGCACACCAGCTTTTATGTCTTATACTTCCCATTCCATGAAAACAAAGAACACTTCTATAAAAGTTATTTTTAAGAACAGGAGGGTAAATAGTGCCTTCAAGTCTTGGAAAGGCCAAAATGGTATACAAATTGCCCAAACATAGAGAATTATAGAGGCCAGAAGTGCTGAAAACGGCGTTGTGTTACTTAGGAGGATGGATTTAGGAGTCAGACGTCTGGATTCAAATCTCAGCTTCACCAACCACCAACTTTTCTGCTCCCTTCTAATAGCCCCAGATCAACAATTTTACCTCTAATTCTTTGACTCTTTTCCCTTTTTGCTTCCCATCAGTGCCGTGTGTATTCTAACTCCCCACTTCTACTGACCCTATAATTTATGGTCCACTCTCCTCCCTCGATATTACTCTCCTGCAAAACCCACGGCTGGTTAAAATCAGGGTTATACAGGCATAACTCTGCTCTTTCCTCCAGACAGCTCAGTATACCTGGGACACACACACACACACTCACACGCACATACACACACACATGCACACTCCTGATGACATTAAATCGGTCACTCCCCCCTCCTTTGACATCAGCACTCTCTGGCAGCCCTACCACATTCCCTAGTAAATTCATTCTCTCACTCTCCCAGGTGACTATTTCGTACGTCTGCCTTTTTGCTCAAACTTCCAACATCCCTTTCTGTCTTTCTCTCAGCGAATGATCGTGCTGCCTATTTTCCTAGGAAACCGAAAGCAGTCAGAAGAGAAGCACCTCATCTCCCCACCACCAAGTCCTCCTGCATTCACCCATAATTCTGTCTCCCGAACCTCCTCTTTTTGCCGTGGATGAACCGTGTGTGTTCCTGGCTGAGGGCTGCACCCCTAACCCACCAGATCCTCTGTTCTTGCCTGTTCAGAACTCTGCATCCACAGTATGCTCCCACTAGCTTCCTCAAAGTTCCTCTTTTTATTGGATCGGTCTTATTATTCAAACATTTTATAATATCTTACTTCTTTAAAAGTACCCTCCCCCCACCCTTTGTCTCCCACCAGCCTTGCCCTGCCTCTCTGTTCCTCTTTAAAGCAAAACCCTTTGAATGAGTTGTCTGTTCTTGCCGTCTTCAATTCTTTGCCTCGTACTCTTTCCCCCGCCGCACATTTTATTGTGAACATTTTCAAGCATACAGAAATGTGGAAGGAATTGTAGAGTGAACACCCATAGAACCACCACCTAGACTTGACAATGAACGTTCTGTTTTATTTGCTTTAACATATACTCTGCCATCTATCTATCCCTCTATCCTTTCATCAACCCATTTTATGTTTTAAAACATTTTTTTAAATTAAATTTATTGGGGTGAAATTGGTTAGTAAAATTACATAGGTTGAAAGTGTGCATTTCTATAATATATCATCTATAGCTCACATTGTGTGCTCACCATCCAGAGTCAGTTCTCCTTCCATCACCATATATTTGATCCCCTTTACTCTCATCTACCACCCGCCTCCCCCCTTACCCTCTGGTAACCACTAAACTATTGTCTGTGTCTATGAGGTTTTTTTTTTCTTTTTTTTGTTTTTCTTGTTCCTTTGTTGCTTTCAGTTTTATATTCCACATATGGGTGAAGTCATATGGTTCGACTTTTTCTGGCTGACTTATTTCGCTTAACATGATAATCTCAAGATCCATCCATGTTGTGACACATGGCAGTATTTCCTCTTATGGCAGAGTAATATTCCATTGTGTATATATACGGCAACTTCTTTAATTTTGGATACATTTTAAACAAATCAGTACACTCTCTCCTAAATAGTTGTGTTTAGTTTAGTGTTGAGGTAAAATTTAGTTTATATTGAAGTGCACAAATCTTAAGTGAATCATTCAGAGTTCTGACAAATGCATACACCACCTCTGCAATCCAGACCCTTATCAAGGTGGGGAACATGTCCGTCACCACAGAAAGTTCCCTCATGCTCCTTTCCAATCAATCCCCAGCCCACCCTGCCATCTCCTGCCATAGGCAACCACTGTTTCGATACTTCCCACCATATATTATTGATTCTAGAAGATGATCAGAATTGAATCATGCAGTATGCACTGTTTGGTGTAAGTTTTTTCACTTGCATGATTGCATGATGTCTTTGAGATTCATCCACGTCATGTGAATTAGTAATTCACGCCTTTCTATTGCAATCATTCCATTGTTTGACTGTACAGCAGTTTGTTTATTCACTTTCCTATTGGTGGATACCTGGGCTGTTTCTCATTTTGGGCTATTATGAATAAACTTGCCATGAACAAACACAGAAGTCTTTTTGTGGATATATGTTTTCTTTTCTTTTGGCTAAATACTTAGGAGTGAAATGATTGGGTCATAGGGTAGATGTATGTTTAGTTTTTAAAGAAACTTCTAGAAAATTTTCTAAAATGCTTGTTTTATTTTATATTCTGACCAACAGTGTATGAGAGCTTTATTTGCTCTACATCCTTGCCAGCATTTGGTTTGTCAGTCTTTTTAATGTTTATCCATTCCAGTGGGTATGTAGTGATACCTCATTGTGCTTTTTATTTAAATTTCTTTGATGAATATTAACAGTAAGTACTTTTTCATGTGCTAAATGGTCATTAGTTTATCATCTTCTGTGAAGTATCTGGCCAAATCTTTTATCTTTATTGAACTGTAGGCATTCATGGTATATCCTAGATACCAGTCCTTTGTTGGATGTATGATTTGCATATATTTTCTCCCAGGCTATGATCTATGATTTACCTATTCATTTTCTTAAGGGGGGGTCTTTTTTTTTTTTAATTTCAAGTGTACAAAACAATGCAATGGGTGTCTTTTTGATGAGCACAAATTTTTCCTTTTATGTTCATTGCTTTCTGTGTCATATTTAAAAACCTTATAGTTTCAGCTTTTACATTTAGGTCTATGATCCACCTTAAATTAACTTTCTGTGTATGGTGTGAGGTTGGGGATGAGATTTGTTTATTTTTGCCATATAGATATTTAGTTACTTAGCATCATTTGTTATAAAGACTTTTCTTTCTCTGTTGGATTTCTCTGTCAACTTGTGAAAATTCAAATGACCATATAAGCATGGGTCTGTTTCTAAGCTCTGTATTCTGTTTCATTGATCTATTTGTTGATCAGACTGTCTTGATTACTGTAAATTTACTACTCAAAGTCTTAAAGTTAGGTAGTGTAAGTTCACCAACTTTGGTCTTTTTTTATGATTGCTTTTGGTATTCTAGGTCATTTGCATTTCTATACACATTTTAGAATTGACTTGTCAATTTCTACGTAAAAGTGCAGTAAGGTTATTGTGATCTATGGAATCTACAGATTAATTTGTGGATAACTGACATTTTAACAATATTTAATCTTTTCATCCATGAACATGGTATATCCACTTATTTAATTCTTTTATTTCTCTCAGTAATGTCTTGCAGTCACATTCTCATTTGAACCCTGCTCACTTAGGTTTGTGTGTTCAAAATTCCCCTAAAACCACTCTTATCTACTTGAAAGTCACCAGTGATCTCCATGTTGCTGTATACAGTGGTCAGTTCAGTCTTCCTCTTTTCCCATCTCTAAGTTGCCTTTGGCATAATTGGTCATGCTATCCTGGAAGCATTTTGTTCATCTGGCTTCTCTAGCACCATGCCGTCCTGGTTTTCCTCCCATCTCACTGGTAGAACTTTTTCTGGCCTCCTTTGCTGGATTCTTCTCTTCTTCCTGACATTTAGATGTTAGAGAGCCCTGAGCCTCAATCTTCAGCCTTCTGTTTTTTTATCCATTCTCAGTCAAATGGTGTAAATATGTTATTGAAAGCCAATGTTGAATGCCATCAGACTTATATACCAACTTTCTACTGATCCTCACTTGGGTATCTAAAACATACCTCAAACTTAAGCCATCCAAAATGGAACTCTCGCTTTGCCCCCAAAACATACTGCTCCTCCCTACTCCCTACCACCCTCTGTAATCCACAGCTCAGTAATGGGACTTTTCTCCCTGTTGGTCACATGTCAGTTATAGAGTTTTCCTTGACACTTGTCTCTCTCTTCACAATATATCTTAGCTCTGTCTACTTCTCAGCCATCACTCCAGTCCAAGCCACCATCACCTCCCATCTGGACTACTGCAGTATCCTTCTAATAATCTTCTTTCTCTCAGTTTATTCTTTGGCTACACAACTGTTGTAATCTTTTTAAATGTCACAGAATTTCACTCCCCTGATTAAAACCTTGCAGGGCATCTTTCTTACATTTAGAGAGAAGAAAACCTGTGCAGTTGTTTACAAAGCCATACATGATCAGACCTCCCTGTTTGCTCTTTGTCTTCATCCTCTTTTGTTGCACTTTCTTTCGTATTCTGACTACACTGCCCTCTTTGTTTTTCTTGAACTCACCAACCTTGGTTTGGCCTCAGGGCCTTTACAGTTTCTGTTTCCTCTGCCTGGAAACTTCCCCCCAGATAGTTACATGGTTCCTTACCTTGCTTCATTCAGGTCTCTGCTTAAGTGTTATCTCTCCAGTGAAGCCTTTTCTGACCACCCTGTCTAAGGAGTGTGTCCCCTACCCTGTCACTCTGCAGTCCTTTTCTCTCCTTAGCATTTAGCATTATCTGGTTTGATATTTATTTGTTTTATTTGTTGATAGTCGATCTCCCCTAATAGAATATAAGCTTCAGGATGGGGGCTCTCTGTTTTGAATCATTAATGCTGTTAGCAATGCCTATTACATAGTAGGTGCTCAATAAACATATGTTGACTGAATGACTGTGGGCAAGTTAACCTTGCTGGCCTTATTTTCTTCATCTGTGAAACAGGGAATATAATGGTATCTACTGGATAGGGCAGATGTGAATGTCAAATAAGATATTGGATATAATAAGATATTGTGGTGCTAGTGTTGGTTGTTCTTAGTATAATTACTATGAAATAATGTAAATGATTTAAATTTCTTATAATAAATCAACAAATAGATATGAATGCTATGTAAAGTTGGATTTGCCTGTTATATGCATTTTTACAGTGTTCAATTTCAGAGGTATTTGATAACTGAGTCGGAGGAAATAGAGTATAAGTACATGAAAAGTGAATGCCATAACATATTTAAATAACCAATCCAGATAACAATAGAAATGTCATCAGGCATAACTGGTTGTCTGATGCCTTTGCTGATGATATTGTTCTAGGTGTGAGAAATAAAAGCGATTTTTTAAAACCAGGGTGGTCTGAGAAGGCTTTGTGGAGGACGTGGGTCTGGGCTGCCCCTTGAAATGCTGGGGAAGATTTTAATCCTTTTCCTGGCCATGAGCGGAAGGGCATTACAGGTAAGGCAGTGGCACACACCCAACGGGGACAAAGAACTAGGGTGCTGAAAATGGATTGAACTAGTTTGGCTGGAGAGAGTTCTTATGAGGAAGCAGTTTGAGAACCGTGAAAAGAAAACAGGGTAGAAATGAAACCAAGTGTCTTCAGGCTACAAGAACTGCCAGGGTGACAGGAAGCCCTTCCGTACTTAGATTGGGTAAGCAAGGAAGGAAGTGCTTCTGGGTGGTTAGGAAAGAAGGTAATATGTCACAGGCTAGTTGCTGCAGGTTCAGTCCTTTCTCCCCCTTTGTGCATGCAGCTGGAGCGTTACCCTCTGGGGCACGTTCAGTGGATGAATGTGCCAAGTTCATGTGTCCATGGAGAGGCAACAGCAAGAGGGCCCCGTCTTCTGTTGAACTTAATTGTTTACTCACAGGAATTCTTACTGTAGTTTTTAGGAGGCTGTGACTAGAGCCAAGTGACAGTTTTCACTGTGGCTCCTTTTTAAAGAATAGAGTAACTTGGGAATTCAAGACCAATCAATAAACATAATAATTTACATTTTAACATGCATATTAAAAAATACTCAACTTGTTTTTCAGAAGAGCATCTTCTCTTCAGTCATCTAAAGCCACATTCTCGTTATTTTGTAAAAGGAAAGCATGTATTATGTGAGAAGGGGCCAAAGTAATCTGTGCACTGATCAGGTTTTTTTTATATATATATATATATATATACATATATATATATACACACACACACACACACATATATACACATATATGTGTATATATATATACATATATGTGTGTGTGTATATATATATATATATATATATATACACACACACATATATAAATAATAGGTCATCTAGCCAACCATGACATGAAATTTGCTTTAATTATATAATTTTATGTAAATTTGCAGTTACCTAAAAAGATGTCTGTGCATGTACCTTCAGTTTTTTGTTGTTACCAAGTTACGAAACATTGTTACCTTTTGGAGGGTTAATAGATTTCAGAGCAACTTGTAATAATTAAGAAAAATGACCCTGCAAAAATAATAGAACTAGATAAAATAAAATGCAGATATGTGCCATGACAGATGTTGCAGAATAGGGAGTGGATATGAAGACAATGAGCCACACTGTCGATATCGCAGCCCTGGCAACACAGGTCATAGATTAAATAATGCACGCCAGGTGGTGGGCACAGAGAGGAGGGCACAGAGAGCGCCTTGTTTCAGCTTGTCTGTCTAATTTCAAACTCATTGCTTAGTAAGGCCTCTGTTCTGGTTATAGCCAAGGGAAAATTAAACAGTTGAAATATTGTAAATCTTATAATTCACCCTGGATCGCCAATGAGAACTAAAAGAGCTTTGAGCAAAGTATCCAAATAACTTGTTGCCTTGGCTGCACTTGGAAGCTTGACAAAAAGCAGAATCCACTCATTAGGGTCGTCACTCACTGTCTCTTCCTTTCCTGATCAGGTGCTAGCTCATGTGCTATGAGGGCTGGTGGCTCTTCATTGCACTCCTCTGTGCTCATGATTATGGCTCCATAGAGTGGGGTGGCAGAGGCCATGATCCACCCCCTGGGACTGGCATAGCGCTTGGGCCCCAGAGACTGGTGTCTTCTTAGTGGTGGTTTCTCTGAGGTCTGAGGCAGTTAGTGTCTGCCTTTTCCTATTCTGGGTCTTTCTGATGAGCTAATGAGCTGATCCATGTAAAAAACACTCTGTTGATACAAATAAAGCGTTTACTATTTTTATTATTTTAGGGTGTAGAGTTGGTAAAGGAAAGAACACAAGTCAGAAGTCCTGGGTTTGAATCGTGGGTTATCTCATCCTAGGTCCCTCCGTTTCTGAATGCATTTTGTAAAATAATATCCTGTGGGTTTCTCTCCCCAACCCCTTAAATCAGATATTCTTTACACTTTTGGTGTGTGTGCCATTGGGCCCTTTTGGCATTCTAGTGACGCTATTGAATTCCTTTTCGAAATAATGTTTAATGCATAAATTTAAATGCATAAAATTAGAATGCATAGTACTACAAGGGAAACCAATTACACTGCTAGTTATCAAGATTCCAAAAAGTATAATATTGTAATATACATCCTTTATCAATGCATTACGTACCAAGAACTAGTGGCAGGTCTAATAACTACTACAATTTTGAAGTAGTACTGAGTGGAAATGGTGCTTTGCGATAGTTGCAATAACTGCAATGTGATATGAAGATAGCTACTTGTGACAAATCACAGGTATGGCTAATTTTACTGTGGATTGTAATTTGTAATTGAAGAAATGCTAAATTTCATGTAGAGTTTAGTAAAAATTAAAGTGACAAATTTCCCCCCCCATTTCCAGAATTCATTGTGAGGTCCCCAGGAACACCTTGCTTTGACGCTTCGCCCTTTCCTCTGATGCTGTGCGCTCTCCCGGGACACAATCATTCGGCCCTCCTGCTGCACTCACCCTTTGGGTGCACTGACTCCTAGATGTGGACGTCCTGTGCTAGACCTGGATCTCCTGCCACCCCCTGCGTATCCCCTCTGGATGGCCCACAGGACCTCACACGCAGCCGCCAAAGCCAGCTCCTTGGCTTGTCCCTCCCAGCCCCACTCTTCCCACCAGCCTACTCTTCCTTCTGTGTTCCCGCTCTGGATGGCATTAACAATCCCCGAGTGGCTCAGGCCCCAAATCTTGCTTGAGCACAGGAGCTTGGACGCACTGCTGCTGCTAGGATTACGGTCCCTGCCTCCTTGATAAAGTGTGGGAAAGTGTAAATTTGTAAATTTTATTTTTTAAATTTTTATTGGGGAACAGTGTGTTTTTCCAGGTCCCATCAGCTCCGAGTCAAATCGTTGTTTTCAATCTAATTGTGGAGGGAGCAGCTCACTGGCCCATGTGGGAACTGAACCAGCGACCTTGGCGTTATGAGCACTGCGCTCTAACCAACTGAGCCAAGCAGTCGCCCTAAACTTGTAAATTTTAAAGCACTGGTTTGCCCTTCCCTTTACCTGGAATCTTTCCTAAAGTTCTACTCACCCTAGAAGGCCCAGTTCCTCCTTACTTATTTTTCGAACATGCACATCTTGTCACTTTCTAGTTTAAAATTTCCTGATGACACTTTTTTGCCTCCATGATGTGACATCGGAGGACTCCAGCCTCCCTCCCAGTGTTGTTTTCTGCAGGTCCCCTAGCCTCCCCAAGCTCCTTGTGGTCCCTCCAGTGGCCCTCTCCCCATTTCCCGCTTGGCTTTGGCTGGCCCAGTGAATATCCTCTACTTGGGGGTCCCTTGCCTGCCATATCACTTCAGGTCTCAGTTCTGTGGATGCTTTGCTGGAAAGCCATTCCCAGCCTGCACCATCATGAGGTCTGTCCACAGAGAAGTTCTTATCCAACTGTCTCCCCCTTCTTTGCATTTGACCAGAGTCTTGCAGGGTTTTACTAGTGGTATGCACTCAGGGGACAGAATTATTAAACTACATGGTAAGAAGCACTGACTTCAGAGCTGAACTTGCTTGGGTTCTAATCCCAGCTCCACCACTAGCTTTTTGATTTTGGCAAGGTACTTACCCTTTAGGTGCCTCAGTTTTTTTCATCTGTAAAACTGGTATAATAACAGTGGTTTAAATGAGTTAATACTTGCAAAGCACTTTAGAACCAGGCCTATATTATATTAAGAGCTTAATTAAATATTAGCTATTATTATTAGTTTTAGTTTCGGTTGTGTGGCTTGGGCTCATTTAAAAGATACTTTAGGGCCGGCCTGGTGGCTCAGGCGGTTAGAGCTCCATGCTCCTAACTCCAAAGGCTGCTGGTTCGATTCCCACATGGGCCAGTGGGCTCTCAACCACAAGGTTGCCAGTTCAACTCGAGTCCCGCAAGGGACGGTGGGCTGTGCCCCCTGCAACTAAGATTGAACACGGCACCTTGAGCTGAGCTGCCGCTGAGCTCCCGGATGGCTCAGTTGGTTGGAGCGCATCCTCTCAACCACAAGGTTGCCGATTGATTCGACTCCCACAAGGGATGGTGGGCTGTGCCCCCTGCAACTAGCAATGGCAACTGGACCTGGAGCTGAGCTGCGCCCGACACAACTAACACTGAAAGGACAACAACTTGAAGCTGAACGGCACCCTCCACAACTGAGATTGAAAGGACAACAACTTGACTTGGAAAAAAAGTCCTGGAAGTACACACTGTTCCCCAATAAAATCCTGTTCCCCTTCTCCAATAATAAAAAAAAAGATACTTTAATTTTTGCTGGTGTTTTATTAAAAGACTGTTGTGTAATTTGAAACCCAATATTTAACTGTTCTTCATCTCCACTGAGGTTGATATTGGACATTGATTTTAGCACAAATAATTTATATGTTTACAAATTATACTAAGGGAAATACTTTTTGACAGAAAGGCAGGAAAACTCCTGGGAATACAGCCATTTAACAGAATGATGGAGACATTGTCCCACCAGTAGTTAGCTAGTTGGGTTGGGGATATTTCCATATTTCTTCCATTTCAGAGATTATGTTGACCTCACAGGATTTTTTTTCTTTTTTTCTTTTTTTCTTCTTCTTTTTTTTTTGCAGCTCTTTGAGTAAAGAAGGGATCAATATTTATCAGGATTTCTCTTTAAATGCAAATTATCACATATGTTTGCAAACCAGACCTGCATTAAAAAGAGATGGGTTTGAATGTAATTACTTCTTTTTGCATGAGTATTTTCATATCTTCTAGAAATATTACGCTGTTGGGGGAAACAGCTTTTCATGACCTTTGCCACACATTGTATGTGACATTAATGTGCTCTTAATCGATCCTTTTCTTCCTTTTTGTTTTTCTTCCAACATCCATGTAATATTACCCCTGAGGTTTAACTGTTACAGGCTTTTTTTTTGTTGTTTTGCCACCAGGTGGGGTACTGGCTCCTTTCAAAAGGCATGGGCCACGTGCATTGAGGCTGGTTTTCTCACAGAGGTGACTTTCATTCTAAAGTGATCCCTACCCACTCCCAGGAGTGGCTGAGGGAGGCAGGCGTGGTGAGTGTCAGATCTGAGGGAATCTCAGGGTTTTACCTGCCAAGTCTTGTTGAGCTAATATGCTAATGGCTTACGTTTCACAGGTTTTTGAGTAACTTGAATTTTACCAGAAAAACATGTAAATCTATTTGGCAACAAGTGAATCAAATTTTTCTTGGAATATTTGGTTTGATCTTAAAGCTTACAATAAACAGTTAAGTTAGGAAACCTTGACCATATGTTAAATACGTCTAATTTAAATGAAATAGAAAGGTAGCTATTAGAATTAAAACTGTTCTTATAGTTGAAAACTAGGGGGAAATTGTGTATATTGTGAACACTTTATGTTAAAAAGAAGAGCATGGATTCTTACTCTTTCATAAGCAATATACTGGAACATTATTGACTGTTTTAAGATGTAAATACCGTAAGGAAATTACCAAATAAATTTTTCTAGAATGAAAAGTAAATGTAAATTTCTTACTTTGAAACCATAGTGAGTCATATTAAGTTCCATTTTAAGCTATAAAAAAACTACAGCAAATCGTTTTTTTATCTTATAAATATGAACTAAATGGAGATGGTGAGACTGAATTATGAGTGATTTTCAGATTTACAGACACCAAATCAGAATCATAAATTACAGGTTCTTTGATACATTTTCCTCTTGAACTTAAAATAATTATTAGATTTTAGTAATTAATGAGGTTTTAGGCTGTTTAAATGTGAGCCAAAATAAATAAATAAATCTGAATATGCTCATAGTATGTGACATTGATTCTCAGAAATGGTAACTTCATGTGTCCCTCTTAATGCAATGTGAACATGCAGTGCTGTATCTTCTACCGCCACACCCAACTTGGATTACAATATAAAACTCAATTCATGACCCTAACGAAGGAGGAGAGACTACATTTTGCAGTGTCTGAAGGGAGACAAGGGAGGGAGAGAGTTCTCTTTGTTTAAGTTTGTGTTTTCTTGGGCAGCAAGTACAAAACCCAAGCCTGAAGCCTCAGTTCGTTCTGTCTGTGGGTTTTACTTCTCACAGCAGCCCAGTGTCTAGTTAACATATGGGGTGTGGTTTCAAGTTCATCACTAAAGCTTATAGGCTAAAGTGCTTTGTGGGCTTGGCTAGGACTTAAGTTGCCTTTAGGGAGATGGCCAAAAACAGAGCTTGGGAACGGACTGCTTTTCCCTGCGTATGTGGATTCCCAGGGTAGTCAGGATTTTTTTTTTTTCCTGTTTTTTCTTTTTTTCGGTCTCGACTATCAGCTGCTTTGGAGATTAGTTTCATAGTAAGGATTCTTTCTTTAAAGCAACATGAAGCGACTGTTTTCACAGGGGCACCAGGTTAGTACATAGTGTTTTGAACTTTCTGTTGCATATGCTAGACTTTCTTTCTGTGCTCATGGGGCAGTGATATGACAGTCAGCGCAGCATTTGTGTAGTGGCTGCATTCTTTCAGAAAACAATGTGAGTTCGTTGATCCTACGAAGGTTTGAGGGTTATGATTCTCATCATAATATATGCATGGTTTGAGCCTCTGAAATGCAAGTGGAAGCCAAGGAGAAATGACATAAATGTGTTGGACTTTTAATCTAGAGATTTGTAGTTGTTTGTAAGCATTTTTGATTCCTTTTTCAGAATTACTTTCTTTGTGTCCTACCATTAAATCTTCTAGGCATAACTATGATTTTATACACAGTTGGTTTTACTTTATTTTTTAACATCAGGCATCAGTGTTTTGTGCCCTAAATAGCGTTGTTATCCCTTCCACACTTGTGCGTGCCTGCCTGATGCCGGGTTTTCCCCTGGGCCTACTCCTTATAGCTCAAAGAACCAGAATATCACTTTAATTTTCTCATTGAAAAGTTTGGCCTTTTTCGAGAATGCCCCCTAAAATACCTGCATAACAACTGATATGGGCAGACTGTACGGTGGATTAAGCTGGACTGAATTCCTTCCTTAATTGTTACTGTTTTTATTCTTAAGTGATTCCTCAGTGTCCGAGGTTATTCTAGGAGTGAATATGACTGTAAAAATGGAATGCGCCTTGTTAGACATGAAAGAATTGCTAACAGTGATAAAATGAAATTAAGTCAATAAAACTAACTATCATGAGAGTATCTCCCTTAATTGCATTAACTTAAAGATCTAGAGAGCAGTTTTACCTTTGTTAATTTGTCACCAAAGCAATCCAGCATGAAATCGTTCTATAAGAGGCATTTAATTTGATGATGTTTTACAGTTTACACCACTTCATGAAATATACTTGATTTTATATTATTTAGCTATACTTAAGTTCGAGGTAATGTACTAGTGTTTTAAAATATGCTACTCTGCTTCTGTTATTACCATTTTAGTCTCCTCTTTTTTTCCCCCCCGCTGGGAAGTACGGTGTTTCAGACAGGGTCTGTTCTCTCATGTTCTCCTCTGTTTAAAAAAATGAAATTGAGGGAGAAGGGAGACAGAAATAGGTGCTTAAAAAAATTTTTGTTGGTTGCCTGATGGGAGGTGGGTTGGGGATGCATGAAAAAGGAGAAGGGGTTAAGAAGCACAAATTGGTTGTTACACAGTAGTCATGGATGGATGTAGGGTATAGCATAAGGAATATAGTCAATGATATTGTAATACCTGTATGGTGTCAGATAGGTCCTAGACTTATCGGGGTGATAGTTGGGAGGGGGCTTGTAGGGCAGGCTGAAAAAGGTGAAGGCATTAAGAAGTACAAATGGTTAGTTACAAAATAGTCACAGGGATATTAAGTGAAGCAGAGGGAATATAGTCAATAATATGGTAACAACTATGCATAGTGTCAGGTGGGTACTAGACTAGTGAGGGGGATCACTTCTTAAATTATACAAATGTCTGACTATTATACTGTACACCTGAAATTAATACAAAGTAATATTGAATGTCAACTGTGCTTGAAAAATTAAGAAAGGGGGGAAAGGTGAAGGGGAATAAGAGGTTCAAATTTCCAGGTGTAAAACAAATAAATCATGGGGATGTAACGTACAGCATGAGGAATATAGTCAATAATATTGTGATAGCATAGCACGGTGTCAGATGGTTCTGGATTTATCATATTTAGGCATATAAATGTTGAATAACTCTGGGGTATACCTGAAACTAATATAATGTATGTTAGCTATACTTTAATAAAAACCTTAAAACAAAAAATCTTTGAGGTAATTTGCTAAATTTTAAGGATTCCATTTCCCATTTCTCCTGAGGCTGATGTTGTAAAGTTTGGCTGCATGCCATTCCAGGGTTATAAAACTGCTGTACGGTGTACCCCCAAGACAGTTGTACAGACACATTATTGCCCTTGCCTCTGCAGATATTTTCTTTGACAGCAAATTCACTAGGTCATTTTAGCTTTCCAAAAAAAAGCAAAGATTGCTATGACCTGCTTAATATACGCTATTACTGCATATGTATGCTATCATTAAATGCTATTAAAGTTTAAAAGAAGACTATTGTCAATCTGATTGTAGCCATCCGATGATTGTAAAGAACAACATGAAGACATTTTATTCATTGATTGTTTGTACTTATTTTGCACAGATAAAAGTCTTCAAAAGCTCCCATAAAACTCATTTATGTCTAGTAGATCTCAATTTCTGTGTTCCCAAGTCCTTCACGGCCTTTTCTTCTAGAGATGATAACAAAGCAAACTACCACTGGTAGAAATAAACAATGAGGCTAAGGATAGAATACGAGAGGAAATTCCCTAAACACAAAATTTGAAGGGGTTTTCCCAAAGAATATTCATTAAAATAGTTTTCTTCAAACGTGAGGCCAAAAAGACCGAGGAGTGTTCAAAGTCTGTACTTTCTAGATAAAATAAGCTAATCTTACTGCTGATTCTAGGTTTGGAACACACATTGCAATTCTTGTTCTCATCGTGTTGGACTGGTTTAGTTTTGTTACATCTCTGCCTATTGGCAAAAATCAAAGACAGGCATTTTCTCATTTTCTCTAATTTTAAGGTAAGCTTTGAGTTGATTAATTTTTATCTAACATACTTTCTTGTTGATGTTCAAAGTACTCTAGATGTCTCATTAATCTCAGAAAGCTTATGAACCTGGTTGATGATCTAGAAGCATGTGATCCTTATTTTTTTTTTCAAATGAATCTTAGTTTCGAAGTTGGAGACAAATCCTTATGTATTAATAAATTATTTCAACCTGAACTGGCCCAAACCTGAAACACTGGGGAAGTTGAATGGCAGTAGAAGATAAGCACTCTGAGGAAAGAAATGAATAAGTAGGAATAACTGTGATATTAGAAGTGGGTTTTTCTGCCTGCTGAACCTTGATAAATTTTCACTTATGTGTCAGTTCCACTCACACCCCAGATCACTCTCATTCCCGCCCATGGTCTTAATCTGCATTGTATATGTTTTGGGAGGTGTTGGTCTTGATCTGCAGTTTCTACCTTGTCAGATTCATGGGATGGCTGCAATGAACAGTGCCACCCCAGCCTTCTTTTTGCCTAACTTCTGGGTTCAGGCTCTTAACCCTGCTCACTGAAGGTGCCAGTGTGCATTGGTCTTGCGCTTGTGTATCAGAAAGTGGGGACAGAAAGTGGGGGAGATTGTGATGCCATCCACCCCCAAAATGCACTATTTTAATAATGACAGTAAATACTAACTTCCTAGTGGGGTTGCAAAAGTTGAGGTCAGATTTTTACTCCAAGACTGATTTTGACCACAAACCTCTTCTGTTCCCCTTTCATTCTGAAGAACCCAATTTAAGTTTCACCTTCTGGCATTTCTGGGGGTGATGGTCATAATAGTTATGACAGGAGGAGCAATGGCAGTGGTAAGAGTAATAATAATAACTAGCACTTAAAAAACATTTCCTAAGGGCAGTGCTGTTCTAAGCCTCTTATTTAATCCTTAACAACAACCCTAAGAGGTCAATTGCCTTTATTATCCCTATTTTATAATTGAGGAAACTGTCCCAGAAAGGTTAGTAATTTGTCCCAAGTCATTGTAGCTAATAAGCAGCAATACCAGTATTGTGCTTCAGAGGCATTCCACACTGGCAAAAAAAAAAAAAAAAAAAAAAAAAAAATTGACACGAGAAGTTGATGTTCTTAGGAATATAATCTGATATTATTAATGAGAAGCAGCCATTTAAATACTGACGTCTGTGCTGCTCTTTAGGCTCAAAGATGCTTCTGTTGACGCATGTCAATCAGTAAGGAATGTCCTTTGTGTCCTTTTTCTACTGGGTGGGGGGTGAGCTTGTGTTCTGCTTTCTCACCTGTCCTGTGGTAACTAATGACAAGAATCTGGTGAACAAAGGCAGGATATAGATATTGGCTGTGGATAATAAATGGACCAGTGGTGACCAGTCCACATAGCAAATAAGCCAGCAGCCCTGAAAACTGTCTTTGAACTACATAAACTAATCTTGGAACTTTTGAGACTTTTTAAGGCTGACAGAATAAAACCACTAAGGCCAGAAACTTGGACTTTCTGATTGTTTAGCTTGAATTTGGCCTGTGTGAGGGCCCCCTTCATTCTTGCCCAGTATGATTTCCTGCTGATAATCAAAGTTCTGGTTATTTTGTCATTCCTGACGGCTTTCTGAGACTTAGTGGGATGCCAAGAATATGAACCATGTATTTCTTTGGAAAACGTAAATGTGCAATTGAAAATGTTGGGCAAAGGACTTATTCTAGATTTGTCTAAAACTTAAACAGGGGACAAATAAGTTTGGAATCTTTAAAATATATAAAAATGTAGCCCGTAGTTAAGGAGCTAAGTTAAAAAAAAAAAAAAAGGAAAGAAATCAAACAATAAAAATTCTGATCTTTGGGTGGGGAAGCACTTTCTCTTCCTAAAACCAATAGAAGAAATCATAAAAGGTGTAGGGCAATAGATCGGAATGTTTTAGGCAGGAGTGTAAAAGCTTTAAGTTGAAAAATAAAATACTCATGGAGGCATCATTTATTATCATAAACATTGGAAATGATCAAAACATACAGTAGGAGAGGAAAATCGGATGATGGACCATTATGTAACTATTATGGTTTTACTTATGGTAGGAAGTGGTGATGATAGATCTTTAAGTTAAAACACTGGCTATCAAACTATTTGTACTTCACAGACTTGGCTGTGTTTAAAATACATCTATCTCTGTGTGATGCTTAGGGAGACAGCAGAAAAGATGGTCAGCTTAAGTAAATAGGGGTTTAGGGATTATTATTAGTATTTTTTGCCTTTTGCTTTTTATTAAGTTAATTAATTAATTAATTTTTATTAGTTTCAAGTGCACAAAACAATGTCATAGACTTTTACAACCCTCACAAAGTGAAAATCCCCCTCCCCCAATCTACTACCTCTCTGACATATACTGTTATAATTACATTGACTCTATTCCCTATACTGTACTCCACATCCTGTGACTATATATATATACTAAATTATAGTTGACATACAATATTATTCAGCTTCAGCTTCAGGTGTACAGCGCAGTGGTCAGACATCTACACCATCCATGAAGTGGTCTCCCTCATAAGACAAATGCTTAGGGATTATTTTGAAGGTGGGAATTTCTGGTACTTTATATTTTCTTCTTATACTTTTTTGCATATTAATATCCTTAAACATAATTAATTTATATTAGAAAAAAACAAAAACTACTCACGGAGAGAAAAAAATGAGAACAAGATATATCAAAATTTAATAGTAGTTTAAGGTCACCCATAATCTATTTAAGGTAGTGGCTCTAAAAAAATGATTTTAATTTCCTCAAATAGTTTGTAAATTTAAGGTTTTCTTTAAGAAGAATTTATTATTTTACAATAAAAATTAAAAGAGATTAGGAATTATAGGTTAGTGTTGAGGCAAGATCAATTTTGATAAAGGAGAGAATACTTTTACTTTGGACAACATTATTTGGTTTAATTTATGCAGTATTTTAGGAAACTGTCTTGATTTTTATGCATTAGGTTGAAAATTTTCATCAAATGTTATAGCTAATCAAATTATAAGGTACATTACTCAATAAGGGACGTGCGAGGAAGCTCACTTAAATACTTGAAACATCGGTCCTGGAAAGACACTTTCGTGGATTTCCAATGGATCTTGATAACGCTTCCTTGGTCTAAGCAGTTGATGATGTTTAGAAAGGAACAAGTCAACATGTTGAAAAAATATGTTGTCTCAATTTGACTGGAATAATGAAGATGGAAGAGAACCTGAGAGTAGTTGACTCCTTTCTTTAGTAGATTATAATGGTGTAGGTATCCTCGTTTTACAGATGAAGCCCAGAATGATTGTGTCCCCATGGCCACAAGGTTCTAGTTGACTCGATTGGAGCCTTTTGGGCCTTTTGAGGTCTTTTGACTCCCCCATTGCTGTTGTTTCTAATATTCCATTCTGTTCATTTAAAAACATTTTAGTAATGATGAAAAGAAAAAAAACAAAACTAAAAAAATAAGAAAAAGACAAAAAAATTTTAAAAACCTTTTAGTAATGATGAATGAAATTATATTTCCATTTGTATTGAGTTGGTAAAAATCAGAAGCTAAGACCATTCAGCACTTACCTAATGACATTTGAGAAAGAGGATGAAGGCCCATTACTGCTTCCAAGGAAAACTTCCAACTTCACAGGCATGGCCTTTATTCTTATCATTGTTATTTGAACACTTTGTTCTTGAGTACAGGCGTATTTATTGCACATCTGGTTTCCATGTTTGTTTTGGAAGACAGCAGCCATGTGGAGTGACTAGAGATCACTTGATACTGCACCCTGGAAATTGTTTTTTAACAGCTTTATTGATATTGTATAATTTACACTTCACAAAGTTAATCCCTTTAAAGTGTACAGTTCAGTGTTCTTTAGTGTATTTACAGAATTGTGTAACTATCACCATAATGTAATTGTAGAACATTTTCATCTCCCCAAAAGAAACCTTGTCTCTACTCTTCCTTCTCCCTTTTTTCCTCCTTCAGTCCTAGGCAAACACTATTTTACTTTCTGCCTTTCTAGATTTGCCCTTGCTGAATGTTTCATATGAATAGAATCATACATCAGATGAGAATGCTGGAAATTTTAATTTGATGATCAAAGACCATTTCATCAAACACGACCTGGTTACTGTCGGGCCCTTTTCAACAGTGTCCAAAAGTGTGAGATTAAGACCAAGTGAACTCAGTGTTACCACCTTTTTATTAGATTGTCTTATTTTTGTTTTCTGAAGTCCCAATATTTAAGATTCAAATAAAAATACTCAGTGTTGAAATTAAGAAACTATATGAGAGTATATACCCATTAATATGAGATTGTTGTAGGCTATGTTGCAATATCGTTAGGTTAGACCACTGCTTAGATGGGACCTTGAGCGAATTACTTGATATTTCTACGCGTAAGACTCAATATCCTTATCTATAAAATGGGGATTATAATATTAGTACTTACCTTGTAGTGTTCTTGTGAGAATTCATGAAATAATGTATACAAAAGGCCTATCACAGTGTTTGATGCTTAATAAGTATTAAGTGAATGTTAGGTATTGTTATTAGTGGCATTTATAATAAACTGTAGAATGTTATTTTTTTCATTTTTTATGACTTTATCCTACTAAGGATTTGAGTTGGCTTGCAAGAATATTTGCATGCCATTAAACACACACACACACACACACACACACACACACACTCACTCATTCACAGGAATAAAACAAAACCAGGGATGATAAAGCTAGTCAGAGGAAAGTATAATAACAATAGTAATGATAGCTAATATTTATATATCAGGTTTTCAATAGACATTTCTTTAGTATCTTTCCTAATGAGCTGAGGGAATAATGCCAGATCAGAAATGAGCAGAAACAATCCAATGAGAGCCCCAGGCTCAGAGGGACCTTTGGTGGTCTCTAGTCCACCTTCCTACCCTGAGCATGAGACAACTGGTGTGATGCTGGAACTCACAATGTGAAGGTAGGTTCGACATCTCACAGTATATATGGCTACTATTTATTACGCACTTACCATGAGCAAAGCTAGAATTAGAACCAAACTGACTCCAAAATTATATAATTATGATGTAAACTTGCCAGCTCAAGGAAGCCAGTTTCCTTGTTACAGTTCTGTTTTCCGTAATGTTGTTATATATATTTAAATGAAATGTACACTCTCTTTTTTCCCCCTTCTTCTGCCTCCCCCCACCCTACTCTGCTTCAAGCCCTTGTTTCTCAGTCTAGTTGTGTAGGACACAGCTCCCTGGCCCATGTTGGTATTATGAGCCTTGCGCTTCCCCCACTGAGGCAGTCGGTTGCCGGTCGTCGCTCACAGCAACTCATGGCAGTTCTTGCTGGCTGTCGGCCACTCACACTGGCCGCCAGCCGCTCATGGCAGCACATGGGCTACCATGTGTGTTAGGAGCATGGTGCTCCAACCACCTGAGCCACCGGGCCGCCTAAAATGTTCACTCTTGTAGGAACCCCATTCCCCTTGATTCTCATAGTATCTTCTACAGGCGAGAAGCAAATACCTACTCAGGTTGTCCCCCCAGATATCAGACGACAATTTTCATGGCCCTCACCCTACTTTGCACTCCAGCTGAAACATCAGGGTTATTTTTTATTGTTCTTTAGATTACATAGTCCAATACACTGTAGCGGTTCTTTTTTCCTGGAATGTGCTTTCCTTTCAAGTATGCTCATTGAACTCCTATCTGGTCTTCAAGATTCCTTTCCAATGTACCTTTCCAGCAGTAACTTTTCCTAATGCCCAGACTGAGCAAGCACTTCCTCCTCTGGGCTCCCATACACTTTTCACAGTGTGAGAATGAGCTGCCAAAAGCCTAATTCCTCCCCTGGACTGTGAGCACCTGACGGAGAGCTATTGACCTTTGTGCTCCTAAACCCCAACCTAACACCTGACAAAGTGGTAACTGCTCAGTATAGTGGAAGAAAGAATTCTGATCTTATTTCATATGGATTCCTAACTATATCTGGTTTTACAGGGGTATCAATTACAAGAAATGTCTTTGGAGAAAAGATGTGTGGTTAACTGAGGACGAAAAGGAGCATCATTTGGGGGAATAGACGGTGAGGGACTTTCGGTCAGGTTCTGTGCCATTCATTTTCACTTTGTCAAAGTGTCACTAATCATCTGATGTAAGCTAGATGCTCTGTTGGGCAAAGCTGATACCCACCTTTGCTCAGAGAGATTTAGATAAAATGGTTATAACATTGACAATGTGGTTGAATCACAAAGTTCACAGTAAACTTAATATCAGCATTCACATAAATGCTGATAAGAGTACAGAGTCCGAAGTTATACTTCTGTTTTAATCTGAGATCTTAGCAGTTTTTCATCGAGTATGGATAAAGGTATTTTCCCTTAATGTATGGATAGAGGGTTAATTTAAGATAAAGCATGTAACTGGGGCAACAGGGAGCTGACCTACATATCTAAAGGAAAGAATGTGGATCTCACCAAGAGTTTGCTGTAATTCATAAAACTGGTCCACATCTTAAATGAGTTCATTATACCTCAACTGGAACTTTCTACATGGAGTAGGTCAGGTGTTGGTGGTGTTATCTGTCTCAGGACTTGCAAAGTGACTACTCTGAGGGCTAGACTTCATACTTCACTCCCTGGAGATGCAGCCTCCTGACACTTGAGTTTGAGTTTGTCAGTCTTCTCCATCCACACTGAGTCTTTGCCTTCCATGTGAGTTGTCACAACACCAGACACCCCAGTGGATCCATCTTCTTTTACCTTCATTGTTTGCTAGGTCAGTCCTAGCTTTTGCCTCCCATCAGCCTGTGCCTATGGAGACGTAGGGAGCCACTTCTGCTCTGAGTGATCCCCAGAGGTCTAGCCTAGGTCTGGAGGAGGAAGAGTGAGGCATGGACTTCTAGTGTTGAAGTGGACACAGGGTACAGCCTCTGAGACCAAGGAGGACACTTTTCTGGAGAGTGCTGACACGGCGCCATCCAGGTACTGGTGGAGTGCTCCCTATTTTAGGAACCTGTCCATTTCCCAGGACTTGTTCACTGCTAGAGAGCTCAGTGTTAGAAAGTTGTCCTTTATGCTGAAGTGACATAGGCTTTTCTAGAATATCCTTCTCTGTGTCCCAGCTTTATTCCCTGAAACCCCAGAGGAAACATCTACTTGCACCCATAGGCTTGATATGTTTGAAAGGCCTCTCATTTTGGTTCAGCCTAAAAATTCCAGAGTTTCTTCAACCATTTCTCATAATAGCATGTTTTTTCAGATTTCTCCAAACTGGTCCCTATTCTCTGACTCTCCCTGGTTTACCGTATTATTACTGTGGCCTGCAGACTTAACACCGTACCCAGGTATAGACTGACCAGCAGGCTGGGGTTACCAGCTGCTTTCCTGGATGATGCTCTTCTGACCATGTTTCCAAGAGTGCATCCGATTTTTAACAATAACAATATTAACATGTACCACTTTTTGGACAGTTACTATTGTCAAGGAATTGTGCCAAAGTGCCTTATATATGTTATGTCATTTAATCTTCACAACAATACTGAGATGGGTATTCCTATTGTATTTCCTTGATGCTAGGACACTGTTAATGGCAAGACACACCATCAATTCAATTTCAGCTTTTCAGGGGAAAGAGAGGAAGGAAAATGCCATCACATTAAATGTAGACATAAAGAGCCATAGTCATGTCAGTTTCTGGAAAGTTAAAATGTGTGTGTGTGTGTTTGTGGAAGGGAACAGAAAGTAGCTTTTCGAATCAAGGAAATATGGTATCTTCATTCTACAGACGAGGAAGCCGAGCGTAAGGAATGTGAGTAACTTGCCACAGTCTGTAGAAGGGAGAACTGTGATTCAAACCCAGCTCTGCTGATTGCAGTATGTGCTCCCACTATTCATGTTTCTCTCTCCCATGGAGCCCGAAAGTGCAGTCGGCTTATCCCACATTCCCAAGGCTTTCTCACAGAACAACCGTCAACCCAGGCAACGCCACCCTGTACTGTGTGTTTAAACCTAAATGCAGATGTCTACATTTATCCTTGGCAGGCAACATTCTGTTTGTCCCTTTCCCCATCTTTTTAGAGTGTTATTACTAGATCAAAGAGTATATATGTTTTTGTGGCTCTACAAGCGTATTACTAAATTATTCCTGAAAGTAGCATAATTTATTCATTCACAGTACCACCAGCAGTGAGGTGGGTTTAGCACACTTGTTACAAGTTTTTAATACAATCCATTACTGGTCTCATTGGGATTGGGAATTTGGGTCTAGTATGGGGAACTCGCTTTTGATTCTCTCCTGGGGTTCCTCAGGGCTCCTGAGGCCCCCATTCTGGGCTGTCTTAGGCCTACCGGTTATCCTGTCAGTGCTCCTTCGTAGTTAATATGCACTTCTGGTTTCTGTGGCTCAGCTCAGAGTCAGAATCCTCAGGCCACACTGCCCTAAACTTTGCTCTGCTTTCCACTCGCCCTCTGACTTTGAGCAGGCTCATGTCTTTCCTTTTCCTTTATCGTACAACCCTGAGTTATTTGATGCAGTTTATAGAAAATCTCTGAGTCCAGAGGACAATTCATGACAGTAACAGAATTGGTGTGTTGCAAATTAAAAGCAGTTCTCTTTTTAGATCCATTGTGGTTGAAGGCGAACCTTCTAGGGGATATCTGGAAGATTAATTAGCAAGAAATCCATTCTAATTGTTCTAGTTCTGCCTAAGTGGAGACAGGGAGGCAGTAGACAGTGTCAAGAATGTATAATTGAGCGCTTTGAGGAGAGGAACCTGCCTAGTAGATTTCAAATGACAAAAAGGATAAAACTGAAGGAGAGAAAAAATGTCTACCTTTGTACAATGCATTCTCTTCGCTCCAGGAAGTAGAGAATTGCGACTAGGAAATAAGATGTATTTTACTTTTTATTTTTTAAGTGGCAATAAAGAAACTTTAGATTCTGACTCATAGCTCAGTATAACTCATACCTCTTGTGAGAGAATGGCTATTGTCCTGCATGTTTTAGCTAAGAACAGAGGCCACTTGTGATCTCAAAATGTAGGTGTGCCACTTAGAAAGAAAACCAGAAACCATATTGAAATAGCTCAAGTGTAAATCAAGTTTAAACTCAAATTTAAGTTGACTTTAGTGTTGTGTTGTGCTTGAAAAAAAAAAAAAGTGTTAATACTCCAAAGGATAAAGTTGCCTTGATAAGAAGTGATTCCTGGGTAGTGAATGATGGCGGTACTTAGCGTGCTCATCTTGAGTTTTATCAATCCACAGCGCTCTGCTCTTTGTCTGATGAGTGACTCACTATTTGCCAAAGACTTAATATATTTTTATGTGCGACATGATACATGCTTCTGAAGACACAGGTTTGGACATTTTAGAAAGGAGTAGAACTATAGACATACTCCTTGTAAATTCAGCAACTGCCTCTATCAACAGTTCCCTGGGGACTTTTTTTTCGGTAGTTCCTTTATAAATAGCTGTGTGCCATTATTCCGGTGAAGTAAGGTCCTGATGCATCTGTAGCAAGCTGGTTTTGTTCTCACTGAGTATAACACGTCTGTCATATTTTCCTTCTCAGACCTTTCTTCCTGTCATTAAAGCAAGTGTATCATTTTGGAGCTGATCTAAACCAGGGCCTTTCAAACTGACAGCATATGCGTCTTGTTAAAGCAGATTCTGTTTCTGAGACATGGCCAAGATTCTGCATCTCCCACAAGCTGCAGGATGACGCCTGTGTTCCAGGTCCATGGAGCACACTTTGAGTAACAAGGATCTCAAGGTTTTTACTGTCACTGCTGCCAGGGAGACAGGTGGTGGGAAAAGGCGAGAGGTAAAGCAAACATTAATTGGAGGAGCCTCCCATGTTCGTTGATGACTGATTACTTTGGCAGGTGCACCGTTGAGTGCAGAGAGGCAGCAGTGCACAGTGATTAAGAACCTTGAGCCCTGCAGTCCTTTCTCTGCCACCCAGTAGCAGTTGAGTCACGTGGGTACAGTACTAACCTCTCTAAACCTCAGTTTCTGAATTTGTGACATTCAGATAATATAAAAGCCTACTTGATACGGTTATTGCGATGATGAAATGATATAATGCATGTAAAGTGCTTAGTGCTTGCTAAATGTTAGCTATTCGTAGGAATAATGCAGAAAGCATTTACTGAACACCAACTGTATGCCTGGCATGTTAAGGTAGGTATGTCAGGATTAAAAGGCAACTCTTTAATTTCAGTAGGGATTGTATTGGTTTATTTGGAAGGCCCTGGAGTGGAGATTAGATCTAAAAGATTGTACTCCAAGGCCAGTGCCCTTCCTGCCTAATTATTTCTGTGTGCTCTTTGGCAGTTTCTTATGACGTGTAGCCATATTAAAGCAAACATCATTGCAGACAACTTAAGTGAGACCCAAGTGCTGAGTCACAGTGGATTCAATATGTTCTAACTTGTAAAACCAAAAGTGAGTTGTTTGGTTCTTTGGTTTGCATGAGTTATGTCTGAGGATAGACATTAAAGGATAGGTTTTTGTTTTGTTATCAGCTGCACTGTTTTGCTTGATAAACCAGAACTAGGTGATATCAAAGGATAGGCATAGTCAATTTCTATTATGGTGGATCGACTTCTGAGCATACACCTGCTTTACACTTTGGCATCTACCATTTTAAAGAGATTCTGAAAGGACTCTGTCTTTGCATGAATTTACTTATTTTTCTAACACAGACTAAAAAATTTGCACCCTGCTTCTTTTCCAACAAGTACCAGCACAAACACATGTTTGAGGAGCTGGGCCTTCTACTTTTTAATCCATCTTTTGTATCTTCCTTTGAAACTCTGTCTTGAAAAGGAAATGATTTCTGATCCAGAATTCATCTTTTCTTTATCTAATTGTTCCTCTAAATGATTGAGACTTGCGTGCTTTTTCTGAGCTTAAAGTAGTTCTCTTTGCAATACATACTTTTGTAATTTTAAAGAAAGATATTAGTTTGGCAGAAACTCTCCAATGTAACTGCTGTGTTTGTGAAAACCTAATTGTTTCACTGAACAGAGTCTTCAGATAGTGAAACCAGTGGAATAATAGCAGGCATTAAAATATAGGCAATGACAGATTTCTTTAAGTATTTTGGCAATGTCTTTTGCCCTTGTTTTTAATTACAAGTAGCAATTTGTCTATTTTTGTTATGAGAAATGTAAAAGCGATTTTTGCCACTGGTTATTCTTCTGTAGGATCAAGGAGAATTACCCGCTCTTCCTTTGAATATTCATATATGTTGCTTGATTTTTACAACTTTGCGTATTATTGCTGTATCTTTGCAGATTTTTTAAAAAACAACTTCATTGGGATATAATTCACAAACCATAAAATTCACCCATTTAAAGTATACAATTCAAAGAGTTTCAGTCTATTTATAGAATTGTCTGCAGGTTTTTGCCAATACATTTTTCTTTTCTTTTTCTACTGTGTGTGCCCAAACCCCTCCATTTTTTTATTCCTAATAACTTTTGTTACCACTTATAGTTTTGGGGAAATGCACGTGCCATAACAATGAATTCTTAGGGGCTCCTAACTTACTGACTTAAGGCACTTCCTGATTACATTGTGGCTTTTCATTAACTTTATATTAGTGCTGTTTTAATGGTGAATCAATAATCTGTCAGCTATGCCATGTGTTATTAAGCCCGGCGTATTTCTCATTACACTTCTCCCCTTCCTTCCCTCTAACCTTCACCCTCCACACATACCTGGTTTAGCTTGTTTACATGAAATGTTGCATTGTTTCTCAAATGTGACAGAATCAGACTCCTATGGTTCCATTAGGGCATTACTTCACACAGCTAAAACTCATCAGAGATCACTGTAGGCACTTTATAAAGAGAGCAGAGCCAGTTTTCAATTTAGCCAGGTATCTTTTTAATTTGTGAAAGAACACCGTTGTTTAGCTGGGTAATAACAAAATCACCAATGGAAAAATTTGATTAGAAAAATCAAATAAACTTATTTAACAAAATCTTATTTTGGGCAGCCCAAGTTTATTGTTATTGAATGCTTTGTAGGGCCAGGCCTCCAGCATTAAGAGTAGGGATGGGTGGAGACTTTGAGTTAAAGTCTAAATGCCTTCATATCACCGGCCCTGAACCCTATGACCAGCTACACTGCACCTTTTTCATTTCCTCAAACCTGCTATGGTTATGGAGCTAAAGTATCGTGGTCATATTTAGAATTTGGCAGAACTTATCAATTGAGTGGATAGAGAGAGTTAGGGAAAGACAATTGCTAAGGGTGAGTTCCAGCATTTGGTTTATGCGGCTGGGTAGATGATGTTTTCATCTCATTCAAGAAGGAAACATAGGAAGAGGAAATGTTTTGGGCTTTGGAAAATGCTGAATTCTATTTTGAACATGCTAAGTGTACCCAATGAGGAAGTTCCTGGGCAGTTGGATAGATGTAGATCTGAAGTTTAGGAAGAAGGACAAAGCTGGAAACAGTTACTGAGAGCCCAGTAGACACCAGTGGCTGGGAATACAGAGATGGCCGCTGCCATCGGGGAGCTCGCAGTGTTTCAGGGGAGACAGAGGTCAGGTGGAAGTGAAGGTACTCAGTGGTGATATCGCTGGGAGCCATAGAAATACCAAGGAAAGGAAACATCAGCGTATATTGTAACCATTAGAGTCAAGTATTATGCAACAGAAAGGTTAAGTGAGATAATGGGGCGGTATCCTTGGGATTGCACAATATGCAGGTGGTTATGAACTTTGGGAATGCTAGTAGAATATAGAAATGGAAGCCAGTTGCATTGGGTTGAAGAATGAGGGCGGAATGATGAAATATAAGGAGGAAATACACAACTTTCTTAAGAAATGAGCCTTGAAAAGGGGGCGAGAGAGAGAGAGCTGGACGGGCTTTGCTGAGGTTGGAGTCAATAAACGCTAGTCCATTCAGTTGAATGCTTTTTCTGCACCTGTGTTAGAAATCTTGGGGTGGGGTGCCAAGAAGGCTGATAGTTGGATTAGCCCAGGATTGAGTTTTTCCAGATGACTACAGTGGAAGGACAAGGGGACAAGCGAGTAGAGGTTTTCAAGCAAGAGTGGAGTTAGAGTGATGTGGACCATGAGCTGTCAGCGAAATGAACAGGGGTGTGAGGCCTGCAAGGGGCTGAGGGAGTGTTCGCTTGTTGGACGTGCAGGAATTGCTGCCAATCAAAGATATTCTTAGTTAAAAGCTGCCTTCACTGTTGTTCCACCAGATAGGATGGTGATTTCCTGGTTTTAATAATGAGTGAGTCACAGGGCAGGTCTACAGCCATTTCATCATGAGCCCTACATTTGAGATGTTTTGCAGGTTTGGTGGGAGTGTATCTAATACCACCAGTCATTTATGTTCATCCATCCCACTGAAGGAAGAGATACCTCTGTTGTTCTGGTTGTATTATTTCCTTTTCAAGATTTGCTTCTTTTGTTAAAAATTAAACAGAATCCATTTCAGTTCCTCCTAATAAATAGATTGGTGTTAGGCACAAGACAAGAAGACTAGTTTCCAGATATAAAGTTTGGATAAGGGGACTTTATAGAGTATTATTGTGTGCATCTGAATAGGAAGAGAGTAGCTTATAGGGAATGGAGAAAGCAGGGAGTGTAAACTTCAGGGTCAGAATTTGAGTTTCAGATCTACCACTTACACAGTATGACCTTGTTCGGATCTCTTAATCATTTTGAACCATTGTTTCTTCAGCTGAAAAGAGGGTTAAAAATAATACTGTTTGCCCTACAAGATTAGAAAAATCAAATAAAATGTACATGTGAAAAATGTTTTGTAATCTGGAAAGCATTATGTGCCTGTTGTTCTCTGTTTTGCTCATACTGTGAGCTGTTCTAGATTTTATTCGTTCCTCATTCGGCCGACAAACATTTACTGAGCACCTAGTAGACACTGGGAACTAGGAATCTAGAGATGACCCCGCCTTTCGGGGAACTGAGAGTCTTCTAGAGGAGACACAAGCCAAGTGAAAAGCAATGTTCTCGATGAACTCACCTAGATGCTGTAGAAGCACTGAGGAGAGGAATCTAAACCTGCTTGCAAGGTCAGGGGAGGCTTCCTGGAGGAAGTGGCCCCTGAGATGAATCCGAATGAATGATATGAGTTAATCAGGCAAAGAACGAAATTGGAGGAAGTCAAAGCTGAGAGGTCAGAGAGCACGGAGCATGTTTGGTTCAGTCCAGCTGAACAGGGAAACATGATACCTTCAAAAGCTTATGAAGTCACAGCGAGAGTAAAGTGAGAGGTAGAGGGGAACATACGCGTACATGTAATTGAGATGATTGAGAATGTTTTAATGGAAATAGGAAAAACCATGAGAGCAGGAGAGGTTGGTAAGGGAGTTGATTAATGGAGTGTTGAGAGGAGGGTTGGAAAGAGACACAGGTGAGAGATAAGAGGGGTGAGAGAAGGGGCCCTCTTCTGGCGTTTTGGTGGGGAAGGAGGCAGATACACAGGGGAAGGTGAGGAGTAATGAGAGAATTCCTTCCCTAAAGCCCCTCCTTTCATGGTGCAGTAAAATGCATGAGGTCATTTTGTATCCCCAGAGCCTAACATAGCGCTCAGCACGTCGTGGTTGCTCAGTAAATACCTGTTGAGTGATTTACCATCATCCTGAGTCATTTGAGAAACCCCACAATGCAGCACGACTGGAAAGCAAGCTGGCTTGCCAGTTTGGCTGGTCCACACTGCCTCTCTCCAGTTCACTGAAGTTTGGCAGGCTGTCTTTTAGTTTGCCATTTCTTGTTAGCGTTGAGGCAGTCCAGATTCTTCTGACCCTCAGGGATGTCGCAGAGTCAGGTATCACTAGAATAACTCTGTTCCTAAGTAACATTCGTGGGAGCGGCCATTTCTTGCGCAAGGACCAAACTAGTTCTTTCCCAGTGAGACTGGCAGCCTGTCCACACCTACTGAGCAGAGTTCGGCTGCAGCTGAGACAAAAGTGGTTTATCCTGCTTGTCTGGTCGTCCTTCTTACACAGTTTGGATGTGGTTCAAAGCTTCATTATATAGAAAAAAAAATCTCCTGAAACAGACTTGTGTGAGCATGCAGGATATGAAAGAGTTTTGGTTTCTCCTCTGCTTTTGTTGGGTGACCCTGGGCCTCTGTCTTTTCTGTGCATTGAGGGGGGTTGGACCAAATGAATACCGAGATTATCGTGTGTCATAAATGTTACTGACCAGATGTTGAATCCTGGTTTCATTCGTCTAAAGATTGTATCCTTAGTTCTTACCCAGCATCTACCACCAAATACGTGTGCCTTACAGGTTTAATGAGTTAGATTGCATTAGCTTCTATTTCTTCTCTCTCTCTCTCTCTCTCTCTCTCTCTCTCTCTCTCTCACACACACACACACACACACACACACACATTCACACACGCAGAGTAAAATAGCACCCATTGATGATGTCATTCACTTTCTACATTTAATTAATTTATTCTCAACAAAAGCTAAAGATATGAGATAGATCAGAGTTGACTTCTTTCAGAGATGTCAAGGAGCTTAAAGCTCCTGAAGTGCAGAGGTTAGAAGAATCAGGAGGCTGTATCCAGCCTTGGAGAAGAAAGTGGTCTGTGGTCACATCGTGATGCTCGTCATAGCTGGGATTGGAGAGCCTGGACACAAGTGCAGAACATGGTCATTCTTGGTTCTCAAGGAGCTTACAGCTCACTAAGAGAGAGAGAGACGCAAACAGATAACTTCACTTGAACAAAAAATGTTGGATTTGTATGATGGAGACCAAAGGAATGACGAATGCATTGCGTTTAGGACTTTTCACAGTTTGTACGGCATTTAGTAAACATGTCTGTTACCGGGGTTTATTATTGTTTTTTACTTCACTTGGCTAGAGTATCAGTGCTTGATGACGGAGGTGCCCTTCCTAGTAATGATACGAATAGTAACAGTAATAGTAAATATTACCGACTACGCGCTGAGTTCTTACTTTGTGTCAGGTCAGGCCCTGGGTTAAGTTCTTTACATGCAACATTCTACCACCCTACTTAGGAAGATTGGCTTCATTTTACACATGAGAGAACTGAGGCTCAGAGAGGCCCAGAGTGACCTATGTAAAGCAAGAGGTTACTGGTTACAAGACAAATAAGAGGCAGAGCCGGGATTCAGAACTCATGTCCTTAACCCCGGTGTATAGTCAGGGTCCGTGCGTTGCTTGCAGCTAAGCCAAAGGAATGAGTAGGTCCATTCTAGGGCTGAAGATGGCCATGTTATAACACGGTAAACCCAGTAGATTCAAAGTTCTCACCTATTTTTTAATTGACCGGTATTTTTTTTATGCAGCAAAGAGTGTTGTGTGCTTACTGGGCACTCGTATGTCCATGGGGATGACCTAGCGTCCTGTCCGGAAAAGTTTACAATATCCCAGAGGCATGGCCCCACACTTCTGAGGTACGAGTGCCATCAAAGATTTAGAAACTGAGTGCTGCAAAGCTTAGTGAAGAGAGATGTTACCTCCGCCTTTGGGGGATGGGTGCGAGAGAGCCAGGACAGTTTTCGTAAGTGGGAGTGTGGTAGGTCTCATTGGGCAGAGACGTGGAGGACGGGGCATTTAAAGTGACAGGAGAAGATGCATCGGTGGGGGGAAGACCAGAGCCAAATGTACAGCTTAGTGCATAATTATTAGTGAAATACTCATGTAACCTCTACTCAGGTCAAGAAACAGACCGGGGCCAGTCCCTCCAGAGGCCGGGGCCGCGTGCCCTGTCACAGTGCCAACCCACTGATCCCCAGTCGTCACTGCCCTTGTGTTTCTTCATAGTCTCATCACTCGAGTGTGTATCCCTAGACACAAGAGCTTAAGCTTGCCTCTTTTATCGTTTTCTTATTGGATATGTATCTTTAGCCACTTTTAAGCTACAGGTTCCCTTGTAACCTTATCTTTTCCTTATAAGTTTTCTGTTGAAGGACCCAGGTCATTTTTCCCCCTAACAATTGTTCTGTGGCACCTAGGTCGTGTGACCTGTAGAGTTGCCCATGGTCTGGGTTTGGCTGATGGCCTCCTCTGCAGCCCCGTGGTGCCATTCAATGAGTCCCTCCGGCCTCTGTATTTCCTGTGAATTGGCAGTTGGATCCAGAGGCCTGATCAGACTCAGGCCCGATCCCTAGGACCAGGTTGATCAGACAGTAGTGACTGAGTAGAGCTTGAGTAGGAGGTTGGACTATAGAGGCATTTTGAGGCCAGATTAGAAAGTGTCTTGAATGCTAGTGAGCCTGCGTTATGGTCTAGTCGTGTGTGTGTGTGTGTGTGTGTGTGTGTGTGTGTGTGTGGCAGTGGGCATGGGAAGCTTGAGGGGGCCAGCTTTGTAGGTTTTTGAGCCAAAAAACAGCATTTCACAGGTATCCTTCCCAGCCACATACATACATAGGAGTGACTCTATTAATCACGATGTTCAAAGACTGGACAAATAATGAGTGTGAAATTTTGAAATAATATGCAGATGGTTGGTTGTCACTTTCTATAGTACTATGATCTATTTTAAGGTTGAAACATATGAGTCTTAAATCAAGAAGTGTAAAGGGAACCAACCTAAGTAAAAGGAAGAAATCAAAGAAGGTTGTCTGTTGAAAGAGAGGGAGATTTGTACTTATTTTGCTGAAGGAAATTTGAAAAATACTGTTTTTCCGAATGGCTTATTGAGAATGGCTACCACTGGTAGAATTTAAATAGGACAGTGGTCTCACAAGTACTATTTCTTAGAGTCTTGAGGAACTTCTTGGCTTCATTACTCACCTTATTTTGTTTTTAAAAAGTAAGGCCAGTTTATAACAATTGCGGTTGTGGTGTACATGGGACTGACTTTGGGCCAGGTATTTTTAGCATTTTATATATTAACTAATCCTCACAACAACCAAATAAGGTGGGCATTATTACTCTCCCTATTTTATAGATCGGGAAATTGAGGCATAGAGAGGTTAAGTTGATTGTCTAGTTTTACACAGCTAGTAAGTGATAGAATGGAGATAAAAACTCAGTGGTAAAATGGAGATAAAAACTCTGTCTCTAGCTCAAATCCAGGTGGAAGCGGGGGCCAGTGGCTTAGGTGTTTCTCTAATAGGGAGGCTATGTATCTGTTTGCAGTCTGAAATATCTGTTCCCCTTCATTTCGCTAGGACTTGGGTCTGAGCCCTGGTCCCACAATGTAGCCAAATGACACAGCACTGGACCCTTCTCTTCTCTTTGAGCCTCAGTTTGCTCACCTCAGCTATGGACATGACAATAATACCTCCTTCATAGGGTGTTCTGAAGGTCAAATGATGTCAAGTATAGTAGAATATGTTAAAGAAATAAAATGCTATGTGTTGGTTATAATTTTAATAATATTATTATCTGTACTTCTGTATTTTGAAGAATTTGTAAAATGAGCTGCATTATATTTTAAATGCTCGGATTCTTAAAATAAGGAAAGGGACTTCCTAACTTGAAGAGTTAGATTACCAGGGGCTAAGGAGGGGAAATTTTCAAATGAATATATTAAGGCTTTCTTGTTTTAAAAGTTTAATTGAAGCAATTTTAATAGCCCTTCCAGGAAGGCAAAGCAGATGTACTTTCAGTGTTGATGACTGGTTTTCCTTTACCTGAGCGTCACTACCAGTAATAATGGAAAGCCCAACTTTATAGACAACAGCCATGGAGCATTAAGGCCCTGCTTGGAAAGTTAATTTAGTTGTCTCAAAAGAGGCCATGTTTACTTTCAGTTCCAGTATTGGCCCATTTACTTTTATCTTTTTACTGGATGTTAAATTAATTCCCAAGCATAGCCGAGTTTGTGTATGCTGACTGTTGATGGTAAATTCCCAATTTGAATTTAGTTTGGGAAAGGCAACGTATATTCATTTATTCAGTTCCCTATTTATTGAGCTTCAGGGTATTGTTTCACTGTCTATGGCCTTCCTTTGTTTCTGAGGAGAGCTTAGAGGTCATTAGTATGGTTCTCCTTTCTTGCCCTTTGTTCTTCAGATTGGCTCATTCCTATTTATCTGTCTTCAGGTTCACTGGCTCTTTCTGTCATTGCCATTTTGATGTTAAAACCATCCAGTGATTTTTTCTTTTTTTTTTCTGTGGAGATTTTCCATTTGTTTATTCAACAACATATTTTCCTATGCACCCTAGAACACATTATAATAGTTGCTTTAAAATACTTGTCAGATAATTTCAACATCTCAGGGTCGGTCTCCATTGATAGCCATTTCTCTTTGGAATGCATCACATTTTTCTGTTTCTTCTGTGTGAAATAATTTTAGGTGACATTGATATATCGTAGAGAATCTGGATTCATTTATGTTCCTTTCAGGAGTTTTTTTGTTTTGTTTTTGTTTTTGTGGATTTTTGTTTTGTTTTTTTTTTTAATTTAACCAGGCAGTTAACTTGGCTGGACTCATACTATAAACTTTATATTTCCTATGGTAAGCAGCAGCAGAAATCTCTGTTGAAGTCATTTTAGTACTATCTGAGTTTCCTTTGAGTATACCCCATTAATGCATGATTCAAGGGTCAGCCTATGCAGAATTTGGCACTCCCTCTGTGTGGTTTCCTCCTTTCCAGGATTCCCATTTTACTTTTCAGTGGCTGTGATTGCCATGAAACCTTTTCTGTGGTTCTTCAAATCAGTAAGATTATGGATTTTCTCTGAGTTTTAGTCACCCAACTAGGCACGGACTGGGTCTGCACTTAGACAAAAACGGTGGCATTTCTTTCTTCCGAATATTGATTCCCTTCCACTTTTTGCTTGTTTTTGGTTGTTCTTCAGGCAGTTACTTTTTATATTTTATCCAGAATTTATAATCGTGATCTGTGGGATGGCTGATCTAATAGGAGCTAAACTTCCATTACTAAAAGCTAGAAGTTGTGATCCTAGATATTTTTATGTAAAGTTTCTCATTTTGTGGTTACCACAATTTCATGCTGTTTCGTCCTGGGGCTGCTCGATGTAATTCTTCTAGCTCTTAAACAGAGTATAACTCTTTGAGGACCTACGTTTTTTTGTAGGAGTCTCCCTTTCAGGCCCCTGACTCCCGTAGTTCTGGGATCATGTCTCCTAACAGTCACCTGGGGACAGAAATGTAATCCCAGACCCTTTATCCAAGATCAAAACCATTCGGGCCTCTTCAGCTTCAGTTGCAGTGTATCCATCTGACCTTAATTTGTTTCTTCATTTTTGGAAACCGGAAGCTTTCCTTCATTATAGTTTTTTTTTAAATTATTATTTTGTGGGGAGAGGGTCTTTACTGTGCATGTGGCATCAGAGGGTTGTGATTCTTAGCTGGATTTCACAAAGATATACAGCATTGGGTGATTCCTTTTGTTTTTAATGCTAAGGAAGAATATAGTCTAACATATTTATACTTTTCAACTTTGGAATTTTAGTTCAGTTTTGGGGATTCAATGGAACATAACCTTCACTGTTTGTTGCTGTTGTCTCTGTCTTTATCCTTCTCCACGTATTTTCTAAAAATGATTACAATTTATTCAGCAGTTCTATGTTTGTAATGGGAAGGGGACACCTATATTAGCTTAATCCATTTTGTTTCCAGGCATTTGTAGCAGTGTTTTCCATGGTGGGCAAGATCAGACCATCCCCAGAATACAGCTCTGGCTGCTACTTCCTGTATATGGGAGGCGACTGAGTACTAGTATGGACATATGGACTTTGGACAGACGTCTTGTAGCTTTTAGAATAACTGAAAGCATAGGAGGAACTGACATTTCAGCATCTACTATAGCCCAAGCTCTACGCCACTCATTTTATATCATTTAATTCTTATAATTCCTTATTTCAATAGTATTACCTCCACTTTACACGTTAGGAAGCTGAGACTTAAGAGCCATAAATAACTTATTTCAGCGTCAGGAGAGTCAGAATTCAAGTCAGAATACAAACCTTCCATGGTACTCTGCTGCCTCCACAAACATTTTTTGTAATAATATTCATGGGTGAAAAAATATTGAGACTTTGCTATGTTTACCTGCAGTCGTGACAAAATTTGAGAGCCCATTAGCACTGGAGAATGTTGGAGGAGTTTACACATGTGTTTGCCGGTTTCATTCTTCTCATAGATGGAATTCATGGATTATCATTGAACACGCTCTCTATGCTGCCTAAACTCACACTGATGGACATTATTTGTTCATTCCTTTGAAGGAAAGTGAAAAAAGGAATCAGAACTTAAACAGCTGGAGAGAATTTTAATGATAAACAGAGTCTATATGAGGGAACATAACTTCTTCTAAATCAATGGGACTGCCATCATAAGATTCAAAGATCAGTTTAAGAAAATAAAATAAAACAAAAAAAGAAGCAACAATAGTAGAAATTATTATATTAAAACCCTTGAATTCATATCTATAACTTTGTGATCAACATGTATGTTTATCAAAAGCAACATTGTGCTCAATTAAAAAAATCTTGAATTTTCAGAGCCAGTGAAAGAACTATTTTCTTTTTTAAAAAATTTTTTAAACATTTATTTCTTTGAAGTGTGTTTTTCCAAGCCCTGTCAGCTCTAAGTCAAGTCGTTGTTTTCAGTCTAGTTGTGGAGGGCGCAGCTCACAGTGGCCCATGTGAGAATCGAACCGGCAACCTTGGTGTTACGAGCATCGTGCTCTAACCAACTGAGCTAACCGGTCGCCCCAAGAACTATTTTCTTAAAGTCGTTTTAATACAGATTAACTCTATCCTGGAAAAAAATATTTGTTTTGTTCATATATTGCTCACCCATTGAATCATTGGTACTCTGTTTCCCTTAGTGAGAATGTTTGTGTCAGTTTACTTAGCATACGTTGTCAACCAGAATAAAGTGTGTTCCTATCAATTCATGTGCAGTTAGCTTCTTCTTCTAAAGACTGATCACAATGCATGCATATTCTTTTCTTGGCACTAAAAAATGGTGTATTCATTGAACAGAAGGATCTTATTTTTAGAAGTCTGACCATAGTTTTCAGCAATATTAATTACCTTTTTAAAAACTTACCTTTCTTTTTATAAAGAAGAATTTTCCCTTTGAGATTCTTAATGATGTAAGTCAATCCAGTGGTTGTACCAAGTCTCTCATTCATCACACCTAATAAACTTATTAATGAACTTTGAAATCACGAGGGTCGCTCCCATGTTTTCTCTCAAAGACAAACATTTATGTGTGTGTTGTCATCCGTAGAGGCAGGAACAAATCTTACTCAGGTGTTGGTTCAGAATCTTCACCTAAAGACCTGTGGCATTTGGGCTAGGTCTTTTACATCCTGGTTGGAGTCGCTTAGATTGTGTTGTTTTCGCTGACATTGAGTGATGCTAAAAGAGGAGTTTCTCTTATGATAATGTATCTGTTGTAAAGTAATAAACACAGACAACTGCTTATTAATTTCAGTTTTTAGATGAGGTACCTGAGCACTAAAGTGATTTTGTCCAGTTAGTCAAGGCAAAAAATAGGGCTCCCATTACGTTGCTGTGTGACTTTGAGCAAGTCACTTACCCTCTGTGTCCTCAGTTTCCTTGTCTATAAAAACGGGATAAGAATAGTACCCTCTCCATAGGGCTGTTGTGAGGGCGGATTGAGTTAGTGCATACACAATGCTCGAATCACTGTCTGGCACACTGTGTGAGTTTACTTTTTATTATTGCTATTAACTTCAGCACAAAATGGATTTCTGCAGGAGGCAGGATGGTTCAGTGGTTCCTGCTGGTTCCAACACTATCCTAGCCCAAGTTTCCTGGATAATAGAGGCTGAGCTACAGTAGTCTTTCCTGGGAGCAGCAAGTGTGAGGGAAGAAGAGAAGAGAGGGACACATGCAAGGTGGTGCATTACCTGGCTGTCCGTAGCTTCCCCAAAAGCAGCCAGTAGTTTGGTCACTTAGGATACCTTTCAGATGGGTGGGACGGTACCATTATGCTCAGGAGAGGAGAGAGGCATACGTTTGCCAGCTTCTTAACACCGCTATTCTCACAGGTTGTGTGACTTGGTTCTCCATGCTCCTCACCCCCCACACCCCCACTGAACTCCTGAGGAAGCCAGGGTCCAGGCTCTGGTTGGCACTTGCTCTGAATTCAGAAGCCTCAGGATGAGCCAGAGCCTCTGTGGGTCTGGCCAGGGGTGTGTGGAGCCTGGGTGCTAGAGCCATGGTAGCTCCTGCTGGGCTGTGTTATAGTGGCTGTATCCAATCCCTGTCCTCAGCCAGGAAAAAGCCAAGATGGCGGATGGTGTTAGGAGAAGAAGTGAGAGTGGCAGTGACAGGGGTCTCCATTGAACCGGTAGCAGAGGCCAGGGAGGCAGGCAGGCTGGAGCCATCTGGGGTGGCCTGCTCACTGGGACCAGCCCCACTACTCACAACTGTGCAGCCTCAGGAAGCTGCTGTGACTCAATGTCCTTGATTCTAAGTGAGATTGTCATGAGGATTAAAAGTGATACATGTAATGTGTGTTTAGTGACTGGCCCAGAGTAGGCACTCAGTAAATAGCAGATAGTATTTTCCTATCTGCCCATATTTGAAACAGACATCAATTTCCCTTAACACTTGGATTTGCTTCTGGAAATAAAATATCTGCTTGAATTCAGACTTATGACTGAGATGAACTAGAAGAAGTTGGTTACTATTGCAAAGAGGGTGATATTTAACTCTGGGACATGTCAAAGGAAATGACTAAGAAAGCTCGTGGTAGAGAACAGTGGCCAACCGAGGAGGTCGAAGGATTTAGGGAAAATCATGAGAACTGAGAAATGATTTCATGCTAAAAGTTGCTTTATGTAATTGTAGATTTTTGTTTTTAGCTAGGGAAAAGAGAGAACATGGTTTCCAACTCCTGTTCTGTGGACACAGGGAGTCCAGATTATTTAGCACCATCATCTCCAATCTTGACAACTCCGGGAGAAAAGCAGTGTCAGTGTTATGCAAAAGGGAGGTTTGATATGAAACCAGGAAAGAAGGATAAGTAAGTAGGAGTTTGCTGGGCTCAGGGGGCTTCAAAATAAGATTAGATATGAAGCTCAGAGGGAGGATAGTGTTTGGAAATCAAACTTCTAATTCTTGGAACCATGTAAGTAATAGCAAGTCTACGCTGTTTCCATTTTATAGAGCAGAAGCTGAAGCCCTGGAGGCTATTAGTTGCCCAGGTTAGTCTGATAATAAGGATAGAAGAACCTGGGTCATCTGACCTTTCCCCTACACCACTGACATTTTATTATCTGTCCAAGGCTCATAGTGAGCCCTCCATTGATATTTGTGGAACTGATGTTCTTCTTAAAAAATTCTAAGATCCAAGTAAACATCAAGAGTCATTTTTTCAATGTGTTATTTTCTCAAAATATACAGAGGGTGTCAAAAAAATGTATACACGTTTTAAGAAAGGAAAACTGTTGAAATTGTAATACTCAATATATACTGATAACAAAAGATGAATACAAGTCACGTTTGACTTTTGCAAATATAAGAGGTGCTCACAGTGGTTACCATCAGCATCCAGACACTTCTGATTATGGTGAACTACTGCTTGAGCAACGTTGACCAAAGTGTCCACTTACATATATTTTTTTGGCATCCCCGGTATAATCTGGAATGTAAAATATGATGTCATTTACTTTATTCAAAGTCAGCTAAACTAAAAAAATATTTATCCAAAGCATACTGTGTCACTAGAGACAGAGTGTAGAACTTGAATCCACATTTAGGATTTTTGCATTTCAGGGAGCATCAAATCAGTTCTGTACAAATCATTGCTGTATAATGTGTTTTGGGAAGTTATGTAGTATGGATCCGCCAGTTAATTTCATCATAATGAAAAATGGGAAAACCAGAAATCCCCCTGACTGTTTGGTTTTAAATGATCTAATTATAATTCATTTCACATTCATACATTAAGATATGATTTTTGATTTAGAAATCCATTGCCTTTATTTCTCTTGGTAAGCACAAATAACATATTGAAAAAATATGGAGGAACTTTCCATGTTATTTTAGAAAGGGAAGCAAGAAGTAAATCACAGTTATTTTCCCAGAATGAATGTTGAATTTTTTTGTTATTGTTGTTCGTTTTCTATTGTTGATTCTAAGAGTATGTAAAGTGAGGAGTAAAAGTCTCCTGGTGTCCATCCTTCCTGCCACCTCCAGTTCCACGTCTGGCTGGTTAAATAGCTGGACTTTCAAGTCAGATCAACTAGGATCTGGTCCACCTCCATCACTTCCCAGCTGAGAAGCAAGTTGCCCACCCTCTCTAAGGTTCTCATCGTAAAAATGGAGGTAACAATGGGACCCAACTCCAAAGGTTGTTGTGAGGATTCAATGAGGTCATGCAATTAATCTTTTTGAATAGTGCCTGGTATATAAAATACATACTCAAGCAATATTAGCTAATGCTAATATTTATTTTAATATTAATCATTATAGTTGATAAAATCATTATTTTATTTTGGCTAAGGCAATATTTATGTATGTACTATCTGGAAAGGAAAATGTATGTTCCCTTTGATGGTCTACTTCGCAGTCAGTTTGAAAATTAAGATCAGAAGAAAACTCTAGATTTCTCTGATTTCACCACTGAGTAACTGGAGGTAATTAAATGTTCCCGACAAAGATTTTTAATTCTAGTATTCAACATCAGAAAAAAGAAAAAAACCCTATTTACTTCCTGAATACAGATGCTAACAGAAATGAAACACAGCTGCTGTTATCGCTCCATGGGCACCATCTCTACTTGGTACCAAAAGAGATAATGATCTTGCAGTATAATTTTATAAGGAGGTAGCAAAATCAATTACGTTATCTCAAGTGTAAACACTGAAGCCCTTATGCGGTTGCTGGTTAAGATAGGCTGTAACTGTGGCAGCTGCTCACCCACCATTATAGATTATCTTAAATGAAAGAAAACACGGGCCAATTAATGAAGATTTGACAACATTGGAGTATGGATGGCCTCACAGCTTGATAGTCAAACCAGCAGTACAGTTGTTAGATGAGCAGTCAGCACAGAGCGACCAGGGACACAGTGAGGGCAGAGAAGGACAAATAATTTGATTCATTTTCCATTATTAAATGGTAAAGTCTTCACAAAAGCATGAACAAATCTGCAAACGCATTTGGTTCTCTGAAATTCCATGTGATCTTATAAAATATTATGAACTGTAGAAATAAAAGGCTAAGAAGAAATTTAGGTGGCTGTAGGGATATATTGTTTCTATAAGTATAATTATGACTGTGGGGGCTATTAGGATTTTTTCCAAGGTATGGTGATTTGCTAAAGTAGAGAACATCTTTTATTGTTACGGAATTTAAACTTCATATAAAAGGTTAATTTATAAATATTCAAGCCCATAACATAAAATCAGTAATTATGAATCTCTATAATCAAGTTCATGAGATTTTAGAGCCAGACAAATCTGCTTTGTAAACTCAACACTGACACAAGTCAAGTGACCTTGGACAAGTTACTTAACTAAATCTTTCAGAATAATTGTAAATACCAGGTAGGATCACTGTGAGTATTAAATAAAATGTGCTAAAATTATGCTTAGCACATAGTAAACACTTGAGGATAAATAAGAGCACTTCTTTGTTTCTTTTCTCACTCTTTAAGTTTTTCACGTGTTTATATGTTTTTCTCTCTGTCTGAAATGAGGTATTTATTTTAGCTGGATCCAGCGACTCTGTACTGTTTATTCCAATCACTTAGAGCATATAGATTACTCTGGTCTCTGTATATCTTAAGTTTAACATTCATTTTTAACATTAACACTCTGTCCAAAGGGAAAGTCATATGGAGTAGCTAAGAGAGTTGTCAGAGTTGACCATAAAACTGTCTATTCAATACAAGATACTGAAAGACTACATATTCACAAGTAGCAATGATATGATGCAACTTATTTCTTGTTTTTCCTTGTCTCTCTTCTTCTAAAAGTTTTCCATTACCTTGTATTTTAAATAAAGCAAAACCTGGCTCATGGTTGGCATCTAATGAGTGTTTGTTGAACTGAGAGGGAAGGAAATATTTTAATTGTGACTAGAGGCAATGGCTCCTCAATGGAGCTGAACAGACTTTGATTAAATTATCCAGATTAGAGAACATTCTGCCACCTCCATCTTATATTCATATGAAAACTACTTGGGTTAATTTTTTTGGGATAGGAGAAGGGTTACATTAATTACATTGTAAGGGGAGGCTGAACAATTTACAGTATCTTTTATCTACAGTTAGAGTTTTAGTGTTAAAGGGACCCTAGAGATGAAATGGCTCAACCTTCTTAATTTATAGAGGAGGAAACCAAGACCCTGAGAGTTTAAACGGCTTTATCCTGTAATGCTGAGCTCCAAGAGGAATTCACTGCCTGTTTTTTCCATCTGAGTCAGCTCCTTGCCCCAGAGCACTTGTTTTACTAAAACTGCCGTCTATTCCAGGGGCACTTACGTATATCTACAAAAACATACAGTAAGATGTAGACCAAGATTGAGAACATCAGCTTTTGGTCAGAGACATCCAGTTTCAAATTCCTTCTCTATCACTGACTAGCTATGTGACCTTGGTCAGATTGTCCAAAGTATTTGTTAAGTTAACCTAAATCTCTCCATGCCTCAGTTTCCTTATCTATAAAAAAGGGATGACAAACTCTTGTCATCTTCAAAGTAGCAATGACAAACCTCCATAGATTTATTATTGATTGTAAATGTAATAATGTATGCAAAGGATTATCACTAAGCCAGGAGTAAATTAAACAATCAATACATGTTGATTATTATTACAATATAAATTAGACGTGGGAGAGAAAGTTGAAGGGAAGTGATGTAGGTAGACAAGGAGAGTCCTATATTCTGCTTATAGTAGGCCACAGATTTGTCTCCAAGCTTCCTTTTAGCCCACACGGAGAAACATGACTGATTCCATAGCTCACAGAGCACGTAGTTATTCATATATATTAGTTATTCATCTATATCTGGCCAAACCAGAACCACCCTCTTCTACCCCCATCTTTGAATTTCCACACCAGACCTCTTTATATGAGACACAGCAGTGAAGGTTTCACAGGCTTGTTGAGTTACAATAAGGGCTACTCAAGTTTGCCCTCAACTGTCTCATAGCATTTCCCACAGAGCCCACGCCGCCCCAGCTTTCTGATAGCACCTGCAGGAGAGAACCGGGCCAAATGTCTTCCACTCAGCACATGCCATTCTCAGGAAGGCCAAGACCTTGGAGGGATCCAGGGGTGAACTGGGCTTTACGTAGCTTGTTTCCTTCACGCACATCAGGCGTTCCTTAATCACAAGGACCAGCTTTATTATCTTTACATATTCACTCATTGCATCTCACAGTGAGTGAATAGTGGATGCCTGGTAAATGTTTGTGATTTGCAGTAATAAATGAACATGTGTGGAGGAGTTACTAGTGTGAAGGCCCTCCTATTTTAGGGCCTGGTTGTAACAGAGAGGTGATTTTAGGCAATACGGATTTTTCATCTAACTCTGATGACAGGGCTCAGGGCTTAGATCTCAGTATTTTAAATGAAAAATAAAAATCTATATGAAGTCTTCTTCCCTGGGTACTGATGTGCAACGACTTGTGTTATTAAATATCGGAATGAAATAGAACCAGTTTCCTTTAAAAAGGAGAGCAGTATAATTTTAGAACCTCTGGTATCTTTCGGAATAGGTATATTAATCAATTACCTTTGAAGACACATATTACTAATATATCATTATAACGCCTGTAAAGTCATGGCCAGGAGCTGAGTTCAAAAAGAGTGTACACCTTGTTTGGCATGTCACAGAGGAAAAGTAGGAAGGTTATGCTGTCATAAAAATATTTTTAAATCTGCATGTTAAAATTATTGTAAAATGACCTAAATCTTCTTTAGAAAATATTTAAAGTTGCTTATTTTATATATTTTTTCTTTCCACATTTTTATTAGAGTTAAGAATCAATTCCTTTCTCTGAGTAACCATTCCCAAACCAATCTCCCTTGAGTCTCTCCTCACTTATCCAAGTTAATAAAATTGGATGAGAGCTATGTTAACGTTTATTCAGTGTGGGGTTTCTTTGTCCTGTTTGTTTATGATCAAGTATCTCACTCCAATTTCATTGACAAGCTAGGAATCCTTTAACTGTTAAACAGTAAAATAAATCAAGAGGTTGTTTGAGGTAACTGGGGCTCGCATAGAGCTAGTTGACTTGTTTCCATCTGCTGTATTTAAGCCTGGATTCAAATTGTAGAATAGGGTTTTATTTGACCAAAATTATAAGCCCTTGTAACCCATGTCTTCTTTCCCAGACCCTTCGCTTTTACACTGTCCGAAGCCAACATGTCACTGAAAAGTGAGCCAAGTGCAAATACCACTGCGCTGCAGAAAATCGCTGCCGACATGAGTAATTTGATAGAAAACCTGGACACGCGGGAGCTCCACTTTGAGGGAGAGGAGTTGGATTGTGATGTGTCTCCCAGTGATCCCAAGGCACAGGAAGGTAAAACTGATGGTCTGAGCGTGGAGGAGAGAGTTTATCAGGGTGGCTTGGCAGAGCTCAGATGTGAAATAACTAAAATAACTAGCAAATGATTGATTTTCCTTGCTGATGTCATAACATTGGGCTGAGACTGTTTCATTAACTGTTTTCTTGTTGCACGTTATGATTCGTAAAAAAGATGCCTGGAAAAGGCGAGTTATGCTCATATCATGTATTCTTGTAGTATCATTGTATTCTTACAATAACTGTATTTACTTATTTATTTTTTAGTGTCTATCCCTTTCTCTGCTATTTATAAGACTCAAGGATTTAAGGAGCCTAATATACAGACGTACCTCTCTGGCTACCCAATAAAAGTCCAAGTTCTGGAAGTGGAGCGCTTTACATCTACAACAAGGGTCAGCACGTTTATGGACTCACCTTGTATTAGTTAATATATTAACACACTGTGTTAACACACTGACTTCCTTTTCCTTCCTCCTCGCTCTGCCTATGTTTTTAGCTTCTTGTTTGTTGTTTATCACTTCCAAGTCCTCATCACCTCTCTAAGTTTTACGTCTTTTCCATTTTGTCTTTATTCTCATATGCCTCTTTTCCCATTCTGGAAAATGCTTTTTTTTTTTTTTTTTTTTTTTTTTAAAGCAAGTTTAATAAATTGCAAAGTGCCTTTCCTAGTCGTCCTCTCTCCCCAGTTTTCTGTTCAATATGAACTCCATTCCACCTAGAATACCAGATAGAAGCCAAGGAAAAATTTAGCTTTCCTAAGGCTTGTTTAATCAGAATATAATGATGCTTCTTGGTTCTTGAAAGAAGAAAAGCCAGGTTGCTGGATTAGCCAGTGCCATTACCCAAAAGCACTGCTGAGAGAGCTCTGCTGGCACACTACGCCTCTCTGATTTGTTCCTAGTACCTGTCTTTTAGGCCCCATCCACATGTTTTCCCTTTGAGTGCTGAAATGGCCTTGGGAGTAAACCATCTTCATCAAGCAAAGCTTCACCCTTTGAAATGGGTTGGACTAGGAGAAGCGTTTGGTCTGTTATTGTCTGGATTTTGCAGTTGGCAAGTCTGATGGATAGAGAATGTTGCTGCAGGGTGGTGGCCTTTGTCCCTTCAGAATTAGCTCTGGCCACCAGAGTAAGTCCATATTGTTTCCGGTCTCAGGGAAAGTGTAGTGTAATCTTTCTGTCAGGGCAGCTTTTGCCTTCCCTTCCTCCTTGTCTTTGGGAAGGTGGCACGAGCTCCCTGGGTCCTGATGGCTTTGCCTCGTGCTCTCTCTCCCAACCCACCTGTGCATATCCTGACTCCTAATTTACTCTCATGTTGGTATCCAGCCTTTCCTTTAGGCCCTTCCTATGAGTTGGGCCCATCTCCCTCTGGTCCACCACTGAGCACCAACACCCAGAAATGTCTCTGAGATGTCCTTTTCCTTCTTATTTTGCCTACCAGCTTTTAGAATGAGAGGCGGTAACCTGTGGGGGTTTAATGCACAGACACTAGAGCAAGACTGCATAGTTTGATTCCTGTCTTTGCTGTGTGATCTCCCGCAAGTTCCTTAACCTCTCTGTTTTCCATTTTCTCATCTGAATTATGGGTATAATAGTACCTACCTTATAGGTTTGTTATGAGGATTTGATAATAATAATACATAGTACTATACTTATAACAAGTACATTATATATTGTATTATACAAGTATACACTGTATTATTATTTTTAGTTATCTCATAAAGTTATTCATGAATATAAATATTCAAGCAATCAAACCACAGACTTCTCTTTGCATATACTCTTCTGGTAGTCAAGTGAGTTTGGTTTAGTTCTGTTTTAAATCTTAGTCTGTGTGAGAAAGCTAAGGATCAGCCTTATTCTACATAGTGTTTCCTTTACCAAGAAATATGAGCTAAATTCATGCAGTTTGAATGTGATTCCAGGTGCATAAAACTGACCCTTTTCCTGATGACCAAATACATTCCATGTGCCAGCTCACGGCGAGGCACTTCTCTGTTCACTCTCCTGACAACCCAAGGAGACAGATGTTACCACCCACCCTCCCAGGCTGGAGATCTCCCACTTGCTCCTGCAGCCTCTACACGTCCCCAGCTCCACCCGGTTCTTGTCTTCTGGTAGGGCTCAGATGCTGGAGAGGCCAGATGGGAGATTGGGGTCACCCAGGCCGTCTGCATCCCTTGACCACAGGTACCCCTCTCGCCACCAAAGCAGCCCTTTTCCCATGGCTGTCTCTTTTTCCTTCCAGCTCCTGGTCCTGCCACTTGTCCCTCAGTACAAGGGACGCCTGCATAGATCCCAGGTGACTGTCCTCTCTTTGTGGTTTTCTTATCCCCATCACACCTTCTTAGGCAGTCCGTTTATTAAAACGCCTCAAATTATTCCAAATCCCAAGAATTCCAATTCTTCTGTCTGACGGAAGTGATACTTGGCTAAGGCTTCACAGCTGGTCGGTTGCACCAAGGGGTTTAAAAGCTTTAAAATCTTCAAAAAGGATGCAACAGCCTGTTTCCATTGTGCCACACTGCCTCACAATTGCTAAGAAGTTTAGTGTACAAAATTTCAGATTTATGTGTGAGGGATAAAATTGGCATTTGCAATGTTTGGTAAGTATTCCATTTTCTTAGACTAGGAAATACAGCCCTAAGAAATATGACAGCTTGCCCAAATTATATCATTTTCCTTATTTATTTGGCTTATCTTAAATTGAGCATTTTTCACTTGAATGCACCGTTTCTAGGCATTCAGTTTTCCTGCATCTTTTTCTGTGAAACATGATGCAGGATGACACCTGTAATGTTAGCCAAGGTGAAAGGCAACATATAATACTGAACCCCAGAACTGGGTTCCTTCAACTTCTGGTTGTGATAACTGTTACGGATCCTAACTAGAGGCAAAGCAAGTGCTAGATTGGAATATTTACCAGTGATATGGTTGTGTTCCAGCTCTAAGGGCACTAGTTACACTGACTCTTGTGCTCATGTGTTACATACTACATCTACACAGAGTGGTCATGGTTTAGAATTTTGCAATATGCCAAACATCAATAATGAACGGCAGCAGGCTAGGAATCACCCAGGGGGTTGCTCATACCAGATCCTGAATAAACTAGCAGAGTAGGAGACATTTATTTTCTCCCACCCCTAAAACCTCTGGTGCCTAAATCTGCCCGCAGGAGCCAGTGTCTTCTAGATGGCCCAGAGTGCCCACTCCCCAGCTCCCCTCCCCACCCCCACCCTCACCATGGGCACTTCCTTCAAAATCTCCTGTGCTTTATAAATATCCTTCTGTCTCCTAACACCTTCTGCTGTATCAAAACTACTACCCCCCAGGTCTGTTAGCTCTTCTGATTGAAATAATTCACTAGTCACCAAAATGCATTTACATTTTAATAAGAAATATATTTTTTTTAATTAAAAAGTTTTCAATTACAGTTGACATACAATATTATATTAGTTTCAGGTGTACAAAACAACACGGTGATTAGACATTTATATACCTCACAAAGGGATCACCGCAATATTTCTATAACCCGTTTCACACTGTACATAGTTATTACAATACAAAAATTTTAATTTGGATTCATTTGAGTTAAGTTGCTGGGGAAACGATAATATGTGTAGGAAAATCTTTTGCTCTTTTCCTTCTAATCATCCTGTACCTTTCTGGTCACTGGTGGTGCATCAGGGCAGGGATATGTTATAGTAGACAAGGATGGACCTTGCAGTGCATTTCAGAAGAAGGCATAATGTCATTTGTGAAGGGCAAGCAGTGGGCTAAGAAGGTGCCCCTGAAACCCATGCCCTCCAGCTTCCCTTTCACCCCCTCCCACTGTCTGCTCACTGCTTATGTTATACTTTTGGACAACCTCCTAATGGCTAATTAGGGCCTTCACTCATTCTCACTTTTACTTGGTTTCTTGTTTCAGGGGTGTGTGTGTGTGTGTGTGTGTGTGTGTGTGTGTGTGTGTGTGTGTGTTTGGAGAAATAAAATTTGTGGGAGTTTGTCATTGGTATGATTCTGAGTTTGTCTTAGGGATGTTATAAGGTGAACATTTAAGAGAGTATTATTCTGTAATTAGTTGTTTTTGAAAACATGTTACTTACGTACTTTCACAAAATAAGTAGGCTAGATTTAAGGGTCAGTTCATATTATTTATCACTTAGCTGTTGTTTATTGAGAGATTTTGGAATGTTTGTTGTTATTTAAAATACCAACCAATTTTATTTATCACTGTAGGTTCGAAGTATCAATCTTTACACTATTGAATTAACACATGGGGAATTTAAATGGCAAGTTAAAAGGAAATTCAAGCACTTTCAAGAATTTCACAGAGAGCTCCTCACATACAAAGCCTTTATTCGAATCCCCCTTCCCACCAGAAGGTAACTGTTTCAGAATTAACTATAAAGTTCTCCCAGTATCCAAGTTGGGTGGAAAGAGTATTTTATTCATATCATGGATTAACTAGTCCATTGTTGGTGGATATTTTCTATTAAATTGGCTCTTCTAACAATAAGCCGTATCATGAAAGATATTATGAGAGTCATGGCTCAAAGAGTATTCTAATAATGTTTGCATTGTGTGTATGTGTGTGTTTTAGACACACATTTAGAAGACAGAATGTCAAAGAAGAGCCTCGAGAGATGCCAAGCTTGCCCCGTTCCTCAGAAAACATGATCAGAGAAGAACAATTCCTTGGTAGAAGGGTAAGTCCTTCACTGTTCTGTTGTTCTGAACATAATTTTGTGGCGCTAGGGAAGCATGGTGTCTACTGAGGGGTGCAGCTTTTCTTACCCACTGATCCGTCACCAAGGCTGGTTCAGCTTCTCTGGAATTAGATAGGCAGCCTCTTCTTCCCTGGCCATTCTGACCCTGAAGAGGTTGCATTTTCCCAGAAGAGGAAGAGGCTGTGTTAGGGGTGATGTGATGAAGAAGCTGTCCTATCAGCAGGAACCTCTGAGCTCCTTGTGAGTCAAGATTGAGTTCATCTTGAGGGTGTTGAGGGTTTATATAAAATCATATATTTCCATACATTTGCTTCAGAATTTTCAGTAGCTTGTCCTAAAAGATGTAAAATCTCATTCCCCAACTATAGATGGAATAGTTGGGCTCTGAGAAGAGTAGGACAGAGTTACAGACGTGTACTACAGTAGGACAGAAATCTCAGCAGGAGGGCCACTGCCGCCTGCTCTGCTTCAGTGATACAGTGCTACGTAGGACAGAAGATTAATTTTTTATTTTAACTAGAAAATTGACAAGTAAATGTCCGTTCTAGTTTGTCATATTTTGCAACTTTTATGTTCCAAAAGGGATGCTTGAATTCTCCTTTGTAGTTGCCATCTTTTTAAAAATCTTTTTAGGGATCTGAAATACAAATTTTCCAAGATACCTAGACAAATAAAATTATACAGTTTCGGGTGACTGTGTGTACGTATATAAGTACAGTGGAAAATGATAAACTGTGGCTTTAACAATTAGTGCCTCAGCATGTGTCATAGTCAACATAGTTGACATTTCCGCCCCCCTCACATTTTAACATATTTGAAATCAGGGGACAACTTACTAGAAAGTCTCTTTTTATTTAACCTCCCTATTTTTCCCCCTGAAAAATCTGTTAAAAATTTGCAGTATATCTTCCAGTAAATTCAGTGTTAGAATTGAGGAAATTAAGGTTTTTTTGTAAAATTTACAAATGCTTTAAAACCTCCTTTGGGGAAGTCTTGTGCTAGTTACTATAGAAAATGAGAAGAATATGTAGCTGGGACCTTGTCTGCTTTATAAAAGACCTAAGGTTGTGAAAAGTTAAATAGCAAGAAGAGATTTAAATAATGGTTCAAGGGAACTATGGAAATAATTCCTTAATGCTATTCAGGATTACTTGTCCAAGAATAATATTAATAAATCACTGAGTAACTTAGAGAAGATGGACCAATGATCACATTATTATCACTAACAGCTTACATTTTTCCGTAAGTGTGATAATATCTCTTATCTAAAATATTTGCATTACAGAAACAACTGGAAGATTACTTGACAAAGTTACTGAAAATGCCCATGTACAAAAACTATCATGCAACAGTAAGTACTATTTAGTTATTTAAATTTTGAAGTAATTTATGAAATCATAAATTGTCAGCTAAATTTTGGGTCATTTTATTAACACAAGTGCTTGTGTCTACTTCGGCATTATTCCTTGCGTTAGAATAAATAAAATGAATACAAAAATTATTTGACAGCAGGGATCTAGGTGATGGTATTTATAAAATATCAAATATAACTTAATAAGTCTATAACAATAGATTTAAATGAACTTGAAATCCTGCTATAGGCTAGATTATCGAGAAATCAACTTCCTTTTCTCTTTAGGCTTCCAGAATAATGTCCCAAAGCATTTCTAACCCCGAAGAGAAAACATTAAGTAGGAAGTGATGAAAACAGTAGAGCAGAGTTGAATACCCAAAGATTATACAGAGCGTACTGCAATGCCACCTGATAGGCTTGTGATGCTTACAAAAGTCCTGTCTTTTCATGTGAAATTGAGAAACATGGGAAAAGCTAGGGAGAGAAGAAACTCTTGGGAAATATGAGGTGGTGGGGCTTAGAAGCAGCTGGGAGGCACACCGCAGCAAGCTGGAGGGAGTGGGCTTTGCAGAGAGTGTCAGAAAACAATGAGCTCTGCTCCCTTTGAAGCCCTCGAAGGCGCGGTGTTTTGAAAGGGTTAGCCTTCAGTTATCTAAAGGTCCAGGTAACTGAGAATGCACTGGATTATTTTGTGTCTGTGTTTGTATGAACTGTATTGCTGTGGGTTGAAGGTAGGTATAGGGTGTCTGCAGAACTTAAGAGTAGGTGCAGTTATGATGTGGTCTCTAGTTTAGAGAATGGTATCACATATACAGTAGATGGAGGGAAGCCCTCTGTGTATTTTGGAGAGGAAATAGAAGTGCCATGACTCTTTGGAGTATTTTGGTGACTCATGGCCTTCTTGCCAGCATATTATTTGCAGGCTGGGCCATGCACCCAACTGGACCACTTTACACACAAATGCCCCGGGGCTGACCATGGCCTACCTTCTGTAGCAGCTTGCCCTGTGATGTTCCATGGACTTGAGGAAGCTTCTATGGTTTTATAATCCTGGAGAAAAGTTTTTCCCAGGGGAAACAGAAATTTGGGTCTAAGCAGGAGATCTCAAGAGAAGGATGATGGGTAGGATTTCTTCCCTTCTAGGACTCAGGAACGTGCAACTTTGAAAGAAAGAAACAAATAAGGATATTACTGCTCTTGTTACTAAAAATGCTTCCTGCTGTGTTCTCTGAAATCAGATATGCTGTTTTCTTTAGTAGGGAATTATTTAAATCTGTACTAGGACCGCTATACAATAATTTTCCATTTGTTTTATTTTTCTGCCTGCTTGTGACTTTACTTTTGCTATTTCTTTTGGCTCTAGAACAGTACTTGCTGAGTTCAGTCTTCTCTTTCTGCATACATTATCACATTTTGGATTCTAATGTTGATTAAAGAATGTTTACACTTTTTAAATGTTTATTTTAATTTCTTTTCCAATCATAAAAGTCTTTCCAAAGTTGACTCATATTGTATTTAGAAATTCCAGAATGTCTTCTAAACATTTCCTTTGAAAGGGAAACCCTGGTTACAATTGACTGAATAAACAAACAAACAAACAAAATATGTGTATATATATATATATAATATATATATTATACATAATACATTATAATACAATAATATAATATAATATATTATATTGTATTATATATATATATTATATATATCATCATTTTTGATGGCTGCTTAAATAAATACCCCCAACAGTGGAACTCTCCAAACTGATTCAAGCGTAGGATACAGTTTGATCTATATTAATTCTCTAATATCATTTTCCTTTCATACTAAATGTAATCTGGCCTAGAGATTAGATTTACAGGCCTCTGCCTCATATTTATGAAATTAGGTTGGCTATGAGTCTCTTTTGATAATTGTGAAAAGTATTAAAACTCCTGTCGGCAAAAAGCATATTAAAAGTTATTTTTATATAATCACATATAATTAGTTTATATTTTTGTAAGGGTTAAACTTATTGTAAAGTAATTTGGTTCCTTAGGCCAATAGGCTCATGATTTATAGGTTAAGGGATAACAGAGGATCATGTCCCTAATTTCAATAAAATTTCAATGAAATTATATAGGGACAGCTCTTTCTTCCTTCCTTTATATGGTCATTGGTTAGAGTAGGAATTTCCTTTTTCTCCAGGATTATGAAAGCTTCCTTTGTTTTTATTCCTTTTTTCCTCCTTGAGGTTCTGAAAAACAAAGTGTCCTAGTGTTTTAGTGGATTTAAATCAGGTAGTTCCCTCAGAGATTATTGGTAATTCATTCTGTTTTCTTGATTCATTTGTCAAATGGGCATAAATGTATTTGACCTCTTCTCAAGGCATAAATATGTTTTTTTTAAAAAGAAATATTTAATCAATTGTATAATGACATGTAAAATCTCAAATAGGATTCCTTTTATATTTTGAATGGTACTGATGTTGGCTATACTAGAAACCCACTAGCTGGGCACCTTAGTAACTGGAAAATGCTTATCTTCCAGGGAATTAAAAGGAGGAATCATTAGAAGCAATAAGTGTACTCTGTCCCAGACTGAAAATTAAAATCTAGAAATGGAACAAAATGCGTCATCTCCAAGAAAAGGGCCCCACGCTGATAGGATAATATTGCCAACTTACAGTCAATCATCTGACTCCTGTAACTCAGATTCCTTATCTTCAAGATGGTGATTAGCTGGAAATCACCGTCTTGGAGGTGAGTAATCTGAGTACAACATTCCACAGATCTGTAATACTGCGTTCACCTCTCCCTTGCTTTATAAGATGAATAAATTTAGCTTGAGGGAAAGAGTGGGTAAAGAGTAGATGAACATGGTGTTTCCTTTTCAGAGAAAAGCTGTACTGATTTAAACAGCAGCATCTATAAATTAAGGGAAAGTTATTTTCATGATTGACTAGGACTTGGTCCAGCCTCTCAGTTTCCCCCACAGATTAGCTGTCTTCTGTTTTCTCTGGAGCTGTGTTGTTTTACCTGGAAGGCAGCCTTTCCGGGAGTGGTTGAGCCCACCTCTTACCTTTACTACAAGGGCACTGCCCAACCCCACCTTCTTGTCTTCTTGCTTCTGAGAATTTCCCACTTGGCTACTTTGCTTGAATTTTTTACTACCTCAAGAATAAAGCGGCCCTTTGAACAATGCCCTTCTATTCTGATGCAAAGATGGGAGAGAGAAGTGGTGTGTCTGTGATTGCCAAGAAATTTCCAGGACTTATTGTTACCTCTAGGGTTTTTTGCTTGTCCCTTGCAGTAGTAACCCTTTGCTTCCCTGTTTCCTTAACATATAATTGTACTTTTCACAAGTTCCTTGGGGCGTCGGGGGGTGGGGAAGGGTACGCATTAGTACATTATTCAAGAGATTAAGAAGCCCTATGGAATATTGTCAGTCTAAAGTAATCGTTGAATTCTTTTTTTTAAATTAAAGTTTATTGGGGTGACAACTGTCAGTAAAGTTACATAGATTTCAGGTATACAATTCCGTAATACATTATCTATATCTCACATTGTGTGTTCACCACCCAGAGTCAGTTCTCTTTCCATCACCACATATTAGACCCCATTTACCCTCTTCTAGAGCCCACTCCCCCCGTACCCCCAAGGAACCCCTAAACTATTGTCTATGTCTATGAGTTTTTGTTCCTTCCTTTGTTTGTCTTGTTCTTTTGTTGTTTCAGTCTTATATACCACATATCAGTGAAATCATACGGTTCTCTACTTTTTCTGTCTGACTTATTTCGCTTGGCATTATAATCTCAAGATCTGCAAAGAATGACAGTGTAACTTCTTCATTCCCAATTTGGATGCCTTTTATTTCTTTGTCTTGCCTGATTGCTCTGGCAAGGACTTCCAACACTATGTTGAAAAGCAGACGTGAAAGGGGACAGCCCTGACGTGTTCCTGAACGTAGAGCAAAGGGCTTCAGTTTTTCACTGTTAATTATGAGATTAGCTGAGGGCTTGTCATATATGGCCTTTATTATATTAAGGTATTTTCCTTCTATACCTATTTTATTAAGTATTTTAATCATAAATGGATGTTGTATTTTGTCAAATGCTTTTTTGCATCAATTGATATAATCATATGAGTTTTGTCCTTTATTTTGTTTATGTGGTGTATCACATTGATGGATTTGTGTATGTTGAACGGTCCTTGTGCCCCTGGGATGAATCCCACTTAGTCGTGATGAATAATCTTTTTAATGTATTGTTGCATTGGATTTGTTATAATTTTGTTTAGAATTTTTGCATCTGTATTCATCAGAGATATTGGTCTGTAGTTTTCTTTTTTTGTGTTATCCTTACCAGGTTTTGGTATCAAGGTAATGTTGGCCTTGTAAAATGAGGTAGGGAATATTGTCTCTTCTTCAATTTTTTGGAACAGTTTGAGTAAAACAGGTATTAGATCCTCTTTGAAGGTTTGGTAGAATTCACTAGTGAAGCCATCTGGTCCCGGACTTTTGCTGTTGGGAAGGTTTCGGATGACTGATTCAATTTCCTTACTGGTGATCGGTCCATTTAGATTTTCCAGTTCTTCATGATTCAGCCTAGGAAGACTATATGTTTCTAAGAACTTGTCTATTTCTTCTAGGTTATTGAATTTGGTGGCATTTAGTCCTTCATAGTATTCTTGGATGATCCTTTGTATTTCTGTGGCATCCGTGATAAATTCCCCTTTTTCAATTCTGATTTTGTTTATTAGTGTCTTTTTCTCTTTTTCTCTTAGAGAGTCTAGGCAAGAGTTTGTCAATTTTATTAATCTTTTCAAAGAACTAGCTCTTTGTCACATTAATTTTTTCTATTGTTTTTTTGTTCTCTATTTCATTTAGTTCTGCTCTAATTTTTATTATTTCCTTTCTTCTGCTGACCTTGGGCTTGATTTGTTCTTCTTTTTCTAGTTCTTTAAGGTGTAACGTGAGGTAATTTATTTGGGATTTTTCTTGTTTCTTGAGATAGGCCTGTATTGATATAAATTTCCCTCTTAAAACTGCTTTCGCTGCATCCCCAAAATTTTAGTAGGATGTATTTTCATTCTCATTTGTTTCTATGTATCTTTTGACCTCTCCTCTTATTTCTTCTTTGACCCGGTCGTTCTTTAAAAGTATGTTGTTTAATCTCCACGTATTTGTGTTTTTTCCTGCTTTCTTTTTGCAGTCGATATCCAATTCCAAAGCCTTGTGATCAGAGAATATGCTTGGTATGATTTCAATCTTCTTAAATTTGCTGAGGCTAGTTTTATGTCCCAATATATGGTCTATTCTTGAGAATGTTGCATGTACACTAGAAAAAAATGTATAGTCTGATGTTTTAGGATGAAGTGCTCTATAAATGTCAATTACGTCCATTTCATCTACTGTATCATTTAGGGCTGCTATTTCTTTATTTATTTTCTGTTTGGATGATCTATCCATAGCTGTCAATGATGTTTTCAGGTCCCCTACTATTATTGTGTTTTGGTCAATCTCTCCCTTTAGTTCTGTTAGTAGTTGCTTGGTATATTTCGGTGCTCCCTGATTGGGGGCATAAATATGGAAGACTGTTATGTCTTCTTGTTTTATAGTCCCCTTTATCATTATGAAATATCCATCTTTGTCTCTTGTTACCTTTTTTATCCTGAAGTCTGTTTCATCTGATATCAGTATGGTTACACAATATTTCTCTGGATACCATTTGCTTGGAGTGTCAATTTCCACCTTCTCACTTTGAGTCTATGTTTGTCCTTGTAGCTGAGATGTATCTCTTGGAGGCAGCATATAATTGGGCTTAGTGTTTTGATCCAGTCTGCTACTCAGTGCCTTTTTATTGGTAAGTTCAGTCCATTTACATTTAGGGTGATTATTGATATGTGAGGATTTCCTATTATTCTATCTTTGGTTTTCTGGTAAGACTGTGTCTCCATTGTTTCTTTGCCTTTTTGTTGTTGTCTATTATTTCTGTCTGGTGATATTCTATGATTTCTCCATCTATTTCTTCTTTTATTATGTTATATATTTCAGTTCTGGATTTTTTTTTTTTGAGTTATTACAATTAAGTTTATGTATAAGAAAGTTTCATAATTAGAGTATTCCATTTTCCTCAGCATGCTTACTTTCTCCATTCCCATATTCCGGTTCAGGTCTTTTATATTTTGGTTGTCACAAATTATCCCTATTCTGGTCGAATAGCCTCCTTTAGTATTTCTTGTAATGCAGGTCATGTGTTAGAAAGTTCCCTCAGCTTCTGTATGTCTGGAAAGGTCCTTATTCCTCCTCTATATCTAAAGGATATCTTTGCTGGATATATTATTCTTGGCTCATAATTTCTGTCTTTCAATAGTTTGAATATTTGATTCCACTCCCTCCTGGCTTGTAGAATTTCTGCTGAAAAATCTGATGATAATCTAATGGGCTTTCCTTTGTAGGTTACCGTCTTCTTTTCCTTGGCTGCCTTGAAGATTCTTTCTTTGTCGTTAATTTTTGACAGCTTGAATACAAAGTGCCTTGGAGAAGGCCTGTTGGGGCTGAGGTAATTATGTGTTTTATTTGCTTCTTAGATTCGAGGATCCATTTCTTTCCACAAGTTTAGGAAGTTCTCGTCGACTATTTATTTGAATATACTCTCTGTTCCCTTCTCTCTTTCTTCTCCTTCTGGTATGCCCATTATTCTTATATTGCTCTTTCTGATGAAATCAGAAAGTTCTTGTAGAGTTCTTTCATTTCTTTTAAGTCTCAAGTCTCTTTCTTCTTCTATCCATGTCATTTCCAGATTTCTATCTTCGATGTCACTGATTCTTTCCTCCATCCGGTCAACTCTACTACCTAAGCTGGCTATTTCATTCTTCATTTCTTTTACTGAGTTCTTAATCTCCAGAAATTCTATTTGGTTCCTTTTTCAAATTTCAATCTCTTTGGTAAAAATGTTCATTTTGTTCTTTGATTGTGTTTCTGAGTTCATTAAACTGCCTGTCTCTGTTTTCTTGCATCTCACTGAGTTTTTTAAGAACTGCAATCTGGAATTCTCTGTCATTTAAGTCACATATTTACATGTGTTTAAGTTCATTTTCTGGAGACCTTTCATTTTCTTCCTGAGCTTCCTTGTTACCTTAGTTATTCATGGTAATTGATGATTTATTATTTCTCTTCTTAGACATCTACAGGAGTGGGTTCTGCAACAGGTTGATAGAAAGAGGTCTTTCTTTTGTTTTCCAGTAGGTATTGGTAGAATGTTTTATTTTCTCTCTGACTGCAACCTTTTATTCTCTCTCACACTGTAGTGTTATATTTTCTCTGCACTATGGGTGGATTCCCTGGAACATGCGCTTCTCCTCTGTGAACAGTTCACCTGGGTCATAGGGCGCCACCTCCATTGGGGGATATGGAGAGCTTCTGAGGTTTCAAAGCTCTTCCTGCCCCAGATTCAGAGCCCATGTGTTTCAGCAGCTCTGTGTACTCCTGCAGGGATCCGCCAAAATAGGTGGGGACAGGGGCGGGTGGGTAGTGAAAGGTGGCCCAGAGCAATGGCGGCGACCACCACCACAGCAAGTCCTGCTTTCATGGCTCCCTCCCCTTTGCTGGAACTAGTTGGGGTGCGAGTCCATGTCTGTAGACCACAGTTCTCAGAACTGCAAATATTCTGTTCTTTTGATCTGACACTGCTACTGTTCTGCTTCTAGCACTGGGTAGGTGGGGGTGGGGCAAGCTCTGGGAGGGGAGGGAGGGGGCGGCTAGTCTCAGTGCCTAAGGTTTCCGTTCCCTGCTTGGCAGTGAGGGCTTAAACTGCCATTTTCAGCCTTCTTCCCTCAGTCTTTTCTCCGAGGTCTTTGCCGTGAGCGTTGGGTTCAGCCATGTTATATGCTGCCCCCTAAGCCTTGTGGGCTGTAAGCGGAGTCCTAGCAGTCCGAGTTCCTCCCTCTCCGGCAGCTGCGGTAGTTCCGGGATGCAGCAAGCTCAGAGCACTGAGCTAGGTCTGCGTCCTGCCCGCGCAGCCCTATTTCCGCACTTCTCCCTTCCCTCCTCCCTGCCCTCGCAATTTGCCCACCTTTAGATGATTTCAGTAGTGAGGCTCTAAATCTTGCCTGTCTCCTGTGCAGGGAGTACTTTGTGGAGTTATAGTTGTGCAATGTGTTGTAAATTCAAGGGAAGATTGCAAGGGGCTCACCTCATGCCACCATTTTTATGACATAATCATTAAATTCTTATTCCTGAAAGTCACCTGCCCAAAATGGAGAATGGAATTCTTAATACTGAAAATACACTGAAATATTTGGACAGCAGAATCTTGTTTAATTTCAAATTTTATTATTTAGGTTTGCTTCTAAATTGACCTTGCCACATTTACTTTCAATCTAATATGGATAAATCAGTATTAGAATATTTATTGCCAGAGATTTTTCTTTTTCTCCATAATAGGGATGGTTCTTTCTTGAAATCTCTCTTTAGTCAAACTTTACTAAACTGTTAGGGTAATTTAAAATGTTATATTAATGTACAACTTTAAATTTTCTGCATTGCTAATGTATACTTAATTTAGATGAAATTCTTTATGCTTTGTTATGAAATTTTGTTATTATATTCTCAAGTTACAATTTCTAAATTATTGTAAAGGATATTTGTTGTCAACTATTTGATGATAAGAGCTATTTGATTAAGAAAATATCCAGGTATCCAGATAAGTGGTTTCTTTGATATTAGCTTTTCATTTCCTAGTCTTCCATTCAACTGTTCTGTGACTTTGCATAAATTGGTCACACCTCTGTGGTAGTTTCTTCCAGTGTAAACTAGTATTGACATTTTCTCTCTGCTCCCTAGAGATAAAATGAGAGCTGTGGCTTAGGATTTTAAAAGATTTTGTATTCTGTGGCTCAAAGTCTGCAGTATCACTTCTAATATGTGTTCCTACATTTTCCCATTAAAAAGCATTTCCACAAATCAGATTTAAAAGATGCATAGTACTGAATTACCATATTTTATATAAGAAATGAAATGTAAAGACCTTGACTTTTAAAATCTTTATAAAAAATTCAATGTGAAAATATATTTGGTTTGGGGTGTTTAAGTCTTTTTGAATTATAAATACTTCCTCAAATAACCCAAAGAAAAGAAATGCAAGCATTTAATTGGACTTCACAAGGATTGACAGCACTGAGAGATTTGTAATTTTTTCTTACAAGGTTAACATTTATTAGATATTTCCAATCATATAGAAAAAGCTTAAAGGAATACTGTTGTTTCGTTTTATAAATCTCATTTACAAGCCCAGATCAATACTATTTCCTTTGAGGTGTCCTATCAGCTAGGAAGTGGTCCTGTCTCTCTAACTACTCTCACATGTAACTGTTATGGTTCTTCCCACAGAACTTGTTGACGAGGAGTGATTTCCATGTCTGGTTTCCTCTCTGCTTCCTGATGCCAGGAGCATATATGTTTTGTCTTTGATTTTTCTAGTAAAGTGGTTATTGACATGGTCTAAAACCATAGGCAGATCTGGACTTACTGTGGCTGCTTTCAAAGAAAATTCTGTAAATTGGGAGGAAAATAATATCTAACTATAGATGTTTCAAGGAGTACAGGAGGTAAAACTGCATATGCTAAGAATTACTTTAGGTTTGTCATTGGTTTTCCCCTTTGTGCCTCTATGTTTTCATCTTGCCCTCATCTAAATAGAATAAAGTCGCTCAATTTGAGTAAGATAAATGTTGAGTGACTTTTTAGTTTTGCAGCTTAGTTTTGAGAATACTGACTGGTCTGGCCTGATTCTGAATCTACCCCTTGCTAATTTTGTGATCTTGGACAATTTACTTAACTTTTCTAAACTAGAGACTGGGAACCAATGGCTCACAGACCAAATCTAGCCCACTGCCTGTTTTTGTATGGTCTGTGAGATGAGAATAGTTTTTTCATTTTTAAATATTGAAAAAAATCAAAAGAAGAATAATATTTCAAGGCATAAAAATTACATTCAATTCATATTTTAGTATGCATAAAAAAGTTTTAATGGATTATAGCCAAGCCTATTCATTTATGTATTATCTATGGCTGCTTTCTTGCTACAGTAGTTTATCTGTTTCACAAAGCCTAAAATATTTACTGTCTCTTTGCAGAGAAAGTTTGCCCTACCCCTGCTCTAAACCTTGGTTTCGTCTTCTGTACAGTGTGAAAAATAGCACCTATTTCAGAGAGGTTTGAGACAATGCATGAAAAATGCTTAGTACAGGGGCATCAGATACTAAACATTCAGTGAATGTTAGCTATTGCTGTTGTTACAATATTTATAGTTTCTAATCTTCTCATAATTTATACAGTAATGCTGGACCAAAAAATTCTCTTTATACTCACTAAAAATATAATTTTTACATTTTACTTACATGTAATTTAATTTAATTTTAATTTAATATGTTTGTATTAGAATATTCTGGTACTCCTGATGTTCAAAGCCTTCCCCACTCTCCCCTCAGCCTACTTTGCTGTTTAATTTTCTGTTACTCTCCTTCATCTGACTCACTCTAGTCCAACTATACATCCATTGACCTTTCCTGTTCTATGTCCCCCTTCATCTCCCATTGCCACATACCAAGTCTAGTCTGTCTTCCAAACCTGGCAACAACATCACTTTCTTCACATAATTTGTGTGTACATCAAGCCACACAATTCCCTTTCCCCAAACAACAAAAACAAACACCATTGCAATTGGGGAGTAAATTGTTTCTCTACGATCTTCTGCATTTTGTCTGTCCATCTTAGAGCACACATCACTTTCTCGGTTGTGTTTTAATTATATACTTCTAATCTATACTCTTTCAGGGCAATACCATTGTTATTGATCTCTGTAGTCTATAGAATACCCCAGATGTGTTTGCACATAGCAATACCTAATTAAGTGGGTTTTTTGAATGCATGAATTTCTTTTTTTTCTGACTTTTTAAAGTATGGATTTTTGGCTTCTTTTCAGACAGAATTCCTTGGTATAAGCCAGCTGTCTTTCGTCCATGATCTGGGACCAAAGGGCATGTAAGTTCCAGTGTTGGATCTTTAAAGAGAAGTGTGAAAACTAATACACATTAACTTTTGATTTTCCGTCATGCCATGATGATGGAAATCACCTGGTTTTACTGCTAGCTTCTTTTCTCCCCAACAGAGTCAGAGCAACTGAGGGGATCTGTTTATACAAAACAAAGTATCTTGCTACATTAAACAACGGTAGCAATTGTTCCACTCTCTTCCTTATGTGCTTACAGCACCGGTTTCCTCTAACCCTACAGTTGGAATGTTTAATACAGGTAGTAAATATGATGTTTGGAAAAATGCATTAAAAATCAAACATATTATATTGTATATTTGAAAGTTGCTAAGAGAGTAGATCTTAAAAGTTCTCATCACAAGAAAACAAAATTGTAACTGTGTCACAATGGATGTTAGCTAGACTTATTATGGTGATTGTTTCACTTTATATACAAATATAAAATCAATATGTTGTATACACAAAACTAATATAATGTTATATGTCAATTATATTTCAATTAAAAAAATCAAACATATAAGATCCCTTCTAATCACTTATAAAAGTTAGCTGTTTATCACTCATTTTCCTGACTAAAAATAATAACTGTAAAATGTATGTTATGCAACATGATTGAAATGTACTCAGTGATTATTTTCCTTCAAAATGTGAGCGCCTGATATTATAAAGAGCTTAACATTTTTAGTAAAGATCATTGTTAGTAGTTGTTTTAAAATACTGCTTTTGTTTAGCCGTTATTATTGTTATTTCTTTTCACATCTTTCAAAATCAAGATCTTTCCCTTTCCAAAGCTAGTAGCTTTGCTTTACTTTCTTTGACATGGCTTGGTCCTAGAATTGTAGGTGAAGGGATACAGAAATGGTTTGGGATCCTGGGGGAGCCCTCCTGTGGTCTCATGGTCTCAAGAGCAGCTGAACCATCTCCGTGCAGGCAATGTATGGGGTCTTTTTTAGGCTGTTTACAGTGACGAGGGAGTGCTCTGCATTTGTAACCGGAAGCCAGGATGCGTAAGGTCCTGCAGTATGCATAATAGAATTTTGCTGCCCCCAATGCCAACAAGTCTACATTTGATCAGAGTGCTTCAAAGATTAGCTGCTAGAGTACTCAGCCTAGCAAATATGGTACTGAGCTGCTTGAAGGTAAAGAAAGAAACAGTAGGAAGGAAAATCGTGAGAATGAAACAGTTTATTTAGTCTCAAGTTAGAAGGCTATATCAGGTAAGAGTGAGTTGCAGATTGAAAATGACAGGTTAATTTGATGTCTCTTTCAGAGAAGGCATGATAATGAAAAGATCTGGGGGACACAGAATACCAGGCTTGAATTGCTGTGGTCAGGGAAGAGCCTGCTACCGATGGTCAAAAAGGTAGGACTTAGGAGTTTTGTGTTTTTGTTTAATAAACGGGATATTCGGGGAGTTTTTACATGCTAATTTTAAATTAAATTAAGAATCAATGATACGTCCTTTGAAAGTCATAGCAGAGAAAATTTTAAATTATTTTAAGTTCCAAGTTTCAGCATCCGTTTAAACATTCTTCTCACACCTGGATTTGTAGGCAGAGTATGCAAATTATATTAGATATATGAAAACCCAGTGGGCCATAGGACTCAAAAATGGGTCAGCCAAGGAACATATATAATACAAATGGCCAATAAGCACAGGTAAATATGCTTGGAATCACTAGTCATTAGGGAAATATAAATCAAAACCACAGTGAGATAGAACTTCACACCCACTGGATGGTTAATAGTAAAAAAGATAGACAATAACAAATGTTGACAAGGATGTAGAAAAATTGGGACGCTTATACGTTGCTGGTGGAAATGTAAAATGGTACAGCCACTTTGAAAAACAGTGTGATGGCTCCTCAAATGTTAAACAGAGAGTTACCATAAGCCCCAGCAATTCCACTCCTATGTGTTTACCAAGAGAATTGAAAAAAAATGCCTATATCAAAACTTATTTATGAGTGTTCATAGCAGCATTATTCAGAACAGCCAAAAAGTGAAAACAACCCAAATGTCCATCAACTGACGAGTGGCTAAACGAAAGGTAGTGTGTCCACACAGTGGAATATTATTCAGCTATAAAAAGGAATGAAGAAGACTGGTAATGGGTAGTGGTTGTCTTTCTGGGTCGATGAAAATATCTGGAATTAGGTGGCCATGATGGTTGCACAATTTTGTGAGTATATTAAAAACCATTGAATTGCACACTTTTAAAAGGTTAATATTATTGTATGTGAATATATCTAAATAACAGTTTGAAACTTTTAGGGAAAAGAAAAGAATGAACTACTGATACATGCTGTTTCATGAATGAATCTTGAAAATGTTGCAATAAGAATTTACTGGGATTTTGAAAAGTATTAAGAAATGTTACTTTAACCTTGAAAAATATATGAGCTCATGTATAAATATGACGGTGAGCTATGTGTATATTGAAAATATATCAACTTAAAACTTTAAACATGTTTAAGATAGACTACCACCAAAAAAAATGCCATTAAGTTGGGCTCTTATTTTCCTGGGTTTTGGAAGGATAGAAGAAATTAGAAGGAAAAGATCAAATGATTAAACTAGAGAAAATTAAAAATTTCCGTGTTATAAAAAACAATTTTACTAAAATAAAAAGGGAAATTTATATACTATAAAATATTTGCTTTTGGATAAACTTCTGGAACTTATATAAATGTCCCCATAAACCTGGGATATAAATAACATCATAGGAAATTCAGAGACTCCCACTTGAGGTGTCATCCCACCCTGTCCCACCCCCATTGTACAGGAATGGGGGAATACTCAGCGCAAATGGCAAGCCAGGAGAGGAATGGAGTGCACTCAGCCTGCCCTTCCAGTGCTTTCTGCTCCCACCATGCCTTTCCGGGAGGCTGGTCTTTCCCGCCCACTGGGGCCCTGGTGCATGTTCCTCCCGTGCGCTCCTCCCCCAGCCTCATCTTTCCCTAAGGTAGCTGCTGCATGCCAACCGCAAGGTTTTGGACTGCAAGCACCTGCGAGTCTTTGACTAAAGACTTGCTCTGGGTGGCCTTTGTGCAGAGTAGGCCGGAAGTGTTCATAACCCCCAGGAGCAGCCGTCAGCCAACAGCTGGCAGGAGTCCAGCCCCGTCATCCCTTGGGTGGGACGATCCTGCCGCGAGTTCTACACTGTCTCCTGGAGCTCCCCGGCAGGTTTGCAGCCCAACTGCCCACAATAAGGCGCATCAAAACACATTCTTCATGGCTCCCTTCCTGCTTTCCCTAATAAGCCCCTGTAGAAACTACTTTCACTTACATCCGTGTCTCAGAATAGACTTCTGGAGCAACCCAACCTAAGACATCTACTCAAGAAATGGAAGCCTTGGTCTGGTCCAGTTACTCAGTTATTGAGTGTCTAATGCTTGCCACGTTGTGTATTCGCTGCTGGGAAATCAGTGTGAACCAGACCAAGTCCCTGTCCTCGGAACTCTACTAGAGGGGAATGGAGGCGGTGGTGACGCTGGCGAGTAGCGTAAATAATACGAATGCAGGTGGTGACAGAGCTTTGAAGGACAAGAGGGCAGTAGGGTAGTGAGGGCCTTGAGGACTGGAGGGGGTGGCTTTAGCTCCAGGAGTCAAGCCGCTGACATGCGAGTGATAACCTCTATGAGAAGGGACAGCCAGAAAAGACAGGGGAAGACTTTGTTATACAAAAGAAATACACCTACCTCCCTTTTCAACTTTGGATTAAATCAGGCTTCAACCAGGATAATCTAAAAATACGTGATCTTCCCTGTAATAAAATGTGTAATCATTGGAAATTACATAAATCTTTCCTTGAAGATTGAAGTCTTGGTACCATATTAATGATTATTTCCTGAGTCACATTTGTGGGCTATAAAATATCAGTACCAAATAAAGATGACAAGATATAGCTGACGAAATTAGAAAGTTTCCCAAAGGAGAAGACTATTGGTGTCTAAATGGGAGTTACTTTTTAATGGTGACACTCGTTCATAACTCTCTTTATTTTTGTATAAAATAAGAAACACTGTAATCACTTCCTTATTTATTTTATGTTGGCAAATCGAGGTAAGGCAAACGGGCCATCAAACCTTCAATCAAGTCTCATAATGACTTTGTCTCAGGGACAAGTGAAAGGAGGAAAAAAAAGGCAAACACACCGAACACAAAACATTTCTTCCCACAATTTTAAACATCTGCTTAAACAGTGCATCTGTCGAGTAACTTCTCTGCACCTGGTAGTGGACTAGATGATAACTTTCCTATCTCAAGTAATGTCTTCAGAGAAAGAGATGTACAGATTTTAAGAAATAAAGTTAGCGTTTACTGAACTATGAGCTATCCCAAGAATTAAAATTTTTTGATGGTGACAATATCTAAATTTCATTTACTCTGGGACCCATTCATGCAGCTATTATGTAGGTAAGAGGGTTGCTTTGCCTGAAGACTTGCTCTGGGCCACTGGATGGTTATTCCAGGCCCTGGGTAGATACCAGCAAACATGTCTCGTGGTTCTTACTTTCTAGTGGAGGAGACAGACAATAAACAAGCAGTCAAATAAATAATGCCAGCTAGATAGTCCTGTGAAAAAGGTAAACATCGGGGGTTGGGGCTGGGTGGTGGGATGGGCACAGCTTTTTTAGGTGGAGTAGTCAGGGAGTAGCCGTCTCATTTCCATTGCTGAACAAGACTGTTTACAGCCTATTCAGAGCCTGTGTGCAAATTAGAGGCCACCTTGGGGCCTCTAATTTAAGCAGAGGATTGATTGATAGGGAGGGACCATTTATGGGAAGATCTGGAAGAAACTTTCTAGGCAGAAGAAGAGCGAATGTTGAAGCCCAGAGTACATCAAGCTGGGCAATGAGCCAGACCAGGGTGGAGGGAGAGAACAGTAGGCGAGGAGGCTGAGAAGGTGATGGCAGGCCCATCTGCATTTGGATGCCATGGCAGGACTTGGTTTAGAACAAGAATAGTCATAAGAGCTTAGATTTACTGGTGCCAGGCACTGCTCTACGCAATGTACATGAATCATCTCAGTGAATCTGCACAAGCACATAGACGGTGGGCATTGCTGTCACTCTCATTGTATGGATTTAGCCTATAGGCCGAGTTGCCCAAGTTCACACAAGCAGACCAGGGCCAGAGCTGGAGTTAGAGTGTAGGGAGGCTGACTGGAATGCAGGTGCTTAATCCCCGTGCAGCCAGTGCTGACTCGCAAAATGCTGCTTGATAGATCCCTTTCTTGATGCATATCCTCTCATTAAAGAAAAAAAAACAACGAAACATCTGTTGACAGAAGAGAAAGAGGGAAGAAATCAGAGCAGTGTTAGTGACAAGGATAATTAGGAAGCACTTTACATAAAGGCCAGGAGTCAGTTTACCTTAATAGCTAATCACTATGAAAAAGAACATCGCATCATTGTCAAAACAGAAACCATTATCTTTTGTTCAGCCTTGAAATCCAGCTGTGACTACTAAACAATTCCATATTTCTGGGCTGCCACATCTTGGAGGAGCAAGAGAGGAGCCATTCACATAGCTACCGCGTGAATGGCACTCCCTAGAGTTGAGCAGTACCCTGCCCTGCAACACACCCAGCCGTCTCATTTCCATTGCTGAACAAGACTGTTTATAACCTATTCAGAGCCTGTGTGCAAATTAGGGCAAAGCGCCCATTCCTGCAGGATGATGCTGCCCACACCAGTGCCCTCTGTCAGCAGGCATCCATGTGCAGGGCACATCTGCCCAGTGGTACCTGGTGGCCTATTCTTGAGGACGTGTTTCGCAGCCCTTGGCCCTGGTAGTTCGGCCACGAACCTGTGCTCTCAAGAGCATTTCTGAGATTTGTTTTGTAATGGTGACAATGGGAGCTCTTGTACCTGGATATGGGTCATTCCACTGTCATCCCACACTGTTGTCTCTGGTGTGGCGCCTCTGGCAGGAATCAGCTCTGATGTCACCCAGGTATCCTTGACTTGCAGACAGGCAAGTTCACAAGTCTGGTATGTTTGACTTTCTTCTCAGCTGGGCCTGCCAGCTGTGGTTTTCAACGCCTGTGGCTCTTTCCCAGTCAGCAGCATAGCCAGCCAGCACTCTGGGCCTGTGCCACGCTGTCTGTTCTCCAGCTTGCATCAAAGTCAAGCTGAAAAAAGGGACGACAGTTTAAGCAGGAATGTTCACAGATACGCTTTTATCTTGAACCGAGTTTTGTTAATAGGCAGGTGTACGTCTGGACTCGTAACTCAGCCGTGGCCATGAGAATCACTGAGTTCCTATTTGATATCACGGCCTCGGCATGTACATTGAGCAATGTTCTGATCATTCTTATAAAACGTATAATTTTTGCATTTGCTGAAAATTATCGAGAATTATATCCATTTGTTTAGTTGCCTATGTTAGGTCCCAAATAAGAAACTTCCTTCGGAATTTAATTTTAGGGGAGGAGATCTCTTTATTTCTTTAATTTATTCATTTGATAAGGAAAACCAGAGGCTCAGACCCACATTGGTGTGCCATGACCATAATTATATTAGCACTGTGGTTAGGGATTTGATTTCTGTGATCTTGATTTTTTTTCCCTTTTTACACCGTATCACATGCATGTCTTCTGCTGTAAGTTACCCTAAGTCCATCCCATCCCCTTTTATTGGGAAGGAGATAGCCAAAACAAAAATGCAACTGTATGGAAATCAGTGTAGATTTGTCTATATTAAATCCAAATTATGAAGCCACTAAACCATCATGTGAGTAGCAATTTCAGTAAATATTTATTATGTATTTCTTTTCAGCGCTGAGTTCCCATGTTACATTTACAATATTACTTGATTTGTGTTCTGGCATCCTGGCCTTACCTATTCCATAATGTGCTTTACTCTGCCTAATATGTGATATGCCCACTATTACTTTATTCAGTTCCTGACTGAGTCATTTGATCACCACACAATTGCAGCTAAATATGAATATAGGGTGTTATGCGCAGCAAGACAAAGTTGCCATTGGTTGTCACTTTGTATGAATCCTGTCTTCTCTCTCTTGCTCTCTCCACTGTCAGTGTCCTGCTTGTCATCTACACCCTTCTTACTCAAAGTGTGGTCCTAGTGTAGGCATTGCCTCCGAGCCTGTTAAAAATGCAGCATCCCAGGCCAGTCTGCATTTTGGGAGGATCTTCAGGTGATGCATAGTCACAGGAAAGCGTGAAAAGAGCTGTTCTGTATCAATGCCGTAGCTTGCTACCCTGCCACTCTACATCCCTCTTTCTCCTTTAGACCTTTGTTTCTGAAACATAGTTCCAGTGGTATTATTGTCCTATTGCCTTGGCAGGACATAAGGATTCCCTTATTTAATAAGAACACAGATTGTCAGGCCTTTTTCATGGATCTTTGGTGGGGCCTGGAAATCTATTATCGTTGACGAGCATCTAAAGAGATTCTGATGATCGGGCGAGTTTGGGAAACACTGGTTCCATGATATAAAATCAGCCTCGTCAGCATGGCTTTGCGGCCTTGGCCCGTGTTCCCTTCCTGCTCTCCCTGAGACCCTGGCCTCACCAACGCAAGCAGCATTTCCACACCTCGAAGCCTTTGTTAACTCTTGCCTCCATGTGGGATGTCACCTTGACCACCTGACTTTGGCCCTCTGTGATGGGGTCCCTCCTGGCCTTGCTCAGACACCATCTCTTCAGGGAATGCCACTAGCTCATTTTCTTAGAACTGAGGGCTTCTTCCTCCTCGCACCATTGATGTTCACTTTTCTCATCTCGTACCTACCCCGTTCAGCCTAGAATTATCATTGTTTGTGCCCCACTAGCTCAGTAAGACCCTTTGAGAACATGTGTGAGAACATATTTTTGAGCTGTTTCTACCTCTACCCTAACTCCTAGCTTATCCCTGTACTTTTCCATCATGAAGCTCTTAAAAACATATTGAATTGAATGGAAATATACTTTGGGGAGATTGTGTCTCATTGAGCATCATTTATTAATGTTCCCTAAAACTACAAATCATTTGAAATGAACAACAGACTGTATGGAGTGTTGGATGCTTGCTGGATTTTTTAAAAGGGGGATTTTACTAAGAAGCTTATTGCCTCTTCTGTGATAGTTTATTTTAGCAAATACTAACCCATTCCATTCTTCCAACAGTGGGGGCTCCTGCTGTACATCCCGTGCGTGCCACCTGCCGGTATTGGGGGCATTCTTCCAGGCTTTGCCATTCGTGTTTAAAAAGTTAGTGAACTGTTAGGAATTGCTTGGTGCCAGTGCTTCTTAGAAAAACTTAATAGAAAGGTTTTGGATTGAATTTTGTTTCACAGTGATTTAAAAAAATAAATCAATCCCCTATGTAAAAGATAAAATTTTGTCTACCATCTGCTAGTAAATTAACTTCAGATTTGTCATATAATTTGTTCTTTTTGTTTCAGTAATTCAATGCAACTTGAAAAATATTTATTGTTTTCTCACAGGTGGTTGATAGTAAAAGATTCCTTTTTACTGTATATGAAACCAGACAGTGGTGCTATTGCCTTTGTCCTGCTGGTGGATAAAGAATTCAGAATTAAGGTGGGGAGGAAGGAGACAGAAACGAAATATGGACTCCGAATTGATAACCTTTCAAGGTAGAAATTTCAAATATTTTTAAAAGTAAATTTTTTTGGTCAAAAGATATTTTTACTAAAATCTCTTCAAAACAAAGTTTTTCTTCCAACCTTAAATGAAGAAGGAGGTGAAATAATTTATTTAAATGTTTGAAAATTTTTATTTAGAACTTATCCGTAATCAAAAGTAATGAAACTACTTTTTCCTTGTAATAAAATTTTAAGGATAGAATATCCTATGTGCAACAGTCAGAATCAACTCTTCTGTGTGTTGATATATGCCTGTTTTAACAAAATTGACTACTTAATAATATCATTTGGCCAAACAGATAAATTAAGGAGTGATAGCTCATATTTTTTTTATATTTTTAAACATAAAATTTTACTTTATGAATTGATATTCTTTAATTAACAAAACACTTAAAAAGGGATCTGATTTAGAAAAATTCTGTTTACAGACAGATACCTTGAAAGGATACTCAAGGGTACATTTACTGTAGATTTTATTAGTGAGTATGTGTGTGTGTTGATATATATGTTTTTTCTCTGGAAGATTGTTATATATGTGTGTCTTTCTATATACATTTGTCTCTATAAAGTTCAGCCTCATGTATATGAATATATATATATTTCTCTCTATATATATATTCCCATATATATATATATTTCCGTATATATATATATATATATATTTCCATATATACATATATACATATACGTTTCTCTGTTTACTCACATTGATGTATATGCAAACGTATATGTGCATATATATGTACACACACACACTTAATATACACTTGCATAGGTGTGAGTGGGTGTGTAAAAAGATTTGGAACTTGTCTCCTCCGACAACGGAAGGTTCAGGATTGGTTACTGGAAATGCAAAGATGCTGCCATTAAACTTTCCTCCTGGTATGCATTTTTGCTTTGTGGAGGGCCACAGAAATCAGGCCACAGTTCTCACTGTTCCCTAACAGATCCCTGGACCAGTCTTTGGGATCAGGAGGCTGGAATATGCCATTTTGCTTGGCTTTGGTGGACTCAGAACAGGGAAGGGATTACTCTGCTAAAGCACAATCAGATGCTGTTCCCAGAAGCCAAGGGAATGGACACCAGGCAGTACAAAGGGGAATGATCTCTACAGGAGCCAACAACTCGCTAACACCAAGACACAGGACCTCACCTTATACCTCTTTCATTACCCTCCTCACAGCCTAGCACAGCGGCAGTACCTGTACAAAAGGTATATGAAAGGTACTTACTTTTGTAAGTACCTTTACACACGTTTTCATGAGTAAATAAGTAACCTGAAGATTTATTTTTGCGACATTGACTATATTTTAAAATCCTACCAAAAATTTTTAGAAGTCTGCCTGTATAAGTAAGGTGCTCTTTGCTTAAAAATTTTCTACTGTGTCTGTCATACCAAAACAAACAGGACATGTTTCGTTCCTAAATTTGTTTAAAGAGACAGAACATAGATTGACCATTATCTTCCACATTTTTGCTTTTCTTTGAAGGACACTTATTTTAAAATGCAACAGCTACAGACATGCTCGATGGTGGGCAGGGGCTATAGAAGAATTCATCCAGAAACATGGAACCAACTTTCTCAAGGATCATCGATTTGGGTCATATGCTGCTATCCAGGAGAACACTTTAGCTAAGTGGTAAGATCTTTTTGCTCTAAGACTGTCAAGGTATCATAGCATCTAATATTACAGTGCTCTAAATTCACGTGGAATCAGTTTTCAAAGCTGTGAAAAGATAAAGTGCATTATACTTAACAAGGGCCTTGCTTTATGTAACAGGACTATCGAAACATTGATTAGTTTTCTAATTTTTGTTTTTAAGATGTTTAACAGTAAACTTTAGATAGCTAGCTTTAGATTTTGAAGTTTGATTTTAAAAGCTAACTGTATACATTTTCTTAAAGATGCAAATGGAAGATTTAAGTCATTAGCCATAATTTAAAAAAAAATAATTTACTTGCCATATATATATATATTTTTTTTTAATTTTTATTTTTTTTTTTAAATAAAATCATGCTTAGCATGTTTTTCTACCCATGAATTGGAAACTGGTCTGTTTTCAGTCTCAGAAGAACAACTATGTGTGAGTTCCGGATGGGAGAATTCAGCCGACCCCTATATGATAAGACCAATCTATTTGTTGTTCTTTCAGCAGAAAAGAATCAGGTTGCTTACTTCTGTCTACTTACTGTACTTCCTACATAGCAGATGGAAGGTGCTATTTTCAGTCCTCGTTTTCCAGTTACACAAAGTAAACTGGTGTTTGTGTAGAGACTCTGGGCAGTGGCTTCCAGCTTTGGCTTTGCCATAAGATATGTGTCTTCTTTTTTTGTTTTGTTTTTGTAACAAACAAGCAAACAAACAAACAAATTTGTTTTTCAGGTATGTTAATGCCAGAGGATATTTTGAAGATGTTGCAAATGCAATGGAAAAGGCAGAAGAAGAGATTTTCATCACAGATTGGTGGTTAGTATCTGTCCATGGGGTTGTGTTTGGAGGTCTCTATGTTTAGGAACGTACAGAATGGTATACTGCCAGAATCATACAGTATGGAAACCGGCAGTACCTGCAGATGGGTTGGCCGACATCCCAACCAATTAATTCTAATAGCTTCCAGTGAAAGGTCTTTTCCAAACCCTTGGCATCCAAATATAGTCTTACAATATTTAGCTCGAACAATTTTGTATTTACCGTTCTATTCAGAAGCAGACGCCCCGTATTCATTTTAGTAAAGATTATGTTGCAATGCAAATAGAGTTGTAGAGCTAACGGAAAATAATCTTCCTTGGGTAGTCTTTCCTCATTTTGGTTTATCTGTCACCAGGGCCAGTGAACATACTTCTTCTGAATTGTTCCTTTGAAATTGGAATAGTTCCCTTTGCCCATTACTGTTAAAATGTCCTTGGTAATGACTTGGCCTGGTCAGCTTTTCTGGAGATACATCAGGGTTCCACTTTCTGACCTCTTTTAAAAATATCCGTGAGAGTTATGATGCTTCTTACAGTTACTAGAAGTTTCATATCTAAAACTCATGTAGCTATGGGGAAACTACTCCTGGACTCGGTGTAGGCTTTGTAGTCTGACTTGAGTTCCCGTTACCCATCTGCCGGTACGGTTAAAAACCATTGTGGAGGCCAACACTGACTGCAACAGACATGTTTAAAATGTGTTTTCCTTCTAAGAACTTAGTTGCTTGAAATACCCCTGTTTTTCCCTATCCTTTTTCCTTCCGGGTGCTACCTTATATATGAACTGTGAAGCTATCATCATTTCCTCCTAATTCTAGATTTGGGGGGGAAGGGAGAGTAGTTAGGAAGCTGAACTCATCGTCTTCTACTGTTTTGCCTCAGTGATACGAAACTCTGTCATTTCAGGGCACTCTTTCCCAACTTGGACACTACTGACATTTTGGGCCCGATAATTCTTTATTATGGGGTGGTGTTCTGTGCATTGTGGGATGTTTAGCACGATCAATATCCCTGGCTTCTACCCACTAGGTGCCAATAGTAAGATGCCCATGGTGATAACCAAAACATCTTTAAACGTTGTCAGATGTCCCCTGGGGAACAAAGTCTCTCTTAGTTGAGAATCATTAATCCAGAGTCAATATGATGGTCAGTACATCTACAACTCTATTGATTCTCATGTTTATGGAGGAGCGCTTAATCCTAGCCTTTATGTTCTTGCTCAGTTGTGTCTCTTCAGTCAGTTACCAGGAATAAAACAAAGTTTCCTACTTAGAATCTACTTCTTCAGTTGAATACTTCCTAAACACTTATGAGAATAAATTCAAGTTTAATATTTTACTATATTCCTTTAAAAAATATTTCTGAAAGTTTGACAAGGACATGAGAGAGATTGCAGATAGTTTTTCCACTGTGCCCATGTTTTCATGTTTTATGCAAGAAAATAATATCCCCCTTCAAGCTTTGAACAAGAAAATACAGACTCATATTTGAACATCTGAAGAGATAGAACCCTGAATGTTTTCTCTTTTACTGTCAGAAAAAAATAAATCAGGAGGTTATTTCTTGTTCATGATTGCACTATGATAACATCTTATTACAATACTCCCTTTGAAATAAAACCTTTGTAGCAACTTCCCTCATAACAAGTGAAGAAAATTCTTGTTATGCAAGTATATTGCAAAAGGGAGCATTCAAAAATGCTCCCTTAGCGTTACAAACCCTGATAAGTTTGGATCTGAGAGAGTGATAAGCATCGTTAGAGAATGCACATGCCCTTTAGAAACTTCTACTCTCATTCAAGAGACATCACATACTTAAGTGAAAATGGTATTGATATGTTTCTAAAACAATTATTATGCAAGCAAAGGCAGATATAGTCAAGCAGGAAACAACCTGGGACGTAGAAGTGCTTAGTTCCTTGGTTTTACCATCTATCCATTCACTTGTTACTTTATTCACTGATTCATTGAAGAGCTATGTAGTGAGCACACATTCTGTGACAGGTCCTTCACCAGACCATGTGCATATAAAGATGAGTGAGAAGAGCCCCTACTGTAGAACTTACAGAGTCAAGAAGTCATACGTAAAAACTCAGCAGTGAAAACTCAGCAATGAGGAGCGACGTAGCAGAAGGCATGGAGAGAGCACAGAGGAAGGGGCAGTGACTGAGCCTGCGGGAGGAGGCTGTGGCAGCTTCATGGCAGAGAATGCTGGCCTGTGTCCCGGAGATGGAGTCGGCCAGTTGAAGACTGTCCATGAATGTTTTAGGCAGCGGGACAGCCAGAACCAAGGCATAGAGGTGTGAGCACAGCAACGTTGGAGGAGGGTAGAGGTCCTGTATAGCTTAAGCACAGTATTCTTTGGGATGGTAATTGGAGATGACACTCAAAAGAGGGTGAGGCCCCAATTTATGAAGGGCACTGGGTGAGCTGCGGAGGAGTTTGCACTCAATCCTGTGAACCCTGGGAACCACTAAAAATACGTACGCTTGGGAGCTTGAGTCAAATTTGTTTTCTAAAAGGGACCACTCTGGGAATGGTATGGAAGATTAATTGAACAGTGGTTATAGAGACCACTGAGCAAGCTGTTGTGGTGCAGGAGAGAAGTGGTCAGGGTCTCTGCACAGGCACCTTAAGGGCCTGACCATGAGTAAGTTGGAGCAAGTCATGGTAACCTTTCTAAGGGGTAGTTTCTAAGGTATGGTCGAGGGAACATTAACAATAATAGCTACTGTTTGTTGAATCCTTACTAGATGCCAGGACTGTGTTGTAGATGAGAAACGTGAGAGTCAACGGGGCAGATCAGGAAGCTGCCCGCCGCCACAGTCGGTCCAGCCAGCGCTGGCTTGGCTCCAGGTGTGTCTGCTCCAGAGCGCACATGTCACGGAGCTGCCACTCAGCGGAGCCAGGGGCACTGCCTGGTGTCCGTGTTTCCTGTGAGCTCCGAGATGCTTTAAGTAAGATTGAAAAAAACATGTGAAGGTGCTCGATAAAGTAGTCATCAGCTTTCAGTAGATTTAGTCAGGAGACCTTTTCGAAAGAGGTAAATCCTAAGTAGGACCATCAAATGAGAAGAGAGTATGCTTTCTTAGACAGCCCCGACTATCTGAAAATTCTGGTGAAGAGTAAAATTCTACCTAGATGTTTAAAGGATAAAAAGAGGTCGTTTCTATATAAATATGAGTGAACATTCTTCACTTGTTTATGTAAATCAACCGGAAGAACACACACTTTTAGGTCTTTTCTGCGCTTGCTACTGTTTCAAATCACCTGTGCACTGACTATCCTGTGTTCCTTGGAGGAAGTTCTAACGTGAGTGAGGTAGGAGACGAAGATGCGGCTTCCAGCCCCACTGCTGCATTGCTGTAACTTAGGACCGATCCAAAGAGCGAGGCTCAGCTCAGCTTTCCTCTTGATACGGTCATGCTGGTTAGCATGTGTTCTCTGTCCGGCTAGTCCTGGGTGGGGGTTCCGGTGGGGTCTCCCACAACTTCTGTACTGCCTCTGTGTATTAAATGGGCCAGAGATAGACAGGATTCATAAAATTGGAGAATGAAGAAGAAAAACAAAATGTTTTTAAATGGGAAGTTTATCAAAGGAAGAGAAACAGGAGCGAGGTGAGCAACTGGGCTGGAGACAAAGTGAAGAACAAAATCAACATTTCATTATTGACGGCCTCACAAGCCGTTCTAAGTAGGAGAATACATTTAAGTTGATTTTAATGTTGTGAGTGTTTTTGAAATGGTGGGTTGCAATTAGTAATTGTTAATATTTATGAAAATAATTTAGTGGTTATGCTCAGAATTTTTTTTTTTAAAGAATAGGATAGGATAGGAAAAGAAAAGAAAGAGAAGAGAAAGGAAAAATGCAACTTACGTGGTTGCAGGGCTATTATTTTGAGAAATTTTTATGTCAATAGTAAATGATAGATAGATAGATAGATAGACAGACAGATGAAGTTATTGGGATGGATGTGTAATGTATTCCTGTGGTTCATGATCTAAAAAGTTTGAAAGCCACTGACTTTCAACAGGGTTGGCAAACTTTTTCTGTAAAGGGCCACATAGTAAATATTTTAGGCTTTTCAAGTCATATACAGTCTCTGATGCATATTCCTCTGTGTTTGTACGTGTGTGTGTGTGTGTTTAATAACCCTTTGAAAATATAACAATCATTCTTAGCTCATGGGCCATACTAAAACACCCTATGGGACAGATTTGTCTCATGGACCATAGTTTGCCAACCCTTGTCTTAGAAAGTAGATTTTGGCTCCTACTGTGTTTCCCCAAAAATAAGTCCTAGCTGGACCATCAGCTTTAATGCATCTTTTGGAGCAAAAATTAGACCCGGTCTTACTTTAATATGATATAGGACCAGGTCTTATATAATATAATATAAAATAAGATCGGGTCTTATATTAATTTTTACTTCAAAAGACACATTAGAGCTGATGGTCTGGCTAGGTCTTATTTTCGGGGAAACACAGTATATTATATCAACACTAAGAGCTACATGTACCGTTAACTTTTTAAGAAACTGTCAGTCTGTTTTCTGGAGTGGTTGTACCATTTAACATTCCCACCAGCAATGTATGAGAGTTCCTCCTTCTCATTGCTAGTGCTTGGTATTGTTATTTTTTTTTAATGTTAGCCAGTCTAAAGGGCATGTAGTAGTGTATCATTTTCATTTTAATTTGCATTAGCAATCTGTTTTCAAGTTAAGCATATTTTCTTGTGATTTTTGAACATTTGTTTAGCTTTTTAAGAAACATGTTCAAATATTTCTTTTCCTTTTTTATTGAATTGTCTCCTTATTATTGAGTTGTGAGAGAGCTTTATACATTCTAGTCACAAGTTGTTCTACTTCATTCTGGCCTCCATAGTTTCTGATGAAAAATTTACAGTTGTTTGAATCATTGTTACCTCTAAATAATAATTGTTTTTCTTCTGGGTGCTTTCAATATTTTTTCTCTGTTTTCAGTTTTCAGCAGTTGAATTATGAACCCTGTTTGGGGTTCACTGAACTTCTTTAGTCTGTAGGTTTATGTCATTCACCAAATTTGAGAAATTTTCAGCCATTATTTCTTAAACTATTTTTTCTGCACTTCCCTCTTTTTCCTCTCCTTCTGAGTCTCTGGTGGCCTAGATGTCTTTTAGTATTTTCAACAGGTCTCTGAGGCTCTGTTCATTTTTTTTCAATCCTTTCTTCTCTTCGTAATTCAGATTAGATAATTTGTTTATTGATCTTTAAACTTTCTGATTGTTTCCTTTGTCACTTCTGTTCTGGTATTGAGCCTATCCATGGAGAGTTTGTGTGTTTTTGGTAGTTGTATTTTTCAGTTTGAAAATTTCTCTTTGGTTCTTCTTTGTATCTGTTCTTTCCTGAGACTTCCTGTCTTTCCATTCATTTTAAGAGTATTCAACCTTACTTTTTGAAACATTTTTACAACGTCAGACAAAGAGTTAAAGTAACTAATTCCAACATCTATGTCATTTTCTCTGTTTATTATCTTCCTGAAATTTGAGGTTTTTCTGATTCTTTGTAGACCAAGTAATTTTTTTATTCTATTCTGGAAGTTTTGAATATTGTGACTCTGGATCTTATTTAAATATTATAGAGAATGTTGATATTTTTGTTTTAGCAGGCAACTGGCCCAGTTGGGCTCAGGCACAATGTTCCAGCTAGTCTTCTTGGTGTTTTTAATGCCAAGTTGTATTTTCAAAGCCTCTGCAAGTGCTCTTCAGATCTGTCCCCCATGTGCTCCACCTAATGGCCAATTTGAGAAATGCTCTATTTTTTTGTTCTCAAACTCTGGTACAATATTTTGGATCAAATCGATGCGTGGGCAGTTGGGAATGAGCTAGAAGTCATAAACAACTTTATAGGGTTGATTTCATGAGTTCCTTCCTCTCCATGATTTCCCCACTAGTTTTGGGTTTCCTGTGTCTTCCCTTTTCAATTCTCTAGCTAGAAAAGGTGGCGCTTTATTTACCCTGCTCTGCCAATACACTTTCTGCAATGACACCTGCCCATAGCCAAGCAATGGATATTTACATTGTTCTCTTGGAACCTGTTTTCCAGTTGGGGAGCAAGGTTCCACTCCTTCAGAATTTTTGGAGCCTGCAGACCCCTCTTTACCACTCCTGTCACTGCCAGAAGATCCCAGGCATTCTCCTCAAGCCTAAACTGGAGGACTTCTCCTGAAATTGTCTCTATCTGTGCCACTGCCCTTTTAGATTCTCCCTCCAGGCTGAGGAATCAGAGTAGGTAAAACAAAACATAACAAAACAAAACAACAGTAAAATCACTACTGGCTAGATGGTATGTCAGATTCTATTCTTCAATATTGAATCTTCCTTGAGAGCTATCTGAAGATCTTCCAAGATATCTAGTAGAATGTCCTGCATACAGGGTACACAATGCTTGTGTATTAAATAAAGGATCAGAAAGACTTCATTGCTGAGCATAGCATTAGATGTGGCCTCCAAAACGAAGTCTTCTGAGTCCATCCATAATTAATGTGTGCTTAAAAACATTGCAAGTATGTATATGTTGTTGGTCATATGTCTTCTGTGAGCCAGCAGTGCACAGTGATGGAGTTTACTGCTTAAAAAAAGAACTCTTTTTAAGTCATCTTAGAGTTTTTCCTATTGATTGCTGTATTTTTGGTTTGTTTGGACATAGATTACCTAATGTTTTCTATTCTGAACTAAGTATGTAAGTGTTTATACTGTACATATCCCACCATTTGTCTGTTTTCTTACTTAGCTTACTCAATATGTGTTTGATTTGTATACTGTATGCCTGGGTTTTTATTTTCCTTCACATGAATGAAATACAGCATAAAATTATTGCTTTTAATCTCATTATGTCCTTAAAACCCTGTTTTCACACTCTTAGAGGATTCCCTAACAAGGCAATATCACAGGCTTTAATCCTCACACAATCTCCTCCTGCTCCTTCAGGTCTAGCATTTCAGCAGGTGAAGTTCTGTTCATTGTTTCTTTTTCTTCATTACGGGGGAGTTATGTCACATACAGATTGAACCCAGACACTGACTTTAGAACTCAACCCCAAGAGGAAAAGTGACTCTCCTGTACGCTTAGCTGCCTGTGGCATTACTAAAGAGAAGAGCCCAGGAGTCCTTTCTCATGTTGGAAACATCTATCAGCAAACCTGCCTCCTTGCTCAGAAGGACCCAGGTTCCATGGACACTGCTCCTTTGTATAGAAGTCAGTGTTTTTATGTTTGTCAATTAGGATACTTTGGGCTTGGATTAACAGAATGCTTACCTAAAGTTGGCTTAAACAGTGAGGATTTGTCTCACTTAACGAGAAATCCAAAGCTAGGCAGTTGTAAAGTTGGTGGAGTGGTCTAGTGATTTCAGGGTTCTGGTCTTCCTCTTAGAATTTCAACATAGCTGCACCTCTCTAAGCATCAGAGCCCCATACAAAATATATCCTAAAGCCTCTTTTCCTGTGTTGAGTGAATGTGTGTCTCCTCTCATCAAAGAAGAATAACTGCCATTAACCCCAGGTGTACCTCATTGTCCAGAATTGTGTCACATTATGCTCTAGCTGCACGGGAGTCTGGAGAAGCAAGTATATAGAATATTCCCACTCTGGAGTGGAAGGTAGACTCTGACAACAAGGAAGGAGAAGGTGGAGAATGGCTGCTGGCTGGGCAACCAGTAGTATCTACATGTGTGCGTGTATGTGTGCCTGTGTGAGTAAGATCTATATATATACGGAGAAATCTAGACTGACTTTTGGTATGGATAAAGGCTTTTGTTCCCATATGAATTTGTATGTGCAGAACTATGGATGATCCTCCACAGTGGAGGGTGATGATGGCATTTGGGCTAAAATTGCCTTTGTTTCCTATGACACAATCAGAATCTTAGATTTTTAGTTACTTGAAATTTTGTGATTTCAGGTTGAGTCCAGAAATCTTCCTGAAACGCCCAGTGGTTGAAGGAAATCGTTGGAGGTTGGACTGCATTCTTAAACGAAAAGCAGTATGTACTTTCCAAACAAATACCGATATGATTTCTTAAATGTTTATTGCCTCTGAAATGCCTTTTCTTTTTTAAAGTCCTTCATATATACTTATAACTTTTTTTTTTCTTTAGAGTTTGACAAAACGTAGAGGACTTACTGTTTTCATTTGGTTCTGATTTTTTCCCTGTTACTCTTGAGTGCATAGCATGTTGGCCTAATTTACAGTATGGATTAGATTAGCAATTCTAATTTTTGTTTTGTAATTAGTTGTGGACAGTTCATTTTATAGGCAACAACCTGTAATCAGATATCATCATTGAATAATAAATGATGAAATGAAACATAGCGTTTCATTTTATTGACTATTCTGTTATTTGAGGAAAAGACCAAGTCATCGGAGATTTCAGTCAGATGGGGGCCAAGCTGATGTTGAAAAATATCAAAGAGGAGGGACATTAAGAATCAGTGCTGTTTTGGTTTTAGTTTTGGAACAGTTCATGGCAATAATGTGAAATTGTTTCTTATCTAGTCGACCCTGTAGATTCTGGGGGAGCATTGAGTGTGCTCTTTTTTGTTATAAAAAATAAATTAGTGAAGCAATATAGGTTCACCAATGACTACTTTACATTCATATGGCTAATGAATTTTTTTATGTGGTTGGCCCTCAACCAAGTTCAATTCAATTCAATTAAAATAGATCTGGATTTATCATTAATCATGTCCAAATTGGGGAGTCCTAGGCTTTTCACTATTATTTGAAACTGTCTTAATTCTTGTTTTATTCTATCATTAAACATTTTAGCAGAATTTGTAGATCTTAAGTAATTAGGGGTAGCATTTTCCTGTTTCTCACAACGGGAACACAACTTTTTTTTCCCTATCCTTGACATTTCCTTAGCCCGTCCCCCATTCACTTTTTCCTCTCCTTTCAGTGTCTTTGCCCATGACTTTACTTTAGAGTTTCTGCAAATATCCATGATATAGTCAGAACTCACTGCTAATATTGAAGGAAGAAGTTGATAATCTTTGTTTCAAACATGTTTTGCCAAATAGTATCATTTTCTTGGCTAGTCTAATTCGTTGTCTCAACCAATCTCTATTTACAAAATTGGAAATTCTGGTCTTGACAAGCATTATTTGCATATTTATTAAGTAATCCAGTATACAATTACTGAGTGTCTCCTGTGAGCCAGGTACTATTCTAATTATTAAAGGTGCCATGTGTATGAATAGGATTTCATCTCTGCCCATGGATAGCTTGCTAAAGAACTCATGTTCTGGGCTCAGTCCTAGCCTTACCAAACTTCTTTCTATATATTGAATGGGATATAACTTTCTTCCTGTTTCTCTCTGTGAAATGGCACCTTTTCCATTTCTCCTCAAGATTCCATTTTAATGTTTTTTCAGCCTTGCCTCACAATTGTCAGTCATACTAGTTGATCCTGTTCTCATGGTACTTATCCAATTACTGTTTTAGATTTCAATCAGTGTGTTTGCTGCATGCCTACTGTGTGCAGGGCTTGGCTAATCATATGGGGATGCACATAAATCAAAAACGTGATTCTTGACCTGAAGGAGCTTAAAAATCTACACAAGTATCAATTGGGTACAGAAACAGAGCCAAGATACAAAGGCAGATGGGAGAGCATTGGCTAACTCTGGTGGGGAAACCCCTCACAACATGAGGGATTTAGGTTGGGCAAAAAAATTAAAAAGAAGTTTCTAGGTATAGGAAATGTGGTGAGGAAACATTCTGGAAGCAGGAATTTAGAAGGCTTTGTCAGTTATACTCCAGTGACAAAGTTGATTATACCTGAGTGTTAGCATATGTAGGATGGGTGATCAAGCTGGAAAGGCAGGCTGCCACGAGGATAAGGGGGTTTTCTGAGCCAAGCCAGTGATTTGGACTTGATGGAATACAGCGGGCAGTTACTGTTGGGGGGGTAGAGGGGGTTGTGATGGATGAAGGGAGATCTGAACAAGATGATATGTTGGGAAGCTGAATATGGTCGTGGGAGGGAGTGGGAAAAACTCAGATTCAGAGAGCTAAATTTTAGACCACTTGAGATTGAGATGCCTACAGGACATCTAAGTAAACTCTTAGAGAGCAAGGCTCTCAGAGCAGAGCAGGGCTCAGGAGGAAGACCCTGCAGGCAGGACCCTCTACCTCTTGTGAGAGGACGTGAGTTTGTTTATTCCCCTCAGTGTTACCTGTCCAGTTGCCTTTTCTGTCACTAGCATGAGCCCTGGTGAGGTTCCAGGTGAAAACCATGGTCAAGTAAATATTATTATCTGATAATGGTGCTTTGTTTTAATTTCATCCACTTCCTGAAACACGTAATTTTTAAGTTGCACATAATGATTTTTTAAATTTCCTAAGGAAATAGTAATACTATGAAATATTAATTTCTCAGGGGTGCATTTAGTAACATTGTTTTCCCTTAACCTAGCTGCAACATATTATTTTGGTCATAAATTTTTAACATTCGGATCACTCCAAATTGATATTTCATATGCTCATAAACACTGCGTCACATAAATAATTTAGTTTCTGAAAGCCACTAGCTTCACAAAGGAGTGGGTAGATAATAACATCTATTTTTGCATTACTGGGTCCCAGAGGTTCACAGTGTTGATTAAAATAAATATTTTTTTCTTCTATCTGATTGTGCAGACTTTTTGGAAGGAATTTAGTGTCTCTGCCTCATAGCCAACATATAGGCAAACATCTCATAATGGCTGTTTATTAAGGAAAAAACAGAATACTTTGTTTCTCTGGTTATAACCAAGTTGATAATTTTCCTGTTTCATTGGCCTTCTGATATGCAATGTCATCATCTAAAATAGTCTAAGCCAGCCTTGAGCGGCAGAGTGTTTACAACTCAAATCAGCATCCCAGGTTTTTCCACAGTTTGGCATTTACTGCACTAAGAGGTGAGAAAAGTTGCGTCCTAGTTATGGTGACCGTATCCCTGGACCCAATTTGTACATTTCAACCTTAAAAATACAGTGATACTTCTGATGATGCTTGCACCAAAAGACATTTCAAGTGCAGCAACCTGGAAACTTACAGAAAAATGTTTAGGTCCTCAGAGGGAATTTTTGTTATCAGGTTAATTTTTCACTGTCCTATACCACAAGGCACACCCTAAAGCTGCAATCAGTGAGCAATAGGAGGGAAAAATGTCCCAGCTTGTCAAGTGAGATGAATAATCACATATCCACACAGATCAAAGGGGATCTTATCAAAGTGGGGGCCTAGCAGGGCATGGCAGGGAAGGGGAGAAGGGATCTTCAACCTTGAGGAGTGTGCTTTAAACAAAACTGATAAAAAGCAAAGAAAGAAAAGAAAAAGAAAAAAGGCACACAAGCAGTTGTACTCTTACATCCCAATGCTGCCTGCATTGCAATGGCGAGGATACAATTTCTTTGTCACTTTTACTTTCATTTTCCCAAAATATTGCATCCCCTGCAGAAGTACATGACAAGTGATAAAATTAACAGTTATCCTGTGGCTGTATAAGCTAAGCTATCTTCAAGCAGTGGACAAAGTTGGTTACATCTGGAAAATTATTTTGGCCACAGTTACTGTGAACAATCAGGGAAAAACCCGGCTCAGAAACAGTCTTTTGATTTCAACTATGAAAAATTTTTAGTTTGCTTGTATTCACATGTATTATGTATATGTTAAACTCCTATTGTCTCTGTTCTACTTAATTAAAAACTAACTAGAAAAGAGGACAGAACTTTTGTCTTTGGAAATTTAGTCAGGTTCCATGAAGTTTGTTCTGTGGAGCCTTCAGGTTAGTTGACTTCAACAAAGGTAAGAAACTTGATAATTGGTTAGTCAACTCCAAGCCCTCTGCTCTCCTACTTCCCCTCTCTAAGGAAAGGTGATTTCCTGTAGGGTCACTAAAAGGCATTGGAAAAACATTAGATGTTTCAAAAGTGTAGTTTTTAAATTACAGAATTAACATCAGCTCTTTGATTTCTAACTTGACTTTCATTTTGCACAAACATTTCCACCATTTGTGTAAGCCTTCACTGTTATGACCCAGCAAATGCCTTCGTTCCCAAGAAACATTTTCTCCTTTGCCCTTATAAAAGTTTAGAGTTTATGATAGTGTTGTAATACCTTGATCAAAAGAAGAGGAACTTATTGCTTTGTTATCACAGAAATGCTGTCACTAATTAACTGTTTATTGGGGACATGAATGTAAGTAAATAATTATAAACCTGACTGCATAAAAATGAAATTTTTGTATTTAATTACTTCCTTGTTAGTCATTTCTTTGTATTTAAGCTAAAAAGACTCTACCCTATTTCCCTTAGAGTTAATTTATTTCGATGAGAAAATATGTGGTATAGGAGCAAATGTCAGGCATTAATAGATGGAGGGTAATAATGCAATCTGTTAGCGTTAACATCTCATTTCAAAAAATCCATTAGTTATGCAGGTAAATGGAAAATTGTAAGATTTAGGCCAGTTCCTAATTTGCAACTACTGTCCTTTGTGAGTAATAATCTCGTAAGCCTTAGAAGTAGAATTGCATCCATTTGAAACAAATGAGCCATGATAAAAGATGTCAGCTGTAATGTTCTATAATTTAGGCTGAAATTTTGGATTTCAAACTTTGTATTATATCTTTCCATGGGAGGCTGTTGTTTTGTAACTATTACTCAGTGCAGCATTCAAAAATGTTCAATATTCAAAGTAAATATTAATAATAGAGGAGAAAAGTAATGTTCTAGTTTGCATTTAAAACCCTCAATCAGTGGTTCATTGCAGAGCACTCACAGGCCATGAGACATTATTAAGCTGTTCTTTTCTCGCCTATACTTTCACTTCCTTACTGCTTTCCTCAAGTAATAGTTTATAATATAATATAATATAAAAATCAAGTTCCAAAAGTCAGAGAAATAGACTGTTAACCAGAGAAATAGAATGACATGTATATATATTTTTACCATTTTTTTTTTTTTAAGAGCAAGAGTGTGTCTTCTTCTGGTACTCACATTTTCTTAATGCAGCCCAGAACATAAATCTAGTGTGTCCCTCCAGAAATGTATACAGAAATGTACACCAAGAAAGATAGTATTTTGAAGTAATGTGTTATTATAAGGCTGTAGGGGCCAAAATTATGCTTCTTAATACCAGCAGAGCAATATTGGAGAATTGTATATGTGTTTGGTTTACTCCACTATTTTACATCCAGCAACCTAAAAATATTAACTCCAAAGTTATTTCACATTTTTATAGCATTGCAAAAATATTCAGCTATTGTAAATTAGATGTGTCAACCCACTAAGGTTTCTTAAATTTGTGACTAAGATTTCCCTTATGAACAATGCCTAATTATCATGGATTATTCATTTATACTACAACTAAATTATTTTTTGTCACGATAATTTATTAGATATGCCTGCATCTCTAATATGCCAGAACGTATTATGGAAAAATTCTTGCCTTTGATCTCTGGGATATTAAATGCCTAAGTGTAGATACATTATCCAGTATGTATGCAGTATGTTTCAAAATGTTTTCAGAGCTGCTGGGTATAGAGAATGCAAATTAAAATGTTGCAAACTGTGCAGCAATATGGAGGCTGCAAACCTAAAAAGTGATCAAAGAAGCCGAGTTTCCTGGAGGAATACATTGTGACCTGAATGTTGAGGTGGAACCATCTGAGTAAACAGGGAGACCGGCGGCATATTCCGGGGTGGGGCGGTTTAGCATAGGCTAAAACCTTGTCACCACCCAAAACTAGAAAAGAAAATGTTACGGTAATACTTTTCTTATACTACCAGCTGTTGGACATTGTCTTTTTGAACCTTAATATTCATAGTGAATGTTATTTGTATAATCTGTTAAACTTTACCAGGCACTTTTGACTTAATTTGACCCTTACAATGGCCTGTTTTCTTTTGGGTCCAACATCTAAAGGTAGATCACTGTTAATTTGTGTGCTACTGCTAAAACTCACGGATTTTTGAATGTTAGAAATACTGACTTCTGAAGAAGTCATTTCACTAGTGAAATAGACATTCATGATTTAATTATGGGTTAAGAGTGTGAACCAACACATTTATCTTTAAAGATTAAGAAATGTTTTTTCCATTTAAATAATGTTTTAATAAAGAAAGATTCTATGCAAAACACCCCCAGAAACATTTAAGGGATATTTAGTATAACTTATTGCATCAGTTTTTTTTTTAATCACTGCTACTTTAATAATTGAAGTATAATAAAAACAAACGAAAAGCCTAAATCTGTAACATGAATCAGGCCAAAGCTTTCCTCAATGACAAGTGTTGGGAAATGTTCGCAGGTAAAGCAGTATCAGACACTTTTAGTAGTTGAGGTTATAGTTTCAACCTTCTGACTATAATTGGTCAAATAGAGTGACACTCTCTCTTGATATGACAAGTCGTAGGAAGGGAGATACATTTTTATTTTTGATATTTGTATTTTAGTAATACATTTATGTTTTACCTTTCTGTGTTTGTGTTTTTCATTAAATACTTTTTTACACTTGTGTATAGAAGAAAGCACAGACAGGAAGAAGAAAAAGAAAATCATAACCTACCTGCAGAAATTCTCATTCCTTCCTATGTTGTGTCTTGTGACAGCAACAGGGGGTGAGGATCTTCGTAATGCTCTACAAAGAGGTGGAACTTGCTCTTGGAATCAATAGTGAGTACAGCAAGAGGACCTTAATTCGTCTACACCCCAACATAAAGGTACGAAGGTTCATCTTGCTGAACCATGCGTCTGCTTTATTAGTCTGTACTTTTTCAGTTATGTTTTGCTTTGAACAGTGGTTATCTGTAGTATTCCCTAATGTATATTTTAAATAAATAGTATTGTGGCCTTCTCAGAAATAAAACAAAAAAGCATACCTTCTTATACTTCCCATATTGTTGGAGTCAGCTTCTCTTACCCTGATTATTTAGCCAAGAACACACTTCCTAGACTTGTCTTAATATGTAAGAGGCATGTCAAGTTCCCATACTCCCATTAAGATTATCCTGGAAACTCTGAGATGTGATCTCCCTGTGGCATCACGTGAATACTGATAGCAACAAAGAGAGCTCCTCTAGGATTTAAAGTGTTTTTCTTACAAGCACCTTGTATATAATGCTAATAAAGTAAATAAGCATGATAAGCCATTTGAAAAAAGCTATTTGATATTTTGCCAGAGACATAAAGCCTATCAATAAGTATTGCCCAGTTATTGAGATACATCCAGACAATAAATCAATACATCTCTCAGGCTTAAAGTATATAACAATTATACATTTCACTTGGTTAAAAAAAGATATTAAATGTAAATAGTAACTAAAAGAGAGCAGGAGAGGCTATACTAATATCGGACAAAATAGACTTTAAATCAGAAATGTTTATAATAGACAAAGAAGGATATTATATATTAACAAATGGTTTAATGATGTAAAATAAAACAATTATAAACATTTACATACCTAATTATGACCATCAAAATATATAAATCAGACACTGACAGAACTGAAGGGCAAAATAGACAGTTCCACAATAATAGTTGGACACTTTAATATCCCACTCACAATAATGGATTGCTATCTACATAGAATGCAATATTATTGTTCACTCTTAAGAAGAAAGGAAATTCTGACATGCTAAAACATGGATGAACCTTGAAGACATTATGCTAAGTGAAATAAGCCAGTCACAAAATGACAATGTTGTATGATTCCATTTATATAATAGATGCCAAGAGTAGTCAAATTCATAAAGACAGAAAGTAGAATGGTGGTGGCCAGAGGTTGGAGAGAGAAGGGAATAGGGAGTTAATGTGTAACGGGTATAGAGTTTCACTTTTGCAAAATGAAGCGTTTTGAAGATGGCTGGTGATGATGACACAATATGATCTTAATACCACTGAGTGGTACACTAAAAAATGGTTAATATGGTAAATTTTATGTTATGGGTATTTTACCACAATAAAGAAATGTGTTATTAAAAAAAGTACTATGCAAAGTTTTTGGAATGTTTCTACTTAAAGTCACACAAAATTAGGATAGGTCAGTCTGGCATAATTTAGAGAGAATCCTATTTGAAAGCAGGAAGTTAGTAATTCCTCAAAGTACCTTTCAAATCAAGAGCTGACAAAAGATCTATATCCGTATGCTTAATATTTCCATTCAATGGCTGCCAAAATATCAATATATTTATTAAAAATTCTGCCAGAGATAGATGTTGGTTAAAAACTTTTAGAGTATTTTAAGAAATAATACCAGATATAATTCTTTTAGAGGGGGAAAAGGGAATCAGCTATTTCATTGAGCTGACTTTTATTGAAATATGTGACCAAACTTCGAGCTAATTGGCAACTGCCCCAAAATATAGTATGGATAGGGACGGGGGTGGCTTAAAAAGTAACTAGGAGTCTTCTGCTAAATATGGAGAATAAAATTAGAAGTTTGGGGATTTTCTTTGGTGTATACAGAGCCCACTTTGGTATTTGAATTATAGAAAATGCTATTTAGGGGGAGAAAACTGACCTATTTTATTATATAATATGAAGAACATTTTTAAAAGCATATTACATGTGGTGTTTTTTACTCCCAAGGTGATGAGACACCCAGATCATGTGTCGTCCACTGTCTATCTGTGGGCTCATCATGAGAAACTTATCATCATTGACCAATCGGTGGCCTTTGTGGGTGGGATCGACCTGGCCTATGGAAGGTGGGATGACAATGAGCACAGGCTCACGGACGTGGGCAGCGTGAAGCGCGTCACCACGGGACCATCTCTGGGTTCCCTCGCAGTAAGTAGTTTTCAACATTCACAGAAATGCATAAAAGGGACACACGTTGGGTAAGAGTGCATGACAGCGTGGCTTATTGATTGAGTGGGTGAGAGGCGGCATATCCCTGGGTGAGAAAGGACCATTGAGTCAAACATAGATAGCCCTGGTGCCAAATGCCACCTAACAACTCTGTAACTTTGCATCTCTTAGTCTCTGTTTCTTCTCTTGTAAGAAGAGGAGACAGATTCAATTTGCTATCTCATAGTCAGCTCCTTTGTTTTCCATATAAATTAAAGATTTATGTCCTATTTGAGAAAAAGTTCGTTAGTCAGATGTGGCATTTGGGCTTTACATTAAATAAGCAGACTTATTACAGATAGCTGCCAAGGTTTTTGGAATCTTCCTAGTTCAAGACATGTCAAAATAGGATAGGTCAATCTGGACTCATCTAAGAAATTCTATTTGAAAGCAGGAAGTTAATAACTTCTCAAACTACCTTTCAAATCAAGAGCTGCCAAAATATCTATATGCCTAGCTCCATGTATTTATTATTTCAGCTCAAGTGTTTGCCAAAATATCAATACACTGATTAAAACATTGGACTGATGGATATGTTACAGACTTTTCTGGGAAAATAGAGATTTAGTGAATAGGTAATAGGGAGAGTAGGTGACAGAAAAAGCATTGCTTACTTAATGTTTCTCAGAGGAAGAAGTTCAGTAGCTCAACAGTGAAGGTAACGTATATAACTGTATTTGAGATAAAAAGATTAATTGGTATGAAATGTCAAGAGTTTGGCCACCCTAAAGGAGAACTACAAAGGCATGCCTGGTACGCCTTTGGTAGTATTTAAACAGCTCCCCAGAATTCCCCACTGCCCTGTGGCTGACCTCACACATTACTGGGTGTCTGTTAGGGAGCTTCTGTCGTGTGCCAACTTTACACCTCACCTGACTGGAATTAAAGGGCCACACTGCTGTGTATCTTATGCAGTCTCTCTCTCTCTCTCTCTCTCCCTCCCTCCCTCCCTCCCTCCCTCCCTCCCTCCCTCCCTCCCTCCCTCTAATAATTTTCTTAGGCTGAAACATCAGAGTCTATGGAATCCTTAAGCCTCAAAGATAGAAACAAATCTCCTAAAAAGCTGCCCATCCTGAAGAGTGTTAATGACACGGATTCAAAACTGAAAGGAATAGGAAAGTCTAGAAGGTTCTCCAAATTTAGCCTCTATCGGCAGCTGCAGAGGCACCACCTGCAAAGCACGGACAGCATCAGCAGCACTGACAGCAGCTCCAGTAAGTCCTCGTCTTTGCTGGAAATGATCTCCGCGATGCTCGGTTCCCCCGTGGCCAGACACTCTAGTCCTGTTTTCAAAACCTGTCTTTCTATAATGGAGTAAAATGAGCAATGCCGAAAGGTCACTAGAGCATCTTGGTCAACATCATGCCAGCTCATGGCTTTGTTGGCTTCATTTTATTCACAGTAGTCCTAACAACCACAATTCGTGCTTTGGATGGTAGCAGAATGACTAAGCATTTATTCAATAGTGCCAAGTTACAAAGGAAAAAGAAAAGAATGAAGAACACTTTATAAAGTTTTTATAGAAGAAATTTCATTTCTCTTCCCATCCAGAAATACATCAAGCTTTTATCCTCAAACATCGGAAATTTTACATCTTATAAATGTACTGTTCTTTTTTATACTTGCCTTAAAATCCCTGTAATTTTCTGTTGCACAGAATTTGTGACTGATGTTGTACTCTTGCCTCGTATTAACAATGATCAAAACCTGCTTTCCAGTTTGCAAAGCCTGATATATGCAAACATATTTCTTTGTAAAAAAAGAACTCTCAACTTTCTCCAGGTTACTGTAATCACTGTAGAAGTCGTCAGAATTTAATCCATGGTTTAAAACCCCACTTGAAACTCTTTCGCTCTTCCAATGGTTCTGAGCAGGGACTCGCTAGACCTAACGTTGGTAAGTGACTGTGTGAAACGACGGAACCCGCTTAGGCTTTGGCTGCTGCTGCATGAGCAGAGTGTGTTTCTGGATTGGCTTTCTGTTCACACGGTTTCACGCCACATATGTTATTGAGAGCAAAGCATGGGAGAGGACACAAGATTCCCACCCCACAAGAACCTACAGTCCAGCAACTGAGATAAAACATAACCTAATAGCAGTACAGTGCATGGCACCTGCCGCTCAGGGCTGTTGTAGACATTCTGTGGAAGGTGTGGGGACTTCTCTGTGAGGAGCCAGAAGGACTTTCATGACACAGGGACATTAGAGTTAGGTTTGGAAGTAATTTGATTGGGCAGCTGAGGACAGGAAGACATTGCAGGTGAAGGAAATGAATGGAGCAAAACTGCTGGAATGGGAAAGCACCAAGTGCATTGTAATATTAGAAAATACATCATTCGGTTGAGATGCAGTCTGTGTTATAAGACTAGGAAGATATACCACAGTCACATTTGGATTCCCCAACAGAAATAAAGAGTTGGACTTTTATTTAGTTAAGAATCTTGATGATCATCGAATGGAGGTTTCGTGCTCTAGCTGTGAATTTTTAAAAACTGTAATGATTCTTCTTTTTGAAGAAGAATCACATACTTGAAGAATAAATTAATCAGGTCTAATTTACGGGGGTAGGAATGAAGAGGATTTGGCAGTGGGTCAGATATAGGGACAAGTAATCATCATAATAAATAGCAACCGTGATAAAATCACAAGCTAGTGTTTATGGTGTGCAAACTCTGCTGGTCATTGCTCCAAGCCCTGTGCTGCTTGGTTGTAATAGTGTTATCTTCTTTTTACAGATGAGGTAGTTCAAGGTTAGAGGTGATAAGTGACTTGGGCAATGAAGTTGCAGTTTATCAGCCTCCCAGAGTTCATGACTCAGATTTGTGATTTAGCAGAAAAGTAGATTACTACATCATGACCTTTTGTTCTAGTGTATTCTTTAGGAGATGACTGAGTGAGAGCCCAGCTAACGTGGCTGGATGTGAGTCACTTGTGGCTGGCAGGAGCTAATGAACCTGATAAATTACCCTGGACTTTGAGCAGTGGTTCCTAGCATTCTTTAGTCTAGGGACCCTGTGTTTCTTTTGTTATTTTTGTTTTAAACTGATTATATATAATGAACTAAAGCTCCAATGTAACTGTTAAGTGAATTTGCATGTTATAAATCATAAAATTGGTATACATTAGACAATGGAGGAGCCTGAGGAGACATTTTATTTATTTAGCATCCAGCTATTACTTGATGCATATGTGGACTCAGGGACAACTCACAGTGATTCCTGCACTCGCCGGACCTTCCAAGCTCTAAGACAGGGAATTGGGAAGCCTCCGGGTAATCCAAAGAGCCAGGTCGGGGGCGAATGCAAGGGCAATTATTAAAGGTAAAGGATTGGAAACAGGCCCAGGCAGTGCTTTATGATTCCACAGGTGGCTTTGCTACATTAGGACTAAAGTTGAAAATGAGATGGTGGAATGAGGTTGACGAACCCTGATGCAGAGGGGTCTGAGTTCTGACTGTGGTTGTGTTGCTGACAGTAGGATGGGGGCAAGTGGAAAAGCAGATGCCAGCCAGGTGCTGAACAGAGGAGGTAACTCAGGCCAGTGTCAGGCTGAGCAAGGTGATCTGAGGACACTAACGTGAGTGGTTTTCAGGTGCTGATGGAAACCTCCCTAATAAACTGGATACATGTCTAGTGCAGCATTGTTTCATTAAGACAGAGAGAGAGAGAGACAAAAAAAAGTAGTTACCCTAAATATCCAAGAGTAGGGGGATGGTGAAGAACATAATGAGTGGCTATCCCCTTGAGGGAATTGTGCTATCATTAAAAACGAAGTGGGGATATACAAGTAAATATACACGATTCACTGGTTTCATGAAAAAAGTATTTCTTGAACTCCTATAACATGCCACTCTTCTAAGTACTAAGGATGTAGTGAACAAAACAGATGAAATTCAGTTAACTAGTTAGAGGTTAAGGGTGGGAATTGTATCTGTAAATAGTTCATCAAACACAGTATGTCAAGTAGTCAGAATTCTCATGGAGAACAACAGAGCAGGCGAAGGGGGAAGAGCGGAGGGGAGCAGTTACCATTTTATATCTACTGTGTTTGCCCGAAAATAAGGCCGGGTCTTATATTAATTTTTGCTCCAAAAGTCACATTACGGCTTATGTTCAGGGGATGTCATCCTGAAAACTCATGCTAGGGCTTATCTTCTGGTTCGGTCTTACTTTCGGGGAAACACGGGAGTGGTCAGAGAATTCTTCTCTAACAGGGCAGTTTTCAACGGAGATCAAAAGGAAGAGAAGAATGAGGATAAGAGGAGGTGTGGGGGGAGGGTGTCCCCACCATGAGGAAGAGCCAGTGAAGGTCTGGGGGGCAGGAGGAGACTGCTGTGTGCCAGGAATGTGGCTGGAATGGAGCGGGCTTGTGTGGACAATGACAGCAGCAGAGTCAGAGAGGGCTGCTGAGTATGTAAGCGCTTGCAGCTCTTGAAAGGATTTTGGCTGTTACTACTGAGTGAGATAGAAAGTCATCGGATGGCCTTGAGCAAAGGACAGACAAGGTCTCACTTACATTTCAGAGCAGACCAGGGTGGCAAGTAGTGACCCAGCAGGTACTGAATACATCTTAGGTGGAGCTCACGGCATTTGCTAATGTACTGAGTGTGGGATATGAGAGAGAGAGAAATCTTTCCAATAACTACATTAACATACAAATTTAATTTTTTAATATGAAAAAAAATGAATTTCCGTAAAAAGGGAAGCCAAAGGATAGTTGAGTCCTTCTGGTGGAGCAGTGCTTTGCACAAGTCTGTTCCTGGGACCCTGGTGTTTTTCAGGGGCTCTGAGGAGGGTACTGAGCAAGTGGGCCCCTGGCCCTCCCACCTCTGTTGATCCCTGATTCAACCAGAACAATCCTGCTTGTATTGTTTTATATATTGGAGTTCTGTGTGCATTTGTGTTGAAAAAAAAAGTAAGATTCTACTATTAATAATAAAGGAAGTTTAAAGAGCATAGCTCTCCATTTAAATCATGTAATGACTTAAACTGATATTGACTTGTACGCAAAGGGATTGAAACCCAAATTAAGCATAGAGTGACTCTTCATTAGAAATTTGAAACGGAATGTTTGCTTGTGTTAATAACTTCCTTTCTTGAGGATACGAAGTGGAGTAGCTTCTCGGCCACGTCAGGTTCGCTTGCATGCCGGAGGTCGTGATGAATTGGGCTTCTAGTGAACTTTCCTGGTGGCATACAGAAGTCATGAGGGAGTGCATGCAGCATCACTGTAGGTGTTTAAGTAGGAAAACCGCACCATCTTAAATGTAATTAGTAACCATGGTAGACGTCTGTAGTATGTATTTAAATTCCAAATCACTCAGCCATCTTCAAGATTTTCTCTTTTTTAAATTAGGTTGCAAAAGGGAGAATTTCAAGTTGACGTTGCTTTGCTTGATACGATGTTATTTTAAAGGGACTGAATTGTATTGTCCTTATATTCAGGGTCTGTTTGCTGATCTCTTCCTTTTCATCAAGGTTAAATATATGGCTTAGGGGGCAAATCTCAATTTAGTTGAGACAGGTGTTTCAAACTCCGATACCTAATCATGAGGGACAGTGAATAGTAGGTTAAGTTGGTTTTAGACTCTGTTCTCAGGTATGCAGTGCTACAGGATGTATGAGACTTATTTTCAGTTGTCAGAGAGCTTATTATCTAATAGATAAGTGTCAGGTTTAAGTATTTTACTAACCTAGTGTCTTAGTAATTCATCAGGGGGAGATAACCCTACTTGAGAAGAATTGTCGGTGAAGCCTTCTCCACAAGTGTAAACCCTGAACCACAATGCCAAAACCCAAAAAAGGTTCAAAACCAAAAGATTTAAAAAAACATGTAACTCATTGAGGCCTTGAACATAACCAGAAATTCAGTAGATAGAGACTAAGCAGGGCAAAAACAGGCATTCCAGGTAAACATTATATTGTAAGGGACAGATACGAGGAATTCCCAAGGTATTTATTTCAGACCTAGGTGTGGAATGTAGTAAATACATAGAGGTCTACCATTTCATGCAAAATGCTGGGGGTCATATGTGGTTCAGAAATTAAAAGATTCTGGATTTTAGAAAGGTAATATAATACCTATACTCTATGTTATGTTACACTCGTTGCAGGGTTCAGGGAATACCCTATAAGTTAATCGTTTATATTTGTGCAACACCAAGTGGGATAAATAAAGATAATAACCTCTTGTCAGTTCAGGTCAGGTTTTGCTAATAAATGAGGTGTGAAAAACCGTTGGATTTTCAGAGCTTTGGGGGTTTGGAATTGTGGTTAAAGTTTAATTAACTTGTGTAGATTGGGGTGTGCGATATATCTGTACCAGTATATGGAGGGCCTTGAGACATTGAACTTCATCAACTAAATGTTGGAGAATCTCTGGGGGTTACGGGGAGGAGGGGGGATTTGGGGGGGTTGAAAGGTGAGTGGGCAAGTGGAAGGGTTAAGCGTTTTACTAAGTTACACTAGAGACACGGGGAGCCTGACGGACTTGTTCCAGTGGGCCTGAGAATGAAGCGAATGGGACAGACTTTCTCCAAAGGAACAACCAGCAGAATGTCAGTAGGACTTGGGAAGTGGTGACGGGGAGGTGGGTAGAGAAGACAGGGAAGCGGGAGAAGCCAAAGGTGATTCTGAGGTTTGAACTTGAAGAACTATAAACAGAAAGCAGAAGTCTCGTGGGAAGACTTGATTTTGTGGGGATGCTAATGATTCTCGGGGGACATGCGATTTTAAAGTTCTGGTGGGACAGTTAGGTCAAGTGAGGCACGAGAAGTGGCTGTAGATCAGAGCCCAAAAGAGAAGCCAGGGCTAGAGGGGTACACTTAAGAGAAAGTTGGGGGAAAACCTTGTTAGGGAGGAGGAGTGAGGAAAGATCCAGAAGATGGGTTGGAATAATGGTAGGGGAATGCAACCTTGAAAGCCAAGAGATGAGAGAAAATGGAGGAGGACGTGCCAAAGCCAGAAGACACTGGGCGAGGGACAGGAAGACACTATTTTCATGAATGTTAGCAGCCAGAGTCTGCGCCACTGATGAATGAGGATTGCAGAAAACTGGCATGAAAATCCCGTGCCGAAAGGCAAGGCAGGTGCAATTATGAAATCAGTTGTGAATCAGGTAATGACTAGTGAGAACCCCTCAGGTCAGCATTGCTGGTGTAAAACACCCTCTCTTTTTATACAGGCGTTTGTGCGATTCTGAGCGGTAATCTTAGTAACTTGGAGTATTGGGCTCTTTTGCCTTAGTATTTTATCTGTTCCTAGGAGGACCTTGATTGTTTTGGAATAGTTTAGGCCATGACCAAAAACAAAAACAGATTTGAATTAGGAGCAGGTGGAATACAATTAGTACCAAGATAATTTTCTAAGACTAAGAATTTCCTTGGTTTTGTTTTTCTTACCATAACTGATTGTCAGGTAGAAGCTAATTTTTAAACAAGTGTATGTGTATATATGTAAAACTTTAGCTTAGAATTTCTCAATTGACAAAAACAAATTTTATGTATGCTATATATACATATGTATATGTGGGGACAGAGCCCCAGAGAGCAGTTTCCAGGCTCTCGGCCTCACATGGAAAGGTGCTGGCTCGGGTAGTAGATGGCCGTCAGCTGTAACCCTTGAGCCATTGGCCACTAATATAACTGCCGTGGCTGCGCTGGGGAGTGGAGTCGAGAGGGAGTCGAGAGAGTCGGTCGGTTGGCAGAAAAGCGGACAGCAGGTCGCACGTTGTGTGAATCCAGCCTCCGGTGAGACTATAGTGGTGTGACTCCCCTACCTATGGCTCCGTGGGTGTTCCTTTTTGGCCTCACCATATCCTGCGTTCTTGTGTGGGGAGCGGGAGCACAGACCCCGCAGGCCACCCTGAACGACAGTATATTTTCAATTTGGAATTTGACTCCTTATTTATCTCATTCTTTGTCCCTTTTTTCTTTCTTTTCCTTTTTTAAACAAAGTGCCAGGCTTACTAACGAGCCGACAGATGAGCAAACAGACCTGCCAGTACTTTGTCCTCTCAGTCTTATAGAGCAGGAAAATAAATTACTGGGAGAAGTCAATAGAATTATATTTTTAACATTTAGTTTTGTTAATCTTTAGCACGGTAAGACATTTTTCTTTAATAGAAAATTGTAATAACCTTTGAAGGTTAATCATTCAGCTTGAGATAGAATATTAGTAGTGTGTGGGGTGATTGTTTAGGAACTCTCGCCCTGCAAATACTTATCGATTGCCTATGGAACGCCAGGTCCTACACCAGGCAGTGATGGGATACACTCCCCACCTGTGAGCAATTTACATTATAGACTTGTGGCGAGCGGGGAGGGAGCGTCATTATGAAATAAATGGTTCTACAGCAGTTGCTAGGGACAGCCTGTCCCTACTGGGAGCTGGGAGGTGTCCCCAGGGCAGGTGACAGCAAAGTGGCTCTTAAAGGATGAGGAGGAGGTCAGCCTGAGAGGAAGGGGTGAGCATTCCAGGCAGAAGGAATAATGTGCCAACTGCACAGAGACATGACAGACCAGGCCTGTCAAACCTCAGTGAGAAATATGGTGCACATGGAGCCTGGGTTGTATGGGGAAGAGCAAGGACCAGAGAGAGAGCTTGGCACCAGTTTGGGAAGAGGCTTCTGTGTACACTGAGCCCTTAGAATTCACCCGCTGTAGGCAGCAGTGATCCTAGAAAGCTTTTAAGCAAGGAGTCTGCATTTTAGAAAGACAGATCTGGGACAGCGTGGTGGTAGGGGGACCAGCTCAGTACTCTCACTGGCTGCCGCATGTGGTACTATCTATTCACTCAACGAATATTTTTGCATCCCATGTCTGTTTGTTAAGTGCTTTTTTTGTGCCAAGCGCTGCATTTGTGATTTGTAGTTCGGCCGGTCTTCCTGCTTAGTTGTCTCTGTGGTCAATATAGCCTATAAACATACAAACGATTTAAGTCAAAGTGTTTGCCCCTGAATAAAACTGTCCCGGGAAAGCTCTTCGTGAAATGTGGCAGTAGCGGGCTGCTTTTGCGCCTATGTAGTCATAAGCTTCTGGCTGTTGTTGCAATAATTTTTCTGGCTGTTATTTATAAGTTTAGAAATATAGAACGTTAGAGCCCCAAAGATCCTAGATGTCATCTAGGCCAAATTCTTCCTTTCACACAGGAAGGATTTCTGACCCAAAATGGTGAAGTGCAGTGTCACTGAGCTGGCCAATTCCAGGGCTAGAATGTCGGCTGTTTACAAATTTGAGATTCTTTCTTTTTGAGACGCAGAAAACAAGAAGTGGGTAGTAGTTATTCCTTATATTGGTTGAGGAAAGAGAAAGACGTAACTTCTTTATGGCCTCTACACCTCCTGGTTCTCTACCTGACCTGGCTTTACTGCTCTCTCATAGTCCCTCCTAGCAAGTTCTTTATTCACAGTGAACGCTGTGATCCATTCTTCCAGTGATCTGGTGGATGGCAAGAATAAGAATGTTGAATTTCATTGTCACATGATGAACCTGGTTATAACCCTGACTGCCCCCTAATAAAAACTTGAGATTTATAAAACATTGTCAGTCCATAGCCGCAGATAGAATAGACATGTGCTGCCCTAATTTTGAGTCTTAAGAAAAGTTAATAAGTCTTTAGGTGTTTTCACAAATGAGAGTTGAGCCTCCTTTCCTGGGGCCCGCCTGAACCACAGTCTCTGAGTGAGTCTTGCTCCGTTCACAGACACGGGCTCTGTCCGCAGTTTGCACACAGGCGTGGGAGAGCTGCACGGGGAAACCAGATTCTGGCATGGGAAGGACTACTGCAATTTCGTCTTCAAAGACTGGGTTCAGCTTGATAAACCTTTCGCTGGTGAGTACCATGGTAGTGGGTGGCTGCTTATATTTAGTCTTTTACTGGGCAACATCCCGACAGGTATGCGAGTGCATGTTCGAGTGTCTTTTGTTTTCCTTTGTTTTGTTTTGAATATTTGCTAAAAGTTTGGAGACTAGGATTCAGTCATATAATTAAGGATTTCTTGTAGTTACAGTAAGAAAAGAACATTGAAATAGAGCGTACTTGTTTGAAACCTCCAGGTTTTATATAGGCATGTATTTGGGGTAATAATCTGTAATTTTACAAAAGATGCTACCCTTCCTTTGATCATCTATTCTGCTTATCATCTTCATTTTCCATCATTAAAATGACATATTTTCATATTATCACGGTGCTTCTATATATAAGAGGAGATAGAGATGGCACCGCTTATGTAGCCTGATATTATTTCAATAGTACAAAAAAAAAGTAATATCAAGTACACAGCCTTAGATAATTTGTACCAATTCGCATCTTGCCTTGTCTAGTGGTTATCTAATACTCAGTGCCATGGAAACATATTTGGGGAGGGGGATGCCTGAGGGACTGTGTTCTTCAATGTGAGATCTGTCTATACGTCCGTTGGTTATGAAGATATTATTTCACCCAAGCCAGGAAATATACGTCTAGTGGACAGTACCACATGCCTTTTACTTATCATAGTTGGGGTCAGTGCTGGGGTCAGCGCTGGGGTCAGGTGGCTTCCGTCCCTGGCACAGAAGTTAGTGATGATCCTTGCCTGGGGCACCTGGGCAGATTTCATTGACAGGTACTCCACTCCCCGGATGCCATGGCATGACATTGCTTCTGTGGTCCACGGGAAGGCAGCTCGTGATGTGGCACGTCACTTCATACAGCGCTGGAACTTCACAAAGGTACATGGATGGTTTTATCATGATTCAGTCTGTGTAAAGAAAGACAGGTCTGGAAGAGGAGAAACCTAGAGAATTAGCAAGAAGGGGTTGCTTGGTGGCCACAGTTGTGTTATTCATCTGCTGTTAGGTGCCTGCTTGTCAGAGCACCTTGGCTTCTGGGCACAAGAAAAAGAAAATGCCCCTGAGCTTTTATGCTACAGATGATTCAGAGCACAGAAGGATAGATACTACTATCAGGGCCAGTGGGTTTAACCCTTTTAACATCTTGGACGTTCAGTGTTGCTGAAGAAGCATCTGCCCTGGGTGGATAGTCACCTGGAGCATGGGAGCCTTGTTTAGATGAGAGAGCTCAGACTTTGAAGTCCTTCCAGTTCTGGCATTGCACTGGGTTTGTACTGTAGGGGCTTCTGAGAGGGGGTTCTGAGCACAGGGAGCAGGATGAGAAGAGGTAGCCATTTTTCTCTTCTGCAGATTGGGTCGTCTGTAGTATGCCTTCATTACTCTGCTGAATTTCACTTACCATTCATAAGTCACGTGCCTGTCATCCAGGTATTATTAACGTTCCATTTTATCTACGTTAGATGATGACGAGGTAGTATTCTCCCTGATGATTTGGAAAAAGACTGAGTTTTATTAACCACTTAGAGTCTCACCTTATTTTTCATTTACATAGCATTATAAACAGTGGGAGTTCTTAGAAATAATGGAAATATCTTTGATAAACATTTAGGGGGCATGAGTGAATTAAACAGAGTAATATTACTTTTAACCTACTAGATAAGCAAAGATAGAAAAACACTACTAATATTTGCAATAGGGTTTGGGATTTTTGATATTCTTATTCCCTGCTTCTGGGTAAAATTGGTATAACACCGAAAAGCTTTTTAAAAAGTGTATAGATTTTGACCCAGAAAATTTTTTTCTGGTTTTAAAGAAGTAATCCAATAAAGTAATTTATTTTGACATTGCTTTCAATAATTCAAATAAAATACAAAATAACTGAAGTGTCCATTAAGAGGAATTTTTTAAACAAATTGTGATCTTCCATACCATTTTACTATGAAGTTATTAAAAAATGATATATACTACTGTATTGCTATGGCAAGATATCTACAACATAGTAAAAAATCAGTTTGCAAAATAATAATTCCATTTTTGTAATTATATTCCTCTATATCTCTAGATTTTATTTAAGCTTTCTTTAAAAATAGAAAGCAATACGTGCTCCCTATGAAAGGTGAAGAAGGAACAAAGGAGTTCTCTGTCAGGCAAATAATAAGAAAACAATAATAATCTATTGCCTCTTTACCTAGAAATATCCACTGTTAACACTTTTTTTTTTTTTCTATTTCAAATGAACTTGAATTTCTTTTGCAATCACAAAGTAGGGAAGAATGGAACTGTTTTCTCATTTGAATCTTTTTTTTTAACCGGTTTTTCTTTATTTTAGATTATGAAATCAAAATATCGATCCCTTTCTTATCCATTTCTGCTTCCAAAGTCTCAGACAACAGCCCATGAGTTGAAATATCAAGTGCCTGGGTCCGTCCATGCTACCGTACAGGTCAGTGTGGCTTTTCTTTTTCACAAGGTGCTGGTGGGTAAAATGACTCTTACTGGACTAAATGCCTATTGCACTAGCTTCATGGTTTTCAATAAGGACAACTCCAAAGGCAATCCTAATGGACCTTTTCAAATTTAGTATTAGATTTCCTATTTAAAATGTATTAAATTTGTCTTTTCAAAACTCTTTTATAAATATAATAAATGCACACCCTTAGACAAAGCCAGTCAAGGAAAGGCTTGTCCTGTAATTCCTTTTGAAACGACCATAGCAACATGATCCACAGTAAACCAGGGACTGACACTGGTTAAGCACCCGGAATGGGGCTGAAATTTTGCGTCTAGGCAGCTAGTTATAATTCAGTCTAATTTTAGTTCCTAAGTAACCAGATGCCTTGTAGAGGGTCTTTTAGTAGAGTCACAGAATGTTGGTACATCCAGTCCAACCATCTCAAATGACAAATAAAGGAATTAAGACCCAGTGGGGCTATGAGACTTGTCCAGGGTCAAGGCATCGATAGAGGTGGAGCTTGAAATCCTACTCTAGGCCATTGTTAGCTCCCTCTGCCAACTCCAGCTCAAATATCTTGAGCTCACGCAAGGACAGAACTGGGATGGGGCGCTTTCAGCATTGCCTTTTGTTCAGTCATCGCTGTCAGCATGAAAAGTATTGTGTAAATAAAGATGCAGCAGTCTCCTACTGAAAACACTAGTACGGATTTACACAATTGGGACATGGATTCTAGGCAATATGGTGATATAAATGAAATGCCTCATTCAGTTACTTTGTGCCAGTAGAGTTACTTTGTGCCAGTAGAGTTGTGTGTATATAAGAAAGAAAAAGACATTTCAGACCGTAAGTCAAATAATAGAACAATCAGAAAGATAAACCACTTAAGATAAATACCTATAGCAAATCCTTAGTCTTCCAGGCTAAAGGAGACAACTAATTTAAATTTAGAGGCACAGGGATATTCTATGCATTCATATGTAAGTTAATATTTTATGAACCTGTTTAATTTTATTCTACTGGAAGGGGGAAACTACCCATGATGTAAGATAAAATAGGAGGCTTGATATTAAAAAACAAGAGAATTTAAGATTTAAGATATGATCAACTTATCAAAGTTAGCAGATAATTAAGCATCTGTGGAAAAGGCATTGCTGGGTATTATATCGGCAAAGAACATTTTATCCCAGTGTTGCTATCTGTACGTCTTCTAATGCTTGTTGGTGAAGCCCTGTTTTACATATTCTCATCCTGCCACCCTGGTCAGGTAGACAGATATTCTGCATGTCCCAGCTACAAAACGCCGCCCTTGATTTGGCTCCTCTGCATCACTGGATGTTGTTGTGTTAGAGATCGGGCTAGATCAGTGCTCTCTCCTATATGCGTCTGTGTTCATCCTTGATATGCTCAGGTGGGCTGGACCCAGGAACCTATAATGCCAATTAATTTGAAAGGATGTTTACCAAGACTCACTCACTCATTAATTCATTTATTCAATCAACATATGTTTATGAAGTGCCACCTGTTTGTCCAGTGAAGTCATCCATGCACACTGAGATGCTGAGGAGACAGACAGGAAAGGGAGTTCTCTGCCTCCGAAAACATAGTTACCTGGGGGAGATCAAGCTGTGATGTGAGAGAATCCAGTTAACACTGCAAGGTGTGGTCTGGGACTAAACGCCAGCATGAAAGTATGGACCAGCAGGCTGGGAGGCTCGGCAAATGAAAGGGAGAAAACTGGGTGTCCTCTCTAAGGAATAAGCCTGCATGTTCAGACGATGGTGGAATAACTGCAGTGAACCATTTGATCTTGAAGGAGTGATAGATGAAGTTTTGACGGCCGAAGGTCCTGGAGTGCTGGCCTGATCTAGGAGGTGTTAGTGAACTTTGGAACTTTTTTGTTTTCATCCAGGAAGAAGTGTGATAGATGAATGTTTTATGAAGATTAACCTAGATCAGAGTTCCCCAAGCTGGGTTTTGCCTGTGAAATGCTAACAGCTATTCTACAGAAAAAGATTCTAATGGACAGAAACATTTTTGCAGATGTTTAAAAAATAGGATTTCTTAGTCCTTTGTTATGCTCATGTGTATCATGGACTCATTAAGAGTGAATATGCTATGAGAATTTCCCAAGCTAAATCACTGAGGACCTCTCATTTTGTCACATGTCTGTTTGCATCTCTCTGAACAAACACACTTTGGAACCTAAAGCTTATACAGATGAAGAATTTACTAGACTACAGAGAGAATGAAAGCAAGGAGACAAGAGGCTGTTACAGTAATTCTAGCACATACTAATTTTGTATTTGTAAATTAGTATTTTTTTTCTTAACATGGATTCCCTTTGAACTTTAAAAGTGTTAGCCCTCCCAAAACCTGGATCTCTACGGGTTACCAGTTGATGTTTTTCAGAACTGCTGAAATAACTCCAGTTGTGAAAGCAGTGGGAAAGCAGTGCATCTTTTCAAAGACAGGAAAGTCTGAGATGAACAGAAACTGAAAAAAGAACTCTGTTTCATTTCTCCCTTTTGATCAAGTTCTGACCACATTGTTGTTTCACCACTTCACATTATTTATTGGCTCGAAGCATTATCCATCTTTTCTGGACATTCCTGTTTTTAAGTCAGAGCTTAGAGGGTGAAAGCAATAATCTGGCCCAATCCCTGGTTTTCTGGAGAATCCAGAAGGGTGCAGGGAGCTAGGACCTGGCTATGTAAGTTACTTAATTTTCCAAAGGTTTATTGTCATGTTTTCAAATCTTTCACTCTCTCAGCTATCATGTGGCCATAGTCAGATAACTATAACACACCTTAGTTGAGAAATTTAATAAAATTCCTCCTTAGGTTTATTCTTTTTAATACAGATTTTAACATAATTGTTAACACAGTTTATTCATAACATAATTGAGAGACCACACGCTGCTCTGTTCACTGAAAAGTAGCAATATCATGTAGCAAGGGAAAGAGGCAGTTCTAGAGTTCGACTGTTCAAATCCCAGCTTTGCTACATACGAGCTGTGTAACCTTGGGAAACTTACTTCACCTCTCTGTCTGTATTCCTTCATTGGTAAAACAGGTATCATAATAATATCTGTCTATAGCATGATGGTGGTTAAATAAACCAGTCCATGCAAAGCACTTAGAAGAATGCACTAGTTTGAAAATATCAATATTAACTACAACCTTCAAGCTTCCCAGATGTTTTCAAAAGTTTGCAATGAAGACGTTGACATTTCTCAGGATGGGTCACCAGGCTAGTTCTGGATACAAAATCTTTATACCATATACTATTTATTGAAATGGCGAGAAAGAACATTTCTTAAAGTTAATAATAGATAAAAGTCATGTTATTCTTTCATCTGCAGAAGGAAACCAAATTACTTATTTTTTTAATAGAAAAACATTAGGCCCAGTCATCCTTGGTGGGAATTCCACACCAGCCATTATGCACGGCTGTTGCAAAAGGCTGACACAGCCAGCTAAGGAGAGGAGAGCTGTGGACCACGCAAAGGAAGGCTGCCCCCACCAACAGGAATTTCTGCTGCTCAGAAAGTCATCCAAACTTGAGAGTGTAGTTGAGTATCTTCTACCGACACTTTTAAAATAATCTCGGCTGTTTCCCCTCAGTGCTGGGCATTCTCAGAAGCCTTCCAAGAGCACTCAGAAAAGTTATAGCAGGAGGACGTGTGGAAACGGGTTGGAGGAAAAGATGATTCTGAAACTGCTTAGACACAAAGTATATTTAAAAACCTTTCTCCCTAAAAAGAACAAACTAGCTTCTTGAATGCCACCATTACCACTTAAGATAAATGACGTCGAGCACATTTGACATGCCTATTAAAATAAAAGATTACTGATGACAAATTAGCATCAATTTAGAATCAAAACATGGGAATAATCCTTTTTATTAAACTGGGCAGCTAATTGTAGAAAAGCCATTCCTTATAAAATCATTGCTGAGAAGTCCTACCAGATTGAGGGAAATAATTCCACTGGAGTCTTGTCTTCAATCTCTTTCTCTATTAAAAAAGAAAAGAAAATATACAGGTAAGTGAATGACATTCAAATTATACTACTGGAAAAATTTGTTCCTAAGCTTGGGATGAATGTCCAAATGACACTCCACAGGATGTCAGGGTAGGAATTAATGTAGATTTCAAAGGACAGCAAAATGTTTTGTGTTGTGATAGGACAAAGAGAGCCACTTAATTGATTCCTAAGGAAGTTTCTTGACGTGGAAGCTGTTCTCCATTGATGGACCAGGTCTTTGTGCAGGGCCAATTCCTTGTATTGGTCCTCTGTTCTGATCTGGCTGAAGCCACACAAATGGGGAGCGTTTGCTCCATGCCCCACACTGCACTAAGCTTTTTGTGCATTATCTCATTTAACACTCACCAGCTAGTCAATTGTACCCCTTTTTGCCCCCCGTATTGTTACAGATGAAGAAACTAGGACTTTGCAAGGTTAAAATAACGCAGTGAGTAAGTGGTGGGTATGAGACTAGATTCCAAGCAGTCTGCGCCCAGCGCCTGAGGTCGTAACTGTTCAGCAGACTGTTTCAAATAAGGAGGGTTGCAATCACTCTCTTTTCTATGACTTCATACCCCTTAAGACTTACTCTTCAAAAATTACGCTTTCTGCCTCTCCTTCAGCCTTCAAGTTAACTTTTGTCCCCTTTTGTACCGTCAAAAGGATAATGTTATTAGAATAGTTGCCAACTGTGTGTGAACAGATGACTCTCAACTACAGAAATATACTTATTAGAAGGAAGAGCGCGACAGTATGTGGGAGATTCCTGAACAGAGCTTATCTCTTGGTGCTCCTGACCTGCTGTGCTCCCCCATTTGGACCGGAAGGCTAAGGCCCAACAATTTGAGCACTTCCCTTCTCTCCCCAGCCCATGCATGCCACTGGAGCCTCCACACAGATGCCAACTTCTGCGTGAAAGACACACAAAAAGTGCTTTTGTCCACACAGTCTTCATTCCTGGATCGACTTGGGAGCTTAGGGAAATACAAAGGACTTAAGATATCTGCTGAATTTATTGGGAATTCTAGCATGGCAGCATGAGAAAAAGCCCTTGGGACACACACTAAGAAAGTTTTCCTTCAAGAAGAGCTTTCTGAATTTCCATCCATATATTCAATTTGGGTCTACTGTATGTTAGGGCCCAAGAGAAGGCTGTCTTTTAAGTTAAAGAATAGGACACACACGGTTCAAGGGAAATGACTGGTTCTAGTTACAACTTTGAGGCTAAAACATAAAATCAGAAACATGCCCTTTTTATATACTTTAAAAGTGTGTGTTCAAAGTTGAGGTTTGAAAAGTGTGGGTTAGCTGTGATTCTCAGTGTACTTGGGGCACTAAGGTAGCCATTTTTCTGTGTGCATAAGGGGGCGGTTGAGGCTTGACTCGGTTACCCTAGTTTAAAACAGAAATTCAAGACAAGTTGCTTAGGTCAGTTAAGAAAAAGGAGAGAGTAAATCTTAAATTTAAAACAAAAGAAAGTCCATCAAAATGTGTTTGACGTATTTGGCTGTTTACAAACTTTCTAGACCATCAAGCATTTAAAGCAGTTGATTTGTACGTCACCTCAGGGTTCCATGGTTCAGGGTGGAGGCAGGAGAAAAGGCAAAGTTATATTTTTAATTTATCTTGTGCTGCCAGGTTTTAAATGATTAGGATAATAGTAAATGAATAACAATCCTAGGTGATTCTTTTCTGTATTGCTTGAAAGATAGGTTCAAGTTTAACCAAAAATGATGACGTTTTAAAATGACATACGTTTTCATTGTGAGACTCAGTGGGGTAGAGAATTCTGAACCTTCTTAGGATACAGGTGACCTCTCACATTCTGTGGTTTTAGAGGCATCAGTGTGTCGTGGGGGGGGTGACCCTTCACTTGATTTATGCTCTCCCACAGGCTGATAATACCATGTTTTTATTTTGGCTTACAAATGTACTTACTTTAAACATGTAAATACCTCTATAAAGGAACACATTTACCATTACACAGGAAAAACGGCAAATATGTGACCTTCATGCTTTGCCCTCCAAGGCAGCCTTGGGACCTCAACCTCAGATTTCTAACCCAGTATCTAGATCCAATAATCTCGTCAACAGAGGTGTCCAGGAAGCCACTTTGGATCAATTAGACTTGACCTGTCAGTTGAAACCTATTTGACAATTCTAATTCATATGTTATGAGATTAAGTTTATTAAATCTTTGAATCACAGCACATTTTGAGAGTGAGACAGGAAAGACAGCATAAGGATTCTGGATTTGAGGGGAATTCTAAGAAGTTACCACCGAGGGTGGTCTATAAACTTGGCCTGCAACTTGTACAGAGGTAGACATCCCTTGTACTGAGTATCTCTTAAGTGCCATGTATCATAGCTCTGTGTTTGTTATGCCCTTTTTTCTTCATATCAGCTGTGTGTGTGTGTGTGTGTGTGTGTGAGAGAGAGAGAGAGAGAGAGAGAGAGAGAGAGAGAGAAATCTCAAATGTACAGTGGAGGAAATTGAGCCTCAGGATATTAAACATTGTTTCCAGAGTTATGTAGGGTTAGATCAATATGTGTGGCATAAGAATCTTTGCAAGGTGGCCTGCATTTTTCAGGGCTATGCACTATAGCAACAAAATTCAGCATAAATTTGAGTGGACTAAGAATTAAAACTTCTATTTGTTCAACGTTTGTTATTTATACTAATGAACAATAATACAGTTCTTTGGAGATGATATGAAATCAAGATACTGTCCCAGTGTCGGTCATATTTATCTAAATTTTCCTGATGAGTTTTTTCCTCAGATATTTGACTACTCCTGTTCACAATTAAATTTTCCCAAGTTATTGCACATATTCATGTAACAAAATTAAGGAAAATGCTTTGAGGGGAGCTATTTTTTAATAAGTACCTCATACTGAAGAAATAACATTTTGAAGACGAAACGATTGATTTTAGAAAGTATTAGGTTTGAATTTCAGTAGCCTTATAGATACAATGTTTTTAAGTTATTGATTAGAGCAAGAATTGTACCAGATCTTTTATATAAAACATACGTAAAACTGACCATGTGTTAGATCTCTTTATGTGTTCCTAATATGGATGGGCCATTCTCTTATTTTCAATTTCTGTTGACTTCATGAAGAACAGCTTCAACATTCATTTCAAATCAGAAATAGCAAATCTATTTTTACAGACATTCTAATGTGATGTCCTGATATTACTTAAGGAAAGTCAATTAATAAGTATTTATTGAGCATCTACTATATGCCGAACATGGTACTGCAATTCTATTACAGTTAGAATGTTGAGAAAAGTTACAGCCAGAGGTTTCTTAGTGTTAAAAAAGCCTCCCCCCCAAAAAAAAAAAAAAGCCTTCCATGTCGGTTAGGCCACCGTCTCATGCAGTCAGTCTTCTCAGCAGGGTTGCTAACATGATCTGCCACCGCTCAAACCATCCTCTACTGTTCTCATTAAGCACAGCAAACACTTACACAGCACTTACTCGGTGCTGGGCCTCCTTCTGCACACTCCACAGGAATCCTTGTATCCTCTCTACAACGCTGCAGAGTAGATATTCCACTTTATAGAGCAGAAATCTGAGGCACCAAGAGGTTAAGCAAGTCGGCCAAGATCAAAGCCTCTCAGTGGTTCAGCTAAGCTTTGAACCTAGGCCATGCAGCTCTGTGTCCGTGTATTTAACAGATACTCAGGTATCTGAGCTGGAAGCTCTTATTGTAATCTGGGTGGGAGCCGGTGAGTGTCTGACACAAGGGAGGCGGTATGAGTGAGAAAGGTGAGAGATGAAGTGACCTGCCAAGGATCAGACAGCCAATTAAAGGCAGAATCAAGTTTAGATGACTAACTGAATCTATTTGTATTTTAGAATATATTAATCTGAACAATATCTATTTGGAAGAAAAGAATAATCACATTATCAAGTCAGAACTAGAGTGACCATACCCTATGGTTCACACCAGGACACTTCTGGGACTAACAGTGGTACTGTTATCAAATACACCCGAACAACAGTCATTCTGGTGTAACTGGAACTATCATGGAAAAAGAGTACCATGGTCACTCTCCTCATAGCCACCAGAAGAAGTGTTATACTTCTGAAATACTCTCATGGTTTCCAGTTTTAAATGAAAATTACACTGGGTGGAAGAGGGCATATTCAGGACTTGATTTCCGGCTGGGCCCCTTCAGTATGGATGATGTCCAAGGACCAGTTCCCCAACCAACCTCCTCTCCCTTGGCCCACACGTGACACTCAAGCCACTGGAATCATTCAGTTGTATTAAAGCAAAAAGGGTGGACTTCGTTGCATTCATACATCTGGTGTCTTCTGTTTTGCTCACTTCTGATTGCTGCCTTGTAGTTGCTCCGCTCTGCTGCTGATTGGTCTGCTGGGATAAAGTACCATGAAGCGTCCATCCACACCGCTTACGTCCATGTGATAGAGAACAGCAAGCACTACATCTATATAGAAGTAAGTCTTGCTCGTGTAAATTCATCTGACAACCTGCCTTCCCATGAATACCATACAGAGACTGCAGGGTCCCTGAATTTGGGACATCCTCTGTTAGTAGTGTATGTGGAGATCTGAAGAAGCCTTGGGTCACCTGAATTTTGACTTCCCCAGCATACCTGACATGTGCTGTGCATTGTCATCAACTCGGGACTCTAATAAGAGTCTCCCCAAATTCTTATGATTAAAATGTATCAACTCTCTGTCATACTGTTGGCCAGAAATCCCCCAATATAGATGTGTACGTTTTAACTTGGCTTGAGTTGGAGGGTGTGTGAGGCATGGACTGCTTCAGGAGAGAACACACAGGGGTAAGGTGCTACAATAGAGAGCACTGGACGCCACTTTGGGGATGTTGGAGTAGGGGGAGAGTGGGGCAAGGAACGTGGAAAAGGAAGATGTAAGAGTATTGAGGGCAGGTACCACCTTCTTCAGTTCTGTATGAATGACTATGCATTATAAAGCATTTTTACAGATCCCGGAGTTTGTGTTCTGAGATCAGGAGAAAATCTAGTGACACTGGATTTACTTTGGGAACCTTCATTGTACTTCCGAGTAGATCTAAGCTACCTCAAAGCACTTGGAAAAATAAAAGTAATGACAATGCAAAAATAAATCCAAGCACATCTCCCTCATTTATTGTAGTCTTTTCCACTGAATTTTTGAAGATGTGTGGAAGGAGATGGAGTGGCTGGAGAAAATCATTCTAGCCCTGTTTTCCTTCCCCTGGAGTCCTGGCCCTCTCCCCTTCCACACAGTGACAATTCATCAAAGGCAAGTAGGAAAGAATTGGAGCCTTATTTATTTCACAGACTTGGAGAAAGAGAAGGTTTATTAAAAATACGAGCAGGCTAAATGCAGTATGATATACTAGATGGGGTCATGTAACAGAAAAGGGATATTAGTGGGAAAATGAATGAACTTGAATAAAGTCTGGAGTTCAGTAATACTGATATGATCAGTATTATTAATTTCAATGATTATACCATAATAATGTGAGATGTTCACAGCTGGCTCACCGATCACCCAGAATCCCTTTGCTTTATCTCTTTTTGATAAAAAGCTTTTGTGATTAACGCTACCTCAGTAGTACATGAGGTCATTAATGCCGTGTTGATACACATTGACTGTGGACAGTAATCTGATTGACATGGTTATTGCCTCTGGCGAGGGAAGTGATCGGCATCCACCCTGCTTTCCCCCAAAAAAGGAGAAATCAAGGACATGACATGTGGCCAGAGTGTGTTACAGCTGCTGAGGAAGGTTAAACTTGTCATAGGAATTCAGAAAAACAAACATGGTTTGGTTGCCCCTGAGGTTTTGACTGTTTGATGCCCTAAGGGGAAACATTCTCAAATGAGTTTCTGCACAATGTCTTCTTGTAAGTTTGTCTTCTGGAGGTAGTTTACAGGTTTATGCACTTAAGTGTAAAAATATGTATAGTAATAAACATGATAATGTTGCAAAGGGATGATAATCATATATTGACTTATTGCTAATGTCTCTCTTTAAGATGATGAGCAAATGTTACTTCGTGATGATTATACTTTTAACTTACAGGTGTATTCTAACAATAGAACATGTAATAAATAGAACATGTAATAGTGATAATATTTGTATCCAATTTTTAACGTTCCTTTATGCAGCAACTAAATCTTTTATGCGATTATGATAATAATGTTGTATCTTGGTGTTTTAGTAACAGTGTTACAGAATGTTTTATAGCTGCATGAATAACAGGAGCCTTTAAAGAAAAAAGAACTAAAAATATTTCTCTTTCCATTTTATTGGTTTGTTTATTTACATACCGGGGGTGTCAAAAAAAAATGTGTACACATGACTTGTATTCATCTTTTGTTATTGGTACATATTGAATATTACAATTTTTAATACAGTTTTTTCCTTTCTTAAAATGTATATACATTTTTTGGCACCCTCTGTATATGCAACATACGAAATAGATTTGAAGCTACTTAAAATGGAAGTTCAGGAATAATAGGAGACCCAAACAAATGAGATAAGGCCAGAGCAGATACTAGCCAATGATGGGGAAAAGGTGGAGAAAATTAAACCAGGGTTCTGCTATCTACACCATTAAAAAAGTAAACTTAGCATGAGATAGAATGTTGCCAATGTAGAATTTTAATCATAAGCATTTACACAATGTGTGAATCTGAAAAAAATTGATTTCCCCATTGATTAATTTGGGAGTGTTCCTATCATTCTAAAATGTAACCTCCAAGGAATTTGCATGCTGAAATAATAGTTTAGCCTTTCCCCTCACTAAGATGTGATACCTGTTATCACTCAGGAATCCATGAGATCCAGAGCAAGGTGAGGTTTCTTTTATTCTCAACGTCATTTCCTTTCCTGAGGTGATTTTAGGGACCAGACACTTTTTAAAAATATAAAAGTAGATCTTGTTATAGACCACATTTTCCTTACGTACAGAAAGACTTACGTGATTATCCTATTTGTTTCTCATAGAACCAGTTTTTTATCAGCTGCGCCGATGACAAGATTGTGTTCAATAAGATAGGAGATGCCATTGCCCAGAGGATACTGAAAGCTCACAGGTAAAGTTTTTGGTGTTTTGGTAGGAGCTGTGATTGCAGATATTCTTGTATTTACTGCTGACGTGACTTTTGAAGGCCCGCTTTTTAAATACTGCCTTTTTCCTAGCAGGCATGATTTGATTCAGCTAGCAGTAGGTGACTGATTCCTTAAATCGGAATCAGTTGCTGAGAATTTTTGAGTCCATTTTTGAGGGGAATCTGAGTTCTTCCAGGGCACAGTCATTTTTTCCTGGCCAGGCTCTTTCCCATGCAGATTTGTAATTTGATTTACTTAATGGCAGACAGTGAGCTGTGTTCACTTAAAAATCAAAGCAAAATAGTAATAATTTTTTCCCATGGGCTATCTTTACATTCTTGTTACCATCTGTCTTATTTCTTAAACTCATAGGATTATTTTTTTAATAACACTTTTATTAAGATAAAATTCACATACCATACGATCTACCCACTTGCAGTGTACAATTCAGTGATTTTTAGTATATTCACAGTGATGTGCAACCATCACCTAGTCAATATTAGAACATTTTCATCATACCAGAAAGAAGCCCCATACCTTAGTCACTACCCATTCTCTCTTCCTTTAGCCCCTGGCAATCAATCACCAATCTTTCTTTTCTGTAGATATGCCTACTCTGGACATTTCATATAAATGGAATCATACAGTGTGTGTTCTTTTGTGGCTGACTTTTTTCACTTAATGTTCTCAGGGTTCATCTATGTTGCAGAATGTATCAGCATTTCATTTATTTTTATTGTCAGGTAATATTCTGTTATCTGGATGTACTACATTTTATTTATCCGTTCATCAGTTGGTAGATATTTGGGTTCTTTCCACTTTTTTGGCTATATGAATCATGCTGCTATAAACATTCTATACTAGTTTTTATGTAGACATGTTTTCATTACTCTAGGGCTAGAATTGCTGGGTCATATTGTAACTTTGTTTAACATTTTGAGAAACTGTCAGAATGTTTTCAAAAGTGGCTATACCATTTTACAATTCCATAGTGTGTATGTGGACTTTAATTTCTCCGTATCAGTGCCAGTACTTGTCTTTTTTATTATAGCCATCCTAATAGGTGTGAAATGGTATCTCATTGTGGTTTTGATTTGAATTTTCCTAATGACTCATGATATTGAGTATTTTTTCTTTTTCTTTACTAGTCATTCATGTGTTATCTTTGGAGAAATGTCTGTTCAAATCCCTTCCCATTTTTCAATTAGGTTGTCTTTTTATTGTTGAGTTGTAAGAGTTCTTTATATATTCTAGAAACAAGTCTCATATCAAATTTATGATTTGCAAATGTATTCTCCCATTCAGTGTGTTTTCTTTTTTCTTTCTTGATATTGTCCTTTGAAACACAAAAGTTTATAATTTTGGTAGAATCCAATATATCTGTTTTTTATTGCTTATGCTTTGTTGTCGTTGCTACACAATCATTGCTTAATTCAAGATCATGAAGATTTCCTCCTGTTGTCGTCTAAGAATCTTATAGTTTTAGCTCTAACATTTACGTCTTTGACCCACTTTGAGGTTTTTTTGTTTTTGTTTTTGTTTTTGTTTTTTTGTGGTATATGGTGGGAGCTAGAGGTCCAGCTTCATTATTTTGCATGTGGGTATCCAGTTGTTTCAGCACCATTTGTTCAAAAGACATAAAGACGTAAAAGAACAGCATATATGGCCATACATATTAATAATGTCCTGTGCTTTTATAGGTGACCTATCTCTTTTGCCTTCTCATATACCTTTTTAAAGAAAGTCACTATAAGCTCTGTTTCTGAGATGACTTTTAAAAAGTCTTGTTTACAGTCAAACATACGTGTACACACAGACATTTCTTGCATCTTTGCCATACTTCCTCCTCTGAATTATCTTGGCACCCAGGACTGTTTCTTTTTATGACTGATTTTAGCTCTGTGTAAAAGCAGTGAAACAAGCAAACAAAACCCTTATACTTTATTATTTCAATTCATTGAACACATGCAGTACATACACATTTGGGGATTGAAAGATTTTTTTGTGTGCCAGTGTCATGTGGTACTTTAAAATCTTTTGTGGGGACCTAATATGTGGGGACTTTTAGACCTAAGAACATTTTTTATAACAGTGACTACCAAAGGATTTTATATGATTCAGTTTATATCTACAGATTCTCACTTAATCTTCACACCTATTCTTGAAAGTAGATCATATAGTTTTTTTGTTATTGTTGTTGCTGTCCCCATTTTGAGAGTTAAAAACTGAGATTCAAGAGGTAACCTGACTTGTGTAGGCCACTAACAGCAATAGGTACAACAGACTTTGAGCTCAAGTCTCTGGACTTCCAACCCAAGGCCATCCCCTACATAGTGTAACTCCAGTTCATTGATGGCTAGAATTAAAAACCTGTTCAGGGTTGCCCCAAATTAAGGCAAAAAGGTTGGACTTTTGTTGTCCCCTCCTCCCATGGACTGGTTATGGGATGCAGGCTGACTCCAAGAAGAGGGAATGACCTTGGGTGAGGCAGGTCCTTTTAGAGCGCAGTTCTTGGAGGAGTACTTCCCTTTGAGTGAGTGAGTAGTCAGTGGTCCACACTCGCGGTAGCTGAGGGAATGGCTGTCTCAATCCTGTGGTGAGAGCATCTGGGCAGCGCACCACAATACACACCACATCCTGCAGGGCGGACAGTGGGCCTCACCCTTCATTACACATCAGAATCACCACTGGACCTTTACAAAAATACAGGGAGCTGAACTCAACTCCAGCCTTACTGGATTAGAATTTCCTGGAGTGGAGCCTAGGAACCTGCATCTTGTAATGTCCCACAGGTCACTTCAGGGCACAACCAGGATTACTTAGTATTTACCTAGAACAGCATATATGACCATATATATTAATAATGGACTGTGCTTTTATAGGTGACTTATTTCCTTTGCCTTCTCATATACTTTTTTAAAGAAAGTCACTATAAGCTGTTTCTGAGATGACTTTTAAAAAGTCTTGTTTACAGTCAAACATGTATACCACACACAGACATTTCTTGCATCTTTGCCAGACTTCCAATTCTATGGGTCAATTTATATCTCATTTACAAAATTGCATTATCTTTCTGTCAACTCTTGCATTTCAATGATGCAGGAGTGTCCACTTTATAAAGCACATTTGACAAAAAGAGAAAAATAATCTTTTCGTAAGATTGGAATAAGTCACAGAAATACATTAAGGTGACAAATGAGCTCACTGGGCTGAGCAGTGAATCATGAGTTTTGGAACTATGATCGGCTAATAAGGAGAGTAGCTTGTACACCTTCAACCTCAATTTTACTCATCCCAGTTATTAGTTTCCTATAGTATGTGGTTTAATAAGTAACTGTAAGATTGTTTTTAAGTGTTTGGAAGACCAAAAGAATATTTTTCTTTAGTATATTGATCTGTCTTTAAAAATATGGGCCACTTCTAAAATCATAGATTTTTAGGGCTGGAAGGAACTTGAGGATATTTTCCAGCTGAACATTTCCTAGTGATCCTGTGAGCTGCTCCTGAAAGTCCATGGTAAGAGATAATGGTAAGGTAGCTCCTGTTTGTATCTCACACTTAGAAGTTCACAGAGCACATTAAAGGCTCACAATTTCATGCTAATTTTGTAGAAAATGGGAAACAAGTCCATCAAATTTCAAATTAATTGCGTACCATTTATGTCTGATCTCTAAGTAGTCTCGCTTTCTTTGACAGTCACGTTTCAAAGTGGTATGTCGATTACATATCCAAAGTTTTAGTTAATCCACACACGTATCCTAGAAACATATTTTATATTTTTCCCCTCCTCTGTTATCTCCACGTTATTGTTCATCTCCTGTGTTAATTGCAACTCTAAAATGTATTTCCATTTAATAATTGCAAATCTGTGAGCTTGTGTTCTTAGGAAAGGTAAAGGTAGAATTCAAAAAGCTCATTCTGCAGGCTGCCTGCAGTGGGGCCCCTCCTCTATACTGAGGGTCGTAATATGCCCACCCCCAGTTTACCCCTGTCTCTTCGTTGACTTGTCTGCTCTCCATTCTGCTGAGACTCAGAACTTCCCTGCCAAAGTCACGTGCCTAGCAACAAGTGTAATTTTGGCTGTTGGAAGAAGAGAACAGAGCACAAAGCAGAAGGAGGGAAATAACAGCATTCAGCCGGCCTGACCAAGGAACACGGGCTCTCTTCCAGGTCCCTCCCCTCCCAAGAGACATCGGAGTCTTTAGGTTGCCCGGTCCCTCAACCGGGCTGAGCTTTGTTATTTCTGCCTCCTGTCATCGGCCCCACACCAATTCCTTGAAGTGAGTGCTCTGCTTCCCTCACTTCCTCCTTGTTTCTTCTCAACTGCCATCATTCTTTTCAGAAACAGGTTTTTGCAAAGCCTTCATGCTCTGATCCATGACCTAGAGTCTTAGAATATTGTTCACTCTGTGCTGAACTAAGAAGAGCTGTGGGAATCTCTGCAGAAAACCAAAGGTCTGCTCTAATAAGTAAACCTGTCTCAGAGTTGAGACCAGCTCCCAACTCACTTGAAGCCTGCCTTTGACAACTCAAATCTACTAGGGATTCGGGAGAAGAAATCATAATCCACAGTCTAAAATCAACTGTTTTATGCCATGTTTGAATGAGCCAAAAAAAAAAAAAAGATAGAGTAGAACCAATTAATCCAGGTAGAAAACATTTTAAAACACTAGGTGCCATGAATAATGTTATCTGAGGATGAAACCATTTTGCTTACGGAAACTGGCACATATATAATTTTGCTGCCTTGGTAAAAAAGTAGGGAAGCAAGAGAGTGCATTTTGCATTGCTGTCACCACGAAGTTGACAACACATACAATGACAACACATACAAAAGGACACAATGAAAAGAGGCAGTTGATTTAATGCCTTTGTATTTTAATACTAAATGGCATTGAAAAATACACAGTTTTGAAGATTGCTCAAGCTCATCATGCTTCCTATAAGTACAGAACAATGCCAGGTAGGGCTTGCAGTTTGTCCTGACTGAGTGGTCTGGGGGAAATGCCTCTGGGAATCTGAGATTAATTGGGGACCAGGTGTCTGGAGACCTGCGTTCTTTCCAACTCTGTCATCTACAGGTATGTGTCCTTTTAATGATTAATATATCAGTTTGCCTTTCTGACACCAACAAAGAAAATAATAATATCTGCCCCACCTCACTCATATGAATGGATGTGAAAAAAAAAATGAAAACCAGAAAGTGCCAGTTCATGTAAGAAATTGTTGTTATTTCTAGGAAACTTATCATCTAGAAATATGCCAGCTCACCGTAAATTTGAGCAATGGTAAAGAAGTACAATACTCAAATCAATTGTTTCTGCGTTGATATTTATGTTCGAAACAGAAATGTTTCCATTAAAGAGATGTTTAATGTGCCTTAAGTTAGTAGGTGGGGTGGCTACTACGGGGTCAGTGGACCTCTCTTTGGTTTCCTACCGCTGGTACTTGTTTATCCTGAGACAAAGAGAGGCACATTATTAAAACACTGTCTAGAGGTGTCCTGCCAGAAATCCACAGGTGACTTCTTCTGGACATCAATTTTTGAATTCCCTATTATTGATTATATAATACCCTCCCCTAAAATATTAAATAAAGTAAAAGGTATTCTGAAGCATAATGTGAGCTCAGTTTTGCTTTGCTTTGTTTTAATTTTAGGCACTATTTACTATCCTTTGAAGGTGTACAAGCTTTCCAAGTGGAATCAGTGGTTGTTAATTGAATAATTGTGTTACCAGATTTTGAGTTGTTCCACATCCAGGGTGCTTTATATGCATTACTTCATTCAATTCTCACATCACACTTATGAAGTGGATGCATAATTATCCCCATTCTCCAGATGAGGCAGCTGAAGCCACATGAGATTAGGGAAGTTGTCCAAGTCCTACAGCTATTAATGAGTGAGACTGAGATCGAGCCATGTCTTTAGGACTTCCCCTTGTGCTCTTCACAGCGTCCCTCATTTCAGGGAAGAGAAATGTTCTAACGGTAAGCCTTCTAGAATTCTATGAGAGATACTTTATTCTGAAATAACAAAATCAGATGAACATTTTATTTTTTAAAGTGATTGTGCAATATATATTAAAATTTCTAATGTTTAAAGAAAAATCCACATCCTGTAGTTATCATATCCTATCATTTGTGTACCAAGCTGTAAGAGCATGCTGGGTATGTTTCAAAAGCACCGTCTTAAAGAAATTTAAACTGCAGTTATAATAAAAAGGAAAAAAAACACATTTAAATTAAGTATGCCATTTGCTGATTTCTTTTTTTTTTTTCTTGTGGGATAATCTCCCAGCTCTATAAAGTTTCTGAAGACGAGGTTACATTGGGGCAGAGATGACAAAATATCATGGCAGGAGAACTTTTGATTTAGATCATTTAATTGCTTTTACTTGATTCCAGAAATTGTATAAGTGGTAATCTCAGTAGATAGATGTGAAGATTCGCACCGGGAAGAGCAGAATTATGTAGAGCTTGAGCATGTGCCCTGGCAGAGAGAGGAAGGAAGGGAGAGACTCTTTTTAAAAATGAGGATAAATTATGTCTGGACCATAGTGAGAACAGTTGCATAACTTTTGTAGAATCTCATTTGTGGAACACTGAGGGACAGGCCTGCCAAAGGCTAGCAGTCCAGAGTGAAACCTAGATATTGAGCTAACCCTGAACATTCTTACACTTAAGAGCTTGTCATTTTCAAAAGATAACCAAAGAAAAAATTATGTGTCTGTGCATGCTAGAATATAGAATATGTCCTTATGTATAAAGTCACACATATAACATTCAAAGTCAGTGCTAAATAGGTCCACTACTTCTAGTGCACTAGCAATGATTTTAGCCAACCTTCTCGTTTATAGATGAGAAAACTGAAGCACAGAAAGATCTACTGCATTTTAAAAGATTTTCCAAGAAAATAAAATGGGTTATGTCTCAAACCACTGAGAAGCTACAGATCCAATTCTCACATAACTGATACCACAATAGTATAAATTTCTCTCCACACAAAAGACTAAGCCCCACCTGTAATTCTTCTTATTTCTGGAAGCATTCACTGCTGCAAAATCTACAGCAGTGATAGGATTTATAACCAACTCTTGAAGTTTAAGGCAATGAAATATGATCTCTAAAGCTGAAATTCTCAAAAAAATAAAGCGTCTTGTCCCTGGAGAAGCACAGTGACGTCCTTTGGGGCCTTCGTACAGACCCTGAGACCCCATCCTCAGCAGACCCAGCTTCTCCTGCCTGTCCTCCCTCCTGAGGACAGACCATGGACTGCAGGAGGAGGGATTTTATGGGAGAGGAGGGCAACAAAGTAGAAGAAAGCCACTGGTACGGCTCATTTACATGGTGAATTACTACTGTTTTTAAAGGTACAAATAGCATGACAGCAATCACAAAATTAAAAATATTAATATTAAAAATTCCCACATTCTCATCACCCTAAAAAAGTCACTTTTTATTTTCCTATTTCCTTTTTTGCTTATACTCATATACATAGTTATATTTTCTGCTGAATTGTAACTTACTTCCTTTTCCTGTAACTCACCTGAATTTCTGTCTTAAGTCCTGTTTCCACACAATAGAAGGAAATTTAGTTTAGCTCATTTCCCAATAAACATGGCCAAATTCAGTGATTTCTTGTTATTTCTGCTCTGTAATCAGCCAATCAGGGTGCTACACACACCCACCCTTGGTATAGATGCTTAGGCGCCCTGGGTCTTTGGGTAGGGGCTTTCAGCTCTCGGTATTGAGCTATCTCAGGCCTGTGCTGGCATCTGCTTACTGTATCTTGAGGCCTCAACCTTCTCCTTTCCTGCCTTTCTGCCACTTCTCTATTGCTGCCATCATGTGAGCTGGTGTACATTTCTCTGGGGTTCCCCTCGAAGCAAGGTTCAGATCCTCATCACTCCTATATCCTCATGTTTGAAAAATGATGGGTGCTCACTTCGGCAGCACATGTGCTAAAATAGAAAGGTGATGGAGTCAGTCCTGTTCTTCATGGAACTCTCCTTGAAGGCAGAAGACAGAGTCCCTGCACTGAGTCTCATTTTTATTTTTATTATTTTTTACTTTTTTTAAGGTTTTATTGGTTAAGGGGCACAGAACTTTATTGGGGAACAGTGTGTCCTTCCAGGACTTTTCCAAATTGTTGTTCTTTCACTCTTAGTTGTGGAGGGTGCAGCTCAGCTCCAGGTCCAGTTGCCATTGTTAGTTACAGGGGGTACAGTCCCCATCCCTTGCGGGAGTCAAGGAGTCGAACCGGCAACCTTGTGGTTGAGAGCCCGCGCTCCAACCAACTGAGCCACCCGTCTGCCCTCTTCATTTTTATTTCTTTATGCTCCTACCTTAGCTCAAAAAAAATCTCTGTCTAGTTCCCCAAATCTAAGAAGCTGATACATTTGTGCTCTGGTTCCTTTGTGAGAGTGCCACCCTAGGAGGCATGCCTGCTTCATGTCACACAGTGGGGGAAGTTAACACATTTAAGGGGAGAAATTATTTAATATAGTATCAGCCTGCCACATCTGTAATTGTCTTGTAATTGTACCTTTGCAGGGGGCCATTTTAACACAGTACCAGAAGTATTTTGCTAGTAAGTCATCATCGTGGTCATTTTTGGTGGCTGCAAAAAGTTACATCCATTGAATGGCTATAGCATAATTTTGTTAATCACCCCTCTGTTATTGGATACTTCTTTCCAATTTTTAGCTATGATACATAGCATTGCTATAAGAATTAGTGAGTATTGAAAGAAAAACCTATTTTCACAAAAAGCCTAAAATGCAATTTTATAAAATTGTTCTAAACTAAAGGGGATGAAGCAGTTGCTTGCAGGATGGCTCGGTGCCCACTAGCTCTTATCTGGCTTTTAAGATCATAAATAATTCTGCACATTAGGGGCTCTGGTTCCTGCCCTCCGCTGATTGCTATCATTTGCACCACCCTGATCTGCTGAGGGTGCCGTGTTTCAGACGAGGTTAGAACCCTCAGCAGCTGGGAACTGGTATTTTCTATGGATGGGATCAAGGAAGGAGACTGGACATACTCTTGAATAGAACTTTTCTCTTCATTGTCTTACACAACCACAATTTTATGGTTTGAAATTCTAGGCCGCTTTTTTATACAACAGTGAAAATCTTAAGTCGTTTCTGCTCATTTGCTGAACACAGTTTAAAAATTTCATCATTCAGGAAATTCAAGAACTACTGCATTGTGAAAAAGCAAAGGCCTTGATATGGAGCCAACAGTCTCAAGGACATGTGACTATTCTGATTTCTACAAAAGTCACTTTGCAAGAATGTTTTATCTAAAGGTGTAAGATTTTTATAGGACATTTCTTTTTTTTAATTTACCTTTTTAAATTACAGTTGACATTCGATATTATTTTACATTAGTTTCAGGTGTACAGCGGAGACTTTGATGTAACTTACGAAGTCATCCCCCCCGATTATAGGACATTTCTCAATATCCTACATATGAGGTCTCCCATTTTGCAGTCATTTTTACTTTTATAAAACACAAGGATAAAAGGGAACCATTTTTTACAAACAGAATCACAAACTTGGTGTTCAAGACCAATAATACCACTTCTAAGATTTTTTTTCAACAAATTTGAAAAATGACTTATGTGGCTCAGCATACATAACAAAATAGTTATTTTGAAATAGCAAAATATTAGAAACAGTTTAAAGGTCTATCAATAGAGAACTGGTTTAAATATGGTGTAGCTGTAAGGTGGAATACTATGTCGCCATCGTTAAAAAATCGGCAACTCTATGTACAGATAGCGAAGAATTTTCAGGATACCATGAAAAATGATAACAATAACATTCAGAAAAGTGTCTTTAGTATTCTAACATTTGTGTAGAAAGGAAGGAAGACGTATATATGCTTATAGACTATTTCTGAAAGAGTGTGGAAGGTAATAGGAGTTGCTCTCAGGGAGTGGAAATGGTGGGGACAAAGAAGTGAAAGAATTTTTTTCATCATATAATCTACCTCGTAAATTTTGTACTATGAGCATATATTATCCACTAGAAAATATAATTGGTGGGTCCTCAAAAAGCTAAACATATAGTAACTATATGACCTAGCAATGCTATTCCTGGAGGATATTATGCTAAGTGAAATAAGTCAGACACAAAAGGACAAATGGTCCCACTTAGAGGAAATATCTAGCATAGGCAAATTCATAGAGACAGAAAGTAGATTAGAGATGAACCAGCAGTTGCAGGAAAGGGAAATGTGGTGTTATTGCTTATTTATCGCAGAGTTTCTGTTTGGGGTCATGAAAACGTTTTGGAAATAGATATCATGATGGTTGCAAAACATATGAAAGTAATTAATATCACTGAATGGTACAGTTACACATGGCTAAAATGGCAAATTTTATGTTATATACATTTTCCCAGAATAAAAAATTTAAATAAAATAGAATTTAATTGAAAGAAAAGTGTCTTCTGCAGCTTAATCTCTTCCCTACTGGAGGCTTCCCAGGAAGGAACATTCTTCTACCCTGACCCCATCCTCTGAAAGCAAATAGTACCGAGTGCATACCGTGTGCAAGGATCCTTTATTGGGCACTGCCCCAGATAGAAAGATATGTGGACATATGTCCTGTATTTCAGAAGAGCTTATCCCATAGCCTAGTTAGCAGACACGAGTCACTGTCGTGTAAAGCCAAAAGAGTGTGAGACGATGGCCTGGCATTGTGCCACGGGGCATAGAAGCAGGAACAAACCAATTTTGACCGGAAGATCCAGGACGACTTGACTGGGAAAGGAGCCTTTTAGGCTGCCCTGGAAGAAGTGGGTTTCTGCCAGGCAGAGAAGACTCAGAGAACAGATAAGCCAACCTTCCTTAGTCGGGAGGTGCACCCCTGAGCAAGGGGACAGTGGACCATACTGATTTTGGAAAGGCAGCTGAGGATGGTGTCAATTTTTAAATGTCCAGTTTAATTTGTTTGGACCTTTAACTATTGGCTATGAGGAAATAGCTTATGCATTCTTTCTATTATTCATTTCCACTATCCCTTTTACCATTTAGGGATGTCAGCCTCTTACCCTTATTAGGCTGATAACAGTTTACATTTTGTAAATGGTTTATTTTCCACCTCAAACTATGTTTGCCATCTAGCGATTAATCCATGCCATTGCAACAGCCTACTTCAGATGCTTGTTTCTCAGCACCACCGTTAAGGTCACAACCTCCAGACACTTCTGTTGGCTGTCACTTCTGCCCCGACCTTCACTTTCACATGTCCTGATACATACATTGGCATTTAGAAACATCAATAATGAAATATGACCCGTCAGGGAATAGTAATAATGTCCACATGAAAGCAAAATATAGCTGTTTAGATGAAAAGGAAGTTTAGAAATTAAGTATTATGAAAAGTTTAAGATCTAATTTGAAAATTAACCAGTAGCATCTCTTGGATATACACTGAGATTCTGACCACAGTGGGTACCACAGTCATTTGCAGACTTTCTCCTCTTCTGGTGTATTTTTTAAATGGAGACAAGGGTTTGAACAGTTTTGCCTCCAATAGGAGATACCTGTTTGAACAGAATTCTCCAAATTTCTTTCTGAATGTAGATCAAAGTAAGGAACCACACTTTCTTCTTTTTGTTCTATCACTGAATAGCAACGGCTACCCAAAATCTTCTCTTTCAAAGTCTGTCGTTAATCAGTTGGGAGAGTGGGCCAAAAACTAGTGTGTTATGTATGCAGGGGATTTAAAAATGTCACACAGAATTCTTGAACCCAGGGTAACATCTGCCCAGGGTAACATTTTGCCGCTGAATCAGAGTTTCTAAACTATGATGATTTCTGCATTGGCAAATACACTGGATGGGCCTAGTAAGTCTTTTTACCCTTGAGATCTAGGCTATGGGAACTCAACTACTGAACAACTGTTAACTGAATGCTTGCTATTTGCCAGGCTCTGAGCTAGGTACTATGGAGAAAACTTGTTACGCATTAAACTATTACAATAAAGGCTTTTTTAAAACTTTGTTGTAACCCCCTCCCTTTTTATGGGATCCAAGCAAGGCTTTCTTACAATGAATTTTGCCCTAGGAAGGATTATACTGTAGAGAGATAGTGGGTACAATTCCCACTTTACTGCCAAGTTCAGCTTATTTTTCAGTTTGTTATGAACTGTCAGCCTGGAAAATAGCTTCTGGCTTCAATGCAGCAGCACCCGAAGCCCTTAAACGTGCTAGAATATATTGTAGGAAGCCATTCTCTCAGTCTCTAAAACCATGTGACCTGCTTGGCTGTCATGTTAAACTGTTCCTGTATGTATCTTTTTTTTTTTTTTGGTGAATCTCTCTGCATCTGACTTTTTCAGGGAAAGCCAGAGATACCGGGTGTATGTTGTGACACCACTTCTGCCAGGGTTTGAAGGAGACATTTCAACCGGTGGAGGAAGCGCTCTCCAGGCAATAATGCACTTCAACTACAGGTGCCAAAGTTCTACAATCGTCCGTTTTCAGCTTTCAGTCAGTCATGTATACAAGCGGGTGAATGGAATGGAAATGTGTTTCCACATCTACTCAGTGGGGTGTTGAACAGATGAATACTTTCCTTTATTTTACTTTTGAATCTTGGCCTGTTTACTAGTTGGTAAGATTTCACATGCCCCCGAAAAATCGTAAATGGTAGGCCTAGGATACATGGCACGTATAACAGAACTAAAATATTCGTCTCTTTTATAGTCACTGCCGAGTGTGTGTGTGTGTGTGTGTGTGTGTATTTATATATGATATATATGTAATTTTTATAATATATAAAATATACAATATAGAAATATACATATAAAATAATATACATAATATATATTATATAAATATATAATATAAAATATATATTAAAAGTTCTCGTCTCCATTTATGATTATTATATATACTAAAGAACCAAAATATTAGTCTCTTATATTCACATGTATTGTATACATATATATATTTTTATATAGTATACATATAGATCTTATAAATGGTGATGAGGACTTTATATATGTATATATAAAAATATATATAATATATATAAAATATTGACTTTTAAATTATTATTCAGCCACCAAATAGTTCTTGAACTTTCCATATTCTTTTCAGTAAGTAAAGAAAAAAAAAACGAAATGCTTAAAATGCTATGATTTGTGGATGTTTATGATTCTTTAGGTAACAAATCCTTCAACGAGACTGGTAATATTAATCTCTGCTAGTAAGTGAAGCATGACGGTTCTTTCCTATCTTCTGCAGTTTTAATTCTGTTTTCTCTACCACATTTTTGTTAAAATTGTAGGGAAAGTGGTAAGTCCTATTCTTGATATTCTAAAAAGCAGAGTTTCCATGTTCACTCCAAAAGGCCCTTGAGGCTTCAGCCTTGGTCAGTGGAGCATTATGAAGAGGGCTGAGAGGTAGTGGGCAGGTGTAGAGAGGAGGGGTAGAAAGTGATGGAAAGGCAGCCGGAGTTCTCTCTGGGTCACTTACCTGGGAAGGAACATGGGCGTAAAAAGGTACGTAAGTCGACAGGCCTGGGCACGATTCCAGCTGCCAGTTGTGAGCTCTATGACCTGAGATGCAGAAGAACCCTAATCAGTATCACACTCGCATGAGTCAAAGCAAGGACCGGAACCTGGCTATTTTCTTTTAATAGCCCTTGTTTTTCAGAGCCGCCTGTACCGTATTTCCCCGAAAATAAGACCTAAGCAGAAAATAAGCCTTAGCATGTTTTTTCAGGATGACATCCCCTGAACCTAAGCCCTAAAGCGTCTTTTGGAGCAAATATTAATATAAGACCCGGTCCAATTTTCGGGGAAACACGGTAGTTGTTTCCCACCTTTCTAATCAAACCCTTTTGTGGGTGGGGGAAAGGACAAAGGAGACCGTACCCAGAACCCCAGTGTGTAAAGTAGATAAGGGTTCAGGTCATGGTCAAATTGGGGGTGGGGGCTTAGCTGCCCTACTGCTGGACCCCTCCCCAAAGGCACCCCTTGTAGGATCTGAGGGTCCTCTGTGCAGACAGAGTTTGAACACACCATGGTGGTGGAAATTCCTTTTTATTTTTTTTATCCTCTTGTTTTTTTCTGACTTTTCAAGCTTGCATCTGTCTGTCTGCCAGGGTTTCAAGTAAAGATTTTTTGGTTGTTGTTTGTTTCCTCTTGGGTAATTTCGCCTGATGACACTCGGAGAACTTTAACTGTGCTTTGGTCTATACACTTGGATTGAAGATTTGCCCATTTCTATTATTATCTGATTTGTAACATGACAAACAAAGCTTTTCAAGTATTTAAGGCTCTGACATAATGTTTAATTGGATTTTATCCACTTTATTTGCCGTTCTAATATTATTTTTGGAATACTGTCAATTGTAATTATTTTCTGTGACTATTTTCTTGGGTTTGAACCAGCTGAATGAAATAACATGCTTGGCTTTTGTTCAGCAACCAAAACTGTAGACTTTTATTATGCAACTACATCTGTATTTGCTGGCATCAGCTTTAATAATATCAGCATTTCCCAGGCATAACTATATTTTTAATTAGTTTCATAGAGCAAGCAGATGGAGCATAGAATTTTTTGTTTTGTCAGTCTTTATAATTCATCGACTGTTATCAGAGTGTTGAGAAACAAAGTCATTAGTAGAGTCAGTTATTTGAGACTATATTTTTCCCTTTAAAGGGCTTTGCCGACTTTAGAGACAGCCCAACTATAATAGTCTCTTTAATTCCGAAATTACTCTGCTAAGTATTTGCCCTTTTCACCTCTGGAAGCAATGTGATTTCTGTAAGTATTCTTATCTGTTGAGGCATTCTAAATTTATCTTTGCTGTCACCAAATTTTCTGAGAGGGAAAGTTCATTGATAATCTATCATTTAAAAATAGCATCTCTTTCTGAAATCTAACATCAATTTTATAACTTTTCCATTTACTCACCTCAAAATGGCCAACTACCTTGCCTCATCAGTAACAATACAAAAGTGACAGTAATGTGGTTTTTTAGCTTTTAAAAAAATCTATGTAGCATATTCTTATAAAAGCATTGTTCTGTTTTTACTTGGATTAGGACTAAACCCCACAGATATATTCCTATTGGGATTGGTTTGTTTGGGACCTCCATAATTATTTCTTTCCTTTCCATATGTTCAGAACCATGTGCAGAGGAGAAAATTCCATCCTTGGAAAGTTAAAAGCAGAGCGTAAGTAACTACTTTTTTTCCTCCATGATTGTTATGGGGACATATCAGCAATTATTAATGTTTTTGCAGTGTGATTATAAGACTCTATTCATAAAAGGTATTCCACAAAATGCTTAACAGGGGTAAATTACTTATTCTCACTAAATTGTCCAAACCAGTGTTCAAATGAAGACAACATGACTTGAGAAGCATAGGTAAGAAAAACTGAGAATATTTTTATTATTTATTTTTATTTATTGATAGTAATTGTTTTGATAATGAGTGGGATTTGTAAGGAATATCACAAGGACCCTACATGTGTCTTCTATTATGGTCCTTCACTACCATCCTGGGTAGTAAGGAGGACAGGTGTCATTCCTGCTTTAAAGATGAGGACATAAATGCTACAAGGTTCGCAGGTATTTATGTGGCCTCCTATAAATGTAGAAGTCCCATGGTCTAAATCTTTTAGGTTATCATAGTGCAGGTAAACAAATAAGAAAAAAGACAGTCATACCTTTCACTTCTGTAATTCTTTGTATTTTCAAAAGAACTTTCTCTGATATCTTCTTAATTGATCCTTCTACATAGTTCTTAACTACAACATATTGTAACTGTGGGTTTACTTATCTATATCTCTGTGAACTGACTCTGAGCTTAGCACATAGTAGGTCCTCAATCATGTTCTATACCCTGTACAACAGGTATGAAAGATTCCACAAGAAATAAACTAGGGCCAGAACCCAATTTGTCTGACCTCCAGTTCAGATTGGGTCCAGACTGTGAAAACTTCGAGGGCCAGATTTTATCCAGACTAGACTTTATTCAGAAGAAGACAGGATGAGATTGATGGAACCCTGTGATTCCTGGAATGAACTCATCAAAGAGGTGTTTATATGAAGAGTCACTTACTATTGGTAAACAAAGGAGAGAGAGACTTGGGGCAGGTGAGCGAGAATTGGTAATGGAAAGAAAGGTTATGTATGAGTAAGACTGTGAAGGAAGACCTGAGGGGATGTGGAAACAGAAGAGTAAGTGAAATGTCAGATAATCATAAGGGTTTCAACCCAACTGACCAGGAGAATGGAGCGGCCACAGGGTGGTCTAGAAAGGTCAAGAGGCGCCATCACAATTATAATACCATGTGATATGGCCTTCAGATATGCTAATAAGCTCAACTGAGGTTCTTGAAGATTTTATGCACTGGATAATATATCAGAATGGGGGCAGAAAATATTATTCCTTCCATGGACGAGCATGTGTATTTTTCACTTAAAAATAATTAGGACATCAGTAAGAATGGCGTAGAGAGCATCTCCCAAAATTCACTCCTACATAAAAGCAACAAAAACACTGACAAAAATTGTCCAAGTCATCTTTTTTAGAACTCCGGAAATTAACCAAAAGCTTGCAACAATCTGTGATATGTTTATTCAAGAAAGACAGCAGAATCTTGGGAAAAGCAGCAAGCTTTTTGGCATTTTAATTTGCCACATACCCACCCCTCTCTCCTTAATTGCACAGTAGCCTTGAAAACCAAATCATCGCTGTGAAAACCAGCAGCCTAGCAGCCACTGGAAGGAGCCAAATGGGTTATAAGCTCCCATCCCATGATAATTGTGAGAATTGTCATAATTTGACCTGACACCTTGAAAGTCTTTAAAACAGCTAGTTCAACTATCTTCAAAGAACTAAAGGAAATGATATTTAAAGAGCTAAAGAGAAGTATAAAAACAATGTCTCCTCAAATAGCGAATATAAAAAAATACAATGTCTTAAATTAAAAGTTTCTATAAAAGTTCTTTAAAAAAAAAAAAAGGAACCAAATATAAGTTTTGGAGTTGAAAAGTGTAATAATTGAAATGAAATGCACATTAGAGGGGCTGATAGCAGATTGGACCAAGCAGAGGAATTAACAAGCTTGAAGATAGGTCCATTGAGAATATTCACCCTGAGGAACAGAAAGAAAAAAAACAAAAAAATGAATGGAATCTTAGAGACCTGTAGAACATCAAGCACACCAACATAATGGGAGTGCCAGAAGGAAAGGAAAGAGAAAAAAGTACTGATAGAATATTTAAAAAAATAACGACTGACAACTCCCCAAATTTGATGAAAAACATGAATCTACACATCCAAGCTCAACAAAATCCAAGTAGGGTGAAGTTAAAGAGATCCACAGCAAAGTACCTCATAATCAAACTAATGAAAGACAGGGACAAAAAGGGAATCTTGAAAGCAGCAAGGGAAAAGCAAATCATCCAGTACAAGGGATCCTCAATAAGAGTAACAGCCAGTTTCTCATCAGAAACCATTCTGTTGTTTTTTCCTTGATAATGTCCATTGGAGCAAAAAAGCTTTTATGTTTGATGAAATCCAATTTATCTGTTTTTATGTTTTTGTTTTTTGGTGTAAAATTCAAGAAACCATTGCTTAATCCATTATGGAAGAAAATGTGTGCAAATTATATATCTGATAAGGGTTTGGTATCCTGAATATATAAAGAATATTTACAAGTCAACAATAAAATGAATAATCCAATTTTTAAAATGGGCTAAGGATCTAAGTAGATATTTCTCCAAAGAAGATATACAAAATGGCCAATAAGCACATGAAAAGATGCTCAACACCATTAATCATTAAAGAAATTCAAATAAAAACCACAAGACACAACTTCATACTTACCAGGATGGCTATTATTTAAAAAATAAAAAAGGTATTGATGAGGATATGGAGATATTGGAACCCTCATACATTGCTGTTGGGAATTCAAAACAGCGCAGGCTCTTTGGAAAGCAGTTTGGTCGTTCCTCAGAAATTAAACAGGGTTGCCATATAACCCAGCAATTGTTTTCCATAGTACATACACAAGAAAGTGGAAAACCCATGTCCACACAAAAGCTTGCACATGAGTATTTAGAGCACCATTATTTATAACAGCCAAAAATGGAAACAACCCAAATAATCCGTTAACTGGTAAATGTAGAAACAAAATGTGTATATCTATACAATGGAATATTATTGAGCTATAAAAAGGAATGTACTGATACATGCTCCAACATAGATGAACCTTGAAAATGTTATGTTAAGTGAAGAGAAGCCAGACATAAAAGGCCACATATTGTATAATTCCATTTTTATGAAAAGTTTTAATAAGTAAATTTAAAAAAGTTTTAAGAAGAGACAGGACAGTAGATTAGTCATTGCCAGGATCGGAGGAGAGAGTGGAATGGAGAGTAATGCCTAAATGAGTATGGCATTTCTTTTGGGAATAATAAAAATGTCTTGAAATTAGATAGTGGTGATGATTATACAGCCTTGTGAATATAGTTTTAAAAAACACTGAATTGTACACTTGAAAGGAGTGAATTTTACGGTATATGGATTTTTAAATGATTTGGCTTTTTTAAAATAGTGAATTAAGCTTTTATTACATGTATATAATTGTGTGTATGTGCACGCGTGCGCATTGAGTACTCAATAATTTTTCACTAATAGTCTTCTCCGTGTTAAAAAACTTTAGAGACAACCTTCGACATAGGACATGTACATCACCAATAATAAGTACTTTCAAAAGTTGTATCTAATTGCATCTAGGACACAGAGGATTTTACCAGAGCATTATCCCTATCTCGATTTTCTAATGGCTTAAAATAAAGATGATAGTGAATTAATAAATCTCTAAAAGTTATATCAATAAAACAAAATCAGGAAAGCCATTCAGTACTTGACAGTGGCTAGTAAAATGCAAAGGTGAGATTATGGGAGAATAAAAAGTCAGAACAAGCCTATTTAGTTTCTCAACCATAAAAAATGGCCTGAGCTTATTTATTATAAAGCATTTCCTTTGGTTCTGCACCCTTTTTCTGCCTTTGCCTATTCAGGGGAAAAATTGGATTTTAATACAAGAAGCAATTTCAATGTTAAGCCCTGTCATGAAAAGATTTCCAAGAACCTTGAAAACAAGTCAAAATGAGGCACGTCAGTGGGGAAAATGTTCATACTCCAAACAGAAGAACAGGTTAATTACATAATGCCCTTTTTTGAGGTAAACGTTTTATTGTTGGTTTTGTTCTTGTAAATGCGTAGTGGGTTTAAATACATGAACTAGCTAATCTAATTGGATAGAGAACTATAGTTCTCTACTGTTTCAATTCTTTAGAAATAACAAAACTGCTGCTGTGAATATGTTACAATTCCTGAAGAGAAAACCAGCAGCTATTAGTGTATAATTATCTGATACTCCAACCTTCAGGGATTTAGTGTTTAATTGAAAGTACTTATCATTTTTATATTTTTGGTGAATTATGACATTTTAGGAGCCAATTTAGTATAATTTAAAAGAGGTCTAGTGGTATTCAGGATTAGAAATATCTGCAGTATTACTAGTTTTTAAGTAACAAAAGCTATAACAACTCTTGAAGTCCTTTCACAACATTTTCGTATAAACATCGAGTCTATTATATTGAATTTCTCATCTTTTGAGGTATATCTGTACCAGTGTTTATAACAGATATATCCTAGGGACCTATATAAACCTCCAGATTCTCACATACATCCGTGGCATATAATTTGGAAACCTCCCTGATATTTTTCCTTCTATTGCTTCATATTAATATTTGTACGTGCTTCTGGGTTTCTCATATTTTCTTCAAAGGACACTTGTTGCCTCATATCCTCACACAAGTTGACATCACCAACTTTGTATTTATTAATTGTTGAATCAGTTGTCTTCACAGCATAAAGTACTGACTGAAACAGTTTCTTAACTTGCCCTTTCTTCTTTTCATATAGAGTGCATGGTGGATTTATTCACAGCATAGGTGGATTTGACAGGCCACACTTGAAGTCATCCAAAATGTCTGCTTTCTGGTTAGGAACCCTTTTCTTTCTTTCCAGTCCTGTTACTGTGTTCCCCCCAAAATAAGACCAGGTCTTATATTAATTTTTGCTCCAAAAGACACATTAGGGTATATTTTCAGGGAATGTCTTATTTTTTCATGTACAGCAATCTACATTTATTCAAATACAGTCATGTCATCTTCTTCTGGAACACCGTCATAACGTACTAAATGCGTCCGTCTGGCTGACGATCCTAACTGGGGCTTATTTTCAGGGTAGGTCTTATTTTCAGGGAAACACGGTACTGGAAATAATCCTTAGCTTTCTTCTTAAAGGCATTTTTCACGAAGAAATAAAGTTTTTATCACTTCATAAGAGCTATTTTATAGTCGAGGATGAATGGGAAATAGGTTGGATTGTGGACTGTGAGGCTTTCCAGCTAATTGATACACTGCCGATACCCTCCAGTTTTGCTGTGGAATAGCACAAATCTGTGCCTTAGAAAATTAAAATGATTACATGTTTTAAACCCTCAGGCTGCTAACAACTAGTCACTATTATTAATCTTTAAAAAATATTTTAAAATAATTTTCGATTTATATAGAGTTTCCAGAACTGCCATATACCCTTCATCCTGATTTCCCAAATGTTTTTTTAACCTTTGCTTTATCATTCTCTCTTAATAGATAGAGATATACATAGCTCGGTGAGGTTTTTTTCTCCTGGACCATTTGGGAATAAGTTGCTATAATGCCCATTTACCCCTAAATACATAAGTGTGTGTTTCTTTTTAAAAAAATGACGTTTTTAAAGCAGCTATAATTCAATTATCCAAATAAATGAAATTAACATTGATGTAATATTATCTTGTTTGTAGACCTTATTGAAATTTTGCCAGTTGCCTTACTAATATCCTTTGTAGCAAAGGGGGGGGATTTTTTTTGTATTTCTGACCCAGGATTTAATCAACAATTATGTTATATTTAATTGTCACGTATTTTTATTTTCCTTTAATCTGAAGTAATCCCTCAATTTTTTTTTTATTTAATTTTTTTTTTTTTTTTTTTTGGAGAGTGAGAGGAATTTCATGATCTTGATATTTTTGAAGAGTTATTTTGTAGAATAACCTTCAATTTGGGTATATTTATAGTTTCCTCACGATTAGATTCAGGTTATGCATTTTCAGCAGGACTATCACAGAAATGCTGTGTTCTTTGCTCACTGTATCAGGAGGAACACAATGTTGCTTTGCTGCAAAACTGGCTGTAATAACTTTGATCACTTAATGAAACTGGTATCTGCCAGGTTTCTCTGCCATAAAATTACTATTTTTACCTTTGTAATTAATAAGTATTTTGTGGAAAAGCACTTTATGTCTGTATAAATATCCTGCTTCTCATCAAACATTCACTCACTGGTTTGAGCACACGTTAATTATTCTTCCCCGAATCAATTATTACTACTCTGATTCAATTATTATTACCATGATAGTTGCTAAATGCTGATTTTCTAATTCCATCATTTGTTCTATATTTATTACTTTCTTCTAAGTGTCTTAGTTGGAAGTCCATAAGGAAAACTTTCCCTTCTTCCCCATTTATGTATTTATTCTTGTGTTTATATTGGTATATGGATTTATGGATTCCTATTTTATTCAATGGCTCATAACTGTGATGCTCAGTTTGCATCCTCAGTTTGATGGGTGAGGGTCTTTTGAATGAGCTATTATGTGGTTTTGACTTTTCCCCATCAGCCTTTTTTTCTTGTTGGCACAACACGAGTTCCAGACTCATCTTTTACATTCTCAGAACTAGCCTTGGAATCATCCATTGCTCCAAGGAACCCAAATTCTTTTAGTGCAAAATGGAATTTAGAAACCAAAATCTAGGTGCTAGATGTGATCATTGCTACTATTTTAGGCCTTTTGTATATACACTTTATTTATATCTATGTATCTATCTGTCTCTGTCTGTCTGTCTATCTATCTACCTACCTATCTACCGTGTTTCCCTGAAAATAAGACCTAGCCAGACCCTTAGCTCTAATGTGTCTTTTGGAACAAAAATTAATATAAGACCCGGTATTATATTATTATATTGTATTATATTATATTACATTATATTATATTATTATATAAGACCCAGTCTTATTTTACTATAATATAATAATTAATACTTATATAATAATTAATTTTTGCTCCAAAGACACATTAGAGCTGATTGTCCGGCTAGGTCTTGTTTTCGGAGAAACACGGTATCTGTCAATCGTGCTCTCTATCTCCATACTAATACCTCTAATTCCAATCTCCACATTGCAGGATTCCTCCTAGCCATCTCTCTATTTTTATAACTCCTTTTTCTTACAATGAGAAACCTGGCTTCTATTATCTACAATATATGTATTCATTTCCTCAGTCCTAGAATACACAAAAAATAGTTTCAGCATTGCTAGCCCATACCATTCACTATGAAGACTAAATCTACTCACTAGAATTCAATATCTGTTTACAGTGCCTTTTTGTCTTTAGCCTAAGGGTATACATATACTTAAAAGTCAGTGTTCAAAGTATACTTGGATTATGTTATTAATTTGAGTATGTTATTAATTTGAAGTACAGTTAGCTTCATTTGCTTCAGTTTATATTCCATTTTAGAATTTTTAAAGTATCTTTCTTGATTTTTTTGAGTGTGTGCGATATACTTCCAATAGTCAGAACTATTTTTAAAAGGCATACTTACATAAGTGTCACTCCCCTATGCTTTCTTTCAGTTTCGTCCCCACCCATCTTTTCCACCCTAGTCCCAACCCACTCTCTATTAGTAACCAATTTTGTCAGTTTGTAGATGGTTTTTGCTGTGTTATTTTTGACACAAATGAGCAGATATCATGTATATTTTCTTATTTCTCTCAACCTATTTCTTAAGAATAGCATACCACATATTCTGTTATACACTTTACTTTTCTCATTTAACAATATAGACAGAAAATTAATCCGTGTCATTTCAAAGAGATCTTCACATATTTTTACCTCTGCATGATCTTCCATGTATAGATTTGACATAATTCATTTTTCTATGTATGATCAGTTAGGTTCTTTTCAATTATAATTATGCAACGAATAACCTTGTGCATATATGTTCTGTTCTTATTTGTTGGAATTGTATATTTAAGGTAAATTTCTAGAGTGGAATTGCTGGGTCAATAGGTAAACATATAGGTAGTTTGGCTAGATATTGCCAGATTTCCCTCCAAAAAGTTTGTACCAATTTGCATTCTCACCACTAGTGTATGAAAGAGCCTACTTCAACAGTCTCACCAACAGAATGTGTTCTTCTACTTTTTCTTATCAATTTCATAGGTAAGTAATGCTTCTCGGTGTAGTTTTAATTTGCATTTCTACCATTATGAGTGAACATGAATATCTTTCATCTTTTCAATTGTGTATTTTTGTGTGTGTGAATTGTCTGTTCATGTCTTTTGCCCATTTTTCTATCAAGATTTTAATCTTTTACTCCCTTCAGTTACTAAGAGTTCCTTATATATTAGGACTCTCTTCATCTGTGATGTATTACTGCACTCTCTCCCACTTTGTCATTTGTCTATTGGTTTTGCTTGTGGTGCTTTGTGTCATGAAAATGTGATTTTTTTTAATTGAGCCAAAGTAATCAATATTTTCTTTCATTGCCTCTGGACAGTTACAAGCCTTTCCTATACTCAGTTTATAGCAGAATTCATCCTGCTTTCTTCTAACACTTGTGTGATTTCATATGCTTCCATTTCTATCTCTGATCCATTTGGAGTTTATTCTTATGATTGGTGTGAGGTAAATATATAATTTTCATGTTTTTCAAATACTGATCCAATTGTACTCGCACCATTTATTTAAAAGTCCTAGTCCTTTATGTAAAAATCCTTTCACCAGTCATTTGAGAGGCTGCCTTCATCATATGCAAAATTTCCATACATACTTAGGTCTATTTCTGGACTTTCTATTCCATTCCCAGGGTTAGCTGTCTATTTAGGTGCCAGTTCCACACTGTGTTAATTATACAGACTTTATAGTATGTGTTAATATCAGGTAGAACTAACGTCCCCTTATAATTTTTCTTTTCCAGTTTTATTAATAACGATTCTTAAATTTTTATTTTTCCATATGAACTATAAAATCAGGTTTTTGAGCTCCATAAAAGCTCCTTGATGTTTCTATTGATATTATACTAAATTTATAAATTAACCTGGAGAGAACTGGCATTTTTTTTCAAATGTTGAATTATTCTATCCCAGAACAAGGGATATCTTTTCATTTGTTCAAGTCTATTCTTATGTCTTTCAACAGTGTTTAAAATTTTTCTTCATAAAAATTTGGCACATTTATTGTTAAGTTTATCTTTAAGCGTTTTATCTTCTTTGTTGCCATTATAAGTGAGGTTTTGTCCATGATTATATCCTCTAACTTGTATCGCTTGTTAAATGAAGCCTATTGATTTCTATATGTTAATTTATACTCTTTCATACTTATTCTTTATTTTTTGATATAGTTTTATCATTGATTTCCCAAGTATGCTATTATATTCTACAAATAGAGGTGGTTTCACTGCGTGATTTATTTTGTCTAAATGGACTGGCTGATACCTCCAAGGCAATATAAATAGTGTTGAAAGTATTATATACACACATACACACGTATATAATAAGTGTACTATATATTTTTAAGCTTGTTAAGAAAGTATTAATCATTTCCTACTTTCTTCATTGTTTTTGTCAGAAATGGGTGCTGAATTTTTTGTGTGTCAAAGTTTTTCAGCATTCATTGAGATAATCATATGATTTTTCTCCCTAGATTGATTGATATCTTATATTAAATGGATTTCCTCATATGGAGCAGACTTGCACCCCTAGAATACATCTCACATGGTTATGCTGGGGTTTTTTTTGTGTGTACCACTAATCTTAAATCTATAAATACCAAGGCTATATGGCAGTGTCATTTAAAGAATGGTATCCCCTAGTGCTCTTACTGAAATATAGATTTCTGCTGAATTCAAACCTCTGAGGAGGGTCCCAGAATTGTGCTTCTAGCAGGTCCCCACAGAGGTGGTTCTCATGTATATTGAGAACCATTGGTCTACTATATTGTTCAGTGTGGATGTTTTATGGGAAATTACTGCAAAAATACGTATTTTAGCACAAAGTTTGCCCCTTGATTCTTTTAAAAAGATACTTTATGACTTAAAATTTTAGATTCTAGATCATGAGCCAACTGCAAGAAAGTAAGTGATACAGAGAAACCAAAAGCTAAAATATTAGCTACCCCTGAATATTTATCCATTCATTCATTTATTCAACTTTCTAAAACACTATGCAGGGATTGAAGATACAAAGATGTATAAGACTTCTGTCACAATCAGAGAAATGGAGGATTAATTAATGTTTAGAATAATGTATTAGGCATTATATTAGAAATATTTTTCCAGGAACTTTGTGGTCATTAAGTTCTTAAAAGAGGAAATGCTCCTCTCTTCTGGATCAAAGAGGAGGTGATGCTTTGTATGGAACATCTTTCCAATATAACATTAACCAATGGAGAAAAAATTTGTTTGCAGAAATCTTCTTTACATTAAACTTTAGAAATGCATCTCTTACACATGATGTACCAGTACACCAGCACATCCACTCTTGGCAAACATGGCTACAGAGATCACTCGTGCATATAAGGACAGGGTTATCTGTAAATTGAGCAATCTCTGTATATAACCTATGAAGGAATTTCTTTCCTAAATACCCACATTTAATAGAAACACTACAGAACATCAACAGTAAAATAGAAAACGTTAGTAATACACGGAAACTTAAGTAAATGGAACATGAACTCCGTTGGTTGTACTAGTGTGCTTCAGATTCTCTTAAAAAAAAAAAAAGGTCTGTATTCTCTATTAGAATTTGTGATGGTTTGGTTCCACTTCATTATTATAGTGTCAGACTTTGCTTATCCAAGACAACTGCTCTGTGGGAGAGGGACCATAAAGTCTTGTGACTGACCCTCATGTGGGGCTAGTGGTAATGGGTTGGCTTGGTATGGAATGCATTTCTTCTTATTAAAGGAATGGCCTCCATATGATGAATGGACCACATATTAAAGTAAAAACTTGGTACAGTATGCTCTGAAGGAAATTCTCCAAAGCCAAATGTAGTCAGGATTCTTTCATTTTCTGGTTTTAATAATTTAGAAGGAGTAGTATTTAATTGCCAGCATTTTTATTTACCCAAAACCCGTAAAATTTAACGGCTGCTTCGTGCTGACGATGCTACAAACTGTGCATACATCAGGTAGTTTGGACACACATCTTGCATCTGACTTAAACCACAGGTGTCAACCAAGATAGATGCCAATGTCACACCGAAGTCTGGGGTTATCTACTCTGGCTCAGCTTTAATGATCACTCTTCAGTAATTACTCACCAAATTGTTCAAATAAAATGTTCATATTTGAATATATTTTTGGATTGCCTCAGCAAAGGGAAGACATAAAAATCACTTTAATATGCTTTTTAAAAATGTACATTCAGCCAGATTAACAGCATAAAACTCTTTATATGGCAAAAATAGATCCTTGCTGAATTCTGAAATTATGTACACACACACTCAGACATTATACTATCTACTCTTAACAAACTTGTTAAGTGGTATTATTTGTTTTGATAAAATTTAATGTGCCCTTATTGAGCTTGGTCTTATTAATTTTAGTAATTTCTTTTTAAATTTACAGTTGGCAATCAGTGGATAAATTACATATCATTCTGTGGCCTTAGAACACACGCAGCGCTTGAAGGAAACCTCGTCACTGAGCTTATTTATGTCCACAGCAAGTTGCTAATAGCAGATGACAACACTGTTATTATTGGTAAGTGGATGGTCTCTAATTGTGTTTCTTGCTAGTTGACTTACTCCATGCAAAAAACCTTTCTATTCTTCCCCACCTTTTTTTGCAGTTGAGAGGGATAGTAACACAGTATCTTTAACATTTCTGAAACAATCTTTTTCTAATCCTTATAACCTTTCTAATCCCTGTTTTTTTCCTTCAAAGTAACAGAAGCACAGAGCAATTAAATGGCCATTGTGCAAATTACAGTATCCAGAGGCAGCAGTTTAACCCAGCAGTGCAATAATCAGCCTGCTCTCTTTAATTCTCTATTATTCCCTTGTATTTATTTATTTTGAATCCAAGTACCTTGATTATGGGAATTGAAGGGGAAGAAATGGGAGGGAAAATGTGTCACACATGGTAGCTGGTAGTAATTTGTATTTGTTTGCACCATATCCACCTAACCATTTCCACAGATCCAAAGTGGTGCAAGCGTCAGAATCGGAAGGCTATTAAAATATCATTGCCTCTATGGTTTCTATGGTTTGGGTGTCATGAAACCAGAGGAGCAGGGCAGACCAGCTTCGATGGTATGAATGTGGCGAGGGGGAATTGTGTAGCAATGATATAATGTAGCCCTAGGCATAGGTCTGCAGTCTTTTCTTGTCAAGGATACATAGTAGATGTCTCCAGCGTTCTCTCCCCACCAACAGATTCCAGGGAGAGATTTACTGTTTGTACCTTCTACCTAGATTAGATCAACTTGACAACAGAGGTGATGTTCAGCTTCATTCTTTATACACATGGAAAGTTTCATTTTTCTATCATTGAATTGTTTCACCTTCTACTATTATGTTACACACACTGAAAGGCCTGGATGAGAAACAGAGTACAGGTAATCAGTCGGATAAATCAGTTGACAAAAGTTGGGGCAATATTACTGAGATACAATGTGTCCCACTATTGAGGATTCTGCTCATCTGTTTTAAATGAAATGTAGTTTTTCAGCTGTTATACTTCCCTATTCTTTAAGGAAGTAAATGTCATGGAGTGTTTTGAAATTTTTTTGGCAGTAAATATGCCATTTCCATCTCTATCCTCCACTGAGAAAAGGGGAAAAAAAAATCTCGTATCTAGGAGTAATGAGACTATCTTATTTGGAACATGATTTGAAAAGAAAGAAAAAGTTCGAAGCCAGAAAATGTATAGACCACAGTGTGGTCTTCTCTCTCTCTCTCTCTCTCTATCTATCTCTCTCTGTCTCTCTCTCACACACACACACACACACACACTTTTAATAATTTAAGAACATTTAAATTATTTTATGCCTTTGATCTCTTCTCTATAGGGATCAAAGCTCTTTAGGGATTTATTTACTCCCCTACTCACCGCCCCCCGCCCCCAATAACAAGGTTTCTCTTATTTCCCCTAAGCTACTCTGGCCTTGCTCTTCAGTTGCCAATCTCAGAATATTTTTATATTAAATTGGCAATTACAGTATGAAGGGGGAAATGTAATTGTTTGCTGAAATGGAAAAACAAAGCGAAATAAAATTCACTGGATCTCTTTAGCAAGATTTCAGAACTCTTGAAGTAAAAATGGACACGTAAATATTTTCCTTTCAAAGGTCATTTTGACTTTCAGCCTGCTTTATTTTACATAAAGTATAAATGCAATGTCGTTGTCAGAAACAGAACTATCAGTTAAATAGGTTTGTTGAGTTTTTTAATTGACTGATTTTCTAGGAAGGTCTCCAGACCCTCAAAGGCTACAATTTATTTAGGCTAGCAATAATAGATCAATTTTGCACATAATTCTTATCCACTCTCTTGACACTGAAGATGTGGCCTGGGGAATATGGAAAGGTCTTACTTTAGTCTTTAGGGTCTGGATTTCTTTTTCTCCTTCCCCAAGGGCACAACAGATCTCCCCCATGGAAAATTCCAGAAGTGTTTTTGTTCTTTTTATCTCCATGGAAACTCTAAGAGTAAGCAAGTTTGTTGTTACTGCTCTCACATATCAGCCCTGTTTATGTTCATAAAACAGAAAACAATGTTTACAATTCTCAGAGAGTAAGAAGTTTGAAAAGTTAGGTTAACGATATTCCATAGGTGTTAAACAACCTGTGTTTAAATTTTCTAACATGGGAAACTTATGCCAGAATTACTGAATACTGGCATAAGAAAAATGAGTAATTATTTACCCCCATTTTTCCTCATGAGGAAATACTTGTTTTAGCACATTGAAGGTCTCTTGTATTATATATAGCTTTCATTATCTGTTGGCCTGGGTAATCTTGCAGGTCATGACACCTAGGACCAAATCCAGTTTTCTAATCCATCTTAACCCTGGCACTTAACCAGGGAAACATGTCTTTGCTTTCGTAAGCGAAACAGAGCTATCCATAAGTAGAATTTAAGTCTATCCTGTTGCCTAAGTGAAACGATTCTTTTTTTTTTAATGTCCACTAGTTCACTGCAAAGCACAATAGGGTGATATAAAACAGCAATCACATCATGCCGCTACCCTACGGAGCTCCTGGGCTGGGGAGCAGGCAGGTATTTTTTCCACCTGACACCAGAAACATTGGCATGGATATTGCAGAACTGGAGCAAGAAGGTCCAGAGGCCATCAGGGAGGGTGGGTGGGTGAGAAACTATACAAGCTTGGGAGTGGCTGATGCAAATCCATAGTTGAAGGTCTGCCCCAATAATGAGGGATTATACTTGATCTAGTCTCGGGGGTCTCAACCCTGGCTGCATTAGAATTGCCTGGAGAGCTTTTAAAAATACATCATTGAGAGGTAAGTTTACTTATGTCTGCAATTTGCTTTAAACTAGATCCCCAAAAGGATGGGTTAATGGATAGATAAAGGGGTGGAGTGACATTGGAAAATACTAATGTCTGGTTTCTACTTGAAGAAATTCTGACTGATTGTTCTGGTTTGGGCTCAGGCATTAAGGTGTTTTTTGTTTTTGTTTTTGGGACCAGTATGTTTTAAAAAGCTTTTTCGGTGATGCTCAGGTGCAATCCCCGCTGGGAATTTCTGAACTGGAGGCACAGGGAACACAAGGGGTGGAAAGTACAGAGTAGCTGATTTGGGCTCAATAGGAGAATCAGTTTTCCTTTAATAAACTAAAACAGGGTACAGTTGGAGGAGTGGTTGTCTGTTGCCGCTATAACTCATGGCCAGCACCTCAGTGGCTTAAAACAACACAAATTTATTGTTCCATGGAAGTCCAACATGGGTCTCCCGGGCTAACATCAGGTGTCAGCAAGGCTGCCTTCCTTTCTGGAGGCTCAAAGGAAGAATTCATTTCCTTGTCTTTCGCAGCTTCTAGAGGCTGCTCACATTCAGGGCCCCCTTCCGCCATCTTTGAAGGCAGCAATGGTACATCTTTCTAGATCCCTTGCTTTCTCTTCTTTCTCATATGTTACACAGAAATGGGATAATACTATATAGTACATTTGCTGTTCCTGAATTTGGTTTTCAGAATATGGGAACGTTTAACATGAATGGAGGTAGCATTTACATCCATCAATATCTCATTTTCAGTGTCCCACTTCTAAATTTATCTAAAATTTCCTCATCCCTTTCTTCACATTTCTATGAAATAGTAGCCAGCTCTCTTGTCCCCTGGGGTTGAGGGTAACTCCAGGTCAGCCCTGGAGGTACGAGGACCCCTCCCTCCCTGTCTCTAAGAGTCCCAGCTCAGAGTGCCAGGAATGGAATCCTCCCTTTGGGAGTGGGGCCCACCTTGGTGGGAAGGAGACTGGGGGACCCATGTAAAAGTATGTGTGTGTGGAGGAGGCCTGCCCTCCCCCGTTTCCCTGACAGTGAAGAGCAGTGATGCCCCCGGTCCAGCAGCCTGCAGCCTGAGAGCGGCCTCTGCTGGGGGCCTGGGGAGTGAAGTCCCTAAGCAGCATGTGGGAACTTTGTTCCCCTCCTCGCAGCTCACACTTGGGGTGAGGGGTGATTAACTCAGAGGAGAGGCTTCTTTGATACAAATGCTACTTGCCAGCAAATTGTCCCTATGGCAATGTTCTCTAGTGCAGCTATTACAGAGTTAACAAGTATCTGATAATAATGCCAATAATAATTAACATTTGTAGAGCAGTTTATAAATCTGTAAGTCCTTTCACATGTTACTTAATTCTTACAACAATACTACAAAGTCTATATTATGATCTCAATTTATTAAAGAACAAATTAAAGCTGAGAAAGATTAAATGATTTCGCCCAAATTAATGATGGGCCAACTGTCCAGCCCAAAGATATATGGCTGCAAATTTTATAGCATAATCAAAATATTAGTCTCTGTATAAAGGGCTATTTGTTGCTAACAAAACAAAATGTTTCAAAGATTCCCATCTTACCGTGCTCTAGTAGTCCTGCCAAATTTCTGTGAGGTGGTCCATCCTTTTTCTGTCACCCTGGGTCACTGGGGGGCAGCATTCACATCCACAGTTATCACAGATTTGTTTATTAACCACATGACGATACTGTGGCAAATGGCAGGAAAGTCTCAGCAGGAAGGGTCAGCTTTTTCTCGTGTACAATATCCCTCCATTTGAGTTCAGGGCAGAGCTGCTGTCACCTTACCATTGACTGTCCCCATCACAGAGGGCAGCCACTGCTCCTATTCAACCTGACCCTTCTGCTCCCGTCTGTAAAGCAGTGGAATGTGTGACTAGGGCAAGAGGAACAAGAAGAGGAAGGAATCAGGCCCTTCCTGGACTTTGTAGGACTCCTAAAGGATAAAGAATGAATCCGCAGTGATTAATGAAGAAAACGCACTGCGGTTTCTGAAGACACAGCAGAGTTGCTCAGAAAGCACAGGTCGAACTAACATTTTCAAAATACTTGCCCTCTTTCCACATGTGAGAGTCAACATTCTCAGCTCATTTGGATTTAAAAATAGAATGCAGGAAAGTTGATACAGAAGCTGTTGGCGTGCCACGTAAGTGAGGCAAGAGAATGGAAAACACAAAGCCACTAATGATAATCTGTATTTATAGACAGTGGACTCGATTGAGTGTGAAGAAGGTACTCTTGAGTCTTGACGCTCTTACTTATACGACTATGAGTTAAAGTCTACAGAGTCAGATTCTTAAGTCTGACAACTGACTGAATGAATTGATGTGTCTTTTGAGTGTGAGTGCTTAATGATTGTATTAGTTAGAATCCTTTGAGCCACAAAATAGAAAATTCAGCTAGAAGTGTGTGCGACAATGAGGAAAATGTATTATTTCATATAACAGAAGGTAAGAAAGTTCCAGCATTGGCTAGTTCAGTGACTAAAGACCCAGAGTCTTTTTTCTTTCTGCTCTGCCATCTTCAGCTTGTCTCGTAGTTGTTACAAAATGGCTGCAGCAGCCCTTGGCATCATGTCCTCATCCAACTGCTCAAGCTAAAATATCCACAGGAGCATTCTGCTCTTCTGTGTGTTTATGAGAAGGAGAAAAACTTTCAGAAGCCCCCAGCAGACTTTCCTTCATGTTGCACTGGCTAGAATCCTGTCAAGTGCCCATTCGTAAGCCAGTCACTGGCAAAAATAATGAAAATTACCCTGGTTGGCTTCGACTGATCGAGATGCACCCCTGGGTTAGGGAGAGATCTTTCTAGAACCTGATGGTGCTCACACTCCCCGATGGATTCTTAACTCATCTCGTCTCCCTAAAGCATAGCATCTCTTGATAACCTGAACAAAATTAGTGTTTTGTTAGCAAGGAAGAATTGGAAGAGGAGGGTAGCCTGCAACGTCTGCCACCATGAGAAGATTGTTCAGTTTCACTGTTTTTCTTTATAGGCTCTGCCAACATAAATGACCGAAGCATGCTGGGAAAGCGTGACAGTGAAATGGCTGTCATTGTGCAGGACACGGAGACAGTCCCTTCGGTAATGGATGGAGAAGAGTACCAGGCTGGCCAGTTTGCCCAAGGACTTCGGCTCCAGTGCTTTAGGTGGGTCTTCCAAAGCTGAGTCTCTCTTGCGTAGTTCCACTGCAGTAGCCCCTGGAGCCCAGTCCAGCCTCTTGTTCTTAGCACAGACGTCGTCATCACCAGGTTCACCTTTATCTAATACGATGTCTCCCCGCATACAAGATGTGAATTACCAGTAGTATGCGACATGGTTTTATGTGGGGCACCTTTTCTATTTCAATCGTTTGTTATTATGTTTATGCTTAATAGAGAAAACTAGCATTTTAACTCTGTTAATGGGTTTAGAACCAGGCCAGGAGAAACCACCTCGTGTCTCCTTAAGGTTTTTATAGTGAGTCCATTTATAGACATTGAAATAGTTCCAGTAATACAACGATATAATAAAAATTATTAAAGGAGGGTGCCAGAGACTACCGGTGTTAAATTTAAATGTGGAAACTTCGGTTCTCAGATTTAAGATGACTCCAGACATGGAAGATTCCTGATCTTCTGCAAGAAGATGTGACTTTTAAACAACTCTACAGTTCCAGCAGAGAGAACACGGGGTTAGGAAGCAAGGACTGTGTGGCCCTAAATGAGTCCTTCATTTAATTGTTACTGAGAACTTTCTAGGTCTGGGCTCTAACTGGCCCTGCCCCCAGTAGTCTAGTCTCAGCCGTCAGGGATCCTTTTAGAACCTGACTGTGCTCACGCTCCCCAGTGGCTTCTGAGCTCATCTTTTCTCACGCTTCCCCTTGCTCACTGCAGACACATGCTGAGCTCCCCACTGTCCATGGAAAGCCGACCACTCTCCCACCTCTAAGCTTTTGCAGTAAGTCCACAGTTCTGTGAACCTAGAACTGTATTTGCTAGGAAGGGATTTCAGGGTGGCCTGCACAGCACGTTAAGGTGGCTGCACCTTCCTAGTTAAGGTGGTGCTTTCAGAGCTGTTTGGGGGCAAAGACACTGCACGGACACACATAGCTGTGCTGTTGCTTTGGTCCTTCTCCTGTTAGTAACGGCCGCATTTGCAAACTGGTCACTTACGGATGGCACATAATGAGTATTTCTTTCCCTGCAAACGCTCGTGGCCATTCCCTTCATTCCTAACTCCAGACTGGCTTTTCAGAACCAAAATGAGCTTCAGTTCAAAGAAGGTTCATGCTGCTCTCTCTGCCCCAGGAGCTCAGCAACTCCATCCCTCAAAATCTGACAGTCAATACCTTCTCATAGTTTTTATTGCTGTATTTATTGCTGTTGTTACTAATCGTTTTGCCAGCAAGATTTTTTCAAACCAGTGATATTTCCATTTGCTTTTAATGTGTTTTGTTTAGGAGGGGAGAGTTTAAAATTAGTTATCAACCCATTGGTAGCCTACTGCAGCATATATAAGGAAACGAATATTTTCTCATAAACTAGAAATATGTGTCCCATCTTTTCAGCTCTATAAGAATGAAGTATTTTCTTTAAAGTGGTGGGCTTCTTTATAACTTTCTAAATGTATAATAATTATAGAGGTAGAAGGCTCTCATGACAACAAATTTTGATTGTAGGAAATTTGGCAAGCACAGAAAAGCAACAAAAAAATTAAATTTATCTGTACATCATTCCACTATTTTTCTATCATATATATATATATGTATGTATATTACTATACTGTATTTCTTTTTTAAAAACATAATTAGGATCCTGAAGTTCTACAAAATTCTTTATTATTTAAATAATATTACATACACTTTTCCATGTCATTAAGCATTCTATAACATTTGATGGCTGCGTTACATTATATCCTACGAGTATACCGTAATTCCCATAACTAACGCCTCATTAATAGGCAGATTTTCGCTGATATAGAAAGCATGGGTATGTTTGTCGATAACACCTTGTTTACCTTCTTGTTTCCTTAACAAAATCTTAATGTGGAATTTCTAGTCAAAGTAAGTGTGCCCTCTTTGCCCTCTAAGTTCCTATTGTATCACTAGCAGTGTTTTATTTATTTTTTTAAACATTTTTTTTATTAGTTTCAGGTGCATGAAACGGTGTAATAGTTAAACATTTACCATTTATATCCCTCACACAGTGATAACCCCCCGCCCCCTATCTACTACCCCTCTGACATCGCACACAGCCATTACATTTCCACTGTCCCTATTCGTAATGCTGTACTCCACTTCATATATATATATATGTAAAATTGTAGTAGACATTCATTATTGTTCAGCTTCAGCTTCAGGTGTACAGTGCAGTGATCAGTCATCTACATCATCCCTGAGGTGGTCTCCCTATTGGGACAAGTGTCCATCGGATACCCTACAAAATCTTTACATTATTGATTACATTCCCCAAATTGACTTTCATATCTCCGTGGCCATCTTGTGGTTACCGACTGCTTTCTAATCCCCTCACCTTCCCCCTTATCCCCACCCCACCCCCCATCTAGCAACCCTGTTTTTCCTCCATGTTTCTGAGACTGTTTCTGACTAGCAGTTTTTTAGAGGGCTTATTCCTTCTAGCTCTTCTGATTTCTAATGTTTTATTTAATCTTTGCCAGTGTGTTGGGTTTCAAATGGAATTTCATTATTTTAACTGGTATTTTTCAGGGTGTGTGTTGTTGTTGTTGTTTTTTTTTAAGAAGGGTGCAGCTCATAGTGACCCATGCGGGGATCAAACTGGCCACCTTGGTGTTATTTACACCACGCTCTAACCAACTGAACTAACCGGCCACCCCTAGGGTTTTAAAAAACGTGTTCATTAGCCATATGTAATTGTTCTTTTGTAAATTGTCTAACTTATTCATGTCCTTTGTCCAGTTGGAATGTTTCATTTTCTTGTAATGATTTATAAGTGATTTAGGTATATAAGAGGCTAATTCCTACAGCACATATGATGCAAATCTGATTTGTTAATTGCCTTTTAATCATATTTAAAGTATGATTTAAATCATACTTATGCCCCCACCTCCTGCCTTTTCTTATATGTTTAGAATAGTTTCCCCAACCCAAGGTCAAATATTTACTTATATTTTCTTCTACTGCTTATTTGATACTATTTTTTACATTGAACATCTGCATTTTAATTAAGACATGAGGTAGGAACCCTTTTTCCCCCAGCTAACCCCAAACTGAGTGATGTACGTTACCCTTTGCCTCTCTAACCTGCAGTGCCTCTTTATGCTCCACCGAATGGCCGCATCCTGACTTACCTCTGGTCTCTCCATTATGTTGTATCGAAAGGCTGTTTACTTGCAGTGTGATATTGTTTTTATTATTGTAGCTGTGCACTTTAACACTATTTCCTGACAAACTGCTTCCCCAAATTAGTATTTTTTTCCAGAATAATCTTGGCTACTCTTAAATATTCATTCTTCCACATGAACATTTGAATTATTTATTCAAGTTCTCAGCTTTTTATTGGGATTACCGTGGATTTATAGATGAATATAAAAAGAATTGACATCTTTATAATATTGAGCCATCACATGAAAGAACAAAGTATAGGCTTCAATTTATTCAGTTTTTTTTTGTTCTTCTTCTTCTTCTTCAGTGAAGCTTTAGGGTTTTTATTATTGGGTGCAGGAGTTGTTCTTAAGTAATCATTAGTGTTTTTTTTAAATTTTTTATGCTGATTCCATACATTTCATGCTAAGTTTATTCCTAGGTGCTTTTATTTCTCCTGGCAATTTTCAAACTGTCTCAAAGAGGCAGTTATTCTTGAACAACCGTTTTTACTTTGTCACAGTGGCAAACACAGATAATATATTAAAAAGCACCACAAAAACCTTGTGTCAATTTTAGCATTTTTTATTAGGAAGTATTCTTGAAGATAAATATTGTGGCCTAGAGCACAGCCATTTTTTTCCCCTTAAAAAATGCAACTTCAATCTATTTTCCATCTGGACAATTTTTGAATAAAAATAGAGAGACACATTTTAATATGAAATCAATCCTAAATAGAATCAACCATCAGGGTACTGCCCTGAATGTCACAACTTGTGCCGGACAGTTCATTAAGTCCTAGAAAATTACCCGAACTTCACAGACGTAACCATCACTCAGCAGAAACTATTATCCACACAAGTAGAGTCAGAATTATTTAAAGTGACAGACATGAGGAATGGAAAGAACAGAAACAATTTTCTGCAGTTTTCCTACTGTCCCACTGACGCATAAACAATTAAACATTAAGTAATTACCATTCATTATACATGTCAACATGAAATCAGACTACTTTTCTCTGAACCTTAGTCCTCAAAAAAATACCCAGAGTAGTTCATATTATTTATACTGTGCATTTTAATATGTTTCGTATAATTTTTTAAAATGACAGAGAAGGTTATTATTAGGTATTGTCTGTTGTAGACTTAAATACTTTTTCTACAGTACAAGCTCTTCACTGATAACTTGGTAGACACACTCCCTCACCTCTTGTTCTCATTTAAAAGCAGAGTCACAGAAATCTTCTTTTTGCTCAGTTTTTAGCTGGTTAGACCTGACCCATAGCAACAATATTATTAGAATTGACTTATTGTTATCGCTTGCACTGTCCCTCAAATTTCATGCGGTACAATTTTGCTTTGGGTCTTACTGAGCAGCGGTATGTGTGTGCAAACATCATCTCTTAAGAACTTTTTAAAAGTTATTTCTATATTGTCTGAAGGAGACATTATTTGAAATGGAAATAGAATTTTGAGGCTTTAGAATTCTATGGTTCCTAGTGAGCCCATGGTGCCAGATCCATTTATTTTAAAGAATTTTTACAAAGCAGAAAAAGTACAGACTAAAACTAAAATGACATGCTTCTTTTTTTTATTCCTATACGACTGGCTGAGCTTTTTCAGGCACTGATAATGTCAGAGATGACGGGCTATATGCATGGTTGCTAGTGGATGTCTTGGAACCCTTCTTGAAGTACATATTCTTTGACCCAGGAATTTTAATTCTAAAGTTCCTCCTAGTGAAATAATTGTAGAAATTCATAGAAAAATCACATAGAAATTTTGTGTGTGATGAATGAATTATGTTCCTTACAGCCTTGTTCACAATAATGAAAAACTGGAAACCACCCACAAGGCCATAAGAAAATAATTGGTTAAATAAATTTCACATGGTGGGAAATTCTGCAACCATTAAAAATGATGATGTAAAGTGACATCTATTTACAAAGAGGATAACAATATAAAGATGTCCACACTGTTAAATCCAATGGTCATTTCTCATCGGAATTTGACCCAGTTCTCCTGGACGTACTTTGTGTGGTTCCAAAATACCACACCTTCTGGCTTTTCTCCAGCCTCAATGGCTGCTCCTTCTCTCCTCCTGTTGAGATGCAGTGGGTCCTCTTCTCGTCTATAGTCACTCCTTTTGGTAAACTCAGTTAAAGTCACATGGCTTTATTAACATACATAGGTGGACAGTCCTGAAATTTGTATTTCTAGCCAGGCCTTCTCTCCAAAACTCCAGATTCGATTATCCAACTGCCTGCTTAGCATTGCCACTTGAATATTTAATTGATGTCTCAACAGGGTCAAAATTAAATTCATGGTCTTCCCCCACAAACTGGCTCTACCCACAGAGTTCTCCATCTCAGCTAATGGCAATTACAATTTTCTAGTTGCTGAAGCCAAAACCCAGCTAGTCATCCTTGATGCCTCCCTTTTTCTCACACCTCTATCTGTGCTATCAGTAAAACCTGTTGGCTCTGTCCTGCTCTTCACCACCCAAGCTGCCATCATCTCTTACCTAGATTAGCACAGGAACTCCTAACTGGTCTCCCATTTCATCCCTTGCACTGCACAGTCTCTTCTCAGTTCAGCAGCCATATTTTAAGGTGTAAGTCAGATCCTGTCATTCCTCTGCTCGCGTGTCTGCAGTGTGTCCCAACTTCTACTTCACCCAATATACAAGCCAAAGTCCTTCTAAGGCCTATTTCCTCACTTCTGTGTCCCAGGTAGCACACACCTTTTTGGTATTCTTTGAACCTACCAGGCATGTCAGAAAAAGGCTTTAGACTCACTTTGAATTCTAGCTCTATTAACAGTATGTCTCCAAACTTTAGTTTCCCATCTGCAAAATGGGAATCATGTACCATCTAACTCACAAGGTAGAAGTACTTTTTAACCCTAAGGCCTTCTGTAAGTACAAAGGAACATATATATATATACATATGTATATATATATATGTATATATATATGTTCCTTTGTACTTACAGAAGGAACATATATATGTGTGTGTGTGTGTGTGTATATATATGTATGTTTGTGTGTGTGTGTCTGTGTGTGTGTGTTTTTCCAAATATGACCTCTAAAACTTGTCTTGCTCTGCTTGAGAATTTCTTGTATTTCTACTCCCCTGTTTCTATATGATCAATTCAGACAACGTCTAGTACGTGGCTTCTTTTATGCCAGGCACTCTGAAGAGTAGCCAGGTCTTGTTCTCTCAAAGAATTTACATGCTAGAAGTGGAAGACGTGCCTGTTAGAAACAAAAAGTGCACATCAAGCATTACAAGTGCTCTGATAAAAATAAGGCAAATAGGAATTACCGTGGGGCACAAAGGAAGGATGTTCAAATCTCCTAGGATTGACAATGAGAAGTGGAAGCCTGGAGAAGTGGGAGCTATAAAAAAATTTTACAGAGGTGACCTGAGGTGACCTTGCACTGAATCCAAAATGATGGTAGGGGTTAGGCAGACGGAGAGGGGGAATGAAAGGCTTCCCTAACTATTCCCATCTCATACTCCTAAAGCATACCTGCTATTTATCACAATTGTCATTAATTCCTTTGTTGATCTCACCCACCAAATTTAAATCTACCCAGAGAGGCTCCATGTCTTTTGTATTCATTTCTGTATCCTAGAGTTCAGCATAGTTTTTGGTCCAAGGGAACGGAGGCAGAGAGAGAACAGATAAGGAAATTAAGGCACAGAGAAGTTAAGTAACTTGCTCAAGGTTATACAGTTGGTAAACCATAGATCTGCATCTCCAACCAGGACTATCTGAATTCCCAAACCTGTGCTCTTAACTTGCTCATGACTTAATTCTTCCTTCCTTCCTTCCTTCCTTTTTCCCTTCCTTCCTTCCTTTTTTCCTTCCTTCCTTCCTTCTTTCCTGTCTCCCTTTCTCTGCCTTAATTCCCTTATCTGTAAAATGAAGATAATAATAGTTGCTTTTTCATAAGGTTCTTGAGGATTTACTGAGATAGTTCTTGGAAAAGATTACCACATTTACTGGCACATGCAGCGAATGCTAATTCTATTCTCCAAGGTTTACACCCCCATAGGCCAAATTACAAGGACACTCTTAGAACAAAATTAAGACCTTCCTCTCTGTCCAACAGTGAAAACTTCCAAGCATCACAACAATTCAGGGTTTGTGTTTGTTTTGCCTTTGTTTTGTTTAGCAATTTAAGTTTCTTACATAGACATACACACACACAGTTCTAATAGTGTCCTTTGATTTCCTTAAAAACAAAAAGCAACAGGGATTCCTAAATGGTGTTACCAGTAGAAACAATGCCTGCAGCAAACTGTTTTATCTCGGTTACTCAGTTTGGGGGCACTTGTATTTCAGGGTGGTCCTTGGCTATCTTTTTGATTCAAGTGAGGACATTCAGGATCCAGTGAGTGACAAATTCTTCAAAGAGGTATGGGTTTCAACGGCAGCTCGAAATGCTACAGTTTATGACAAGGTAAGTCTTGCATATTCCCCCTTCTTTTTTACATTGCATCTCATCACAAAAGCACATCATTATTTCTGCATATTATTGGTACAGAATATTCTTAATGAGTATAAAAAACAAAATACCTCCGAGTTGTAATAAAATACCTCTTGGTAGATATTAGAAAACAAAGATTCAAAAAACATCCTAGATGATGGTTCAGAAGAGACTTTACTGGCATTCTGATCTCATCTGAGTCAGGAAACCCATCATGAGCTTCCTGAGCAGGTGGTTACCCAGCCTTTGTACATGTCTAGTGAGAAGGAGAGAAGAGGCAGAAGGGAAATGAGTCAGACCTGGGTTCCACCCAGCTCACCCCGTTGCTGGCGGTATAACCTTGTGTATAGCAACTTGACACTCTGAGCCTTCCCTACAAGAGTTAAGAGTTGTCCAACAGTGCAATAGGTTACTTCATGAAGTGGCCGGCTTTCCATCGTAGACAATATTCAAGCTGAGATCCATTGACCATCTATCAGAAATTGGGTTAGAGTGTGTTCTTCTTCCTGTCTGCCAGCGTCCCTTCCAGCTTGGAGACTTCATCATTCCTAATGAAACGTGACAACTAGCTACATAGACTCTTTCATCCTGATGTCTCAAGGCCATGATCAAATAGTCACGTGCATCGAGTCTTTTAAAATGTAATTTCAAACATGCAGTGCATAGCCTTGTTTGGATCCTGGATTGAGGGATAATGGCTAGAGAAGACATTTTGGGGTAATAGGGTCAATGTGAATACAGAGCGTATCTTAAATGACATACAATTGACTTTCTAAGATGTGAGAATGGTCTGGGCACATGTCCTTATTCTTAAGACATACACGCTGAAGTATTCAAGAGTCAAGTGTTAGTGATGTCTGAAACTCATTTTCAATGAGCAGAAATGTATAGATATGGACATTTTTCAAAACAAAAAGTTAGAGAAAATAAATTATGCAATTTTCCTCTTAGGCCAGAACCTCTAGCGAAACTAAGGAATTATTGTTATCCAAAAAAATTAACCTTAATGTGAAGTCACACCAGTGAAATTTCTCACCATGAGGGTGACTTTATCCTGGGGTTAATGATTTGTGTAGATCAGATATAAGGATCTATGGTTTCTTTTTGGATGGAAGCAAATCTAGGAGTTTCTTTGTAGCAAATAAGAGAAGCAACTCTTCAGTCACGTCTGTGCTATAACATAAAAGCAATACGTGTTTCACAATGTGATATATAAGTGATGTATTACAGAATTGTACACCTGAAATCTATGTAACTTTACTAACAATCGTCACCCCAGTAAACTTAAAAAAAAAAAAAAAAAAAAAGCAGTATGTGTTTTATAAAGCAAAGATTTTTGTCTGCTGAAATGAGTCTTTTCCAAAAAGGGGATATGCTTTCTTTTAAACTTATCATTCAATTTCCTCTTTGTGTTTTAATCAGGTGTTCCGGTGCCTTCCCAATGATGAAGTCCACAGTTTAATTCAGCTAAGAGACTTTATAACCAAGCCCGTATTAGCGAAAGAAGATCCCATTAGAGCTGAGGAAGAACTGAAAAAGATCCGTGGGTTCTTGGTGCAATTCCCCTTGTATTTCTTGTCTGAAGAATGCCTACTGCCTTCGAGGGGAACCAAAGAAGCCATGGTGCCCATGGAGGTTTGGACTTAAGAGTTCTGTTCATTTGCAGCTCAAGGACTTATACCCTGAAGAGTACACTGCACACAGTGACTTTCTGGAGACCTAACATACAAAGACGGCCCGATGTACTCTTGTATCCAACTCATGGACCCTTTGGGTTGGCTGGGAAGGGCTGCGGTCACACTGACGCAAGGACACGGGTCATCAATAGGGCTTTATCATTCCTCCTGCCTGGTCTTGTGAAAAAGGGACCGACTGCATTCTTATTGCTTAGCATATACTCAACGACTTAAACACACACTCAAATTCCATGATGTACACCAAGGTGCATTTCCTTTGCTAACAAGAATTTACCTGTAACTGTGGTCTAGGTTGCCAAAAGTTGTCTGAAACTCCTTATTCTTCTCTGACTCATGTATGCAGCCGATGTCTGCTGGACCTGCCCTCGTTTCATAGTCCATATAGGTACTGTTTGAGATCTGAGGTGTTGCTATGCAATATCGTGATGCTCCTTCAACGTTTTTCAAGGTCATGGGGAAGTCCATCTGGTCCTGAAGTAATAGTGTTCACCCAGCAAGGATACGGCCATTATTCCTTCTCAGTAACTGACAGGACAGGACAGACTTTTGTCTGCACAGCAGCCCATGTTAGGGATTTCTAATAACAATGACACTATGTATCTTGACACCACAGAACACAGGAAGGAACTGAATTCAGTTACTGAGCCAGAGATTTCACTGTGCCTCCAAAGGCACTGATAAGATATGTCCCTCTGACAGGGGCCACCCGATCAAATTTGAGAACATGCAAAGGATTTTTTTATTGCACGGCAATCGATAAAACTCAAAGACGGAGCATGCAGCCTTCAGAAACCACCAAGGTGTCAGTGGGGCTCTGATTCCCCAAAAGAAGATTCCTTAAGAATCCTGTAAAATGTCCTGTCCTTCTTAGCTGCTGGATTGATTGAAATTTGAGTTTTCACATTTGAGAATCAAACCAGTGAACACAGTTTGTCTTTCAAGAGAATCAGAGGCTTCATAACTCATACCGAGTTAATAAGTATGATTCTAACCTTATTTGACATTTAGCTTTGATTTGACAATTATCTTCTTAAAGAAAAATTGATTGCAAAATATGTGCTATTTCACTTGTATTATTAAATATACATTAACATTCCACCAGGGCTTGCAATGAGGTTAGGATAGTCATTAATGCACATTGTCCTAATCTGTGAATTGTTCTGGAAACCCATTTTTCCTTTCTTGGATGTTAGAGTACCCTTTGGTACACCATAGCTCTAATTTACTAACCAGAACTATTCTTATAGCCTCAGGAGTGAATGTGGGTTCGCTACAAGCTTGTGCCCATAACACATGGGGTAGGTGCTATGCTTACATCTGTGGATTACCTGGATTACAGAATCTCATTTGGGTTGTTCAAAGAAGCAAGGAGCCAATCCCTGTTTTCATGGAGCTATATATTAATAGTCCAGTGGAAAAGGTTACATAGGGGCACAAAGTCAATGATCTGGGTTAGTAGGAGAGAGAGTGTGACACCCAAGAGAGGATGTCACCGCTAAAGAACCTTTCACAAATGAGGTAAAATGATAAAACCAACAATGGAAATGAGTATGCTTTTATGAATAAATAACTTTGTTCTCAGATGGCTGAAGATGGTAAAATAACTTCATTCTCTAGCAGTTGTAAAGAAGACATTTGCTATTTATGAAGTTTAGATTGGCATTTAAAGCATTGAGTGTGAAATGACCTACGGATTTGTTATATTTTATTTAAAAAAATTTTTTTAAACCATAGAACATTCTGTAAACTGGCTCTTGATTTTGTGCAAGAAGCTCCCATAAAACCATGAAAAAGAAGAGCCTGAAAGAGCCCTTTACCTTAAAAAAAAAAAAAATCACTAAATTCATCCTCTCCCCATTTTAAAGATGAGAAAACTGAGCCCCGGAGTGGTTAAAGGACTTGCTTAAATTTACCCCACTTGGAGATGGTGATCCTGGGCTAGTGAAATTATTACACTCCATTACTTTATAATAACCCTTGCCTTTTACTTTATAATAACCCCAAAATGAGGGGATGCAGTACATAGATTTCAGACAGGATATTTCTAAGCTATTTTGAACCCTGTGATGTTATGTATTTAAGTGCTTGCGTGTCTCCCCCTACTAGACTGTACGCCCCCCAGGGCAGGGACTTGCCTGTGTTTTGTTCATAGCATATCCCCAGAGCCTGGAATAGTCCCTGGCACATAGGGGGTACTCAATAAGTGTTTGTTGGGTGAATAAATGAAGTGTAGGAGAGAGCTAATGAAATGAAAAACTTACAGTCTCAGATAAGAAATCTTACTGCTGGCTTCTGTGGCAATTTTTTTTATTTATTTTCTACTGCATTGTCTCAAAGGCTTTCATCTGCAAAGATGAGAGGCTACAAGATTTACTTGGATGGATTTTATGAAAAATTCAGTGCAATAATTGTAATAACAGTTTTTTGTAATAACAGTTTACACAGTGCAGCATTTTGCAAAAATCAAATGGGATGTGGATGCAAGATGTACTGGATGGCCTAATTACTCATCATTCTCTGACACCATTACTACTTAACAGAAGTTCAAATAATTTATCTTTAACATTGCAATGTCTGATACAAACTTTACAATGCAACTGATTTAAAGCCTTAAAAAACTATTATGAATCAGTTCAAAGTGACTATAATCTTTCGAAACACCTATGAGTGCTGTACCCGAGAGTCTGATGATCTCCGTAATAATTTTTGTTTCCTAGAAGGACACAAATATAAAAAATGTATCTAATATAAGAAATGAATGGCTGGCCAGCCCGGTGGCTCAGGCAGTTGGAGCTCCGTACCCCTAATGCCGAAGGCTGCTGGTTCGATTCCCACATGGGCCAGTGGGCTCTCAACCACAAGGTTGCCAGTTCGACTCCTCGACTGACTCCCACAAGGGATGGTGGGCTCTGCCCCCTGCAACTAAGATTGAACGCGGCACCTTGGGCTGAGCTGCCGCTGAGCTCCTGGATGGCTCAGTTGATTGGAGTGCATCCTCTCAACCACAAGGTTGCCGGTTTGACTCTCACAAGGGATGGTGGGCTGCGCCCCCTGCAACTAACAACGGCAACTGGGCCTGGAGCTGAACTGCACCCTCCACAACTACGATTGAAAGGACAACAATTTGCCTTGGAAAAAATCCTGGAAGTACACAATGTTCCCCAATAAAGTCCTGTTCCCCTTCCCCAATAAAATCTTTAAAAAAAAAAAATGAAATGAAGGGTAGAAAGTGATCACGGCCTATGAAAGCTACTCCGACGGGCCAGGCTTAGTTGTTGGAGGATACTCAGCATAGCAGGTCTGGGGCAGGCACTTGCTCTGTATCGAGTGTTCTCTTGGTGTCACACCCTTCAGTGGGAAATTCAGAATGCTCAGCTGTAATGCATCACAGAGAGGTTTGGAGAGCTGGTCATTAGATAATTGAACAACATATTGTAAAACAAAATACTGTTTTTATTACCACCTTTGGAAGAAAATTTTGTCTATAAATGGTCAAACACGAGCAGTTAATCTCTTAGGTAGTAACTTGGAAAATTGTAACAGCTCGTGAATTAACAGTCTTCCAGATGAAAACAGCATGTTGAGACGTCTTTTCACAGATGTATGACTACAGGCAGAACAGCTTTTCTATACTGCACATCCTGAAGAACCTGCACTTCTTTCTATGTCTTCCCATTTCTTATTCCTTCCTTCAACCTCTGTCCCCAACCAGCGCCTCTGTATTAGGTAAACCATTTTAGAGGACAAGAAAGTTTTCTGGAAAAAACAAGATTAGGGCTCTGAGATAAATCTTCAGTTTAACTTACACTTTCAAGTGACTGACAAAATATTTTTTTTAACCGAGGTAATCATTCTTTTTAACACGCCTGATCTGATGTGGCCCTTGGGCACTTTTAGATACCTGTCACCCTGTGTAGCAGGGATAAGGACCCATCATGACTTCTCATCCCTTTTCACTTTCTCTTGTGTACAGTGAGCAAATGCTAAAGAATTTTAAGTATGATTTGGAATATATTTTTTTATTTCCTTGGAAGATCCTCTGAGGCCAATTACTACTGGCAGTTTGGAGGTTTTAAATGGGTTTTACCAGCCACAGCTCTTGAGAAATTCTCGCATCTAGAAAGTCACTGGAAAAGGAATTTGTCAGCATCTATCAAAAAGTGGAAGGTGAAGAATCAATGGATTTGCATTATTTGGGGGGAGGGGCGGGGGGCAGTTATCATAATATGATTCCTAATGGCATTTAATTCACATGTGAGATATTTCTGCCTTTGATGAGATTGGAAGGATTCACTAAAGGAACCCAAAATTTTATGGCTTAATTTCTTACAGGTTATTTTAATTTTCTTTTATGCCATTTTTAAGTTTTAACTTAAAAACGCATTAAACAAATGAAAATTTGTCACACTAGTCTAAACTTTTAAGTTTTAGAGTCAGAGACTGGGATGGTAATCCAACCAAAATGCGGTCTTAATTACTCTTTGAATCCCCAACCATCTACAATTAATTGTTCACTTTACTCTAGATAAATGGACTTAAGTGAATTTCATCCTAGTTCAGTTTGATGCTAGGAAATATAACCTGATGTATATTCCATTTGGTTCTAAATATAAAATGGCGGGGGCCAAAGGTACTGGTATTCTCAACCATTCTAAAATGTCATACCAAAGGATTATAGTTGGAGCACATGTCTCTCTGACACAAAAATCAAATACTTGGTGAGGAATATCCATTCAGAATATTCAGAGATTCTGGACAGAACTTGGGCTCCTAGCCTCATCTTTATGGCAAAGTTTGGCAAACTGAGGCTGGGCTTCCTGTTTTTGTAAATAAAGTTTTATTTGAACATAGCCATGTCCATTCATGAGTAAATGATCTGCAAATCCTCTCTCTAGATCAGGAGTGTCCAAACTTTTTTCAATGTTTTTTACCAAGGGACTATCGGTAAAATACACAAAGAGCCGGGCCACTCACTCGAGGTGAAATACGTATTGCCTCACCTGGTTTATTTAAGTAAACTAAATATATTTTTGGAATTTGCTGTGGGCCAATTAACAATGGATTGTGGGCCAAAGTTGGCTCGCGGGCCGCAGTTTGGACACCCCTGCTCTAGAGGAAGGATCAGTAAGCTTTTCTTAAAGATGGTGAGAGAGCAGCAAATGTCCAGATAGACTACCTCAATGAAACAGATTTGGGTGAGTTTTAATCTCTTCCATAAACAAGGTTTTCAAGTCTCCTTATCCCAGAGTCCAACATTCTACAATAGATTTATTTCAAAAACAGTGTGAGGTTATTTCAGGAATGAAAATCATGTTTTCTTACCTCTGGAGATAGGCAAGCGTGGTTGGTAATGTTTGTAACTAACGTGTTATATAAAAGAGGGGATAGGCATAAAGGTTTGCATTCAGAATGAGAACTGTGAATTCAAGAAACTCGGTTTCCCTGAATTTTCCTACTGTGAAGTGTTGGAAATGATACATATATTTATTCTCTGCTTCACTATCAATGCTTTCTATACCTAGTCCCTTGAATGCTTTTTTAAAATGTAAATATTCATTAATCAGTTAAAAGTAGGCAGTCAGCAGTGATCCTCTATTTGAAAACAAGATTCCTCATTCTGCATGTGGGGTGTTTAGAGCCCGTGTGCTGTAGGTCTGAGCTAGTGACAGTAATGTGTGCCTGTGGAGCCCTACCCGGCACACCATGAAGGTCAGTTTCAGGGTCAGTGTCTCCCCTCTCTCCCGGTCCTCTCTCATCTATGAGGTGTGAGATGCAGCTAATTTCTTTTAAAAGACCAACATGACATTCAACAGCACAGAATGAGCAAGGTCCAGTCGGGGTGCTCAGCCCCGACCAGGGACCCACTTTTGTGGTGCTCACAAAAGCACCTTTCCATTGTAGGAAATGGAAAGTGCAAAGTTACTTCCGTTCTCAAGAAAGTGCCTGAACTGAGAGGCATTTGGATATAAGTGTGGGAATATTACCAAGCTGGGGAGAAATGTTATAAATGTTATAACATTTATATGATATATGAAATATGATAAATATCATATATGAAATATGATAAATGTTAGTGTCTGAGGACACCAGAGGAGGAAGTAGGAAGCAACAATATCACTACATCAATACCAATACTGACAATAGCTTCTATTGGTGGCTCTGCCGGCCAGGGCCTCTTCCCAGGAAGTCCCTCTGTCCAAGGTCCTGGATGGTTAGTCACCTAATAGCATGGTGGGTCACCACCGCGTGCATATAGCCACCTACGTCCTTCCTCTCTTAGTGCAGCTAAAGCTATTTCTATAGGGGTCAAGCCCCATGTCCTCCTCACCTTTCATCTCCAGCAATCTGTGAGACATTGACTAATCCCCTTCAAAAGCTGTTATTTCCCTCCAGGAAAATCAAGTGGTAGGGGGAATACAGAGATGGGAAGTGGGGTAGGGTTATATGCAAGGAGCTCAGACATTTTGAGGTACAAAATTTCCTGGTTGGTTGTGGAACAAAGATTTTTTTCTAGAGAATTGAAGGCAACCCAAAAGCTGGAACATACTAGGTAGATAATTTTTTCTTCTTCATTTTTTTCTTTATAACTCATCTTGTAAAAAAAGAATTAAGAATTCTGGTAAGAAATCCAGTGTTAAGAATTCTGGTAAGAAATCCAGGCAAGAAAGACAGTGTGAACTAGAAGGGTCTCTTGCTGCTATTCCTGATTGGCAGGCTCAGACCAGTACAGCTTCTTTCCTCCATTTCTCACTGAGACTGGCTCCAAACTAGGTTGGAGCCTTAGCCAGGCAAAGCTAGTAGGACTTACTCAAACCCCTCCAACTGAGGCAGGATATGTAGCCTAAGAAATTGACCACCCCCTCCAGGGTACAATGTGAGATGCTTCACTGGGTACACAAGTAACAAAGTAAATGCATCCAGTATCTGCAGCTGGAAAAAAAAAACAAGAAACAAAAACCAGTTTCTTCCAATTAGGCTGATCCTTAAAACCCCAAGATGACCTTTAGCTAAGTATAATGTCATTATAATCTCATTTGCATTGTGGTTATTATGACTCCCATCATGCATCTGACAACATAACAGTTCCAGAGGAATCAAATAAGGAAGAAAAAGAGGGAAATGGAGCGTCTAGCCCATGGGAGAAGATGAATGAACCATGTCAATGAGAGTCACCAATTCCCACCCCGGGAGGGATAAATACCCCTGACAGTGACTTCCTTGGTGTGGTGTGACTTGTTCTCTGAGTTTGCCCACACTTTCCTTTTAAATGTGTACTTCCATTTTCAATAGTCACTTTCATTTTCCTCCACCCATCTTGCTCTTGAATTCTTCCTGGCCCAGCAACAAGAAGTTAGTCACCGCTGCTCCGGATTGAGTCCTCTCCTGGACATCCCTGTGAGCCTCTGGTGTCACAGCCATGCAGAGGGGCCTGAGCATCTCCTCAGGCCCTGGTTCTCCCCGCTCTCTGTCCAATCTGGTTCTGATTATTTACCTCTTACTGGTTTTAGTGCCTTTCTGTCTAGTCCGTTCACATCGGTGCTGAGAATTGGTCCTTGGTTTACACCTCTGCTGTCTACCAGCCCACCCCAACCTCATACCCAACCCAGGCTTCTGCAACTCCAACCTGGAACCTGAGCTCTAAACCCCCATTTATCCAAGATGCAGTTAAGATACATGTATGGGATAGCATAATTCTGGCTTAACAAGTAACTAGGAATGGTTCAAGTTCCAACCCAGACCTGGCCTCAAGTTTGTCCCTATTCCTCTGTTCCCAATCAACTCTATTAGGGATTTCCTGGGCTGCCTATATGGCTCTGATCCCTTCTCCTCTCCTACTTGGAGCCAGAAGGCTCTATTAGCTCTTAGGGGTACCACAGGGTTATTCCACAGGGCTAAAATATGAGAATTCACACAGTACAGAACAAAACTGACAGTCCTCTGTCATTCACGGAAGGAGGGTGTGAAAAAGAGAAGTTTCATCAAAATGTACTTCATGAAGTAGAATTAATTATTTAAATAAAAATCTGAGCACACTCCTTCCCCAACCCCCATCTTATATAAATCTCTGCAGAAATTGTTTTGTTGGTTCTCAATGGTCTGACTATCAATTTTAGATACAGGATGTACTCAGGTTCCTGTAGAAATTTAACTTTCTATTTATTATCCATACAGAGTATATGTGAAGATGAAGAGCTGATAGACCTTAGATTAACGTTCTTTCTGCCTCTCTTTCAACTAACCCTATAAAATAGCCATCTATATAAGTAACCTATTGTCACAGTAATGCTGCTTGACAGCTTCAAAATCCAGTGGCTCTAAGCCATGATCACTTGCTGTTGTTTGTGCATCTGCTGGGGGTCAGCTGATCTAGGCTGAGCGTACGTCCAGACCTGCTCCATGTATCTCTCCTACCCCTCCTTGGGCCCCTGGGCTGGACACAGCATTCTCTTCTCATGACGCTGGCAGAAGTACAAGAAGGCAACTGAAAGCAGAAATGCCTTTTAAAGACTAAGCTACAACGGGCACGTGGTCACTTCCCCCACATTCCACTGGCCACAGGAAAGCTCATGTTCAAACGCAACAACCCTGCCTCTAGTGGGAGGAATTGCAAAGTCACGTGGCAAAGGGTGTGGCTACAAGGATACAGGAATTGGAGCCAATAAGTCAACCTACCAAAACATCTACTAGGATTGTACTTACATTTCATCATGTCAATTCCGTCTGGCTTTTCCCCAAGTATACCTGTAGCACTCTAAACACATCTGGATTTCTTTCTTTGCCTGACTGAGCTGCATTCTTCTGGTGACAAAGAAGCACATCTAATGACTTTTCTTCCTCAGATTCGGGCTTTCTTCCACAGAAAAATGTCTGGAACTCAGGGTTACATGAACCTCTTAAATTTACCACTTGGGTGAATATAAAGGCCTGAGCAGCTTATGGAAGACTCACGTGACCTTCCCAAAATGAAATAAAAACCTTCAACTTTTTTTGGGGAAAATCCCCCTGATTTAACTGCTTTTGAATGTGTTTCTTTGTCATTTTAAAGATTGTAGTTTTGTTGAGTGTTTGATGTATTTTTCTGTGACAGAATATGTCCTTTGCTTTCCCAGAGACTTCACATGGTTCTGGCCATGTTTTCCTCGCTACAAATCAGGTGCACAAGCTGACAGGAGAGGGGACAGTAGGAAGGTCTATTTAAAACTGGCAATTACTGCTCTTGACATATTGCCTATTACTGAGAATTTGTATTTTTATTTCCCCTCACAAAAATTAAATTTTGACTAAACCCAAGGACCTCTGACTGTCTTCCATAATAAACAGAGAAAACTCTGTAGAGTCTTAGGCAATGTTTTTATATGCAAAACGAGATGCTAACTTATTGTGCTAATTGTGTCAGTGTTTATCCCCTTAAGCCCTAAACACTCCCTTCATATTTGTATTAAATCTTCCTACCAGCCTGTGGCATTCTGGGTGATAATCAGTATTTTTCTTTGAGGTTCCACTTCCACAAACATTGTATCACCTCTAAAGGAAACTTATACCTCTGTTTGCTAAGATCTTGGACTAGAAACATCCACTGAAAACATGTAAAAGGTTCTCAGGAATAAACAGAGGTCAATGTCACTGTTTCTAGGTGTCTAGGGCACAACCCAATCCTACAAAAATCACCTAAGAACTCACCGTGAGAGAGGCCCTATGCTAAGTGCTTTGCGTACGTCGTCTTAGTAAGGCTCACAGCAGCCCTGGTGGTGCCATGGCCTCCCAGGATACTAATGAGAATATTGACCAGCCAGGCTTTGTACGTATGGGCAGAGACTGGATTTGGACTCAGATGCATCTGACCCCATAGTTTATTTTTAACTTTTGGAAGAGCCCCTTCACTCCTATCTTCAGGATCGGGAAGAATTATAATGGGACTGTCAACCTCAGATGTGTTACCAAAGTCTGCATCTGCTACGATTGTATTGACTCGACAAAAAGAAATTCCTTAAGAACTGCCTTTGAATCCTGCTAATCCATCAAAGCAAATCCTGAATTATTCCACCCCCCACTGCCCTTCTGTATTTCTTCACAAATGTACCGTGTTTCCCCAAAAATAAGACCTAGCCGGAGAATCAGCTCTAATGCGTCTTTTGGAACAAAAATTAATCTAACACCTGGTATTATATTATATTATATTATACTATACTATATTATATTTATTATATTACATTATAAAGACCAGGTCTTACATTAATTTTTGTTCCAAAACACATTAGAGCTGATTGTCCGGCGAGGTCTTATTTTCGAGGAAACACAGTAGTTCCAAGAGTCCCTTGTTTCCTGGGTCTAAATATTGAACCCAGGGCCCAGATGCCTTCCAATGGGCATCTCTGCATTGTTTATCCTAATTTTTCTCTCCAATACACGCAATTCATATAGTCACTTTTTTACATACTCCATGCAATGCTCTTTTTAGTAATGAAATTTTCTTGCTTAAAAAAAATGAGTTCATGCCAATATAAATAGCAGCATTAAACATAGTAGAAAGAAAACAGGTAACAACCCACATGTCCATCAATGATAAATGGACAAATGAAATGTGTTTAATATTGGTAAATGCCACACCACGGATAAACTTCAAAAACGTAATGCTAAGTGTAAGAAGCCAGCTGCAAAAGAGCACGTGTCCTGTGATTCCATTCATATAGACTGCCAAGAAAAGGCAAATCAAAGGAGACAGCACACTGGTGACTGCCTAAGGCTGGGGGTGGGCGGGGGATTAACTAAGAGAGGCAGAACGGATCTTGGGGTGATGAAAATGTTCTAAAACTGGATTATGGTGATGACTGCACAACTCAGTAAATTACTAAAAATTATTTAATTGCACATTTAAAATTAGTAAATTTTACAGTAAGTCAGTCATATCTGAATAAAGCTGTTTAAAGAATAATCAATTCATGGATAACATTTTTGGTCACATGAAAAATTGGTCAAATGTTTTGCGCAGTAAGCCGCTGAGAGATGAATTTCTTCATCAGCACAATGAAGACAGAAATTCCCACCTCAAAGACAATTACCTGAATATCAAACGAGGTATTAAAATGAAGGTGCTTTGAAAACTGAAAAATGGTTAATAGAGATGAAAGATGCCTTTGACTCAGTGATGGACGGAAATTATTTCATGACTCCGCTAGGTGGTGCTAGAATCTAAAAATGAGCAGCCTCCTGGTAAATTCATTAGCTTTGTAGAAAATCACCTGTCCCTTTGAGGTTACATCCCTAATGGAAGTTTTTAGTCCAATTGTCCTTGAGCCCAGAGCCTTCTCTTGAATTAATCTTAGGATAACAAACCTCCAACTTTGCTGCCGAATTTCTAATCACTCATAAGTTATCAGTCGTGCAATTCACGTTGCACGGTTCCCTCTTTGTCCTGTGAAATTATTCCCGTGATTGAACCACGTTCATCTTCCATGTCTTTCCATCTTCATGGAAACTTTAGTTCCCATCATAATCGTACACTTCTTTTCAGTTGTATTTTTCAATACTCTCAGTGCTTCAGGTACTTAATTGGGAATGAGGGGTCAATTAATCAAACCATTTGTAAAAGATCCCAAAAATAAACCCACGCCTAGCAAACACAACCACATCAATGAAGAAGTGTAACTGTAGGGCCCCTGCCTGCTTGGCCCACGAGTAGAAGGAACCCTGACAGGCTGTTACTGTGCTGCTTAGCTTTATATATGAGGCAGTTCATGCTTCCAAAGTTGTGAGAGCTTCTGTATCACGTGTAGGGCTTCAATCGGAGTCCCAGATCCTCTCTCTCTCCAAAACAAAACAAAGAGATGGGTTTATAGATTCTCTCTTTGCTCTCCAGCTGATCATTTCTAAAGGTATTTGGTTCAAGTAGTAGGGCCGACAGCCCAGAGCACAAAGCGTGTGGGCCCCGCTGTGCAGCTCAGACCCGGAACCACGCACGACCACTGTACTTAGTTCCCATGGGCGGCAGGGCTGGTCCTTTAAGGCAGTATGAAAGCCGAAGCGTGTGCCCCGTGATGTGTCTTGCAGAAGGAAGAATACAGACGCAGCACGAGAACATGCACACAGGAGTTATGCAAAGAGACAGCTCATTACCAAAAAGAATTCTTCACTGGTGAAAATACTTATCCACAGGAAAAGGGTTTGAAAAACAGTTCTTGCCTCCTGGAGCCCTCTGTTCAGGGGAAACACATCAGCTTTTAAAATGGAATACCAGGAAAAGCTTTTTAAAAATGGTATCTACGCAGCATGGAAATAACCTATGAGAAATTAATGCAAAATCAATTCAGGCACACAATTTACATCTGCCGTGTTACCCAGAATGGCTCTCTTTGAGAACTGGAAATCTATGGGCTTAATTCTGGGATGACTGGAGGAGTTTCTTTCTTCTGGGTTGTAGCTGTGCAATCTGCCACTGGGAAGGAAAATCTGTAACCCTCTAAGGCCATCTGAAGCTGGCGTCCTATTGTTAGCAAATGAACACTTAAAATGAACACGCAAGGAAATAAGTGTTGTTCATAGGTCTAGGCCTTTAAGCCCTGCCCTCTGCCCAAATCTGCAGTCCTTCCACACCCAGCAGGCTTTGATTCTCCTAAATATTATTGATGGCAAACAATGAGATGCTCCTGCTTTGAAGGCTGATAGCGAATGCCAGGAAGAGACAGAACCAAGCTCATCGCTGTGCTGGCGCTGGGAACCCTGGGAACGTGGCTTCTCACTGAAACACCCAGGCCTGCTGGGGGCCTTCCTCTCAGTGTTCCCAGCCCCCCAGGTGGGTATAATGCTGATTTAGTTCAGCAAAACCAAAGTGAGTTAATGATGCGCAAAGCACATGTTAAGTTCCCAGTTTTGAAATTCAGTATAACGCAAGGTACTGAGAAGGAGCCTCCGAGGAGGCGTGAGAGCGGAATGGAAAAGGGGCGATCTCGGTCTCGGGAGGTCGCTGCAGTTTCAAGAAAAGGGGGTCCAAGGAAGAGGAAGATGGTCAGAGTGTCAGATGCCCCAGAGAAGAAGAGTAAGGTAAGGACTGCCTGCCCATGAGCCCGGCCTCTAGGAGGGCGCCATCACCTTGGGGATCGGTTCCTGGAGGGGGAGGGGAAGCCCTGGGTGGAGTAGATGAAGACGACCAAACCGTAGGTATCAGCCCTGGTGCCGTCTCCTGTGAAGGGAAAGGAAGCGACAGGGGGCGTTCCAGGTGGAGGCGTTTAATAGGAGAGATTTTATTTTCACATTGTAAAGACTTTCTTATTTTTTTTCTTTAAATTAAAGATTATTGGGGCGACAATTGTTAGTAAAGTTACATAGATTCCAGGTGTACAATTCTGTAACACATAATCTAGATCTCACGTTGTGTGTTCACCACCCAGAGTCAGTTCTCTTCCCATCACCATGGAGTCAAGACTTTCTTATGACATTGCATGGCCCTTCTCCAGTGCTGAAATCACAGACCAGGAATTCTAATCTTGCCTGAGGCACCATTCTTCTTTGAATGGCTCACGGAAGGGTTTCGATAAATATTTGTGGAAAGCAGCAAGGCTGTACTCTCAGAAGTGCCCATACGCAGCTTGTTTGAAAGCAGAAATTCTTGTTATCAGATTGACAGATTTTACTCCTTTGTTTTTTAAAGTTTTGCACCTCTTAGTTGTGTGACTTCAGACAAGTAACTTACCTTTTCTGGACCTCAATTTCTTTATATATAAAAGTATAAAAGAACATGGCTCATGTATAAGAGTGCATGGGTCAGAGTAAGCAGATTATACTAATTATTATTATTATTATCATTATCATTGTAACTATTTGTAATCCTGGGAGCAGGGGGAGGCAAGTGACCTCTATACTACATATCCAAACAACTCAGAATATTTTGCACAAGGGAAAAGGTTTGGAAAACAGCTCTCCTCTCCTGAAGCCCTCCCTCCAGTGGAAACAAATAGCTTTTAAAACACAATCTCATAGAAGCTCTTTTAAAAAACACCAGATAAAATTCTAAAAATGTTCTTAAAAAAAAAAAAAAGTCAACCCCAAGAGTAAACCCTAACGTAAAACTCTGGACTTTGTACGATTATGACGAGTCAATGTAGGTTCATCAGTTCTAACAAATGTAGCCGTTTGGTGGAAAGGGTTGGTAATGGGGCAGCCTATGCATGGGTGCGTCAGGGGCTCTATGAAAGATTTTTTGTTCAATTTTGCCATGAATCTAAAGCTGCTCCAAAAAAATAGCCTTAAAAACAAGTCTGACGACATTGCCCTATCTCACCGCATTTGTGAAAGAAAGGAACCAAAATATCATGTCAGGAACACAGAGGCCCAACTGTACTGGGGCGGCAGGGTGGGGGTGGGGGAACAGCCCTTGTGTTCTGTGAAAGTCAGCCAGAGGATGGGCCTGGGGTGGGTACAAACCCCAGACCAGGAGGTAGATAGCACCTTGTGAGATATATTTTGTTGTTTTTCCTGCACAACTAACTACCCTGTTTCCCTGAAAATAAGACCTACCCTGAAAATAAGCCCCAGTTAAGATCTCAGCCAGACAGACGCATTTAGTACGTTATGATGATGTTCCAGAAGAAGATGACAGGACTGTAATTGAATAAATGTAGGTTGTTGCACATGAAAAAAATAAGACATCCCCTGAAAATACACCCTAATGGAGCAAAAATTAATATTAAGATCCGGTCTTATTTTCAGGGAAACACAGTAGGTGTGGGTGAGCCCTGGGGGATCTTCCAAGTTCGATGCCCTGTTACAGGCAGTGCCAAATACTCTTCATGTCCATGATAAGCTGAAAATACCCTAAAATGAAGCAGTACAGTCTTACAGGAGTAGGCTGTTGTGTAGAGGCAGGGGTGCCAGAAGCTTATTGCCTTGCCTTAAGAATCGGGCAGGCATGCTTTCAAATCTTGGCCTCATTATTTGGCTGCATGACCTTGGACGAGTTACCTAATTTCTGACCCTCAACTCCTCATCTGTCAAATGGGGATAATAATACTAGGGCCTGACTCAAAGGGCTGATGGGAGCCTTGGGGGTGATAACGGTGTGGAACACTTTGTAGGGTTTGGTACACAACAGTTTTGTTTTGTTTTATTTTTTTTAAATCAGCGAATCTACCACTACCCTCTGCTTTTGTCCTTCATAGAACAAAACCATTTCTAAATGTTACCTCCAATTCCTGATGTTTCCTTAGCTTCCAGGGAGAAGGGAGATTTTCTTCCTTGTTCTCACAAAGATCAGGGATTGAAGGGGGAGAGGTTAGTAATGCATGTGTTTTTCTTGTTTCTAAAGGTCAGAGCCTAAGTTCTTGTTTCTCTTTCTGGTTTTTCTCTGACTCATCTGAGTGCCTAAAGCAAATTATATATTTCCGGTCTCATTTTCTTTATCTGAAAAATGGGCTTTATTTAATCATTTCCCTCCCTGCCTTTCAACACAACCTTACTGTTTGGGGATATTCTATAAACTGTGTTGCAACATTTTGCTTCCAATTTCCTCTTGCAGGAGATGTTTCCGATTCCTTTCCAGCAGTAAGAACTGGAGGACATGTTTTCCAGTGGTAACATTGGAAAACAATACCATAGTACAGTGCTTCTCAACTCAGGTTATTTTGCCTCTCAGGAGATATTTGGCAATGTCTGGAATTGGTTTTGGTCGTCACAGCTGGGAGCAGGGGGTGCTACTGGCATGTAGTGGGTAGAGGCAAGGGATGCTGCTAAACATCCTGCAATGCGTTGGACAGCTGCCCACAACAAAGAATCACCTGGGCCAAAATGCCATCTCTAAGGCTCCAATCTTTGATAGACAACTGTCTTGGTCATTCAAATGCCTAAAAAGCTTACAAGAAAACCTTAGTGTGAGACAGAGACCCTATGAAAGAAAACATTAGCTTGTTGGTATACAGTCAGAAAGAAAAAGATGTTTATGCAGTTGTGTGCATATATGGAAATGCAATCCTGCCGAGGCAATTAGAGGTAAGATAAAATCTTAGGTGGCTAATTTTCAAAGAAATCTATAAGAAAATTAAATGAGCTAAAAAGATACTGATTGCATTATTTGTAATAATATAAAGTTGGAAACAACATACATACCCAACAATTGGGGATTGAGACAAAACTATTATGATATACTTACGTGACGAAATATGCAGCTATTAAAAATAATAATTATGATGTTTTTAATAACATGGAAAATGTTATACGCAGGTAACAAAACTATATAGTTTATACTCATATTTAATAAAAGAGAGTACATTTTCTAGAGTGGACATATTTAAAAAAAATTTTTAATTAGTTAAATCATTTTTTAAATCAAATCATTTTGTCTTGTTTTACTTCCAAGGTAATACATGCTTATTTATAAATAATTTTAAAAACTCAGATAAGAAAAAGAAAAAAAATATGTTCTGTCATGGAGCACCAGAGTTAACCCCTGAGACATCTTTCCAGTCTTTTCTACTTTTAAAATAACAATGGAGTTATGCTGTTTTCATGACGTGCATTTTCTTTCCTTGTCATTAAATAGTCTTCTACAAGGGCCTTCCTTTTAGTGACATAGTATTCCTTTGTATCTGTACTAGATCTAATTAGGGAGAATGCAAATCAACTTGAAAAAAAATGAAGAGTGCCAATTCACAGCCAGGGACCTGGTGAACCTGAATTACTGATGCTTCTGTTGGCAACGTGGGGCCTGCTAGTTCCTATCTACAACGGAATCATAAAATGGCAAGTTAGGTGGGGACCATGCAAGTCATTTAGAGCCACCCCTTCCTCTCCATCTCCCCCTCCCCACTAACTTCCTCCTAACCTCTGACCTGGTGTATTTGGTTGAATCAGCCCAGAGCAGGAGAACCAGTTGTGTGATGCCCCAGTTTCCTGGACTCCCTCCCTTATCCCCACTGCATCTAGCTGAAATGACAAGAGGGGCGGCTTGTTTCCCAAACCGTTTCTACCAGGGTGGGGGTGAAGGTAGGGGGCCTTAGAGAACTTTGTCATCACGTTCTCATAACACGGGCTCACTCCGACATGTTCTTGCCTCTGTGATTCACTGCCAAGTCTGCATTCTGCTTTCCTGTCTGGGGATGTTATGACATCAGATTTATCTGGCTGAAGAAAAAAAAAATGCTTACCAGTGCGTTTCTTTCCCCGGGCACTCTGAGAATCCGCTAAGGATTACATGGGCTTCACTGCCAGAATCAAAGCCTGAAAAGCCCCCAACATGACAGCACTCGGGCCAAGGCCCTCCTGGCCAGAACAAAATTGCAAAGGACACAAAACTTTCCTTTGTTTTGGTGATTCCTCCCTCTGTGTCCACATCTCATTTCAGATCCCCCTTCCCAGCCCTTCCCAGTGCTCTCCCAGCAGGCAAAAAAATACCTGACAAACTGATTTTCCCATATTCTTCATGGCATTTGTAAAGAGAATGGGCGATGCTTATTCCCAGGGTATAACTTGGTAACTATGGGACCTCAGATGTCTCCGAGCGGCTGTTTGACCCAGAGGCACTTCTTAGGCTCTCACCACAGGCTGCACCCACTTCACTCACCCCTGAAGGGCGGGAGTAGGGAGGAAACCTGACTCCGCGGAGCCCCCACAATGCACCAGGCATGGGACCAAGTGCTTTTGATGGGTTGGTTTCCACATATGCCTCCCACAACACCGTACACTGGGCATTGTTATCCCAATTTTCATAGAGAATAACCGAGACTTCAGGAAGGTAAGTCACTGGCAGAAGGGGCAGAGCCAGGATTTGAACTCAGGCCTGTTGATTCTAACATTATGTCATAAGATTAGAACCTGTATACTTTCAGAGAAAACCCAAATGCCTGAGCCCTAAATTAGTGTCCCTGTGTGTGTCAGCTTATAGGTTAACATAAATGTCTTTGTTCTCAGTAAACATCTGTAACTGAGCCCTTTTGCTGCAGACATCTGGGACATTGTAAGTTCAAAGGGCAAGAAAAGCCTCCTCTAATTCACTCGTGCTGCTCTAATTAGTGCCTCCCCTGCCTCACTTGTCCCTTTGCATTTGCTTCCCCAGAGTCACAGGAGTGAGCCACAGAGGACCTGGAGCAGGGGTACTGAAAGGTGGTCTCTGGACCAGCAACGTCAACATGTCCTGGGAACTGCTAGCAATGCAATGTCTGGGGCCCTGCTCCAGACCTGAATTAGAAATTCCAAGAGTAGGGCCCACAATCTGTGTTTTAACAAGCCCTCCAGGTGACACTGGGGTGCTAAAGCTTAAGAACCACTGACCTAGAGAATGTCCTTGGCATAAATCCTTGGCTCCACTCCCACATCCTATTACTTGCGGGGCTTTGTGAATTCGACCTCTGACCTCTAGTTTGTCTCTGTCCCAGTTGAGGCTTTCTTAGCTCCTACCTGTACTCTGGCAATCATCTCCTCCCCTTCTCATCCCTCACTTGCTCTTCGCGTCCTTGTCACCCTTTGACACCACATAACCTCTCTGCTCTGATGATGTCATGTGGCTCTTGCGTTTATGCTTTCTTGTCTCTGTGCCTTTGTTTATACTGTTCCCTCTACCTGGAATTGCCTCCCACTCATCCCCACATATCTGTTCAAAGTCCAGCTCAAATGTCTTCTCCTCCAAGAAGCCTTCTTTCATCTTTCTAACTACCTCTGTCCCTTTCTTGAACTCTTATGGCACTGCTTAAATGATACTAAAGGCTTGCTTGTGGACATGTTTTATCTCCCTGTTACGTAGGAAGGAGACAGAGCTGGGCCTTGTTTCATCTTTGCATCTCCTACAACACCCGGCACAGTGGCAGAGCTTAGTACATTGTTGTGGAATGAATGAATAAATGACTGTTGCATCCACATAAAATTGAAACATTTTCCATCCCTTATTTTTCTAAAAATGGCTATCAAAGTCAATTATATTATTATGTTATTTTTCTAACAAAGAAGTCTCCATTTTAACGCCTCTCAAAACCAGGCCAGTCAGGAGGCACAGATTATACCACAAAGTGTCAGCGACGACAGTGTCGGTGGAACCAGATCGTTCCCACAGTATCTGTGGTTTGGGTAACGATATGGGAGAATGAAATTACAGATTTTGTTGCTAACCTTCACCTTGAACAACATAATGGACAGCCAAGCCCTAGAAATTTCTCTTGCTAAGCAAAGTGAGGGTAAAGCAGAAATGACTCCTAAAGAAACAATTGCCGGAACCTTGAAAGTCCCCAATTACAACTGTCGGCCTGGCTTGATTCCAAAGTTGGGAATGAGACTGTCTGCTCAGACAGAATTAGTTATGTAGGGAGCACGGTAGTCAGCTCCATCTTGATGCCCCCACTCACAGAAGACTTTCCTTCACGTGGGCTGAAAATGATGACCGAGGGAAATCTTTCAGGCCCTTAGCTGAGGAGCACAGGCAACAGTGTGTTAAGCCCTGAAAAACCAAAACAGGAAAGATAACCGTGGGTCTCCGGGTTTTCCTTTCAGTGGGAAGGTTTGTAGCTGTGCAGAGGCAGAAGGGTCTGTTGTGCTTCACAAGCAGTCATGATTTTGACAGGTTTTAAATGTTCCCGAAAATCCAAGTCTGAGAGATGCAACCTCTTCTTTCACAGGCTCTCGAGTCTGGCTCTGTGTGGTACTTGACTTGCCTCTTCTCTCTGACTCAAAAGTTTTCTTTTCATGGTAAAGACTTTGTAATCGTTCTAAGCTTCACTTCAAGGGGGCAGTGGACCCTTCCTTCTCGACCTGCCCTTGGGCAGAGGGAAGAGTTAGGGAAATGGCCTGACACCACAGAGTTGTGCCAGGCCGGCATGGCTCCCCCTGAAGGGAAATGGCCCTTCTGCCTCCTCCTCACTAAGCAGAGGACTTGCGGGCAATGAGCAGCCTTTTTAGCTGTCATCTCTGCCCGGGCACTTTTTTATCATGTGTGGTGGCTTTGCGTGATGAGCCTCTGGGTGATCTTCCAATGTTCTCGCTTTGTTTTCTGTGGCATGAAGGTTCTCATAGAAGCAGGTACATATCCATTCTGGGTCTATCTGTAAAAGTCTTGTTTTGAATGTTGCCAGGTAGTTGGGCACCTGTTCTTAGCAGAACGCACAATAGTCTTTGCTTTATCTCGAGATGAGTTCATAGACAGTCACGTTGGAGTTAGTGTCACTGGCAGGCAGCCTTCTGGCAGTGACAAAAATTGCTGTTGTGGGAGCATGAATATTTAATGATATGGAAAGATAATCATCATATACTAAGTATAAAATACAGGTTACACCATAATGAAATATATATATATGTATACTCACACACAAATATGTGTAAAAATAGATATTAAGTATGAACAGTAGTTATTTCTAGTAAGTGGGTGGGTTTTTCTCTTTCCCTTTTTTTCCCCTCCTGGTACAGATCTCTATTTTCCAAAGTTATTACAGTGAACAGATTTTGTTTTGGTGATAAGAAAACGCAAGTAAAAATATTTTCAATGTTCTAAATAAATAACTTTTGGGGGAAAAGAAGTTTCCAGAAGGACTTCTGGGTTAGTGCATCTAGGGGTTCAGGTGTACAGCATGGCGCTTTGTTCTTAGCAATACAGGACAGGGGAGCGAGCAGGGGCTGCTGGGACTGTGCACAAGCCCAACCCCTGAGGCTGAGGAGGCCCTCGTTCCATCTCAGTCCACCCACAGTGACACCAAAGGAGCGAGGCAGGCAGCAGGCCATGCTCAGGGGTCAGGGAGGTGGGCTTTCTGCCTCAGTCAGATTTGGCAGCTATAGCTACAGGCAGGGGTGGCAGTGGCTGTGACTCTGAGAGATGGGCATCCGTTCTAAGAGTTGACAAAAGGTCCTCTTCCTTCCTGTGGCCCTCTCCTTACTCTGGGGGGTATATGACGTCCATGTTTCAGCAAAGCTCTTAAGCATAATGTACCTCTCTAGTAAATACCCAGTTTCTGACAAATCACTTGTTTTCCAAGGCCTGAGTAAATTAGGTGCTAGAATTTTGAAAAATGTAATTTCCTGGGCTGTCTGGGAAGGTCGCATAATTGTGCTTAATGCTCCTTTCCTGATAAAGCAGCTTTGCATTTCATTTTCTCTGTCTCCTGATTCCGCTGTAAAACTGTTGAGGGGTCAACCGAGCTTATCTCTGTAACTCCTCTTTGGAAAGGCAGTCAGCAGTGTGGTTCTGGTGTTTTAATCAGGGACAAAGAGCTCTGGATGCATCACACCCTTGAGAACGGCCTTGTGTGACAACATCAGCGGTCTCTACACCCTGAATCGGGGATTGGCCAGGTAGGAGCAGGGCAAGACCCGTTACTCCTAGTATTGCTGCTCTTCCGCCTTGTAGAATGACTGAACTACTGTTCATCTTGGAGGCTCTTCACCTTAAAGGTGGATCTAGCAAGGGAAGTGTGTTTATGGGGTACCTGCTCTCTAGCTGAAACCCATGTTGTCTGGATGGTGCTATGCAACCTGTCTAAAGCTTGAGGCTGAACATATGGTCAGTTTGCGTAAACTTCGTTTTCATTTATTTTTTAACACTAAAAATGCTTCTTAACTCTTCCCTTCCTCATGTGTATCCTCTTGCCCTTTCCATAAAGACCACTTGGTTATGGTCCCAGGGCAAAACTCTTGGGATGTGGCCGCACATTGGGACTTCTTCCAAGGCTGCTTTAAAATCTGGTATTCTAAGTCGAACCTCAGAGGTTTGTTAGGAGATAGTAGTAGGAATAGAAAAATAGTTATTTTCCCAAGTATTTCTATTAATAGTGAATCTGAGCAGATGGCCAGAAGTCATAGCTAAGATGTATGTAAGCAAGAATTTGAGATTTTGGTTCCACAACTTAAGTCCGGTAAAACTATAACCCTTGGCATTTTTTAAGAAGAGTTGAATCTCCTCTCTTGGTGGCTAAAACTCTGTGGTTCTGCACAGATGTTCCCATATCTCCTAAACCATTGAACATCATATTACAAATAAATCAAATGACATAAGCCTTCTATCTTCCCTGAGATAGACTTCATAATGTCCTGAAAAGTGTGACTTTAAGAGATGAGACTAGTAGAATGTCAACTACATTTAAAGAGATAGTCTTACACATAAGAAAAAGTCTCCAGAAAATGTGCTACCATGACATCTTTGGGTGGTGAGGTTATAGGTGATGGTTATTTATTCCCTTTGTTTTCCACAGTGACCATGATTGACTTTCATTAGCAGGAAGACAATTAACCATTTACGAAAGGAAAGTTGATTGCTAAACCACAATTATTCTGCGGCTCATCGAATTAGCTTCTTGATTTTAATCTGTGTTTGGGTTCTTTCCCACTTTTGTCTCACTTATCTGTTTGGCCTACGGATCCTTGAGGACACATGACTGCCTGGGTCATGTTTAAAGAGAAATATGTTTTTACAGCTACAAAACAAAATTCCAGGTTGTCGGGGCGGGGAAAGGGAGGGGGCAAGTTTATAAAAAGAAAGGTTCTGAGAAAGAAGTCATTTTCGCCACCCTTTGTGCATTCCACCTCATGACCAAGACTGCTAATGACAGAACCCCTGTGTGCAGACATGTATGGGGAAGTTTCGACAACACAAGGTTGCATTGTGCAGAGAGCCTGTGTCCGGGAGGCCCACAGCAGCTGTGTGCCCTCAGGTCAACATGAACAAATTCCCCTGCAGAAAGGGAGCCCCACCAGGGAGCTCAGTGAAACCTACTCAACTAGGAAAGCGGCCAGTAAGGCCTAAGCTGCTGAAAGAGTCAAAAGTTGGGGAATCTACAAAAGTTAACCCTAAAAATAACCCGCTTGCATTTATGACTCCTTTCTCAATTAAGTTTGGGGGGAAAACTCTCCAATAGTGTTTACCTTTTTTCCCTACCTCTCTTTCCTCTATGATTGATTCAAGCCTTGCACTGAATACAAGCTTCTTTGCCCAGTGGGTGATTTCCCTTAGGTGGTCTCCAAGAGTCAAGGGGAGAGATTTAGAAAATAAATCAGGGATCCAAATTGTGTGATATTCGCATGCTGTGAACAAGAGATAGAAAAGGCTAATTCTGGGACCGCAGTGGAGAGCTTGGCTATCAGGGATCTATAGGAAGAGGCCTAGGAGATTACATCATTTGCTCAAAGATAAAAGAGTCTGGAAAATATAGTAAGACAAAAAAAAACACAAAACTGTAAAGCTTCCTAGTCTTGTAATTCTTCCCCCACTTGACGGCTGAGGCTTAGCAACCTCCTAGGACCTAGACTCTCTGGGTAACAAGGTTGGAAGCAACAGCAGAGATCGTCTTGTCTGCAGATTGAAACCTCACATGCCTACAAGGGCCAGGAAAGTGACATAAATGAGTGAAGAAGACGGTGTAAGGTAAGAAGGAATGGTGGGGGCTGAGGCAAACCAGAAGTACATGCATATTCAAAACCACTGTGTGGGCCAAAGCAAACAGGGCTACCGGCCAATGTTATAATGCAGGCTGCCCCTTTGTGACATAGGGCTCCAAACGAATCCATGCTAATTGGTGGATGAAGAAATAAAGGCTCAGAATGGTGCCATGACTCCCTCTAGGTCACACAGCCAGGCAGTGATGGAACCAGTACTGACAGTCCAGTCCATGGACACTTGTGCCGGGGCTCTAGCACCCTCTTTGCCCACACCCTGGGTAGAGGTGGACCACTGGAGGAAGCCCCTCTCTCCTATTAGGAAAGCTGATACTGGGCATTTTAGTGAGACCCAAGGAACTTTTTCCTATAACTCCACGTGGGTTCCCGTTTATGCAAGAGGTCATATCAGCTGCAAATGCCACCACCATTTGTGGCTTTTCCCACACCCTGAATTTCTTACTTTGACAGTATATGAAGAGTTTCCCTCTGTTGGGTTCCTCCCTGGGTACAACTGGGGAACTGGTTGCTCCTCATTTCAAAGCTTCAGGCAACAAAAACGTAGTCTGGGTCTAAAACTTCTGAGTAAGGGATTCTGAGCATCTGTGCTGGTGTTATTGCTAAAAAATTACTTTTAAATTTGTCCTTAGGATGTTGGTGGAGGAATTAATTACTGGTTGTAAAGCACTTTGAAAATTAGGGATGAAAGGATCCAAGGATCTACAAAATATTATTATAATTAATGAATACCTATCAATGAACTGTGATTAAGAATAATGGGCATTCTTCAGAGGTTATCAAGCTGAGGCGTCTTTCACACAAGTACTTTCAGCATCATCTATTTTGCCAGAAATGTTCCCTTTGTAATTTGCTCAGGGGAGTTTTGTCCAATATAAAAAGATCCATTTTGTATTTTTAAGAGGATGTCATTGATATTTTTATGCACCATGAGTTAGTAACAATGGATGTTACACTTAATTCCCATGCATAATTTCCCACTCCTGAGAAATGTTTTCAAATTTCCTCGAGCTTAGTTTCAAGGAGAAGCTTGTCAAATAATATATATTTTGAAGTGTCTTCCCCTGTCTGGTCCTCCATTTAAGAAATCTTCTGGTTTTCCAAGTAGGAGATTCTTTTGATGTATAAATATCAACACCATGCAAAGCTCAGGGTCTACACACAGTAAATGCTGAAGAGACATTTGATGAGTGACTGAGTGAGTGAGTGGCAGGCCACAGTCGCCTGCGTTTAGGAGCATGATGTACGCACTTTGAGTTGGGAGACTCCATTAGTTCTTCAGGCAATGGACAGAATGTCCTCTGGTAACAGGACACAGCTGGAATTCTTGGTTTCTGAGACTTGGTTTGGATTTCCAGTCAATTGCTCAAGCTCACTTAGTGACTGCTAGTGGTCTCACTGCTCAGAGGTGATGGAGACTGGTTCATAACTTTTAGAAGTTTGCTGAACATAACAAAGCAATTGTAGTGATTCCCCTGAGACTCACAAACCATATAGGTGCTGCTTTGAAAAAGACTAAGTACAAATACTTAGGTTCAACTCCTAGCCAGTAATAATAGCAAATATTTAAGCAGCAATTACATTATGCCTGGCACTATGCTAAGCACTTTTCAGGCATTATCTGGTTTAATCCTCACAATTATCTTAATGAATGAGATAATTATGACTGTATTTAGGTTGAGAAATCAGAGACAGAAATGTAATTCATCCCAAATTATGCTGGTAAGTAGCAGAGCTGGGCTTTGGGCTCAGGTCTATGTGGTTGCAGGGCCTGAGCTCTTAATTTCGATAACATATTGCCTCTCATCATGACAGCGTTGCCATTTATTACCTCTGTAGCCTTAAATGAGTCCCTTGACCTCTCTGAAACTTGGCTGCCTCTTCTTTAAAATAAAGACAGTCATAACCATTTGGCCCAGCAGGTGTCTGAACATCCGTTTTCTTTGTTGCTCCCTCTGACTCTAAAATAAGGTTCAAAGGGAGCTTTTCTCTTCTCCCAGTACCCATTCCTGAACCCACTGATGGGCAAAGGGGTGAGTGCATGGCCCAAAAAGGCCCAATCAAAGTAGCTTATCTCCTTAGCCATAGTTATTTGGTCAGGGGAGGATAACTGACTCAAGTCAGGTCAGTCAAGCCCTTCTCTGGGATTTGATTTTTTAACTGGGCACCAGCGAAGGTGAACTTCAGCCCCTTGGTAGTGGCAAAGTAGAGAGATGGGAGCCAGGCTATGCTTCCCTGCAATTGGAAGAAACCTGTCAGAGAGAATGAAGCCAACATACAGACTGAAGCAGAGGGAATTGGTGGAGAAAAGATCCAGGTCTAGATACCCCCAAATCTTAGCAGTTCCTCTGCTATTTCCCCCCTATAGTTATGGAACCAAGAAATCCTGATATATGGCTGAGCTCATATGAGTTAACTTTTCTGTTACTAGTACCAAAAAAAAACCAAAAAACATCCTGACAAGTGTGTTGCACTGGGCCTCTATAAGCGTATAGAGCATATGGAGGAAAACCCATTTATAAATGGTCCAGATTTTAGATACACCATAGGAAGAGACTCGAGCAGGTTATATCAACACTGGGAACCAGAGCCATGGATAAATCATTACATCACCCAAAGCATGATACCTGGCCTTTCGATTCCCAGAAGCAATGTAATAACTTATTGCTCATTACAGGCCTTTGGAATCTTGGCTTTTACCAGTAGTTCTATTTTGTCACAGAGCTAATGCCAAATATCACAGAGGAAATTAAATACATGCACCATGCTAAAACAAACAAACAAACAAGAAACCCAGGCAACAATGATTTTATTCAGGATTTCTCAAGATCACAAGCATCGATGCCTTTTTAGGACATAAATTCTTATATATATATATATACATATATATATACATATATATATGTATATATATATATATGAATTTATTGGGGTGACAATTGTTAGTAAAATTACATAGATTTCAAGTGTACAATTCTGTATTACATCATCTATTATCCCATTGTGTGTTCACCACCCAGAGTCAGTTCTCCTAGGACCTAAATTCTTTAAAGATATTATCAAGATACCTTTTAAATTCTACCTCCATCAGTACATAGAACTTAAACAGAAAAAAAAAGTAGTGAGATGTTTTCAAGTGGCAAGTAAAATTCAGAAGTAGGTCTTTTCATCTCAGTCACTTGGCATGTTTTCATCTCAGTCACCTAGCTGGAGCCAGGAAACAGTGTTTTGTGTTTTTTTTTTTTAATTTTATAAATAGGGAATTAGACCCAGAGTATCTGGTCTACAGTCAAAGAAGTAAGATTAAGGGCTTAATCCATGCTATTATGTAATGATTATTAGTAAACATTAATTTCACACATATACACAAACATACAGGTATGTCTTGCTTTCCAAACTATCACTATTTGAACTCAATAATGAAATGGATACGTATAAAATTTTGGATCTATCCCTTCCATCTTGATTATTCTCCCTTTGTTCTCCAGCTCCATTTCTACCCTCCAGTGCTTATTCTATGTCCCAGGAGGCTGATGTCTAATGCTTGTATCAGCTGGGTTGTCTTACCCTCCCGCTTCTCATTGGGTACGGTCAATGGGAGATCAATGGGGAGTGTGGTTGGGGTATTTATTTCCCTCCTCCCCCGTGTGGACTCTGTTGGTGCTATGCCCAGATGACTATTTCTGTGTGTCCATTCCTCAGCTTCTGTGTCCTTTGCTTTTGTTGCCTGACAGCTGTAACTCTCTTCAAAAAACTATCATTGGGCCACCAGAGCCGCATCACCCAGTCCAGGGAGAGAGCTAGCAGTGCCTGGGAGTTTGTGTCCCCCAGAGATTAGCCAACGACTGGTGCGAGAGGATGAAAGCCCCGTTCTCTTGTCTTGAAGTGGGACAAACTTTGGGGTGACTTCACTCCAGAAAAACTATGGGGTTAAGATATGTCTGGGACTTTGCTTTAATCTGCACTCTAACAAAGCTTTCTCCACTCCCCTGTCTTGGCTCCCCTATTCTCTTATGTGTGTCTCCAGAGATCACTTCCTCAATCATTCACTTACACATGAATTTTTGCCTCAGGGTCTACTTCTAAAGAACCTCAACTAAGACCTCCCCTGATATCCATTCCCCCAGAATCTGGTCATGACCTTAGCAGGGGCTGAGCCCTTCTACAGCCACAGATCTTGTTGGGTGACCACTCTTCCAAGACTCCCATTCTCTTGGAGGCCCTGGCAACACCGTTTCTTCTCCTTGTCCCTTCAGGTCTAGGGATGTGAATTGCTTCCCAAAACTTTGGGGTTCTTGGGTTCTTGTTGGTTCTTGGGTTCTTGTTGCTGCCCATAAATCAATAAAGTGTCTACCTCTACTCCTCTTCTGTTAAACCCTTTGAATTTACCATCTGTTCCGATTGGGAGCACAAATTGAGAATCCTCTTTGCTCGCAACACAGCTACTCACTAGCTAAAAGTTAAGAACCAAATTGATCCACATAACAAGGTATCCCTTGTTATCCAAACTCTCCAATAAGAATCTTTTCTTTTGAATTCAGGAGCTAACAGATTACGGACAGTAAAGATAATTATGTACATATACACATCACACTTGCCTCATCTAATAATTTTGAACGTTAGGCTGAGAACACTAAAAAGTCACTTTGAAAAAAAGCGGTAGAAAATGCCTTAAACATGTTAAGTAGATTTCCAATTCTGCCCATGAATTATTAACTACAACAGGAACTGACCCCTTCATATACGCAAGTAGGAAACAAACAAAATATGTGAAATAACAGTTTGCAGACTTTGGACAGAAGGCAAAGCAGAACTGTAATCTCTGAGAGAAGGGAAACACATGACATGAGCCCTCCTTATGATTACTCCAGTTACTGCTTGGAGGCAATTTCCAGACTGCAGCGGAGGAAAGGAGAAACCCAAACAGATTGCAACAGTCCCAATGACATAAGGAGATGGAGATGGGATTTCAGAGAGAATCTGTGGGTCAGAGTACCAGAAATGAGGGAAATATACAAAGAGAGAGCTCTGGAGATCCAGAGACAGGCCCTTTGAATCTAGTTGTATACTGACCTGTGAGTGTATGGAGTGAAAACCACGAGGCTGGAAAAAGAAAAACAAGAAAGAAGCTGAGCAATGTTTGGAGTTCACACAGGGCTGAGAAATATTCGTGTTCCTGTTAGTCAGAGCAGAAAGACCACATAATACACAGGCATAGACAGAATCCTCAGAGGGTATTGCCTTTTAGTGGAGCTGAATTAGCCCTAAAACAAAGGCTTCTTTGGACCAGCCTAACAAAGCTTAAAAGAAAGGCTTGAAAGAATAAAACTGCTTCCAAGTAACTTAATTGCATGTCAGAACAAAGTCCACAATTATTTAAAAGAATGGGACAAACTCCAGTACCCCAAAACAAACAAAAAAAAAATTCACAATGTTTATGATCTAATAAAAAATCACCAGGCACGATACAGGCGGGAAAATATGACCCATAATTATGACAACAATAAATCAATACAAACAAATCCAGAAATGACAGAATGAGTTAGAAGAAAAAGACCATAAAACAGTTGTTAGAAATATGCTTCATGTGCTCAAGAATATAAAGGAAAACGTGTATGTAATGATTAGAGGAATAAAAGATATAAAAAGAAGACCCAAGTGGAACTTCTATACAATATTTTAAATTAAAAACACACTGGATAGGATTAAGGGCAGATAACATATTACGAAATAAAAACATAGTGAACATGAAGACCTAAGAATATAAATTATTAAATATGAAACACAGGGAGAAAAAAATTTTTTTAATGAACAGAAACCTTCAAGAAAATATCAAGTGGTCTAGCATATGGTAAATGGAGTTCTAAAAGTAAAGGAGAGAGGGGAAACATAAGGTATTTGAAGAAATGATGGTTGAAAAATCTCCAAAATGTAATTAAAATGGCAAACCTATAGATCCAAAAATCTCAACAAGCCTCCAAAAGAATGAACAGAAAGAAAACTACGTAAGGCACATTGTGGTTAACTTACTGAAAAACAGTGATAAACAGCAGCCCAAGAAAAGAAACAATTGAATGACATCAAGGACTATTAGGGAAATAGATGGAAGATTTTACATCATATGTAAAGTTGAAGGTAGACTATGATAAGCTAAAGATGTATAATATAATTCCTAGAGCACTCACTAAAAATCAACAAATAACAATAACAAAATTTAAAAAAAAAACTAAAGAAGTGTACTAATAAACCAATAGTATAGCTAAAATAAGATCATGAAACATAAAAAAATAGAGAAAAAGAGGAAGAAAGGAACAAAGAACAGATAGGGCAAATGGAAAACAAACAGCAATATGGTAGATTTAAACCTAACCGTATCAATTATTACATTAAATATAAATAGTCTAAACATTCCAATTAAAAGACAGAGATTGTCAGTTTGGATAAAAAAGCAAGACCAACTATATATAGTCTATGAGAAACCTACTTTAAATTAAACAACACCGCTAGACTGAAGGAAGAGGATGAGAAAACATAAATGCAAACACTACTAAAAAGAAAACTAGTGTGACAATATTAATATCAAAGTTGAATTCAGAACAAGGAATATTATGGGAGATGGAAAGGAACATTATATACTTATAAAGACGTTGATTCATTAAGATGTCATAACAATCCTTAATATGTATGCACCTAATAATAGTGTTTCAAAATACATGAAACACAAACTGAAAGAACTGAAAAAAGAAATAGACAAATTCACAATTATATGTGGACATTTCAATACTTCTCCCCTGGGAATTGATAGAACAAGTTGGCACAAATCAGTAAGCACATAGAAGACTTGCCCAACACTGTCAACCAACTTGACCTAATTGATTCTGGGAGTCATACTATGATGGAATTCTGGAATGGGTTTATTCCCCAGCCAGATGACAATCCTTATTTTCATCCTCCTCACTAAAGGTAGGTATTGAGCGTTCCTGGCATGCTGTAACAGAGTAATTGCTAAAACTTTCACTTGTAGAGAATAGTGATGGAATTCAGGAGAAGTGGATGCACTAGCTTGTGCAATGTCTCTGGCATTTGAAAGGTAGGAAGGAAATAACTCTAAGGACTGTGGAATTGAGTGGCCAGTTTAAAGCAAAGTGTGAGTGCTAAGGAGACCCCTGTACAGCATTTAAAGAGATCCCCCATTTCTTTCTCCCAGAGGGCAGCATGAGCTGAATGCCAGGCACAATAATTAATTGTAAAAGAGGTAGAATTTAAAAGAAGCTAAATTCTCGAGTAGGCAAGTTCTACACTGAAGTCAGAACCTCTTGTTTGAAAACTGTATCAGCACTTGCCTCAGCATCTTATATAAAATTCTTCCCAAATTCAGTTGCTTTCAAGAATCAGCCTGTCAAACAAATTCTGAGACAGCCCCTGCCAAGCCCAGAGTGGACAGATGATAATAACCACACCAAGCCAGAGAAGTGTACAGTTTTCTCTTGAGACCATAGCTCCATCGCCTCACTCTGTCTAGCAGCCAAGGGTTTGCCTTGTAGTTAGGAGAGTAACAAACGTTTGGAGCATCGTTTCCCAGTTTGCCTCACATCCCTATTCCTGTCATTTAAGAGGATAGCGGGCCTTCTAAATGCATTTAATTTCTTCTTGGGGTGGGGGGGGTTTGCTTCTAGGCATAGCAGTGTAGCTGCAGGCAATTTCTGCTGTGCACTCATGGGTGACCTTCAGAGAGGAGAGAAGCAGAATTATTTCTCTAGGGGAAAACTCAAACTCACTAGAGAAAAAATTATGGGAGTTCCCAAGTGTATGGATTTAGAAACGTTTTGCTAATCTTGATTAGTTCAGTAGAAAATTCTTTTTGTTATCATTAGAGTAGGGGGGCTGGAGTGATGAGATTCTCATACCTAAAATTATTAGCTGTTAGGAAGGCTTTTTAATACATTTAAGAGTTCTCACCTTATCGGAGCACATTTCAAAAACCATCGTCAGATTACCTAAGCTTCCTGTATTTTCTTCCCAACCTCAAATATAACTAAACAGTTGAGCTGGTCTCACCTCTTATAAGAAAGGTAGGCAAAAAGGCTGGCAGTCAGGCCGACAGACATGCAGACAGATATAAAGACAGACAAACCCCATCTACATTGACTACAAACCTTCTCTAATCACAAACAGTTGTTTGGCTCTGGAGCCAACTACACTTAGTAGGAAGCATTCACCCACTTTCGTTGGTTTGCCTCATCTGTTTCAAATGCTCTGGTCTTGTGAGGTCCTCTCCCACTGGGAGGCAATTTGTGATGAGAATAACCTCATTAGTGGTAGTAGCTAAGCATGGGGACTTATTTCTTGGATTGCTGCATGTTGAAAGGACCAAGCACTGTCACTGAAGGTGAGTGGCTGAGTCCCCAGCAGACAGAACACACCTGGTGGCAGGGTGGGAACCTAAGCAGAGCCACCCTGAGTCCTGATTGGTCTGCTAGCCCCAAGCCTGCTTCCTGACGTCTCTCTTCTGGCTGCGGCGGAGTCAGGTCTTTTAGTTTTGTGTTTGGAAAACTGTATGGTTTTATTTATTCTGCCTTAGCTACAATAACCCCCTGATTAATGCCTTGTCTCGCTCCCCTCGAACTCATCCTGCACGTTGATGGCATAACCTTCCCAAATTTGTGCCACTCAGGTCCAAAAACCCACTAGGACTCCTCGCTAGATAACACTTCAAGGACATCTCATTTCTTTTCATAGCAGGGCCTGGAAAGGCTCTCTACAATCACAATCTACTAACTTCCCCCTCTGGTGTCCCACCTAATCTCATACCTATTATATGTGTTGCAATGCTACAATAGATGTTAGAGTGACTATTTTGCAAATCGCAAATCAGAGTACTTGTTTTGACAAATAAAAGAATAATTGTGAGGATATGGGGAGAGAATATTTTCAATCCGTACTGTACAGTATTAGAAAAATCTAGGTCTCACGGTATAATTTCTCCTTCCTAGTTCTTTCCTGCCTCAGTGTCACTGTTTTTTATGCATAGAAGCAAGTTTTACTTCCTCAATCTCCTCACCCTCATTCCCCAGCCTGTTGACACTCTATGAGTCAGTCCAGTCCCAGATCCAATGTACACCCTTCATTTCACAGTTTAAATTAATTTATCTTCTCTTTGTACTCTCAAGCCATTTGAAAACTCCATTATATATTTTCCCTGCACTAAAGAGGTATATGTGTGTTTCATTCACCTTTATGTTCCACTTAGCATCTAGTTACAATAAACCTTTCTTGAGCATCTGTTATGTACTAAGTACTTTTATCACTGCATTTGATTCTCACAACAAACTTCTCATGTGTGACTACCATTTTACAATCAAGGAAATTGCATCCCGTGATGGTTAAGTAACTTCTCCAGATTCATGAAGTTAGTAAGCACTAGGCCTGGAATTCAAGCCCAGTTATCTATTGCATCAGAGCTCTGCCAACACAGGAAGCACTCAAAAAACAGTTTCTTCAAAAACTGAATTGAGTCAGGTGTACCAAGAGATAAGGAATCACTCTAAAAGAAGTTAGCACTGACGAGATTAGAGGCCCTGATATTTTTTTCTTCATAACAAGGAAGAGACCAAATAATTGATTAGATTTCAAACATCATTGTGGATGAAGTATGAGAGAGATGAATATGAGCACAGAGTTTAAAAAAAAAGAAAGAAAAAAGGCCACACACACACACAAGCTTTGTTCAAAATGCATTTCCTCTCGCCTTCATCAGAGGTAGATCTTTTCCCTTTTGCTGCTTGCTGGGCCATTGCTCAAACATTCCAGCATATTCTGAGTCAGCAAAAACAGACCGATCCTGCTCTTTCAGTAGGTAGCGCAGGCAGGCAAGTCATCAGGGCATGTGAGCCTTGGGTTCACCTCATACTATTCACTTACCCACCTCTGTGTCATTTACCTACCCTCAGTGAGAGGCCTCACCTTGGACACAAAATGACGTTAACTGCAGAGGTCACCACGGATGACCAGACAGCAAAACCAACACTGCTCCATTTGAAGTATGCTAAAAAGAAGACCACTTGTGAAAACACAGCAAGTCCAGAGTGTCCTTGTAAAATGTTCTCTGTCTCCTCTTGGCACAGGAAAGGGCCTATTTTGTCTCACAGGCAGGGACGCCAGTGGGGCGTGGTATCATAGCCATTACTGCCAGTAATATAACATGTGGATGGACTCCACTTCTACCAACCCATCTTGATGACCGTAGAATGGGTTCATTGCTGCTCTGACTAGTCTAAGGCTTCCAGAATGAAATCGCTTCATCAAATTTGGACTTTTTTAATGAGATGCCTCTGGCTTCCTCATGTGGTCAGCTCTCATGGAATTGAAAGCAGGCCGCTATTCCATTTTAATATCTTTTTCTTTTTTCTTCTCACCCTTAGGGATTTTGGATAAAAGAGTTTATTAGCTGAGTTCACTGGCTTGTCTTCCCAAAGCCTGAAACTATACGTCAAACTCAGCCAAGGCCCTTCCTTTGAGAGCTTGCCAGCTACGGAAGATAGGCAAGCAGGTGCAAACTGTTTGTTCCAGACAGCCTTTCCACAGAAAACTTGAGACCAAGCCCGTTAGGCCACTAGTGACGTTCTGACAGCAGAAAGCACTGAGAAAAGGATCATTTTCATAGTCTGAATACAATTCCACAATCCATTTTCCACAATTCTAAAGACTGAAAAGCTCTGAAAAACAAAAGTGTTTGTTTTGTTTACAAATCTAAAGCAATCTCCTTTGGTGGTACAATCTGACATGAATTGGCATGAAGCTACTTATAATCTTTTTCTCATTTACGGTGAATGTTTTTACATTGTGCTGCAAAAAATTAATATGTTTCATTATAAGGTATTCTCTGCTAGTGTGTGTGTGTGTCTAAAATACTCTAAATCTCAAAGCACATATCACCCCAGGGATTGTAGATAAGGAATTGAAGATCCATAGTATGAAAACACCATAAAGATCCCTGCTTAACAATTTAATGAAAACGTTTACCTCATCTCTATGTTCATGAATTTCTCTTCCTGTCTCTTGCTGAGTTGGAACTTGCTTGCTGGCCTAAGAAACGTTCTTTTATTGTCACGGAATCAGTCTTAGACTGTGAGTTGGGAGACCTGAAAGAAACTGTTTAACCTCGCTGAGCCTCAGTTTCCTCATGTGTGAAACGGGGACGAAAATTCCAGTCCTCATTTCTTCCAGGGCAATTCTGAGACTCAAGTAAGAAATCCCTTTGAAGTGGGAAACCACCACAAAAGTATCAGATACAATTATCAAAGCCAAGACACACGATTGTTTGTCCTTTACAAAATTCTTCCTGATTTAAAAAATTCATGCTCCGTTAGTTCACTTAGGCTCAACTGCTACATCATCAATTGTGAATATTGATACCCTTTCACTCTTCAATCACAGTGGATAAGTGTTAACATCATACCTGGGCAAAGTTATAATTGTACATCGGTGTGAACTTAAAAGCGTTGGAACACACCGGCTTAGGTTTGCATTAGGGTTGAAATATTGCGGAATAAAAACTTCTGGTCCCTTGATTAATAAATGTCTTTGGTAACACCAATGTATTTTTCACAAAATGTTTTTCCAATCTGGAAAGAGAACAAGACAGAGAGAAAGCGTTTATGCCTACAGACTGCTAGCACAGCTGTGTATGGTGATTAATTTTAAGTGGCTTGTATAGGCAGATCAAAGGAACATCGTAAAACAGCAGATAAGATCCTACTCATAGGCTGAAACTGGAGGGAGCAGAAACCAGCCTAACAAAACCAAATATAAGGAATAGAGAAAAAGACTTACAGCAGAGGGCAGGGAGTCCAGGACTCCTTAGGGCTTTGGCTGATGTACGTTAGCCCTCCACGGGGCAAATACTCTGTTCTTGCAGTTTCAAAATGTACATCTGTGGAACATGGGTATGATTTAGCTACCTTACATAAAGACTTCAGTTAGGCCTAGAATTAAATATAACAACGATAATCATAATTTGCACTTGCTGATGGCCTACCATGGGCTGACACTTAAATACGTTATCTTGTGTAATCTTCCATCGATGTAAGAACGTCCAAAGCTGTAGAGAATTTTTGTATGAATTTATTTGAGGCAAACTGATGATAATTGCTGGGAAGCAAGATCTCAAATGCTTCAGATAAAAAGAACTGGGAAGGAGAGGAGTTAAGAAAATTGGGTAGGGTATCAGATGGGCACCTGTCTTATTAGGGAGACCACTTCATGGACAGTGTAGGTGCCTGACCACTGTGCTGTACACCTGAAGCTGAATAATACTCGATGTCAACTATAATTTAACATATGTCATCATATATATGTTATGGAATTGTAACAGCTATATATGATGTCAGAGGGTAGTGGATTGGGGGGAGGGGAGTTATCACTGTGTGAGGGGCATAAATGTCTATTACTTTGTTTTGTAACCTGAAACTAATAACAAAAAAGAAAAGAAAAGAAAACTGGGAAAGAAGGAAAAACATCCTCCTGGGCTGAGGGGTCCTTTTCTTGGGGTGGTTGTGGGCTAGGGATGACACTTGCCAGAAATGTGTGGTACGAAAGGATTAGGGATGGGTGGTAAGAATAAATACCAAATGCTGCTGGGATAAAGTCAGTCCTCTTTACTAATTTTCAGAAAACATTAAAGAAGATTGGAATTCCTTTTTTAAAAACACAGAGACAGGACGTCATGATCCAGGTTCATAAAGATCACACAAAATTGGACAGTAGATGATGTTTAGCTTTCAGACTGTCAATCTCCCATGACAGCTGGTATGTTTTCACTCCTTCTCTACGACACTTGCATTCTCTTCCTTATCTCCTAAGCTAAATTTTCTCTTAGGCAATAAAGCTACATTATTTGAGCAAGGATAGTGTACATATGCTATACAGAAGTGAATAATTATCCTTTTGGGGTGGAGGGTGGGTAACTGCAATGTCATTGTTTACGCATTCCTTAATTTACTTATTTGCTCACTCATTCAAAACACACTTGTTGAGTATTTCCTAAGTGAAACGATTTTTACTGAGAGGCGAGCTAGATATACAGATCAGTTTGATGCCTAGGCTCGGAATTAACAAATATTCGACCCCAGACATGTAAACAAAAGGAATTGCAATGGTGCACAATAACACTATTACAAAGCCCAGAGGTCAGGTGCCATCGACTCTATCTTTGGAAGGTGGGGCAGCAGAAGAGTTTAATCAAGACTTCCTGGAAGAGGTGACAACTGAGCCTCAGAATATAAGTAACAGCTTAACAGACAGATGAGGGTGGGGAGAACATTCTGTGCAGTAAAGAGTGAACTCTTTACAATTAGACTGTGAGAACTGTGAGCTTGGGAATGGTGGGAGATCAGGCTGGACTGCAGGGGTCGGAGCACAAAGGTGGATTTGGGACTTTGTCAGAGGGCTGACAGAAAGCCAATGAAAATATTTGCTCAGAGAGGCATAATATGATTTTCATGCAGAAAGCTCACTAGATGGTTGTGTGGAGGATAGATTCAAGAGCAGGCTAGATATAGCGAGAGCAAGGAGGCAGTTCTTACAGCAGCAGCCCAGGTCAGAGAACCCAGGGACGTGCTGCAGTATAGATACAGACGACTGAGGCTGGGAAAGGGAGAGATTAATTCTGACTGGACAGATCTGGGAAGACATCCAGGAGATGGGATTTGACTGTCTTGAAAAACTGAACTTCAGAAGCACAAACAGAAGGGAATGGGAACTCCTTGGAGACGGTCTGTGTTCACTCTAAGCCCCTAATACCTAGCCCAGATCAAGTCTCACAGCAGGTCTTCGGGGTAAGTGTGTTGGATGAATGGAAAGGAAATTCCGGGGTGTGTCTGTTATCTCTTGCTGCATATTAACCCACCCGAAAACTTAGTGACTTAAAACAAGCACCCTTTATTTTTGCTTGCCTGTCTGAGGATTAGATGGACATCTGCGACGCCAGTCCAGGCTTGGTTGATCTCAGTGTCAGCAGCCACCTTCAGCGCTCTGGTAGATTCGTGAGTGGGAGGATGGCTGTCAGGTGGAGAGAGACACGTCGCCTCAGTCACATGTGTCTTATCATCCAGGAGGCTAACCTGGGCCTCTTCCCATGGTGACAGTAGGCTTCCAAGTAGGCGAACAAAAGCATGCACAGCCTCTTAAAGCTTAAGCTCAGGACTTGTGTCACATCACTCGAGTGCATCCTTCTGGCCCAAGCAAGTCACAAGTCCAGCTCGGACTCAAGCAGTGGGGGATAAGTCCACTCCTTGATGAGAGAAAATGACAAGTCACATTCCAAAGGGTCGAGGAAACTAATTGCATTCATGTTTATAATCTACAGAGGTGGAAGGAAGAGGCTGAGCAGGGTTGGGAGGGTGGCCTGTGCGGAACGTCATCAGGGGAGATGGACTCACAGCGACGGGCTGGGTGGGAGAGGAGCACGTAGAAGCCCGAGATGGGTAAGAATGTAGAAGCCGCGCTATGGAGGTCTTTGAAGGCCAGGGGAAGATGTTGGGACTAGATTCCTGGGCAGCTCTCAAAAGGTTTCCAGCTGGGAAATGACACCCCCAGAGGAAACCTCAGCCAGTGTGGGGGGTTGTCATTCAGGAATAAGTTAGGCATTCCAGCTAAGAGGAAAGCCCAGAGAACAGCCGACCCTCCTTCTGCATCTTCCTCGTCATTTCTCCTCACCCGCTGCTCTCTAAAGTGCCAACTGGACCCCTTCCAAATGCCAAGCCAGGAGCCAGCTCAGGTGTGGGGAGACCACCCACCACCTGAATAAAGACGCACAACGTGTTTGCCAGCCCAGGTGACGTTTTAGCTACTTTTCCCTCTCCTTTGGAAGTATCTTGGTAATGAAACGAACGCAGTGAACCACCTCTTGTATTTGTGGGGCACAAATACGAAACCTTGCAGGAGAGCCAAGTGGTTCTTTCCATAGCCCAATCATGTTCTTTTTTGAACTTTAAGTACGGTCAACGTGTCCCTTACACAGCAGCCCTTGAACGAATTCTCTCATTGGCAGTCTTGGGAACTGAACCAGAGAAAGGCTGGCAACAGAGTGGTTGGTTCTGGTCCCTGGCATGTGAGGAGGGTCACTCGGGATGTGAGAATTCTCAGGCACCTTAAATGACAAAGTCCTTGCTGTCCGAGGAAAGACGCCTTCCATTGATCTTTAAGGTGCACCGAAATGACATAGTGGATCACAGCACCCATGATAAAAACAGCAGCACTTCAGACAGGTCAGCTCTGTTAAGGAGGAATAATCATGGGATGTTCTCCTAACTTTATGCGATTAATTCCTGCGCGTCCTCCAGAGTTTCGCCTCTACAGTGTTATCCCGGGGCCCTGGCCAGCTGGTTCCCTGCTTCATCACTAAGGTCTGACACTTTGTTGGGGCTTAATAATTATTAGCCGAATGAATACACAAATGAATGTTCAAACCAAAGCATGGATTAAAGAGACTGGCAGCATTGAGTCCGGCTCTCAGCTGTGCCGCTTGCCAGTTGTATTTTCAGGGGCGCATTGCTTCCTTATGCTTCCTAAGCTTCACACTTATTATATGTAAAGTAGCGATAAGAGGTTCTGCCTCAGAGTTTTCAGGGAAAAACGTAACTACATAGGGTCTGCTACTTGGTAGATGCCCAATAAAGAAAAGATGAGAACGGACAAGTTGCAGAAGGAGACAGCCCAAAATTCTGGCAAAGTGGAGTTCTAGCTAAAATGTGCAGAAGAGGACATACAGAACAAGCTGATTCTACTTATCTGCAGGAAGCTGTCATGAGACCAATCTCACTTTTGGGGCTCTAGCCATCACATCAGATCCATTGCCTTCTTCGTCTGGAGGTGAGCTTTTAAAGTGCAATCCATATGTCAGATGGCAGCACAATGTGGACCAAACATGACCTTACATTGCAAAACAAAGCTAAAACATAGACATCGGGTTCAACTGTGTCCCGCCCCCCACCCCAGCAAAAAAAAAAAAAAAAAGTATGGCAAGTCCTAACCCCTGGTACCTGAGAATGGACATTATTTGGAAATAGGTTCTTTGTAAGTGTAATCATACTGGATTGGGGTGGGCCCTAAATCTGGTACCGGTGTCTTATAAGAGAAAGGAGCGGGACATTTGGATAAAGAGATACACATAGAGAAGGACATGTGATGACAGAGACAGAGGTTGGACTAATGCAGCTACAAGCCAAAGGATGCCAAGGATTGCTGGCAGCCCCAGGAGCTAGAAGAGGCAGGAAGGATTCTTCCCTAGAGCCTTCAGAGGCTGCATGGCCCTGCCAAAACCTGGATTTCAGACTTCTAGCCTCCAGAACTGTGAAAGAACACATTTTTGTTGTTTTAAGCCACCTAATTTGTGGCAATTTGTTATGCCAGCCCTAGGAAGCTAATAGCTTTTTTTCTAGTCTCCAGGATTTATTCCCAGCCTTTCCTGGAAAAACTTTCATGTCCAGAACAAAACACTTTTAGGCAACAGGACATTTTGGAACATGTGATAATTAGTAGTTATAGGAGTAAAGAAGGGTAAAAAGAGGGATAAGTAAGAGGGGGCAGCAAAGGACATAAGGGCAAACCATTAAGGTGAACGTGGGCATCAGCAGGGTAGCTGCGGGCAGTGTCAGCCAGATCCGCCTTCCAGCTGAGTGGAGCCAGGTGGGGCTGGCTTGGACAGTTGCTGCAGAGGACAGGTGTTGTGAAGTCAGCCTGCCCAGGACAACTGCAAAGGTCGCACAAGGTCAAGCCAGGGCTCCTAATGCCCATGTCAGGTTCTCACCAGGCATTTGATCATTCCTTCCACCTTACATCACGGGGGCTCTGGGTTTGTTTATGCTCGCAAAGGGCTAGCTTGGCACTCAGATGGGATTTCTACCTAAATCCTTCCTGGAAAGCTATATTTCCGGTGAGTTTACAGTATCAAACTGTAGTGAACCAGGTGTTAATGTATCATCCTATTTGTACTTATGGGGACTTGAATTATTCCCTGTGCCCCACCTTCTTTAACCTAAGGTTGGCGCCCAAACACCCATGAGGAGGCCAAACTCACCTGGGCTCGGGACCAAGTAAGAGGGCCAGCAGTGTGGAAGTGCCCCTGGCTACTCACAGGGACGCACAGAGGACGGGTGCATGGCCTGTTGTTGCAAATGACTGTGGCCCCCTCCCCATTATCTCAGAAAAGGGAGAGAAAACGATGAACTACATGTAGTGTGAACTAAAATTTCAACTTATATAGCTAGTTTTGCAAGACTCCAGGCCAGCAGCTGATGAGAAAGGTTACTTAGAAATGATTCTTAAGGGCTCCCTCTCTGCAGAGCTCTGGACAGAGCTCATGGCCTTCGAAGGCTCAATATTTGGTGTGGAAGAGGAATGACGTGAACATTCAGATGCGAAGCCAGATGAAGGGACAGGCAAAGGCCTGTGGGAAGGCGGGTAGAGGGAGGATCCGTCGTATGGACCCATGTGGTGTTTGAGAACCTACTCTGTGCCAGAGGCTGGAGAGACAAACAGAATAAGCAAGGGCCCTGCTTTGGGGGAGACCACAGTCAAAATAGGTTCAACATACGCAGTCAGTTTCTGGCAACTTCTCTCCCCTGCCTTCCTGCTCCACTCACTTCCCGGTCCTTGTCACTCTGGCCTACTTTTTTTTTGTTCCACGGGCTTTATCACTCTCTGGAACAATCTTGCTTTTTCATTTGGTTACTTGGTAATTGTTTTTCTCCCCCACTGGAAGGTGAACTCCACGAGAGCTTGTTCTACACTATCCCTAACCCGCAGAAGGATACCTGGCAGTTAATAGTGGCTCAATGAATATTTGTTGACTGAGTGAAATACAGCCCAACAGGAATAAGAGAGGCCAAAAATGAAAGGGATTAAGGGAATCTGTTCTGAATCCAGACTAACTGCGGTGAAAGCTCAGCTCCGCAGTTCATTCACTCACTGTTTGACCTTGATCTGGTTATTCAGCCTTTGTATTCAGCCTGTTTCCTCAATTGAAAAATGGGATACTACTACCTGCTTCCTAGGATTGTTGAGGGGATTAAATGAGTCAATATACACAAGAAGCGCTTAAGGCAGGGGTTAGCAAACATTTTCTTCCAGAGCCATATAGTAAATATTCTAGGCTTTGCAGGCCATATGGTCTCCTTGCAATAACTCAATTCTGCCCTTATAACACAAAAGCAACTGTAGACAATCCATAAATGAATTGTGTGTGGCCATATTCCAATTAAAACATTAAGAATTACAGCACAACATATAGCATGTATAAGAATTATAGCACAAAATAATAATCTATTGGCCGGGGAATTAGAAGTCTTTCTTTTGCAACAGATTCACTATGTAGTTTCAAACCCTCTGTAAATAGGCATAATAACTACTCTTTCCTACCTCCCCAGGTTACTTGGTAATCACATAAGATAAAAGGTGAAATGAAAATCACAGATGTACTGTGTACAAATGAGGCAAACTGCAGTACCAGTATGATTCTATAGTGCTGCTTGTATCCTAGGTTGCCATGCAGTAGGTAGGTCAGATATTATACTCACTGTACAGATGAGGAAACCAGAAATATTAAGTGATTCATTTGAGGTTACACAGCTGATAAATAGAAGACCGAAATTTGAACCCAGAAAATTTTTATTCTAGCACAGAGTTTGTCATCAACACTGCAGCACATCCCCCCGCACTGAACATAAACCTTACACACAGAGTTTCTCCATTACCGTTTTTACACAAAACTACCCCATTTTCCTAGGCTCATCCCAGGTCGAAGAGTTCCATAAGTACTGTAGCACTGGCTTCCTGTCCATGTAGTTATCAAAGAATAATTGTAAACGCAGCCCGCGCTTTGTCTTGACAAATCCAAAAAGAAAGAAAAAAGGAAAAATTCAGTGACGTGGCTGCTCCTTAATTAGCTCGAATGCAAAACACAGTTTCACAACATAATTCCATGTCCTTTCCCCCACCGCAAAACACACATTTTCAAAACTCACAAATATCTATTCTCATCCGTTTGCGTGTCGGTTGAATTGCACATGTTGTATTACTGTAAGGAACTAACTTGACGAAAGTCTGTAGTAACAAGGGGATGAGGCTTACTTTCTTTTGATGAGCGTGCGAGAGCCCCGCGATCATGGAAACTCAAGAGTCCAGTTTTCAGCTACTGCGTGCACAGAGCGTACGACCTTGCTAAATGCCAGCTAAATGCCTGTGAGGGAATTGTCCAAGTGCTATGTATTTTTAACCCATTAGGATAGCTAAAATGAAAAAGACCGATAGTTCCAATTTTTGCAAGAATGTGGGGAAGCTAGAACCCTCTTACATTGCTGATGGAAATACAAAATGGTATAACCCCTTAGTGAAACAGGTTGGCGGTTTCTTAAAAAATTAAACTTATACTTCCTATATGACCCAACAATTCTACTCCTAGGTATCTACCCAGGGGAACTAAAAGTGTATGCCTACATAAAGATTTGCATGCAAATATTCATAGCAGCATTATTCATAATAGCCGAAATACGGAAACAACGCAAATGTTCATCAACTGATGAATAGAAAAACAAAATATGGTGTTTCCATACTATAGAATGCTACTTTGTAATAAAAAGGAATGAATGCTTGCTACATGTAATAATATGAAATAATCTCAAAACTATCATGCTCAGCAAAAGAAGACAGACATAAAAGACTATATATTATATAGTTCCATTCATATGAAAATTTCAGCAAAAGCAAAACTATACAGCAGCAGAAAACTGATTAAGGAGCTAGGGTGGGGGGCAGGGGAGAGCAGGGATGGTCCACAAAGGGACATGAGGGAACTTCTTGGAGCATAGGAAGTATCCTCAATTGTTGAATGTGGTGAAGTTGCATGACTGTGTATATTTGCTAAAAGTCATATAACTGTACAGTTTAAATGGGTGAATGTTAAGGTACATAAATTGCACTTCAATCAGGTTATGAAACAGAATTATTGTATAATTTTTTAAGTTCAGTTATATTTTTTCTTTAAAAATTTACATGTTTATTTTTTAAAAATGCAAGACACAAACATGAAAAACAAAAACCTTAATCACACCAGCCAGGGATAACCTTTATTTATATTTTTAAAGAGTTAAGATTGAAAATAATGTTATACCTCAGTAACTTTCACTTAACAGTACATCTTGAGCTTTTTGCCATGTCATTATAAATTTTTCTAAAATATAATTTTTAGTGGCTGCATAATAGTTTGTTGTGTGTGCTACAGCAGACGTACCAACTCCCCTGCGTTGGACATTCGGGTGTTTCCAATTTTTACTCTTATAAAGTTAGATTCTGAAAGTGTACTTTCTTAAGTTCCAAAGTTTTTGAAGTCCTTGATAGATATTTTTAACTGCTTCTCAGAAAAGCTGCATGATCAGTGTAAGAGAATGACTATATCACGGCTAGTTTGCAGCACAGAATATTTTTTTCTCTTTTTATTTATTCAGATGTTTTCAACTACTTTGATCCCTGGTGAGGTTGATTCTTAAGTGCTGTGGCAATCACTGGGGCTGTTCACATGTGTTTGAGTTTTTCTCCTACTAGGAACATAATAGTTTGGGCTTCTCCCCCTTTAAGGATAAGCTTGGACATATGATTAGCTTTGGCCAGTGAAATATGAGTAAAGTGAAACTCCACTTCTGGCGAGAAGCTTTAAGAGTCAGTACACAGTTTACCACAGTCCCTGTTCCTTGCCTGGAAGGTCATGAAAGTCTGAGTCCAAAGGAGCCTTGCCAGTTGGGGTCCTTAAGTGACCCTGATGACCAGAGGTCCCCAGCCACCTCACATTGGGAGGTAGCATGGGTAAGAAATAAACCTTATTAAACTACTGAAATTTGGACTTAGTTGCTACTGCAACATAATTGAGATTATCCTGACTCACATAGTTCTATGTATTGTTTATGAAAAGAAGGTGAAAATTGATCAAAGTCCTTTTGCTTTAAGATAATGCATAAATTGGCAGGCTTGTGTGATTCTGAAACAGAGGAAAACATATGTCTTTGTGGCTAATGATTTTCCAATTTTGAAAATAATTTCCTAATGCATTTCTATAAATAGACTGAAGAACGGAAGTTATTTGACTCACAGGAATAAAGTAAACCATGGGTTTTTATGAAAGTGGCAACCAAAATTCAATAAGAAAGGGAAAGTCAATTCCGAGTCTCTGAATTGATCTATACGTAATTTGTTTTGTGTCCTCCTACCATTGTTACCCAGACGGCATTGTTTGCGTTGTGATTTAACCGTAGTACCCCTGTGCTGCTTTGATGAAAAGAGGTGTTGAGAGGGGTTATATCAGACATGTTATGACAATCACGCTGCTGCCAATGGATGGAGCATTTTGTGTTTGGATCCCAAACAGGAAGTTATTTTTCTTGTAAAAGGAAACGGAATAAATTATCTTTCCAAAGCCACAGAAGCAGAAACACAGACAGGATGCAGAAGGTCAGGTAGAGCTACAGTGGTGGGGAAACAGAGGCTCACGTGCGCAGCAAGGAGATAACATTTTGCAAATCATATTGAGGATAAACCAGAGATGTCCTGCCATAGAAATTAAGGGCGCAAAGAGGTGACCTCTCAATACAAGGAGTCCTGAGATTTGGGGCCAGAATCCAAACAGAATTCACAGAGCTCATAAAACACAAGAAAAGAAATACTCGCCTAACTCCATTGGCTAAGTATTTTCACCCTACAGAATGGTAACAGAACTCTCCATAATATTTTTTGTTATTATCCATAAAATGTTTTATATATATATATATATATATATATATATATATATATATATATATATAAATTGGGGTTGGTGCAAAAGTAATTGTGGTTTAAAAGGTTAAAAATAATTGCAAAAACCACAATTACTTTTGTACCAACCTAATATCTATCTATCTATCTATGCGCATATGCACACACATACATATATGTGTATTCATAGTCTAAGTACAATCATTCTCAAAAATTATTTGCCATCTTTAAAAAGTCCCATGTTTCAGAACTCTTCTGGGCATTGCTATATACATAGAGATATAGAGATATCTGGGCTGGAGGATTCTTTACCTGACTATTAGTCAAGATTCTGGTGCCCAGAATGGGATCAACTGTGTGTGTGTGTGTGTGTGTGTGTGTGTGTGTGTGTGTGTGTCCTCTACATCCCCATGTCTCTAATAAACAATGAATTGCTGTCTGTGTTTTTGTGGAGGAAAAGAACTATGGATAAAGCATGAGTGATTTGTTCCTTTACTATTGAAATATTTATAGTGACCTTGATGTAACTGATACTGAAAAAATATCCAATAGCAGAAAAATAGTAGGAGAACTATAGTTAGAAATAAGGACTTAGAATTTTTATGTTTGGAAACATCATTGGAAGAACATAGATGTTCAGATTTTTAATTTTGGTTTCAAAGCCATTTTTAATGAGACTATAAGAGAATTTTTACTTTTCCATAATCAGAATATTAGACCACATCTCAGCTCGATTTTAAATAATCACAGAACACCTATTAGGCAGCACAATTGAGTACAAAGGGAAAAGGACTATAGCTCTACTTCCGTTGGAGAATATAATAAAGAGACAAGAAAGAAGGTTAATTTTCTTCCCCCGTACATTCATAAGTAAAACAGGAAATATGGGTCCTGGAGATTCATTTTGAAAGTTGTTATGTCTTAATAATAACAGCTAATTTTCTCAAGTACCTTGTACATGGCAGACAATTTATTAAATATTCACAAAATCTCAGTCAAGTCAGCTATGGTAGACTCTTACATGGTGGTCCCCGATTAGCCACACTGCCCAGTGTTCACACGCTCATGTGTTCCTGTCCCACACTGATGCAGAGCTTGGCAATGTGACTTGCTTTGGCCAATGTGACATCAGCAAGCATGTTTACAAGTAGAGGCTAGATAAGTGCTTAAACTTTGGATTTGTCCTCTTAAGATTTAGTTGCCGTATAAACAGCCCAGGATAAATTATGTATAAACAGCCCAGGAAATACTTATGTATTATTAAGACACAACATGGAAAGAGGCTCTGGAGGATGAGAGGCCATCTTAGAGTGTCCCAGCCCCAGTGGGGATCCCTGCTATATGCAGCTAAGATTTCCAGGCCAAGAACCAGCCAGCTGAGCTACACCCCACAGAATCATAAACAAGCAATAAATAATTGTTGTTTTAAACCACTGTATTCTGGCATGGTTTGTTATAAACAATACCAACTGAAATATGGGTAATGTAGTTTACAATGGATAAATATGGAAATTGGGGCTCAGAGAGATTAAATATATTGTCAGAGTCTTATTATATGATTGTGACTCTAAAGGGTGTACCACATAAAATCCCAGATCACTATACTCTCCCCTAAATTTCAAATTGTGTGTCCAGTTGCTTACTTGGCATTTCTCCTTAACTCGGTAACCCCTGGGAAATGAGGCCAAAATCTGGCAGGATGAGGGGACTGCTGTCTCTCTTTTCCCTTTGCCACAGAGGCTTTAGCTCATTTCTAGAAAAGCATCACACCCCCTGGAATAGATTTGGGAATAAAGTTCTACATCTGAATTTGGGGAGATTACAACAGGAGAGCACTAAGGTCCTGAGCGGGCACGATCCCTTTCTCTGCACACTGAAATACTGCTTTTGATTTTGATGGTTTATTCCTCAAGAGAGGAGATCTGAACAGAGGAAGGTTAATTGGCTAAGCAAGGCCAGAACTTCCAATAGACAATGTTCTTTAAAAAAATGAAGTACCAAGATGTGTTAACCCAATAAATAATTCATTGGACTGCCTATTCTCAGACTAATAGAAAAATATTGCAGAATGCCTACATGTCAATCAGTCTGCCGTTAGTTAAATAAACACTCTATCCAGATGTCACTTGTAAACCCCAGATTTACACACTAATCGTATGTTTCACCCAGGCAAAAACATAATATCTAGAACTTCACTTCAAAGTCTATTAAAATCTCATGGCCTTGAAAAGGTTACTTGGCATCTTGTAGACCAGATTCAGGGCTGAATAGACATGTCCCCTGCCACTGAGTGTACAATAGCCGAACACTCCAATGACACTCTAGTTACACTTGCTGCCCTTATAGAGAAACGCCGAGGACTGTGATCCTTCTGTGCCCGCTGGAATTCTCCTGATTTCAGGGGGCACAGCTGCAGCAGCAAATGCAAAAGCAGAACGTGTCTGCGCAGATGACCCGAATCCAGCTCCATCAGCAACTTGCATTTCTCCCTAAACAATCTCCCAATTGTTCAATATGCTTTTAAAAGAAAAAAGGATGGTGATGTAATAATGATAATAATAATAATTCATATTATTTACATAATTTTAGTATTTAAGTGTATTTAGATATTCATGTATAAAAGAACATGTTATTTTAAATGTAAAATTTTAATATTTATATCATCGTAATAACTATTATTGTTATAGTTAAGTCCTACTATGTGCCAGGAATTGTAGTAAGAGCTTTATATGCCATTTTTTCCCCACACTTAATATTCACAGCAACCCTGTGAGGCAGGTTCTATTATTACCCTATTTTTCCGATGAATGTCTAGAATACAAAAAAAAACACAGAGAATAATCAAAATTAGCTCATGGGTAATGCAACAAGTTGACACCATGTAGCTGCTGATGAGAAAGGAAATAAAATCACTTCTATGGATTTCCTGCTAAAGATCAGACAAACCCAAATTGAGGGACATTCTGAAAAATACCTGGGCAGTCTTCTTCAAATGAGTCAATGGCATGAAATACAGAACAGACTGAGACTCTATTCCATATTCAGGGAGACTAACAAACACAACAACATTACGTGTAACACATGAACCTGGACTGGATTCTAGATCAGAAAAAGAACATTAGTAGGAAAATTGGTGAACTTGAGGACAGTAGATCAGATAATAGATAGTATTTTGTTAATGTTAACTTTCTGACTTTGATCATTTCACTGTGGCAGGAAAAATGGTAACATTTGGAGACAGTGGGTGATCCGTGTTCAAGAATTGTTTGTGCTATTTTTCTAACTTTTGTTGCAAGTCAAAAATTATTTCAAAATTACAAGTTGGATACTGGGGGAATGGGAAGTAAAAGAAAAAACCCCACAAAGTGCGGCAGGGAATCTGGGGAGACAGAGGAGGTGGTACCAAATATAGAATGGAAAACGGAATGTTTTTCTTTCCACAGCTCTTGTTATCATTTGAGGTTTGTCCTTGGGGTGGTTCATCCATAAGATGAATTTCTTTAGCATAAAATTCTTGTGAATCACAGGATGTTAGATTTGGAAGAGAACTTAGAGTTACTCTTGGGGGCCTCCTTGTGCAAGAAAGACATCTGAAGCTCAGGAAGGCATGGGGATGATATGGGTCCAAGGTCACACGACGGGAGAGCCAAGATTAGCACCTCGCTCTTCTGGGTCACGAGATACTATTTCTGGCCCACCACTCATGTCTGAAAGAAGATACCTCTGTGCCAGATGGAACTCAAGCCCAGAATCCATGGGGTACGGACCTATCCGTTAACTGTGTGATTCTTTCTACCCACCTGTTAGAGATTTGCTTCTGTAGCCAGATAGTCATTCATTTATTCACTCAGTCAGCAAATATTTATGGAGTATCTTCCAAGTGCTTGAGGGGCGTTCAGATACAGCAACCATCAAAAACAAAGTTCTCAACTTCTAGTGGATGGGCCTGCGTGCTGATCCATTCTCCACAATTAATGAACTACATGACCTTGGGCACATTCCTTTACTTCTCTAAGCCTCACTTTGATCTTCTGTAACATAGAGAAGATAGAATTACTTAAAGGTTGCTCTGAGTATTAAATAAGATATTGCATCTAAGCCCTTTGCAGAATAGTCTGGCATGTAAGTACTCAATAAATAATAAGTATTACTGTTATTTCTTTTCTCTCTACCCTGAAACTCTGTCAGTTGTACATGCTGGTGGGGATATCTGGGAGTGCTCAGAAATTTCATAGAATATTTCTAAATACATTGAAAACTCACATTTAGGAACGTGAGTTTTTCCAACCGAGTAATTTTCCATTTCTTTGTTATTTTCAAAGATAGATAAACAATAAAAAGAAAGGGCAAGAAAGGCCAGCTGAGAATATTGGTACCGAGCACGGAATTCAAATGGCAGTTGTAATATGCAGAATATCTGATAGGATAGGATTTTTTCCTAGATTCCAATGAGGCTGTTCTCGGAGGCTAGCTGCATCTAGCCTCTTCATGGGCATGATTTGAATGCCATTTTAGCTAACCCTTGATTATTTCCACGAATGGAAAGAATAATAGATTACATAAAACAAGATAAACAGAACCCGCTAGTGCTCCTTGGTGCGAGCTTCCGGTCCCTCCTGATGGCTGTATCCTGGGAATGTGACTATTGTTCTTCTGCCCTATTCCGGTCGCTTATGCCCCCGGATCATGTCCATCTGGGTACCCACTTTCTTCCCTGCCCCTACCTTCTCCCACAGCACCCAGCAGAGAGCCTCAAACATAGGATGTGTTCAACGAATGTACGTTCAATACATAAATCTATTTGGGGGAGCGAAATTTAGTAAAACAATCAGAAAATAAAGTCCAGTTTTAGTGAAAGGTCCTTCAGTTCATTCAAAATTCTGTCTGTCCACACACAAAGATTTGGGACATAAGTGAACAGAAAGAATTTCAGTTTCACATGCTTCCTATATAACAATTTTCAATGAGAGGTGGGACATTTAAGGATTTGGTCTCATATTCTCTAGTCACAAACTCTTTGGAGATGTGACACTAAATAAATCCAATTAATAGATATATTTGGCTATATACATCCTGTGTATCTGGGGGCAGAATTCGTGGGTCACATGGGATGGATAGTATATAAAATAATATAAACAAAACCACTTTATTATCATGACTTTTTTTAAGGAGGGCGCAGCTCATAGTGGCCCATGCGGGGATCGAACCAGCAACCTTGGTGTTATTAGCACCATGCTCTAACCAACTTAGCTAGCCAGCTAAGCAGAACCACTTTAAAATGGAGCCAGAGCTGCCAGGCCAGGGGAACTGCCACGTGCATGTCCCATGCCTCAATTCTTGGGAATGTTAAAACGGGGCAAAATAACCTTTGGCCCTAGGGCAACATTGTGTCCCAAAGAAGAACTGTTTGCAAAGATAACAAGAAAGCAGTTATTATTACTACTGGACTGAAAACTATTAGACGGAAGATCAAAAATGTTGTTTAGAATTAACATTACTATGTTATCTGCAGCGATGGAAATGCTTTCCTCCTATCGCACAATTATTTCCCTTCCCTTCCTAATAAATACCTATTTTCTCTGTCTCCTAATTGGAACACAGTTTGGGCTTCTGCCTGAATCTGTGTGCCCTGAACAGCTCTTCTTATTGATCTCCATAAATGCTTGTTACCTTTCACTTTGAAAGGCCGAGCTGTTTCTTTGCAGCAAACACAAAGAAGGAAAATCAGCAATGTGTTTCCCAGCATTCCTAAGATAAAACATGCCCAGCACTAAGAGGAGGGCAGCTTTTCCTGAACAAAGTACAGAGAAGAATTTTTCTCATATGGTCTCATGAGACAGACTCTCAATGATCTTCCTGCAGGAAATAGGGCGATGAATTATGACATCCCTCCTTGTAGGTCTACAGCCCAAGGCCAAGGTTAAAGGGCAGGGCGAGGGTGGAGGCAGAGTGCAGCACGTGCTCAGTGTCGAGTACACAACTGGTAGAACAGAGAACAACTTCAAGACTTCATTTTCTTTTTGCAAGAGAAATCTCTTACTTAAAATTTCCCTCAAGCCTGCTTCTGCTCCCCTTCAAGCTCAACCCCCACCCAGCCCACAAAGTCTCTGGTATCAAAATTGGGTTGTTTACTTAACAAGAGCCTAGCAGTTAACGAGACAGAAACCACATTAGGGCTGGTCCCCTAAGAAGAGCTCTGAGGAAGTTGTTTGAGGTTCTTTATGTCACTGACATTAGTTGGTTCACAGAGGACAGACGAGCATTTGTGAGATGGGAACAGGAAGGGAAAAAGAAACACAGTTCGACAGCCAGAGCACTACCATTTTGGGTTTACTTTGCAGAAAATCCCCCTTATCATGTATCCTCTACATGAATCTGTTTCTGAAACAGACTTTATTTTGAATTCCATCTTTTCTAATTTAAGCAGATTTTCTATCTTCGTGAGTTGAGTAGGGTCAACACAGTAAAAAACAGAACAAACCTAAACAACTGTGGCAAAGAATGTCTGTTCTGTGGGAAAGATGAGAGAGATCAGCCATGGGCCATTTGGAGATCATCAGGACAGCTGTCCCTGCCTGGGATCCATCCAGAAACAGATTCCTCATCCAGTGCTCTTATTTCCTCAGCAGAAGACTACTGGACCCACTGAGAAGGCTTGGGCCACCCCAGGGAGAAGGAGCCAGTGACCTTAGAAGGGCCATGGGCCTTAGAGTCAAGCTTGGGTTCTAATCCTCTTCTCTTCCATAACTCTCTCTGCCTCAGTTTTACCACCTCTGAAATGGAATATTAATGCCTTCCTTTGACATTAGAGATAATGTAATAATGCCAAGGATTAGCAATAATACAGCACATAAATTATGATCTGGCAAGTAAATAGGTATTCTGTAGTTAAAGGTAATTAACCAATCTATCTATCCATCAATCTACTTATTATTTTTATTTCTTTTTCCTGCTCTTTCTTGGTTCTTAGTATCAGCTACATAGTCAAGCTAAGAAGAAGGCATGGAGTAGCCATGAAAGATGTCACAGTCAAAGAATCAGCTTCCTTCAGAAAGCATCATTTCCAGGGGAATACTCTAGGGAAGTGAACACAAGGGTTTCGAGCTTAATATTTCCCAATCATTTAGAAGTTAAGGGCCGTGGGAAGAAGGAAGTGAGCTGATTTTCCCCTGTAAAAGGGAGGCTCCCACTGCTTCCTTCACCCCAAACGTTTGTCTTGTGGACCATGCATTGGCTCTTAAGTATCCATTTGTCCATCACCGAAGCATCCTGTGGCACGGCTCTGGTCAAATAGTCTGCTCTATAGATACAGTGGTCTTGCTCCCACTCTTTGGGTAAAAGAGTTCTAATGCTACTTGTCTCTATACTTCTGAATTGTGCCTGACTGGCCTTCCTAGGAAGCTTTTAGTCTTTTGAAATTATAACATTAATTCCTTTCTGGTTATGAAAGTAATATTTATTATAAAAATCTGAAAAATACACACACACACACACAACCTGAAAGAGGAAAAGAGCAAGTCTTGCTAATTGCCTTACCTAGAAATACCAGGCCTGCCATCATCTCCCCAGCTTTTTTGTATTCAGCATACATGCATTCTCTTCCCCCAACTCCCCAAAAAATAGAATCACATGATACATGTCATAGTATGTGCTTTCTTTACACAACAATATATTGTAAACATTCCTCCTATGTCCTTAGATAGTTTGCCTTATTCTTGTTGGAGTCTCTTTTATTTCCTCAGAACCATCGTGACAGCACCAAAGTAGAAAGTCAGGAAACCAGGGTCCCACTTGGCTGAGTGACTCTGAGTAAATTATTCAGTCTTCATCTGGATGATCTACACACTCTGCCCAAGCATGAAAGGTTTACGATTCCAAGAGGAATAGTAATCTTTTCCTGAAAAAAAAAAAAAAAGGATTCTGGGTTTTAAAAACAGATTCTCTGTTAAGCCCAGGATTTCGTAAGTTCGCATATGTGTAATCTTTGTAAGGGGGAAAAATGGCGACTATCCAGGGTCCTCCATGCATGTCAGATGTTATTCAAGAAGGGAGAAAGAAATGCTTGAAATGCTTCGTAAGATAATGTACCTCCCGCTTGCTGGCCTCATCGCTGGTATACGCTGCTCTAGTTGCTGCTCTGGGGGCCTGCTGAATTTGAACTCTGATCTCTACCCAACCATGAGGCTTTTATAGTTTATTTAGCTGGATTATTATGGCTGTGGCTGGTCAAGGCCTTTCTTTTTACTCTACTTTCTCGCTCTCACTGCACTCACAGAAGTCCTGTGTGTGTTGTTTGTGGAACATGTGTCAAGAAGCTCCAGAACCTTTGTTTTCTTAATTAAAAAGAAAAAAACATGATAAATTCTATGACAAGCTGACTGTTCTTTTTACTGGGCAGAGTTTTGACCATCAAACCTAATTTTTTAGTGATTCCAATCATAAATTCCCACTGTTTTAAAATCCTAATATTTTAAGGATTATTGTCCCCAAAATACTTTCTAATTTCTACGATTAGATGCTAGGTGGTTAAATGGAAACAAATCAAAACATAATTTTTTAAAAGGCAGATGAAATTAACAAGTAGTATTGCCAGCAGAAAATGAGGAAATAAAAGTATGTAATACACACACAAATATACATACTACATATATAATCACCATGCTCATTGAAAAGAGTTGGCATGTGTCACATTTACTTCACATAAATATTGTGGTGGAGTTCAGTGCTGATTTGGAATCCAAGCCTGCTGCTGGATGCTGGATGTGTCATCCTAAGCAAGTCATTGAACTTCTCATTTGTAAAATCAGATGATAATACAGCCCATGAGAATTAACTAAGAAAGTGAAAGTAAAAGCAAATCTAAACTGTAAAGTGATAGGCAGATGTGAGGATTAAAAAAAAAAAAACACAAAACAACACAGCAGGGTTTCTTGCAGCTCATAATGGGAAACCCGTAAAGGATGCCAGTTGCCTAAAGGACTTCACTTTCCCTCAGAGGGGTTCCCAAGAATGAAGCTTCTGAGTTCTCCTGTGGGCTTGGGTTGCTGACTGAGCCAGCTTCCCCTGGCAGAGACAACCCCAAGCCTGATCTTGGACCTTAAGTATAGTCTAGTGGACGGAACAGCAAGTTCAAGAGCCTGACCATTTGACCCTCAGCTTTACCAGTTGTCCTTGCTCAATAAATACTTCACTTCTCAGTGAGTCATTCTCTAAGATTCCAAATTCAGACAATCAGCCTCATTACCTACCTTACTCAGCGGGTTATGGTCAAGAAGTCAGGATGACAACTAGGAGAGGAGGCTTTTTAGGATCCTGGGAAATGCTTTCTGTGGACAAGGAGGGGCAGGGGTGCACTGGTTGAGTGTGCGGGAGTCAGGCCCAGGCCGAGGATAACTGGCTGATACCATCGCTGTCTGCTGTACCTCAGTTTTGTTATCTGGAAAATGACAATAGTTCCAGCTCTAAATGAGTTTATTGTAGTTTTTAACTTTATTGAGGTATAACTGACGAATAGGTTGAATTGACTTTAATAATTAACTCTGATATCTATACAGTGAGCTACATGTATATACATAACGTTGCTTGGTTTTATTCTCAAAAGAATGCTGAGAGATAGATGGTTCGATAGTTGTTAGTTCCCATATTACAAAAGAAGAAATATGAGCTGTGATGGATAATTTTATGTGTCAACCTGACTGGGCTAAGGGATGCCCAGACAGCTGGTAAAACATTATTTCTCGGTGTAGGTTTGAGCTTGTCTCCAGAAGAGATTAGCATTTGAATCACTGCACTGAGTAAAGAGGGCCCTCCCCAGTGCAGGTGGCCATCATCTAATCTGATGAAGCCTGACCCTGATAAAACAGAAAGGCAGAGGAAGGGCGACTTTGCTCTCTGTTTGTGCTGAGGCATCCGTGTACTCCTGCCCTGGACATCAGTGTTCCTGGTTCTCAGGTGTTCACATGCAGATTGGGACATACGTCATGTGCCCTCTGTTCCCCCAATTCTCAGGCCTTCAAACTCAGACAGAATTACAGCACCTGCCTTCCTGGTTCTCCAGCTTACTCACAGCACATCTCAGGACTCCGGGCCTCCATAATTGGGTGAGTCAATTCCTACAATAAATCTCTTGTATATATCTATATCTATATATCCTATTGGTTCTGTTTCTCTGGAGAACCCTGACTAATACATGGGCTAAGAGATTAAACATTAATGTGCTCTTGTGGTGAAAACAGTTTAATAGCTCCCTGTTGGCTGTATAATTTAGTCCGAACTCCTTATCTTGGTCACGGTGCTAATCCCTGATCATATTGTCAGCTCTGACTACTCAAACTATCTGCAGTTTCTCGAAGGCCCTTGTTCTGTGGTCATGAGACCAGCAGCATCAGCATTGCTTGGGCATTTGTTAGAAATGCAAATTCTTAGGCCCCACCCAGACTCAATGAATCAGACCCTGTAGAAGGTGGGTCCTGGCAATGTGTGGTTGACCAAGTACTGCAGGGGATTCTGATGCATGCGCAAATTGGAGAACCACTCTAAAGCCTCTCCCCACCCCCACCCCCTCTTTCTCTCCTCTAGGCCTTTATCATGCTGTTCCTCCTACTTGAAACACCCTCCTGTCCTGTCTCAAGTCCCAAGGTCTGCCCTTCTCTCCACACTGCTTACCCCTCTCTCCATCTTGTCTCAGCATCCCTTGACTTGGTTTGCACCTGACACTCCCAGGTCCAAGCAATCCTCTCTGGGTTGGGTGCCAACAGTGTGCTCTTTGGGAAACCCGTCCGTTCCTCTAAGAAGGCTCATTTTACATGACTCAAGTATTACGTTTTCTGTCTCCCTCAATAGGCTATATGCATTCTGAGATCAAGGCGTGTACTTTATTTCTGTATCCCCAGGGCCCAGCATAGTATCTGGAACATAGCGGCTGTCTAAGAAAGGTTTGTGGAATGGAGAAATGAATGACTAAATGAATGACTCTAACTAGTCATTGTGTGACACAACTCAGACTTGAATCTGTATCAGCTGACTCCAAGTCAGACAGGATTCCGTCCAAAAGGGCCAGCTTGATGCCTGGGTCATAGGAGATGATCTGCCACTGTCTGCTCCTCTCTTGCTTTTGCTTCTTTTCTCTCTTTTAAAACATTTTGCACAAAAACGCAAATACTGAATGAAGACAATGTTCTATTTTGATTGATCGACTGAAGGAAGATGAAGAATGGTTTCCAGCCATCGATCCAAAAGTCGTGGCTTCTAAGACCATCCTCAGTCATACTCGAAACAGTGCTGTACATTTGATCACCATCAAAAATAATTTATTGTTGACAACTTGGAACAGATTGATTTTCTTCTTCTCATATTTTTTTTTCATTTCGGATATTCTTTAATAAAAATTTTAAAATATTTGGGACAGTTGAAAGACTAGTGCTGGCACCACGATCCTCTGTACATCTACCATCTGGAACAGGGTTTCTCAGCCTTGGTGCTAGGGCACAGATAAATTTTTATCAGGGGAAGACCTATGCATTGTAGGGGGGTTAGCAGCATTCCTGGCTTCTACCCACCTGATGCCAGTAGTACCACCACCCCTAACCTGTGGCAGCCAGAAATTCTCCAATTATTACCTCATGTCTCCTAGGGAGTAAAATCATTCCTCCTCCCTCATCAAGGACCACTGAGATCAAACACCATTTTGCTATGTTTGCTTTATTATACATTTTTTCCCCAAAATCATTTGAAAATAAATTGCAGACATGCTGATGGTTCATCTCCACATACATTGGCAGGCACGTCATAAAAATGAGCCTGGTGACCTATGTAACTCTCATATCATTATGCAAATAAGAATATTTATAAATCTCCAATATTGCCTAATACCCAGTGCACAAAGTTTACATGTGCAAAGTATTAGGTTGGTGCAAAAGTCATTGCAATTTAAAAGGTTACAAATAATTGCAAAAACCGCAGTTACTTTTGCACCAACCTAATAATATTGGCCATGAGTCTGGGAAAGGAAAATATATTTTACTGGCTAATTCTGGTCCTATGTCTGAAAGACAAATGAATGACAGTTGTCTTTAGGTTGGGGCAAGGAATCTGATTTCAAATGGCTTCTCTTAGCTTTAGCGTTCTGGCCAAGTTTTTGTGATCAAACTACAGTATAGTTGCATCAAGATACTTGGTGATTTTGAAAAATTACAAAAATGAAAATAAAAGTCCTTTTAAAAAAATGAACCACTGAGACTATGGTCTGGCTGTATACTTTGGTACTTTCAACCCCTAAATATTTTCATTTTCTCTTTCTATCATTTCCTTCCTGACCACACTTTTTTCCTATATAGCTTTGACTGGTGCATCATTCAATGGTCTGTTCTTACTTGACTCCTCATTTGCCCCACTATCCTTTACTCATAATTCTTAGCAAATCTATAGCCCTCGGATAATTGAACTGTTACCTTTGTCTCACTTGCACCAAGAGTCCTGCTCTTTGCTTCAGAAAAATCATCCAGACTGATGCCACTATAAATGTCTGGTCCCCATATTCAGCTGGGCTACCACACCCTAGATAGAAATCCTATGAAGTCACCCTGATCATATCCCCTAAGCTCCACAGACCTCCATTTCACAGACCTCTGACCTCTGGCCACTCTCATTATAGATGACCTCACTGCCTACTCACTGAGTCCGTAGAAGTTATCTGATAAGAAAGCCTTCAACTTCCGCGCATGCAACCCACAAACACATCTGCATTCTCTGCTAGTCTTTCTCCTTGTTTCCTGTCTTTAAAAAATTGTCCCTACTTCTGACTAAGACCCATGCCTTTTGCAAAGTTATGGAGCCTATTCCTTTGTCCCTTCTTAGGGACTTTGTCGTCTGATTATTCCCTCTCTCTCTTGTTTCTTTAATCACTCCCTCTCTACTTGTTTAAATATACCCATTGCTCTCATCTGAAAAAGAACTCTTTCTTGATCCCATGACAACCCTCAACTAAGTCCTGATTTCTTTTATCCCCTTAAAGGCTAAATTCTTTGAAGATATTTCTGGAGGAAAGGTTCATAGCGTTCATCACTTCTCATTCCTTAACCCCTAATAAAGACTAGAAACCTCTTCTCTGCATCCTTTTCCTGGGCAATCTTACCTACTCTTATGGCTTCAGTTGCCTTCCACGTGCAGCTGACTTCTGACCTCCCTTCTGTGTTTCCCATTTCCTGGATTTCTAACTGCACAGGCACCTGACATTCAACAGATCCTCAGCTGGCCTGCCACCTTCAAACAAGCTTCTACTTCCTATCTTAGTGAGTAACACAAGCCCCTCTCGACCTCCCAAGGCTAAAAGCAGGAGGCATCCTAGGTAGTTCTCCCTCTCACTTACCATATCCAATCAAAATCAAGTGTTACACCAGTCCTGCTTTCCCGACGTGTTTCAGGTCCACATGCTCTACACGTAATGCTGCCATCCCATCTCATCCAGATGGTGTGGGTGACTGCAACAGCCCATAATAAACTCCCTGCCACCAGTCTTGCTCCTCTCTAGTCCATTTGCCATGATGCAAGCATGCATCTCAGACAAAACCTTTTTATTTTTTATTTTTTAATAACAGTTGACGTACAATATTATATTAGTTTCAGGTTCACAGCCTAGTGATTAGACATTTATATAACTTACAAAGTGATCATTCTAATAAGCCTAGTTCCCAGCTGGCACCATCTATGGTTATTGTAACATTGCCTATATTTCCTATGAGGTACTTTACATTCCTGTGACTGTTTTATAGCTGCCAATATGTCAGTTTAATCCCTGCACCTTTTTCAATCATACCCCCAACCCCCTCCCATCTGGCAACCATCTGTTTATTCTCTGTATCTATGAGTTTGTTTCTGTTTGTTTATTTATTTTGTTTTTTAGATTCCACATGTAAGTAAAATCGTATGGTTGTTGTCTTTCTCTGTCTTACTTCACTTAACATAATACTTTCTAGGTCCATCCATGTTGCCACAAATGACAAGATTTTATTCTTTTTTATGGCTGAGTAATATTCCACTGTGTATATGTGCGACATCTGCTTTATCCAATCGTCTATCGACGGACACTTAGGTTGCGTTCATATCTTGGCTACTGTAAATAATGCTGCAATGAACAGAGGGATACATATACCTTTTCAAATTAGTGTTTTGGATTTCTTCAGGTAAATACCCAGAAGTGGAATTGCTGGGTCATGAGGTAGTTCTATTTTAAATTTTTTTATATAACTCCACACTGTTTTCCATGTGGCTGCACTAATTCGCAATCCCACCAACAGTGTGCGAGGGTTCCCTTTTCTCAACATCCTCACTCCAACACTTGTTTTTTGATTTATTAATGATTTACTGATTTATTCTAACAAGTGTGAGGTGATATCTCATTGTGGTTTTAATTTGCATTTCCCTGATGATTAGTAATGTTGAACGTCTTTTAATGTGTCTATTGGCCGTCTGTATGTCCTTTTTGGAAAATGTCTAGTTAAGTCCTCACAAATTAATTTTTTAAATGTTACATTAAGTTTGGAATGTGAACTAAAGACAGGAGAAACATTTGTCTAGGTCATTCCTCACTCAGAATCCACTAAACTTTGGCATTGTATTTTCACCCAAAAAACACTAATATAAAATTAGAGGGGTGGCCAGATGGCTCAGTTGGTTAGAGCACAAGCTCTGAAAAACACGGGTGCCAGTTCGATTCCCACATGGGCCAGTGAGATGCACCCTCCACAACTAGACTGAAGACAACGAGCTGCTGCTGAGCTTCCTGAGGGGTGGCTGGATGGCTCAGTTGGTTAGAGCGTGAGCTCTTAACAACAAGGTTGCCGGTTCAATTCCTGCATGGGATGGTAGGCTGCGCCCCCTGCAACTAAAGATTGAAAATGGCAACTGGACTTGGTGGAGCTGAGCTGTGCGGTCCACAACTAGATCGAAAGACAACAACTTGGAACTGATGGGCTCTGGAGAAACACACTGTTCCCCAATAAAAAATAAAAAATAAAAATTACTGCTCTCAACATTATTAGTCATTAGGGAAATGCAGACCAAAACAATAGTGTGGTACTACTTTATACTCACCAAGATGACTAACAAAAAAAAAGACATAACGTGTTGGCAAGAATGTGGGGAAACTAGAACCGTCATACATTGCTGGTGGGAATGCAAAGCGGTACAGCCATTTTAGAGAATAGGTGTCAGTTTCTTAAATTAAACTTACACTTCCCATATGACCACCAAGCAATTCAACTCCTGGTAAGAGGAGTGAAAAGATATCTTCATGCAAAATCTTTTTATACAAATGTTCATAGCAGCTTTATTTATAATAGGCAAAATGGAAGCAACTCAAATGTCCATCATCTGATCAATGGATAAACAAAATGTGTTCTATATCTATACAAAGCAACATTATTCAGCCATAAAAGGAATGAAGTACTGATACATGGAACAACATGAATAAACCTTGAAAATAAGATGCTGAAAGAGGCCAGTCACAAAAGGTTGCATATTATAACAACTCCATCTATATGAAATGTTCAGAAGAAACATTTAAGCACAACCATAGTCTCCTGCACAGCGATTCTGTGCCTAGAGACAGAAAGCAGATTAGCAGTTGCCTGAGGCAAAGGCTGTGCATGGGTTTTAGAATAAGGCATCCCTGAATTCACTGTTATGAGCTTTGAAATCTTGGGGAACTTATTTAAAAACTCCTGCCCTCAAGGTCCTCGACTGTACGATGGAAATAATGATGTTAACCCATGGTGGAGATTAAATTGAGCAAAGTAATAAGGTATAATAAGGTGTCTGACAGAAAACACATTTATTAAGTGGTAATTATTATTGCTATTATTATTATTAATATTATTGACGAAGAACACAGGGTAAGGAAGAGCACAAGATAAGATTTACAAAGGGTTAAAACACAGTAAAACGGGGAACAGAGTCTTTGAGCACAGACTGTGTTAATTCATAATTTGATAATTATAAGGCATCCAGGATGGCTTTAATTGAATTCTGTCAATATAATGTGTTCCAAAAGTCTGGAGAAAAATTAAAATTAGCATCGAGAAATGAGGGGAGCATAAAGATAATTTCTAAGCCGTTTAAAGAGGGACTTTATGGAGTCTACTGGTGGAACCTCAGCCCTTAGAATTAAGAAGTGTGTCAACCAGTAGCTTTTACTGAGCAGGTCCCTGGGCCAGGACTCTTACTGACATTTTCTCATTGAGTCCACATGATAACACTAGAGCTAAGTGTTACTTTATCCTGTTTTTTCTAAGTTAAAAATACTAATACTTAGAAGACTTAAGTAACTTGCCCATGGTCGTATCACTAAGAAGTGGCAGTGTCACCCTCCAGACCCAGTGTATGGAAATCCCAAGCATGTGCTTTACAAGGAGAGGAGGGTACAAAGGAGAGGGAAGACGTGAACGCCAAGATGGATCTTGAGTGAACTGCAGTTAAGCTGGGGCTTTCCCTTTAGATGGCCTCCGTCAAGACACTGACTTTATTTCCAGCCTCATTCACACTGTTCACTGTGCACAACCCCAGGACACGCTATGTACATAGAATACACTGTGAGTGGTGGCCAACCAGCTGCCTGCCTCCGTCAGATCAATGTAGGAGGCAGCAAAGTTGTTTACAAAAAGATTGGAGTAACTGCAGGTGCTGGGGACTGCAAGGCAGGAAAATAGTGGGAAAGGATGGTGGGCATGTGAGCAGGAATGAACCAGAGACAAATGAAAGGTCAGACTGTAGCACCCAGTTGAGATCAGGAACAGGGAAAGATGGGTGTTGAGTTTGTTATGCAGGGAACGAAAAGGTAGTTTTGGTTCTAGATACTGTAAGAGAGAGTAGCCCTTGGAGAACAAAGTATCCTGTAAGTCCTGGGGCTCAGAGGGGCCCTGCGGGAGCTCAGAATTCTATGAGGCGGGAGACCAAAGGGAGACGAAAGTGCAAGAAAGCCCCCAAAAGCCTTGCCTACTTTGCAGTTTCACCAGAGACTATTTCTGAGTTGTGTTGCTGTTGGTGAGGTGGAAAAGAAAAATAGGTTAGTGATTGGTCTTTTCACTTAAAAGAAATACTCCGGAAGTTTTGATGACTCAGTAATGAAAGTGATATTGTTTTGAAGTATGAAATGTACAAGGGGAATTTTCTTTTTGTAGTTGCTTTTTTTCACTGTTCGATTTTTCAAAAAAAAAAAATATTTTAAGATGGGAACATTTTTCCACCTAGAAAAGATGTAGCTCAATTATGGGAGATGTTGTTTCTACCCACAAGTCAGCTCCGCAAAAATGGAGTAGATTTCTTCTTTGATTTTGGATCCTCATTTCTGAATGCTTCAGCAGACTCCTGGAGGCCATTCTCCTGTTGCACCCATTACAGATGTGCAGTCTGACATGGTTTCACCAAGTCACCAAATGAATGACTGGTAGATAGGGCCAGTCTTGAAATCCCAGATATTGAGGTTTAGTCTCCAACTTCAGTTAAAATATTTTAAAATTATGGTAAACACAAAATCATATCTGGAGTTTCTCAGAAATACTAATTTAGTGTTAAAAAATATTTTAAATTGAAGGTGGATCAAATCAAATACATTTGAGAGATGTATTCATGGTAGATTAAAATCCGATTATGCATTTAATAGTGTATTAATAAACTTTCAAAAATATATAGAGACACCACCCTTTATGTAGAGCTTTCAAATTTACTTGAATGTCCAAACGTATTTGAAAGCTAATATGCTTTCTCAGGTGCATGAAACATACCACCAAGGTTGTGGGTTGATTGTAGTAAAGATTTTTACAGAGGAAAACTCTCTGTTTCATTGCCATATAGTAATTACACAAATATTTCCCCATCTCAATAATACCTAGAAGTTTACACAGCTGTTTCACATGTGTCTTCTTACTTATCCATCACAATAAAGTAGATATTCGCATTATACCTCTTTTACAGATGTGGAGACTGAACAGCCAAATGAAATGCAGTGGTTTCCAAACATTTTTGCAGCCTAGCAAATTCTGATTAAGAAGTCTTACATATGAAACCAATGGGCCAAAGGTACCCCTTACAGCACACTGCTGGGTCCAGCCAATCCCAGGAGGTTCTCTCATGTGCCATTTGAAGGCCACCAGTGCAATTTGAAAAAAAAAAAAAAAAAGAAAGCATGAGTTTTAAATTCAGACAAGCCTGATGTTCAAACCTGACTGACTACAGATAAACTGAATATTACGTCAAATGCTTTATTTAACCCCTCTAATTCTCAGTTTCCTGTTTGTAAAATGGAAATGATAATATTGTAGAGTTCCTTGCACTATAAGCTCCCAGCTTTAACCTTAACCCTGTCTTTGTCTCCTTAAATGATTTGCTCCAAGTATTGAAAAAGTAACGTGGAGAATCCAGGTCTTCTGCCACCAAATCTATGGCTTTTTCTGCTCTGTCATGTGACTACAGATTGCATTCTCAACAAGTCTGGAGGCCTTGACCGTGACACAATGTCTTTTCCTAATGAAAGTAGTATGCATGTCCTGTGGATAGTGGTCTCCTTGTGTAGTGAGAGCAATAGAGTGACAAATAGGGAAGGAACTTTTAAAGCATGTGTTCTTAACCCAGGTCTGAGACCCCTTGGATGAGCTCCAGAGAGCCATAAATCCTCCTGAAATTGTGGGTAAATGATTTAGATGTGTGCATATGTACATTGTTCTGGAGATCAGGTCCATGGCTTCAAAATGATCAAAAATGTCCATAAAGCAAGAAAAGTTCAGAACCCATGGACTAAGGCACCCATGGACCTTGATGTTCCTTTTCCAAAGAAGGCCAGAAGTTGTTATCAGCTCTTCTCATCTGTCCAACAGAAGCCTGTGATTCCCAAGTATTAGTGAGCTTAAGAATCCATCTGAATATAATAGCCAAATACAAATTGACTGAGTGTTAGATAATATCAGTATTAAGGGATGATTGTTATTTCTGTTAGGTGCTATTAAAGAGAACTTTTCAGATAATGTAGTTATGAACATAGGTGAACATTTTGTTGCCATAAAATATTGCTATCATTCAAGAAAAAAGTTCTTAGCAGGCCCATTCAAAGATTCACTCTTATTTTATAGAAAAAGAGACGGGTAAGATATTCAGTACAGAACATTAAAAAGAAGACTAAAGTTCACTGGAACCTTGACTGGCAGTCAGCTAGCTGGGTCAATACTAGTTTCCAGAACAAGCTTGAATCTCATTAAAATTTATCAGAAAAGTGCTTAAGAATATTGTCGTGAATGAAAATATCTTTGCAAAATGTGGTTATGAATTACATTATGCAAAAATGTTCTGTCTCCGACCTGATCTGGGACAAGATTTTTATGATTAAAAAATGATTAATATGATTTTCCTTCTGCCCCCCACATTTTTTTAAACCATGATTTTGATAAGTATTTATTGAAAACAACAGATGTTTATTCCCAAAATTTACTCTAAATTTAAAACTAGAATGAAAAAATCATGAGTTTGGAATTGCATCTTTTATTCATATATTTTTATTATTAATTTATTTTATTTTTTTCCAGGTTTATTGAGATATAATTGACATATAACATTGGGTAGGTTTACAGTGCACAACATAATGATATGACACGTGTATATGTTGTGAAGTGACTACCACAATAGGTTAGTTAAAACATCCATCATCTTACATAATTACTGTGTGTGTGTGTGCGTGTGTGTGTGTGTGTGTGTCTGTGTGTGGTGAGAACATTTAAAATTTACTCTTAGCAACTTTTAAGTATATAATACAGTATTGTTAACTATAGTTACCTTGTTACACATTAGATAGCTAATAACAGGAAGTTTATACCCTTTGACCAACATCTTCCCATTTTCCCACCTCCCATGCCCTGGCAACCACCATTCTACTCTCTGTTTCTACGTCTGGCTATTTTAGATTCCATATATAAGTGAGATCATATAGGATCCGTCTTTGTCTGACTTATTTAGCTTAGCATAATGCTCTCATGGCCTACACACATTGTCACAAATAGCAGGATTTCCTTCTTTCTCACAGCTGAATGATATTCCATCATATATATCTATTCATCTTTATCCATCATCTGTAGATGGACACTTAGGGGTTTTCATATCTTGGGATTGTGAATAATGCTGCAATAAACAAAGGAGGGCAGGTATGTCTTCAAGACCTTGGTTTCGTTTCCTTTAGTTCTAAGAGTTTTACAATTTCAGGTCTATAATCCACGTCAAGTTAATTTTTGTAAGTAGCGTAAGACAGGGATCCGACTTCATTCTTTTGCAAGTGATTGTCCAGTTTTCTCAACACCATTTATTAAAAAGATTATCCTTTTCCATTGAGTATTCTTGCCTCCCTTGCCAAATATTAGTTGACCATGTATGCAAGGGTTTATTTCCGGGCTCTCAATTCTGTTCTATAGGTCTGTCTGTTTTTAGGACAGTACCATCATGTTTTGATTACTATTGCTTTGTAATATAATTTGAAATCAGGAAGTGTGATGCCCCCAGCTTTGCTCTTCTTTCTCAAGATTGCTTTGGCTATTCAGGGTCTTTCATGGTTCCATATCAATTTTAGAATTTTTTTTTTAATTTCTGTGAAAAATGCCGTTGAAATTTTGATAGGGATTGTATTGAATGTATAGATGGTTTGGGGTACTATGGATATTTTGACAGTATTAATTCTTCTAATCTTTGAACATAGGATATCTTTCCATTTATTTGTGTCTTCTTCAATTTCTTTCATCCAAGTCTTAATACCTTAGGTGCACAGATCTTTCACCTCTTTGGTTACATTTGTTCCTAAGTATTTATTGGTTTTGATACTATTATAAATGGGATTGTTTTCTTTATTTCTTTTTCAGATATTTTGTTGCTTGTAGATATCAGCATTAAAAGCACAACTGATTTCTGTATGTTGACTTTGTATCTTGTCATTTTACTGAATTTGTTCATTAGTTCTAACAGTTCTTTTGGTAGCGTCTTTGGGATTTTCTCTATATAAGATTATATGAATTGCAAACAAAGACAACTTTACTTTTTCCTTTCCTATTTGAATGCCTTTTATTTCTTTTCTTGCCTATTTGTTCTGTACCATATTGAATAAGAGTGGTAAGAGTGAGCATATTTGTCTTGTTCCTGATCTTAGAGGAAAAGCTTTCAACTATTCACTGTTGAATATGATGTTAGCCGTGGGCTTGTCATATTTGGCCTGTATTATGTTGGTATGTTCCTTTTATACACAATTTGTTGAGAATTTCTATCATGAAAGGATTTTTTTTGGTCAAATGTTTTTTCAATTGAGATAATCATATGATTTTTATTCTTCATTTTGTTAATGTTGTATATCACATTTATTGATTTGGGTAGGTTGAACTGTCCTTGTACCCCAGGGGTAAATTCCACTTGATCATGGTATATGATACTTTTAAGGAGCTGTTGAATTTGGTTTGCCAGTATACTAGCAAACCAAATTTTTGCATTTATACGTATCAGGGATATTGACCTATAGTTTTCTTGTAGTGTCCTCATCTAGCTTTGGTATCAGGGTAATGCTGGCTTCATAAAACTAGATTGAGAATGTTCCCTGCTCTTCAATTTTCTGGAAGAGCGTGAGAAGGACGCTCTTAAATTAATTCTTCCTTAAATTTTTAGTATATCTCACTAGCGAAGCCATCTGATCCTAGGTATTTCTTTGTTGGGAGGTGTTTGATTATGGATTCAATCTCCTTACTCATCATTGGTCTGTTCAGACTTTCTTCTTCATAATTCAATCTTAGTAAGTTGTATGTTGCTAGGAATTTATCCATTTCTTCTATGTTATTCAATTTATTTTATTTCTTCCTTTTTAAATAATAACTTTACAAAATTTAGAATAGTTTTAGATTCACCAAAAAGTCCTAAGGGTGATAGGGGATTCCTATATATCCCATGCCCAGTTTTCCCTGTAGTGAACAATACTGTGGTACATTAGTCACAGCTAAGGAACCGATATTGATACATTACTACTAACTAAACTACATATTTTATTAGAATTTTACTAGTTACTTTTTTATTATATCTGGGGTACATTTTATCAATATGACTTTTGACTGATGATTTAAGCTTTGATTACTTGGCCAACGTACTGTTTACTGTTTGCTAGATTTCTCCACTATAAAATTACTTGTGTCCCCTTTCATACTCTATGCTTTGGAAGCATGTCACTAAGTACAGCCCATACTTAAACCTTTCCTCCTTTCTGGAGATACATACTGAAATATTTAGAGGTGAAATGGCAGGATATCAAAGGCTTATTTTAAAATATTTTAGCAAAGAAAAAGAAAGCATGGGAAGGGAAGATAGATAAAAATAACTATCATGACATGCCTGTGATGATAAAAGCTGATGATGTATTATATCTATTAGAAGACGAAGAACGTTAAGCAACTTTTCACGGTCTCCATCACTGTGAGATCACCAACAACATCTGTAAATGTCTAGAATCTCTGTCTAACCAGCTTTAGGATCCTTTTTATTGTCTTCATAATTGGACTTTGTTCCTTAATTCCTTCACCCTTTTCAGCTCTTCTGACATTTGTGCATTTAACTTAAGTTTCATTATGTTTATTTGACATTGGGTTTTGTCTCTTGTTGATATCGAGTGACTATTTACGTTCCCCCCAAATTTATATGTTGAAATCCTAACCCCCAAGGTGACAGTATTTGGAGGTGGGGCTTTTGGGAGGTGATTAGGTCATGAGGGCAGAGCTCTCATGGTTGTGATTAGTGCCCTTATAAAGGAGATACCAGAGAGAGAGCTTGTCCTTTCCACCATTTGAGGACACAGTGAGAAGGTGGCCATCCGTGAGGCAGCAGGCCTTCAGCAGACACTAAATCTGCCAGCACCTTGATCTCGGACTTCTCAGTCTCTAAAACTGTGAGAAATAAATTTCTGTGATTTATAAGCCAGCCAGGCTATGACATTTTGTTATAGCAGCCCAAACAGACTAAGATACTTGCACAGCTATAATCAACTCCCATTATTCCTTTGGTCTAACCAAGTAAAGGCCTTGCCCATCAAAGATGCTCAATAAACATTTGAGAATGAGAAAAAAAAAATCACCTGGGACACTGCTTGTTTCAAAGTGTAGATTCCTGAGCCCTGCTCCCCCAATATTCTGGGAATAGACATGTTAATTAAGCCCTACCCCCTCTTTATATTAATAATATATGTGCCCCGTGGACCTCTCTTTTAGAAACACTGCCTAAAGTATGAAGGCAGGGACCATCTCCATGAGTATATGTTTTTGATGAGTGGACGTATCAATGAGTGAATGAATCTCCACTGTTTTTGAATGGATAGAAAGGGGGATCTAGAACTGATTTTATCAGCTTTTGACAGAGTCACAGTGTGGGACTCATGGTTTGTTCTCAGAATCAACTAGTCATGCAAAATCATAACAAATATAAAAATGTTGACACTTAGAGGGCTCAAAAGACTTGTCCAAAATTTCCTGGCTTCAGTGATTAGTTCTGTCCACCTTTACCAGCTTCTTCCCTATACTGATTTATTGATTACTTTTATAAGCACCACTTTATTGCAGGCATTATGCTAGGCACTAGAAAAATGGAGATAAACAAGCAAAGTTCCTTCTGTGCCACAGCACCATGGTGGAAAAGAAAAGCAACAATATAGTACGCCTATATTAATTGCTGTAAGAGAGATGACACGTTTTTCCAGAGTAGAGCTCACAAGTCATTCATGTATTTACATGAAGAGAATGTGTTAAATCTGAGGTTTGGTCTCTGCCTTCTTTGGCCAAGTGATCCAAATTTCTCCCCATTTCACATTTGGTTGCCTGAGTTCTCTAGCTTAAAGAACCCACTCAGGCAAGCTTCCTGGCTTCACTTTTGGCACTTCATCCTACAGCGTAGCCAGTATCAAGCATGGCAAACCCACTCATTTAGCTTGGAGCTCTCAGGCAGCCCACATGTTAAGGGAAATACGATTCGTTGTGTATTTTAGTTTCCTTAAGATAAAAAGCACAACACAAATGGATGGTATCTGGGCTGCAATGTGGTATAGTAGAAGGAATAATGGATCAGGAAGCAAATAACAGTAAATACAGCCTTGCTTGCTTTTTCCCCCCAGTACGAAGCCTTGAGTTCCCAAAGCCCTTTCCCGTGCTAAGTGTGGTATTGAGCAAGTAACATAATATCTCTGGACCTTGGTTTTCTTATCTGTAAAATGAAAGGGTTGAACTTGCTTGTCTCTAAGTTTCCTTCCAACTTTAAAAGTCTGGTAAAAACTTTTATCTATCCTATGACTTCATGTAAAGATCCATCTGGGCTACTCTTCCCCTCTCCTAGGTCTGAGCTAACCTGTGGGGTCATACTATTCAAATATATGGACATGAAATAAAAATCTGAAAATTATTTTGTGTATGGTAGGATAAGGGGTGCTTAGAATCTAAAACTAAATAGGATACAGTTCTATAGAAAACTTACGTGGGAAAAGTGGAAATTATTTGATTAAGCCTGCAAGTAGCAAAGCACCCGGCTTTTGACGTGGCCTGGACAGGCCTTGGTGGTCAGAATAGACGTCCTTTTGTCATTCCTATTACAGTGTGTTTGGTCATTGACCAGATATGTATGGAATGCTTACTGTTGCAAGACATTAGGTTAGGTCCTAAAAACATTGAGGGAAAAGAAAGCTGAAAACTCCATTATTTGGCTCGAATATAATCAAGCTTAAAACCGCTTTCGGATTTAAGAAGATCAAACAACTTCCAAAAAAATTATAAATAATTACACTTTTATAATAAATATTGAAGGATTACAGCTGCATATTAAAATTTCTATACATATTTGTTGTTAGGAATTTCTCAAAGAATGAAAACAGAAAATGCTGTTATGAAAGGGCTTGCCAAATTTTTAGTAAAAATAGTTTTCCATATTTGGGGAAAGTGTAATACTGGTACTTTAGATAAAGTGTTGTGTTTGTCTTTGGACTCAAATGGTGCTAGATAATTGGGAAAATTGCTCTGAACCCATTTAATACAAAAGAGATGTAGTTGCTTATCTATCTATCTGTCTATCTCTATCTATCTATCTAAGACAAGAAATGAGAACTATAAGACAACTGTATTATTTCTCTTTTTCTATTTTGGTATTTGATCTCAGGTTTTTCAACTCCAGAGACCATGCTCTTCACTTCAGATCATACTGTATGGAACACAGAGGATTGAATTTCAGGCTCCGAAACACTTTGAAGTCCAGCATGGAATGGGAAGGAACAAAGGGTAAGAGGGAAGGTAAATTGGAAGAGAATGAAGAATGCTACTATTGGACAGAAATGAAGCCTCTTGGAGGTTGAAAACAGTGGTAATGTTAGCAAAGGCTAGAAGGAAGCTAGAAGGATAGGGTATATAATTAGACAATGGGAAATTAGAGTTTTATTTTCTAAGGCAGAGATATTTAAGATGGTAATACATTTCTGGTTGGGTCCCTGGGAATAAGTTTAAGTGCAGTGAGAGACCAAGGTCATTCTAGTGAATAAGGTCCAAGAATTGTGAGTTATGTATTCAAATAAATCTATGACATGAATGCTGAACTTGCCTAAATGTGGTCTGAGAATATGGTGTCTGTGATTGCTGCCTTCTAGAAATTATCAAACTTTACCTGGTGGCCTCGTCAAATTTGTCAATTTCCTATGGCAGATTTGAAAAGGATATGAATTCTTAGTTTACAGCAGTTATTTTGATTTGCTTTTACCCGCTGAGAGCTTCTGTCTTTTAATAATGGAATTTACATATTTGTACTTATTCTGATATGTTTGTGTTTCTGCTTGCTACATTATTCTTCGGTTGCAAGTAAAAGCCAAAGCCAACTCTGGTTAATATGCACAAAGGCAAAGATACTGAGGACAGAGAATTGATAATAAGCTAGAAGGATGTGGTAGGCTTCAGTTTCCAAAACTACTGCAACGGTATCTTCCTCCCACACGCTCTTCTTCAATGTGACTTAGATAGTCCTCCCATCGAAAGGTGGGCTGTGTGTATCTTCCTCTTGCATCTGTGTATATTTGTGACAATGGTGGAATTGAAGTCACATGACTACTGAGGCTAGGTCAGAAAAGGTGATACAGCTTCTGTCTGGTTCTCACGGGATGCTTGTTCTTGTAACTCAGCCACTATGCCCTGAAGAACCTCAGCAACCTATGAAGAGACCAACCTGGAGAGGACCCAAAGTTCCCAGCCATCAGCCTGGGCTCATTACTCAGTGAATAGCCCAGCACCAAACTTGCTAGGTGCATGCGTGAGTCATTTCAGAAGTGGGTCCTCCAGACTCAGCTGATGCTATGTAGCGCAAATGAGCCTTCCCCCAGCCAACCCTGCCCGGATTACAGATTTGTGAAGTAAAAAACTGTTGTTTTACTCACTGAGTTTTCAGGTGGTTTGTTACACAACAATGGATGATTATTACAGAGAACCAAGCTTAGAAATGAACAAGAAACAAGGCAGCTTCTGAGAAGCAGGAAGGAGAGATGGACTTTAGTAAATACCTTATGGGTAGGGTACCACCATAACCGCTAACCATTTTGTCTTGTTGCTGTTCTTCTTAAGTTCCAGGTTTTTGCGAAGGGAACTTCTACTGTTTTGCTTTCAGATACCTACTCACTTTTTGGCTACCAGTGGGCAGAAAAACCTGAGTAACAGCCCCAAAAATCTGTAACTAAGGAAAAAGAGACAATTATTCCAAAGGAAATAACAGGACATTTTATTAGTTTTCTATAACTGCTATGACAAATAACCACAAACTTAGTGACTTTAAACAACACAAATTTATTATCTTATAGTCCAGAGGTCAGAAGTCAAAAAGGGGTCTCACTGGGCTAAAATCAGGGTGTCAGCAGAGCTGCACTCCTTTCTGGAGACTCCAGGGGAGAATCTGTTTCCTTGCCTTTCTAGCTTCTAGAGGCTGCCTTCATCCCTTCATTTTCAAAGCCAACAATATTGCACTTTCTTCCATTTCACCTCTTTCTCTAATTTTGACTCTCTTTTGCTTTTAAGAACACTTGTGATTACATTTTGCCCACCCTACTAATCCAGGATGATCTCCCCAGCTCAAATTCCTTAATCACATGTGTAAAGTCCCTCTTGTCATGTAAGGTAACATATTCTCAGGTTCCTGAGATTGGGGAATGAGGGGGTGGGCATTAGTCTACCTACCACAGTATACAAAAGCAGAACGGGTTCTGAGTGGGCCCCACCACTCCAAACATATGTCCTTTACTCTACACGTACTGGTTTATATTTTTTCTTTCTCCATTTTATTGAACCCATCTAGTTATTCTTGTTCCATTCTTTTTCAATCAAGTAGTTTTTTAAGTTAAACATCCAATTTATATTTGCCTATATAGTGACTGTTATATTTATCATGCATAATCAACTTATATTTTTCTGTATGTATTTAGAGATAGCATCCATATACATTGTCAAATAAGTCAAAAATCTTACTATGCTTTTTGCTCTGTTATGCCTTTACCCTCATGATAAGATCATTTTAGTTTCAGATTTTCATTATTTCTTTTTACTTAATGAGCAATGATAAAGACTTAATTAAAAGTTTTGTTTTCTGTAACAGGAAGTGTTTGGGTTGCAAATAGCAGGATACCCAACTAAAGGTGGCTTACAATGAGGAAAACTTATGTCACATACGAAGAAGTTCAGAGATAGGTTGTTCCTGGATTAATATTGTGTCTCGATGATGTCATTAAGGATCCAAGTGCTTTTCATTCGCTGCTGTCCTTCTCAAGCTCATCCTGACCCAGAAGGAAGACGGCTGCTGTAGTTCGGCTATTGTATCTGCACATGACCCTGTCTGAAGACAGTGCATTAGTTATCTATTGCTGCATAACAAATCAGCTGGCTTATAACAACAATATCACTTATTATCTATCATGGTTTCTGTGGGGCAGGGATTTGGGAGTAGCTTGGTTGGGTGGTTCTAGCTTAGGATCTCTCATGAGGTTGCAGTTAAAGCCATCAGAGACAGCAGTCAACTGAAAGCTTGACTAGACTGGAGGATCCACTTCCAAGCAGCTCACTGACATGGCTGGCACATTGCATGAATGTCCACAGGACACGGTGGCTGGCTTCCCCTAGAGCAGTGGTTCTCAACTGGGGGTGACTTTGCTCTCCAGGGGACGTTTGGCATTGTCTGGAGACATTTTTGGTTGTCACAAATGGGCATCTAGTGGGTAGGGACCAAAGATGCTGCTAAACATTGTGTACTGCACAGGACAGTCCCCGACAACCTGAGTTCTCTGGCCCCACGTGCCTACAGGGCTGAGGCTGAGAAACTCTGCTTTTAGCAAAGGAACCAAGAGATCAAGAAATGCCTTTTATTACCCAGTTTGGAAGTCCTCTGTGTTCTGTGTTAGAGACACCTGCACAAGGGTGTAAATACCAGGAGGTGAGGTGGATTGGAAGCCACCGTGGAGGACGGCTACCATGGCCAGGAAGCTTTTCCTGACCCTCTTCTCTTTTCTTCTATTTGCTGCCTTCTTCTTTTTTTTTTTTTTCCCCAAAGTGGAAAACCATTCTTATGGTTTCCCCACCAGACTTCTTGTTACTTTTCTTTAGTCAGTGTTGCTTGATAATGCCTATGTCCAAACCAATCATTTGGAGACAGAATAGAATTCCTATGATGAGTGTCGATCAGTTAATATTCACTCTCTTTCTGGGGCTGGGGAGAGGCCATACTCTTTAAACACCTGAAGGTTAAGTTCTCAGAATCAGAGTTTTGCCAGTAAGGAAGAAAGAGAATGACGTGGAGTGGGTAACAAACAGTGAGCTGCCTTTGCTTACCATTCACTGTTTTTTGTATTGCATGTTTTCTGTTTTGATTCAGTTTTCTTTTTGGTAGAATACATTTTCCAATAATAATTTAAGAGAAGATCACCCATTTGAATCCTTATGTATCTGAAAATGTACTCTGTCTTCAATGTTAGTTGAGTAGAGAATTCTAGGTCAAAAACAATCCCAATAGAATACTTTGTTCCATTATCTATTAGGATCCATTTGTTGCTGATGAGAAGTAGGTGATCTGGTTAGAATTTCCTTTTTGATCCTTGATGCTCTGAAATTCCATCATGATGTCTACAAGGGTGGTATTTTCCACGTATGCACTGAATAGGAGCTTTTAGCCTGAAGATACAGGAACATTTTAAATAATTTCTTTGAGTATTTCCTTCTATCCATTCTCTAGATCTCCTGTTAGATGAATGTTGAAACTTCTGGATTTATTCTCTATATTACTTGAATTTTTGCCATTGCCTTATCCTGTCTCCTGCAATCTGGGAGAAAACTGAGCACAATCTTCTAGCTTATTAATTCACCCTTCAGTCTAGCTTGAGTCAATATTGCATGGTGATTAAGAGCCTGAGTTCAAATTCTGGTTCAGCCATTTATTCCTGTGTTGCCTTGAGTAGGTTAATTAACCTTTCTATTCTTCAGTTTACTCATCTGTAAAATAAATATACTAATAATATTGTCTATTTTGTAAGTATAAAGATTAAATACGCTAATACGTGAATACTTGGGAGAGTCTGCAGTATTAGCTATTATTGTTTAATCTTTCTATTCATATAAAAAATTCAATAAATATATTCTTAATTAGTCCTCTAATTGGTTTGCTTTCATAATAATGTGGTTATTTCATGAATGTAAAGTCCTCTATTATCCCTCTGAGGATAATATATTTATATAATATATATATATTATATATATATTAAAACTTCTTTTTGCGCTATTAAAAATAACTTTGGGTGTTTTAATTCATTTGTTGACTGTAGTTAGTGCCTCTCTTTCATAGTAATAGGTTTCCACAAATGATTAGTGTTCTGGGTTATCTACTCATCTTACTGTTTGGAAATCTCATTTGCCTATTTGTGATGTGGATTCTAATTCTGAGTGTTTGCTTTGCTGAATGTGGTTGTTGGGAAGCGGGGCCGGAGAGGACATGGTGCAAGGCAGGGCATGCAGATAGTTTACCTTCTGCTTGTGGGTGTATGTGGTCCCATTTCTCTTAGCACTTGGTGATCAGTTCCTTGGGGTGATACCCTGTCTCCTTGGCCCGAACGCCCATACTCATAGTGGGTGTCAGGGCTGGGGGTGGACACATCCACCTGCTAATTCTCATTACCTTGCTTAATTTTCTTCATTTCACTTACCACCATCTAAAATAATCTTAGTTATCAATTAGTTATAAGTGTATTATCTGACTCTATGAAGGAAAATCTCCAGGGCCTCGTATTGTGTCTTGCACAGAGTAAATGATCCATACAGTTGTTGAATGAATGAAAGAATGAATGGATGCCATTCTTTAATCGTTCTTCATGATGAAAGTACCTGCTCTTTTTAGCCTTTGCCTCTGAGTTTGAAGCTGCCCCAGCTCTCACTCTGGTCCCACCCCATACAGTTTTGGTTTGTATCTCAACTGGCAGTCCAATCCTGCCTGTGTCTTATACGCTAGGAAGTCCTCTGAATTGCTAGACCATGGATGCTGCCTTTTTTGTCTTCTAGAACTCTAATGAATTTTTTAAAATATATTTTCTGTTATATTTAGGAATTTGTGGTGACATAAGATGTACAGTGTGCTTTTAGAAGCTCCACCAGCAGTGTTACTGATTTCCACAATGTTTATTTTAGTTGGATTTGACAATAAACAACATTGAACCTAATACAGAGAACATAACCCCCTTTGGAATTCTCTTTTTTATAAATATTTTTAAAACAAAAATATTTCAAATATACAAAAAGATACAGAGAACAATATAATGAATAGCCATTAGTGTAATGATCCAGATTTAGCAATTCCAAGCATTTAGCAATATTTGCTTGAGATATTTAAAAAAATAAATTAGACATCATTGTTGGAGCTCCTTTGTGCCTTCCCATTTTAGTTTTCTTCTTCCGTTCTTACTATCCTGAAGTTAATCTATATCCTTCCTGCCTGTGTCCATGGTTTTTATAGTTAAGACAGATATAAACAGAATACAAGCCTATGTCCATGCTTTTTATATTTAGATAGATATAAACAGAATATCGTATTGTTCTGCAGGCTTTCAAACTGCATATATATGATAGCAGTTCTTTCAATCTCTCGGATTACACCCAGAAGAAAATCTCACTTTGGTAAAATTTTGAATGACTTTTCTGGCTTTTGTTAACCTCTCTTTTAACAACTACCTAACAGCAGGCCTCAGAATAGAAGCCTGAAGCAGGCCATGATCGCTAAGTAGAATTTAATGATATTGCTTTATTTTCCATTATATTTATTTTAATGGTTCCCTTCTTCTTTTTTTCTTTTTAGCAAGTGTTGCTAGCTTTCCATTTATAGTAGTAACTTATGTTTCCTTTTAAATGTAAAAAAAAATGTTGATTCAAAGAAAATATTAAGCAAATAACAACAGGGCAGGAGGTTTACCAAGCTCTACCTGATCTGATCTGTCTTCCTCAGGCCAGTAACCACTATTACTCCACCTCTAGCACCAGCTGCTTCAAGTTTCCTCCTTTTCTTCCCTTAGCAGCTGGAGGTGCCTTGGCTATTGTACCTCTCCTCTTATGGTATTTCCTGCAGCCAGCACCCCTGCCTCTACCTGACTCTTGTCATCCTCCGGGCTCCTAGGAAGCCCTCTCCCATGTAGTACCAAATGACAGAATATATAGTTTTGTGATCTAACTCTAAATCCAAGGGTAGAATGTAGTGCCGGTATTACGGCATTCTCATGGTCTGAAACAGCATACTAATGCCGAAAGAAATGATCCATTTCTGATGTTTCAAATAAAATCTGGAGTATAAAATGAAGGTTCTCCATGAAAAAAACAAAGTTTATCTCATTTTAAATATGTTCGGAGTTTTAGCAATAGTGCTGTTCATAGATCTCAATACCTGATTTTACTTAATTTTATTCAACACTTGTCATCTAGATTAAGGGTAAAAAAGGCACTTAGATGGGAAAAATAAGGATAATAATAGGAAATGATAGTTTTCTACGTCATTTCGACATTACTCGGTGGCTTACTAAACCGTTATTTACCACCCTGAGCTGGATGATTTTATTAAAAAATAAGAGATCACATAGAGCGTTTTGAATATAACACGTTTAAACGTTTGTCGTTTTAATGGCAAAAGCTCCTAAACAACTCTGTGGCCATTGAGCTGTAATCTTATTCAAGTTTCATGATGCACAGTGCATATAAACACAATAATAACAAAAACAGCACAGCGCCTATCGAATGCTGTTTAAAAGCCTTCTAATGTCTGCAGTCCTGACGAACTAACTGCTTGGGCTTCCATCCATCCATCCATCCATCCATCCATCCATCCATTCATTCAAAAGCCTTATTCTTAAGCTGGTATCTACACGATAAAAAAAATCCTCAATGCATTTGGCCAGAAGTAAATCTTATCTTAACAGAGGTGCAACGGTGATGCTTTCAAAGCTACTGCTGTATTTGAGCAAAAGTTCAATTTTAGCGTTTCTTTCTACGTATGTATTCAGGATGGGCAAGGCTAGGGAGGGCAGTGGCAGGGCTGAGGAAGCGACTTCACACTCTTGATTACTCTTGAATGTCATGTTTACCACTGTAAATGTTCAGCCTTTAAATGAGAAAGCGGGTGGAGTGGGATTGCTCTCTGGTCGCACATCTCGTCTGTTACATCTCATACGCCAGCCAAACTTTCTCCATCAATCTGGGTAGATCAGCCGCGGTAACGTTCCCTGAAAGACAAATGTAGAGTCCTGAGTCGGCGTGCGCTGCCTTACCCAGTGTTGCCTTTGGAGTTACCTGAAGAATTAGAGCTAGTGCACCCAGAGAGCAAGCTTCTCGTTTCAATTCGGTTGTTTCCGTGGGGGAATTGCGGCACGGGCAGGTCCTGGGTGTGGCGGTGCGAAGAGGGAACTCGGACTCCCAGCTTTCCCGCTTCTGGGAAACCTTCCTACCCGAGTGACCCGCCATCCGGGAGCCCGCGGGCCGCTGGCGGACCCCACCTAGCCGCGGGGGCAAATTGCCGAGGCGCGGGGCAGGGCGCACCGTGCGAGCGCGCGTTCTCCCCCATTCGTTCCGCGGCTGGAGGCGGATCCCTTTCCTTGCACACAAGTCCTTATATGCACCGGTTGCACCAGCCTGCGTTACTCCAGCCCCACAAATAATTAATGGGGGAGGGAGGGCGTCGCTCTTTTTTTTCCCTGGATTTTTTCAGCGCTACAGCATTTGAACCCTGCCGAGAAACCGCCAGATGCGATTAAATGGCCATATTGCTGCAGCGCACGAATTGGACATACAATAATGTGTGTGTTCAAATAGCCCCTTTGCCTCTACGATAAGGACCGCAGGGTTAAGAAACAACTCTTCAAAGCCAGCCCTATTAGTCCACAAAAGCCTGGGAGGAAAGGGTGCCCGCCCCTCCCCCGTCCACTCTGGTGCAGAGGGAACGGGTCAGGAAGCGCGGCCTCTCCCCAGTCGGAGGCCACGCCTCCTCCGCCTCTTTCTCCCCTTTACTCCTCCCAGGAAGCGATGATAGACAGTTCTGTGTGGTTCTCCACCCCCACCCCCCAGCTGAGTGGAGGAGTTGATGTGTCTCATTATAACAGCCAATGCAGCCGCCATCCACGCACAAGCAAAGAAGCATGTCCCATTTAAATACACCCACGCAGCCCCAGCGCCTTTAGCCGATCAGGGCGCGCAGCCCACACGCACCGCTGCTCCGGGGTTGGAGATCAGCGCAGGTTGGGCTCCTGGACCGGGCGGACCCAGGCGCCGAGGATCAGGATCCGGCGCAGTGGAGCCCGGGCGGGCGGGGGAGGCTGGGCCCAGGGGCCTCTGGCGCGACACCCGCATGAGGACGCGAGTGAAATAGACCAAGGTGGAATTTCCAAGGGAAAAGCTTCGGGGTGGTTTTGGTCCATTTCTCTGGCGAAGAAGTAGACATGGCGAGCGACTCTCCGGCTCGCAGCCTGGATGAAATCGATCTCTCGGCTCTGAGGGTGAGTGTAGAACGTTTTCTGATTTCTTTCTCGTGGTTTGGGTCAGGGTGAATGGGATCGGAGCGTCGACTGGGGCTGGTAGGCAGAGGCGGGCGAATGCGACGCGGAGGGAACCTGGGTTCTCGTTTGGATTTGGGGGCTGCTGAGGTGCTTTCTCCGAAGCCCCTAGAGCAGGGGCTGTACGGTACGTGTCCACTGGTTGTGGCCGAAAAACCCCCAGGAGCGTGTGGAGCTTATGCCAGTTTCATCTTAGACCCTTGTAAGCGCATTAAAATGAAAGGCTCGTGTGTGTGTGTGTGTGTGTGTGTGTGTGTGTGTGTGTGAGTATGTGTGTGCGCGCACAAGCCCGGGGCAGTCGTCTCGTGCCAAGGCGCGAGACCTGATTCTTTCTGCAAAAAGAATAACAGCGTGAATAAAGGTACTGGCCCCTCACGTTTTACAGTTACCTGTAAGATGACATTATGAGCCTGGTGGTTCCCACGGAGTGGTCCCTGCTTCTCCGAAGGGGCAGCTGTTTCTATGCTGGTCTTGTAGATGGCAACGGCCCCTCTTCCCCCCTTTTCTGCCTTCCGCGCCCCGACTCCCTCTCAGCGCTCTCTTAATGGCCAGTCTGCCACTCACCTTTATTTATGGTTTAAACTGAGCCCAGCCTGTGCTTTCTGATTTTGTGGCTGTGACATTTCAGTTTTATGGCGAACTTAAGCAGGTGAAAGGGATGTGTTCTCTGCTGTTCCCCAATCAGACCGGAACTCCCGAGTGTGTGTGTGTGTGTGTGCGTGTGTGTGTGTGTTTTCCCTGTCTGTGGCCAGTCCTTTGTAGAGCACCTCCCAACCCTCAGCCCCACCGGCTTGCGTTTACCTTCACGTGAATTGCCTCAGACACCGTTTCATTGTATTGACTAAGACATCACTGGTATAGAATCCATTTTGCTGTTGTTTTGAGACCAGAATCCCAGGAATCCCAGTGCAGCCTCGACGCCTCCCCACCCCCACCCCCCAATCTCAACACTCTCCTTCGGGGAAGGGGGCAGAGCTTTCTTGCCATTTTAATTGGATGCTGCCTGCCGGGAAGGGGATGAGGGGTGGGGGTGGCCACAGCAGCAGGGGTCTTAGAAGGAGTAGATTCCAATTTACAGCCGGCTTCTTCCACTCCTGAACCAAAAATAAAATTTTAAAAAAGCAACTGTATATACAGGAGACATGGAGGGTGGATGAGACCGAATTGATGGTGGCTCTCAAGGCAGGGACGTGCAGGACGGCTGAAGCTTGGAAGTTCACGTTCTATCCTGAGGAGTACATTGTTAGACTGTACTGCATCTTGGGGTTATATCCCTGAATCTCCACTACTTCTCTGGATACTGCCTCCTTCTCCACTGTTATTTTCAAGAGCTATCTTTATGGTCAAAGTGTCACTTTTTCTTTAGTGTCATTAATCCTCTTTCCCTACCTAGCTCTCTCTTTTTTAACTCCTCCTCGCCTTCTCTTGAATCGTTGCATCCAAAAGGTGAGGTTTCTGCAAGGCAGTCAAGGGGTTGAGAAGGAACAGAGATGCCATTTGTAACTGGCGTTTTTGATAGCTGGGCAGCAAAAGCTCATTCATGCATCATTACAGTAAGCTGCCTATTTTACTGCCTTTGAAATGCCACATGCAGAATCCCATGCCCCCTGGGCAGCTGGGGGTGGGGGTTGGTAACAGGGTGGATGCTCTGGCTGAGTCTGTCGCTTCCTTTACAGACTGTGTGTGTATTCATTTGCCCTACTTTCTGCACTGGGAGTTGGTGCCAGCCAGTTAATCAGGTGGATGGATGGTCCAGACTTCAGAGTGGGGGAAAGTGGCAAAGGCTGGGGAAGGCATCTGAACAATGGGCGAAACGTGTGAATTTCCTGAGTCAGAATCTTGACATCGCTCCTGTAATGGAAAGCACTCTGAATTTAAGTTGGGCTTGGTCAGAGGTGTCTCTCGTGGTTTTTCTTGGGGAAGGGTTTTTGAGATACTGAGCACAGAGCCTGCAGGGCTTGTGGGCAACCCTGAGCGCTCGCCAGCAGCTCTGGAGGCAGTTCACACATGGGAGACCTGCACTCCTGAGATCTATATTTTGAAAAAATATCTTTGCAAGATTCACTGAAATTTGTGAATTGGGCTGAGTGCTCTGCCTCTGTATTTGTGCCTGCAGGAGGTATGGAAAGAGGGAGGGAGGGCTAAGGCTAGCCCAGGAGACTGGAGAACAGGCTGCCTGCTGCCTAGAGGACTTACATGCAGATGTGGAGACAGTGGGAGGGCTGGGGTCTGCCACCAGTCTTGTGGTAGGTGAGGTGTGTCGGCCAGGAGTGGGTCCAAAGACCATATAGGTAATTTTCACAAATCAGAGGACAGATCATCTGTCTCTGTCTTCCCCAATTAGAAGTGGGTTCATTGAGATGAGAGGTTTCATGTGTTCCTAAACCCTCAGCCTGCCTGCTGAGAACCTTTTGGGAATGCCTGACCCCTGAAATGCAGCCAAGGTCAGTGGCTTCTAGGAGAATTTGCTGCAGCCTTACCAGTCCCTTGCTGTTTCAGTGGCTCTTTAATGTACACAATCAATGCTCTTTTTGTAAACCCTGAGCTCAGTGCATTAAAAGCCGATCCTGTCTGGAGAGGCCTTTATCCTTCTCACTTTGGGGGCTTATTGTTCTCCGCCAGTGATCCCAGACTGGACCTGGTCTAAATTTTCCCCAAATAGCAACAATGCATAATTTAAACCAGAGCAACCAATGACAGCACCGATCATTTAAATTATGCAAGATTTGGATGGTTTTAAAAAGTAAGATAAAACAGGATCTTCTTTGGTTAGAAAGAGATTATCTGAATCCAGCTTTATTAGTCCTGATTTTTAGAGCTCCAGAGATAAACTAAGTCTTGGGGGAGGGGGATGATTTCATAGGTTTAGAAATGGAAAAGAATTGTAGGACACTTAGCCACTCCTTTCATTTAATACCTGGGAAGCTGAAGCCCAGAGATGTGAAGACTGTTGCCCAAGGTCACACAGCCACCCCCCAACCCCCCTTCCTGGGTTGTTTGTGGGAGAGAATCTGGGTTTCCTGACTCCTCCTTCAATGCTCTTTTCTCTAAGTCACATTGTCTGTGGTTGAATCAGAAATCAATAATACATTTTCTGCCTGAGCACAAAGAATGACAGAGAGGAATAATTTCACCAGGGTCATGGAATTTTATTTCTCGAGAATAAAGAAACTGTTTCATGCAGGTAAGCTCATAATACATAAAATCATGGAGCTTTAAGGAGCCTTGGGAATTCATTTTGTCCAACCCCCCTTCAGTTCCTCCTCTGCAATAAATGACTGTCTAAATCGTCTAGGACAGATGGTTGTCCTATGTGATAACCTCTCTCCGTAACCCATCTCCATCTGAACATGTCTCAGGGTCATCTAGATATACACATTATTCATTTGTCTCTGCATGTGAGGTTTATAGAGTTCTATGTAGGTTTTGTATAATCTATGTGGATACTTATATATTAGTATTATGGATCTGAATTGTCCATGTGGATACATGAAATGTGTATCTACATATAGGCTACAGAAAACAATCTGCTCATTCAAACCCAGGGCTTGAGTCACTTTTCCTTCAAGACATCACAGTATTAAAAGAAATGAAATTTGCCACTAGAATGCTTTATTACATATGAGGTGAGATCAGCCCAGAAAGCTTTTTGGAGATTAGCATATCTCTGAATCTGAGCACCTTGGCTGTCTTTAGCTTGGCCCAAAGAGCAAGGACATTCAAGGGCAAGATGGGCTGCTGCTGAATTCATACTCTAAGTTTCTGCCAGGACTCGCACTCACTTTTCTATTTGAATGGAATTAGATGACCTCTGCTTGTCTTTCCCCCTCAGTCTCTTCGGGCCCAGTTATTTCTTTCTCCATAGAAACCTAGATGTAAGAATTGGCCTCATCTGGAAGGCGTGCACACATCTTTCCTGCTACACGCTTCATGCTTGTGTTACCAATGGTGCGTGGCTTTTCTTTCCGCCAGCTCACTAAACGGTGGGCTCCTTTAGGCCAGGCTGGGTCTTGTCCATCTTTGAGTCCGTAGTCCCAGTTTGTTGAATAAATGCATAAATGTATGAATGAGTGAGTGAAAGGAGACCGAGCACTGGGTTCTATGTCCGTGTCTTATTATAATGAGTTGTGACTTTGGGGAAGTCATCTAACAATAAATAACTTAAAAATGGGAAGGTTCACAACTGCTTGCCTTCCTCATACACTGGTTTCAAAAATCAAAGTATTATATTTACAGCAATGCTTTGAAAGCCATAAAGCATTATATGAATATGCTATTCCATGATTAAATACAATCTTGTGCGAAACGTGGTGACATCAACATTTGATCCCAATCATTACACCTAATTGACAATGATCCTGAGAAAAAAGACATCAGAAAGTCCTGCATCTTTTTAATAGTTTTTTTTTTTTTCAATGTACCAATATGACCTTGTATGTTTCTCTGATGGCCTGGGTTGACCTTTGTCCCACTATCAGCATGAATTACATATAAGGTGAGCACAGCCCAGAAGCTTTTTGGAGATTAGCATATTTCTAAACCAGTATCAAATATCAACATTATTCATTAAAACCTTCTAATTTTTCTTTTCCTTTTTTTTTTTTTAAAAAAAAACCTTTTTCTCATTATTCAATTAAAAACAAATTTATTATGCTTGTGCCTTTTCAAAGTTTGTGTTTGGGAGGGGTAGGGTAGGAGGAGTGGGCGTCTGAAACCATACACTTCTAGTCCAGTGTTTACAAGTTTAAAAACGTTCTGGCCAGAGGTCTCATGGGGCTTAAAGAAATCTTGAATCATTATTAATTCATTATCCAAAAGCACTTAAATTTGGTGTTAAGTGAGAGTTTAGTAAAATTGGAGGAATTGATAACAGTTATCTTAAAATGAAAATAGCATAGCAGTTTTTAAATTAGATACATTTATTGTATTTTAGAGATATTAAACAGGTGTTTTCTTTGCCATGACATTGCATCATAATAAAATAGGGTGTAGTGGTAGTTATCAGAACATCAGAGAAGTATGCATAATCATTTTCGGTATTCATTATTAACTGGAGTAATCTTAGTACAAAAGCTAATATAAGTCATGGTTTGCTGTTTGCATAATTATCTACTTAGGAGGTCATGGAATATTTTGTTGATGAAAGAATACACACACGTTTCCTTCATGGAAATGTCACATTTCCCCCCTTATCTGTAAGGCTCTTTGAAATCTTATAGTTTTGAGTCTTGCTGGTTGGCCCTTTCTTCATTCTGTGTCTCTGCCCTGGAATTAATCTTCTGTGCCCTTCTTGTTCTGTGCCATTCCTTTTTTCAGTGATACTGGTTCTAAAGTCCAACCAGCTTTGAGCGATTGTGATTGAATCATGGCCGCCACGCCCAGCTGAGCACAAGCCATCGCTGAGTCTGTGTTTCTGATAGAATTTGGGATAACTTGTGTCTGAAAGATGCTTTTATGTCAAATTCGTTCTCTTCCATTTCTGTGGGAGAATTAGTTGTCTGAGAACAGGACCTGAGCTAGCAGCATGCTAAGAATTCCAAGAAAATCTGGATGATATTTTTTGAATGAAATGTTATTCTGCACATATAAATATAAGGTTCCTAGTGGAGCGAGAGGGAGGACTTAAATAGAAAACGTTGGATGAATTCCGCTTGTAATTTCTTCCATTCTGGTTGGAAGCTTATTTCTCTCTATCTACTTTCTCCATGCCCACGCTGTCTCCAGTTGTCTCACGGGGGTGCTTTGAAATTCTCAAAGCACATTTTGTTTCACCTCAATCTTAAAAATCTTTCTCTAATATCTATTGCATGGGTCCCCTTCTCTCCATTTCTCCCAACCACTGCTGCAGTTACTGTCCCCTGGGCAGCACCCATGACAAGACTTGGTTCCTATGTCTCTACCACCAGCCTTCTCCTGACTAGTCTCTCTTGTGCAGCCATGTTAGTTTTCCTAAAACGCTCTTCAGCATTCTGTCAAGATCAGCCAAAAGTCAGCTGGGCCTCCTGCCACGTGCTGCAGTTTTAATGGCCATTCCTTCACTCATAGAGAACAACTTCCTTCTCTCTTTAAGGGGTGCCCTACCTTATTCTTTTCTGTTCCTTCTACCCTAACAATAAGCATTCAAATGCCACCTTTCCCACAAAATTGTCCCTGATTTCTCAAGTAGAAGTTATCCCTTCCACTTGTAAACCCTCTCAGAACTACCTCACAGGTCTTTCAGAGCACTCAGAACTTTCTGCCTTGTATTATGTTCACGACTAGACAGTTGGCTTTATGAAAACAATGCGTTTATTTGACTTTCTTAGGAATCCCCACCAGGATGACCTCTGGGGCTTCAGGGCCCAGAAAATGTAAATTGTGAATGGGAGTAAAGACTGCTGAAAATTAAACATTTGTTTAATTTAAAAAAAGCCTTTCTTGTTCTCATTATAAAAGCAACTCATGGTCATTGCAGAAAATTTGGAAAATGGAGAAAATGCAAAAAGTATTCAAGATTTCCAGTGCTGACCACATATACATTTTGGTATATGGCTTAGTGATTTTTTTTTTATGCATAGCTAAGTAGATAGCTTTTAAAAGTTAAGATCAAATCATTATATATTATCTCCAATCTGTTTTTTAAACTTAATAATTAGCCTTTTTGCATGCTATTAATGTTTTCGTATGGCATAAATTTTAAACTCTTTATTACAGGGAATTTTAAACTTATGTAAGAGTAGAAATAATACTAGAATGCTCATACATTGTTGGTGGGAATATAAAATGGTACAGACACTTAGGAAAACGAGTTGGCAGTTCCTTAAAATGTTAAATATAGTTACCATGTGACCCAGCAATTCCACTCCTAGGTATATAACCACGAGAATTGAAAACATATATCCACACAAAAATCTTGTAAACCAATGTTTGTGGTAACATTATTCATAATAGACAAAAAGTGGTAACAGTCTTAACATCTATCAATTGATGAATGAATAAATGAAATGGAGTATATTGTACAATGGAATATCATTGGCAATACAAGGAAGTGCCGTTAGTGCTACAATATGGATGAACCTATGCTAAGTGAAAGAAGCCAGACACAAGAGGCCACATGTTGTATGATTCCATTTATATGAAATGTCCATAGAGGCAGAAAGTAGATTAGTAGCTGAAGCTGGAGGAGAGGGGGAGTGGGAAGTGACCACTAATATCCTAAAATTAGGTAGTGGTGACGGCTGTTCAACTCTGTGAATGTACTAGAAACTACGTGTGCATTTCAAAAAGGTAAATTTTATGGAATGTGAGTTAAATCTAGTTAAAACTGTTGTTTAAAAAGGTAGACAGAATAGTATAACGAGGCCCCAACTTAGCAATTATCCACTTGTGCCCAGGCGTGTTGTATCTACACCCCCATGCACTTCTTCCCCCATATTATTTTGAAGCCTCATATCATTTCATTTCCAATTATTTCAGTGTGCATCACTAAAGGATAAACACTCTTAAAAATATACAACCACAATGTGCTATTATCATGCCCCCAAAATTAGTATGTAATGTAAAATTTCTTTAGATACTCCATCAGTGTTCAAATTTCTAATCATGTGTTTTTGATGACTTCTTAGCATTTTAGTGAAGGAAGGAATGTACCATAATATATTTAGCCAATTCCTATTAAAGCTTTTGGTTATTTCCAACTTTTCAATTCTATAAACAGTACTTCGGTAAACATCCTTATACACAAGTCTTTGTATACGTCTCTGTTTCCTTAGAATTACTTCTTAGAAGTGTAATTTACAATGAAAGTAGATGAGTGATCCCTAAGGCTCCTGACACTGTCCAAGTACTTCCCAATTTCCTATGAGATAAGTGTATATCATTTTCTGATGAACACCTGAGGCGTAGCAAAATCAATTAATTTACCAAAGGTCACAGAGCTACTAAATGACGACACTTACGACTGCCCTGCCCCAGAGCCACTGCCCATAGTGACTCACTTGGCCAGTATTTGACTTACAGACCTTGCACACCTTGCCATGACATTAAAATTGTCTGATGTATTTTTTTCCCTGGGGTTCACAGATTTCCCAGAAGCCTTGTGTTTTGGGCACAAGATCTCTTAGATGAGCATAGTGTTGTTTTAAGAGTTATTTCCAGGGTGTTTCTTTGTGATTTTGTTTTTTCAATAACCCAGGTCAGTTTAAAATATGTAGTTGTTCTTTTTCTTACCTAAAAACCTAAAATACAAGCCATTTGGGGATTGGCAGTGATTTCCTTGTACATTGTATATAAGGGATGTTTACATTTTAACTGTGATTCTCTTTGGAAAAAATCGTCCAACAAGTGTGTTTGGAAGACATGTGGAGTCAGGCTCGAAGGTTTCCATGTTTTAAGAATTGGAGACCACTGAATTTGTGGATTATCACAGAAGATGGCAAGATGAGACAGAAGACATGTTATAGCAGGAGCCATTCTCAATCTTTTATCTGCCAGATAATTACTAAAATCAAAATCTTTGGTTACACTTTTTTTTTTTTAAGATGGATGTTGATATTTTAAAATTACAATGGAGAAAATGGAAGATGGAGCTGGCAGTCAAAGAGTCAAGAGCCCTGTGTTTTAGACCACCATCCACTTTCCACTTGGTTTATAAGTAAGAATTTATTAACATCACAATTTTATGGTTGTCAGTCTTTTGGAGGTCAATTGCCTTGACTTACTAAATTTTATAACCTAACCCTCCATTTAAAATGCCTATGTGTTATTTATGCCTAGGGTAAAAATCCAGAGCTTCACATCGATATAGTTTCATCATTTCTACCTCTAGGTATTTTTTTTTTAGCTGCCTGTCTTCGAAATATAGCAGTGTGGTGGGTGGACTAGGTTGTAAGCAGTAATTAGAAACTGTATTTGAATAATAATAATATTTAGCGTTTATAGAGCACTTTATATCTTCAAAGTACTTGCAAACATTATGTAATTAAATATCTTCTGTGATTATAATCTGGATATAAATGCACTTAAATCCAGAACAGGGTCATGAGAAAAGCATGCATTTGAAAGTTAATGCCAGCTCTGCTTTAAAAACCGATGTAATGATGTGAGAGTTAGAGTTTGGGATTCTGTTGGATTCCTTTTGTGCATCCTTCGGTTCAGCCTGGTGGTGATGGATATATATCTACCGTAGCAATGCCTCTGCTTGATTTCTGATCATTAAGGAATGAGGGTTGATCACTGGCCTGGCCTTTACAGATGGTGAAATATAAAAAACATAAATAAGCTTTAAAATGGGCTCTCTCCCTGCATTTTGTGCCCTGGCCTCAGATGAAACTCCCATTAGTAAGTGAAATGAAGTGGGGTAGTACAAAGAAGAATGGCTATGCATTGTGGCTTAGTAATTTCTAGCTGAGAAAAATAGATTAAACTGCACAGTAGGATACATCATAAAGAAAGGCATTGGAGAAATAAAACGTCTTTAGTTTGACTGTCCTAATGACTTCTTGCTGTTTTGGACATGTGTCTGTGTATTGACCCCTTGCACATGTCCCGTGTTGGCAGTTCGATGGTGTTTAGAGCAAGGACCTGCGTGGCTTACCCGGTAGGTAATAGAGGATTCAGCCACTGGTAGATTCTCAGTAGGTGTATCCTGTGCATTTGGATTTTCTAAGAGCTGATTGATAGGTGAACTGCCGAAAGAGTGGTTCTCAGAGTGAGATCCTTGGATGGGCAGCTTTGTGGTCATCCCTTTGGTCCTGCGTCTTTGACCTGCTGAGTCAGAAACTCGGGGGATGTATTAAGAAGCCCTCCAGATAATTCTGATGCGTTTTAGAGTTTCAGAACTACTGGCATAAATGTTTAAAAAAACAGTTTTCTTTCTTTCTGCTTCTTCCATGCTTCCGATATCCTTTCATTCAACAATATTTACTGAGCATCTGCTGTGTGCCTAGAAAGGGGTTAGATGCCGAGGATGTAGTAATGAAGACACATATGCGACGCTGTCCTCATGGATCTTAGTGCCTCATTGAATGGGAGAGATGCATGTTACAGAAAAAATCATAAAGATGATTTACTAAATACACGTTGCTTTGGAAAACTATCCACAGAACATATTTGGAACATATCCACAGAAATTTTAGTATGCCTGAAAATGTTGCAGAGTAGGAAATAGTGATTTCTATTGATATAAGGAAACTGCAACGTTTTCATAAGGTGTGTGGCTTCAAATTGTGAAAGGCACATACTTTTAGGAATATGCCATTTAAAATTTCATGCTAATATTATATGTATTGGAATTGTTTGTAAGAAAGGGGGATACCTGAAATGGAAAAGTCCACAACTTTCAACTGATTCTCCTGCACTGTTCTTTGCATTGCCAAGTTGTTTTTATTAGCAAGTTTATTTAGGGGCCAGAAAAGCCCCAATACATGTTTTTCCCAATGGGCCTCTAGGGATTCCGTTTAAAGCCCCGGGAGGTGTTGATATTGCCTAGAAGCTTTCAGCCCTATTTTGTTTGAAGTCTGAAATCTTTGGGTTGTTTATTTTTTGAGACTTGGAAAATGGAATGGGTGTTTGGAATCTAGACAGCAGGTTAAAGGACTTCCTTACTGAGAAGTCCCATCGACTCCTTGTAACAACAATACATAAACATTTCTTACCTACTCGCAAAGATGTCCCATGTTGTTGCTTAATCTGCGGTTCTAGATGAACTGCTTATGCATGTCTTTTTATTTGGGGGAAGGTTGATGATGATTGTGGTTGTTAAGGCAACTTTGTACACAACTTGATAATGAGGATGTATGAAAAATTTTTTTCATACTCACCACTGGGGGAGATGCTTTTAAAAATCGAATTCAAAGACCCTTCTTGGAAGACCTATTTTAAAGGGAAAAGAGGTGATTCAATCATCATCATTAGACTGGATATATGTGAAAAAAATACCTGGTTAAAGATGATTAAGTTTTTGCAGTATTGACAATTGTGGGGGACAGATCCAACATTCTCAGAAGAGGTCTTAATATCATTAAAATATCAGGGAATTGTGCAAGCATTTTAATCGAGAGTGTTAATTACTCTCTAGATGGGGTAGTGAATTAATTACATCATTCAAAAAGTTCTATCTGGGACCGAGTTTGGGACAGTTTGGTTTCTAAGCAGGCTCTGAGGAAACTATAAATTCAAAATGGCTTGACTGTAGCCATTGGCATAGTTGAAAGGGTCCTTTGTGTTTGGGAGTGCTAGGGTTTTCCAGGTGAACTCCTAAGGCTGTCTTAGAGGCAAGAGACTCTGGGTAGCAATGGCACCCGGCTGATTCTGGTGCTGGGGACCTACTCTGGAATGGTTGATAAGGTCAAAGCCAAATGTTTGCTGTTTCTAAAAGGCCACCCCCTCTTCTGTTTTCTTTAAACTGGTAGCTCTAGCAACAGTCAGAAACAACTCAGTTTTTCTTTCCATGCAAACAAATAAACAAAAGCACTAGCGTGCTCTCCTGGAGCTTAATACCCAGATGCTACTTTGTGAAGGAATACTGCACACAGTCTTTGGTCTGAACAATATGTGTGTTCCCTCTGTGTGTATATTAAACTCGTAACTTGTGCTGGTATTGTAGTCATCATTTCTTGAATATAAACAGCTTTTATTTTTGGAGAAGAACAGACGTAAAAGTGTGAATACAGAAGTCTACACATTTTGGTGGTGGTGGGGGGTGTGGGGTGAGAAAGGGGAGGAGGGACATTATTTCTTTAAAATCATGGTAACACAATCGTAGTTACTCCTTTGTTTTCCTTGAGTGACTGAAAATCAGCAGGGGAAATCTCCTGGAACCTGCCCAGCTGGGTACCTAAACCTCCACTTAACTGATTGCACCAGAAAAAGTGCTAGTGGATAATTAGCATAGGTCCTCTCAGGTCCTCCTTGCGAGGAAGAAAAAGGGTCCCTGCCAAAGAGGAAGTCTCTTTGTGAAGAGAGGAGCTTGTGCACATTTCAGTGACATAGGTAGGACACTTCAAGGAAAATGTGACAGACAGAGATCCAGGCTCCAGACGGGGGATTTGTTTTCCAGATTGGAAGAGTGTGAGTGGAAGGGGTGTGAAAGCTCAGTGTCCTTCTGTGGCCTCTGAACCAAAGCTCTTGCCTGTTCTCCAGGTGCCCACCCTGTCCTTTATTTTGTGTGTTATGTTTGTTAAAGGTACCTGGGGTTTTCAAGGCAGCCAGGACATTCCCATGACTGTTCTCTCTCTCCTTGAGGCCAGTTCTGTTTCTTTTCTTTTCTGGAAGCAGGGTCTCTACTTCGAAGCTCGTCACCTGGTATAATACAAATTGCATCACATTTAAAGACATAGTTCCCTGACTTTCTTTGCTGCCGTTGCTGCTTGTGTAAGTTGCTGCTGGTTGGTAGGATTCACAATTAGGATTTTGTTCCCATGGAGATTGTTTACTGTGCGAGGCACATTCTCATTTGTCACGCTTGGTTCCTTGATCACTCTCATCTGACAGATATTTCGGTCAAATTTTCTATGACCATTCAGTCTACATGTTTGGTTGGTGTCGCAGTTTGCTGCTAAATGATTTCAGGCATGTTTCAAGTGAACATCTTTGATAATTTTTTTCCTAAATTTCAGGGAATTTTGGAATGTGAATAAATTATGAGGGCATGTGAACTCCATAGTTCATAGTACTGATAGTTAAAAGTTTGTTTAGGCTGTGCTTCATGCCATCATAAATGTAAATCTGGATTTAAAAATATACCTGAGAATGTGGATAAACTGGATTTCTCATACATTGCTGGTGGGAATGTAAAATGGGTAAGCCGCTTTGGAAAACAGTTTGGCTATTTCTGAAAAAGTTAAACATAAATTTACAATATGACCCAGCAATTCCTCTTCTGAATATTACCCAAGACATAGGTCCAGGCAAACACTTGTACATAGCAGCATTACTCACTGTAGCCAAAAAGGGGAAACAACCCAAATGTCTATCAACTAATAAATAGGTAAACAAAATGCGGTGGGATACAGTAGAATATTATTCGGCAATATGGATGCTATACCAAGTGAAAGAAACCACACACAAAAGATCATATATTGTATGATTCCATTTATAAGAAATGTCCAGAAAAGGCAAATCTCTATAGATAGAAAGTAGATTAGTGGCTGGCCAAGGCTGGAGATGAAAATGGAATGATTGCAAATGGGCACGTGTATCTTTTGAGGTGATATAAATATGTTCTGTTAATAAAATTGGAAGGTGGTAACATGAGTGAATTTTATGATATGTAAGTTATACCTCAATAAAGCTGTTAAAATATGTAATATGCCTGAGACATTGCTTCATACTTAGACCAGCTCCATACGCCTTGAGGGCAAATTCCCCAGGTGGGTCACTCTGGTATTTCAGGGGAGGGCATCTCTTCCTAACCTTGAGGGGTGGGGACTCTGATCCCGTCTTAACTTCATGTCGTTCCTTAGTCTAAAGAGCTTCCTGTATTTTATAATTTCCTTCAAGATAAAATGGCACAGATAGCTTATCTCCCCTTCCCGAGAAAGGACGACTTTGGAGCCGGGAGAGAATAACTATACCTGCCTAATACCATTTCTTACGGAATGACTTTCAGCCCTCGGTGTCTCGCACTGTTACTCACCTTTGTTGTTACGCCCGCTCTTCCTTCTGCCTACAAGCCTCCTCCTTCTCCAGTTCCTAGTGTTAACAGATGATTTATTTGTTTGTCTCCCCACCCTTTCCTTCAGAGGAGACTGCAGTCTCCACAAAGGCAGAACCTATGTTTTAGTTATCCTCCTATCTAGTTATTAATGAAATGAACGACTTCTCATAACTTACAGCATAAGGCGAACCTCCTTAATTTAACAAAGCTTTCTATGCGCTAACCTTTCCCTCCTCCTTTACAGTGTCAGCAGTCACCACTCCACTCCCTCAATACACACTAACCCAGTGTTTTTCAAATTGTAATGAATTGTAGAGTGAGTTTAATGAGTTGCAATCAGCTTTTGAAAAAAAATGATTAGAATAGAGTAGAAAAATGTTACCGTGCATGTACTCTGTGTGTGTGTGTGTGTGTGTGTGTGTGTGTGTGTGGTGTCACATGATGGAATGCATTTCGTATAGGGTCCGGGGACTAACAGCTTGAAGTTACTGCTTTAGCTCAGTCCATTGGCTTGCAGAAGACTCAACTAGAGGGATTTTAATTTGCAAACTCCAGTTCAGTAATTAAGCCTGAGGCCCACAAATCTGCATCTCTGTGCCCTTTACATAATTTGGATATACCACGTAGGTGGTCTGCATTTTAAGAAACTATAGCAAACTGTAGTTGCTGACATCCACCTAGCTGATTTAGGCCTCTCGTTCATATTTACACTTTCTGCTTGGGAATCCCCCCGCCTCCCATCTTTGCTCTACCAACTCTGTGATGAACAGCTGTCACCGTTCAAATTGACCTTAGAAGACTGAGACATGTCTTCTGCTGCTTTTTATGAAGTTCAATGACATTTGGTATTTGCAGAGATTTGAGGAAGATGAGATACTAAAAGGAACTATGACCATTTGAGAAAGGAATTCTCCAACTTTGTGGGAGCAGAGGAGCTGAGCTCTAGGGGTGACAGGGAGGCTTGAAAGGGTCAGTCCTCAGGAGGAGTGAGTTGCTGGGAATTGCAGGAACCACCATCACCACCAGAGCACCCTCTGGGACGTGTGGGAAGAGAAGAGGCTTGAGAACTTTCCAGAAGTGGCACAACCGGGTGGGGGCTCAGAGTCAAGTATAATTGTGGTTATCTCCCAGGCTTGCATGGTTTGGATATCATAAAACAGAGACAGAAAAACCACAGACACTGTCACAGACAGGAAACTGGAAGGAGCAGTGCAGGCTTCTTCTGTCTTATGTGCCTCAGGGAGGCGGGGAGAGTACGGCCCTTCTCTCCCAGCAGCTGGGAGACAGGGTAGAATGTTCATGAAACCAGTGGGGACTGAGCGCACGTTTAGCTTTTGGGTGCTGCTTGTGCCAGGTGCTGAGTGAGGGGCTGGCAGGCTGGTGGGGCAATCTGATGGCTGGCCTTGGTTAGGGCAGGCATTTGGTCCTCAGCTTTGCAGTTCTCAGAACTTGATATGGTCAGGGTACCAAGCCTTAGGTCTCACCAACACTTGGATGCACCCAACACTGATCTGGAGCATAATTTATATAATAATAATAATAATAATAATAATAATAGTAATACAAATATTAATAGCTAGTATTCTTTGCGACCCCTTGCCATGGGTGAGGTAACTGGGCCAATTATTTTAAAAGTCTTGTCTTATTAATACAGTCACATTTTGTGATACGTACAATGATTTTTCTAACTTTGTGGATGTGGAAATGGAGGTTTAGATTAAGAGACTTGTTAAAAATGATGGAGCCTGGTTTTGAACCCAGGTTGGTCTGATTTTGAAACATGAATTGTAAGCATTGTGCTATTGCTACTGCCCGTTTCCGAATTATAAAGTGGAAATACCTTCCTAGTGGTGGAATTACTGCCTATTCTCCAGGGCAGTGTATTCCTGATTTTGGAGGGACTTGGGAATCTGAAACTTTGATTGGCAGTTCACTTTCTGGGGCTGGAATGAGGCTGGGATTGAGCCTGGGGCCTTCGCCCTGTATCCCGTCCAGGTCAGTATACTGATCCCACCATGAGTGGTTGTTGGACAGATGTGGATACATCCACCCACTCACCCTTTTGTGGCCCTGACCAATCCACAAAACCCCTTGTTGCTAAGATATGTTCTTATGAATAGCATACCGTGTTTCCCCAAAAATAAGACTGAACCGGAAAATAAGCTCTAGCATGATTTTTCAGGATGACATCCCCTGAACAGAAGCCCGTAATGTGTCTTTTGGAGCAAAAATTTATATAAGACCCGGTCTTATTTTCGGGGGAACACGATATCAGTTACAGTTAGTTCAAAATCTGGTATTCCCCCACCTCCACCCTCTGTTAATGTTAATCTCTGTTCTTCTGCCTTGTTCATCCTTCATATCATCTGCAGCTCTGTTTTGTTTTAGAATTGTTTATCCATATAACCATCAGTGTCTGTAAATTATAAGCTTCTTAAGGGCAGGAAAAGTGTTGGATTTCCCTTTGTGTCCCACTGTATGCCTAACACATAATTTGGTGTATGTTCTTAGAGTGACTCTGTTTGGATCCTGCAGCCCCACTGTGCACTGACTGGATAGGGGACTGGTTATGAGTTTAGTGTGTTTTCAGCCTGTAAGAGGAGGGATTGTTATATCGGGAAATCAAACCTGAAGAAAGTGCAGCGAGTCCTGAGAAATCGAAAAACCCGTGTCCCAGGCAACTGTGGGAATTAATGTCAGCATTATTTGAAACCTCCTAGGGTCCTATGAAATTCAATGGGAAGAGACAGAAAGGGGCTCTGAGATGGTGAAATGGCCTTTAATTATTGCTTTTCTGTCTCCCCTCAGACTTTAAAGTGGTTCATTAACACAACAGACCATAAACCTCTTTATAAGCACAGGCTCGGAAAATGAGACACGGGTGAATTTTTATTGGCGACAAGTCACTACGAACATACAGCAGTTATATTCCCACTTCTGGTCTGTGGACTCTAAAAGACAGTATGTATGGAGCAGCTTCACCAGTGACTGGTGGGAAGGCAGGATAAAAGACATGGGGTTACCTCAGGGTGTGGATAGCTAGCGAGCTAATTAGCTGGTTATCCATCCCCTGGATTTCCTCAGCACCTGTCATTCATGACACGTTGTAGGCCCCCAGATATCTGTTGAATGAAGTCATCTGGACCCATCTAAGTTTAATTTTGAGAAGTATGTGAAAGAGACAGAATCTCTCCCCAACCCAGGAGCATGAGATGAAATTCAAGGATCTCCTTGGTGACGCTTGGATTTCAGTTAACCTAAGGTGGGTTGGCAATTATGGGACCAACCTGGGCAGTAGACTCACTCTTGCCGCCCTGGTTGCTGACGGGGAGAGTTTTGCACTTGGCTGGTCTGGTCTGGGACTGAAGGAAGGTCTGGGCCGTTCAGAGGTGAAGGTGCTGGAGTAACTCGTGCAGCTCTAAGTCCCAGGACATCTCAGGAACAGTCACAGGTAGTAGAACTAGGTCTCGGGGCCATAAGGAAAAAGCCCCTTTCCTCTGCCTGTGAGGACATTTTTCTATTTCTTTGTTTTATTTTTAGCTTCTAAATATTGATTAGTTGTAACGAGTGCTCTCTGGCTCTTGTGGTCCCTTGCTTGCCGCTGTAGGGGAATAAGGCTCATGGCTGGTAAAAGGCATTTCGGGAACCACCGAGCAAGGTGGAGGGGGAGCTTTTTTCATCGGGTCTGCAAAATACAATTCAGCAACAAAGACTGTCGTCATGTCTCCATGTTCTCTGCTGAGAATCGCCGACTAAGTGTGGATACTTTCTTCTTTTACAAATGCAGACGGTTGCACTTTAAGTAATTAGCTGATGTGATGGTAATGGACTCTGGCTTCATTGGCTAGAATCTTTGAAATCAAGTGTATTAAATTGATTTTTTCCTTTCTCAGGTAATAATGAGTCGAAATTTCTGCTATAAACAGAATTAATAGATTCTAAGCTTTTATAGGCTTTGGGGCAGTAATAAAAGGAGAGGGGAACTGGCGTGGCTACAGTCACACTTGATTTCGTTCTTTTCAGGTGAGTTGAGATTTGACAACTTGGTCAATTCATCCCTAGGGGGCAGAGGCGCTGAGAGCTCTGTGTGAGGATGGGAAAGGATGCTGAGGTGGACACTTGGCCTCTTCTGATGCAGATTTGTGCTGGAATGTTCACATCTTCAACCTGTTCTCCATCCTAAAATCAGCGAGTGTAAATGAATGATGATTGCCTCTGGCATCTGGTTAGGATTCTCCAGATGACACCTTGGCAGCAAATTCAGCCAGAACACTTTGGGCAATCCTGCAGAGAGTAACCTATGTAAGAGGTGACCATGATACAATTTGGGTTTATATGTGAGCTTGGGGCTTATCTCATTTGTTTTCAGAGTCACAGGAAGCAGAATGGCTTAGAGGTTACATCAGGAGTCAGACTCTGAATTTGAGTCCTGGCACTACAGCTTAAAAGCTTTGCACGTTGGGGCAAGTTATGTGAATTCCCTAGGCTTTTCCCGCACCTGTAACACGGACATAATAATAATAGTATACCTAGGGATATTGCAGGAATTCAAACATTTTTTATAAATTACTTAGGACAGTGCTTGGCCATATTGCAAATGCATAATAAAATATTCAACACATTCAATACCAGCATTGTTTTTTCAAACAATGGGAGCGCCTACTATGAATCTGGAGCAAGTGACTGGGTATGTGTAAGTTCACAAAGTATAAGTTCTGCCTCCAAGAAGCTCAAAGTGTAGTGGTGGAAACAGATCCAAAAATAGATATAGGAGCACCAGGGTAATGGTTAGTTGTAAAGGGGCGAGGGAGGTGGGGGAGATGGACCAAGATGGGGGTTGAAATATCTTAAAGCAATTCTCAACAATTCTAGGTGGGAGGTCATTGATGTGAAATATTGATGTGGATGAAGTCTGTGTTGTTTCTTAAAAGTAGCCTTTTCATCTCTCCTGTGCTCTCCCCAACTCCAGAGCAAGCTATGTCACTTCCTGTCTGGATTGTTGACTCTCCTGCCTGCCATCCTCTGACTCCAGTCCTTCCCTCTTCAATCTTTTAGATATAGGATCTGGAAAATAATTTTTTATGTATGTATGCATGTGTACATACATATACGTGTGTATGTATATATGTATGTATGTATATATACACACGTACATACACACATATACACATATACGCACACACATATACATGTATACACATGTACACATACATACACACACATATTCATATATATGTGCATATATAATGTTGTTTATTAACTAACATCAATGTGTGTGTCCTGCTTTGTGTGAGAAAGCCTAAATAATACTAATTAGTATTGAGCTGAAAACACAGAAAATGCCTTTCAGGCACCTTTGTTTCTGTCTTAGGAAATCTACTAATACAGTACAACACATTAGTAGGTCAAAGGATATTAACTCTGGAAACATTTCAACAGATGTCAAAAGACATTGGTAAAATTTATAGTCATTCATGATTAACCCTTCTCCCCGCTACCGCCAAATCAACTATTCTTATTACATTAGGAATAAGGAGATTCTTTCTTAACTTGATAGGGAATGTGTCTAAAACCAACAGCCCACTTCATCTCTAATCTTCAAACACCAGAGACTCTCTGGTGGATGCTGTAGGTTACCTACCTGTCAGCCATTCCCATCTCCTCTCTTGCTGTCAATGCTCTGAATTTGTTTTGATGTTTACCTTCCCACATTCTCAGAGGAAGTGGACCTCCTTCCCCATCACCAGCACAGAGGAGGTGGAATAGATTATGCCAGTCATTTAGATTCCAATTACTTTTTTTGATGATTAGTTTATCAAAGTCATGTGACGTACCCTGGCCAATGAGGGGCTGGGGAAGTCTTACTGGGAGTTCCTGGAAAGATTTTCCTTGCTTTTACAAATGGGTTTTTAAAGAAGAAGGCCATTCCTATCCTGGACTGGGATATTGTCTACAAGATGCTTAGATTTGCTGCAGCCATTTGGCAACTATAAGAGAAAAGCCTGGAGAACCACAGAAAAACCAACTTAGGTCCCTACATTGTGGAGCCCTGAATTAATCAGCCCTCAAACTGGCCTAACTCCAGACTTCATATTTTATTAGCTAACAATTTCCTCATTGTTTAAGCCAATTTAGTTGTATATTCTTTTATTTGCAGTCGCAACTATCCTAATTGAGATATATTGCATGTTCCTTTTAAAACCAGGGAACATACGAGGATGTCAGGGTTAAGATAAGGATCAATAATAGTACATAATGTTCTGGAAATTTTAGCCATTCATTGAAATAAGGCAAGACATAAAAGAAACAAGAATTATAAATATTAGATGATAGGGACAATGTTGTCATTATTTACAGATGATACTTGGAAAACTTAGAAGACTCAACAGAAAAAAATTACTAACCGATAATAATTAAGCAATGTGGCTGGATACAAAATAAGTATAACCAAATCAGTAACATTCTTATTAGCCAGCCAAAATAACAAATTAGAAAATATATTTGAAAAAGATACCTTTACAATAATAACAAAAAATGTAAACTAAGAATAAATTTAACAAGAACTCTTCAGGATCTATATGAAGATAAATGTAAATTTTAGCAAAGGACATACTGAAGGCTTGATTAAATGCAGAGCTGTCACATGTCCCTGAAAAAGAACTTAGTAGCATAAAGGTATCTATTCTCCCCATGTTAATATGGGGAGTTCAATAAAAATACCAAGCAGGAATTTTTCTTAGGATTTAACAAAATGATTCTAAATTTCCTCTGGAACACTTTTCAGACAAGAATAGCTTTCCAGATACCCACTGTAATTTGTGTTTCTGTCATTTGTGTTTGTATGTGTTACAAAAGTCCTATATTGTGTTATTTGCTGTATAAACGTTTTAGTGGTTATAACTTCATTATAGATTATGATTTTTTTATTGATATAAAATTACTCTGTTCCAGGTAATGGCTTTTCCTAGGAATTGTTTTGGTGTCTTAAAACTGTTTCTTGTGTTTTCTTATTTGATCTTCCTTTTATTTACAGACTTTGTCTTGATTTATTTTAGTGTTTTGAAAGCAGCATGTATGGTATGATTTTTGTTTTTTTATTGAGATTAATTGACATATAATATTGTATTTGTTTTAAGTGTACAACATAATGATTTAATAAAAGTATATATTGCAAGTAAGGTTTTGTTTTCAATCCTAACTTAAGAATTTTCTTTTAAAGGGAGAGTTGAAATCATTTGATTATATTGCCACAACACTATGTTTGATCTTCTGTCATTTTTTATTCCACTTTTCTTTAGTGTCTTCTTTGTTTTTCTATATAGACTCTTTTCAAAAATCCAATTGAAATATATACTTAAACTTGTAGTTCTTTAATTATGCAAAACAATAATAAAATGGGATCCTTAATGTCTGTTGCATAATAAAGAATTGAGTGAAACTTTAGTTCTATCCTAATCCTGTGCTTCTCCTAAACTTCCCAGTATTTATTGCAATCTGATATTAAGTGTTGAATCTGTTAATGCTATCTAATCTCAGTTTAATATTACACACTTCTTATTTTTTAAAAGATTAAATTTTAAATTAAAAGTTGAAGATATTAAAAACAATACATTGTTTTTTAAAGGTGCTTTTTGTGTTTTGCATTAAATTGATTATTAGGTTATTTTCTTCTATTATAATTTTGTATTCTCTCTTTTGATTAGGTGGAATGTATACTTTTATTTTTTAGGAATATTATGTATGTGCCATATTTTATGCATTCTTGCATAGATTAAAATTTTTCTTTTGCCATTTTTAGTGAACAGTGGTATGGGACTATAATTTGTCACAACCCTTTTCTCACTTTGTAGATGGTTCATTGGCTTTTGGTGTGGTGTTCAATATTGTGAAAGAGGTTTGGGGCTACTTTGTAGTTAACCTATTTTTCCGCCTGGTTATTTATATGAGTTTAAAAAAATATTTCAAATCCTTTTTTTGGGTATAGGTGGGGTCTGTTTTCAGTTATTTGGCTTGGTACTCAGTTACTTTTGGTCCCGGGAGCTGGTTTTGGTCCACATATGAATATTTACCTTTTAATTGTCATTAATTCTATTCCTTGCTATCGAATTTCTTCCTGTGGAATATCTTATTTGCTTAGTTTGGATCTCTGTCCCCTATGATTCCTATGTACCACCTTTCCTGTCTTCATTTTTGTATGTTTTTTAAAACTGCTTCTGGTAGAGTGTTTCATGTTTGTCTTTCAGAGCACGTGTATTATTTTGCATGGTGTCAATTCTGTGCTTTACTGCCTTCACTTTTCCATTTGCATTTCAGGTTTCCTTGTGTTCATTTTTCATTTCTTTCCTCATCTCTGTCTTTTCTTCTCTTTTGGCTGTGTGCTCCAGTTTTAAGGAGGCCTCTCCTTTTGTAATTCTCCCTTTTGATGACACCATGAAGGTGTGTTCTAAAATATTTTAAATATGTTTTGTATGTTTTCTGATTCATCAGAACATAATTCAGAATAAGAGAAATGGAATAATGTGACACAGGTCTCTTGTTTTTACTGTTGTGTTTCTGTTTACACATTCTCGAAAAGAGGTAATGAACCAGTCCTGGGATCTGCCAGAAGGCAAGATGGAAGTTGCCAGCCTGGGTAGCAGCTTCCAAATGGGCGACTTTAGTGAGCTTTAATTTCAGTTTGCATGTGTTCGAGTCCTGTGTATAATGTATTTAATTTTTCTGTGACTGAGTTTTCTCATTTGTAAAATGGGAATAATGATTTTACCTCTCTCATAGGGTTATTGTGAGGATTAAATGAGATGATGCCCGTAAAAAAGACAAAAATATTCTCGTAAGTGTAGAAATAAACTATTGTACTATTGCTTACACAAAACAAAAATATGCCCTTAAAAGTTTTTTATTTCTTTTTAGATTTTGAAGGTTAACATATGCTCATTGAATAAAATTTGGTATTCCAAAAACAATAAAGGAGAAAAAAAATTATGTGATACCACTCAGAGGTAACTCCTCTTATTATTTTGGCATAGTCTTTTCCAGTCTTCCTGTTCTTTAAAAATACTTTTATTAAAAAGAATGTGCTGGTATGGATCCCTGGACATTTTGACAATAAAACTTGAAGGAGGCTAAGTATACAAAAATAGGCTAAGACCTAGCATAGCAGCTACTGTTGTGTTCTCTTCACAGTAGATACGAAAAAAAGTTTATTGATTTAGGGAATAAGTGGAACGTATTATATTATTCCAAGACAGTTTTCGTGTTTATCATTATTTTCTTTTTTATCTAGGAGACAAAAGTTTTCATTTTGCTCCCTTTTAATTTAATCTTTCTTAAGTATGGTTGTCTAAAGGGCTAAAACAAGAAAGGTGGACTTAATAAGTGTAACTCATTACTGAATTTACTGAAAGCATGATGTTAAACCTACTTCACTTGGCTTCGTTCTACTTTTCATCTCTGTGACATACAAATTGTTTAAAATTAAGGTCTAATTTTTTTTTTTTTTTAGCTACCTTCTCCAACGTTCACCATTAAGGTATAGTGAACGTCAAATCTTTGGAATTATTTTTCTAAAGCTGAAATATAAAGGAAATATTAAAGTAGATTCTTCATTTACTTACTGTTACATTTAGTATTTGATAACAGGATTTGTTTTTGTTATTTCTCTAATATTAAAAGGATTTAAACAAACTTGATTAAAACAATATTAATTTATTTTCTTGCTTCATGTTGAAAACCAGAGTCCTTTGTTGTTTAGTGTAATTTTTTCCCCCAAAATTAGGGGTTGGGGGCAAGATCGACTTGGTATTTAATATGCTACTACTGCTGAAAATAATTTTGTAAAACTCAAGTTTCTGGAGGGACAGCTACACACTAGACTGCTCTTGGCCTTTTGCATATTGTTTAATTGGTACAATAAACAATGTAAGGCTGTATTTTATAAGTCAGTGGTTCTCAAATTTTAGTATCAGCCTTGCCTGGAGAGGTTGCTCAGTCACAGATTGCTGGACTCTGTCTCTAGAGATTCGTTCAGTCAAGTGGAGTCCAAGAATTTGCGTTTTAACTAGGTGACGCTGACACTACTGGTCCAAGGACCACACGTTGAGCACCAGTGTTACAAGTGACACAGGGGTGGTAAGTACAGTCCGTTCTAGGGGAGGAATGCTTCCAACCACTCTTGGTTGGTATGTGTGTGTACAGCTTCTGGGACAAGGAAGGATTTGAGTAGGACTTTGATGGGTAAGGAGTAGAAAAGCTGGAAGAGAGAACAACTGAGAGAGAGCAGGCTGTGTGAGCAGTGGTGTGGAGGGGAGAAAGTGTGAGCTGCTCTGAGGGCTGGAGAGACTATTTAAAAGAAGAAAATGGTTTTTGCTGGATATTTGTAGAGAGTAAAATTGGACAGGTTGGTGCATACTGGGTTTTTGAAGGTCTTTAATATCTCTTGAAAGATTTGTATTATACTTTGGTTAGTGAAGGGACAAGTGGACTATGTCATAATTTTGAAGAGGAAAAAGTATCTAATAGAAAGTGTCTTTTTTTTAATAAAGAAAAGCAAAAATAACCAAACTTGGGCCTCACTAATATTCTTTTGCTTTCTCCTCTTTCCCCCTTAACTTTTGAAGCCAATGTGGAGTCAGTAAATATAAGTGACATGATCAAAGCCGTGTTTCAGAAAATTAAGCTGATGGCATTGTAAAATGAATTGAAGAGGGCAGACGGGAGGCTCTCCTTATTAAGGCTCCTTATAGGTGTCAGGAAGTAAAAGTATGTATATTGGGATTGTTATATCCTTAAAGTAAATGGGGAGTTAGAATGAAGTAGCTTGCATTGTGGAGGGATAGTTAAGATGGACTGTTTGGTGTAGGCTCTGGGAGTTTGACAGGGCAGCATGACTTCTAACAGGAAATGGCAGCTCGTGGTTGTGGATACAGGGATGGAGCTCGGGAGACGGGTGAAAACTAAATAGAGGGATATGATGACTGATGGATTCACTCATTCATTCATTCATTCATTCATTCATTCATTCAATCAACAACGTTCCAGGCACTCCACTGGGTGCTAGGAACCTATGAAGGATATAGAATGATTGTGAGTGTAAGGTCCTGACGGTCTAGCTTTAGAGGAACAGAGAAGATTCAGAGGGTGTAGCATTTGAGAGAAGAAGAAGGAGGAGACAGTAAAAGAGAAAGAGGAAGGAATGATCGCCGCCATTACAGTAAATCAGGGTACTAGATCTTGCTGCCAAGGAGCGACTCGGAGGGAGGAGGTAGTTGTTAGCAGGGCTGAAGGCTACAGCGAAGCAAGGCAGTTACAGCAGAGACTTACAGCTGCTGGATGGATGAGTGGACTGCCCTGGCTGCCCTGCAGGAATGTTGTTTGGAAGGTGTCTTTTGTAAGGGGCGTGAGGGGGTCCTTAAGGAAGTGCGGGCAGTGGTTAGGGCACAATTGTGCAGGAAATGTAGTGTCAGGCATTAGGGAGATTAGGACAGCAGAAAGCTAACTGGCTTTCTTCTCTTAATGTGAGGAAGACCTTTGGGCAGTTAATGACAGGGGGCAGGAAGCAATGGTGGGGCAGAGATAAAGGCGTGACCCTGCAGTCTTGCGCATCTCAGGAAGGGCTACTCCGTTCTCCTTGGGAGTCATCATTGGCTTCTTTTTCTGCACTGCACGTTGCATCCAGCAGAAAATCCTTTCGGTACTGTGTTCCCTTCAAAACGACATCCAGAATTCAACTACTTCTCTCTTCTACTGATAGCAACTAGCCACTATCATCTTTCTCCTGAATTATTGAAATAGTCTCTTAACTGATCTTCCCCCTCCTTCCTTGACCTTGAGACTGTCCTCAACACAGTGTCTAGAGTGTTCCTAATAATGGTTCAGTTGGGTTATGCCACTGTACGAATTCCACCAGGGGCTCCTTGCCTCCCTCAGAGGAAACGCTGCGTTCCTTATGATGTCCCACAAGGCCCGGCACGTGCGATCTGCACCCTTCCTCCACGCCCCCATTGTCTGCCCTCACCTGCCGTCCTCCCCTTTGCTCACAGGCTTCAGCCTCACTGCCCTCTTTGCTACTCCTCAAACCGTCTAGAACGCTCCTGCCTCAGCCCTCCCAGGAATGCTCTTCTCTAAATACCTGCTTGGCCTTGTGTCTTGTTCAGGTCTTTGCTCACCCATGTCATCTTTTAAGTGGCCTCCCAGGACATGCTTTCATACACTGTTACTCCATAGGGCTTTGCATCTTCTGGCATTTTATAATTTATGTCTGTGTTTTACTTATTGCCTGTCTTTCTGCCGACGAGCCTTTAAACTCTATGAGAGCAAGAATTTTCCCACTGGTTTCGTTCGTTGCTATATTCCCAGTGTCTAGAATGCCTTTTAGAAAGTTGACTTTAAATGAATTTTTAATCAGTGTGAGAGAAAGTGTGCATGGTAATGGAGAGACACAGGCCTTGGAGGGTAATAATAGCTACTATTTGTTAAGCACCCTATTTTGTGGCAGGTGCTTGAACGTGTTTTTGTATTTAAATCTTACAACTGCCGTGAGCGGTGGGTATTAGGTCATTTTACAACTAAGGAAGCTGAGTATTGTGGAGGTTAATAAACATTCGCAAAGTTAATAACTTGTGCTATTAGCTTATGGAGGCATTCTTATGTGTCTGATTAAGAAAAGGGACCAAAGGCAGAGGGTTTAATCTTAGGAGTCAGGAAGGATTTTTCTTAAGTGGGGGAAAGGAAGAAAAAACAGGTGAAGAAATGTTTTTTTTTTTTTTTGGTTTGTTTTTTTTAAGAGGGTAAGCAGATTTTGTGTGCTGCATATATACTTTTCTTTTTTTTAAGATTTTTTTTTTTATTATTGGGGAAGGGGAACAGGACTTTTTTGGGGAACAGTGTGTACTTCCAGGACTTTTTTCCAAGTCAAATTGTTGTCCTTTCAATCTTAGTTGTGGAGGGTGCCATTCAGCTTCAAGTTGTTGTCCTTTCAGTCTTAGTTGTGGAGGGCGCAGCTCAGCTCCAGGTCCACTTGCCGTTGCTAGTTGCAGGGGGCACAGCCCACCATCCCTTGCGGGAGTTGAAACCGGCAACCTTGTGGTTGAGAGTCCGCGCTCCAACCAACTGAGCCATCCGGGAGCCTAGAGGCAGCTCAGCTCAAGGTGCCGTGTTCAATTTTAGTTGCAGGGGGCAGAGCCCACCATCCCTTGCGGGACTCGAGGAATTGAACTGGCAACCTTGTGGTTGAGAGCCCACTGGCCCATGTGGGAATCGAACCGGCAGCCTTCGGAGTTAGGAGCATGGAGCTCTAACCACCTGAGCCACTGGGCCGGCCCAAGAACTGTTAAGAACTGACTGAGATTGAAAGGATAGGATGTGAGGAATTGCTTTTCTGATGACCTTGATTTTTCTTAGTAAAGAAGGAAGCCAGCTATCTGGTGAGATAGGGAGGGCATGACTGGGGGTTGTAGGAAGGCGGGGGAGGTATAGCAAGAGATCTGTCTGAAGAATCTACACTAGACCTACAGAAGATTGTTGCGATGTCTCTAGGGCCCAGTTAGAGCAACCAGTCCACCAACAAAAGGATGCTAGCGTGCGTGGCATCTTTGAGATCATTTAATTCAGCCACCAAATTTTATACTTTATCATTCTGTATCCTTTTCGCCTGCTGTCTACTGAGATCATGGTCACTTCCACTCATCTTTGAAGCTCTTACATCTGTTTTGCATTTGTTTGTTGGTTGTTTATTGTCTTCAGCATTCACGAGTGAGTGATTGGTCCAGGTCGATGACCACTAACAGCTGGGTCTCAGTCTTCATTTCCTTCCTTGATGCCAGTGACCTTGAACCCTCCTCTCCTCAGTCATCTGTACCTGCAGCTGGACTTGAGTCTGTAGCCTCATAAGGAAAGCAGTGAAGGTATGACAGTGACAGGGTGTGGTTTGCAGGGGTGAAGGGACAGGTACCAAGGAGGGGAGGAAGATTTGGAGGCTTTAGAGAGGATGGAGCTCCAGTCAAAGTGGGGAGAGAATTGAGGCAAGGTAGACCAGAATGAAACTCATTCCTGTTTAAAATACTTTTGTGTGCATTCCAAGATCATTTTGATATTTAAAAAAATATGCATTTTTACATTCATGGTGCTGTCATGTCTTCCCTTTTTTGATAGGTAGAACCTATATTGTTCACATTAAAACTTTGTGTTCAATATAGAAAATATAACCAATGGGATGTTTTCTGCATAGACAAAGGGTAAATACCGTGCAGGTCTGGGTAATATAGCATGATGATAAATCTCTTAAAATTGGAAGTTGTAGATAATCAAATTATGTTTTATTAATATTTAGATAATCAATTTATATTTAGCCAAAGAAATGCTAACAAGTTGACATTTGTATTGGTGTGAATTCATGATACTATTTATAGCATTACTAACAATTATCTTAGAATTGTTAGTTCGTATGCCCTTCTTTTGGTATTTGGCAGGTTGCTTAAATTGTAGTTCTTGAAATTAGTACATGCATATTAAAAACAAGTATTAATTTCATTGCTTTCTTCTAAAACCTACAAATAAACATAAGTGGAATGGGAGTGCACATAAATGTAATAATTCAAATTATTTTGTAGTGTAAAGAATTTGGTTTAAGTGATTCGGGTGATTATATCATTTCCGCTGTATAGTGATATGTGCACAGGTTTATGTAGCTGTGCAATAAGTATCTAGTTACATATCGACACAATGTCACACACTGACTCATTTGCACACCGGCTGAAATGACTACAACCTTAATCATGGAACCTTATAGAAACAAGGAAATAGCAACATGGCTTAAAATGTCAATTAGAGTCACATATTTTGATTGGAGAAGGGGTATGATAGGCTACTTTGTCAGCCTTCTCATTTGTGCCAAAGAAAGATTCCAAGGTTCCGAAGACTTCAACTGCTCAAAGCTCTCCATCTGGGAAGTGACAGAGCACTAAGGAGAACTCATTCCTTTCATCAATGAAGAGAATTAGCTTGATTGATTAAAAAATCTTTAGCTCAGGGACTGGGGGAGGGGGAATTGGGGAGATGTTGGTCAAAGGATACAAACTTCCAGTTAGAAGATGAATAAGTTCTGGGGATCTAATGTCCAGCATGGTGATTATACTTAATCATGTATTATATACTTGGAAGTTGTTAAGAGAGTAGGTCTTCAAATGTTCTCACTACAAAAAAGAAATGGTAATTGTGTGACATGAAGGAGGTATTAGCTAATGCTAAGGTGGAAATCACTTTGCAATATATAAGTTTTTCACATCAACACATTGTATACCTTAAACTTACACAATGTTATATGTTAATTATATCTTCCAATAAAGCTGAAAAGATTTTTAAAAAATTTGAAAAATTTTACCATGGTTTTATCGGACTATGAACTCTTCTAAGGTTAAGGCTAACTAGGGTCCTATATTACTTATTCATCTTTGTATCTGAGTCCATATCTGAGTCCATAGCACAATTCCTGGCACATAGCAAGTATTTGATAAATGTATAATTACCAAAAGTAAATTTATTGTTTCCCCCTTTCTGACAGTAGTTCTTAAAAAAAGGAATATAACAACAGAGGTGTATTTTGAGAAAGTAGATAGTTTAAAAAACAATACATTATTGAGTTAAAGCGAACAAACAACATTTAGCTAGTTTTAAAAAACTTTGTAAATATTATTTTCATGTTTACAGTCTAATTTACTAATTCACAGAAGTAAATGGCTCAGTTGTAAACAATGTATTTGAATGCATTCATATACATGTGCATGTATTTGTGTATACAACCAAATTGTGCGTGTGTGTGTATATTTGTACAACCATGGGCACCATAAGGGCTAATTATAATATGACCTCAGAAAGAGGATATGCATCAAAGACCAACCATAGCATCACTTTACATGTAGTACCTGCAAAGGACATAGGAGGAGGTATGTATTTTCTAGATTATAGGCTGGTGGTTTATCTCTCCAGAGGATGCCTCTCACGTGGGTGAATTGACCACAATGGGTCATTTCAGCCATGCAGGCTCAGGGACCTCACTTTCTGTTTTCTGGGTCACGTGCATGGGTATCTATCAGGAGGAGTGTTCTGCATCTTGCATGGAACATTGTACCCATTTATTATTTGGTGCAAAAGGAATTGTGGTTTAAAAGGTTAAAAATAATTGCAAAAATCACAATTACTTTTGCACCAACTTAATAATTTATACTGAGAACTATAACTGTCCCTGGCACTCAATGTATGAGCAACTAGTGATGGATACGTTAACTAACCTTATTGTCATCATTTCACAATGTAGACACATCTATCAAATCATCACATTTTACACCTTAAATTTATACAATGTTATATGTCAATTATATCTCAATAAAGGTGGAACAAAATTTATGTGCAACTAGTATAAGCATTTTTGTTTGTTTGTTTGTTTTTTGTTTGTTTTTCTGGTTAAGCATTTTTTTTTTTTTTTTTTTTCCCTATGTGATGGAGAAGCTGAGTTTACAGTCTAGACTGTGCCCTTCATAGTTTGGTGATGGAAGTGGAGGCGCAAAGGGGTGCAGTGGTTGGTACTCAGGGCTATTCAGCGGTGGAGTTGGGAACAGGAGTCTGACCTCTCAGGTCTTGGTGCAAAGTCCTTTCCTTGGGCTAAGACTGGAACTGGGCCTCAGATTTCTGGAGAGGTGGGCAGCCTCTTGAGTTGCTACCCTTTCAACTACCTGCCTTCTTGTACTGAGCAGGTTTATAATTTTTCATATGGAGAGCTGGAATAGTGGCAAAATTACAGTGAAAGTACATTTTAAAATTATTTTAGGACTGAATGCTAGACAACAAACGCCCTGAAGGCAGGGACCAGCTCTGTTTCTTCTGTCTATCCCCAGAGGCCAGCACCAAGCCTAGCTCACCAACACTTATGAAATGCTGGTTGAAATAAGAATCTTCATAAGTCAGGTATGGATAAGTTAATCAGAAAATATTGAGGACTAGTTCTGGGCATAAGTCAGTGAAGTATTTTGAGCACTTGGACGTTTGTTGTCGTTCTCCATTGGTACTATCTAGGCTAAAAAACAATTTTGATTTACTGACATGCCTCTTCTTGAGTCAAAAACACACTAATAGGACAGCCAGCTTATGGGTAGTGGCACAGACTTCTGTTGTCAGAAAATGAAAAATGTGTGTACATACTTATACCCTAGCTGCTAAAAGCTTGCAGTCAAATTCAATACCCAAATTTTGGAATCAGTTCATTTCAAAAAACAGATAACTTTGTTGTCTTCTGATAAAATCATATCAACAACAGCTATCTTTATGAAGTGCTTAGTATGTGTTGAACACTCTGCATTACCTCATTTAATTCTCACACCAAGATTGCAGTGCTGTGTCCACTTCACAAATTAGGGGAACTGGGGGTGAAGAGACTGGCCCGAGGAGGTCACACAGCTACTGAGTGGGAACGTTGGGACTTGAACCCACGGCTTCCTTCAGAAAGTCTTTGTTCTTTTATCCTTTGGCCGAAATATAGGGCCATGCGTATTTAGTTTTCACAAATAATTGTATTGAGATATAATTCAGATACCATTGAGTTCACCTATTTGACATGTGTAATTCAGTGGATTTTAGTATATTCAAAGAGTTGGGCAAGCAGCACCAATATCAAGTTTAGAACGTTTTCAGTACCGTGAAATAAAACCTCATACTCCTTAGCGGTCAATTACCATTTCCCTCCAACTCCTCCCCTGTAGATTTGCCTATTACGGACATTTCATATAAATAGATTTAGATAATATGTGGTCTTTTGTGACTGGCTTGTTTCACTTAGCATAATAGTTTTGAGATTCATTCATGTTGTAGCGTGTATCAGTATTCCATTCTTTTTCTTTTGTTTTTTCTAAGGAGGGCACAGCTCACAGTAGCCCATGCGGGGATCAAACCGGCAACCTTGTTGCTACTTCCAACCAACAGAGCTAACAGGCCATCCCTATTCCATTCTTTTTTTATGGCTGAATAATATACTCTTATGTGGATATACCACATTTTGTTTATCCATTTGTCAGTTGATGGACATTTGTGCTGTTTTCACTTTTTGGCCCATGTGAATTATGCTGCTATGAACATTGGTGTGCAAGTTTTGTGTGGACATAAATTTTCAAATCTCTTGGGTATAGACCTAAGAGTAGAATTGCTAGGTCATATGGTTGGAGCCATATTTTAATCTCTAAAGTTTTGTAGGTCCTTTTGCAAGTTGCCAGAGTACCCAAAATACATTGAGGTAGCTAAAATACGCAAGAGCTAACCAAAGGTTTATGCTTTTTTTTTGAAATTTGATAATCATGTTTCCTCCTCTCCCTCACAAGAATAATCAGTGAAATGATAGAATTTAGAATTGGAGAGCAAGTGAGAGGCGACCTCGTCTGACTGCTTTATTTTAAAGATGAGGAAACTGAAGCTCAGTGACTTGCTTCCCAGGGTCATATAGCTGGGTAGTAGCTGGAACTGGACCAGGACCAACCATATGGTCTCCTTTTCTCCCAGCGGGTGATTTCCACTGGGTTGGCCTCTCAGGGATCTGTTCCTAGAAATGAGGCTCAGTTGCTGAAGTAAAAATGCTTCGTATATTGTTCGCTGCAGGCTGAAATGTATTTGGAGTGACATTCTAGAACTAGGTCATGGTCATTCTTTGGGACATGCTATGTGGCCTGAGAGAAAGCTTCTCTTTCAAAGCAGTTTGATTATAGGAAGGGGGTGCATGAGTCCCCAGCGGAGGGGGTCGTCCTGAAGATTGTCATGAAAGGGTGTTAGTAGAAAATAAATATAATTGTTGAAGTTCAGTGAGCGGTCTGATTTCAATAAAAGAGAATGTGAATGTCTCAAAGCCTGATGATCCAGGACATTTACAACTGTCAAGATTCACAAAAGGAAATGGAAATTAAAAAAGCAAGGTGTTAGATGAAAAGCAGAGAGTTACATGATTTTTAAATGTGATAACACCTTTCACAATACCGGAATGAATTCAGTAAGTACTAAAGAAATAAGCAACTGTGGAATTTCATTGAAGAGGGTGAATGAAAATACAGTTGACATGGACAGGGCAAGGTGTTTAAGTCATGATGCATAGATGATTTGGTGAAACAAGCCTTGTTAGCAGAGATAGATAAGAGTATTCAAAAGAGTTTATTAAATGCTGTTACTGTCATCTCCATTTGAAATAAGGTATGATACCAACTTATTGAGTCAGTTACTGAATTTTTTATACGTGGAAAGAATGTCTTGATTTTCAGGTTTCTTCAAAAAATATGTTTTGGAGCAGTGAAGAGTAGTTTTATTATTTAACATTTCATGAAATATATAAGAGGCGTGGCAGTCGAATGAACGTTGCAAAATCTGAAAAATGATATAATTCTTCAGGACATTTTGTAGCACAGAGAGGATTCAGAGTCATTTAAAATTTAAGAAAATAAGCAGTCATTATGTGGTCTAAATTAAAGTACAGTAATTTTTAAAATTCAACAACCGTTTATGAGCTAACTCATAATATATGTACTCTATCTATGCGAGGAATTGTTTTTGCCTTAAGGAATGCAAAGATTAACCAGGTATCATTTCTGCTCTCAAAGAATTTACAACTGGCTGAATTAGTATTTAATAAGAACTTTACTAAATGTTGGTAAAACATTTAGTGTCACTAACCCCTCCACCCAAAAAAGGAGAGAAAGAGAAAGAGAGAGAGAGGGGGACGGAAGGAGAGAATGAGAATAATAGAAGTGCAAAAGGCAGGCTTAGGAAATAACAGTTTTCATAATCATCTTGTAAATAAGGATTTACAAACTCTGTCTCCTCCAATTAGCATTAAAGATGCCCTATAGAAGCTAAGCCTTGTTCAATTCGGAATATAAGATCTTATTGTGACCAGATTTATGTAACTGGAGAAGGACACGATACATGTGGAAAATGCATTATGATTACTTATGGAGGTGACTAATGACACATTGGATCTTGGCTTTAAATTAGAGTAAGAGGGTGTAACTAATGGAGATTTTGTAAACTCTACAGTCCATATTCAATTTGCCTCAGTTTCTCAATTTTACAGCTATGTTTACCCCAATCCAGGATCCAACCAAGTCTTTTTTTTGTTGTTGTTTGTTTTAAATCTAAGGGAGTCTTCCAGTCTCTTTGGTTCTTCCCAACATTAACTTTTTTGGAGTCCTTGCCAGTTGCCTTGTAAAGTGTCCTACATTCTGGATATGTAATGATTCTAACATAATTATATTCAGGTTAAATATTTTTAGCAAGAATACTTCATGGCTGATTTTGAGTCGTTCTTACTGCATCAGGTTGAAGCACATAATGTCATATTGTTCTGTTCTCACTTGCTGATTGCCACTTACTGTCATACATGCAATATCCAAGAAATACCTTGGACCTCTTTCCAAAAGGATAGCCTCAGGCTGTGAGGCAATTGCCTTAGGCCATTAGAGGCCAGTTGGTTGGGGTGGGAGAGGAGTGTTGGTCATTAATCTCTTCTTAGCCACTCAATGGCATTAGCTCCAGTGATGTAATCTGTCCTCACAGTTGAAATCATGGTTGTTCTGGTTCCAGGGATTCTGTCCACTGGTTTTGTCTCTTACCCATGGCACTAATTTTCATTGCATTTGTTCAAGTTATGAGGTTTGTTTTTGTTCCTTTGTTTTCACGTACAAGCATCTTTTCAGATTGGAAATAGAGATTTTGAACAGGGACGTTTATAGGCAGCATCCTCTTTCTTCTTCAACAAGTATTTAGGAGCTTCCACTTCTCAGGCACTGTTCTCAGAGCGAGTGATCCAGCGATATAGTGCTCGCGTGGAGCTTACATTTCTCGTGGGGAGATGAGTTATAAACACAGAGACAAAAAACTTGTAAAATGTTAGTGGTAAGTGCTATGATGAAACAGTAGGGAAAGAGTGTGTGTGGGGATGCTAAGGAGAGAAGATGGGCTGAAGGCCTCTCTGCGTTCATACTTGTGCAGACGTGTGAATGAGGTGGCGGCAGGTGGTGCAGTGGGTGTGGCTCCCGATAGGCATTCAGATGCAGGGTACTCTGTCTGTCTGAAGAAGAGCCAGGCAGCTGGAGGGCAGTGAGGGAGGGTAGAAAAGGGGCTGTAGGAAGAGTATTCAAATGCGGTCCATGCTGAGCATGGCAACGGGAAGCACCTGGAGGCTGGAGCTGTATAGGCCTTCCTATTTTATTGCGAGGAAAACATGTACTAAAGAGCTTGAAAATGGTAGTGTAAAAATAGACTTTCAGCTGAGGTCTCCCACTTAGTTTCAGGTATTATAGAACTGCATTAAATAGTATATGAACATTTTTCTTTGCATTCATATCTCCAAGGTGATAATACAAGTACTTTAGCCAAAATACAGATTATCAGTGGTCTCTAGTCTTTCTAGCTGGGTATCTTCTTGTAAAGATGTGGAAATAGTTTTAAATCCTGTGGTGCTATAAAAAGAGCACTGAACCAGGAGTTGTAAGATTTGAACCAATGAACTGGCATATGGGAAAGCTCTTGAATCTTCCTAAACATTCCCATTTATCAGATCGAGATAAGTCTTCTGGTTGTCCAATGGGGCTGCTGGAAGCATGAAATGAGATGATGTGTGTGAATGTGCTTTATAAATTGTGATGCACTCTGCAAGTCTAAGGTATTATTATCATTTAGACCTTTATTCCAGTTTTGCTAAACAGAAGTAGTCTGTTATCTACCTCTCATTTGAAAGGGGAATGACAAAGTTACTTCAAGGTGAAATGCTTCTCAAAGAGCAGAATTGGATCAATACACCTGAAAGGACCTGGTGAATTATTCAGCTCTTCATCAAACCAGCATATCTGAACGAAAGGAAATGATTGCTTTTCACTCCCATTTCAGCCTTCTGGAAATGAACATGCTCTGTATGAGACCCTATCGGGAGAATCTTCTTGAGTTTCAATACTGGATTAGTGAACCAGAAAGATCTTTGTCCTTCTTGAAAAAATGGAAATTTGAGAAGGATTGGTCCATCTGAATTAGGCAATTGGCAAAGATTCACTGAATGTCTGACATAGAGATGAATGGATGGATGGATGGGTGAGGGGGTGGGGGTGGGTGGATGGATAGATGGATGGATGGATGGATGATAGGTAGGTAGATGGATAGATTAGATGGTTGATGCTGTGGTGGGTAGAAAAATGTGTGAGAAATGGGTATTGATAATAATTATAGCTGACATATGTGCCCGGCATGAATCCTCCCCAAAACAGTAGGAGGTAACTAATATTATCCCATTTTACGGAGGAGAAAAATACTATTTAGAGAGGTTAAGTAGCTTGCTCAAGGTCATAGCTAAAAAATGGCAGAGCTGGCATCTGACTTCAGATCTGACTCTAAACCCACACCCTTAACCGTATGTGCTCTCTCAAGTTGCATATGGTATCATTGGGGAGAGAAGGATCTTCTCTAACGGAAGTGACATAGCGATACCGAACAATGTATACATGCAGAGGAGACGAGGAGGCCGTGCATGTCTCCAGGAATTTAGAGAAAGAAGGGAGTAGGTTATGCAGAGCTGAACTGGTCATGGGAGAAGTCTTAGTCTGCGTTGCCATAACAAAATACCTCTGTCTGGGTAGCTTGTAAACAACAAAATTTGTTACTCACAGTTCTGGAGGCTGGAAGTCTGAGATCAGGGTGCCAGCATGAGGCATGAGGGCGTGAGGGCCCTCTTCTGGGTCCCAGATTCTCCTTGTATCTCCACGTGGCAGAAGGGACAAGGGGACTGTTTGGGCCCCCTTTTACAAAGGCACTAATCCCATTCCTGAGGGCTCCACTCGCAGGACCTAATTACCACCCAAAAGGCCACCTCCTGATACCATCACTTTGCAGGTTAGGATTTTCACATGTGAATTTTGGGGGGATGCAAACATTCAGACCACATCAGGAGGCTTGTTGGATGAGGAGGCCCTGTAGTGCCTTAATGCATCGAGAGGACTTGACTGGGAGAAAATGAAACAGGAGCTGGTGCTCAAGGGAAGTGGCCAATGCAGACACACAGAGGTGGGGAGGAACAAGGTATACATGTCCAGGGACAAGGGGGCTGAGAGGCCTTGCTCTTCCTAGGAAAGCACCAGATGAGGCACGTGGGCAGATAGGATTAGAATGGACGCCTGAGTCTCTGCTGAAAGGTAGAGGGAGGCCAGACAGACCACAGAGACTGTATTTTATTTCATTAGCATTAAAGATCCACAGATGGCTCTGAGGCCAGCTAGAGATTTAATCAGAGCTGTGTCTGAAGAGGGCTTAATTTGGAATCAGATGTAAGGACCTGTTGGAATTGGAAAAGATCAGATATGAGTAGAAATAAATATTCTTGTATGATGTCATTATATATGTATGTATCTCTAGGTAAAAGGAAAAAGAACGTGCATTGATTCCCTGAGTTATGAACACAAATAGACCATGCAAACTCTCAGAACTATGCCCAGGCCATGCTTAAAGGGGGGGAGGGGGGGTCAAGGCTGTGGAGTGGAGCCTCTCTAAGATCCAGTTTTCCTGCAGAGCTTGGGGTGTATGTGTTCCTTGCTGATTCTAGGTGTCTTCTCATTCTGTGGTTTGTTTTTCTTAGCTTGCCCATGTTTCCTCTGGCCTGCATAATAGAAGTAGCTGCCATTGATTGAAAACCTATGCTTTGGGAATTCACAGGTGGCATCTCGATTTTGCTGGTGAGGAAAGTGAGGCTCAGAGAGGTTAACAACTAAAATCACATAACTGGCACAGTAATTGGCGGAGTTGGGATTAGATACCGGCCTTGTCTGGTTGGAAACCCCTATTCCTTCGGTACTTCGTGTGGTAGTTACGAGTATGGACTTAATTGTTGGCCAGCTCTGCCCCCTTGCTTGACAAGTGCTTCTGGGCAGGTTATTCACTGTATTTGTGCTTCATTTTCTTCATCGGCAAAATGGGGATAATCACAACAGTATCCACTCGGCATATTATAAGGGCTCAGTTAATAGCTTTTTTATGATTAATTTTTTAAATTATGATTTTCTATCACCAAATCCTTCTATTTACTGTAAATGTTTGGTGCCCAGAAAAAGGCTTAGCATTCTAGCACAAGGAGAAGAGGATCGTTGTTGAAAAGTCATTCCAGTTTGCCCGTATTAATTTGAAAAGTGTAATTAGCTGTCTACTTTTCCCCTGGGATTTTCTTAATCCACGTTCCATGTTTATCCTGCTTCCCTTATGCTCCGTAGCCCTCACAGTGATCATAGGCCACTGCTCCATGTGGGACTCTGGGTACCGGATGTCGGTGAAACAAGAACTACCTTGATGTTGCCTCTCTGTCATTCTTGCCTTATCCTCAACTTGGGAGACCTGCCTCTCCCCAGAGTGAAACAGCATTATTAGAGCTGCCCTACCTTATTTTGACCTTGTGGGCAAGGACAGACTCAAGTAATTGATGGTTTGAGATTTCTGAAGGAGAAGTCACTCAGCAAATTTGAAATAAGCTATTATAAAGCCAGACAAGCAAGGCAAAAAAAGCCACCAACTTGGTTGCAGTGATCAGGAAAAGGGAAGACAAAAGATTCCGAGAGCATCAATTCCCGTGGGGCTTCACAGTCATCTAAAACTGAGAACTCTGGCTTTGTCCTTTGTGCGATCTTCTGGAGCCTAGCAGCCAGAGATATTCATTAACAAGTCACTAGTGGCGATAAGCTTTGGTGTAATTGCTAAGTTGGCCTTTCCAGGAGTTACTTCTTTCTCGTATGGCTTTAATGAGCAGTTTTATAGACATATATTCTCCAGTACTAGTAGTGTTGACTTCTGGGTCTAATTTAAAACAACCCGAAGCTTTCCTGCTCATCTAAATGAATATTCACAACAGGAATTCAAATACAAGTTTGCATTGCTAATGTTCTGAAAATCTTTGTCCAGTAACTGACTAATTATCCATTCATTTCCACTTGGAAGACCAGTACAAGATGAGCAGCGAAGTGGGTTCAAAATACTAATTTTTTTTTTTTTTTACCCAGAAGACATTAAAACACATGCAATAAATATGTAAATTTGATGATTGTCAGTGATCAAAGCCAACTCTTTTACTTCATTTTCTTTCTAATAACTTCTCCAGCCTTGGAGATTGGCAGTAAAATGAAAACACTGTACATAGCCAACTGCACACTTGGCCAGTGCCTCTTTATCTCCCCTCATTAAGATTACGATTACAGTGGGCCTCTCCGTGTGCACAAGTCTGATCTCCTGGGGCTCACTGCCATCAGCCCTTTGTGATGGAGACTAAACAAGACTGAGTGTGGTGTGTTAATGCTGGCTTCCAATTCAAGTCTCCTATTGAGAGGTGGGGTCTATATACCTCTTTGCCTTTGCATCAGGATGGGTTTGATGACTGCTTTGCTGTGTAAAATATGGCAGAAGTGACTGCCAGTTTTCTGGGCAAAGGCTTTAAGAGACTCAGCCTCTACTTTCTGTGAATTGGAACACTTGCTCTGGGAGAAGCCAGCTGCCACGTAAGAAGTCCGACTACTCTGAGACTGCCATGTTGTGGGAAAGCTCCAGATATTTGTCTGGAGAGGTTTTATGGAGAGAGAGAGAGATGCCAATCAACCGTCTCCTCAAGACATGTGAATGAGAAGCATTCCGATGATTACAGCTCCTCTGGGAAGCAAACACTTCTAAAACTATGAAAGGTAATAAAAAAGGTTATTTTGAGTCACTGAGTTTTGGGGTGGTTAATTACCCAGCATTAGATACCCAGAACAGGGAGACATTTTATCCTTCTCTGTCAGAGGAGAGAGGATACTTTTGATTCTCTAGAATTGTCTATTTCTATTTTTGTAGCCAGAGGCTGGGATCATAGACTGACATCATCAGGGTTCTTTTAAGATTTCGAGAGGACCAAAGAACGCTGTGAAAATTGCTACTCCTCAACTGGATTCTAATTTTTCTTTACTTAACCTTGCCTTACTTGTCTGTACAAAATTGTAGCGAATATACATTTCCATACCTCTGGCATGATACGAGTATTCAAACAAAGTGTGTGTCTCACTGGCCAGAAGAAACACTGAGACAGGTAGGACGAACCCAGAAATTGGTAGAAAGGAGAGAGTAAAACTGATTAGAAATGAAAAAAATTGTGCTTGTACTGAAAATAGAGAAAGGAAAAAGGAAGTCCAGGATTTTTGGTTTTGATTATTTAACATTTGGCATCCCGAAGGAGAAGACAAGTTGAAGTGACTGGGTTCCCTGATGTTGCTCTGAAACCCCATGTGGTGTGTTGGTGTCTAGGAGGCGATAAGATAAGGTCCCATCCCAGGCTCAGTCTGTTTCCATCAAGTTCATCATCTCAACAATATCGGTAATGGGAGTTGAGCCACCCTTTTTTGGGTTTGTTTATTTTAAACAGCTTGGAGTTGAAGACCATGTACATTTATAGGCTACATGTGGCCCTTCTATGAATTAAGTAGTCAATGGAAACTACATACCAGTAGAGTAATGTTAGTGCCTTTCAGATTTAGTTTTTAGCTTTTTCTTTTCATTAACGGGTGATGGTGGATTGAAGTTGTGTTATTTCTTCAGACAACACTTTGCAAGGTGTTGAGGATTCCAAGGCAAGTTTCAACCCCGAGGAACTCACGGTGCCTTTGCTTTTGATGCTTGTTTATTTTTGTTTATTTATTTTTTACCCCTACTACCTGTTTTCCAATTTTCCAGCTCCTTTTGGATTGTGGGTGCAAGGATAAGCAAATATCAAGTTACTCTCTGCTAATCCTCGTCTTAAACATTTCACATTCTGGTTTTCTCAAGTTTTACCCCAGAGTATGAGCACAGAGATAAAAGCATTAATTAAATGCACACAATGAAAATAATTGGAAAGCACAGTTTAGTCCCCCTCAGGGGATACTAATATAAAAGTATATTGACATTTAGCAGTAAACAGATGGAGTAGAAAGAAACTGCCAGAAAGATGCTTCTTACTCTTGTTCCGTTGTGCAGGAGGAGTACTGATTCATGCTAATAGCAATATTTTCTAACATTTGTATATTGATTTAAAGTTTTCCCATACGTTCGCTTTTGTCAGTTCGTAGTTGAGGATGTTTAGCTTGCCATTCTGCTGATCTGGGGTTCTGCCGGAGGGGAGGTAAGGAGAAGAAGAAGAGGGCTGATAATGGTTGTATGTCTGGTGTATGTATACCAGAGTCTTTAGCATGTCATTTCATTGAATTGTCACAACAACCCATTGAGGTAAGATACTATTATCATTTTCATCTGACTGTCGAAGGAACTGGGGCTCAGGGTGATTAAGTAACACAACTGAGGCAGCTGATGAGTGTGCCAGAACCTGGGTTTGATGCAGATCTGCCTGCTTTTGGGTGTCTTCTGTCCCAAAGAGTAGAGACTGTCTGTCTTCTGATGCTCAGTCGGGGTCTTTAGTGGCAGAATGAGTCAGATAACCCTTTTCCCGAGCCACTTTATTGTAGGGCCCTTCTTTAACAAATCTTGCCCCCCATACTTGTTTAAGCTTTCCTTCATGGTTAAATGCACCACTGTGGTCTTTTCCTTTCATTGAAGCTAAAGCTTTCCTTATTAAATAAGACGAGAAAGTTAGGGCTTCCATAAATAGATGATCCACTTTTGAAAAGTTTTCCAAATTTTTTTGGGAAAAAACCTTAATGTAGTATTTTAGTTCTCTATGTAGACTTTTCCCTTTCTTTTATTTAATGAAGAAATAGAAATTATACCAGGGACAGAACATAAACCTAATGTGAGAGATGTTATGTTTACTTCTTCCCTTTTATTTTTGCAAGAAGCTGCCACCAAAATTATTTTTATGGAAATTAAATCTTGTTATGGTTCCCATCGTACTGTTAGGATTTTCTCTTTTATCTTGAGCCGTTAACAGGCGTCATTATAGCAGAATGTGTGCTTTAGAGTCGGTGTGTCATTCACTGCAGTTCTGAAGGCTGACTCAGAACCGTACTTACAGAGCGGATTGGAGACAGGAAACAGCCACGAGGCGCCCGAACGCCTTTCTTTCTGGATTGTTCGATGCTGTGGCAGATGCTCAGATGAGCCTGATGGGCTCCGCTCACAGCTCTGCTTGTCATGTGTACTCTATAGGGGGACATGCTGGTGTTTCTCTGTATGCACGTAGAGAAGCCCAGCGAGCACCTTAAGGCATCTGTTAAAGTTAAAAACATTAAACCCTTGGATGCTTCTGTTCCCCTGGGAAATGGAGATGCGAGTTCCGTCCCACTAGCGGGCGTTAACCAACTGCTGATTTGCAGAGGGTCGGAGCTGTTTCAGTGCCTGTCTTCTCTCTCTGCCTGCCAGTGGAAAACAGGGCAAGAAGGAGTGTTTACCTCCCAGACTATTTAAGGTGCTAAGAACACAGTGAAAATATGCTGTTTTAATCATGGTGACCAACTGTGCCTCCAACCCCACTTCATTTAAAATGAGAGAACATGGACCACAGCAGCAAGGCAGTTTTCCTTTTGCAGGTGAAAGAGTTTCTAAATTTGGAACAGATAACTGTGGAAAGTTAATAGCAACTCCGCTCCCCATTGCTGAGGGTCGTCTAGATGAATGCTTGTGTTCTTTTTATGACACTCCTGCGAAGGTTGTCGTCGTCCCTCGTGCCCACCTTCCTCCCTTTCTACCCCTGGTCACTGTAGAGAGCCTCTTCTACTTCTTTCTCCCACTTTCTTCAGCTCAACAGATCCTACGTTTTCTTCCCCACTTTCACCCACTAAATGCCAGGGGAGACCACCTGCCCTTCTCCGCAGTCCTCAGCCCTCTTCCCACTCCTCCTAACCCTTCCTCCCCTGACACTTCTGGAGGGGCCTCTTCCTGTCCTCTTCCACCTCTCCCCACTTCCATTTTCTCCACCAAGCAGGACCGGGAGGGCCTCCGCTACTCCTATTCTGCCTCTCTTCCCCTTTTTCGTCTGTCTAGGTCGAGTCTTAGGGGATCTATTATGATTCTTGTCACAAATCACCCTGCTTGCTGTCTACGGTGTTCAGTATCGTCCCAGTGAATTGAGGAACATCCTACTTCTAGATGCCTCTACTTGCCATCTGTAAAAAGGGGACATGGTCTCTTAACTCTGGCCAGTTAATTCTTGGGATCTTTTCTAGAGAGCCTTGGAATCATGTTTGCTATCGGTGTGTGTGGAATGTGTGCTGTGTGCAGAGATCTGGGTTCTTCTCAATCCCGACTCTGGATTGAACCCCCCCAGGCAGCTCCTGGAATGCATCCTGGTGTCAGATTTCTATCATGTAGGGAGGCAGTGTAGTGGAATAGCCATAAGGTTCTGCAACGAACTGTCTGCTGACAACAGGAACCACTGTTGAACCAATGGCAAGTAGATGCTGCCTATTTTCTTCTAGCTCTTCTCTGCTTACTGGTCACTGAATACCTAATTATTAACTGGATTGTGTGTTTGTGGTCATGGTATCACAGACCCAAATATACACGTCAACCTAAATTGTAGCATCAAACATAAATTATCATAAAATTTAGGCTACACAGAGTTGTATTAACTCTGTGTTTTCTCCAGCCCTTTCCATTCTTATCTCTGTAGAGCTGTAGTTCTTCAGAGGAGTTAGATGAATGATTTCTTTGGCTATAGCTCAGGCTTCTCCTTAAATTCTTACCTGCCTTCAACCTGGCCTGGTTTTTCAGGCATGAGCATGACCATTTTGGAGTTCTGCTAGACTAGTGCTATTCGACAACTGTGAATTTTTATTTTAAGTAGTATTTCCTAGAAGGATATCATACTCTTACTTCTGGAGATTAAATTTGGTTAAAAAAAATAGAATTTTGGGATGCCCTGTGGAAATCGTAGAGAATATGTATCAATCTTCTGCACTGGCTATGAGTCATGACCGTCATTACCTGCTACATGGAGCAGAATTGAGTCACCTTTTACCAAATTGGTGTTTGGGAGTTAGATGTACATTTACTTCTTTAGTCTCTTAATATATATATATATATATATATGTGTATATATATATATATATATATATATATATATATATATATATATATGTCAACTAAGGGTAGAAAAATTTAAGTCCTTCATGTCATCCAAATAAGATATCCAAGATTCTCACTTGATTATTTCAGGGTTACCTTGTTTCCACGGGAAGTATTATTGGAGTAAACAATTGATAACTTATTAAATGCCCACTACTTGAGTAAGTAAAACACGGGCTACTTTGATTAAGGGCCAGTTATGTAGTTATTTCTATATTGTGAGGTCATTTTTACAAATCAGTAAAACAGTTTGTTGAGGCATTCTGATTTAAAAGTTATTTACAAAGCTAAAGAGATCATTTCATTGTTGTATCTAAAGCATCCCACCTACCAGTTTTTCTTGCGATTTATCTATTACGATGAAATTTATAATTTCATCAATTATAAGTTTTCCCCATGAGTTAGACTGCCTGCATTCACATCCCCACTCTTAGTAACGTTTGATCTTTAATACTTTGCTTACCCCGTTCTCTGCCTCCATTTCCTCATCTGTAAGATGAAATGTCTGTCTTTACCTCTACCAACCTGTGTGGGCTTATAAAAGTCAGCTGTATTGATTTTCTAATTATATGTTTTAAGGACCATTATAGCTGACCTAATGATTTAAAGAGAAGATGCTTGGTTTCCAATTTATAATGATCATGTTAATGAGTTTAAATGGAGCTGATATGTTATAGATTTGGCATAGAAGAAATACTGTCTAGAGTGTGTATTACAGTTGAGTAGAGAAACTGCCAGCTTGGCAACCAAAAGTTATGGTTTCTACCCCAAGTTCTGTCAATCACGAGCTTGGAAAAATCACTAATGGATCTGAGCCTTAGACTTCCTGTCTGTGAAAATAGAGAAAATCATATTTTCCTTTCCAAGCTTATACGACTCTTAGGAGAATTAATTAGTATAATTAATGAGAGAATATATGTGAATTTTTTTTTTTTTTAATGAAACCACATTCTGCAGTGGTGAAGCAGTTTTGATTGAAGGCTGGCAAGAATTCTAGATTCCACAGATTTTCTTCAGCTCCTATTTTTTAAAACTCAAGGCACAAACTATCTTTAGCAACAGCCAAACATTTGTAAGATCAGATTGCTCATGATTTCTTAACAAATGTGTTATGAAAATTCATTAAATTAATGAACTGATGAAAATTAGTTATAGTGATAGGGAACAAAGTTGGCAAGTTTTAATTTTTATTCTTTTTACTTATTCCTCACAGTGGTTCTCAGTTAGGGGTAGAGCTTTTGGACCTGCGGGTTGGGGTGCATTTTTGGTTGTCACAATGAACGGGGTATCGTAATGGCATCTGGTGGGTAGGAGTCAGGGATGCTAACTAACTGCCCTGCAGTCCACTCCAGTTGCCCTGCGCAGAATTCTAAGTGTCCCCATGAAAAACAGCTTGTTACCCGATTTCTGTACACCTTCATAGGTCATACTAGAGGTACATATCAGTACTACTTTGATAGAAAACAAGTGACTGTACTTCATGTTCTGATAAATTGAAAATGCTTCTCCCACTTTTCTTCATTGATTTCATTTTCAAGGCTGTAGCCATGTCCCATGACCTTTTGCCGTGGATTCTCTTGTAGATGTGTACAATATGAAAGCCAGGCGTAGGTCAATAGTTGTTGCTGTGAAAATAAGAACAAGAAAAGCCACTGGTCTATCAGTGCCTGTTAATGGGAAACAATATCCTTTACAAAAAAACAAACAAAAAAACTTTTTAGAATTTACTTTATTATTTATTTTTAAATAGATGATACATTCACATGGTTCAGAAATTAAAACAACATAAAAAATATACTTGAAAAAGTCTCACTCCTATACTTATCATAATTTATCCATTGCTCTCGTCTGCTCCCTATAAGTAGTCATTTTTATTAGTTTCTTATTATGCTTCCATTTTCTCTTTATGCAAGCAAATGGGTGTACCGGGGGTGCCAAAAAAATATATACACATGACTTGTATTCACCTTTTGTTATTGGTATGTATTATTACAATTTTGATACAGTTTTTTCCTTTCTTAAAATATGTATGCGTTTTTTTGGCACCCTCTGTATATAGTTATTCACCGCCCCCCACCTCCATAATGCAAAGCTCTTGTTTGTTTGTTTAGTTTCTTATATACTTGTCACTGGTGTATTTCTATACACTTGTACCCGTAAGAACTACCCTCTCATAATATATTTAGCTAAACAGGTATTCAGGTCTTTCAGTTGCTGGGAGTCCTTTCTTCTGGAGCCTCGGATGGCCCTAGTCTGGACTGGCTGTGCCCTAGGCTTGCCATGCTGGGCTTTCTTTTCACCATCATCTTTTGCCCCCTCTGCTGGATCTCCTTCCTGGATCCCAAGTTTACTTAGTTTACTTCCTTACTTTCAAGGAGCACATCTTTCAATAGCTTTCAGAGAAAGGGTGGAAGATTTTTAGACCCTATATGTCTGAGCGTGTCTTTATCATTTTCTCATGATTTTTGGATGGTTCTGTTTGATAAAGAATTCTGGGTTGGTAAATTACACTTTATTGGTCAATGAGTGGTCATATAGGTCATGTAGAGTCTGTGAATTTATTTTCTCTAAAAGACGGGAACATTAATTGATTTGAACTGGGTATGTTTCAAAGTGATTCTGCCTACTCTGGAACAAAAAGGACGAATAAACAATACAGAAAACAAATTCTGAATTTTGGAGAGCTACCTTTTGATTCTGGTACCTTGTATCTCCTATCAGGAATTAAGGGTGCTTTTTTGAGTATGAAAGAAGGATATCTTCTAATCAGGTAATGAAGCGTTGCTGTAGGGATGCTATTGTAGATGCCGTTCACTGTATTATTGTCAACTTATGAAGGAAAGAAACATGGAATGTTTATGCTTCAGTGCCGGCAGTACTAGCATTTCCCTTTGGTAGTGGAAATTATTAGTCAGCTCCTGATCCCGGTTCCCTCTTTGCATTCACTTCCAGGTGGTTCACAGCCAACTTTGAGACCCACCACTAGCACCAAGAAAAGGGACCTGTTTGCAGGTCCGTTCGTTTCCATTGGGCGCCAAATATATTTTTCTCTACCCTTTAGTTTTCTTTGGACTAATTACCTCACTTTCTTGATTTTGTTTTGCATGGGTCTTGGCCACCCTCCACAAATCCTTTAAAAATGAGCTGGGGGCAGCACTAATGGGATACACAGGCTCAGAAGGTCAGCCTCACAGCTTTCTGAAAAGCGTTATTTTGCATTCAGTTTTAAAACATCTTTCGTACTGCCATGTGTATGGCACCAGTTATCTTGAGTCATTATCACAAGAATGCTCAACCACCAACTATACAAAGGTAAGTATAAATGGAAACCTATAGAACTATGTGGTCATTCGCATCTCTTGCTTAGGGGTTTAACACCCCACATAGCTTGGGAATTTTTCTGTTAATTGAGGAGTCACTGCTGACATAATGTCTAGGTCCCTATGAAACAGGAATCACTTTGTTTGGTGCCAGAAATAAATAACAACAACAGTAGCAGCAGTGAGAGTACTAGCTAACATTTACTGACTGAGCTTTCGTTTTGAGCGAGACACTGGGCTATGTTTAAATGTATCATTTAATTCTTCCAACAACCCTGTGAGGTTGATATTAAATTGCTTCCTTGCTCTTTAATGCCAATCCACCCTGAAGCTACGACATTTAGATTCATCTCATCGTCTGCTTCTCACTTGGTCTCTGCTTCGCTGAGCCCTGTGGGGAAAACTGATTTCCTGGTGTACCCTGGTGCTCCTGGGCGTTCCATAACATGGATGCCTGCATCCCTGCCCCCAGATACCGTGTTCTGAGCAATACCAGAGACTGCTAAACCTTCTCTGCTCCTCAAGCCCTCTGCTGCTGCCGTCTGACCTGATGGCGTAGTTGAGAGAACCTGAATCCTCTCCTTCAGTTTCCTGCCCTCAGACCGAAGAATGTGTTTTTCCCTCTGTACTCACTCTCTCCTCCCTTCTAACCGGTGATCCTTAACCGTCACTGTTCCTCTGGATCACCTGGGAACTTTAAAAAAACGCTCAGCCTGCAATTTTTGGACCGAAAGATGACGATTCAGCAGGTCTGGTGTGGGGTCCAGGTATTTGGCGGTTTAAAATCACCTCAGGAGATTCTGTTGTGCTCCCTGGATAAGAACCATTGGGCCGGGCTCCCGAAGATGAAGTGCCTCTTTTGCTCAGGAGTAATCCCTCACCTAGCTCTAGTCCAAGCCCCCCCTTTTTTAATTCCGGAACTAGACCTGCTCCACTGTTATTCTCTTCTGTCCTGAATTTTCATTGATCCTCTTTTCCCTGTCTCCTTCACTGTAGCTTCAAACACCGATTCAGATTCTTCTCTTGAGCACTGTGACCACTGGCCTGTGTTTCTCCTGCCTTTCTCAGACAAGCCCCTTAAAAGAGGAATTTATCATTTTTACTCAGTGTGATTCTGACTTTGGTCCTACCTGAATCACTCGGGTGATGACCATCGGTACTCAGTAGAAGCCAAATCCAAAGGACACTTTTGGGATGTCTCGTCACGGCTTCTTTGGGGCCGGTAATGCTCAGGAGACTCTCTTCCCTTACCTTTTGTGGCACCATTCTTTTCTACTTCTCCTGCTCAAACTCTTCTTGGTTGTAAATGTTTCTAAAAAAAATACATATTTTTCTGCAACATTAAGAATAAAATGGAAATTTGCTTTATTTGTAAAATGGGATAGTGGGAGAGTATCGTTGAGGAGGAGATGTCTTTCTGGCAGGGGTCTAGATCTAGCATTTTCTGTGGGGTAAATGAGGACATCAAGGGATGGTGTTGGTGTGGTTTCTTAAAACCCCTATTAAGTCACATTTGGAAAACTTACAGTTTTAGGTCTTTGGTTTAGTCCTAGAATAGCATGAGAATTGTGAGTCTAGAGTATGGTTTCCAGCAATTCAAGAGAACTGTCAATTGCTAGATTTATTTTTGAGTCTGGTAAACTTACAGGAGGCTAGGTCGGATCTAGGCACCCTCATGTGTACCGTTGACCCTTGAACAACATGGATTTGAACTGTGTGGCTCCATTTACATGTGGAGTTTTTTCAATAAATACTGTAAATGTATTTTCTTTATGATCTTAATAACATTTTCTTTAGCTCACATTATTATAAGAATACAGTATATAATACATATAACATACAAAATATGTGTTAATCAGCTGTTCATGTTTTTGGTGAGGCTTCCGGTCAACAGTAAGCTACTAGTAATTAGGTTTTTTGGAGGGTCAAAATTTATACATGGATTTTTGACTTTGCAGGAGGTGGGGACCCCTAACCCCCACATTGTTCAAAGGTCAACTGTGTGTTCCTGGGAAAGCCTTAATACTTGTGGGTTCTGGGATGCTGACAATGGACCTGCTTCCCAGACCTGCCTGGACAGTTACGTGCAACCCAGGTCAAGGCAGCCCGTCAGTCAGCACTCTTCACTTCCTTCTGCTTTGATTTTTTTTTTTTCATTCCATCCCCTCCATACAAAAGTAAAGCATGCGTAGTATAGAAACCTTGGAAAATACTCAAAAAGAATGGAGAATAAAATAAAGGTTATTATCACCCATTATTCCATCACTCAGATATGGACACCACTTAAACATGTTAGTTAGTATGTTTCCTTTCAATCTTCTTCTTTATGCAAACATTCATATACATGTTTTTATGAGTTAAATTTAGGTCAAACGGTATGTAGTATAGTTTATTGTGTGTTTTCCTTAAGTAATGATCTCTATTATGTCATGAAACATTCCTGTCAACATGACTTTTTTAATGGCTACCTAGTGTTCTAGCAATGAGAGGTTCATAATTTATTTAACTAATCCCCTGTTGTTGAACATTTAGGCTGTTTTCAATTTGTGCTCTTATAAATAATGCTACATTTAATAACCTTGAGCATAATTGCTCATGCATTGCTGATTATTTCTTTAGGACAAATTTCTGGATGCTGAATGTTGCTGGGTTTCAGGGTGAGACCAGCACGCTTGTGATTGATTGGCCTCCAGCTAAACCAACCTCCAAGAGGGTGGGAGCCTCAGGGATGGAGGGGATTTGCCTGCTGCTGTTCACATCTGCTTGAGATCTCCTACATGGCATGCTGAGTTTCGAAAGGGGGCTTTAAAGAATTTCTTTAGGAATCCATACATGAGAAGACCCGCCACAGGTGAAATTGAATCCATATACTCCAGAATAAATCTCTGTTTGCTAGAGGCTGTTTTTGAATTTTCTTTTTCTCTGCATGCTTTGGATGAATTCTCAGTTATTTCAAAGAACAGCAGTGGAACACCTACTGTGCGTCAGGCATTGTGCTTACCTCTGGGGATACAAAAGTAAAGAAGCCCTCAAGTGGCTTACATGTAGTACTGGAGACAGACAGGGAAAAGGCTATTGTGAGTGAGATTTGTAGTGGGAGCACAGAGAAGAGAGTCTCCAGGTCTTCAGGTAAAGTTCTGAGCGGGATCTTGAAAAATAAGATATGTTTATTTTTGCAGAGAGGGGAAGTGTTCCAGGGGAAGGGAATGGCATGTGCAAAACCGTGGAATTGTGATGATGATGTAACAAGTCCAGGGAACCATGAATACATTCCCACAGGAGGTATCTAGGCAGAACTTCCCCACCTGGGTGTCAAACAAGGTGACAGGTCTGCGTAGACAGTCACCCTGGCACTCCTAGGGCCTTGTACCCCTAGGTTCATCCACGTCGTATGAAAAATCTTAGGTAACACTGATCTGGGCACGTGGTTGAACGATAATGGGAGATGAGCTGGGCAGTTGGGCCGGGTCCCTATTGGCAAGGGCTGTGTGGGCCATGCAAGGAGGAGTGTGGATTTCTTTGTCAGCTATTCAGGGGCAGTTCCTTTGTTACAGACCACTGTGGAGGTAGAAGATGTGTGCCCTCAAGTTGCTTACAAACACACGCCGCTGGTGTGCTTTTTTCTTTTTGCCATCTGAACACTTCGCAATATACATTTTTTCCCCCCAAATAACAACGTGATGCCAATAGCTCTGCACACTGACCTGTTTCACACCTCTTTGGGGAAAATATTGCAATATTGGAACTACACAGTGGAAACTCGTTGTTGTGAAGTTGTTTTGAGCTGGCAAAAGGTGACAGTCTAAGGAGGAATGATTTGAAAAGTGCTAATAGTAAAACATCAGTTATTTTTGTATCTCCAAAAATTCTGTGCTATTTAGTGTGAGTGCTGTGAAAAGAAAAACAGTAAATGGGAAAATTGTAGTTTGGCCAACATACATTAATTCTCCACACATTACCACTGTGTTTTCTTTTCCTAGTGTTTCCTGTTCATTACATATCACTTCATAACTAAGGTCTAAAAATTCTTTAGCAGCGAGGTGAAGAAAAAGATAAAAATGTTAAGATTTTAAAAGTGATATTTGATAGCACTTTGCTTTACCTTTTTTGTTTGTTTGTTTGTAAACGTTGTTAATCTAGACTATAGAATTTAGCAGAAAAAAAGGTGTTTATGTTGTATTATAGAAATAGTTTCATTGATAAACTCTACACACTAGTGTCTGGTACATATGGATTGTCTGGATGTATTTGGATTTTAGGAAGCTATAACCACCTTTGTCTGCATATATATGTATTTTTTGAGATATAAATGTATCATAGTGATAACTGTTTCAAATGTAAATATAATTTTTTTGTAAGTTGTCATTTTGCAAGTTCAGTTGTTACTGCATGGAGGAATTTTATATTTTTTCTCTCTGTTCTTAACTAATTGTACTTCAAGATTAGGGGAACATGGAGGTCACATGTGTAGCTGGACAATCAGCATATTTTCGTGCCAGTCACTATGGGGTATTTATAGTCCTTGCTTCCTGAGGTCTACCTCACATCTTCGTGAGCAGTGGTGTAACATGAGCCAAAGACTCTCAGAAATAATATTTAAAATTCACAGGCATTTCTGTGTTGGCCAACTTTGTTACCCCTCAACATAGCTAACATAAAGGTAAGTAATGTACTCTTTGGTCTGTCACCTCTCTCTGTCCATCAATCTGGCTGTGACTAACAAAAGAGGAGTGCAGCAGACCGTGGAAAACAAGGCAGGCATTCAGTGGGAAAATCGGAGACAGATGCCCTTAGCACTCTTGTATCGAAGGCTTTAGAGACTGACACATCAGCCCCACAGTGATTTGTGAGGGTGTGAATAGGTTTTCCAGACGCCACATTTCAGAGGCTCTCAAATGAAACCTGTGTTCCTTAATCTCTCTCCTGCACCCCTTACCCACTTTCTGGTCATCATATGATGGCATCACATGCTGTCAGCATATTCCTGGCAGTTCAGACTATTGGTGAGAAGTAGATTTATCTTAATTTTTATAAACATATTTGCTGTAAAGTAAGTCTGAAAAAATAGACTGCACCTACTTGGTTGATATTTCTGTGGGTCTTCAATATTGGTCTATTTTTATATTCCACTTTTAGTAGTTCTGTTATTAAGATCGCTATCCACAGAACTAGCGGCCTGCGTGTGAAAGAAAAATGTTTTAAAAATGGCGTTCTGAGAGTTAAAGGCGTCGATCAAGAGTGGCCAGGAAATGGGGACACCTTGGTTCTATTAAGTCCCCTTCTCTTTGAGCTACTCGCTGTCCTTAACAGCTAGAAAATATAAATTCTTACAAGATGGTATCTGTACGTATATGAATGATTGATGTGTAACCATTTATAAGGTTGATGAAGAGTTGCTACAGGCATTGAAGGTGTCCTTTTGGCTGAATAGGTTGGTTTAGCACCGTAAGTCATTAATGTGCTTTTACCTTTTTGTGTTCTGAGATCAGGATAAAAGCTGGTGAACTCAGTTCCTCAAAAGGTTAAACAGAGTTCCCAGATGACTGAGCAGTTCCACTCGTAGGTGTTATACACCCAAGAGAGATGAAGACAGGGCCACATAAAAGGTTGTATGTGAATGATCATAGCAATATTATTCATAATAGTCACAAGGGGGAAACAACCCAGATGTCCCTCGACTGATGAATGGATAAACAAAATTTGGGATCTCCATACAGTGGTATATTATTTGGCCATAAAACAATGAACGAACTGATGCCTCCCACTACATGCCTGAAACCTGAAAGCATGCTAAGTGAATGGGGCCAGTCGCAAAAGGTGGCATATTCGCTGATTTTATTTGTATGAAATGTCCCAAATAGCAAAATCTGTGGAGGCAGAAAGTAGATGAGGGGTTGCTTCGGGCTGAGAGTGGGGAGGATGAGGGATTTAGGGTGATAGCCAAAGGGTGCGAGGTTTTTTTTGAGGTTGCAAAACTGTTCTAAAATTGGTGGTGATGGTTGTACATATTTGTGAATATACTAAAGACCACTGAATGGTACATTTGATATGGGCCATTGTATGGTTTGTGAGTTATATCTCAAGAAAACTGTTTTTAAAAAAGCAAGAAATGATTAAACACAAGAAACATAAACTTCAAGGTAGCAGTTACCGCGGGAAGGGGGAGGAGGGTACCCCAGGGACGGCACCCGGATAATTTCAGAGAGAGGGGTGATGTTCTGTTTCCTAAGCTGGGTGGTGAGTGCGTGGATGTTCACTGTGTTCAATTGATTATAATTGTGGTTTAAATTGTATACGTGTGTCCTAAGCACTTTTGGTAGCTATGCTCTATTTTATAAATAAAAAATCTCTTATGCTCCCTCCCCCTGGTGAATCATGGAAAAGATCTCTTTTCAATGGATAACTTTAAAATTTCAAATGTCATCCCGTGGATCCTTATTATTTGTTTCATTGGCACGATCGTCATTGTCACCACCACCACCACCACCACCATTTCCCAACATTTCTTGAGCGCCTGTGTATATGGCCCGGTGTCCTGTGCGATGTAATGTCGGGCATGTAATGTGGTCTCTGTGTTGGACTGGAGAAGTTGTGACAATTGTGACCATTTATTAGAGGCCATTTAAATGCCGAGCACTGTTAGAAGAGCTTTATTTGCAATCTTTAGTTTAATTCTTATAATGACCCTGTGTGATGTGTTTGATGATCCCTGTTGCTCTGGTGACAAAACTAAGGTTTGCATAGATTAAGGGTTCAGGGTCACAGAGCTAGTTAGTAAGGGTTAGATTTGGAATTTCAACCCCGACTAGCACCGCAGTCTATACCCTTAAGGACTCTGCCATATTAGCTTTCACTGTACCCGTGTTTTGTCAACCTCCAAAACTCATGCCACTCTTTGATAAAGTATGTAAAAATATCATGCCCTCTCTTCAGTTGAGACTCACTCTTTTTTTTTCTCTCCATCTGCCAAGATCATGTTGTTAAGCCTTACATTCTTTCATTTGTAATGAAGAAAGTATTTGTTTTCCAGGTAGAAGGTTATACTGAATATGCCTTGTCAAATGGCATGTGTCCCCTGGAGTTTTAGACATTCTCTCCTCACCATCCCTCACCCCCTACCCCAATAGGCAACCTCGAGAATCTTGAGCTACCGGCTGTTTTGTCATTCTGAGAATCCATTTTCAGAAAGGTACGTCACAGTGGAAAAAAGCATTTAAATAATGCCAGTTAAGTAGAATAGCAGATAGTTTTCATTGGAATATAAATAACAGACTTGTAGAATGAAAGGGAGCTTAGAGTCCACCAGTCTAGAATTGTCATATTTTGGACAAGTGGGATCTGAAACTTAAAGAGTAACCAAGGAGATGTGAAATCTTATCTGATTACTGATGACCTCTAAAAGTCATGAACTTTGTGAACTTGTGAGTTATCTTGTGAACTGAGGGAGAGAATGTCATGAGGTTTGTTCATTCATCCTTTCAATAATTATTTTAATCTCCAGCTCCACGCTGGGCAGTGCCCCAAGGGCTTGGCATCAGAAATGAGCAAAATGCAGCCTTCAACCTTATAAAAATCATTGGAGGTCTATGGGAGGATAGAAAGAGGCCCAAATTAGATTGTGGTAATGTCATAATAAAGCATAGGATCCTGGCTTTGGGACCTCAGAAGATGAACATTTATTTCAACCATGGAAAAGGGGAGGTAACAGGGAAAAGGATTTCAAGTAGTCCATACTCTAGCTAAATCTTGAAAGTTATGTGGAGTTGAGAGAAATTTGCTATATCGAGGAACATTCTCACAATTTGGCAGGAGGCAAGAAGAGACGATGCTGAGAAGGTCATCCCGGGACATGGCATGAGGATCTTCCTCCATGCTTACCCATAGATAAAGGGAATTCATTGGCTTGTTCAAAACAGGGGAAAGGGTCACATGTCCAGATTTGTTTTAGAGCGATTACTCTGGCAGTGGTATCCAAGGGGGCACTGGAGAGGAAAGGACAAATTCAAGGGGAAAGATTGTTTTACTCAGTTGAGAAGTATTTAGCAGTTCCTGTGTGGAAATATGAAAAAAAAAATGTGTATTTTAGAATTGATGAAATACAGTCATGAGTACTCAGTAAATATTTGTCTAAAGAATGAATGAGTGAATCTTTTCTGTCAGTGTCCTGTGTAGACTTGGAATAGAATAAATACCTGAGAAATGAACATTGCCTTTGATTTCTAAGTTTTATAGCTTCCCTTAGTGGACACATTAAAATTATTAAAGAAACAACTGATTGTTTTCCTTGAACTCATGTTCTTTTGTGGGTGTAATAATCCCTCTTGATAGAATATTTGGGAGCAATGATTTCGTAAGTGGCTGAATGAGGAAGCTGCTCTGTGGGGATGACATTATTCCACTTAGATTTCAGGTCAAATAGTAGAAGCTGTTTTTGTGAACCTAGCGATCCCCTATGGGACCATCATGTGATTCAAAAGGCAGGCTTTCAAAATCAGTGATAAGGTCATGGCATGATTGAAAAGAAACACCCAGGGATAATTTACAGGTCTGCCCTTGGGGAGCACTCCTAGAGGGAAATTGGCTGTGTGCTTAGCTTACATTTTTTGATGACTGCTCTCTTCTTCTGTAGCTGGGTATTTCCTGATCCTCTGGTCTGTCCTGGTTGCTCTTCCCCCACATTTGCTCAGTGGGATTCCAGCCAGGAATGTCTAAGAGACAAGGGCAGCTGGGCCTGCACTGACCGCGAGATTGCATTTTGATTCTGCGGCTGTTTTGCTTCAGTTCGCACCATTTGGGGGCACTTCTAAAGGCAGAATGCAGAAAGCTCTGCCAAACTTAAATACATGCTTTGCATTCTCCATGTGTTTGTACTTGTGCAACCCAAGAAAGTGCACTGAGCTAGGAGAGCAGGGTTGAGGGAAGTGGTTGGAAGTGTTGTCTGCCCTTCGATACACTAAGATACAGGGTTCCTAGAAACGTGACTTATATGGACAGGCCACATGGTGTCAAAAGGAGAAGGCCACTGTTTTTATTGGGAAATAGTACAGAAAGGCTGTGGAACCTTTTTTTGGGGGGAGGGGTGCAGACGTGGATATTTATTCTTATGCCCAGTAAAGTGGATGAAAAATGTCCTCTCTTGGAGACAAGAGAATGCATTTCAAAGACGCTTGTGTATAATATAACTGTACTGTCTTCAGAAGTTAGATTCAGGGCTGATGCTCTTTGGGCAGATCAAGGATGTTCTGTTTCATATGCTGAAAATGCTGCACATTAATTACGTCAGTGTGCCTTTCCTTTAGGTAAACTTGTTACCTTTCGTAGGGATTTTTGTCATTTCCCGTCATGTGGTCATGCTCACTCCAGCCCACTCCTTCCCTTTCTCACAGCCACCACTTTGGATACTGTGATTAGAACTTGCTTGAAACCGCCCGCTCTCCAGCACTGCCCTTCATGTGTCCTTTGCCCTGCCCTGAACTTTCCTACCCAATTTTCACTCCTTCTGCTGGGTGACACCTACCATACGCATGTGTCTGAATTCTGCCTTTCAATATTTGGGTGCAACCTCAGGCCCCTAAATAGAATATCCCTTGCTTCTTGACTATTGGAAATAATTTCTGCCTTCTCTGAACTGCCAATGCTTCATTTATACTTCTTTTGGGTGCTCCCTAACTATTTTCTATTTGTGTCATAGATACTGGCATTAATTTTTCCTGAAAACCAGATGTTTTGCTTGAAAAATGACCTGGGTCAGACCATTCCCCCTTATTGAAATGAGAAAAATGACAATATGTTACATGTCAACTCCAAAGCCTCAACCAATTTTTGAAAGTGTAGCTAAAACACAGTAAAAATATCTATAAGTCACCTCTTTTGTTAGGATATAAAATGCTAAAACCTTAGCTTCCTCATCACTAAGGATTGTTTTGTGCATACATAAGCTACCAGCAGCATCCCTGACCACAGCCTCTTTCTTTATTGAATTTGGCACTTTCCAAAATCATCTACACATTCTTCTGCTGTTCCACCAAGTGAGTTTGAAGTGTAACTCAAAACTTTTCTCTCATAGCGTTTTTTTGTTTAAAATGTTGTTTTGAGTTTTGAAGTTAAATATATACATTTTTTATATACACATTGTCCAGATACTGTTTTATTGAGAGATGGGTACAGTCTCTGAGGCTTTAGACTTAAAGATGAAGAGACATTCTGGGAAGCCATTAAAGGAGGGAAAAGTTCTGTGGATGTGTCTGTTTCTGCTTAATGGGTTTTCTCTCCCTCTGTAGTCCCTAGGCTCATTGAGCACAGGACCCACACCCAACTGACCTTTGTGTTCTCTGTAAGACCAAGCACAACTACTCCTGGTAGTTGCTTAACATGCTTTGGAATGAACTAGTTGATTTTGTGAGGGTTTGAATGGAGGTTTTGGCTGTTACTTTGTGAAAATTTTAGTCAGTTAATCTTCAGCCGTTATAGAGTATTGGGAACTCCTGGATCTTGACGTTCTTTTCTCTCAGTCACCGAGCAAGTTTTACTTGGTATTTGCTGTAAGTTTGTCAATGTCTTGCCCCCCACATATTACGGCCTATATACAGTCATTTCAATTTTTTTTTGTCCCTTGACTGTCTTCTGACAGAAAACAGAAATAGATATATTTTGGCGGGGAGGGAGGCATAGTGGTGTCATCACAACCCCAGCACATCGTAATCCCTCCCTTCTCCCATCCTCTGAAACCCCTCCCATCTGGCAACCATCAGTTTGTTCTCTGTATCTATGAAATTTGTTTTGTTTGTTTGTTTGTGTGTTTTTCAGATTACGCATGTAAGTGAAATTATATGGTATTTGTCTTTCTCTGTCGGACTTACCCTCTATGTCCATACATGTCGCAAATGGCAAGATTTCATTCTTTTTTTATGGCCCGGTAATATTCCATTCTATACACGTATGTACCACATCTTCTTTATCCATTCGTCTGTAGATGGACACTTAGGTTGCTTCCGTATCTTGGCTACTATAAATAATGCTGCAGTGAACAGAGGAATGCATATACCTTTTCAAATTAGTGTTTTTGATTTTTTTGGATAAATACCCAGAAGTGGAATTGCTGGGTCATATGATAGTTCTATTTTTAATTTTTTGAGGAACCTCCGTATTGTTTTTCCATAGTGGCTGCACCAATTTGCAATCCCACCATCAGTGCACAAGGGTTCTCTTTTCTCCACATCCTTGCCAGTACTTATTGTTTGTTGATTTATTGATGCTAGACATTCTGACTGGAGTGAGGTGGTATTTCATTGTGGTTTTCATTTGCCATTTCTCAGATGATTAGTGAGGTTGAGCATCTTTTCATATGTCTATTGGCCATCTGTATGTCCTCTTTGGAGAAATGTCTATTCAGGTCCTCTCCCATTTTTTAATCAGATTGTTTTGTTTTTTTGATGTTAAGTTGTATGAGTTCTTTATATATTTTGGATATTGATCCCTTATCAGATGTATCATTGGCAAATATTTTCTCCCATTCAGTAGGTTGTCTTTTCGTTTTGTTGGTTTCCTTTGCAACACAAAAATATTTTAGTTTGCTGTATTCCCATTTGCTTATTTTGTTTGTTTGTTTCCCTTGTCTGAGGAGATATATGCAAAAAAACATTACTAAGAGTGACGTCAAAGAGTTTACTGCCTAGTTTTCTTTTAGGAGTTTTATGGTTTCAGGTCTTACAGAAATAGACATTTCTGAAAACCAAAGGTGCTTTCTCTTAATTGACTGATCACGGTTATTGTTATATACAAACACTCCACCCCCTAATACATGCACGCACACACACACACACACACACACCGAGAGCAAGAGAGAGAGAGAGAGAGAGAGAGAGAGAGAGAGAGAGAGAGAGAGACTTGAGAAAGATCATACAGGACAGATAAAAATAGATTCTGTCCTTAGGACTTAGAGTCTAGATGACAGATAAGTCACCCCAGCCAAGCAATCTGTGTGGATAAGTCTTAGAGATAATGGATGCATTCTGTGGAAATATATGTGGATTAGGAATCGGAGAGTTCCCTGACCTATCCTTAGGTGACTCAGGAGAGCTTATTCTTTTCTAATGAAATAGGGGTCAGTGTACCACCAACCCAGGTCGTGTTGAAGGATTATTGAAGGGTCAACTGAGATTCTGTGTGTTAGAGTCCTTTCAGATGATCAATATATGGATTCTCTTCCTTAAAAAGTGCCCATGTATGAAACATGGAATCTAGTTTCAGGAGGTTCCCAGATCTTGATGGGTATAGGTTAGAATTATTTGATAGAATGTAGTGTAGGGGAAGAAAAAACTTTTTGTCTCTACCCATCTTAGGTTCATTGGTTGGGGCCCAGCAGATTAATTCCAAAAGAAAAACAGAGTTTTGTTTTTTTTTTTTTTTTAAACATGTACATGATTTATACATATAGGAGAACTCAGTGCTGAGTAGCTCAAAGATGTGATTAGAACTTGAGTTTAGATAGCATTGTACCAAAAAAGCAGTACATTTGCAGAGAGGGGTTTTAGGCTTCCAAGATAAAGGAAAAGGGTATTAGGCTTCCAAGAACGGCAAACTGTGGGAAGGTTAGTATATGGGGGAAACTAATGGAAGACAAGGGCCTGTTAGTGAGCTATGTAGTTTCCTCTGATGCCTCCTCTTGGCCATAAGAGTCTAGAGTTGTCTTGGGGATTGATAAAAAGCATCTTGCCCTTCCTGGTAGAGAGGGGCAGGGCTGTGTGTGTGTGTGTGTGTGTGTGTGTGTGTGTGTGTGTGTGTGTGTTTCCAGTTGTCTTCAGTTAAAAATAATCCTTATTTTAAAGTGGCATATTCTAGGGTGGCCTGTTGAATCCCTTCAATAGCTATGAACCAGCACACTCATCTCATGAATGGCAGGTGTTAACAATGTGTCTACTCGGCTAGTCCCAGAAGCAGGCTAATATTCTCAGACTTCCGCCTCAAGGACGCGGGATCACCAACACCATCCAACATCAGGTTCTTCCTCAGAAGCCAAGTGCCGTGTGGCAGTTTGTTGGCAGCTTCTGTGAACCCAACCACGGCATTTAGTTCCATTAATTGAGTGCTTACATGGGAGACCCTGTGAAATAGGGGCTCTTCAGAAGAATTTGTAAACAATTATTGCTCAGTTCATTTGGGATTGATGATGAGAACTGAAGGTCTAGAAAAGAGATGAGAGGTGGTTACCGTGACAAATGGCATAAAATGAGGCTGCAGTCTTGCACCATTATTATTTATTATCCACTTCCAGTCCTGTTTGTTACTTATAAGGATGGTGTGGCAGTTCTTAACACCAGCTGGATCGCTGACAAAGTATATTTAGTTGGGTGGCATTTTAATAGCTAAATTAAAGTGCTGAGAGTAATTATTCTGGGTTTCTTATAGGTGGCCGATTGTGTGCTTGAACTTTTGGATGGAAAGAGGCAACTAGGTTATTAAGCTTTGCTAGACTGTGGTCAGTTAGTACCTGAATTCAGGACACGGCAGACTTCTCATATGTTGTCTGAAAGTTGGATTTGCTGGTCGTGGCTTGGCCACTGAAGGTACATGGGAAACTTAATTTCTTTGATAATCAGGATGGCTTGTGCTGCACACCATTCATGGTGTGTTCCTACTGTGCTTCCCCAAAAATAAGACCGGGTCTTACATTAATTTGTGCTCCAAAAGATGCATTAGGGCTTATGTTCAGGGGATGTCATCCTGAAAAGTCATGCTAGGGCTTATTTTCCGGTTAGGTCTTATTTTTGGGGAAACACGGTATTATGTTACGTTGTGCAATGCCTCTTGGGGTTGTGAGCAGGGGCACACCAGGTTGTCAGTCTCATATGGACATAATGGGTTGGTAGAAGCAAGGGGCTCCTCCAGGGAGTGGTTGGAAGGGCAGTGATGAATGGCTTTCCTGTCGTGATGCTAATGCTTTGCTAGGTGGCAGCCCTATTACCATTTCATTGGAAACCCCCGACCAATTCCCTAAAGACTCACTTCATTACCCCAGGTGGTAGGAGTCCAAATGTGGGCTGCTCTTCAGTTGTAACATGAACATTGTCTTCCTAAAAGAATCTTCTGTGGCCACATACGTTGCCCGTGCAGGCTGCTCTCTGTTCCATTAAATGATTCATAAATCCCCTAATGGCAGACTTAATAGGCATGGAACATCTGCCCAGTAAGAATATGTGCTCTGAGGCACTCACAAGTTCCCGGAGCAGGCGCTCCACAAATGCCCATACCTCCTGGTGCCTGCTCCTGGAAGACTGGGTTGGTGACATTTCATCCGTGGATCCCCAGTGCACAATGCAGAGCTGGCATAGAGCAGGCACTCAGAAAATATTTGGGGAATGATTAATGTGCGATTGAAAAAGCTGGTCATGAATGCTGATGTAGAATTTGGCAAAATGAGCATTATGTTTCAAATTTCCGAAGTACAGTGCTAACTAATACCAGTGAACTTAGTTTCTGATACTTACATGGCAGAGGTCACACTCCCATTATTGTTTGAGCAGAAGGAAGGAAGATGCTCTAATAAGTGCTAGGTGTTGTGCTAGAGCTTTTGTAAACGGACTATAGGTTGGTGCAATCCTTTGATCGTTTGTTTGCAGTGTTTGGACCTCAGTTTTTGCATCTGTAAAATTGAAATACTCATGTCCATTATACAGAGTTTTTTTTGCCAGGATTATAGATAATGTATGCAAGTACTTAGCACATAGTAAGCACTCAAGAAGTGAACACTAGCATCATTTATTCATTCAACACTTGTTGAGGACCTTGGTGAACACATAAATACAATACATGACGGGTGCTGTAGTCATTTGCTAGAACAAACACTATGAGAACACAGCGGACATGATGCTTAATCTGGTTTGAAAGTAGAAACCAGCTTGAAAGGAAGTTGCTTGTGAACAGACTAATTGAAAGTAGTTAAAGTAGAGCAGGCGTGTGTGTGTGCGTGCGTGCGCGTGTGCGTGCATGCGCGTGCACGTGCAGCAGTGGTAGGGGAAGGAATACTCTATGTGGGAGATGCACTTTCATTTACAAGAAATTCAGGGAACACAGCAAAGTAAAATAGCTCAAAGTCACACGGCTAGTAAGGAGCAGGACCTGAAATTTGAACTGAAATTATTTTCACAATGCAAGTGCTCTTTTTACCTTTTTATAATTGATTTTTAAAATATGTAAATCACATTAAGTGTGCTTGATATTACTTCTTAGAGTCCTCACCTTTCAGGAGAATATAGTTAATAATGTGTGTCATTGGTAAGTTTTGTCTTACAAAAATAAGGTGCTAAGCCAGGCGTTTCAGTAATGGTGGTTTTGGGTAAACTGAGATCTACCGGCCTTGTCGAGCAAGCCAGGAGGCAACTCTGACAGGAAATAAAGACCTAGCCTTCTGGTTGGCAGGGGTGAGGTAGTACTAAGAGGTGGATGTTGAGGGCAGGCTTGCCAGCTCCATCCTGGCCAGTGCCTCCATTGAGTGCTTTAGGTATACGGAAATCACCAAAATGCGTGCAGGCTGCTTAGTTATGTTTTATTATTCCTGAAGAGGGTTGAAGTAAGGTAACATCGAATAGGCAAGTAGTTCACTGGCAGGAATCTTTCCCCTACTTTGGAACCAACTGCCCTGTCCCCATATCCAGGGCCAGTATGATTGTAGTCTTTGCTTTTGTTTCACTGGAGTCCAAGTTCTGAACCAGTGAGCCATTTTCACTGTACATTTCTCCTGTGGAGAACTTAAGAGTTACTCCACCTTCAATTATAAGATGCTGCAAAGGGGAGACTCCTTGTCATTGCTGGCTAGATTCATAGGCCTCCCTCTTAGTGGTTAGAATCTCATGGTACCATGGGTGGCTTTGGTACGAGCCAGATGGTTCAAGAGGGAAAGTTTACTGTAATGACGGGTGCATTTTTCAATTGTTGTCATCTTTAATTCATTATTTGACTTAATAATCAGCTGCACAAAATCCCACTGCTTTCTATTATAACAATATCTCCAACCATATATTCCACAAATTTCTTGTCTCATAAAAGCTTTGAATATAGTGGCTGAGAAGGGCCCCTGAGAGGGCTGTTGGAAAGAACTATCCTGAGAAAGATTTGGAACAAGTGTGGAAGATGTGAAAGCTGATACCAGGTTTGGGGAATATGGCCACAGGCTCCTTTTAGTCACACATTCACTGGCAAACTGCATGTCAACGTAGTGGGTACTTTAGCTACAAGTATTAATGCGCTTCGCATCCTGCTAAATGCTATGATTAAGTACCGAGTGGAATTCAATAATGAGGGTGAGATTTTCTGCACTGTAACCAAAGACTCTTGCTTACCTGCTGGGTTTTAAGTAAGCCTTAGTTACTGAGCCCTGAAGCGCTCCTAGGACAGGAAACTGATATTTTAATTGTTGGGTTGTTGCTTGTATCTATTTCCTCGTGCTTTTAAATTGAAGCTGCCTTCTTCATGATTAAATTATATTTCATCCTTTTAAATTGTGAAATATATACTGAAAATTGCTCACGACAAAAATGTTAGTTCATTTAATCAGCCCCAGTGTGACCATCTCTCTATTTGAGAACTGGAATGATCCTATTTGCCTCACAGAACAAGCTCACCAATCCAAAGATTTGGGAGGAGCAGGGGACATTTATATATCTGTGAAAAGCGTGACTTAATAGTAATTTGTAAAAAGTCTTCTTTCCCTGTATGTTTAGACAGTAGCTGAGAGATGCTAGAGTGGCAACATTGTTTAACGGAGGCTTTAGTAGAGATGTGTGTAATTAGCCAGCGGTTGGATGTGAATGCTACTGGAGTGTTCGAAATGGTTTTAAAAAAATAAGTATTCCTTTCGTCATCTTTTTCCACATTATTACTTTTCTTAAAACGTACTCTGCATGAACGATAGAAGCTCAAACTACTATCCAGCTCTAATCTAAGTAACTGCGAATTATGAGTGAATAAAGGTGAAATTAAGAGGATTTACTGTATTTGAAAATTAGGGATATAAGTGGTAAAGATGAACAATATATTTCTGAATGTTTTTACCAAAAATCCCTGTTGGTGAAGGAGAGTAAATTGGAACCCCTAGAGATACTGGTGGGCTGACTGGAAAAAAACAGATACGAACCTATCCATATTTAATTTAGCATATTAGAAACAAGCAGGCACTCAAGTCTGTTGGAAAATAGGCTTTCCAACAAGATGTACCATATTTGAAATGGCTTTACAGATTTTCTGGTACCCAGCTGTGTGTGATGTTTGTCCATATCTTCATGATATATAAAATCTTCCTTACTTATCTATTTCTCCAGTGAAAAAGTAAATTATATGTGTTATCTTGTTGTCAGTCTTGGTAAAATTATTTATTTACTTAACCAGTGTTTAGTAAATGCTCACTGTGGCCTGGATATTATGCATGTTGCTAGAGATATTAATATGAAGAGCTCCCAGCCTCTGCCTTGTGGGAGAGTATTCACAGCTGAGTGGGAAGGTGGATGTAAACAAATTATTACAGCTGTGTAGTATGTATACTTACTTGTTCCTTTGTTGCCTGGAACAAACATAGCATTTTGTTAAAAAAAAAAATAATGGCTTTATATATTCTTTAACCCATTTGTATCTTTCACTTTGTCATACTCATGTGTGTTCAGTACTTGAAATCTATTTGCCTTATGAAATGCTTATGGAACCATGGTTTCTAGAAATTATCTAATGCTTCCTGAATGAAGGTGCTGTCCTGTAAGTGACATGTTTCCATCATTTGTCATTTCTGACAGAAGAGATACATATGATTAACATGTATCTTTTTGAAATAATACCATTAAAAAAAGCACGTATCTCCGGTGCCCTCCCTCCCCACCCCTTGTTCTGTTTATGCAAATCCTGTTTGCATTTCAGAGTCCAGATGCCCATCTTTTTCTTTCAGCCTCCTTGGCTCTGTCAGTCCGTATTGATTTCTTACTCATCTGACCTCGCAGAATTTACGTTGTGTTCTGCCTGTCTGGCTGGTAAAGCAGGCTTCTTGAACTGCATCTCTTCTGCTTTCTTTTTTTCAATTGTTGTCATCTGAGGAGGGTCCTTGAGAAATGGATTGCAGCAGTTCCCCTAGCAAATGCTCCCTCCTTATTCATCAGAGTGGTTGCCCCACCTCTCCATCCAGTCTCAGGCTTCTGCCCTAGTGGCTCTGCTTGGCAACCTAGAATCCACTGGACTTCCTTCACAGTTCGCTCCTAAGCTCTGGAGCAGAAAGGTCTGCTATGAACTCCGTTTCTCCTGGTACCCACGCTGGCGCCTCTGGCATTCCCTTCCCCAGCATTTTCAAAGCAATAGACACCCCCAGCCCTTCTCTTACCGTGTCCGCCGCTGAGAAGGCAGAACCAGCTGTCCCCCTCAGCCCTCTCTTCATTCCTTCCGTTAAAACTCCATCCTCAAATCCTAGAAAATGGGATTCACTGAACCTTATCTGCTGTGGCTTTAATATACCATTTTGTCCTCCACGTGTCCTTCAAGGGTGGCTACCCTTGAGCATGAGTTCAGGACTGGGGAATTTATGATGGGCACATTTTATTCTAGTATTAACAGATAAAAACTGACAAAATTTGACAATTCTTTCATACTTTATATTTGACAAAATTCTTTCGCGCTTTTGTCTCTTTTCAATGTTAATACAACTCGGAGAGGCAGGCAGCCTGCTCCTGTTCTTATTCCTACGTTACAGGAAGATAAACCAAGGGCTAGAGGATTCGGTGGATTCGCTCAGCATCAGGAAATTTGTGAAGGATGAAGTCAGGTTCAGTCATCTGCTTTTCTAAACCACAGACTTTCATTTCTCTTCGTCTGTATTTTACTTCTTTTTCTCTTGTATTGCTAATTAGACATGCTCTTTGAGGGCAAGCTCCTGCCATAATATCTGAATCATCCTGTTGATCGGTAAATAAACTGTGGCTCAAAGAGATGAAGTAATTTTTCCGAGATTGTACAACTAGAAGTGGCAAAGCCCTACGCAAATCCTGATCAGTTGGTACACACACAACGTGCTGCTCATCGTCCCCTGCCACACTGCTGATGGGAAGGCGCTCCTGGTACACATCTTGGTGGAGTCAGAGATAATGAAGACGCACACCTTGCAGGGCCCTAACCTGGATTCGGGGCAGGCTGTGGGATTTACTTGCATGTGGAGTTTATGCTAATGGAGTGTAATGGGAAGACTTTAGGTATGAAATATGATTGGCGTGGGACCTCGAAGGACTGGTGACACTTTGACTGACAGAGCTGTGAACAAAGCCCTGTCTGGATAGCAAGAACAAGGGCACAGAATGGAAAGAGCATACAGGACAACTTTTGGGCCCGGTGAGCTGTCTTCTGTAGCTGATGCATGGAGAGCGGTGCACTGTGACTTGAAAGATACCGGCTGGGGTGGGATGGTAGCGTAGGGTAGGCGAGGGGAGCCCCTGGAGGGTGTGGAGGGGTTTACAGTAGCACATGGTAGGTGCCCAGGAGACAAGCACTGGTCAATGTAATGTGATGTAACTGTCAGTGAAGCATGGCCCGCACTGTGTGAGTGAGCCATTCGCATACTGTGCTGGAGACATCGCTGTAGAATCCATGGCCTGATGGTAGGTCACTTGCTCCGTGATGGCCTTTACTGGTGTTTGTGTGAAGCCTATCTGAATAAAACCTCTTTGCCTGGGGCAATGTAGGATACATGACCACTTCCCCCCACCACCCTTTCCAAATATTTTCTAGGCTAAGAAAATGCTGTTTTTCCACAGAGCAGTAATAAACATTGTTTATTAAAAGAAGCATTTGTTTCTTCAGAAGCAACTTGTAATGGGAAAAGTGGAATAGAGACAAAAATGCAATCCTGGGCTGAATGAAGACTGGTTTTTCTTTGTGTGAATAACCAGCATTCCAGTCAGGTTGCCACGGTGATGCTGAGATTATAACCGTTCATGCCCGTAGTCAGAGAATGTTGCCCAATTAGTTCTTCTCAGCTGCTAGGTTACCTTGACAGTGGCGCAGAGAGCAGGTTTGAGTACAAAAGCACTCAAATGAGCAGTCAGAGGGCTTGCAGTTCTGCTGTCCTCAATGGGGGTACAGGGACTACGCGCCCCAGCATGCCCTGGTTTGGGCCATATAGGATATGGTCAGCCACGGGAAAGCAAACTCCATTTTCAAGTCTGTTTTTTATCCCACCCCTGCCCATCTTATAAGAAAGGGTTCCCAGAATCCCTGTGTTACCAGCCAGCTTTGTAAGAGTTGCATGATTTCCAGGGCCGCCTTCACATATTGCAGGTTGGAGGCAGTGGGGAGAATGTGTATTTTGGCACTGGACATTTCATGTAGGTTACATTCTTAGCCTCAGTTTTCTCTTTTGTGCACAATCTGCCTCACAGGATCGATGCAGAGAATCAATAGAATAATTTTCGCAAGATGCCCTAGACAATGTCTGGGGCCTACGGAGGCCCCCAGTCAAATGTGGCTCTTCTCAAATATTGTTTCAGGAATCGTACAGCATTAAGCAATGCGGTTATTGTTGTCACCATCTTTTGGTAGTTTCTATTCTGAGAATAGGCTAGCATATGCTGTGATAACAATCTTAGAGATATAATGCAAGTAACGTTTATTTCTTCACCCGGCCACATGTCCAGAACAGATCAGCAGAGAGCTGTGTCCATCAGCAACTCAAGGACACAGAGTAGGAGAGGCTCATGCCCTCACGTGCTTCCATAGTCATCACAGTATCTCACGTAGCAATTAAATACTCCTTTTGACAGTAGCACATCGCTTCCACTCGCATTGGGCAAAGCACATCACGTCGCCAAACTCAGCTTAAAGAGGGGTAGGGAAGTGCCATCCTATAACATACCAGCAGGAGGAGAACTGGAATAGTTGTCGAACAACTGTAATGACTGCCACCTCTACCAAAGATCAAAAAGCTAATGGAGAAGCGTACTTTAAAGAAGGACTTAAACGTAAATAAATAAAAGTACCTGCACCATAAACTTCAAAGCAAATCAATTAGAATTTAGCAGCATCAAACAAAAGGCCCCAAATATCAGCGGGTTACGGAAGATAGAAATGTATTTCTCGGTCATGATAAAAAGTGCAGACATAGGCAGTCCAGCGGTGGTCTAGTAGTCCTATGATCACCAGAGGCTTATTGTTTTATTGTTCTGCTGTTACAATCTAGCATGAGGTTTCCGTTCTTGAATTCACTTCAGGTCAGAAATAGCTGCAGTGTTCCAGTCATCACGTCCGCATTCCAGGCCACTGGAAGGAGGAGGGTGGGGGACAAAAGAGCACTTCTTTTAACTAACTCAGCTCCATTTGATTAGGACTTCTGAAAGTCCCACCTCCTGATTCTGTTTACGTATCATTGGCCAGAACTTAGTCACTTATTTACTCCTAGCTTCAGTGGGGCTAGGGCATGTAGTTTTTCACCTGGGCACATTGCCTATCAAATAAAATTGGGATTTTCTTTTTCTTTTACTAAGGAACAATGGGAGGATGGATATTGGGTGTTACTGAGTAGTTGCTGTTACAGTAACTTAAGGTACAAGTTTTTGTTAAGTAGGAATAAGAAATGAAAGATTGCTCTACACACTATCATTTTCCAACCTATGCTCCACAGAACACCAGTTGCTTAGAGAAATACAAAGTTCTCTTAAACACGTGTTCTACAGCCAGGTTTAGATTTGGGAAATGTGAGAAGCTTTTGCCTTCTGTTGGAGATTCACTGGGTACATTAATACATTAAAGGCTCTGAGAGCCCCTGCAGTAAAAAAAGCTAAATTGCTCATCTTTTTAATCAAGTGTCCCCAAACTTATTTGGCAATGGAAATCAAACACCCTCGGAAGCCTGGAGAAGCACAGAAATTTAGCTTTAGCTGCTTGAATCTGCCCCAAATCTTTTTAGATCCTTGAATAGATGGTATAAAGCACCCATTCCAAAACTTATCTGCCCTATAAAACAGACAAATAAATGAAAAAAATGTATATGTCAGTGCTAACCTAGCCGTAAGGACGAAAGCCTTGAAGCAAAGAAATAAATCAGATGCCAAAGAAGCCCTGTTATAAACAGTCTGTATAAGAGGTTGTTAACCAGCCGTCTGTACTGTGAGTGGCGACATCAAGTGACAGGCTGGGATGGGCTCCTACCAACAGGCCCCTGCCTCACATAGCTGTTGGCGGGCTCTTGGCCATCCCGCCCCACTTTGGCAGCGTGAGAGCAATAGGCAATCCAACCAGCCGATATTATTAACCTCCTCACCCCAGAGAGAGGGCCTGTCGTCAACTGCATGTTTGCTTATAGGTGTGGGGAGAAATGCTGAAATGTTTTCAAGCAAATATAAAGTGTTGTTGGTCTGTTGTAAGCAGGTGGTAAATGATTACCTTTGGGGGAATGGTTAAGGTTCTTCTTTCTAAAATACAACTTTGCATGGTTTCCTAATCTTTCTTACTTAATTATTTAGGTAATCAGTTCTTGTCTTTAAAGTCCATCTGCTGCGATTGCTATCTTTTTCTTCATCTAAGCATCTTTGAAAAGGCAAAATGCCAAAATCTTTGCTAGTCTGGTTCCCATCATTTCGACCTGGTGTTGCTGGAAATACTGGAAAGTTCCTCTGTCCTGACAGGCCTAGAGGGATCCCACGTTTGCCTATCTCCATCAACTGTATGAGACATTTCTCAGAACATTTGTGTAATCTCTGCGACACCCTGATGATGGGAGGGAAGGGACCAGGGTGGGAACCTTTATATATGTATTGACCTTTGGAGCAACTTACCGTGCTTGAGCTTGAACAGACTGTGGGAGAGTTGAGGCAAGTTCTGGAAGGTAGAGATCCCTATCCTTGTCCAAAATCTGCCTTGTGTACTAGTATCCTGGAGAATTCTTTCTCATTCTGCTGTCTGGAGTTTATGTGCCTTTCCCTGACTAGGGCTGTGTTGGTAAATAGTCTCTGTACACAGCAGTGGGCTTTATGCACCCACATTTGCACAGGCAGGTTGTGGGCATGATTCAGGAACTCCACGTCCGCAAGCAGGAGAAGGGCTGGCCCATGAATCCGAACAGTTGACAAAGGATTAAAGTACCTGTGTACCAAAATCAGAAAAAATATTCAAGTTAATGTTATAAATCCTTCTTGGGTTACTACTCTTTTAATTTGATGTTCCTAATTATCTATGCCCAATGGAAGCCAGTGAATAATAGTCAATTTCGGTCAAATTCTTTTTTTTTTTTTTTTTATGGAAATAACTTGGAGCTAAGATAGATATAAGTAAGACTATGCAAAGCCTGTGAATTAAGAAAAAATATATTTTGAAAAATTACGTTTATCTCCTATGCAGATATGTACATGTGACCATCAAATCGATTGTCTCAATAACAGCAAGTTGGAGATGGGTGATAAATCTCTTGACATCAGTTCTGGGCATGAGTTAAATTCCCTTCTTATCCAGAGTATTTGGAATCTAGGACTGAATACAAGTGCTTCTCCTTCCTTCCCACCTTCCCCACTGCCCCTGCACCCTTCCCTTCCAGGCCCAATATTTGAAAGACGGTGAGTGATTCCTTTGGTTTATCAAAGGATTTTATTGAGCAGAGGGAAAAATTAGAAGTCGAAGGAATTGAGGTCTTGCCCTAACTGCCAGTAACTAGGTGAGACCTTGGACAAGTCTCCTAAACACTCTTTTTGGAAAAACTTGTGATTTTTATGAGTATATAGCACCTGCCTGGACCTCACTTTGCTCTTCTGTAAAATGGGGAGAGGGGTTTTGTTAATAAGATCTCAGAGATGCATGCTCCAAATCTCAGAGATCTTACGCATTGTGGCTGTCAGAGGTAGAGCTGGTGAAGTGGGGATGTGATTCATCCGGGAAATGTTTATTGAGTGTCTATAATGTCCCAGTCATAGATCTAAGTACTAGGATATTGCAGTGAATGAAGCCAATGGAAGTCGTTCCTTCTTGCAGTTTGCATTCTAAGATAAAGGATCATTAGCAGACACTTTTGAGCATTTATAATATGCCAGACATTGCTTTGGATGTTTTATACATATTAAATATTTTGTCAAATAACCCATGAAGAAGGTACTACTATTACCGGTATCACTATTTTACAGTTGAGGAAACTGAGTCACAGAGCAACTAAATAACACGTTCAAGGTAACATAGCTAGTAAACGGTGAAGCTGGGATTAGAATCAGGCTGTTTGGCTCGAGTCCGTGGTCTTAACTACTACGGTATACTGTCTCTTACTGTCAATTAATTAACTTAAAGTAAGTTAACTTTAGTAACTTAATGTAATCAGTATTTATCCTAGCTGATGGCAAAGGAGGAATAAAAGAAACTAGCTCTGGAGAGAAATCTCAGAGCCTGCTTGGTCTCCCTCTCTGAGACGCCAGGCTCTGACGGGAAGTCAGGGACACTGAGCAACCTTGGCACATTCACCTTCTGTGTTCCCAGCCACTCTACGGGTTGTGTCTGCCTGGTTGGAGGTCACTGGCCCTTTTCTGGCCCCACTGTTAAACCATAAGGCCGTCACCATCCCCTAACCCCAAGGTGATGCAGCATTGGCCGTTTGTAGAGAAGTGAGTAGTGATGGACTTGAAATCAGAGTATCTGGATTTGAGTTCTGGAGCTACCAAAGCTGTCACTTTGGACAACTTTTAGTAATACCAGCAGCAACAACAATAATATCAGTAGTTTTATTTATTAAGCACGGCTGTACACAGTGCTAAATGCTTTACATAGGTTGTTTCTGATCCTCAGAACAATCCTTATGCGAGTTATTTTTATCCTTACTTTACAGTCTGATCTTGGCTGCTGTTTCTACCAAATACTGTTTAACCTTGAGCAAGTTACTTAATTCCTTGAAGCCTTAGTTTTATCGTTTGAAAATTGGGGTTAGTAATGTCTACTTCCCATGGTTGCTATAAGGATTAAATATGAAAATGTCCATAAAGCATTTAAGCCGTCGTCTATCCCAGAGACAGCGATAATGACCATTCAGAGCTTAAGGTTTGCAGCTATTAATCTGAGGAGCCAGATTTCAGATCTGACTGGAAAGGCTGCCTTCGTGAAGACAGACTTAAGTGGCCGAGTCCTGAGTGAAGCAGGGGAGCTGTGTGGTAGGTAGGGGGTGTGGCATGGGGAGCTCTTTCACTACTGATGGCTGTTCTGTAACAGGTGGAGCTGCGAACCAAACAGGAAGTGGGGAGGCTCTGGTCTGCCTTACCTGAGGGTAGGCAGAAGCTACCAGCATGGAGGACGGTGTTCCTTGAGGTTTGCCTGGGAACTTGTCCTGACCCTTCCAGGAGCTAATATTGGTAAAAGGACACCGAGAGCATCTAGCCAGGGACAGCTGTACCGGAGCAGATGGCACCCTGGTGACACCCTGCTCAGGACCGCCCTTCCCAAAGGAAGATGCTGGACATGAGAAACTGGGGAGGTGCCTAACACATTCACATGCAGGGTGCAGCCTTGAGAAGCAGGTGGGTCAGCTGGGCTTATCCTCCTTTACAGATGGGAAATCCAGAATACGAGAGCTCAGCTGACTCGAGCAAGGAGTAGAGTCCAGACTCGAACCCGAACATTTTCGTGGCAATCCTCTGATAGGTCTGCCTTATTGAATGCGTTCTATACAGATGATCACGCGAGAAAACTCAGCCGTCAGTGTTTTATCTGGGTTCTAGTCTAGGTCTCCCAGGTATATACTCTCGGTGCACTTGATACTTTTCCTGCACGTCGCTTGTCTTTTGTAATTTAATGACTTATGTACGTGTAGTTATTTGCTCATGTCTGTTTTCTTCATTAGACTGGAAGCACCAGGAGGCAGGGGCCCGTGTGCCCACCTTGCTTCTGCCTCAGACAGTAGGGTGGGAAGACGTGGGTGGCGCTGAGACACTGAATAAACCCTGCTGTGGAAGGCAAGACCATTGGCTCCTCAGGTCCCCACTACATTAGAAGGAGAGGAAGTGAATAAGAAATGAGCTTTGAGGGACCTTGTTTGGCTGTGAGTGCAACACGAACCGGAGTGGGAGAGCATGTGTTGCATTAGCACAATGTTTTCTAGCACTGTACTTCGGGAAGAAAGGACGATGGTGTTGAAAAGCCTGAAGGCTCAAGATAAATGTGTAGAGTTCTCCTGCTCCTGTTTTCTTTGTTCTTTTTTTGCTTTTGTAAGCATATACTTGTCATTTCGGCTGAAACTGAACAAAACAGCTGCTAAATATGGTCTAAGAGAAATAACATTTTGGTCTTTTTAAGGCCTGTAAGTTTAGAGGAAGCACAGTCGTTTGGCAGATGTTAGAGGGAATCTGAGGGTGGACAGTCATTCTGGGAGCTGGATCAGCTCTGGGTCTGTGTCACACTGCCAAAGGACTGGTGAAATGAAATGAGAGATGTCACAGAACGGCTACGTCTTCAAGAGGAGTTTGGGAGAAGGCGTGTCAAGTCTGTTTAAGCTCTTGTGCCCAATCCTTCCCAATCCTCCTCTTAATTTCATTTTCAGAGCAGGGAGGTGGGGTTCGGAAGGAAGTGTATCATCTTTTGTCATTCTAAGGAGTAATCATCCTTGTTGTACGCAGTGGTACCTCGGTTTTCGAACGTAATCCATTCCAGAAGACCGTTCGAGTTCTGAAACATTTGAAAAGCGAGGCATGGTTTTCCCCATAGAAAATAATGCAAAATGGATTAATTCGTTCCAGACCTTTAAAATCAACCCCTAAAACTGCAAATTTAGCCTGAATTTTACTATCTAATGATACCATAGATCCGTAAAATTTATGGCATTTCTAAACTGAAATGTTCATCAACAGAGACGTTAGAAAACCAAGGTACCACTGTATTTAGGTTTGCCTTTCCAATCTTTAGGATTTAGTCTGGAGATGTTATTTAGTGTTACGATAAATCCAGTTATCATTCAGGGTACCTGGAAGAATTAAAGTATAACTCTGTGACTGTGAATACTGACTATGAATACTAACCCCTAGATCTTACATCTTTCCACTCTGCTGTGAAGTCAGGCTTGAGCCTGCCACTACCATCTGAATTTCTGAATTTCAGCTGATAGAAGAAAGAATACTTATTGCAACATCCCAGGAGCCCAGAAAGGTTAATGTGTCTTCCGAATAGTCTCACTAATTTGTAAAGAGACATCTGTTTGTGCATAAATATCTGACCCTGTTTGCTATGCGTGTGGTGATATTGGTTAAAAAACAGTAAGTTTTCTTTTATTGGCTTTATTAGTTGAAAACATATGAAATACAGACTATTTTTTCTGTGGCATGTTCTTTGTATATTTAATGAATTCTTTCCAATTCAAAAGAGAAAAAAAGAAAAGGAAGGAAGGAGGTTAATATTTGTTGAAGTCCTGTTATGTATCAGGCTCTGAGCTAGTCTAGACACTTGCACAGTCCTCAGAGTAACCTGGCGAGGGAGGGAATGTTGTCCCCATTTTTAAAATGAAGAAACAGAGTCAGCGCAGTTATGAAACTTGCCCAAGGCTGGGGAGCTAGCAAGTGGTAAGTCAAAGGCTGGGAATTCTGATTCTATGGAGTAGTGAGTGGCTAACAGCCCAGAGTTTGGAGTCTGACCAGCCTGGTACCCATTCTGGCTCAGCCACTCATCGGTGGTGTGACCTGGACCAAGTGCTTAATCTCTCTGTGCCTCAGTTTACTCATCTGCAACGCAAAGACAACAGTAGCATCCGCTTGATAGAGTTGCAATAATTAAAGGACCTCTTCATGGAAACACTTAGAGTAGTGCCTGGCATATAACTTCTCCTGAAATGTTAGCTATTCATGTGACTTTTATTATGACGACTAAGTTGTCTTTCTCAGTACCTGCTGCTCTGTTAACATTTCTTTGTTGGAACAGCTTGCCTTTTGATATGTAGTAGTTTCATTTCATTATGAAATAATGTAAACTACTCTACCTTAGAATTAAATTTTTTTTCTCAGCCTCCCAGCAAAGGTTAAGATCTGGATAAAGGCCTGTGTAGCCAACTGGGATTCCTGACTTTGGTAAATGCCAACGATTTGCTCTTTTCTCCTTGGTGTATGGAACCTTATTTCATGCTGTCCATCCTGGCTTTACGAGCAGCTAAGCAAACACGAGAGGGAGAATTGAGCTGATTCTTGTCTCTTAGCTTTCCTGTCTTTGTAACATGATCGTTAGGCACAGCGTCTTCCCCTCGTTGCGTTGTACATGGCCTCATCCTGACAGCCTGTCTTCTCCATGCACAGGAGGCGCAGCTTACGCTAATGGGCTTTATGAATTTTCTCTAGAGCTGGGAATACCATAGGAGCTTGGCATGTGACCGTTTTGTGCGATTGGGAGCGGGGCGAGGGGGATCAGTGGGGCAGAGGTTGGGACGGCTCTTCGAGATTGAAAAAGATGACATAAGTTTGCTAGACCTTTGTCGCTACCTTCTGATCTCATTTTTCTGTGACTTTCTCTACACGTGGTGTGGAGAATTGGGAGTGGGACATCAGCCTTATTCAGTATGTAGTTATGTCTATCACTTATGTGTTGGATACAGTGCTAAGTAATACTAAGATAAATATGTTACAGTCCCTGCTCGGGCCACTTGTAATTCATCAAAGGAGAGAAATGGAAGAAGGCGTAGCATGACGTGGAAGTGTTTGTCACAGAGTTATGCAGATCATGTTCTGAGTGCTGGCACTCATTTGAGAAAAGCTTCATAGAGGAAGTGGCAAACTGGGCTTTCAAGGATGGACTTGCCTGGTAGAGAATGGTAGGAGGAATGACCTTGGCAGACAGACATTATGAACCAAGAAATGACCGTGGGTGGTGTGTTAGGGAAATGACAGGTGGTTTGAGATGATTGATTATAGCACAAAACGGTGGCGCATAAGGCAGAGAATGAAGGGTGGGCCTGAGAACCGACAGGACCTTGACTTTCAATTCGAACCACGTCATGTAGAGTTTTATAGCATGGCATGTTGTGGTTAGAAATGTCTATTTTAGAAAGATCCACGTGAAGGATAGATTGAAAGGAGGAAAGAATCGATTGAAAACAGTTACAGCAAGAGATAGTGAGGCCTGTTGTATGGAGTGGAGTAGCTGGATATGGTGGACATTGGGAGATAAAATTGTTAGTACTTAGTGAACAACCTGAAGATAGAACCTTGGGGTCCACCTGCCTTTAAGGTTTGCACAGAAGAAACAGAATCTCTGTGACAGACTGAGTGGTGTGGTGGAAGACAGAGGACAGATATCTTTTCAACAAGAGTGGTGGTACTCAGCTGTCTAAATGCCTCAAAAAGGGACAACTACTGAGAAGGGACCACTACAAATAAGAGATTGAGGTCATTGGTGAGCGTTGGGACAAATTATAGTTGACTCTTGAACAGCACGGGGGTTAGGGGTGCCAGTCTCCCATGCAGTTGAAAATCGTGTATAGCCTTTGACACCCCCAAAACTTTACCTTATTGATAACATAAACAGTCAATTAACACATATTTTGTATGTTATATATATTGTATACTGTATTCTTATAATAAAATGAGCTAGAGAAGAGAAAAAGTTATTAAAATCATAAGGAAGCGAAAATACACTTATAGTATTTATTGAAAAAAAATCTGCATGTAAGTGGACCTGTACAGTTCAAACCTGTGTTGTTCAAGGGTCAACTGTATGTTGGAGTCCTACGAGTGGAGAAAACAGCTGAATGCTTTCCATGCTCAAGCTATATCACTATTCCCCAAGAACTTAGCTAGGTAATAACCATATGCATTTGTGTAAGGGAACATTCACAAACATCCAGCTCTCCGGGTATTTGGATTGGGGATAGAGGAGAGCTAAGTTCCAGTGTCCCTGAACAATACTCTGCCTTCTGCTTTCTACGAGAGAAGAAAGCTCCTTCCTTCAGAGAGCCTCCTCCTTGCAAATACCATGACTCTTAATTATTCCATTTTGCCTTTTTACTGTCAGCATACTGTAGAAGGTAGCTGCTTATAGTCTTCTTTTCCAATTCCAAACTGGTTCTCATTTCTAGCTATGATTCTTAGAGTGGACGCTGTGGCATGGCACCCAGATCTCTCCACTGAGGCGCTGATGGGAGTGTAAGCTGCTAGCGGTGGTTCTCTCTTGGGAGTTGTCCTCAGCTGAAGGCATGTCATTTCACCTCTGGGACAGGGACAGGGGACAGTTTACATGCAATGACTACTCAAAGGAGGTGGGGGTACAGAGGCCCCCCATGCCTCAAGGTAGGATAATTGTGAAGAGTCATCCCAGATTCAAAGCTCCTGTGCATCACTGTTGAAGTCTTCCGTCTGCTGAGTCCAATCCTTCTTCCTTCATTCCCCCACTGCACACACCCCAATAAATTTCAATGATTTTCAGAGTCTATTTCCTGGGGAACCAATCAAAGTTGATGATTGTTTTCAGTTTGGTTGCCTATCCAAGGGAGGCTGCCAATCAAAGTCTGTTGTCACTGTGACCTTTGCTTCTGAGCCCCTTGGATGTGTCAGTGGAAGGAGCCTCCCTCCCAGTAGCTGAAATGAAAATCTTGGCACTGAGCCTCCTTGGCTCCAATTTACTGGGCCATATGCCCATTAATGGACTATTTAAGGAGAGGAAAGAGCCTAGAAGTCAGCTGCTCAGCTCCTCCTGAGACCTACCAATTAAACCCCAGCCCTGAGGAGGGGTCCATTAGGTGGGGTGGCCCCTGGGTGGAGAAGCTGGGCCCTGATTTGCACCCTGTTTCTGTTCCTGCCCTCCTGTTCTACCCCTCATATGCTTCCCAGACTCCTTAAAACAGCTAGTATTCACTGTTCTGCATCTCCTCTTTTTCGTTCATCTCTTTTTTTTTTAAGTCAAGAAAAATGAATGTGGAAAATACAATTGAGATATTTCAAGCAAATGTAGAACATCTCTTGAAATTTGTTGCAGAAACAGCACTGGGCAAACAAACTACTGGGAAGCACAGCTTAGAAACAAACAGCAGCTGCCACCATTTGTGAGCTTTTTTCCCTCTTTTTCTCATTTCTTTCTAATTCGTTTTTAATAAAACCTGCTGTTCTAATGGTCTAGTAGTTGAACAAACACAATTTTTCTTTCCTACTCTGAGGCCTCCCAGGTGGCCCTGATTGTGTCTTTTAGTGATAGGGTCTCAGCTGAGAGCTCTATGCTCTTCCTGTGTTCTCCTGTCTCATGGTTCCATCTTCAGTGGTATCCATACTTCCCTGACCAGGTTGGTTATAGCTGGAACTTCTGATGGTTCGATCTGTCGGGACACGAGCCTGGAGTGTAGTTTTTTGCCTTTCTGGCTTTATAACAATGGATAATGCTAACTCCAATCTTTCTCAGTGACTAAGTGCTTCAACAGTTGGTTTTCTGTTTTTAGTTTGGTTTTTATATGTTTTCTGTGTGGAATCTTTGAAGGCATATAGTAAAGGGCTTTTTTGGGGCCTGATTTATTAAAGACTGTAACTGTAAAGAACTCTAACTTATCACCTCAAACTCATTTGTCTCCTTCCCCACGGATAGCAGCCCTGAAGCAGCCCCTCTCCTTTTCTATGCTCCTAGTGGTGTGGAATTCCTCCGCTTAAAAATTGTTACTGATTGCTGACTGTGTGTGAGGCGTGGTGCTGGGCCCTCACTTACTCTTCACCAGAGGTCTGCTAGGTTGATTCATCCCCATTTTATCTGCTCAGAGACTAAGTCGCTTTCCCAGGGTGTCTTAGGATCACACAGCCCATCGTGGTGCAGCTCGTGTTCACTCCAGGTTTGTCTGAAGCCAGAGCTCGGATTTTCCCCCTCCCGCCTCTCTGCTGCTGTAATAACCTACAGCAGCGCTCTCATAAAAGTGCTGACTAGAGATACAAAATGCTTTCAAGCCAGAGGCAGCGGTCTTTTTTATTTGTCTTTCAGAATATTTTTTTTTAAAGTAAGTTAATGCCTAATATTTAAAAATGAGGAGATCTCACATTTAACAAAATGTTCAGTTTTTCTTGGAAAAAAAAAAATCTTTGGACCTGGCAAAACTGTATTTACAGGTTGACAGTACAACAATTGGTTCCTGCTAAGTAGTATCCCCGGCCCCTACACTCCACCCAGAGGAGACATGACTTCTGTTTGCCACAGGGCCCAGCTACCCCACCTCCCTCGTACGTTACTTGCTTGGCTTCTTTGGATATTTAAGTTTGTGATTCTTGATTTAGACTTTCAAAGAAACAGTTTCTGTCCGGTTAGGAATCAGTAGAGGTCAGAGGTCAATGTCAAGTTCTGCCTCTGAGTTGAATTTTACAGCCTTGGATTTTTCTTTTCAACTTTTTGGGATAGTAATTCAGTAGTAAGAGCAGCAACTGTTGGACATTTTGAGTATTAACATTTTAGCTGACTCTGAGGGTTAGCAGACACTGGCTTGGTGGTAAGAACTTGCATAATTCTCCAATTTAGTTTGCATTCTAACTCCTGCAGGTACTCTTCAGATAGGGGAGGAACTGGAGGCCCTTTGTAAAAGTGTATTTTGTCGAGGCAGCATTGCCGAGAGGGGAGATGAGTCCAAAGAAAAATATTGTGCGAGAGGCAGTCGTGTTGATTCTATGGTGACCACCTGGCTACGATAACCCCACAATAACAGGAGCACCCCTTTCTTAACTGCCAGTGTTCAGCACAATGAGCAACTCAGAAATTTCAAAGAAAACGGTCTTAAAAATTAGACACGGGTAATGGGTCTTTCATTTTATCCTGATGTACCTGCAAGTGTATTTCCATTTGACAGTGAAAAATGTGTTAATTCTTTTTTATTGTTTCAGTGGAAGTCATGTCTCCTTCTATCAGATTTAAACACATCTCATAGAAAAGTGAACTAGAAACAAAATGGATTTTGACAGATTTCATAGCTGCAACTGAATTAAATTTTAATAGTATTTAATATTAACACATGAGAGTCCCCCGGGGCTAAAGTTATTATTTATTTGCATATTTTAAATAGGCATTTGTTTTTGATTAAGATAATGCCTGGAATACTGTTTTGAATATTTATTGTTTGTTTATTTTCTTTCAGGACCCTGCAGGGATCTTTGAATTGGTGGAACTTGTTGGAAATGGAACATATGGACAAGTTTATAAGGTGAGTTCAATTGACTTTGAATATGGCCCATCTATGGTATTGGCTCAGGAATGCTGAATTGCAGTGCTGCCTATTCTTGCTCATATATGCCTCATAATAGATTTAAAATGAGAATCGACTCTCCATCTTTTTAGATGTATCTGTAGTCCCATTGCCTAAACTGGATTCTAGGATTTGGGCATTTCCCTTCATTATGCATTACAGTATTTATGTCTGACACATGAATTCTGCATCTTTGAAGTTCTTTAGGTGTTTAGTTTCCTTAACTTGAATCATCGCCAGAACTGGTTTTCAAAGGAGCAAAAAGGATGCTCTGTACTTTAGACATTTAAGCTATTAAAGTATCACAGCTAGAACAGTAGGTTTGGTATTGGCCTAGGGCATGAGTCAATTGTGTTTGGTGAACAGGGTTAGGAGAAAACTGGCTACCTCACAAAGCTAAGGCTTAATGTCAGCAATGACTTTTATAAGATAGGAAATAATTAAAAGTTAAATTTGAGATTGAGCTGAGGAATGAGAAGTCCTTCCTGCCCATTTACTTTTTTTTACTTACCAATTCACCCAAAAAGTGCTTTTAAAAGATATTTTCCTGGGGTAAATGATCTGGAAAATGGTTGTTTGAAAATGTGGGTTGATTCCCTTCATGATTATCAAAAGGAAATGGAAGTGAACTGATTTGGGACATTCAGGGGGTTTTAATGAATGAGCTGTTGAAGTAAATACCTTCAAAACAAACTGTTTCTTCATGATTATTTCTAGGAAAGTATCCTTCATTTTCCTGAGTGGTTGTGATATGGGATGGCATTTCTATTATGAATTCTCTCTCTTGTTTTATTTTTAAATTCCTTCTCTGAGCCCCAAACTTCTCTTAGTTGATTACAATTATTGTAGAAGTCATCCAGATTGTAATATTTCCAATTCTACAGAATGTCAAAAGTACACACACACGTATTCATATATGCATGTGTGTGTATATCCATGTGTGTGTGTGTGTGTGTGTGTGTGTGTGTGTGTGTAATCTGGTTGAGAATCTGATTTTTAAAGCATGATTGGTGTAAACAAATGCATGTTTAAACCTTTATTTATTGGGAGGTACCCTTTGATATTCACTCCAGGAGAAAATTTCTCTGTGAGAAACAATTACTTCTTAAAATGTCAACCTCCTGCAACTCGACAGAATGTAGTCTACCCAAGATGTTCAGTTGACGTTGATCCTGTCTGACACAAGAAAGAAATGTGTCTCAGCAAATGCTTTTAAATACTTTCGATGAAGATAATTAGGTTGGAAGATTGTATTACTGCATTTTGAGAAATTGGGTTGAACTTGTGAATTAACGTAAGCTAATGAATCAAGTTCTGCTTTAGGTAGAAAATTACTTCTGATTTGCTGTCAGTATGAAAGAGCAACTCCATAGCATGCTGTTGGTTTTATGGCACCATTTCTTACACCATCCCATTGTACTATGCTTCCCACCTATAGAATACACATTTGGGGGATGTTTCACTAAACCAAGAGGTGGCCTGTATACCTTGCAAGAGAAAAATAACAAAGGGATTCAATTAAGGATGAGAAGGTTTGGAAAATCCAGAATTATGCCTAATAACTTGTACCCGAAAAAAAAGAAAAGGTCTCAGATCTTTTTACAGAAGAAAGGTTTCCACCTACTACATTGTTAACATCCTTATTCCAAAGGGTGCCTTCTCTTGATGGTTGATAGAAAACGTTGGCACTATGGGAGCTGAAGAGAGACTGCAAGAATTGGTCACGGTGAATGCATTGGACTTTGCGACAACAGAGTTGGTGTCTTTCACCAGCTGTGGGTATTGTTTTGTGGCATCACAGGTTTTCTGTGCATTAGTCAATTGCAAATGTAGTTAGAAATGCTTTGGGGACTCGTAATAACTTATCTGAAGAATTAGAACTCCCTATCCAGTTAAGAGTTCAGTTTGTAGGCAACCCAGATTACAGATGGCATGTGCTCATGAACAGAGACACCTGGGTTTCCTGAGCTACTAATCCAGTCCTGTTGTTATCCTGAGTTCTGAAGGATTAAAACTAAAAAAAAAAAAAGGGAAGAATCTGAACTCAAGTATATGTGAACCTAAAGAAAAATAACTTAGGAAGTGATAGTTCACATTGTAGATTATATTTAACTTTTATGGAGTGAGGATATTTCTAAAATATTGTAGGCATAAATAGCAATTTTATAGCCCGAGGAAGAGAATTCTATACAAAAAAATTCTATGATAAATACTTTCTTTACATTAAGTATTAAACCTTTGATTTTAACTTTTTGTAAATTGAATTTTGGTATTCCTGGATTTCGCAAAATGAGGTATAATTTTCTGAACAATTATATGGATATAGCTTTTATTTTATGGAAGGACTCACTGTAAGTTTCTTTTTATAAGCTTTTCTAAGAGAATCATAATATAATTTTATTTACTATTAATTTTTAAGTAATATAATGCAATAAACAAAAAGTGTATGTAGATATTAAGGGAATATATCCTAAAGTATATCTGCATATAAGCCACATCTGGATGTGGAAATATAAATATTTTATATAAAGGTCATTTAGTAATGTTTAGTTTTCAAAGTTGCTTCTAGTTTAAACTCTTAAGTCTCGCTTGGTCTGTTTGACCTTGGAAGGCTAGCTTTGTTTATCTTTAGCATTTTGGTCCCAGGTGATCAAGTGGCAATTCAGTATCTGTTTTTAACTTTATTTATTGGACAGGATACGTAATTAATAAAGAGTAGTGACTCTGTCAGGACTTTTAATGAGGACATCATCTTCTTGGACCTATGGCTCTCATTAAACAGTAAACCAACAAAAGGCCACATACCTGTTTGCTAAAGCTTTTGGCTGTTTATTAGCATGCCACCTATTGGGATTTAATGGAATCCAGACATGTTTTTGTTAAAATAGAGTAATTATTTTAATAAGTTGAAATAATTGTTAAGTATTTGCTGCTAAAACACCACTAACTCGTAGCCACAGATTTCAGAAATGAATGTTAGTCTATCCCGTTTCTTAATTGTCCTTTTGAAATATACATTGGTTATTACAGAGATGGAGACATATTTTATTCCAGGGTGATAATGTGAATTGGGAATATAGTGGATTCTGCAGTATTTCTCAGGTTTCTCTTGAAACGTCCTTAAATTGTAAAGGATGAAGTAAAGAGACCATCTTGGTGGTTATAGTACTTGTGAAAGAGAGCACTGTGAGCGTGTGTGTGTGTGTGTGTGTGTGTGTGTGCTTTCAAAGGGTTGTATAGGTCCTTATAGGTCATGTAGTCTAAGCATTCCTTTGCCAACGCTCTCATGACGGGGTACTTCTCCTTCAGGTCTCAGCTTAAGTGTTACCTCCTCAAGGAAAGCACTTTTCATCCTTGTATCTAATATGGCCAGCCACACCCTTGGCCTCCCTCCCCCACAGATTTTCTCTATCACATCGACCTGTTTCATTATCTTCATGGCATTTCCACTCTCTGAAATTATCTTACTTCTTTGTTTATGTTTATATATACCGGGGATGCCAAAAAATGTATACAAGTGAACACTTCGGTCAACGTTGCTCAAGCAGTAGTTCGCCGTAATCAAGTGTCTGGACGCTGATGGTAACCACTTCGAGCACCTCTTGTAATTGCAGGAATCAGATGTGACTTGTATTCATCTTTTGTTATCGGTATATATTGATATTACAATTTTAATACAGCTTTTCTTTCTTGTAATGTGTATACATGTTTTTGACACCCTCTGTATAAACAATTTAAATACATAAATAAGGGAAAATAAAGGTAGGGACCTAGTCTATCTTGTCGTCACTGTGTCCCCAGTCTGGTACATAGTAGATGTTGACTATTACGGAGCCCAGAAGTGAATTCTGTTTTTCGTGATAATTCTTTTTATATTCATTCCCAGTTGTTTTGTGTGTGTGTGTGTGTGTGTGTGTGTGTGTGTGTGTGTGTTTAACATTTCCCATAAAATATTAGTCTGCTTACTTCTCAAATACATATTTGCACAAAAGCAATCAACAAAATGCTCTGTTTTTTAATGGTGGGAGGTAGATGTAGACTTTATGTTAAATGAATTATTGATAGTCTGTAAAAACAAGACTCATGTGGAAATATGTAAAATGAGGCAAATCAATTTCTTGGGTTGTCTTTTGGCAGAGAGTCTTGAACTGGAATGTGCAAAACGAATATTTGGGAAATTATTTAAAATGTAGATTCTGGGCCCAACCTCCGAAATTTTGATTTAGTAGATCTGGGCTAAAGTTCAGGAATCGGCACCTTTCATAAGTGTATGGCTTCATTTTGATGTTCAGGGCCCTGGGGCATTGTAGGGCCTCTTGAATGAATGCTCATCTTAATGCTTTTTGTAATCATTTACTTTAGGATATCCATTATGATTCCAACTGGTGTAAACCGAGAAAAGTAAAAAACATTTTAACAATCTTGACCTCAGATGTGATGCCAGACAGTTTTGACATACTCATTCAGAGATTTGGTGTTTTTATTTGACATGCTTGTGATTACAGTTTAAGGTCATTCTGAATAGTTCAACTCAAGACCTGAGAATTGATATAGTCAAAACTGACTTGGTAAAGAGAGAAGAATCTGAACCATGAGATTGCCTCAAATCAGTATATTGTAATTTCTTAATTAATCTTCTGTTAAAGTGAGACAAAGCATTTTAATAGTAAGCTCATTAATAGTCTTGATATGGAAGTGATTTTATGACATACTTGGGATGCAACGTAGCTTTTCACTGCCTGTTCTAATGAACCATGAATTATACTACTCACTTCTGGTTTGGTAAGGAGTGAGTTTGGGAGAATGCTGTGTTTCTTAGATAATAGTGACATTTGCTTTTTTAATCAAGAATTTCCAATATAAAGAATACATTATTTCACATTTGTTTAGTGCTAATGTGAAAAGCCCCGTGCTTTGTGTGGGAAGAATGCAGAGCCACCCGAGATGGATTTAGTCCACAGATACGTGCAATCAGGTCATCTGACTAGAACGCAGGGCCCACTGTATGCTAAAGGTTTCCACGTATGTTGTCTTAGTTTTCCTCGTGTTTTATCGGGGAGGAAACAAAAAGAACATTTATTAAACCGCATTATCCCTCCAAGGCAGGGTTTCTCACCTTTGTCACTCTTGACATTTTGGGTCTCCTATGCATTGTAGGGTATGTACCAGCATCTCCAACCTCTCCCGACGAGATGCCAGGAAAACCTCAAAGCTGTGACAATCAAGAGTGTCTCCAGACACTGCCAATTGTCTCTAGTTGAGAACCACCTCTCTAAGGATAAGACAAAAGAGCAAAACTTAAAATTGCTGTGCAAACAGAGGCAGTGGGAGTGTAGAAGATGGAGCAATTAGTGCTGCGCCGGCAGGGTAGGGGCCTGAATGGATTGTGGGAGGAAGATTTGGAAAAGCTTTGACCTCGTGGAGTACAATGTAGCTTTTTCATAAGTGGAAAGGAGTAAAATAAAAAGGCCTCTGGAGCAGGACTGAGTCAGGTTCTGCCTTGTTCTAGTAGTGTGAAGAAAACCAACTCTGAGTCTGGACTTCTTCGTCTGTTAGTGATAGCCCAGTGTTGGATTGTTATAAAAACGAAAGTGTGATGTATATAGAAGCCCTCAGCCCAGTGCCCGACACATGGTAAACTCTCAGTAACCTTTGCTTCTTCCCAAACACATGTGCCAGTGGGAGCCTAGCTTACGAGTTCTTTCCATGATCTTGTTTCTGTAGAAGATTCTATGATCTGAAAGAAGCATTCATAGCAGATGAAGTCAGAAGCATCTTTGTGCTTCCCCTCTGACCTTTGAGTTCTTGGCATTTATGTAAGCTCAAAATTGCATTATTTATGTTAAATCCAATGCTCAATACTGCTTATGGCATTTGATGATATAATTGCCATTTTTATACTATAGTTGGTCTTCAGTGTTTTTTCAAAGAAGCCAATTTCTCAGTCAGGTTTAAGAAGAAGGTAGATTATTAGAAGAAATAAGAATTGGTTTTAGCACTCTGGAACTTGAGTCGGGGTGAGAGTGATTTTTAAATAATTATATATTTTAAAATTCGGGGGGAACATCAATAGTATTTCGTCTTAAGGTAGTGTAAGATCTAAGTAGAGAGACTCTATTGTAAGATTTGTGAGGAGAGTGGGATAGTAAGGACCTCACTTAGGAGTTGAGGACCTGTCTTTGTGGTTCTACCCCCAACCTGCCATAGCTTTGAGCTTGCCTTGTTGTGATCTCTTAGAGCTCCAGTTCTTCTCATCTGTGAAATGAAAATAAAAATACCTTGCATGATAGACCTCATCAGGTTACAGTGAGGTTGAAACAAATAGAGTATGAAAGTATTTTGCGAAACTTAACTGCTCGGGACACTTAAGGTTTGACTGCTGCTCTTGTCATTCATTACAAGGTAGGTGGCAGAGTCCTGTGTACCAGGGCCCAGGGAAGTTTATTTCTATGCTGTTCTTTCTCTTTTTCCTTCTTAGGATCATTATACTGTGTGTTACCCAGGAAATGATAGTACCCTCTAGGTAGCCCAACTCCAGCTACAGGTTCATTCTTACACCCCTTCTGTTTCTGGTTTTTCTATCTTCATGTGAACAAGGGCCATTAGATTGAGTGGCTTTGTCTTTGCCTGACCTTTGCCGCATTGACATTTGTTAGCTAGTGAGGCACCTTTCCCAAAGTGTGTTCAGTGGAACCCCAAGATCAGCTCTGTGAAAAAAGAGTTGAGTGCCTGAGGAAGTTTCATAGCGGTGCTACTCACCGTCCCCTTCTCTTGACTATTAGTGTTTGTATTACTTTGTTTTACCCAGTAATTCCCCAATTTATTTAATTGTGGAATCTCCCCTTTCCTCTCTTTACCCAAGTGACCCCTATTAATGCCTCTTGGAACTATTCCGTAGAACACAGAAAATATGGATGGCTTGTGCCCCTGTGCCGTGGCTGACTGCCTGTCTCCTATGCCACAGCCTCCCTGTCGTCCTGTCCCTTTGGATGGGGGATGGAAAACATGGAAAACAAGGCTGCAGGGCTGTCTCTCCTGTCAACTTATAAACCAGGCTCTTGGGCCACGTCTTATATGTTGATTGCCTTTAAAATGAATTTTATAGTAATACATTTCATTTATTTATACATTAATGATGTGGACAAAGGTACTAGTTGGTTTCACGCAGTTAAAAACATTTTTTTTTGTAACTGCCAGAATAACCAAGCACTGTTTTTCTATGAGGGCAGAAACTAGGATTTTTCAACATCAAATAGACATTTAAAAAATGTCTCTGAGATGCTCTAACACATGCAAAGCATTGTTCTTAGTCATAGTTTCATTTGACTTTAGCTAAGACTTCAGGATTATTTAGTTATTAACATTTAGTCTCAGAGTATACTTTAATTGCAGCTGACCAGAATTATAGGTAACAGTTTTACTCCTGCTCCCCAATAAATAGGCGATCATTTACCCTTAAAAAGTGTCGACTTGGTGCACTTTTCATCCTCATGTATCTGTGTTGTTGTCATCCAGTTTGGCTCGAGCCCATGCCACCTCATGCCATGATCTGTTGGGTGTCATGAATTAGGTGGTTGCCATGTGCGCCCAAGGGAAGACTTTCATGAGCTCCTGTGTGTCATGTGCCATATGGAAGGGGTGCTTACTCTGTTTAGACATAGGACTTCCAGTGTTGCTGCCCAAACTTGCCCCAGGGACTATGTAGGATTTCTTGTTGCTACTAGTGGTTCTCAACCCTCTGCTTATATGATTAGAAATCATATGGATAGCTTTGAAAAACTATAGCTATCTGAGCCCTTCTATAGAGGTTTGGTTTTAGTTGGTCAGGTGTTGAGCTGGGTAAAGTTGTTTCCAGAACTTTCCAGATGCTTCTAGTGCACAGCCAGAATTGAGAGCCACGAGGCTAAGGTCTTGCCTCTCAAGTGGTATAAAGGTTCTCTTTGGTATCTTTGCCTTTGGGGAGGAGTCTCTACCACTCTTACCTCTATCCTGGGGTATTGTTTACCTTGTTTATTCATTTGTTCGTATTCCGTCTTTATAATAAGCATCTATTATCAGCTTGGCACGTGTGTGCCCACCTTTCCTTTGAAGTGTTTAGATTGCTTTATTGAAAGTACTTTTCATTCCATCTCATAGCAGTGAATTGCCCAATAACCTGGTGCACAACACTCTGCCCACTTGTAGTTTTCAGATCTCGTAACACCTTTAATGCCTTGGTGATTACAAGGCAGTCTCAAGTAATTAAACAATCAGTAGTTACTATGAAATTGCCATTTATTTGGGGGGCTATTCGTAACCTGTAATATGAAACTCTGCCAGGATTACAGGCACAGACTTCAGGGCTACACACAGTGTTAACTGTTTTATGGTAGGAAACATTTGAGACTCGTTGAAAAGAATAACCAATTAATTGGAGCCCTGAGATTGAATTTCTTATCTCTGTGGTTTGGCCTTAAATGTAATTTTATTAAATCCGCTTGGATATCTTGCATGTGCAAAAATAAATATCTGCTGTTTGACAAGGAAGTACATCCTCTCTATTAAGTGGGAGCCTTGCTTGGTGGTGAGGATCTAGAGTCGGTCACGAAGCTTTGCCAGGGCCTCTGATTTTGTCAAGTGCTGTGCCCTTGGGCACTGCTCCTGATCTTGGTCCTCTCACTTACTTTCCAAGGCGACATGAAGAACTGTGTCTGTTTTGCTCCCATCTACAACAAAGGAAGACAAGGATAGCAGCTGGCTCCCTGAGAGCTCTTCACAGAAGAGCTACCATAATGATAATGATAGTAATAACAGCATCATCTTTCTAGACTGCAGGGAAGAGTTAGGAACTAAATTAGGAGAAGAGCTCAGTCTCTTTGAAGGGGAAGGTGCTCTATTGTTTTAGAAAACATGCCCGTAATTATATAATATACACTGTTGTTGCAACATACAGTCTTTGGCAGGCCACTAGCATGTTCCAGTTGATGCTTTTCTCTAAAGTACAGGTATTTCTTGAGAAACTTAATTTTGGTCTGGGCATCACATTCAGGAAGCAGGAAGGGTCATAGTTTAATTTACTAGAAGTCTTACTACTTTTCAGTCCCCTTTCCTCTTTTTCTCTCTCTCCCCAACTCCCTCCTCTCTCTAATTGTGGTAAAATATACATACCATAAGATACTGTTCAGAGGCATTAAGTATGTTCACATGTTGTGCAACCATCACCGTCGTCTGTCTCCAGAACTTTCTCACCTTCCCAAACCGAAACTCGGTACCCACTAAATAATAACTCTGCGGTCCCCACCCCCTCCTCCTACCTGCTCCTGGTCTTTCTTTTTAAAAAAATATTCCCAGCAAGCTTAATTGTCGAGATTATGGTTTTCTCGATAGTTTCTTGCAACACTGGCTCTCTGACAAGTCTGGAATGGTCCAGCACGTCTATCTGTCCACGTGCTGGCATTCCTCAAGATGACTCATGGACAGCCCACTTTCTCCTCCAGGTGACGACCACCCAGCACCTGCGGGGCTGCATCTTGTTCTAAGAAGCTGAAACCGCTTGATTTTTCTGCCATGTTTGTATCTACATAAAATGATCTTTCTCAGGTGGAGGTAGGAGTAGAGATACAGTCAGTGAAAAAGTTTCCCATGAATCCTACGAGTGTTGTTAATGGTTTCTCTAGTCAAAGGTTCTGGGCTGTGGTTATTTTTATTCCATTTTATAAATGAGATTCTCCTCTGCCTTTAACTATCTGAACTGTTGTTTTCTTTTTTAGCAGGAAATATATATATTTTTTGCCATAGGAAGCACCAATATTTTATATAACAGCAGAATGTTCTAGATGGAGGATCGTTGGGGGTCTCCCTGTTGGAACGGTCCCTTGACCAATGTACCATTCCCCTGATACGCTTCTCCTTATATAATCCCCAGAGCATCCTCACACTTAGGTTCTACGTTCTCCGGTCCCAGGTTCCTCTGACGTGACCTCTGCCTCCCCCTCCAGCTACCTCTGTGGCCCACTCACGTTGTGCTTTAGTGGCACCCCACTACTCAGCATTCGTGCACACAGCACGCGGTTTCTGTTTCTTCGTGCCAGCCACCCTAGGTCCTTAGGCCTGGATTCAGGCAACAGCCTCCTTCTCCTGCCATGGGACACGTGCTGACCTCTTCTGGTAGCATCGGCCTCACTGTGTGGTGATGTTCGATCTGGCAGTTTCCACTCTAAACTCTGAGCTCCTTGCAGCTGGGAACATTACCTTGCTGTTTCTCTAGTGCCAATACAGAGTAAGTAGTTAAAAGTATCAACTTAAAAAATAAGAGTACACCATTCCTGTCTATGTTTTTCTGCATTTGAAGTACCCTATCTCAGTGGAAGACGTGTCATTTTTGCTTAATCTAAACTGTTTAAGCATATTAATCGAGGAGACTGACAGTAAATATAATACTTAATAGCCAACAGCAGGTAAATACTGCTGAGTTAAATAAAAACCTAACATCCAGTATAACAAAAACTAGGGTATAGAAAAAGGATTTCCCTTCATCCTAAAACTGGTTTCACGAATGTGATTCTAAAACTGTCCCGGTGGATAAACGCCAGGGGCCACAGCTCATTTGAACTTATGAAGACCCTGCTACACATTTTTGAGACCAGAGATAAGTTTGCTTTGGTTTTCCTCCTTCTCCCAGGTCTTCAGGACTGTGCAATTACACATCAATATTGATGATTATAACAGTTTTCATAAAACCTTCTTATTCATTGTTATTGACCTTCACAAGAACCACATGAGTGAGATAGAAGTATGATGGTCTTTGTTTTAAGATGAAGAACTTGAGGTCTCAGAGTTTATAAATGACTTTCTGAGGTCACCAAGTAGGTGATAGAGCCTGACTCATGATCAAGTGGCCTGACTTCTATTAGCTCCACCCAGAGTTTTACCAGGAGGAGATTGGGGAGCGGGAAATCTCTTTAAATGTTTGGCAGGGACTGGTTTTGCCCTGCCCTTGCATTGCATGTTTAGAATTCATTTTAAACAGATCCCTGATAAGTCTGAATTTATAATATAAAGCAGTGATGCCATAACTTGTTTCGCTATGTAATTCTTCTAATCTTTATATCCAAAATCCTGAAGGGTGATTGACGACTGGGTAATTAATCAATGATTTCCTAATAACTGGAGATAATTATATTTTTTATGCAACAAACATAATTGCTATTTTCTCAGAATGATAAGGGAATTCTTTTCTATCTACAAAAAAAGAACTGGCATGCCTTGGGCTAGTTACATTTAACGATATGAAATGCTGCTGTGCGCATTTCGGGAGTTGGTTCCTTTTTTTCTCATGATTTGTTTTTGGTGGGAGAGGGGAGGGAATACCATATTTCTAGACTTGTTCAAAATCAGCTCGGATAGCCAGGTGCATGATTTTTTCCCCCCAAAGGCTCTTGAATCAGACTGGAGCTTGATAAATGTTTGTGGAATTGACTTGATTTATTCTCTCAGCTGCAGTTGTGTACTTTTGTGAGCAAATGGATGAATCTTAACTGCACTGGAGACCATGCAAATATTTGCCAGGTGCTTAATCTATACTTTATTCTGAGCAGAGGGGAGGCCAGTACCTGTAACCTGGTGTGGCACTGTGGCAAACTGCTTACCCTTTGCTTTTGTTTTACCCTCTCTATGGGGGTGTGGAGGTCTAGGTTTGTGTGTGGTGTAGGGAGAGGAGGGGCAATGAAACAAAGGATGAAAGAACAGAATTTCTGGATAATAAAGTTGAGAGTGACCTGGCTACAGTCAGGATATAAGCTATTTACTAGATAATTGATCATGAATGCAAGTTGGGAATACCTGTTTAAGGACTCTCCATTTCTGTTTCCATGAAGATCCACACTATTACCTTTTTTCCTATAGGTTTTATGTATGTAGCACCCATGACCCAAGAACACTAGCACTGCTTTTAAAGGCTAATATGAGATGCTTCAGTGACAAGCTTTACCTGCATTTATCTCATTCTTTTTCTTTATGTGTCAGAACAGTGAACATGAGTGAAAACACAGGATAGTGTGTCCATTTCTTTGGGTGGAGGGGAGTTGATTGTATCTTCTCTTAAAAGGAGATTCAAATTAAGCAGCTTCTGATTTCTCCCAGCTAACCCAGTGATTTCAGCAGAAGAGGAATGTTACCTAAATGTTTAGTACATTTTGTTCTATCGTTTTGTACCCACTTATGCACTTTGAGAGATACTTCAGAACTTTCAAAACCTTTAATTCCCTGAAGAAACCTATCCCAGAAGCTAATCACCAAAACCACTCTCCACCCTATATGAGTATCCCCCTTTCTGAGTGCTTACAGGAGGAGGTGCTTGCTTGGCGCCCAGCCGTGGAGTAACCCCAGCTTTAATGGTCTGCAGCAAGATGGGGAGATGGGGTGGCATGGACAGATGATTAATGAGGAGCTATGGATGCCCTCTTTCTTGGATCTCCAGTTCATCTGTTGCTCAGGACAAGACTTGCTTAAGCAAGACTAATGCCTATAGTTAATCATCTGAGAAAATATGTTAAACATTTAAGGTGTGGCCAACAAACCAGTATTGATAGGGGATGTGGAAAAATACAAAATAGAAAAAAAAAAAAGCCTGACAGTAAAACCCAAAACAAAACAAAAGAGCAACTTCCAAATCAAAAAGCTCTTTGAATACTGTTTTCCAGAGCGAAAGCGTGGGAAATTCATGAAGACCTGGTTAAGGTGATGAGTCATACCAGGGTCAAATGTGCTCCTTGAAAGTTGGCCTAAGTACTATGCATCCTGGTGTTTGTTCTCATTCCGATTCATGTATTTGTAAATACCGCAAAGTCACATAGGTACCATCGTGTTTCCCGTCACAGCCCACTCACCGCTTCCATCACCCCAGCATTGTGTCACCTGCCTTATCAGAGTTGACGAGACTCCTTATTCCCTCCCGTACCTCAGTCTCTGGGGAGCAGCTTTGCATTCCCAAGGTCTGTGGCCATTAGGTTATAATTCTTACAGTCAATCCTGGAGATCAATTGGCATTATGATACCCCCTTGCTAACTGAGAGTGTGAGCATCCAGAGGTTTCAATGTCTTACTCAGGATCTTGCTTCTCACGAAAGGTGTGCCACACAGAACTCCTAGGCCTTTTAGCCTTGTGCCCACAAAACTCTGCTCAGAGCTGCCCTTTCAGATCTCTAAGGTCCTGGTGAAAGCTGAGAGGTTTGCTTTCCAGATTGACTCGAGGAACATAGCTCAGGGGGCTGACCGGCCCAGGTGCTGAGTTTGTGGGTATGTGAGGTACACTAACTTCTCTGTGTCTATGGCTGAAATAAATGCAAAGGAGAAAATCCTCTTGTCACAGTCAGTGTTTTATGTTAGAGTAGAAGTGATTAAGTACCTAATGCTGAATAGTAATTAAAAAAAAAAAAAAGAGTAGGTATCCAAGGGTATATGTATCCATTGGGTGTTTGTGCTGAGTTCTGTGCTTTGTTGGAATTAGATTTCTAAGAAGAGGTAGCAGTTTGAGGACAGTTCTTTTCCTGGGGGTGTAGTGTCACCCTAAGATATAAATGTGGCCTGAAAAGCTGATTCTGTTAGCAGTTTATGCTAACAGACCTTTTGAGGGTGGAGAATTATTTATAAAACAATTCTCCAGAATAAAAGTTGTAAAAAGTAACAAATGCCAACTTTGCTCAGATGAAGGACTGACTGGTCATCGCAGGGAAATGGCCAAAGTCTAAGAACTGACTTAGAGGCAAAACGTGGCTCATGTGGCCTTGTGCTGTGGAAGGTCACAGTGGGAAAGAATGGTACTCTCTTGCTAGACTTGAACCGCAGAGATAAGATGCATTCAGAACTCTTTTGGTAATTTGTTAAAGAGCAATCACTGTAGTTTTCACCTTGGGTCTTCTCTTGTGGTCAGGAGTTTCACAGATTTCATGTGTGCTTTGAGTGGCAGCTCTTGACTTTTCTTGTGGTTCATGTGGCTCTTTAAAGCTCAAGGACCGACCTTGTTCTGCTAACCATATAAGCAGTGCTGATATGTAAACATGTACATGAGGTGTGACAATTAAGTTCGCGAACTTGTTGCAATGATGTTGATAACCTTTTATGATATCAGAGGGATTATTCATTATGAATTTGTACCAACTGGACAAACAGTTAACCAAGTTGACTATTTGGAAGTGCTAAAAAGGCTGCGTGAAAAAGTTAGACGACCTGAACTTTTCGCCAACAATTCATGGCTCTTGCATCACAACAATGCACCAGCTCACACAGCACTGTCGGTGAGGGAGTTTTTAGCCAGTAAACAAATAATTGTATTGGAACACCCTCCCTACTCACCTGATCTGGCCCCCAATGACTTCTTTCTTTACCCAAAGATAAAGGAAATATTGAAAGGAAGACATTTTGATGACATTCAGGACATCAAGGGTAATATGATGACAGCTCTGATGGCCATTCCAGAAAAAGAGTTCCAGAATTGCTTTCAAGGGTGGACTTGGCGCTGGTGTCGTTACATAGCTTCCTAAGGGGAGTACTTCGAAGGTGACCATAGTGATATTCAGCAATGAGGTATGTAGCACTTTTTCTAGGATAAATTCATGAACTTAATGGTCTGACCTCATATATAGTCCATGCATATAGGACTTATGCCCATTATACAAAAGGCTCTGCACCACAACGGCATGAAGCAGGTCCTTATTACTTATTATCCCTGCTGTACTGATGCAGAATCTGAATGTTAGAAAGTTTCTATTGCCCTCTAAGTGGTGCAACCTGGAATTGAACCCACCTACAACCTTTTGACACCAAAGACTTAAGCATATATAATTCATTGGAAAAATGAAAACGTAGTGAAGCTGACTGCTCAATTCAAGTGTTCGGTGATTTAACCTTTAATTTAAAACTTTCTTGTTTAACTGGGAATTACCCTGTCTCATTTTTAGGATCCCTTTTAAAGGGGAGTTACACTGGGAAGCCAGTTTTCCTTCAGCATTGTTTACTTTAATTTTTCCTCTCTGACCATTTAAGAAAGGTTGCAGAGAGTTATCCTGCTGCTTACAAGTGACCTAGTAATTTTGTCAATATAGTACGTTGGAATAAATGTTCTTTAAAATATCCCATAGGTGACTTAAAAGTAAAAACACAGTCAAAGTATGTTGCTGTTCGAGAAGGTTCTTTGGCTTGGCTCAGTCAAGTAACCTTGATACCACTTCTGTATTTCTGATTGCATTTAAACCTTATTAATTTTCAGTGAGGAGACCTGGGCTGAACTTGACCTTTTAAAGTGGTTAGAAGAAAGAATTTATCAAGTACTATAAGAAGTTTGTTGAAAAAAACCTCTGTCCTTAAGTACCCTCAGGTGTCTTAAAACGACTGTTTATTTATTCCTATTGATATGCTAATCACAAGTTGTTCTTCAATATTAAAGTATTTCCTCCAAGGAATTTGTACTGCATGTACTTAGTTCATTAAACAATACAGTAAAATAGTTTCTCATTTACATAGTGATACCAACCCTTGCATCCAAAGTAGTCTGAATTAGAGAAGCTTATGGAATATTAAACACGTTTATGTCAAAGTCGCCATTTTGGAGCATTTGTAATGATTAGTTACTATTTGGATAAATGGGCACAGGAGGACATCTGGCTAAGTGACAGAGCGAGGCCTTTAACATTGTGTATGGAATCATGGTCTACCTCCTACTTGGAGTGAGATAACCTGGTAGATTCCAAAGGCTTAAAAAGTAAATAGATATTTCTAAGGTTTGTCTAGAATTTTTAATGTCTCATGAAGATAATGGAAAATTTTGTAAATCTGTCTGGATTTGGATTTTAACTCAGATGAACCTTTCAAAAATTCAATCATATAGGGTTTTTTTTTGTTGTTTGTTTGGTTTTTTTTCATTTGTCTATTAACTAGACCCTTGCTGTATTTCCATGTGCAATCTGCTGTACAGTAGTGTGGTCATCACCACCTGGGAAATTGTTAAAAATGCAGAATCTCAGGCCCTGCCAGACCTACTGTATCAGAATTTGCTTTTTAATAAGATTCCTCACATGATTTACGTGCACACTTAAATTTGGGAAGTATGAGATTAGGGTACTTCATTTTTTTGAGATCCAGAGATCAGGATTAGGTGGAATGTCTTTCCTAGATAAAGAAAGGGCATAAATCCAGGCTCAGAATGGGCTGGATGCCCAAATGAGCTGTTTAACCTCTGTGTTGAACTGTTCCTCTGGGAAGTGAGAGGGTGAAGGCCAGGCCTTGATGCCCAGTGCTGGTTGGTTTGTCACGTCCCATAGAGATAAATCACACACTTGGATAAGTGAAGAGGAGAAGGCAAATCTTAGCTCTGGCAATAACCAGGATGTATGATGGAGTCTTATAATACTTAAGTAGAGAGTATATACAGATTTGAGGCATTTGGCTGTTACTATGCATTGGAGATGTGCCTCTGAACTTTTATAAATTCAGTGATGATCCTAAAACTCTGTCCTTTAAGATGCTGTAGAACTTTCTCTGGTACTGTTACATTTCATATTAAAATGAAAAGAACAAGAACATGCAATCAGAACATCTCATGGAAATAGGAGAAGGCTGATAAATACTGCAATTTTTGTGTGAGTACTTCATATAATTAATCATAGAGTATCTAAGATGGCCTTCTTTTAAGGAAAGATTTGTCAAATATTTTATGGCAATCAAATAGAAGATTAGAATCATTAACACACACATACACATATACCTACTTCTATATCTGCGTTCAATGATACACACACATGTACCTACAAACACTCTTCCTGTATTGTTGGGAATAGCAAATGAGATAATGTGCATGAAAGATATGTGGGGCATTATAGAAGTGTCCAGTAAGTGGTGGTCATTATTACAGGAAGCAGCAAAGTGGTTACGCGCGTAGGACTTGGCATTAGATCTCTTGGATGCAGAATCTTGGCTCTGCCACTTTTCAGCTGTTCAACATAGGGTTAATTGCTTAAACTATGTATCTGTACCTTGGTTTCCTCCACTGAAAAATACGAAGAATGAGAATACCTACCTCATAAAGATTAAATGGGATCATACATGAAATGCATTTAGAAGAGTTTCAAGAATAAAATGAGTACTCAAAAAAATGTTAGCTAGTTTTTATATATGCAGTGTACTCTTACTGGAGTCTAGTTAAAGGATTGAGTTTCTTTGGACATTCGTTTTTTTTTTTTTGTTTTTTTTTAAACAACAGATCTTTAAACTTTGTATATGGAAATCTTTCACTTCCTCTTATTTAATTGTAATAGTTAATTTTTCTCATCCTAATTGAATTTCAACAAGGAGGAAAATTAACCTAAAAGAGTATTTGAATATGGCATTATCAGATGCAGTCCTCCAATCTCTTCAGATGTTCTAAAGAACTTTTTCATTCTGGGAGTCAAGATTAGCTGAAAGTTGCTCCAGAGAATGCCTCAGCATCCTGGACCAAACAACCCAGTTCCTCATCTAGACTCAGATTAAAAAATATGTATTGACTATCAGCTTTGTTCCAGGCACTGTTCTAATACAGAGCATGAGTTTGGGTCTAAGCAGACCTGAGCTCGAATCCTGTTTCTACTTATCACTAACTGCAGTATTTTGTGCAAATACTGGGTAAAGAAGATGATATAGCTGATACTGGCAGAGGCAAATGATCCAACGGAGAATCTTATTTACCCTCCCCCAAAATGTTTGCAATAATGTTGTATTCTCTGTCTTACTTGTTTTATAGTTCTTCTAAATATTCATGAGAAATATATAGAATATTTTTCTTTGGGCAGCCGTTTTTCCAGCTCTCTGGGAAGTATTTTATTGGCAACATAAGGCCTTCTTGCTTTGGGAGTAGATAAAATCCCTTCTCTCTGACTTACCAACTGTAAGATATACAAGAAAAAAGAAAAAGAAGCCCTAGAATACTACTTCTAGAAGGTCCTGGATGCCACTGGCTGCTTCAGATTCAACAATGAATCTATTCTCTGGGGAACTAAATAAAGCATGTGAGATTTAAAATTTTTTAATTTTAAATTAAATTGATTTAAAATATTTGTGGGGAAAATATCCTTTTCTACATCCAAAACATGGCTGAAATGGAATGGATTACTGGAATGTTAGACATACATTCTGACTTTCCATTGTCTTGTTTTAATAGGACCTCAGATAGACAGTTTGGGAAAACGGGTCAAATTTGTGTTGAGCAAGAATAAACAATCTAATTGTGTAATGCTGTTTCTTGGGAACCAGGTCAGCTTCCTCCAAACCCTGGGGTGATTAGTTTATGCCCTGGGGACATCTGACCCTTGTGAAATTATCTCAGCTGTGGGACTTGACTTGCTGATCTCATTTTTATATGAATGTCTTATTCTTCTAGGGGATCTTTATCAAATATCTGCCTCCATCCATACAATGCAAGATTTATGGAGGATCATTTCATGTGCTAGTGAAAGGAGATGCTTTGTCCCAACCAACAAATGTTTCTTGTTCTCTTAATAGTGTGACCCCCAGACTCTGAAAAATATTATGCTATATTAATTAAGCAATCAGAAGTGTATCCCAAAATTCTGATTTCTCATTAGATTGGGGGTGGAAATTCTGGTATTTTACTGTTTTTCTCAAGAGATAAAGGAACCTGATGATCTATATGAAAATCCTTTTGGGTGTTCTTGCTGAACCTAGTGTTTCCTATGTTTCAGTCATTTGTATGCCAACCTCTCAATTTTTTTTCTTTTGATCTAAGTTTTCTATCACCTAATGTATTTTTACTTTATATTATTCATAAAATTATTTGATCTACTTAACGAAATTTTTCAAAAAGGAAGCTTGATCGCTGCCATAAATGGGAAACCCATTATCTTCAACCACATTTTAAAACATAGCACATATTTTTCAATGTAAAAATCTTTGCCATTGCCTCACCACAGCATGGTGATATTTTCCCAGTCCTTTAAGAAATGTCATTGTCACCGTCTTCCGAGGTTTACCCGCATGACGTAGTGGAGGGACTGACTACCCAGGGCCGCAGTAACTCTCACGGGCCCTAGGTACTTTTGATTTCATGGTCCCCAGACTACACAAAAAACATTTAAAATTAGATTTTACAACTGCGTTCATATAAAGATGAATGTATTAACATTATATATGAAAACATTTTCTTTGACCTAAGAGTTTGTTTTCTTCTGATTTTAAAATAGGCCATTTTGGTCAGCTCTGAAAGCATTGTGGGGCCCACCACCATGCCAAATTGAAGAAGTAGACCTGTGACTCTCCATCCCTTTCAAGAGGTTTAGGGGCTTTGTTCAAGGTGGTGGTGGGGAAACCACAAACATGAAATGTATTTGAAATGCAGGTGGATTTTGCCTTTTATGTCATGGAATAGTCATTTTAAAATTACTTGAACTTAATTCCCACAGAAAGGTAGACTTGAAAAAATTCTGTAGCTTCCTGCCCCTACTCGGCATAGGGTGGTGTGGCCTTCCCTCCCTCTCCTCTCCGGTTTACGTGCTATCTCATTTGGAGACACAGACAAGGCATGTAAGGCTTAGAAAGGTGGCTTCTTCTTCTTCTCCTTCTTCTTCTCCTTCTCCTTCTCCTTCTCCTTCTTCTTCTCTTCCTCCTCCTTCTCCTCCTCCTCCTCCCCCCTTTCCTTCTCTTCCCCCACCCCCTTCCTTTTTTTCTTCTTCTTTTTCACCGATGATCAAGGGAAGGAATTGGGTTTATGATGGATTTATACCCAAAAACAAACTACAGATATCCTAAGCTGTTGTGACCATGAATAGGTGATCTTAAGATGGTTAAAGTCCATTAGGATTCTTAGAAGAGCCTAAAAGGATCTGTGCAGCACTGTTTGATTTCAAGCTTATAAGCATCTCCTTTCTTAGGGCCTCCTGACTGATTTAGACTCTTAGCTATTTCTAAAAAAGAGAAAGAATAGTCACTCTCGATGACACTGAAATTCTTCTTTTCACCTGCTCCTTTTTAAGCAGTCACTTCTCTAGGTTTCCTTGGTATGAAGAGGAGGACGGCTTTTCTCGTTGTCCTCTCATGGCTGTCTTATCCGGGACAGGCTATTAGAAAAGCTTTTTGTTTGTGAGATCAGTTCTCTGGTTTCTAACTTCCCCTCTCAGACCTAAATGCCACACTTGAAGTTCTCCCAAATTGCTGCTGCTGCTGCTGCTCAGATGACTTCTCGGTATTGTAAGCTAAATGCAGAGATCTTTATTTAGGTGCTTTGCACTCTTGAAAAGAAAATCCTAATGAGTCACCCAGTTTGCTGATTTCTTGGTGGGGGTGACCACCTGAGTGCCCTGACGGTGGTGTGGAAACAGAAGTCATGTGGAACAGGGTTCCTATGTATGTTGCCTGCTGGCTTCTCTTTAATTTTTTGGTGGTAGACCCTTCTCAATGGAAGACCAGCTCTGTGAGCACTGAGGACTTGAATACCAGAGGTCCAGATACTTAGAACCAGCCTGGCTGCCAAAGAGAGACGCTGTGCTCTGTGCATTTGGTGCCTGAGCTAGGATGTCTTTGTTCTCAGCAAATGAACAGATGAATGAAAGGCATTGTTGTGACTCCAAACACCAAGTAGGAGTTGCCTTGAACCTCTTAATCTCCTGAATTTGAATCCATCACCAAGCCTGGCTGACTATTTCCTTAATGCTTCTTGATGCTTTCTTCTGTTTTCTGTCTCTACCACACTGCCCTACTCCAGGCAGTGAGCATCGCTCATCTGAGCACCTGCAGTGGATTGTCCCCTGAGGTGATCCTTGCAGCCCCTGCATTCCCACTGTATGGCCAGCAAGGTCATGTGAAAATGCCTATTTGACTATGTTTCTCCCCTTCCGAAAACCTTTCAAATGGTTTCCCATTTTGATCAAGACCAAACTTAACCAGCAATGCCCAGCATGATGTGACTACCGCCTCCTTCTCTAAACTCAGTTTTGTCATTGTTCCCCCTCACTGTCTGCGATCCAGCTACATTGCTTTCTTTTCATACAGCAAACCCAATTTGTTCTTGCCTATCTCAGGGCCTTTGCACATGCTGTTCCTGCTTCCTGGAATGCTCTTCTCCTCTCATTAACTCCTTCTTGTCATTTCCTCACAAAACCCTTTCCTCATCTTCCAGAAGACCCCAGTCCTTGGTTTGAGTGGTCACAGTCCCTGTACAATTCCCTTAGGGCACCAAACTTAGATTATAGTGATATATATTAATTGAATAATGCCTTTCTCCGAAATCAGACTCCACAAGGGCAGGACTTATCTACTTTGCTCATCATAGTAGTCCCAGTAACTGACACAGTACCTAGTAAAGACTAGATTTCCATAAGGAAAGGACTAAGGAGAATGTGGTGCATAGATTATGTGCTTTATACGTACATGAGTATTATTTACATGTTTAATTAAATCTTCAGAAAAGATTTAATTATGGGCCACATCTCTATCAGGATGACATAACACATTTTCAATGAGTTTTCTTCAAAAATGGTAAAATCGATGTTTTGGGACTTCAAAAAGTAGGTTTTTTATCTACAGTGATTCAATTCTGCATAGATTGTTAAGCTTGTAGAGTAATTAATGATTGGCCATGCCACACATGGGCTGACTGCAGTGTCTTTCTACCCGCTGTTTCATCTTCCTGGAATCCTGTCCTCCAGGCACACCTGTTACTTGCTTTTTCACTTCCTCCAAGTCTCTGCTCAGATGTCATTTTATTAGATAGCCCTTCCCTGACCACCTCATAGAAAGTAACCCCACTCTCTAGACCTCCCATTCCTTGTTCTCATTACTGTGCTTAATTTTTTTCCATATCACTCATCACCATCTGCTACTTAAACATCCATCCATCTATCCCTCCCTCCATCCATCCATCCATCCATTCACCCATGCAGTCTCTTTCCACCAGATTGTTCCTTGAGGATAAGAATTCTGTTTGATGAGTACTCTGTCCCTAGCACCTAGATCAATGTTAGATAACTGGAAAAGTAAAAGCATAGTTTTTGAATGCATAAATGATCATGGTGAAGAAAACCTCAGAATTTTATCCTCTTGCCTCTAAGGAATAAAAAAAGTCCAGTTTCACCTTTTGACCTCCTTTTGGCCTTCACCAAAAACACCCCTGGTGTTTTCTCATTGCTGAAAGTAGCTCTGGGATAGCAGGTGGGAACAAAGGTTGAGTTCTCTCCCTACCAGACTGGTTGCTCCATTTCAACTCTTGACAATTTATTAGAAATCTATAACTCTTAAATACTTCTATTTCTGGGGCTTTCTTCATGAGCCTAAAATTTAACTATAAACACACTATTGCTATGTGGCAAAGTAAAATAACTTAGGAGGGCACCTTCACCTAAAAATAGCATTGTGCTCTTCATTAAGCAGCAGCTCACTGCCTGCTTTTGCATTCAGTCCTTCTCCCAGCGAGATGTAATATAACAAAGGAAGAGGCTGGTGGTCACAAACCAGGACATTGCATGGTTCATTAATTACTTGGAAAATGGTGCCTGGGTTGTGGCCAGAATCCCAAACAAAGAAAGGAAATAGCTCCTGTTCTCCAATTGACAAGTTGAGTGAGGTAAGAATGAAAATCATTTGGGTAAGTAAAAAAGGGAAGAAATCAAATGGGAGCAGTAGTTTTGTTCAAGAACAAGTATACAATTAAGACATATTCCCATCCCCAAGGGGGTTGATTTATATCAGTTGAATTCATGGAAATCACTATCTGCTCCCAGCCATGAGATGAATTCATTATCTTTAATAAAGGGGTTGGGAAAACCAATTTAGGAAAAGTGTTGATGATGTTGGAGCCTGGGCCAAAGTACATGACATGTGTACAAATGAATTATTAATCTCAGCAGCTCCTAAATCAGTTTGGTCCTTACGGTAGCTATGTGGTAGATACACAAAGGGTTAAATCCTCTCACTCCAGAATATAGAATCCATAATTTTGGCAAGGCCAAGAATCTTAAACCATCTTAGCGAATTTGTCATAATTAAATGGGGATATTTTCAAGTAGGAAGAGTCAGTTAAGAGAAATGAGACTTTCTTAATGTTGATGTGGAAAGAGATCCTTTAAAAAATGATCTTATTGGTTTAAATAGTGAGGTCTTGGGGTGATTATATTTTGGGGCAAAGTTCACTGAATTTAGCTTGTGACTTATAATTCTGAGCTGTGCAAAATATATAGGGAGGTCTGATCATCTAACATTTAGCTGAGATGAGCCCATCTGTAATTCCTTTCCCCATGTGTGATTTACACAGTTTTTAGCACTCAATGGCCATATAATGTTTCTGCCATAGAAACTGCTGCATTAAGGAAAATGGAAAATGAAAACACACACACCACCACCACCTCCACCATCACCATCACCATCACCATAAAATGCCTACATACCATGTTTCCCCGAAAATAAGACCTAGTTGGACAATCAGCTCTTAATGCATCTTTTGGAGCAAAAATTAATATAAGACCTGGTTTTATTTTACTATAATATGAGACCTGGTCTTATATAGTATAATATAATATAATATGATATAATATGATATAATACAATATAATATAATACTAGGTCTTATGTTAATTTTTGCTCCACAAGATGCATTAGAGCTGATTGTCCAGCTGAATTTTCGGGGAAACATGGTAGAAGTAAGACCTTCTTGTAGCTGTTTTGTAGCTGATAAAGAATACTTTATTGAAAGGGAGATATTTTTGGAGTTTGCAGACAATCTCAAGGTCAAGTCATGTCCTTTGGGAGGAGGTTATCAGAACTGGCCACCGAGCGTCATATGTTTAACTTCCTAGACATGTGAATACAGAATGAAAATTAAAGTTGTGCTGTAGTCATGCAGAGAGAAATGCAAACAATCAGGATTCAGGCATTAAATGAGAAATGTTTGGTTTGAGGCGTTTTTTTTTTTTTTTTTTCCTTTTGAGGCTCTTTTTGACTGTTTTTTTTTTTTTTTTTTTTCTTTTTTTTCCCCTTGAGAGGGGAGTGTGTGGAAGACATGAGAAATACAGTAGTACTGTTTCCAGGAAGAGACAAAAACTAAAAACGGAGCTGAGTAATGGGAGAAGACGGAGAAAACACACAGTTTGAAATGTTGGTTTCTGCTCAGACCAGATATATCGAAGGCTTGGTTTGTAAATTGGTTGAGCAGGTTCATGTGAAAAAGGGGCTGCTATTATTTTACTGAAACGAATGAATGAGGCATTTAAACTCATTTGTGCCTTTTGAGTCAACTACCGTACAAGTCTTGAATAGCCGACTTGTTTTTGACACTGGGTTTGAGATAAAATCAAAAGAATCACTCAAGTAAAGGACTAGGATCCCCGATTATGATACATAATCCTAGGAGACACTTGGAGGAGCAGGAAAAAATCAGATGCAGTATAAATAATTTCTGTATGGAAACCATACAACATACTCAGTCATCATGCCCATCAGTCTACAAGTTGACTCCAAAGAATCTGCAGAATAAAGCTTAAGTGAGCAAGGTTCCATTTCAAAAGGATAAAAAGCCGGCGCTGTGGCAGTCATTAGAACTGATCATCCAGGAGTTCTGTGCTCCCTCCACTGTGGGCACATGGTGAGGTCACATGTCCTTGTCCCCTTGTGGATGGGCGGGCCATGTGACTAGTTACAGCCAATGAGTTGTAAGTGGAAGTGATGGGAGCGGACCATTTAACTATGGGTGCCAGTGATTTCAGACTTTTTTCCTTCAGTCAAGCGGACCAGCAACCTTAGAGATGGTGGCTGTTCAGTGAACCTCCATGTTTTTTAATTAAATGAAGTTGATACTTTAGTTGGTTTTGACTTGTTTTCCCGTAATGTCCTTTTTCTGTTCCAGGATCCAACCCAGGATTCACTCGTTATATTTAATTGTCACGTCTCCTAAGGCTTCTTTTGGCTATGATAGTGTCTCAGTTTTTCCTTGGTTTTGATGACGATGGCAGTTTTGAGGAATACTGGACATGTATTTTGTAGGATGCCATTCAGTAGTCTGATTTTTCTCATGCTTGAACTGGGTTTTAGGGAGGAAGACCACAGAGGGAAGATACTATTCTCCTCACATCATCTCAAAGATGCATTCTATCAATATGCCTTGTCCCTATTCATGCTGACCGTGATCACGTGGCTGAGGTGGTGTCTGTCAGGTCCTCCACTTTACATTTACTACCCTCACTTTCTATACTGTCATCTTTGGAAGGACATCATTATGCCTTGCTCACACTTAAGGAGTGGGGAGTTATTCTCCTTTGAGCACAGAGTATCTGTGTAAATTATTTAAAATTCTTCATGGGAGATTTGTTTTTTCTCTAATTTATATATTTATTCAATCATTTATTTGTGTCTGTATGGACACATGGATACTTTATCTTATACTTTGGGTTATACTCTCATACCTGTTTATTTTTATATTTTGTTGTCCAAGTTTTTTTGCCTTTGGCCATTGGAACTTCTGACAGTTGTCGGTAGTGTCCCTTTGACACAGGAGACTTTTTTCTTTTTGAGCACTTTCTTACTTTCTGGCCTTATAAGATTCATCAGAGCCTTGGATTTTGAGTGACTGCAACAAGCAAAACCTTTCTGCCAACCTGTGAAGAACGTCTATTCTTATTAAGAAAACAAAACTCTATTAAGTCAATGAGATTCCAGAGTTGTCGGTTTCAAAGTTTAACCTAAATCAGCAGTTCTCAAACTGTGTTTCTGGGACCAGCAGCAGCAGCATGCCCTGGGAACTGGTTAGATATGCATATTCCCTGGTCCCTAAGCCTAACGAATCCGAAACTCTGAGATTGGGACCCAGCAGTCTGTTTAATAACCCTGCCGGTGATTCTGATGCACTCTAAAGTTCCAGAACCACCAGTCCAGACTTCATGAGTTTTATGAGTGGTAACATAAAGACAAGCTCAGTGGTTTTTTGGTTGTGTTTAGATTATTGTATGTTGTTCTAAAGCAAGACATTAAAAACGTACTCTAAATCAAGACAACTGATTTTCTTAATTTGAAAATATACTGGTTCAGAGGAATATTTCTTAGAGATGGGTACCAGGGCTTAGAGAATATTTCTTAGAGATGGGTACCAGGACTTGCTGTACACAGGTCTGTTTTTGCAACCCCCTAGCAGCAGCTCTGTCAACCTCAGGGGTTCCTTGTTAGGATCAAATAAGATGATGGATTCTAGAGAGCTTGGTGAACTAGAATAAACACATGGGATTATTTTTGTATTGAGTCTCTCTTATGCTAGATTGTAAGTGGCACCATAAGAGTAAAGACTTTGTTTGGTTTATAGCTATCCCCAGTGCATAGAACAGAGCCTGGTATATACATGGTATGAACTCAGTGGATATGTGTGGAATGATCACATTATTTTCTGGCTTTTGTTTCTACATAATAGGATTTTTGCCATATTTACACATCACTTGTACTGTTCTAATTTATGTAGAATTTATATACAATGAAATGTACAATTTTTTTAGTGTACACTTTAATGAAGTTTGACAGATTCACCTGTACTGTACTGATTTTTTTAAAAAATTGACACTTTTTATCCAGTTTACAAGTACATTAAGAGACATGAACTGGTAGTTTTGTAGTCTTTGTTATATATTTTCTTGTCAACATTAAAATCAATACATATTGATTAAAATAGAAATATTAATCCAAGTATAACCTGAAATCTTCATTAATCTAATCTTTCTTGAGAAACATTTCAAAGAAAGGATTGTCTACTGCATTGTTAAACCTCAAGAACTAGATAGTGGATGGGGAACATTTGAGTGGGGTGTGGGGTTGTGAGAGGCTTATGATGAAGGAAATGTACTTGGGCTCCTGAAATCACCCTGGCATGACCTGAATTATTGATAAGTATCCAAGCCTATTCGCTCAATATCTTGATGGGTTGATAACCTGGATAGATCCCTCAGGTACTTCCACTTGCCTCTTAAATAGCTTTCTTCATCCATCCTCTCACAATTTTTGTTTGGCCTTAGAGGAGGAGGACAGCTTACTTATTTCTGAATTTGTGATTGTTTTTTATTTTAAAAGACCAGGGGTCTTTATACCATTGTGACGAAAGGGATAGGGGAGGAAATTTTTGACCAAAGGAGAGATAGTTTACCTTGAACTGCCTGGTTATTTTTCCTATGATAACTTTAGAAGAAGCTGATTGCTTTGGAACCAACTTTGTACACTCTAAAAATTGATGTGCTCAACAGGTATCTGAGATGTACCAGGGACGTGTAGGTTCTGTGTAGGCACTCCAGGGATATCCTTAGGGAGCAGTAGCTTTTTGGGAGAAATGAGTCAAGTCTATGGGTAAGTGTAATTAACAAGGCACGTTGTCAGGCATTCCAGAAGACTTGAGCTGTGTGCGGTGCAATCAGGCTTTAATCTGTGGATCTGTTCACTAGCTTGAAATAAAATGGGAGTAAATTAAAATTCAAATTGTGTTCATCTTGCTTTATTTAATTAGGTTTACTGATAACCATAGGCTAGTAATTCAGATCCTAATGGCTGGGCAGCTTGAGTCACGCATTGTCAAAGCACAGTCATGTCTGCTTTAGGACATGTTTGCAACAAGAAATGCACTTTTTAATACATATATAAAAGTAATATATGCTTATTGTGGAAATTTAGAAATATGCAGAAAATTGTTAATGAAAATCTTAATTATTCATAGTTTCATTAATTTGCTGCTCTTTTTTTATAAAAGGCTGTTTTCCCACAGTTAGGATCATACTGTATATAAAATCTTATAACTTTTTTAAATGTTATAGTTTCTGAAGACATCAGCATTCTTTATAATGTTCTGATGGCAGAATTAAAGCTCGTTGTGTGTATCTGCCATACTTTATTTAACAGTTTTATTATTCATTCCAATTTCTTGCTGTCACCTGTATGAATTTTGCATGATTTTTGTACATAATTATATAAAACATATTTCTTCGATATAACAAACAAAGACCAATTAACACTGCCAAATGAGGCAGGCTGGGAGGGGCTGGAAACCAGCCCATGAGCTGGTGTGTGCCAACAATCACACCTTTCAGGTGCCGCCACAAGGCCTAGTCTGGCGGCCAAGGCATAGAATCCGAAAATTATAGCAACAGATCGGATTCGGGAAACCACTTGGCATTAGGGGATTCAGGGAGCCTGTAGGGTATCCCAAGAAGTTTGCTTAGATGGCCTTAAGACTGGAAAGAGGGAAGGAGTATCAGGAAGTCTAACGGGAAGCAGTGTGGCCACGAGTCAGCCTGGGATTCAGCGGCAGGACCTCAGTCTCTTCAATAAGCAAACGTTATCAAGGGTCTCCTGTGTACCAGGCACTGTGCTAGGTGCTTGGGTCACTTCAGTGAGCAGATAGGCACCGATCTCTGCTCTTATGGGACTTCTATCCTAGTGAGGAAAATCTTGCTTGGATGGGGACTGACAAAAGCAAGATAGGGCTCTGGCTCTTGAGGAACTAGAATACTGAGTGTACTCCAAGACAGATTCAGGGATGGGGAGGGAACCGATTATCAGGACTCACAGGGCCAGAGCCAGACTCATAGCAAAGGTGACTTGTGATGGAGCTGTGGAGGAGAGATTGCAAGTGTACTTTTCTGTGCCCAGGTCACCTTGGTCCAAACAATGAGCACCTGCCAGCCTAGAAATGGGCTAGTAGAAGAATAGATTCTGTCATCAAAGGGGTTGGAATATTTATGGTAAAAAGCAGTTTATAAATATCAGCTGTTCGAGATTCAGGGTTTTAAATTTAATGCGGGCTCCTCTGTTCATTCTTTGCTGCTCCCTAAGGAAATGACTGGTGTGTTTGAGGCCCAGAAACTTGCCATAACCCCTAGAAACAATATAGTGCTGTCAGATTGGTGAGTAAACATCAGCACCTGCTCAGCACTTCAGGAGTCTGTCCACCCCCAAACCCCCTGCCTGCTGCCACCCGCCCCCTTTTTTTGGCACAGCTTTAGGGTAGTTAATCTTTAAAAGAAAAGAAGAAGGAACTAGCCAGAGGTAACTTGATTCTAGATTATTTTTAGAAGGCTCTTCTACACTTCACCTGAGTGTCCTATTCTTGAGATCCTTGCAGGACTAGGCCATTTCTGGATGCCCTAATGTGGTCGTGAACCAGCTTTATGGTGTGAAAAATCTCTGCTGTCCACAGGGACTGCCAGAAAGTAGCCCCGTTCTCTGTTGACCTCTCTTCGCCATCATTCTCCTTCATCATCTTTTCCCTTCTATTCCACTCACCCGTCTCCTACAGTCCCAGCGGACGGGTGTGTCTCTCTACTGTGGGCGAGAAAGCGCTAAAACAGCAAGTAGGCTGCTTAGATAATCTTGTTGAAAGCCAAATTTGACACTGTCCTTCAGGTTCTTAAAACCCTTCCGGTTTTCATCTGTTCCCAGGACAAAGTCCAAGCCCTGTGGTGGGGGCTTAGTCCTGCTGCTCCGCCCCTGCCCCACTCCCTCACCAGCACCTGGTGCCGTAATCGTGCCAGACTCTCCTGTATTTCCTCAAAAGCACCCGTGACACTTTCTCCTTGTCTTTGTTTTGTGCACAGAGGGCATCCTCTCTGAAATGCTTCTCTTCTTTTTGTCTCCTGGGGGAATTTCCAGTTGGCCTTTCCGTGGAACTTAAACCTCTCCTTTTCTTCCGTGGCTTTGTCTCTTTTCGTGGGTGGAGGTGGTCTGTCACCCTCCCTCCGCTGAGCTCCCGCACCTATCTCTGATGTGGGATTTATCAGACTCAGCACTGATGATGTGTTTTTATGTTTATTTCTTCCACTACATTTTGCTTTTCTTGAAGTTGTCATTTTTTTCTTTGTATCCCTGCCCCTAGCGCTTGTTAAGTGCTCAGTTAATTCTTGTTTAGGCCATCAGTGAATAAACCATGATAAAACAAATAAACCCGTTTGATACCAGGAGTTACAGGAAGGAACTTATAGCACCTCGTACCCAGGGGCAGATAAGGTGATAGATATTTTATTTTCCCAGGTGCGGCTGTCCAGACCAGGACATGTTACCCTGAATGCAGAGGAAGTAAAAGCATCCTTATTAACTAGCTTCCTATTTGCCTAACATTTACTGAGCCTGTGCTACGTGCCAGGACCCACAAAGGGCATTTTCACATTCATGATCTCATTTACACCTCCCGGCAACCTTGTGAAGGATGTCTTGTTATCTGCATTTTACAGAGGAGGAAACTGGGACTTAGAGGGACTAAGTGACAAGGGCAAGACCAAATGAGAGGTAAACACTGAGTCCAGATCAGAGGTTGTGGATCAGGCAGAACCCACTTCCTTGGTAGGGACCTTGACGTCTTCTTTTTTCTTGGCCCCATGCTCTGCTACGGCTTTTTGGGTTGGAGCTTCTTATGGACCTTGCCAAGTTCCTCTCTAGTTTGGGGTCGGGAATTTTTTCGTGTGTGTGGAGGAGTCACGGATGCTTGAGTGATCTGGGAGTGGTGATGGTTGTAATGGTGGTGGTGATGGTATTGGGGGAAGAAAGAAGACGCTAGCACTGGAAGACTTACTCTCTGGCTCCAGGAAGAGGACTTCTGGGTTGTCCAGCTCAGTTGGTTAGGGAACGAAAGCAGATGGTGATTTCAAGACAAACATCATGACCCAGAGTAAAACTACCTTTCCCAGTGTTGCCAGGCCTTTTAATTTTTTTGACAGAAGCCAGATTTTATGTTAAATTTCTAAATGATTAAATTTGAATTTAAAATTAAAAAGAGACCTCTCTCCCACCAACAATTCTGGTCAAACTTCCAAGTATGTCATTGTGCTATTGGCATTTGGAGCAGAAAGATCTTTCTGTGGCACTCACCTACATATCACAGATTTCTAGTACCACACCTCCTCCCATCCCATATTGCTTTCCTGTCATTTAACCAAACACACATGCTCTTAAATTTGCCAGTAACTCATAAGGAAACAGTATTCCTACCCCTCACTGAAGTTTTTTCCAGTATCATTATAGACAATATACAAGTATCTGTGTTTCTTTCGCTGGACATAATCTTGGGCCAAATATGACACTTCAGAATCTCGGTAAAAGCTTTCTTTGTCTCAGCCATTCTTCTCTTTACTCAGATTTCAGTGGATTTTGTTTGAGTAAATGCACCTGGCTTTTGGGTATAGCTGAATCAGGAGGTGGTTGGCTGGCAAAAGGATTACCTGGAAGCATTTGTGCATCTCACACCTTACTTTGGCTCTAGGAGCCCTGACTCACAGCAGTTACTCAGTCCTGAGGCTCTTCCTAGGAAGAACCACAATGTGCTAACCTGGCAGCCTTCCAGCCATTATGGAAGGTTGTCATATGTGGCAGGGCTTGGAGCTGAGGTTGGGTGATACATGCTCTTTAAGAATAATTTTCTGAAAAGCATTTTGGCCATGTCTAAAAATGTGCACCAGTTTCTAAAGAAATGATCATAAATATACCCAGTTATATTGTTTGTAAAACTAATTCCTAAAGCTAAAAATTGTAAACAAGTTAAATATTCCATCATAGGAGAATGATTAAACAAATTTTGGACTTAGTTATATGATTAGTGATAAGCAGCTGTTTAAAACAATTTTTATGAAGAAGTTTTAATGGCATGGGAAAATGCCATATTAATCCAAAGAAAACAGGATATATATACACAGTTAGGTATGGTTACATGTATTCCTATTTTTATAGGTGTTTTTCTTTTTTATGCTTTCTGGTACTTTTTCAAATATTCTATAATTAAAAAAGGTTTTCGTTTTTTTTAAATAAACCTTTTACTTTAGAATAGCTTTTCTTTTTCAAAGATAATCCAGAGTTCTAGTATAACTCACCCAGTTTCTCCTATACTTGTATTGCTTTTAAAAATTAGAATAAAAGTTATTTTAAAAGTCATTATGTTAGCCTTCTGTGGCGTACATTATCACAAGATAACTTTTCATAATTACTTAGGTTTATTTTAAAGGAGACTTTAAAAAAATTGTATGTTCTTCGTTAAAAGGCATGTGCAACTTGAACCACTACTTATTTGTAATGCTACATTTAACTGAGATCTCAAGCATTTCATACATACTGGATAGACTATTCGAACATTCAAAAACCCTCTTTAACTTTGCTATTTGTCCTAAAATGATTAAATGAATCCATTGTTTATCACTGGCTTATTTTTGGATTTGATTCCCAAATACACTCATATTTAAGACAAAAGAAGCTATTCATCCTGCCTAGATATTATTATTTATTCTCAAACTTCCTTAGTCATATAAAAGTCAGTTTTATTTCAGTCTATAACGGATATGAGTTTACGATGCAGTCATCTGAAATTGAATTTACCCTGTAGATGCTATTTTAATACTTTGTTTTGACTGATCAACTCACCAAAGCCGAGAGCTAGAAATAATAAATCTTATCATTTTAGCAAGTCAAGCCATCACAGAAAACATTAAGAAATGGCAACCATTGGTATTGAGAGGTGTTCTTTGCCATGTTGTTTCTGCATGAATGCTATTTAGGAAATGGCATTCCTAATTCCTACGGTAGCTGTGGATCCAGTGCAGACGGTGGCCCAGTTTTGAATTTAAGAAGTAAGGCACTTTTGTGGCCCTTTTTTTCACTCAGGAAGGAGAGGAGTTGATTCACCAGAGTTTGAGAACTAGTTAACAACCTCCAGTGCTTTGTTTCCATTGCTGTTTCAGAGGATCACAAAAGATCACAAAATCTTATCTTCATGTCACCATTTCAAAGGGTGTTCAATTCAAATATTTTTTCAGAGACAAAACTGGCACTTCCATAAACTTGGGTTTTTCTGTTATTTTATGGAAGGATCATCTTTTGTCCCTGCATTTTGAGAGGAGGCCAAACAGACTTGTCCCATCCACTCACTTGCCATTTACTCTTCCTTGGTAGGCGCACTATGGGTGATTTATTTCAGGGGTCTGTTAGGATAGAAAGAGAGTGTCTTGCAGTGGTCAGTTGGTTTGTTACTGTAATTGGGAGGGTAAGTCTGAAGAACAGAGCGTGGTTCTCATTTGGGTTTAGTTTGGAGAATATAGTAGGAGTATAAGGATCACGTATTAGATTTTCCCTCGAAAGTTTTGTCCCCCACACTCCCTATTGGCCTGGTTAAAAATGCCCCAATTATAAAATGTCTTCACCCTTCCTCCAGTTTATAAGGCAGAATTCCTGGGATGTCAAAAACAAAACCAAAAGTACCCCAAACCCATTCTTTGTTGTTAGCATCTGCCTTCTGAGTTAACATTCTTAACTAAAGGAAAATCTATACACTCTTATCTCAGAAGGCCAGCCGGAGAGGGAAGAAGAAAAGAAAATTAAGAGACAATTTAGTTGGCTATCATTAATCCTTATTTAGCTCTGTGGAAAAGTAAGCCTTCCCTCTTCTATCTTTATAGAGGGCAGATTAAATTGGTTAAAGAATACTGTAGTGTGTGAAAGAAAAGACAATGGCCCTTTACAGAGATACTCTAAAGCAGCTGAAAATATTTTTTCCTTTAGCTGTTTTGCTGTCTGAGATTCAGTGGCACTTAAGTGATTTGGGGTCATCAGTATCAAATAAGCACATTGTGTCCCAGATGGAAAACCAACACAGCTAGGCCTTCTCTACACAGCATACACTTAGATGTGTCTACTGGTACTTCTTGGGAAGGGAGGAGATCATCTGGAATTTTATTTTTGCAAAGCTTCAGATACTAAATTCTGAATCATCTATCTAGGACATTCAGAGCTGTCCAATGGAAGCTGCATAATTGAGTGGAATTAAAAACCACTCTCCTTCAAGTCTCCCCACCCCATCTGCAACAACCTTTAAACACCGCGTAGATTTTGAAAGTCACACTGTAGGATTAGTGCTAGGGGTCTTTCAATGGATGCTTGTAACTGCAAATCTGTTATCCTATCCCTCAAAGCTGAAAAACCATAAAGAAAAGAAAGTGCTTTTCATGAACAGTCTTTGCAGAATCAGCTCCATGTAACTTCCATGTGAATCAAAAATAGCTGGAAGTAGGTCATATTGTAAAAACGAATTAGGCTTCACTTTCCATTTTATTGACATTACCAGCCTTTTTTTCATTCACAGTGGTGATCCTTAGCTAATGACAGGCCTAAAGAAAAAGGCGTTGATTCTCTTATTTTCTTTATTTTGCCATCTATGCCTTCAGAATATCAGTGGGGTCCACTACATGCTTGGGGTTTTTACTTTTTTGTTCCTCACCCTCACAACAACCCTGAAAGTTGGAATTTTTATCCTCATTTTATTAGGTAGGAAGAAACTGAAGATCACAGACTTCAAGATAAATGGCCCAAGGGATGTACCCGTCAGTAAAAGATCTGAGATTTGGACACATTTCTCTGTTGAAAGCCCTGATATTTTCTACTACATTCTCTTTATTTAAAAATGTTTTCAGGTGTACAATTCTGTATTACGTCATCTATAAATCCCATTGTGTGTTCACCACCCGGAGTCAGTTCTCCTTCCATCACCTTGTCACCCCAATAAATTAAAAAAAAAAATTGTATTTGAAATATATTAGTGAGAAATAATCAAACTGGAGTAAAAGTATCTATTTCAATGTCTCCCAAGACAATGAAAATACCATATATTAATAATTTTTGAAAATGACAACACTTAACATTTATTTGAATTGAGCACTTAATATGGACCAGGCATTATGTAACTCTCACAATGATCTAGAGAGATTTCTACTTTTTTGCCATTTTACTGATGAGTCTCAAAATAATTAAGGCACTTGTCCAAGGTCACAAAGCCAGTAAGTGGCAGAGCTGGGATTTAACCCTGGCCAGCTGTGTTTGTCTTCCAAATGCTTCATCTCTCTACAGCAATTCAAGTTTAGCATAAAAAGGTAATGATTTGTAAGTGATCAGTATAAATGGAAACGAAATGATTTATTAGCCTTTTGAGGTCAGGTTCTTGTAATATTTAATTAAAGAATCTTATACTGAACAGATTTTAAAAGTGCACTTTAATGGTTACTCTTTCTCCTTCTCAAAGACTGGTTGAGGATGAGGCTGGGCTCTTCCAGGGTGAGGACTGGGTTCCCTGCAGGGCTTAAGACGAGCTTTGGAAGCAAGTTATTATAGAACGGTACTGGGAGGACACTTAGGGCAGACCCGGAGTTCTCTGCAGTTTTGCTTACAGCCAGTCCTGCCCTGAGAGTTCAGGAGAAGGGGGACATTCTCAACACTTTTAACCTTCTCCTGCTGTCCAGGATATGCTTTCCCAAGTCACATGACTGTCACTGGGGGCTGGGGTGGGTTTGCTTCAGTGGCTTGTGGACTGGCTACCGTATCACTTTATTACATCCCTTTGAGGAGAAGCAGGCCCTGAGTTATATGTCTTTTAGAACACAGTCCATCTGCAAGCTCCAGGTATTATTCGTGTGTGTGTGTGTGTGTGTGTGTGTGTGTGTGTGTATGTATATGTACTGGGGGTGCCAAAAAAATGTATACAAGTACATACTTTGGTCAGCGTTGCTCAAGCAGTAGTTTGCCGTAATCAGAAGTGTCTGGATGCTGATGGGAACCACTTTGAGCACCTCTTGTAATTGCAGAAGTCAAACGTGACTTGTATTCATCATTTGTTATCGGTATATATTGAGTATTACAATTTTAAAACAGTGTTCCTTTCTTAAAATATGAATACATTTTTTGACACCCTCTGTATATATGATTTTCTAAAATAAATTTGCAAACAGAAAGTATTCAGTTCAAATAGATTTTTCTGGACATGAGAAATTAAACATTTTGGAGCAATTTGTTTAGAGTATCTTTACTTCTGAGGCAGATTCACCCAGATTGAAGCAAAGCCCTAGACAGTATAAAATGAAAACTCTCCAATCTTATTGTAAGAAAACCCTCTCTTTTTTTTGTAGGCAAAGTATCAGGATGATAAACGTGAACTGACATCTTGGGATGCTTGACCATGGAACTGGGAGGACTGTGGGTGGAGCTGGGCCCCCTGTTGACTCTCTAGCCTTGACTTCCTGTTGAACTTTGTCGTAACTTCAGGGGGAGGGATGCTAATAAATAGAATAGCCATGTTGGATCCGGGCTGTTTATTTTCCTTCTTCACAAGGGAGCCGCTTTGAGTCCCGGGTTGGAGGTGTGTGTTTCCCTCACTGGGGTGGTGGTTTTTGTTTCTTTTTACTTTTTCCCCCCCGAATAAACCGTTTTTCTTATGGATTTATCTGGAAATTTATTTTTGCCAGTCGACGAGGACCTGCCCCCCAATAATCAGGTTATTTAAATTTACTAATCTTTGAGAAGATAAGGTTGATCATTTATTCATTCAAAATATTTATTAAGCACCCACTTATGTGCCAGGTTCTAAACCCTGGGGATACATGAAAGTCATGTGACTGAGAGAAATAAACAACATACAAATAAACGAGCAGTATTTCACATGTCAGTTGGTGAAACTGCTACAGAGAAAAATAAAATAGGGCACAGGTGTGTGTGTGTGTGTGTGTGTGTGTGTGTGTGTGTGTTTAGAGAGGGGTTCTTGCTTCATTGAAGGCCTCAAGAATAGCGTTACATTTGAGCAGATACATAAGGGAAGTGTAAGGGCAAGTCTTTCAGACATCTCCAGGAAGACTGCAGCAGAAGGAGCAAGTGCAGAGGCCCTGGGGTAGACTGGTGGTGCTGTTTTTGAGCAGCAACAGGAAGTGGCAGTCTCAAACAACTCAGTTAAGGCTCCGTTGCTCTAAGAGAGGACCCTCAGGCTGGGCTTCCTCAGTGACGTCCTGTGACAGCCCAGGTCCACTGTCTCCATTCTCAAGAGGCATAAAAGCTCCTTTAAAAGGGATGGGGAAACGTAGGCAGAAGCTACACCCAAGCTGGAGAGCATGGGTAGCTAATCCAGTTTACATATTTAAATGCTTCCTTCAAAACCAATGAAACTCAAATTGTTTTAATTGAGCATTTAAATCCTTCTTACTGGTAGGTATTTCCGGCATTCGCCTTTATGCCAATTATTGCATCATCTTAAAAGAGAAGCTTTTAAATTAATTAAACCCATTACACTTGAATATTTGATTCCTGCCAATACATAATTTAAAATCCTCACTTCAAAATAATTTGGTAAAGATTAGTAAACCTATGAAAATGTCCTAGGCTATGCACCTGGAGAAGCATTACCCAGTCTCCAGGTAGGGGCAAAGAGGCCTTTGAAAGGGACTTTTCCTTGTAGCCTCAGGCAGGTAAGTCTGCAGTCTAAGTCTAAGAAGTGGCTTGGCCTCAATCTTGGAGATTGATTCAGTGGTCTGGAGAGAGCTCAGGATTCTTTTTCCAAACAAATGATTTTCTTAAGGAGCCAAGTTTGAGAGCCATTGGTCTAGGGCAAAGACGATATAGATTCTTTGTAATACAGAAGAACAGGGTGAGGATTCAATCTGGTCTGGCTCAGATGATGAAGGGACAATTGCTACACCTTTTAATGTAGCTACTGTGTTTCCCCAAAAATAAGACCTAGCTGGATAATCAGCTCTAATGCGTCTTTTGGAGCAAAAATTAATACAAGACCTGGTCTTATTTTACTATAATATAAGACTGTGTATAATTTAATACAATGTAATATATAATATAATATAATATATAATTAATATATCAGGTCTTATATTAATTTTGATCCATAAGATGCATTAGAGCTGATTGTCCAGCTAGGTCTTACTTTTGGGGAAACACAGTATGTTAGCGAAGGCTAGGCTATGCTGCAGTAACAAATAACCCCCAAATCTCAGTGGCTTAATGCTCTCACATCGGTTTCTTGCTCTGGCATAGCCCAGGGCAGTGTTCTGGATGGGTGGCTTTCCTCTAAGGGGTGCATACGGATGACTTTCATCCAGTCTTACTGTTTCCTCCAGGGCCTCCTCCAAGAGGAGGAGAGAGTGTTCATTTTTGCGTGTCATTTTAGGGGCAGGCGTGGAACTATCCAGCCCTTCTGGTCATATTTTATTAGGCAGAACTAGTCACTTGACCCCTCCTAAATGCAAGGGGCCAGGAAATGTAGCTTATGTGCTCAGGAGTCAAGAGAAATACTTGGTGAACACACACATAGCGTTGGGTCTGCAATCGCAATCTGATGACATCTTCTGCATGTTCCGCGTTTTTTCACCCAGATTTCTGGTTACTGCTACCCCTGCTCAGGATTACGGACCTTTCTGCCCTTAACCCTAGTTCAATGCAGGACGAGGAAGAACATAACCTGGTTAAACCAAATCACATTGAGGTATAATTGCATAACAGACACCCTCCCCTCAACCATTCCAGAAATCATTTTTATCTTAAAGTAGGAGTCTCATTCCAGGGACAGCACAGCTTCTTTCCTTTTCTTACCAGAGATTCTCTAAAAAAATCACCCTTTTTACAATGTTTCTTGTGTTACTGGCAGCAGGGGTGTTCAGGGGCCTGAAAAGATGTGTTGTAAGAGTCGGTGAGTCTAAGTATGGTGTTTGTGAGTTGGGAACTTTCTAGACCAGGGGAGTCCAAACTGCGGCCCGCGGGCCAACTGCGGCCCGCGATCCATTGTTAATTGGGCCGCAGCAAATTCCAAAAATATATTTAGTTTACTTAAATAAACCAGGTGAGGCAATACGTACTTCACCTCAAGTGAGTGTCCCGGCTGTTTGTGTATTTTACCGCATGTGGCCCTTGGTGAAAAACGTTGAACAAAGTTTGGACACCCCTGTTCTAGACAGTCTAAAAATATAAGCAGGCAAGATGTGAATCCTAGGATGGTTACATTCAAGGCAGAGATGGTTTGCCTCGATGGTATGACAAACTGTTAGTACTCAGTGTGAACTAATGAATTAAACAGTATCATTACCTATAATTTCACAGACCTGGGTTTCTCAAAAGAAAGTCCCTGAAGAAGAAATATTAACATCATCAGGGAACTTTTAAGAAATGCACATTCTTACCTGCTACCCCAGACCTACAGAATTAGACATTCTGGGGAGGAAGTGCTGCAGTCTGCAGTTGACAGCCCTCCAGGTGATTTTGTTGCACATCAGTGTTTGAGACTTGCTGGCATAGATTTGACCTGCTGATTATAGTTTTATCTAAGTCTAAATAATTAGGGGGTCTGAATGGGATTTTTTTTTTTTCCTTTTTTCCTGTGGGAGAAAGAAGTGGACATAGCCTTTTAGGACATTTGCTAGAGAAAGTGCTCCTCTCTCAGATTAGATGCCTGCTTCCTTTGTATATCTGCCTACAATACTTTGCAGTGAGAATCAATATCTAGTAGAAAGGTAACTCAAAGCAGTTCAAGTGCCTAAGATTACCAATTATTTTTCACGTGCACTACATAACAAAGCAGAAGAAATGGCTAATTTTAAAAGCATTTTAAAGCAAGGATTGATTCAAAACGCCTTTCTACTTTTCCCTTGATGTTATTGATTGTTTGGCTACTCTCTTCTTTGTCTATCCAGAACTCTGGGCAGGATGATTTTTTAGGGGCCTGAAATGTGTAATCCTAATCTATTAGAAACATTTCCAGCTCTCCTCCTCTCCCACCACATAACACACAAGCTTAGGTGAACAGTACCAAACAAACGCATGGGGGCCGAGAGGATGATTATGGACCTTGGTCATTATGTCTGGCGGAGGAAGGAGGCTAGGGGAACAGAGGACCCGGCTCTGTAAAGGCTCTGGGACTTCCTTTCTGGCATAAGTCCCTGATATTAGCCGGTTTGCCTCATACAAGTGGCAGAAGCAGGTTTAAGATAAAAATGCCCAACCTTCTGGCCCTTCTGTAAACATGAGTTAATGAATCAAACCCCCAAATAAACCCCTTCCAAAGTGGTGTTCCTTGCTAGAGAACTGTCACCTGCTCCTCTAAATGCTTGGCGGTCTGTGTTGGCCACAACTGAAGTTGACAGATAAAATACAGGACATTAGGTAGAAATTTAAATTTTAGATAAACAATGAATAACGTTTTAGTTTAAGCATGTCCCATAACTATAAGTATGTAATATTTGAGTAACTTGAATACTTGAATATAGAATAAGTATGAACATTTGAATTTCAGATAAATCATTATTTTTTAGTGTAAGTATGTAAAAAGTTAGTTTATCCGAAATTTATATTTCATTGGGCATCCCTAAATTTTACTTGTTAAATAATTTTCATCAGTCACAACTCATGACTTATGGCAATGGAATACTTGGCGGCCACTAAGCTGTCCAGGTATCCCTTACTAATCCCTAGACAGAGCCCCCAGTCTGTAGAGGCATTTTGCCTTTGGACTCTGTTTATTAAGTCATTGTAACTTTATCCTTGTCACTCTGGTTTGGGGCAACCTGTCCTTTTCCTTTCTTGGTGTGCATCTTTCTGGTCTCTGCCCTGTTTGCAGATAGAAAGCCAGACCTATCTGCAACAGCACCAGCCAATCTGAGTTCTCCCCTCTAACAAACTGGTCTTGTCCTGAAGAGTAGGTTAATGTTTCCAGTTTGGAGCTAAGTGATACCTGTATACTTGCAGGTTAAAAAGCCTGGTGCTTCTGAAAGCTTAGCTAACTGCAATCTTCTTGTATGATTTTTATCTTTGGTGAATCACAAAACCTCTCTAACTCTTAGACTGAGTTCTTTGTGTAGGTAAGGGTGGCCCATCTAATTACCATCAATTAGATGGATTCAAGAACACCTCACCCCCACGAACTCAGGCTCTAATCAGAAAACCAGTGCAGACAGTGTTGGATACAACGTGATTAGACAGGGCTCGCTCAGACTTCTGTGAAAATGACGGAGACCTAGTAGCTGAAGTATAAAGTCATTTTGTTCTTTCTGTCCTAGATTCCCGTTGCTGCTTCTCTCTAGAGGGCTTTTATGCTTGCTTAGTTCTCCAGGAAGTCAACAGGAACATAGGGCACCAAGGAAAGCTGTCAGAGTGAGGGACTCTGACCCAATTTGAATGTCCCCATAGTTCAGTTACTCAAAAGAATTCAAGCCTTAAAGGTGCAGAACGTTGAAGATAGTACAGCTTCACCCAAGCTCCTCCTTCTGTCAGGAGTGCAGAATATTGTGGAAATCTGCTTTTCCCCTTCCTGTCCTTCCCATCTCGTTTTGTGTGTATGGGGATTGAGGTCTATTAAAAACCATAATGTTGATTTCTTTTATTTGGACATGCAGTCTTTGTTGTCTGGGTGGAGATCGGTTTGGGCATGGCCAGCTGTCATCGCCAATGGCTGCTCGGGTTACCTTGTGGAATGAGGCAGAGGGTGCGTTTCGCTTTTTGTTTTTTTAAATGCCATTGGATGGTTACTACGTGTGTAGTCATCTCATTTCTGTTTTCCTTGGAGGGATCTTGGGTTTAGTGGTTGGACTAGATATACTAAACAAACAAACAAACAAACAAGCAAACAAACTCACAACCTCTTGGTGGTACAGAGCACTCACAGTTTCATCTTAGTCATAAACTAGATTGAGATCCCATCTTGATCAGAGGCTAAAATACATCTTTTGCTGTAAGTATATCTTATAAAGAACCGAGTGTAAGAACACAGAGACAGTGTGGTGGGGAAGTTTCTCTTATTGCTACTTGATTTCTTGTGTAGCAACTACACTCTTTTTTAAGAGTTTTCGATCTGATGCTACTGAAATTACTTCATATTTTTTCTAATCCCTCCTCACCCCTCAGATCATGTTCGGTCCCCCATCTATATACTTAGTAGCTTCGCACGATCGTAATGAATATCCTGGGCTGAGATTCCCCGAAGGCACAGATGCTGTCCATCTTGTCGACTCTGGAATCGTCAGTGCCCAGGACTGATCTGGAACACAGTAGGTGCTCAGCAGAGAGATGAACGAATTAGACTTTAGAGCAACGCAATCAATCCATGGCCCCCTTACTTCAGTAGCTGATTACAAATAATTTCTTAGGATTAATAGGGTTTTCTGAAGGTCCAGAAAGAGAAGCTGGAACTTTGTCCATGGGTAAATTACCTATTTGTTGGGTTATATTAAGAGACCATTTTCTACTCCTGCCATCCAGCATACTTCTGGTCATTTTACCCACTGAAAGAATGTCCACATGGCATAGAAAGAAATGTTTTAAAAGTGAAATATTAGGGAAAAAAATCTCATGTACTCAAACAGAGGTTGGCAGACTTTTTCTGGAAAGAGCTAGATAGTAAATATTTCAGGCCTTGTAGAGATAGGTCTTTGTTGCAACTACTCAATTACTGCCCTTGTAGCAGGAAATCAGCCATAGGCCAAGGAATGAGCCTGGCTGTGTTCCAATCAAACTATATTTATGGACACTGAAATGTGAATTTCATATAACTTTCACATGTCATAAAATGCTATTCTTTTAAATATTTTTTTCCCCTCCAAATATTTAACAATGTAAAACGAATGGTTTTTAACTCACTGGCTGTGCAAAAACAGGTGGTTGGATCAGATGTGCCCAGCTGGTCAGAGTTTGGTGACTCTTGCACTAAACACAAAACAAAACTATGAATATCAACGTCAAAGCTTTATTGGGGAAAAAGAACATTTTTGCTTTATCTGCCTTAAAGCTTCCCAAGATTGTTAAGAACTAAAATGAGGACAGAAGAGCTTTTTGTACCATCCTGTGTTGAAGTATGTTGAAGTATTCATGTATGCTTGCCTGTGTGCGTACATATGTGTGTGATACAAGTAGGACCAAGTTTTCAGTTGAATTTGGTATGATTTCTTAGCCATCTGGGGTGGTAAAAAAGAAATGTAGAAAATACAGTAAGTTCCCAGTTTTATTAAAAAAGCACATTATTAAAAAATGATGTATATATATATGTATATATATACATATATATGTGTGTGTATATATATATACACACATATATATACACACACACACATATATGCATATATGCTTTTAAAAAGTTCTGGAAGGTATTTATTAAATGGCAACAGTGGTTTACCCATGACTGTTGGGAGTGATATTAGTGAGGGGAGGAACTTGACCTTTTTCTGAATTAAATACTTAAAATGAGAATGATTCTTGCATTATTTGTAGAATTAAAGTTAGGTAACTATTTAATTTAAAAAAATATGCTCATTAAAAAGTAAAACTACCTGTTTATGTGAATCTATAAATACAATTCATCTGTGAATTTAATGACATTGTAATCTTTCCATGTTGACCCTTTCTGAAATATAACTTTTGGGAAGTCTCTTCATCTATGAGAGAATTAGTAAATAGGAAGTATTTAGGTTTTGTAGGAGTAAGAATATCTTCTTAAGGGATGCTGATATTTAAAATAACATAAAAGAAAAAAAAAATTACACAGTATGGATCCAACCCACATACCCAGAGTTTTAGAACACATGTCTTGCCAAAACACAAAAAGCCTTTAAAGCAGGTGGTGCCTTTGTCCCCTGATACCAATGTGTTTTAATAAGGTTTCACGAGAGATTTTCAGTCTTTGGTTAAATTGGAATGGACATTTATGCTAATTAGCTGGGTTTGGGAGCATGAAACAGGTAAAATTGAATTACAATGGGTTCCAAATTACGTATATTTTCAAAATGATGACTGAAGAATATGTGATTCTACTGTCAGTTATTTCATATCTTTCTACTATCATTCTTTTCCCACCTGGTGTGTTAATCTGGTAATCTGAAATCTTTTTGTCTGCTTGTAATGTGATAGGTTGTTTTTTCTCTGTCCATCTGCTTCCCACAGAAGGTGAAGGTACTTTTCAGAAATGGCTTGGGTTGATATTATTAATCTTTATAAGCAGAGAAATTCCTTGAATAATTTAATAGCCAACTGGTATGAGGGGGATTTGGTATGAAAATGAATTTTCCTGTCAGCTTTAAAAATCACAGCATGGCCAGCCTTTCATCCATGCAACTCAAATATCAAAACACTGCATATTTATTCTTATTTATGCAGCTTTTTCTATTTTGCACCACCTAAGGTGATGAGGAAACACCTAGAATATTTGTGTTTATTTTTTTGTTAAAAAAGAACCCACAACAAACTAACCAGCAAAAAGAAAGCCCTTCTTGTTCACTGAAACAACAGATGCTACATTTGACCTTGAGATTTAAGGGCAAATCTATTCTTGTTTACATGTCTTGAATTTCTTGGATTTGCCAGTATGAAGACAGCAGTTGGCAATGCCCGTTTTTAAAAGTATATGAATGATTTAAAAAAGAATTAGTCTGCGCAGCTGTTGCTGAAGAAATGGTTGTTCTCCTCCTTCCTTTCAGTTTACTAACATTATTATTATTATTATTATTATTATTATTATTATTATTATTATTTTACATTTAATTGGAATTATCTGTTACACATGTCACAGTCTCTGGGTGTTTGATCTTCCATCTGACACCCTGCTTCCTTGCAATGGCACCTGTGATTGGAGGATGACAAATTTGATTTGTAGAGTCCCATTGTTCCTGTATGTTGGGATAAGGAAATAGCCAGTCCTGTGTTAGGCAAGCCAGCAGGAGAGGGAATATTAATAACCAAATTTGTTTTTTCTTTGACCCAGCCTCTTTACAATGCTGTTTGCTTGCCTTGTGTTTTGGAAAGTCATTTATGAAGGTGGCAGAAGCTTTTTAAGGAATGTGAGGACCAAGTGAATTTTCTCTGCATGAAGTATGCCCACATGGAATTATTTTGATTTTGTTAGAAGATTATTAGCAAGTTTGTTGTTGTGACTGTTGTTTTGAATCAAAACCAATAGATAGGCATTGAACATTTTTGTTTCATTTTGCATGAAACATGTATTTGAGGAGGAAATCTTGATGATGACAAACTCTTACCTTTGAACAACAAAGAAGTAGTGACTTTATCCTTTCAAAATGAGACTGAAAATACTTTTCCCATTTAAATGTCACAAAACTCAATCTCATCTCTTTCTACTTTATATTTTCAACCGGAGGAAATTGACCGTGAGGTGGCCAAATCAGTTTCTTTGCTTTCTTTCATAAATAATTTTATTGAGGATTTTCCTTTTATCTTCTGGATTTAACCTTTTATTTTTGGAAACTCCCAATAGCAGTTTGTATAATTTTTCAATTTACAGGCAAAAGACAAGACATATTAGAATGTCATCATGGGTACATAAGTAGAAAATTTAAATCAAAACATCTTTGTTCTATTAGCTCTGTCTTCTAATTAAAGAACAGGTAAGCTGTCCAGGTGGTAAAATGGGCCAATGTGGAAGAAACCAGGGGACCATGGAAGGCCCTCTTTCCTCCTGCTTGATCAGTAGTAATAAAGGAGCAAATAGACCAGGGAGGTCACCTTCCCTTGGGAATGAGGTTGTTTTGCAGGCACTGTCAGTCAAGTACTGTGTGAATAGCCACAGGGTTGACTGTCCTCTTCTGAAGCTTTTAGAGTCATTTAAAAAAATATTATTATTATTATTATTATTATTATTATTATTATTATTATTAGTTTCAGGTATACGAAACAATGTAATAGTTGCACATTTACACCCCTCACAAACTGACAACCCCGTCCACCAATCTGCCACCCCTCCAATATCACACACAGCTGCCACAGTTCCACTGACCCCATTCCCTGCGTTGCACTCCACATCCTGTGAATGAATGAATATGTATGTGTATCCAGAAATTCCACTCTTTGGTATCCATCCAGAGAAATCCAAACCACTAATTGGAAAAAATTTATGCACCCCTATGTTTATTGCAGCGCTATTCACAATAGCCAAGACATGGAAACAACTGAAATGCCCATCGGTAAATGATTGGTTAAAGACACTGTGGTACATTTATACAATAGAGTCATTTTACTCCTAATCTTCTCAGCATCTCTCCAAGAGTAGGTGAGGGCAGACATTTTAAGTCTTAGTATTTAGAATCTGATCCTCCCTGTAAGGAGGTAGTTAAGACATTTTGCCTTCTCTGGCAGACGTCCCTGGGATACCCATCAGGGTAGTTGGGATCTATAACAAGATAGTTATAACCTTTGGAGAATTTCTTAATGATCTTTTTAGGGCATTTTCCTTACTAACTTCTGGTACCTTCAAAAAGTCCCAATGCTTTTCATAGAATGCCTTGAGATGGAGTTAAGGAGTCTTAAAAAACTTGATTCTCTAATCCGCTAGTCAGAAATCCATTTTATTGGTTCAGGAATCTAAGACAGATGTTTAAAATTTGTCTGTCTAATTACCAATTACCTAGTCAACCAACCAACTACTAACCAACCAGCCAACCAAACAACTTCACTGTATGTCTTGCTTTAGAACTCTTTCCTAAAACCTTCACCAAAACTTTTTAAGAATACCAGGAAAATATGGTACAGATGTGTTTTATACACCGGAACAATTAAACTTGTTAATTTATTAGTGATGGGAAAAACAATCCTATCTGTCATTTTAACTTGTCTTCATGCTAAATTCCTTCCAGACTATGGTTAGAGCTCCACTGTTCAGAATTCTTGCCCAACAGTGATAATATTTTCCCCGTTCTGTAAAACTCTAAGGTCAAAAGGATAAAGCATTACTTAAAATAGAATTCCTTTTTTGATGTTTTTACATGTAATTTTTAATACTTGAGTATAGTATAAATTTTTTTGTATTAGGATATTTTTAGGTACAAAGTTAATTTTTGGGGTCCACTAGAATGAAATACATTGCATAGGGCTTAAGCAAAACTTTCTTAATTTAAGAGTTTAGAAAGAAAGTTTAAGCCTAGTTAGTGCACAAGTTTTGTTTATTTGTTTGTTTTCAGTTAAAAGAAAAAATTGGTCTTTTGGCAAAAGGATAAAGCCCATAGGCCAAGTGAGGAACTGCAGTTTAAAAATAATTAGCTTTTAAAGATTTGTTCCTCTCTGTTGCTCTTTAAGTAAGAACATGGCTAGGGATTTTAAGAGAATAAATTTGAATAAGAGATTTACAGTATTTCCTAATGAGAGCTAGATTACACATAAAATAGGAATTGACCTTTCAATAATTTTGCTTTGGATTTCTCTAAAACTTTCTATGTCCACTAAGCTTGTCCCCTTCAAACTGAAATTTAAGACTATTAGTAACTAAAAATCTATCTATATTTTGGAAAATGATGATTTGGACTCAATATTTGGGATGTATATGCTTTTGCATGTGTTTAAATTATGTTATGATGACTGCATTTTGACTAGGCAGTAAGTAATTGAAACACTCATAGTAAATAATTACTGTCGACTCTTGAACTCACGGGGGGATGGGCTCTGATCCCCTGTGCAGTCGAAAATCCAACTAGGACTTTTGTCTCCCCAGAAATTTAACTAGAGTTCGCCCTTCGTATCCATGAGTCTTGCATCCATGGATTCAACCAATTGTTGGGAATCTGCAGTTGGGAATCCACAGATGTGGAAGGCCGACTGTACTAATAGCGCACTGTTAACTGTCAGCCTTACTGATAACACAATCGATTAATACAGATTTTATATGTTATGTGTATTATATACTGCATTCTTATAATTAAGTAGAGAAAAGAACATGTTATTTGAAAATACATTCACTGTATTTATTGAAAAAAATTCACATGTTAGTGCACCCATGCAGTTTAAACCCATGTTGTTCAAGGGTCAACTGTAAACAGATTTTCTGTCTTACACGGCTGGAGCATAGTGGCTCACCTGGTTCCAAGACATTTTAATCCTTTCACAAGGCCAGGTTCAGGCCAAACCACGTGGTAGGATACCTTTCTACAGTGAGATAGATAGAAAAAGCATAGGTTTTAGATGGAGACAGACTTAGCTGAAGCCTAACCCTTTTGTTAATTAGCTATTTAACTGCATGTAAGTTATTGAAGCCTCCTGAGGCTCAAGAATTGTATGCTTTCTAAATGCCAGGTGTTAGACTAGGAATAAGCAAACACCTTTCCTTAGGGAGGTTCCTGCCTAATGGGAGGGGTACATAGCCTCATATGCATGATTTTCATATATGTGATGGGTACGCTTAAGGTCAGAGAAATGTGCTCAAAGGCCATGGAGTAGGGACACTCCCGCCTGGCAGCTCACTCCTTCTCAGAACACATTTACTGGTCATCTCACTATGTGCTAGGGGTAGTGCTAGGACGTGGATACTAGTTCGAAATAGAGAAACAGTGTCTTCCGGTCTAAATAACAAAGAGATGATCATAAAATAGAAATTCTAGGGCATGCCGTCTAAGGTTTGTGAGGGTGAAATGAGTTTTCTTTCTCCTTCTGGCCATCCTCATTCTGCTCACTCGGTCCCCCTCCATGCACCCAGTCCTCCATTTGCCTAAGCGGAACCTGTTGGCTGGGGCAGGTTCTCCTTGGGGTAGCTGTTTCTCTCGGTGCACAGTTCCATATAACGAATCTCTTTACAGGTGAATGGGTAAATGCTTCTTCCTAACAATGTTTGCATGATTACCAAAACCTTTGGAAGCATCAAGACCATAATACATATCTCTCCATCTGGCCGACATCCACGGGTAACTGGGATGTCTCCTCAGGCCCCGTTATAATGGTGCCTGGCTGCCCTCCAGATGCCAGTGGTTAAGTGTTGGGGTCCCTGGTGCTTCATGGAGAGAACACCAGATGGTAACCGTGCTCCCTGCCACCCACAATGTGAATGCTATTGGTCTGTGCACTTGCCAGGCTCAAATCAAAACCAAAGAATCAGGCTTGACCCAGAAGTGGGAATGCTTTGCTACAGGTGAAAATCCTCATTATATGACTTTGGTAGAAAAATCCAGCAATCCCTGGGATTTCAATTCTAGGTCATTATCCTGAGAAGTTTAGGACCTATGACATCATCCTATTTAAGTACTTCTCAGATGTGATATTTTAATTATAAAAGATATATAATTAATTATATAATTTACACAATAATATAATACATATAACATAATTAATAATTATAAAATGTGGTCACTTCTTATTATAGTTCTTAGTTGCTCAGGCAAAAAAAGTACATAGTAGATGCACAGGTAAATATGAAATACTCCTTGTGGTCGTATAAAAACTATCACTCAAGGGAATAAAGAAAGAACACATGAATGAATCATTTTTCTACATAGTTTTTCCTTTTGAAGCACAGGAAGGATTCTGTCATCTCTCTTCTCAACAATGTTTAGTGGCATCTTACTGGACTCAGAATAGCCTGTGCTCAGAGGCCTCTGTGAGCTGCGTTTCATCCCCTTTTTTATCCCAAGTAGTTTCACATCCTTTAGCTATGTGTAATCCTAGCTCTGTGTGTGTGTGTGTGTGTGTGTGTGTGTGTGTGTGTGTGTGTGAGAGAGAGAGAGAGAGAGAGAGCGCGCACGCGCGCTAAAATTTGGTAAACAGTACCACAAATAATGACAAAAAGATACAATTTTTCAAAATTGGGCAAGCTGCATCCTTAGAAGCTATATTCTTGGTTTTGAATTTATAAACTACCCACCGGTAGAAATCTCCTGAGTAGTTTCTAAACATTTGTATTCTTCCTTCATTTTCAAAACACTGTCTCCATGATTACAAGCAGTTCCCCTGAAATGTAATCTCTTGTTTGGGGTAGCATGCTGGGAGCATCGGGATCCATGCGGAGAAGTGAAGCACACATAGATCTCGAGGGTCAGAAGTCCATTTAATGGCACTCTGTGGTCCAATATTCTTGTGTTTAAGCATTAGTAATTGCCTTGACCACTCAAAGAAGTGCCCCACATGAGGGCAGCTGGATTTTGGCCATAAATCAGAATTCGGGAATATGTATTTTGTGAAGTCAGAGTAGTTCGTGTTGTCGGAGGCACGCGGGTGATGCTACTTGAATTAGTGAACTGGGCAGTGTGCCCTTCCTGCTGAAAAAAAAGGGGCAATTTATTAAGTTTCAGCACAACAGACGAAGGAAACATAAACTGACTGGATGTATTTTAGACATTTGAAAATTCATGATGAAATAGAAAAGAGACCCCAGTTAAAAGAAAAGTCCTGTCACAAAAGGTTGTAATAGATCTTCTGACCATTGGAGGCCCACTAAGAACAAGGCAATATGGGCAAACACACCCAAAGTGGTTTGTGTCTGTAGTAATGAAAACCTCAACATTACTTCAGTTTTCTGGGACCAGCAGAAAGCAACCATTCTGGATAGTCAAGCTACTCACCTCTAGTTACAACTTTTTTTTACATTTGAAAATGGAAATATTTAAAATGATAGACTACATACAGTTGTGTAGACATTTATTTCTTGTATAAAAATAACATTGTTTGATAATTTTAGAAAATTAGAAAATACAGAAGGAATTCACAATTGATAAACCTTTTATCCAGGTATAAATTTCATTAACCTTTTGATGTATTTCTTTCTACTCTTTTTTAATGCATATTTTAAACCTAACACATACACTATTGTGCACATATTATAAAAGTCAGATACGCTAAGCATTATCTAGCCTTTTGTGATCTGGAGAGGCCATTAGTGTCAGCTGAGACCCTGCATGCAGATCATTGCCACACAATACCTCCCATTCCTCTTTTCCCCCACAGCCCAGTGGGTGGTGGGTGGGCAGGCAGCTCCCCAGGAAAGGGCTGGACTCTCAGAGACACCATGTCGGTGGGCACCTTCCCTCACCATCCCCCACAGGAAATCACATGTGCTCTTGGGGTCTTTGGTACTTCCTAGCCTCACATGCATGTTAGTTCCTGCAGCCCTTTGCATTCCTTCTAACCTAGCTATAAAAATCTAGGTGGCTCAGCTTTTGCTTATATAAATTGCAACACAGTTGATGATACACAAAACAAAAGTGATAGGTTTTATTCTCCAAATTCCTTTGTAAAGAAAAAATATTTATTGTTATATCATTCTGTTTAAGAAAACTTGTTAAAATCATGGGGAAACCAGGAGGAAAATTCTTGGCAGTTTTTTTATAATTAGTATTTCTGGTCAGCTGCGGTCAGGTGACACGTTTGGTTTGGGGGCAGATTCTCAGTATGAAGCGATTGCTTCCAGGAGACAGCCTAATACAGAGGAACCAGCACGAGTCTTGGAATCAGACAGACCTGGAACTGATACTGGTTTCCCTACACTGCTCGGTATGATCTTGAGCAAGTTATCTAACTTTTTTTTATGAGCATCAGTTTCCTCATCTATGGACCACAGTTGGTGCTGCATACCTCCCAGATGTTTAGGGAGCTTACATGATAATATATGTTGAGTTCTTAGCGTACAGTAGGTGCTTGCTAGTGAACATGTCCCTTCTGTTTTCCCCAGTGGTTTCTGGGAAGTGTGTGGAAGGAATATATATAATTCATCAGTGAGGCAGTAAATGATGATAATGGTATGCTAATATTTACCCAGATAAACACCTTGCGCAAAGCTATTTGTGTAACGTTAATCAGCAGAGAAGGGTCTCATCGTACATTATGACTTGAGTTTTCCTTTTCTCATATTAAAAAGATAACGAGTGAGAGAGAAAGTCACTAAATTGGAAAATGTTGTTCTCTGCTCTGCTGTCAGAACATACTTTTATATTTGTGAATTAAAGCTTTCAATGTATCTTTTTATTACATTCTCCTCACCCCCAAGAATTTTAAGGAGCGGGAGTGGTGAGTGGAAATTGGGATTTGGGGGTCACTTTTGTGTTTGAGTTGAAAAGATATACACGTTTAGGGAAACAGATCATGATTTGAAATAACTGGGTAGAACATGTTTTTCATAAGTGCTTGATATATTCCTGGAAGAAAATAAAAAAGTAAATATTTTTGCTTGTGGCAGCCATTTGGAAGAATGAGAGATTATCTTTTTACTCTACTTATCAACATACAAGGTAAGGGGCTAGTAGAATTTATATTGTAAGGCTTGAAAAGACAAATTTTACTTAAATATTAATATGTAACAAAAGATTGCTTAATAATGTAGAACAGGAAAGGGAACTGAGAACAATTTTCATTCAAAAAAGTAAAATAAATTGAGTGAAATTTCTTATTTTTCAACTCCAATTTTTAATCCCCCTCACTACGTACCTCTCTTATCCAAGCTCCATGAATTTCTTGTCAACCTGAGTTCCCTTAAGTTTCTCTCATTTTCCTTGGTGAAGCAACTTTATTTTGTTTGTGTGTGTGCCATTAAATTCATCCTGAAGGGAAAGACAGAGGTTGCAATACGGGAAGTCTAAAGCTCAATTCTGTCTTTAGTAATGGGTGACGGAGGTTCCTTCAGAAGACTCACCTGCCTTGAGGTGCACCGTGAGTGACATCCAGTATGTCACTGAACAGAAAACTCAAACTTCGCCCCTTGAGGAGAGACATTATTTGATAAGGAGTATTTAATAAACATCTAGTCTACTAGGTGTTGGAGGGGAACAAATGAAGTCAATCCTCTATTTTCTTTTCTCCCTTAGCCTTCAGGAAGGTTAGAATCAGATATAATGTACTGTACATAATATATTGTAGCTTTGTTGCTGTGTTCATTTGCTTCCCTTTTTCTCTCTCTCAAATTTTTAAGTTCTAAACTTAGCAGCCTTATATGCATTAATTGATTTAGTCATTAAACATCTTTTCTGTGCTAGTTATCAGGGAAGGGAAAAAATGATAAATACCACAATCTTGGTGGCTTGAAACCCTGCAAACAAAAAATTACAGTTCCAACAGAGGCTGTATTCTGTGGAGCCCAGAGCCACCATCTATGGAGGGAGAAGATACTGACCAAACAAAGCATAAGGCTGGACATGGGGATCTTTCAGTTTGCCAGGCAGAGAACTGTGGGGAAGATATTATGGGAAAGGCAGTAACAGGGAAAGAAAAAGCCAGGCTACTGATAAGAGGTAGAGATAACTTGAATTCTACTACTTAAAGAACAAAGCTTGAGGATGTTTATGTCTGTTTCTTTTTTTTTAAGTTTTAAATACCCAGCTGTTTGTGTTACACCATGCTGCAAAGTTATTACTTAGTCAGATTCTGAATGAAAAGGCTGTCTTTATAATACTCTTACCCCTTACAAAATTTTGGTTTCAGAACCCCTTTATATTCTTAAAAGTTTATTGAGGACTCCCAAAAGCTTTTGTTTATGTGGATTGTATCTGTCATTGTTCATTGTATTGCCAATAAATGAGGAAATTTATAAAATACAAGGAAGAATTTTTAATGTACAAAAATAGATATCATTAGCAACAGAATGATGATGTCATCTTGCGGCATTTAGCCTCTGGAAAACTGCATTGTACAACTGTGGAAGATGAGAGTGAAAAAGACTCATAACATCATAGTACTATTATAAAGATAGTTTGACTTCACAGACCCCCTGAAAGGGTCTCAGAGACCTTCAGTGGCTTCCAAACCACATTGAGAATCACTCTAAGCTATCGACACAATAGATGTTTATACTCTAGATTTAGGATGATCGTGCTAATTCTTTCTTCTAATAAACTGTCATGCATTTCTCTTTCCAGGATGAATACCTGTATAAAGGGTTAAAAATAAAGAAGGTTGAATTATACAAATTGCTCTGTGGTCCAGAATTAGAATTGTTGGTAGTGAAAAAAAGAAAACAATAACAAGAAAAGAAGCAATTCAATGGTCTAACTTTTCAATTGTTTTTGAATATGTTAAATTAGATTTATGAGTCAATCCAGTGAAGAAACTGCATTTTAATCATATATCATAAGGGATTTCTTGACCGTTGGAAGAATTGAACATGGAATGGGTGTGAAGTCTCCAAACTTGGAAATATTTAAGAAAAGCCGATCCCTTGAAGTCCTGGTTACATGGATAAGCCTGAAGGCAAGGCTGAATTTGGTTACTGTGGGCCTGACATCACTTTCAGCTTTTGAGGTTTTTCCCAGAGGAACAGCGTGGAATAGCAACTCTGCCATATCCAGCCTGTCCTCCCTACCCCCTTTCCTCACCACCCCGAAAAAAATTCTGTCTGAATAGTTCAAATGCCAAAAGAATTAAATAGGAAACGGGGGTCTGGGAAGCTTAGATAAAGGAAGGTTTCGTCTCAGGATGGGTGTTTTTGACACTAGCTACCCTTTAGCTAGTGGACCTCGGACTGTGGCCATGCATCCCATCGTCAGTCTTTTTTCTGAGGATGCACAGATGAGCCTCCCTCAGACATGAAGCACAGTGTTGACTTTGTTCCCAGGGCTGGGGTCTGCCCATCTGCCCAGTCAGTTCCCATTGCTTCTGGCCAAGGTTTTTCCCATCACCACGACAGCAGAGCACACACGCCTTCTCTCTTTGGAGAGTTTGTTATTTCAAGAAAAGCTGAGCATAGAATTGCTGGGAATCACGGCTGCTGTGTCTGACCACAGAGAGCAAATTTTCCCTACTGGTTGTTTTTCTTTCCAGCTTCCTGGGGCTTTGGTGGTATTGACATTTAGGCCCTGTCATTTTACTGTTTCATGAAAATCTATTTGAGTGAGACACTTGGCATCCAAATATCATTTTTTGTTGTTGTTGTTCGAAATGAGTCCAAATGTCTAACAGTCTCACCATTTATCACTGAAATGGAAAGATTAAAAAATTTCATTTGCTTATTTTTTCTGTCTTAAATCCAGTAACAAGTCATTTTGCACATCAGGTGGAGCACAGCTGGCATCCATAACCTGTCTTCTGATTTTTATATAACGTTGCTTTCTACCCCACTCTCAGATCTCTGATGCAAAAGTATCGAAAGAGTTCCAAATGAATTTTCAAATGAAATATTTTCTTTAATGGGTAAAGGATGCTTCGGATCTTCCACTGTTCTTGCACTCAGTGTGGCCTTTTTCTTAGTGAAGAGAAAGAATGAAAACAAGTAATTAATATGTACTGTGTAATGGCCACATGAAAGCAAGGTCATATTTAGTTCTCTAAGTTACTACCGCGGTTAATCTAGTATTTGTTAACATACCGTGTCCCCCCGAAAATAAGACCTAGCCAGACAATCAGCTCTAATGCATCTTTTGGAGCAAAAATTAATATAAGACCTGGTATTATATCGTATCATATCATATTATATCATATTATACTAATTATATATTATATTATGTTAGACCCGGTCTTATAATAGTAAATTAAGACCTGTTTTTATATTGATTTTTGCTCCAAAAGATGCATTAGAGCTGATTGTCCAGCCAGGTCTTATTTTCGGGGAAACACAATAGTTCTCAAGCGCATTTCTTACTTACAGTTTGCCCGTGGTCCCATCCTTTGAGCCCATCATTGTGGCCACTCCTCCGCTTTCCCTTATGGCTTTCATATTATTGGCACCTACAGCAGGTATTTTTCTTAACTCTCATCAAACTGAGGTTGCCTGAATTCTGTGCAGACACCCTATGCTGTATTCTTTCTGTCCCTCCTTTTACATAATTTCTCTCACCTGGATTCTCTGTGGACTCCTCTACAACAAGGGCCAGCTCAGGTTATGCTTCCGTCCTCAACTAAGACGTGCGTCCATATTGATCGACTCCTCCAGCTCCTCTGCACAAATCCAGTCTGGTCTCTGCATCGTCATATAAGTCCTACGTGGGGACAGGACCACAGGCCAGCAGTGACATTCTCCTTAACCACCAGAGGACATAGGTGCAGCTAGGGGACTGTGTGCAGAGTGTTCACTCACACCTGCTAGCTTTTGAAGAGCTAATCTTAGAAGAATAGTTAGGTACACGTTTGACAGACTGGAGACAGCAAAGGAAAAATGTGTGAGCTGAAGCTTGAGGTGCCTAGTTCTCAGTATTTCGTGTGAAGGCTATCCCATATAATGCCCCCAAGTCTTGATGGACACACAAGCATTTAGTCATATATTCTGAATATTTTGAAATGTTATTCTATATTTGCATATTTAGAAAAATCAGGAAGTGTATTGGGTTGTCAAAATGTATTTTTACTTATGTTGATTAAAAGGATATGTTCCAGTACTACACTGATACCAGATATTTTGATATCTGAAATTATGTTTCACAATGTTAAATAAAAGTTATAATATGAAAATTCCACAGATTATTAATTTAAATGATGCTAAAGTCATACATTAGGCCACATAGAGTCGAATTTGAGCATGGATGAATGGAAACGATGCTCAGAATCTCTGGAGTACGGAGGAATGAAGGCTGACTGTCCAATTTCAAAAATTTTCCCTATAGTAAATATTTGCCTATTTACTTTACACCATTATTGAACAATAAGAGATGAGGGAAGAGTCAATTTGATTCCCCTCAATTTTATCAGGAATATTATTTTCGAGCTGTAGATCAACAGAAACTTTATTTTGTTTGACTTTATTAATTTTGTGTTGCTTGGTGTTAGCCCCACCATCATTGTTATAAAGGCATATTGTTTTAATGTAAGTACTAGACAGTCTATAAAGAAAAATAATCACTTTGTAATATTAATCTGATTTTGCATTATGTAGACACAACTGGAAAGGCTGATTGGTAATGATGAGGAGACCAGATAACCTGAACAAAAGAGACTTGAGCTGAATGTGCTGTAGACGGTGGAAGAGATGGGAACTCTAGGATGGAAATAGCTCAGTGTCTTCTGCAGGTGCAAAGGGCTTTATAAAGGCGGAGTGACGGGGGTGGGTGGATGAGGGGGGCGGGGGCAAAGAAAAGGGCAGTGAGAGAGGGTGGAAGGTTGGACCTTGAATTGTCCTTCCTTTATGTACATATAACATCTTTTTGATTTTTTTTTAAGCTACCAAACGATTATTTAGAAAGAATTCATGACATTCCTTTAACACATGGAATGAATTCATTCATATGTGTACTTCTGCCAGAATTTTAAGGCATTCGCTATTGAGTCTTCAGCAGAGAATCCATAATTCAAAAAAAATGTAAAAGTCTAATGTTTAGGTTCCCCCTGGAGCCAGGGTTTGGTTGCAGCCACATGCAAGGATGTACGGATGCTCACCCACACTGTGCCAACTGTCTCCCAAGGTGGTTACCGAGCATTTCACACCACTTCAGGTGTGGAATTTGTACTGGTTTTCATTGGCCTAAATAACAAGTGAGAAGCGGTCCCTTCTCTGAGGTATACTTGTGGCGAGTCTTTAGGTATGGTGAAACAGATGAATCTCTTTGAGTGTGGCACTGGAAGCACCTTGCAACACTGTAAATTAGGAATGCACTTCCAGGACTGTCATCATTCAGAGGAGGCCCACCTGTCAGGGGCTTCATTCATCCAAGTGGCCCCTGAGCATTTCTATTTTTTGTGACCCAACTGTAACCCGAGCTCAGCCAGCTGCTGGTTTTCTCTTTTCCCCCCACTTTTTTTAAATGAAAAGTTTCCAGTTAAGCAGGACAGTTGTGAGACTAGTGCAATGCACACCTAGATACTTTTTATCTAAATTTACCAATTGTGAACATTATGCCATTTTTGTTTTGTCTCCTGTCCTATATATGTATGTACATACACACTTTTTTTTCAGAACCATATGAAAGTAAGTTGCCGACATCATGTTATTTTACCTCTAAGCACTTCAGTATTATCTAAGAACAAGGAATTATCCCTACATAATCACAAAACCAGTAAGTACCAAGGAATTTGACGCTAACACAAGAACACAATTTGATACAGAGTCCTTATTTATTTACTTACTCATTTAATTTTTAATTTTTCAAATTTTATTTTTAAGGATTGTGCAGCTCACAGTGGCCCATGCGGGGATCGAACCGGCAACCTTGGTGTTATCAGCACCACACTCTAACCAACTGAGCTAACTGGCCACCCCCGCAGTCCTTATTTAGATTTTACCAATAGTTCAAATAATTATCTGTACAGTGGTTTGGTTTGACCAAGGATCATACATTGACTTTAGTTGGTCTGTTGCTTTAATCTAGAATAGTTTCCCACTTTTTTTGTCTTCTGTAACACTGCAGTGCATTGTGGAAAACGTACAGGCCAGCTCTTTGGTACAGTGTTCCACAACCTGGATTTGTCTGCTTGCTTCCTTATGATTAGATTCAAGTTAATTTTGCAAGAATACCTTGTAGGCAATATTTTGTCCTTCCTGTTGTATCATATCAGAAGCCACATAATGTATGTCCCATTATTGGTGGTACTGAGTTTATTCCCTTGGCTAAACTGGTACCCACTGGATTTCTCCATTGGAGAAATGTCTCCTTTACTTTTTTGTAATTAATAAGTAACCTGTGGGGTAGTACTGTGAGAACAGTGTGGCTCTTGTTCCCTACCAAACTTGGACCTGATGATTTTGCTACCCGTTGAGACTCCTTGCCTAAATCAATGATTATTTCAGTGATGTCAAAGCCTAGAAACTTTAACTGAGCACTTCTGATTACTGTGGGAACCAAGGAAGCACCGAGGAGATGGAGCTTCAAGGCATTACCAGCGCCAAGGCACTGATTGACTAAACATGTATCCTATTCATCTTTGTACCCTTTCTGCCCAGCATCAAGCCTGGCACAGAGAAAGGCCTAGATAAGCATTTATGGTTGAGAGAATACTAAGAAGGATGGCACTTTACTGTTCCTTTTTAATTTGTTCTAACAGTTTCTGCTTAGAACACTAGGTCATTTTCTTCAGAAAAGCATGAGTGTTTGAGTGCTTGATCAACGGGCACTGTGGTTTTTACAAGCGTACAGCATTTCTTCCATCGCCATCATTTTCATTGAAAGCACAGATTGCCACTCACCGTTCTTTGCCCAGAATCATCTTTAAAGCAACATATTTCCAAGTCCTATAAGGAAATTATGTCTCTCTTCCAGAAATAACGTGAGGTATTTTTTTCCCGTTCTGTTTCTGAGAAAAAAATCTCTCCTTTACAACCATCAAAATATGTCATGTTGATTTTGACTCCAATAGTATGTTTGTAAACTTGAGAGAAGTAAAACTATACTACCATTCTCTGTGGTACCATAGGGCGTGGCTGTGTTGCGTAATTGCCAACAGAGAATGCTGTGTGTGGTTGTACCACTTTCATAAGTACAACAAGTTTACCAGTCACAAAGTTACCTATAAATCTCCTCACATCCAAAGACTCATAAGCCAGGGCATATTTCTAGACCTCACTGAGTCAGAAACACTGCCCAACTTGGAGACCTTTTGGTTTATGTCTAAAGATGGAATCCTATTTATCTTTGTAAATCCTCTTTCTCACACAATTCCTGATGCTTAGTAGTTAGTAAGCAGATTTGTGTACCATTCATGTTATATTCAGCAAACATAGTGTTAGCATCACTGTTGATTATTTAATTTGAAAGACATTATTCATCTTTGTGATACATGTTTTTGGTTCATCGGGATGGCAAAAATACAAAATGCCACAAATTGCCACTTGCATGTTACTGTGTTTCCCCAAAAATAAGACCTAACCAAACAGTCAGCTCTAATGTGTCTTTTGGAGGAAAAATTAATATAAGATCCGGTCTTATTTTACTGTAAGACCAGGTATAACATAACATAACATAACATAACATAACATAACATACCATACCATACCACCGGGTCTTATTGTTTGGCTGGGTCTTATTTTCGGGGAAACATGGTAGATAGTATATTGACCTTCTCTTAGGGGTTTCACCAGAGTCAGTGGCCACTGTTCAGCGTACTTCAGACTCTATCACACTGTGTTGCCACTAAATATTGGAAGCTGAGCCTGGGTTGTTTGAGTCTTCTAAGTTTGGTAAACCTGATACTAATATTATTAAAGTGTTGAAGAGGTTAAAGTGATGGGAAATCATGTGGCTCATTTGCTCTCCAACTTCAAATCAGAAAGCTGTTTCATAGTTCTGCTTGGAGTCCCATTTCATTCTTTCAAGCCGGAAAGAGATGTCCAAGCACAAAGTTGTGTGAAATTGAGCAACAAATTGTTATCATAAGGCCACCTTTTTTTTTTGTCAAGTAGTCAAGAGGTTTCCAAGCAGCAATGTTGTGGCCAACAGGACAGCTACTATGTAGCATTGCCACACTTCCATTTGGCCAGTGAGGACACAAGGAGTCCAAATGGATTCAGACATTTATTACTTAGGCAGTGAAAGCAATGCAAGCATAGCCTCAGCTCCCTGCTTCTGTGCTTTCCCACATAGGATGACACTGAACTGCAGGGGCCAGATGACAGGTGGTACTGCCGGTGGGGTCACTCTTTCCTAGCGCAGCCATCTCTAAATTACAGGCAAGTAGTTCAACAGACACAGAAGCTTGCAGCTGTTGCCTTTGGGGTGGGGGCCATGAGATGGATCCTGTGCTCAACTGGAATGAGGGAGATGGATGGGAAACGGTCTTGTTACCGTCAACTACCAAGCGGGAGTGGGGGGAGGAAAGGTAGGTGACTGCCGCCTGGCAACTCCCACAAGGCTCCTATCTCCCTTCAGTTCAGGAGGATTGCAGGGCATCCCACCAAGCCTCAGCTCAGACTGCAGGTGAACTTCACCTTGTCGCCTTTGTGGACCTGTGCTAGGTTGCCAGGGGGCCATGATGGAGCCTTTTCCTACATGTTGCCATTCTTTTCATCTATCAATGTAGGAGGAAATTGCAAAAAGAAAAGGCATCTTGAGTGTTGTGATGCTGGTTAGGTGAAAATTTCAAGATTTTTGGATTTTGAACATTTTATTGAGGGTAGGATAGATGCATTGCAGGAACAAATAATCCCATCTTCCAGTGGCTTAACAAATTTGTTTCTTGTTCACTGTACATATCCATCACGAGTTGGTGGTGGTGTTGTACCTCACATAATCACTCACTCAGGCATCCAGGCTGATGGCAGCTGTTTTTGCCATCTAGTAGCTGTAACATCTGCACCTCAGTCACCATGATAAGAAGAGACACAGCCAGAAAATCACATCATGCCAGCTCCTCTACACTTTGGCCTAAAAGTGACACAAGTCACTTGTGCCCTCAACTTCCTGGTCAGAACTACCACGTGGCCTAACCTAACTGCAAAAGGGCTAGGAAATATGGAGGAACAGATGGAATGTTTCGTGAGCCCATTGTCTCCGCCATAGGCATGCATTTCCCCAAAGTCAGCCCAGCAGCCTGGCTTAGCACTTTTACAAGTGGATATTGACCAGAAAAAGGTCCACGTGTGAATGCTTCACAATTTACAAGTGCTTTCACAATACAGCTGGCCCTCAAACAACATGGGTTTGAACTGCATGGATCCACTTCCACATGGATTCTTTTCAATAAATACAGTCGGCACTTCGTATCTGCAGGTTTCTCATCTGTGGATACAACCAATCCTGGATTGAAAACTATTTTTGCCTTCGCAACAGTGTTTTCCCAGCTGGATTTCCAACTGGGGATCAAAAATACTGTTTTTGATCTGGGGTTGGTTGAATCTGCAGAAGCGAATAGTTTACTGTAGAGTCAAAATTATATGTGGCTAGAAGCAGAGGTTGAGTCTGGCGCCTTAAACCACTTGGGAAGCTGAACAATAATGAATGTCAACTACAAGTATATATATACATATTTATATATATATGTATATATATATATATGTATATAGTTACAAGAAGCAGAGTACAGCATTAGGAATAGAGACAGTGGAACTGTAACGGCTCTGTGCGATGTCAGAGGGATAGTGGATGGGAGAAGGGGGGTTGACACAGTGTGAGGAATATCAATGATACATGTCTAACTATTACATTGTTTTGTGCACCTGAAACTAATTAAAAAAAAAGAAAAAAAATTATATGTGGCTTTTCGACTGCACGGGGGTTGGTGCCCTCACCCCCTGAATTGTTCAAGGGTCAATGGCATTTGCCCTCAGAAAGAGGCAGAGAATCAGGGGTTCGGAAGAAGGATCTTGCTAAGTCTAAGACAGTGAGGGCGGTGTTTCAGACCGCAGCAACTGCAGTTGGTCCATGTGCACCACTTGGATAGAAACCGATACACACTTTAGTCTGTACGGATTTTGACAGAGCCTAGGAAGGTCATTTTGTACATGTTCAAAATCCAGTGGTAGACGCACACCATCCCACGTTGCCAGAGACACTGCGCTATTCCTGAAACAGCATCCATCAGTCTAACCAGAGCTCTACAGTGTAAAGCGCTAAACCCCTCTGCAGTGGACGGAATGGAACCGTATCAGTATTGCAGAACATTTTACTGTCCACGTAAGTCTAAGGAGAGATTTAATTGCTGTTCTTCATTAGAACGGTCATTATATACTTTCTCTTACTCTGATGCTGATCTTAACTGGTTTTTAAATACATTTTTAACCTCTACTTCAGTGATAATTATTAAATTTTTAACATAAAATTCAAACTGGTTTCATTATTTACACTTAAAATACTTTAAGAGACTAGATCCAGGTTAAGTTAGCCGATAAAGACATATGAAACAAGCAATAAAATCATATTCAGAGTTCAATTTTCCTCCGATGTGAAGGAAAGGAGTCTCTGAATTTTATATGATCTGTCAATAATGAAAAGAGATGTCAATAGTTTGTTGGGATGTAATTTAGAGTTGATAATTTGGGGGAAATAGCCTTTAAATAGCCTTTCCCTAATCTATACAGTTTTGACGTTATCACATCCATTCCCTGACAGGGATCACCAGTGAGTCAGTTTTTATTAATATAACCGGGGAAGCCAGCAGTTTATGTTTGTTGAGCTCCATCAGGAAGCCATCTTTTTCCTCAGTGCTTTGCTTACATGTGAAAGTTTTGGCGAGGGTGAAAAAGAAAAGTATATATTGAGCCCAACACGTCGCCTTATTTGTCACCCCTCTCTATGGGCATGCCATCTGTGTTTTGATCTCTCCAAATGTTGAAGAGCCACCAGGAGAAAAAAAGGAATTGTGTTGGTGCTTGAAGTGGAATACAGTATATTCTTTCTCTTCTTGTCTTCTCTTTCTGCCTCCAGTCTCTCTCCTTTTGGAAAGGGAGGTATTGAGGGTCTGGAATCTCAGAGCAAACACTGACAATGACATTTAATTATAGCCGTGTGCAGATATGTAGGATCTTGACTGACCTGTGAGAGGCAGGGACGGCAGTGAAATCCACATCAGGGAATTCGGTTTCTTAGTAAGTCTGAACAGCTGAAGTGGTAGAAGGAAAAAAAGGTAAAGTTCTTCCTGTTACATCATTAACATAAGACAACAGGGAAGCCTAAAAGAAAATGTTCTGCAAAATGAGGATAGCATACCCAGTGTATTCTCTGCCACTTGTCTTTGGAATCAAGGAGGAAATTATTTTGTGAAAGGACTTGGAAAATTATTTATGCTCTAGGTAATTATAGTGTCATTTAAGAATTAATTATAAAAATTTCAAACCAACATGAAAGTAGATAGAATCAATTTAACTTGGACCTTACCCATCCTGTTTCATCTACTCTGTTGCAAACCCCCTTTTATTTTTTGATTGGAGAATTTTAAATCAAATCCTATACATCATGTGAAATAATTTTCTCCAAATCTCATAACTAGAAAGTGGTGAATTCAGGATTCGAACCTGTGTGATCTGGCTTCAGAACCTGCGCTCTGTGGCAATAGACAGGGCAGCTGAGAAGGCCACTTAGATGAAGTTTTTCTTTAAACGAATTAGTGTTACTAACAAACACACAAAACCTTCTGGGGTCACTTTAGAATTCAGTAACAGAAGCCTTCTCCACTAAGGTAGCATTTTATTGATACACTCAGGAAACACCAATTTATTTCAGGCGCTGCTTCTCTCCTGAAGCATATAGAAACTAATATTTGCTGACATGCTCTGCTAGTAGTTCACGAATTTAAAATAGCGGTGTCAAACATAGATCACACATTGGAGTGAAGGCCATAGGTGCCTTCCTGGCAAAGTGTGAGGGGTGGACTATTTAATTACAGCATTTTGGGAATAAGCAAAGATTTGACACTTTCTGTTCTTGATTGTTTAAAAATACACCGTTTTTAAGGAATAATAGGATACACTTTAAATGACAGTTAATGCCTCAATGGTGCCGAATCAATCATTTGAATTCAATTTAGTTACATTTACTGAGCCCAAGCAGAGAACTCAGACCCTGAATTAGGCCCTCTGTGGAGACGAAAGAAAAATCCTGGGGAGGGACATTTCCGGCTTTCCAGGAGCAGGCATCCTTTCTTGCATGAAGGAGTGACCTAGAGGAACAGGGCAGATACCCCAGCAGAGGGATTGGTGGCACAACAAGGGTCCCAGCAGGAGGACTCTCCCCTCGCAGATGGGGCTCCCTCCCTGGCCATGGTGACTCAGGCAGGAGTTGCAGTTACAGCATCTTGCTAGGACACAGTGGAAACAATACCACGGGCTCCAGGAAGCCACCGTGTGAAATGTTCTTAATTTCCCCGGAGAGAAGGAAGGAAGAAGCTTTCAATTACCGCGAACATCAGTTACTTTTTCTGGTTAGCTAATTAGACTCTCAGAAAGCAAAGACTTTGTGGAGAGGTGAGAGGCAGGATTAGTAAATTGTGACTCTAAAACTGCTAGGAAGAAAAGGACAGGTGGGAGACTGGAGCCTTGAGCTGCTTGAAGCTGGAGTGAGCTCCTCAGGTTCCTGTGTGGGGAGAGGGCTACTGAAGTGGGTAGGATGTTCTGAAGACCGCCTGTCTGTCTGCATTTCTTGGGCAGAGACCTAACACTGGGGCTGGAAGATGAGCAGGAAGGAGAGATGTTAATATCCATAGTCACCCTTGTGCAAGAAAGGGAGGTTTCTGAGACATGATGGCTTACCCCTCCCCTCTGCTTTGCAGGAACATAATTTAATGCAGAGCATCCCAAACTGTAGTGCAGTTTCCCAAACTTTATACTCACCAAAACCCCAAACTCTCTTTCTCCTGGGCACAGAATTAGACTCATTTCCTGGCTTCTCACAGTAAAGTATGGTCACAGACTGAGTTCCACCCAGTAGAATGTGGGTAGAAGAATGCACATCTTTTCTAAGCCTGGCCAATAAATACTTCCCATACTGTATGCTATGCTTTTTATTCTCTCTTTCCTGTCTGCTGGCCAGACATGCTCAAAGTGATCTTAGAATCTATGCGTTGAAGAAGGTAGAAGCTTTAACATTTTCAGTCCCTGAAAGAACATGTGGAAAACTACCACAGATCACAAACATCCAATTGGAATTTTCATGAGAAAGAAGTCAGTCTGTTGTGTTGAGTGACGGAGATTTGGGAAGAGGGTGGGTATCTGTTAATAGCAACTAGAATTATCCACTCTACTATAAACCTTTTTCCTATTTTTATCTGTATATGACCTATACTGTGACTTATTGTTTTTAAATCTATTCATTTTTTGTGATTTTTTTTAATTTTAAAATTAAACTTTATGTCATCTCAAAGTGAAAACATTATCATTACAAATAGAAGGTAACGCTAAAAACACATTGAGTGAAAACAAAATAACCTTATTCATTTGTAGCTAGATGTTATTGTCTGGAGAAAGTTCTTCACATGAGACCTGCGGTCTCTATGTTTGAAAGGGGGAATTAGCCCCTATTTGAAAGGTGTTAAAGGCATAGTAGCACCAAACTGAGATTTATTCCTTGACAGAATCAGAAGAGTTGAAAGAGCATTGAAAATAACTTTCCCTTAGTGTGATTCAGTGCTACTTAATGTTGTGTCTTAGCCACCTGAAGTCATCTGGTTTACCAGCGGTGCACAGCCTGCATTTGGGAAACAAACACTTACTAAGTAGAGACCAGATGTGAATGAAGGCTTCAGGATGAGTTGGAATGCACGATAAAGATGCTTAGTGGGGACAGTAGGTAGGCCCAATGTGACTCTTGTAGGGGTGGGCTAACATGAGATTGAAGTGGGCACGGAAAGATTTGGCGGTCTGTAGTTCACCATTTAAAGTTTGATTTCATATATTCAATGGAGATATTTGTGGTTTCTACTTCGTGTATGATGGAGTAAGCTTTGAACACATTAATCTTACATAGATGACAACTATAAACTTGGGACAAAAATATTAAAAAGTAGCTACCTGAAGGTTTTTGAGAGTGAAAAAGGCAAGTTGGTTTTATAGAGCATTGGGTACCTGGAAGAAGGGACTGTAACGAGGATGAGTTGTCTATTTTTTGCAGCTTTGACCTGGAAATAGGCTGCAGTTGTTACCTGGCGTAGAACAGCTGAGGCTCTGATAAAAACTGCTATTTTTCTTGCCTGAGTTACAGAGGACAGAGGCTGGAGTGACCATAGCTACTTGAAAGTGAAAGGGTATTATCAGAAAGGAGAGATCAAACAAGGAGAGCCCCAGGTTGTCTGTGTAAACTCTGCCCAAGACTCTGGTTGACTCCCGAACCATGTATGCATTGGACAGACTCGAAGCAGCACAGTTAAAGATAAAAGAACTGAACTGAGATTTGATCTGTTACCTACTGCAGGCAAGAGAGAGTTTGTAGTTTAACAAAGTTAATTGTCTGTTTAAATAAACATCAATATTATTCAAAGTAATATAACAGACTCTAGAGTCTTCACAGCATATCACTTACAATGTTCAGTATGCAATCCAAAATTGCTCGACCTACCAAGAATCAGGAACCATTCTCAAGAGAAAATGGTCAGAAACCAACCCTGAAGTGATCCAAATGTTAGACTTATCAGATTATAATTTTAAAGCAACTATTGTAATTGAGATAGAGGAAAATATTCTTATAACAAACGAACGAAAGTATAGAGAATTTCAGTAGGAAACTAGAAAATATAAAAAAAGAACAAAGGGAAATTATAGAACTAAAATATAATATTTGAAATAAAAAATCTCCATATGGACTTAATAATGAATGGAAATAATAGGAGAAAGATTCGGTAAATCTAAGATAAATCAATAGAAATTATCCCTGATGAAAAAAGATTGAAAGAAATGAATAGAAACTAAGACTACCATGATAAAATTAAACTCTAACATATATTTAATGTCCCAAAAGGAAAGGAGAGAGAATGGAGCAAAAAAAAATATTGAAGAGAGAAATGGCCAAAATGTTTTTTCAAATTTCATGAGAACATAAGTGTACAGATAGAAAAAGCTCAGTGAAACCCAAACAAGGTAAATACAAAGAAAGACACACCAAAGCCCATTCGAGGCAAGTTGTTGAAAACTAAATATAAAGAGGAAATATTGAAAACAGAGGAAAATGGCACACTGATACAGGGTAACTGATTCAAATGATTATGGACTTCCCATCTGAAGCTATGAAGGCCAGAAGAGAGTGGAACAATGTCTTTAAAGTTCTAGAAGGGAGAAAAAACCCTGTTGAACCAGAAATCTATATCCTTTGTTAAAAAATCCTTTGAGAATAGAGGCAAAGATATTTTTAAATAAAAAGAAACATAAGAGCCTTTGTCTCCAGCAGACCTGTACTACAAGAAATGTTAAAGAAAGTTCCTTATGCTTTAAGGAAGTAATATGGGAGGGAAACTAATTTTTAGGAATATAAAATATCAGAAATAGTAGATACCTGTGTGAATGAAAAACGCTGTTTCCTCTCAATTTGATTAAAATATTATACATAAGACTATTTACAGCAAAAATTATATATATATTATATATATTACATATATATAATATATATATATATATAATTATTTCATGGGATTTATAATGTATGTAGATATAATACATACGACAACCATAGCATAAAGTATAGTATGATGGTGGTAGTGGGAGCATTAAATGGAATGTTTTACAAGGTTTTTCTACATTTTCTGTGAAGTGATACAGTATTAAGTATAAGGAGATTGTAAAAGGTTAAGGATTGTATCCTCTAGAGCAACATTGAAAAAAAATAGTGCAAAGAGACATAGCTTGTCACCCCAATAAATTTTAATTAAAAAAAAAGAAAAAGAGGCATAGCTAAGAAAGCCAATAGGTAAAGGGCAGTGGAATTCTAAAACGTAATTAAGGTGTTTGTGATATGGGTAGACTAACATAGAGAACAGATCTTTTTTGGTTCAGTGGCCTTGTCACGGGATTCATCGTATTTGATTTACCACTCTTTCCTTTCTACTTCTGTGGATGTTTTCCCTGAATTAACTCTTCCCATAGAGTCCACTGCACTTTGTCACAATGTTTTCCCTTTCCCAATCAGCCTGTGAGCTTCAGGCTTGTAGTGCTGTTCCTTCAACAATTAAGAAAATGAAGATTAGGAAGTTTCATATGAAGAAAACTATTTAACACGTATTTTCTGTGGATACAGATTGTCTTAAAGATACGGTGCTGGAAAATTACAAGTCAAAAAATTACAGTAGGAGCTCAAAGGTGGCTTATAATATTAATAGCAGTGGGTAAATGAGATCTGATGTCCAGGATATTTCAATTTTCTTAACAAATTCAGTTTTTTGCTGCACAATAATCACTGCCACTTATCACATACCTGTTATGTGCCAGGCACTGTGTCATATATCATTTAACACTCCAAGTAATGCCAATGAGAAAAATGATTATTTCCCTAATTACAGATGTGGAAAGAGGCATTGTGATGTCAAGTAACTTGTCTTAGAGCGTGTAGTTAATGATGGTGGGCTGGGATTTGAACCCCTTCTCACACATCACATTTCCTCCTGTTTGAAGTTTATCAGATTTGAATGTTGACCTCTGCTTTGTCACTATTATTTATCCATAGATATTTTTGAGCACTTGAGAACGACAAATTGCAATGACATACAATATCCAGTGGTGATACTAGGGGCAATTCATGCTTTGCCAAGAACCTAAGGTTCTAGAAGCTCTTTTCCCCATACTGCTCTATTTCTAGCCTAAAAATAGTAGCCTACTTAAATCTCAAAGTATTTGCCAACATGATTTTTTGGCTACATGGAGGAATAAACTGAGGTCCAAATGAATGGTGGTGTAAGAGCTATGCATTATCATGGGTTTGGGCTCAAATTTAAACTGAAGCCTCTTCTTACACTTTAAATTTGAGTCCCTATTCTAGACCTTCAGTGGTAAGGACGTGTTTGTCTAAGTGTTCCAGGATTGTGCTGGCTCCTGGCAAAGTCCGGGTAGTGAGAGGATGGGAATAGCATCTACATAAGCCTGTCACATTTTCTCCTGTCTCATGTCTGGAATATCATGGCAGCATATCAGATCGGTAGTGACATTTACAGGAGATGAAACATGTTTAATTAGAAAGATGAGGAGATTTAAGACCTTACTAAAACCAAATTCTAACTTTACGTAGAACCATAGCCATTTTCAGGTGTGAGGGAATCTTAGAGTAAGCCATCCTCCAACTCTTTTTACAGGTGCATTCAAGACCAAGTCACGTTTAATGTCCATGTCAGGGAAAGGGTCATATTATTAGTCATCCCAGAACCAGGGCTGCCATTAAGGTGTCCTAACTCCCAATTTAGGGCATTCCTAAACATACGTTATTTCCAGTTTCCTTTAATCGATTTCTTGAGATAATGAGCTCTTTTGCAAGGCTTCCATTCATGCTTCTTGAACTACTATCCATGAAAGGGTGCTTATAATGAAAACGTACATGTTAAAACCTAAAATTTTTAACACATCTTGGGACAAATAATTATTAGAAGGTGATTGATAAATTTAAAGAAGGGAAGAAAGGAGGAAGTTCACTGACTTTGGTAATCTTGAATAGTTTTTCCAGTACTATAAATACTGACATCGAATAAAATACTCAGCAACATTCAAGATTTAATATGATCTGCTGTTGCATTAGATTTGACTGAAATCAAAACTTGTAATATTCTAAAGCCATATCACATAAAGTAAAATACCCACCCAGTAAGGTTCCAAAATATATCATAAACCATGGCTTAACTGGAAATTGTTAGGACACACGGTATTTGTCATCAAGCCATTATTCCAAGTTAAATCCTAAAGGCGCAGGAGTCCTGTTGGATTCAGCTTCTGTACAACTGGGGTGACCTTCTTAGATGTTGTTATCTTAGAATTTGATTAAAACCAAAGGAAAAGCCACAAAACTAATTTATTAGATACATCTAAGCCCATTTTTTAGATGTAATGAATTTGAAGTTTAGATATATTGAATTTGAAAAGGATCAATGATAAAAATGGGATTTGGCATTGCATACTAAGATAATAGAGTTGAGAACTTTTTTAGCAATTAAAATGATTGTTTTTGTCCAGTTTTTGGATTGGGCTAGCAAAAAAGAATGATTTGCAACCGCATATGAGTATGATACCCAAATTCATCTTGATTTGCCTTAAGAACCATAGAGGAAGCCTCTACATTCTGCCTCAACATATTTTTGGAAACAGTACCACAAATTGATTTACTGTAAAACTGATGTATTTTTCTATGAGAACAACATTATGGAGAGGATCAGCTTTTCTGAACAAAGACTTGGCATCATACAAATCAACTAACAATAAGCTATAAAAATAAGAAGTTTAGAATAGAATTCTAGAATAAAATATAGCATCAATAGCAATTGATTATTATAAGAGGTCCCCATGTACTAAAAAATGGTACATAGAGCTCTACAAACTACATGTCTCATAAATGAGATTATGTAAATGGAAGTACCTTGTACGGCCCTGGCTTATATTTGGTAACAAGTAATGTTAATTGAGTCAGAACAAATATGAAATATCTATTTGCTCTTCAAGGTGATGTTTCTGGTCTAAAATGTTATTTCTCAATTTACAATGTATACTTTTGCTATGAAAGTTTATGAAAGAATGACATAGACTGTGCAATTCTGGCTGATGCAGGCTTCTTCCAGAGATGTCTGAATAGGTTTCCTATTCCCCTTTAATTTTCAGGTAACAAGTCAAGGCAGTCATGAATTATCCTCTCACTCTCAGTTTCTGTGCTAAATACTATATAGGGCCCCATTATGTGTCTGTGATGGTTCAGATGATGATGGTGACGATGGTGGTGAAGGAGGAAGAGGAGGAGGAGGAGGAGGAGGAGAGCATTTTTAAGAATAACTGATAACCCAGCTTCTCTTCCTTTGTCTCTTCAACCATCTCAGTTAATTCAGATATTCTATTTAAGTGGCTTATCATCAGACATACTCCACTCTCCTTCCACCAGGAGATATAGAATTAAGTTTTTCTCCCCTTCATAACCATAGGGTATGCTTGACATCTCCCAGGAATGCTAAGATGAGCTAAGGCTGTGCCCTGATCCTTCAGGAACGGAATGGGCCAATCCACTAAATGACCAAGACACAGAATAGCCAATTTGCTCCAAATTCATTTTCGTAAAGAATTCTCCTGTAACCGTGTTTCTCAGCTCTCGTAAAGCACCAGAGTCACCAGTGTTTGGGCCTCATCCCCAGGCTCTGTGATCCAGTTCTGTGGTAGCAGGGATGGTTTTGGTTTTTAGCTCTCCAGGTAAATCTAATATACACGTATCTTTCAGAACTACTGGGCTAGAGCCTTCTTATCTGCCAAATGGAAGAATAAGGATTAATTTGATTAACAACTAATGAATAGATTGAAAGTGAAAATGGGTGCTTCTTCATAATTATTATTTATTCATCGCTTTCCACTCTATCACCTGATCTCTTCATTCTTTCTTTCTCATCAACTTGTTTCTTTGAGTAAATGCAGTTACAGTCAGGCAGGCGAACATAGATTACTATTGCTAACGAATTCAGCAGCCTGAGGATCACGGCGTAGTTTCAGTGGCTGATGTGTTTGTCCTAGCCTTGGGTGATGATATGTTATCAACAGCTTATAAAGAGAACAGGTTTATCAAAAATTTATCTGCTTGAATTTTATCACTGAAGTCAGGTGATTCCTGTCCGTGGAAAATAAATAGTCTGTATCCTGTAAGTAATTTAAGGCATAGTTCGTGCTAATATTCTGTGTTTGCCTAATGTCTTTCATTGAAAAACTAAAAGTGTTTCTCTAATATCTCACAGCAAGGCTATTATTAACTTAGTTCTCAAGGAAAGAAGCTTTTAAAAATAACTTTCTCTGCTCTCCATTTCTTTTACTGTAGGCATGTGGCAAAGTCTTGGCATCTGTTCAGAATAAATTTTCTGCTTCCTTTCTGCCTTTTAGTCAATGCACATTTTATCTGACTTCTCCCCTCTCCGACCTCCCACCCTTTGGTAATCTACAGGAAACCAGACCTTACTAATTTGAGTGTTTGCTCCCAAAATTACTTATTAAGGTTACTAGTCTATGTTAGCTAGAGCTTGTGGATGATTTGTATTGCTCTAGGTGTTATAAAAAAACAGAGTAAAACAGAGATCCACATAAATAATATATGATTTTGAGGGAAACTATAAAGGCAGGGGAATTTTTTTGAGACTGGCCATTTGCAATAGATTGCTTATTATAAAATACTGCATTTTTTTTTTTTTGCAAAGGGGAGCTATTACGTAAAATAATTTGGGAGTGGAAGCCAATTGTGTACAGAGAGGGTTCCTTGTATTCAGGTACCTGTTGGCCCAACATTCATCCATATGTTGTTTTCAAGGCAAACTTTTTATGCGATTGTGTTGCTCTAGAATGCTCAGGGGTTCTCACACTTGTGTGTATCAGAATCCCTAAGAGGGCTTGTTATAGTACACAAATTGCTGAACCCCTTCTGGAGAATTTCAGATTCACGAGTCTGGTGTGGGGCTGAGAATTTGCATTCCTGAACAAGCTCCCAAGTGAGGCTGAGGTTTCTGATTGGCTAATGAGCAAATATCAGTGAAACCTAGAAACTTGATCTGAGAGATGAGGTCCCCATTCATCCTCTCAGAATGAAGTCGTGCCACGACTCCATCTTGCAAGTCACCCAAATTATACACGCCTGAAGGCATGTGGCGGGATTGCGGGAGACCTGGAACATGGCAGAGAGGCCGGTACCCTCGTTAGTTCTGGAGACATTAGTCAGCTTGCATTCTCACGCAGCACCATCCCCTGGCTTCTTCCGGTCCCTGTGATTTGAGGTACTCCTCTGGGAACTGCTTACTGCTGTTGCAGTGCACAGCCCAGCACCCTGTTTGGATGGTGGGAATTCCTGTTCCTCAGCTGCCCTCCCTACAGCCCTGGATCTATAAAGTTTCCTCTAGGCTACGTGGAATTCCACTTCCTCTTCTCCCTGGTTTACAGAGGGCAGGAGCTGTGGATTCTTCTGGATGGCCAGCTTTATCTGGCTGCCAAGAAGCCTTTCTTTTACAGCCTTTACTTGGTCGTCAGCAGGACTGAACGCCTCAGCTCCTTGGTGACAGGGAACGTGCAGTGATGGTGATGGTTATTATTTTGAACCCTTAGCACCAAAATTTGAAAATCTCCTAAGTGAAACATTTAGGAGGATTTACTTCCTTTAGTTATCCAATTGGCTTTCTCCTACGTTTATTCCGGTTGCCACATCTCTACAGTGCTCATGTCCCATCAAAAAGGATAAAGAAAGAAGAAGAAGAAAAAAAGGTAGTTCTGTTTTGGTTGACAAAAGGGGAAAGAATCCAGGAAACATTTCAGAAGACTGTGTATTTTCTTAGGTCGTGCTGCTGGTACATATGCAATTCAAAGAGAATTTGGTCAGTTGCTAACATTATATGAGAGTTTTTAAAAGTTAGTATAAGATGTAGCTTCCTCCCCCTTTCCTTCATAAGAATCTATGAAAAATTTTCAGTTTACACATTTTAAGTAAAATTATTTTCTTATTCATAAGAGGTTTTGTCGGAATGTAGAGTGGAAAGGGGCCTGTATATGCCAGGGTTTCGCTTCGGTCTTGTAGGTGACATACGAGTAAGCTGGGTACCAGCCTCTAAGAATCCTGCCCACACCATTCTGATGGTATAATTAAGAACAGCGATTGTCCAGGTCTGTTGTGCGGTTAAAGTTCCAGCCACCTCTTCCTGGTGCTGTCACCCTTCTTCCCTCTTTTTTTGGAGCTTTACATTGTAAATTTCTACTTTGAATCATATGGAAAGAAAATAGTTTTAGTCCCTTTATTGATATTTTTCTATCATTTGTACATGAGCTTCAGAGAATAATAGTTTAGTATAACTGTTGTGATACCTCTGTTTTTCTTTTCAGTTTCATTTGTTATTTTACAAAGCGTCGGGATACCATTTGGCAGTGATGGTTAAAAAAAATATACTGTTGGCCCCACACCAAGTCAGTGACCTATAAATACTCCTGCTGGCTCTCCTTTCTATTCTTTGTGATTCACTAGTATGGAAATGTTGGCCTGATGCCACGAGGAGAATGTTATTTTGATGGTAACCTACGGTTTAAGTCTGTACCAGGACTGAAGAACTGGTCACGCATGGCCTGGATGATTTCCTGTCGCCCCAGCACTCGTTCGGCAGATCTCATCTCGTGCGTGTGCTGTGGGTGGCAGGCGGGATGCCTGTTCACGTGATCACAGTTTTTCAGTTGTACTGTACAATGGCAGCAAACATTGCACTCACTGACCTTCAGGTATGGCAAGATCCAGAGGGCTGTCTGAGATGTATATAAATGTGTATATGTGTATGTAAGAAAGCAACATAATGGACACTTGGTGTAGTTTCAGTGTTAGCTGCTGGGATATCAGAAATACTAATGATATTTAAAATGTGTAGTCTGCTCCTTTGGACTAGTCATTGGGTTAAGCCCTTAGTGTTTCCTTATTTAATCCTCGTAACAGCCCTATGAGGTCGAATCTGTTACTACCCCCATTTTGCACATTAAGAAACTGAGACGAAAGGAAGATAAATAACTTACTCCTGATTTATCACAGCTGGTAAGGAACAGCACCAGAATTTGAGCCCATACCTATCTTGACAGCAAAGTTCTTAGATATTTTGCTACCCTGAGGAAACTGCTAGTTGTGATTCAGTGTGGTCAAAACTTGTTGAACATGGAATGCCATTTCTCTTCCTTATCAGTTTTGGATTTTTCACTTGAGAACGGGCACGGGAGGCTGACTCCTGCTTCTCTTCCCCTGTGTTCCAGAGTTTCACCTTCAGAGTACTTTTTATTTTTTAAAGGCACAAGGGAAATAGAAAGTAGCTCCCATCCAAGCAAAATGGGGACTAGAACTAGTCCATCTCAATTTCACCAGAATATTATATTTCCCAATAATTGATAGGAACTATTTGTGTTTAATGCCATGCCATTCTATAAGGACATTATTACTTCCTAGTTTTTCCAAGGGGGACTTCCTGGCTGAGACTGTTTATTCAGTAGGTTCTAATGCAATGTCTATTTCACTGACTATTCTAGATGTTGCCAAGTTATTTCTTTTGAGCCGTAGTCAGCAATACAGTAACATGAAATATCTATTTCTCCGTTGTTTTTATGGTAATTATTTTATAAGATTGCATTAATATTAATAATTATTAGTTAACTATGTCAATATTAAATAGTATATTAATAGTGATCCCTAACATTTATTAGGTAACAAGTACTAAAGTATTAGTCCTCATTTATAGTAACATCATAGTTCTGGAGCCTATAGATCTGATACTCAGAAAATTTTATATAATATTGTGTATTAATATTAATTCCTTTTAAAGAAATAATGCTTTTATTTCCTCTTTTGTTACATCTCTGGAGAATTGTACTTCGGAGGCAATTTTTAAATTTAAGGGCAGTTTAGACTACATAAATACATCATAATAATTCTTAAGGTGGGATCAAGAGGCATAACAAAAGGAGCTAACATTACCAACACCAGGAAATAATAATAACTGCTATTTATTGAGAATTTACAACGTGCCAGGCATAGTGCTAAGCGTTTTGTGTACATTTCTTCCTATCAGCTCTATGAGCTGTAAATATTTTTATCCTTACTTTACAGATGAAAAACTGAGATCCAGAGAGAGTCAGCATTTGAACCGAGGGCACACGGCTCCTAAGTGGTGAACAGTGAAGTGGAGGCCTTGCATGTGACGCGATGCTCAGTTGTCTCTTAAAACCCGAGTGTCTGTCAGCCTGTTCAGAAAGTCTCACCCGCAGGGACCAGATAGAAGCGCAGGAGTTGTGAGAGCTCTTGAGGCTCAGGTGAAGCTTCATGTGACTCTCTGGATATTGGGCAGGGTGAGGCCGTCCAAGGTGAAGGATGCGGTCCACTGATTGGTGCCGAACAGAGAGCTAGTGCCTATCCATTCCTGAGTGCCACGTATCTAGGAAAAAACAGGCAGGTCATAGTTCTTATTTAAAAGGGAACAGATTCCAAACGGGGACGTGCTTGGCTAATTATATTTAAGTAAGCTCACATCTGTAAAACTGTAGAAACTATTAACTGCTTTCCCTTGGGCAGGAATGGGTGGTGGTATCTCTAGTTTCATGAATCATTTTCCTTAAGGTGGATGGACTATCAGCAGATTGATTCTGAAGGACTCTAGCACCAGACTGCATGGGTTTGAATTCTCCTTCTAACTCTCATTAGCTTTGTAGGCTTGGGCAATTTATATAATCTCTCTGTACCACAAGTTCCTCATCTGTAAAATACAGATGATAATGATAGTCCCCCTTTGTAGGGTTGTTGTATCAATTAAATGAGATAATATATGTGAAATGTGAGAACAAAGGTATTTTCCTAAACGTTAGTGACTCTTGTTATCTTCATTACCACCACCACCATTATTGTTGCCAGGTCAAAGATGTTAAGTGCAGTTAACTGTTGCCATGGAGAGAGCAGCTCAAATAAAGCCCTGACCAAATCTGAACCATTTTGAGAGTCATTAAAACAGCAATTATGAAAATGAATGCCAATAGCTAGAATTGGCAAGGGGGTGGCCATCTGGCACAGTCATATACTGGTAGTAGGAGGGCAATTTGGTATAATTTCTGGGAAGTCAGGAGATCTGTTATCAAAGGTCCTAAGAAGGTCGAAACCCTTTCACCTAGGAGTTCTGCCTGTAGAAACAATTTGACATATGCCTAAACTGGATACAAGGTTGTTAATTGAAGATATTAAAAACAGAGATTTAATATCTTCAATTAACATCCTTGGATGTGGTAAGATATGATAATAATAAAGTAGATGAAAAAAGCAAGGTACACACACTATATACCTGGGATGTCAAAAAATATATACATACGACTTGTATTCATCTTTTGTTATCAGTATATATTATTACAATTTTAATACAGTTTTACCATTTCTTAAAATGTGTATACATTTTTTTGGCACCCTCTGTATACGAGGTCTGACATTTAAGTTCACGAACTTGTCACCCTGCGCTTACATTGGCAACACTGTACAAACAGCTCGGTGAGGTTTTATAGCCTTGGTATATCACTGTGTCACAGCTGTGTTCGTGTGAATGTGTGGCAGTTTTGCTGAGTGGTGTTCATTATTGTTGTTGTGTGTTTTTGTGTGACATCACGAGAATGTCTGAGCTTGAATTAGAGCAAAAACCAAACATTAAATTTCTTGTTAAACTTGGCAAGAGTGGAAGTGAAATCAGGGACATGTTAGTCCAAATTTATGGGGATAATGCCATGAAGAAAACAACAGTGTACAAATGGAGTAAATGTTTTTCTAAGGGGAGAGACCGCGTCACTGATAAAGAGAGGTCAGGACGGCCAGTAACGAGCAGAACTGATGAAAACATTGCAAAAATTGATCAAATTGTGTGTCAGAATCATCGGCTGACTGTGAGAAGTATGGCAGACCAAGTAAACATCGATAGAGAAACAGTCAGGAAAATCTTAACTGAAAATCTTGGCATGAGAAAGATGTGTACAAAAATGGTCCTGAAGAAGCTCACTGATGAACAAAAGCAAAGGAGAGTCGAAGTTTGCCAAGACATTTTGGAGAGGCAAGAAGATGTTTCGGGTGGTGTTACCACTGGCGATGAAACGTGGTTGTACCAATACGACCCTGAAAGAAAGCATCAAAGTGGGCAATACAAGTCAGCCAATTCTCCACGACCAAAAAAGTTAACGTCAGTCCAAATGAAGAGTCAAAACAATGTTGCTAACCTTTTTTGATATCAGAGGGATTATTCATTATGAATTTGTACCATCTGGACAAACAGTTAACCAAGTTTACTATTCGGAAGAGCTGAAAAGGCTGCATGAAAAAGTTAAATGAAAATGACCTGAACTTTTCGCCAACAATTCATGGCTGTTGCATCACGACAACGCACCAGCTCACACAGCACTGTCTGTGAGGGAGTTTTTAGCCTGTAAACAAATAACTGTATTGGAACACCCTCCCTATTCACCTGATCTGGCCCCCAATGAAAAATGAAATATTGAAAGGAAGACATTTTGATGACATTCAGGACATCAAGGATAATATGATGACAGCTCTGATGGCCATTTCAGTAAAAGAGTTCCCAAATTGCTTTGAAGGGTGGACTAGGTGCTGGGGTCAGTGCATAGCTTCCCAAGGAGAGTACTTCGAAAGTGACCATAGTGATATTCACCAATGAGGTACTAATATGTACCACTTTTTCTAGGATGAATTTGCGAACTTAATTGTCAGACCTCCTGTGAGTCTCCTACTAGAAATATATGTCCTGGTAGATACCATCAAATAAGTTTCTTTTTTAGTTTGTTTAAAGCCAGAGGTAATAAGTTAACATTCCAACTTTCAAAATTGGCTTATACCTTTTTTTTTTTTTTGCTAGTCATACACAATTTTGTTCATTAATGTCTGCATATAATCTTTTCATCCAAATACCAAAAATGATGGGCTGTTGCTGGGAGTCTCTTTACCCCTGTAGAGAATTATATAGTACCATCTTCTTCATCAGCATTCCTGAAAAATGCAACAGATTCTGATCAATACAGTAATATTTCTCACTAACTTGGGTAAATGCAGTTCAAAAAGTCTCCTTCCTCTGGGCAATTTTGATACAATTCCAAGGGACAGGAACCCTACACATTCTACAATCCCACACCCATTGAGAATCCCTGATACGGAATAAAGGTTTTTGTCCCCATCCTAAGTTCTTTTGAAGGTCAAATGGGTTATACGTAGAAACACCTCCTGTGAAACAGTTAATTGAAAAGGTATGATTATTTGATGTTCATTCTAAATACACAATTTACGCAAAGTCCGCCGTTATCAATTAGGAGGAATACTACTATTTTTTTTCAAGTTTTCGTGGTGAATCGTTACTTCTTTCCTATTTTCTCTTCCTATAAGTAAGCTGGATTTACCTTCAGGCAATATGGCAATTTAAAAGACTATGATGGCAAAGGCCAGGGCCATAACATTTAGACTAGTGTATCTTAAAATAAAATGGAGTGTCTGTATGATGTGTTTTAACACCCACCTGCTGGGTCTTTGGCCTGGAATGCTGAGTGCTCGTGTTAGTCAGTGTCGATAAAGTTCATTCTAATATCCATATTGAGTTACAGGCAGAAGTTCATTTTTATGTGAGCATGTAAAGGTTGCTCTTTTTTTGACAGGTAATGTCCAGCAATAAAAATACAACAGCCAGGTTCTTACTGTCATTCGAAAGGTCGGGAGAATTACAGTGTAATGACAGACTCTTCCCATCACTGTATAACAGAGACAGGGATTTTGTATGCACCTTTTACATGCCCTAAATGAAAAAAAAAACAAAAACATTAGATTTGAGTCTTGGGGCACATCTGTTTCTATCAGGGGAGCTATGAACATAAGAGAGGCAGTCTGCAACTTAGAAACTTATTCTTCTCTAAAAATCAAGTTGACTACAAATAACATTTTCCCAGGAAAATCAGTGTTACAAATCTGGGATTGGTGAACTTTTTCTGTAAAGAGCCAGATAGTAACTATTTTAGGCTTTGTGGGCTGTACAGTCTCTGTTGCAACAACTTAACTCTGCTGTTGTAGCAGAAAGCTACATTAGATAATATGTAAACAAATGGGTGTGTGACTGTGTTTCAATAAAACTTTATTTATAAAAACAGGCAGTGAGCCGGATTTAGTTTGTCAACACCTGTTATAAATGATCATTCATTTCAAAGACCAGCTCACAGAAACTTATTTATCTTGCAAGTTGCTAAAATATTGTATATTGACCTGCTGTTTGCTTTAAAATTTATTATTTTCTTAAAATCAGAGTAATGCTAGTACACTCCAAACAAAAGTCTAAGACCAAATAGCTTTAACTGGTGTATTCTACCAAACATTAAAAAAATAATTAATACCAATCCTTCTCAAACTCTTCCAAAAAATAAAAGAGGAGGGAATACTTCCAAGCCCATTTTATGAGTCTAGCATTACCCTGATACCAAAACCAGACGAGAACAGCACAAAAAAATTACAGATGGACATAGACACAAAATTACTGGTGAACATAGACACAAAAATCCTCAATAAAATAGTAGCAAACTAAAGTAAACAATACATTAAAAACATCATATACCATGAGCAAGTGGGCTTTATTCCAGGGACACGAGGATGATCCAACCTACAGATCAATCAATGTGACATACTACATTAACAAAATGAAGGCTAAAAATCATATGACTATCTCAATAGATGCAGAAAAAGCATTTAACAAAATTTCAACATCCATTCATGATAAAATCTCTCAATAAACTGGGTATTAGGGAACATATCTCAACCCAATAAAAGCACATGTGACCAGTCCACAGCTAATGTCATACTCCATGGTGAATTATTTTCCTCTCACTCCATTGTTAGGTTTGAGAGGGTGAGTCGTAAGAATGGGGTATAGGGCAAGAGTCCTTTCAGGAGGAGGTTCATTTGTCCTAAGCCTGCCAGGCTTGCTCCTGAGGTCTGATTCCTGTTCCTTTCTGAGTTCCCGTTCCTTTGCAGAGGACCAGCTTTTTTTCCCTCTTCTGTTTATTTGAAGTATATTTTGTGATGACTTCAAATTCTAAAATTTAAGTCCCGATTTTATGAAAAATGAAGATATTTCCTGATTCATCTTCTATTTAATTTTAAAAATCATTGTCAATTACATTTTTTTTTTTTTTTTTTGCTTATTCACTCTCTTCTTGTTTTATATTTTCTTGACTCTCTTGGAATATTGAAAATTCTCTTCTATTGCCTATTTTATTTGTATTTCCTCCAGTGCCATTTTTCCCCCATTTATTTATCGCACTTGTACTTTTTTTCTTGTTGAAGGTTTTCTTTGTTTGTCTTGATTGTCCATTCATAATTAAGTGTGAGCTCATTAACCAGCTGCTTTATGACTCTCTGTGGACTTTATAAGGAGTCTTTTTCTCTGAGGCCTTTCAATTTATTTACAAAAGGTTGATACAAATTTCTTTTTTTTTGTTTTTCTTTTCTTTCTTTTCTTTTCTTTTTTTTTTTTTTGTTGGGAGCCGGATCGGGGTTGATGGAGAGGAGAGAAGGGGGAGATGAGAGAAAGAGAATGTTACGTGGCAGGATGGAGGGGGTACATAGTAGAGATAAGTAGTTGGTTGCTCCACATAATGGCTTTCAAATAATTGATTTTTCCTGCCCCACATCTCGCTCCCATCCTTTTTCTCACAAAGAATCTCGAGTGCTTCCAAGTTCTGCAAGATCACTTGGGTCCTTGCCTTGGATTTACACATTGTAGACGATTCTGCCATATTTTATTATCGCACCTCCATATTCTTTCTGACTTCTAGAGACTTGTTTGAATCCCTTACCATCTCAAGGCCCCTTATAATTAAAAAGAAAATGGTTGTGGATTTATGCCATTTTAGTCTTTTAACTCTCATGTTAGTGGGGTTGATTGAGACAAAGAAGATCAACTGTGTGGTCAATCAGAAGTCACAATATTGTTTTCTATACCTGTGTTTTGAATTGTCATTAGGCAATATTTTATTCTACTGTCCATTTTATAGCCAAATACAGGTTGGCCTGCCACCTTGATCTGTACCTGTGTCAGAATTAATTGAAACTCAAGATGCTAGGACAATTTATTTTTATTCTACATTATAACATCACTCCTTCTGTTTCCCTCTTCTTGATTCCCTCCTCCTGTGGTATGTGTTTGATGCTTGGCAGAGACCAAAGGGCTGGAAGGAGAAGCTCCTTATTGTTAGGCCGCCAGTAGCTATCAGCCATTTCTGAGGTGATTTCCACTCCTTCCCTGGCCGCAGTCTCTACAAGCAACCTGAGAGAAAACGAATTTATCCATAGCTTTGACAATAAATTGTATTTTCATAAGTTAGAGTAGCCCACACATGATGGTGTCTTGCTTTTTGGTCCTGAAAATTCCAAAGACCCCAAATTAACTCTTGAGAATCACAAAAAATTGGAATGAGGATGCTTATGTTTCTTGTGTGCCTTTCTCTTTGTTAAGGCTTTTCCCTGCATGCTAAAGAACACTCACTGACTGGTCTTCCTTTGGAATATAGGGCCCTGGAGTGTTTATGTCACCTTAAACACAGAACAAGACGCTGTTGAAAACAGAGGCTATTAACTTACTTTCTTCCATTTTCTGTCTGGTCCCTTATGAATACAGTAGCCCTCCCTTGTCCGCGGTTTCAGTCACCCATGGTCAGTTGCGGTCTGAAAAATAGTAATTGGAAAGGTCCAGAAATAGATAATTTATAAGTTTTAAATTTTGTGCTGTGCTGAGTAGTGTGATGAAATCCCACCCCATCCCTCTTCATCTCTCCTGGGACATGAATCATCCCTCTGTCCAGCTTATCCAGTGTATACCCTCCCTACCTGTTAGTTACTTAGTTGCCCTGTCTCAGTTATCAGTTAGATTGTTGCGGTATCACAGTGTTCGTGTTCAAGCTCTGTCACAATGTGTACGTCATTCTCCTCACCTCATCTCATCACGCAGGCATTTTATCATCTCATATCATCACAAGAGAAGTGTGAGTACAGTACAATAAGATATTTTGAAAGAGACCACATTTACGTAACTTTTATTACAGTATATTGTTACAATTGTTCTATTTTATTATTAGTTATTACTATTAATCTTTTACTGTGTCTAATTTAAACTTTATCATAAGTATGTATATATAGGAAGAAACATAGTATATATAGTGTTCAGTACTATCCGAGGATTCGGGCATCCACTAGGTGTCTTGGAACACATCCCTCACAGATAAGGGAGGACAACTCTCCTTATTGTATATATGTCTGTGTTCTGCAAGATGAGGGAGAAGATTGGGGGTGTCTGTGCTCAGCTCCTTAGAAAGACTCATGTCTTACAGATGTTGCAGGCTTCTTCATGAAAGTTTAAAGTAAATCATGCTGTTACTTCACAGATTTTCTCACTCTGCTTTCCCTCCTGAGAAAGCAAAACAAAACACACAGTTTCTGTGGTTCACTGTCAGTTGTCAGAAAGTCTCTACCACTCTTTTGCCAATTTCTTTAGGTTCTGCTCACATTTTTGTTAAATACGTTTTTTTTCTTTGAGTAACACATAACCAAATGGTAAGTTTTGAGGCTCCCAGGGTTAAAAAAGATGTTAAAAAGCTGTATGTAGGCTTCTGCATTTTTAACTGAAGGTGATTTTGTAAGACTTTCTACAAGCCCCAGAAACTGTCAAACCTAAGGTTGTCATGAGGCTTCCCAGATGAATTCCTGGGGGTGGCATGTCACATGGAATTACACGTGTCTCCACCTAATTACATGTGAGCCTATTACCTTGTGTGTGGATGTGGGGTGGTCATTTCTCTACATCCACATCATTCCTTACTTGGAGAAGGGTCCATGAGAGCACTGTACATCATTCCTTTCTAAGTGCTTGTGGACTTTTCAGGAAGCTTTAGAAAGCTTTAGAAACCTGGAACTTACTTGTAGTTATGAGAAAGCATCTAAGTGGTGACCCATGTCCAGACTGTGATCGTCTTTCCAGTTAGACAGAATGCTTCTCTGTGGGATAGAAGAGTCTGAGCACAGAGTATTTTATTGTGTGTATAAAGCCAAAATGCAATGGGAAATAGAGAAATGGTTAAAAAGGAGGCAGCGACTATCAAGCTGAAATACATAAAATTCTGTTGACTACAGGCTGCCCTTGTCCTGTGGTGTAGCACTCAGATTTGACCTCCATAAATAGATGGGTGACTCTTCTTGGAGATGGCTTTCTGTGACAGCCCTGGCCTTAGCGGGTCCCAGCTTGATGGTGCGCATCCAAGACTTGAAAGGAAAGTGGGACTCATCAGACTTTGAAAAAGGGAGTACTGCTAATGAAAATCCAAATGAGTCCCTGGAAAATTACTTTTCCTATGTAGTTACTCATCCATCGTCCACTGTTCTGCCCACAATAGGATGGCACTGTGTGAGATGTGGTGGGTGACTCACTGTCGGTCATCATCACGGCCCTTCGGGGCCCTGATGAGCTAGTGCTGTAGGTAAGGCAGGTTTTGAGAATACCTTTATCAGAGAGCAAATATAATATGTGATTATAATGGACTTAATATATCATGTTAAAGTTGTCGAACCAACCCATATGCAAATATAATACATTTAATATAGTGCAAATATATAACTTCAATACAGTGCAAAAGGGGACACATTTCAATTGGGTAAGCAGACTCTTACATGTTATCACTGCTTTGTCACAGTTGTGTAAATAAATATAAACTGATTTTTTTTTATATAAGATTTGGCAACATTCGAAATACAGCTTTTGAAAATCTTTAATAGACACTTCCAGCTTGTGAACTTGATATAGGCATAGTTAAAAATCTCTTGCTGTTTTATTAATTTTTAACTATCACTTAGTATCCAAGCATATGTGCATGTGCATAAATGCAAACAAATTGCAGGTAAAGCATAGCGTCGTCAGCCAGGTATGGATCACTGCTCTGATTCCCTTGACCTTCTCAGAGTCTTTTCTAATTTCTCCTTATTCTCATCTGGAGCAGTTAGTCTAAAAGGCATTCTTTAGAAAAAACTAATAAAATAACAACAACAACAAATTCTTAGTGAGAACTCAAACTGCAGCCACATCAAAAGGACCAGAGTGCATTTTACGAATGAAGAGTCTGGAGTTTCATGTGTAATACATGTTTTTAAATTCGGCTTTAGCTTTGCCTGGAATTTTTTTCCTGACTGTTCATGATCCTCAACAGGGACATGGGATCATGGCAGGTATTGCCATTTGTACTAGTTAACACTAGCTGCTAAAACAAACACTAAAACAGATAAACCTTTAGATGGGTCATATATGTTACCACTTTATTTCTTGAGTATGTAAGGTCCAAAACAGGTCTTCCTTGTAAGAAGAGCAGCTTTCCTTCAGAGACCTGGACACCTTCCATTTTGTGACTGCTATTTTTAAATTATATCTTGCAGTGCTTGTCTGCATCAAGCCAATGGGAGAGAAAGGACTTGGGTGGGAGAGAGAGATAGGATATTATGGCCAAGCCTGGAAGGGTTGTACGTCACGTCTGTTTATATTTGATTGGCTAGAAACATGTATCTATGCCTAACAACAAGGACAGACACAGGATATTGTAGCCTAGCTATGTTTCAGATTTTGGAACACCTAGCCAATCTCTTCTCTCCAAGTTTTGCGTGCTTTCAGGCTGTGTAGACCAAAGTGAATGGCTTTGATGGCTTTCGTGTTAATTCACAGCTGGCTTTCACCTCAAACTTCCTCTTCCCTTGGAATTTAAGTATGTGTGGTAAATGTATGCTGCCTTCCATAATAAAAATAGAACTTCACACAAGCAAGGTTTGTGCTAAGAGAGAATCTTTTGCTGGTGCAGGTCCTTCAATGACTATTTCTGGCAGTTTCACTGACATTGATACTGATGCGGGGAGGAAGTGAAGAATATTCCAAAGCCCGCTGGTACTGCCTAGAGCTGACTATATGTCTCTTCCCAACTCTTAGTTTATGGCCCTCATATTGGTAGTTTGAAATTGGCTATGGTGATAGCATTTACACCACAGAAATTGGCAAGCACTAGGGGCATTTCTTGTAGAGAACCAGCTGTTAAACATTTACCATCATACCAGTGGATACTTCTCCTATTACTCAGTGGTTCATGATGTAAGGTGGCTGGAATGACTAAAGGATACTTTATCAAAGACTGGCAGGGAACAGCAATCAACACAAAATTAAGTAAACTCAGAATAAAAGCAAGAAAATTACCTGGCTTTTTCCTTCTCAGCCTGAGAACAGCCACTTCAGAGATTGTTTCTTCCTGGCTCCCCAGCTATTTCCATGCATAGGATGCCATCTTAGAAGAGGCCCCTTAGCAACTCACAGCCGAAGAACTCTGGTCCATAACTGAGTTGTGACATCCCTTTTCCGCCTGCTAAAGGCCTGGCTTCTGGGTCTTCCCCAGAGGTTGATGGTGCACTTGCCTTCTCTGTCAGTGAAGACCTTGCAGACCTCCAACAGGAGGACTTTGGCAATTCCAACAATGGTCGTGGCTCCAGTAGGGTGGGATGGGGCAAAATCTAGGTCAGTTCTGTAAGTGAAGCATGTGTTTGCATGGCAACCGGGGTCCAGCAAAGGGAGCTAGTTTGTCTTTTCTGTCCTCCTGGTGTCATCATGCAGTAAACTTGCCATCATTTGGACTGTGATATTTAGGTAGGGATGTCTCACTAAGGAGATGGTCAGTTTTGGAAAAGTTAGTAGGCATTCTCTCTTTGGCCTTTTTCCTTTGCACTGTTTAGTGCATTCCATATATATACATATAAGCGAGTGTGTATGTATGTACATGTGCATGCACATGTACGTGCACGTGTGTGTGTATATATACACACATACACACACATATATATATATATATTCCATCTCCATGATAATAGAGAAGTGGATCTTAAGGAGGAAGATGTAGTACTGCTTTCTAGCTCTTTCCTAAGGGGTTCAATTTTTATTAAGAATCCACTTCAATTTAATAATCAAACAGTATCTTAAATAGCAGTGGATGCTATGGGAGTACTGTCATGACCTGCTTGCTTCCAACCCTTGAGGAACTCACAGTTTGGAGGGTGTCCAACCTACCTGTGGCACTACCTGAGTAACTCCTTCCAAACTTGGAAAGAAGAGGTTAGCTACGAAGAATAATTATCTTCACGGTTTCCAAGTAGGTATTGAACTCTCAAAAGGAGTGTGAAAGTGTGCATGTGTGAAAATGTGTGTGTGGTTGTGTGTTTTCTATTGAGATTGAAGGAATCAGTGTAGATGATTGATCTCATGGATGAAGGAGAAGTCAAAGTCTTTCTAGATAATCAGTATTTCTGAAATTCGAAATATATTTTAGATTAACCAAAGAAAATCTTTGTGGCTTCTGGTTTAGAAGAGTTGTTTTAGCTGCCCCTCCCTTTAAATATTTTCTGACCTTAACAGAGGAATGAGAAAAGAAAAGACCATTTCATCAGTGATTGTTCTATATGTCACCTTCTGTTGGAAGACGTAGGAAGGTGGAACTCCGATCTCCCGTGCATCGGCCATTTTCGTGGTCATTCATGTAGAAAGTTCTGAAAGGTACCAGCAGTGGCTGTGGTTTGTGGAGTGATTATTTCATAATAATGGAGAAAGCACATTTTGAGACAAGCCCCAAAAGGTTCTAACCATATTCTTCTGTTTTAAGTGGCACCGCTGAATCAAAGCTTTCCAAGGAAATTAAATATTGAGGCGGGTAGGGAGACGTTGTGTGATGTATGTTAGCTGAAATACTAAACACACCAATACGACATCAATACATAATTTGTGTGGTTGCAAATATTATTGGCATAAATAATTCATGCGGTTGCTTTTTAGTCACTTGATTAACAGTGTCTTTGTCATTTTTATCAGTCATGATGTCATTGCCGTCTTGTGCATTGTGTTTAAAGAATACGTGGGGAAATGTTTCAACTATGTGAATGGTACAATGTATTTATTCATGTAGTCAGATGAAATGCAATAGTGTTTAATAAATATGCATGTCTGCATTACACTACATGCTCTAAATAAATTACAGAGTATTATTCTTTCAATGTAAGAAAAATTATAGTTTGATTTTTTTTCAAGTAGCCAAAGTGTATCCATTCTGTACTTTTAGTTACAATTTTTTGAGGTTTTTTTCAAAAGAGCTTTGAATAATCCTGAAAATTTTTGTTGAGATGTGAATGGAAAAATTTTGGTAATTTGAGTGAGCTATATCAAATGTGAGTTGTGTTACTGTGGAACAGGAATATAAAACAGGTTTTGTTCTCATGGGTGAATATACTTTTGGAAAGTGTAAATTGTTCTGACATAGCCATACCTTTGTATTGATTTGGTTCCTCAGAAGCACTTCTGAGGGCATCCAGCTATAATGTCCTTTGGTTGGCACAGTGCATTTTGTCTCTTTTCCCGCTCTTCTCATGCAGTGCTCTTTCCTACTTCCTGGAGCTTGGATCTTTGCTCTGTCCAATGCTTCCCCTTGTAGCACACCACCCAGGTTTTCTCCCTGCAATTACCTTCCCCCTCACCTTCTCCCAAAAGAAATCTCCAGTTCCTCCTCACAGCTGATCTCTGCTTAAGGTTAGCTCTCACGGGGGCATTGTAGTAATTTATGTTCAGGTTTGTATGACTGGTGTCAGGCAAAAGCAGAACTACACAGTAATTAAAGCGGTAAAAACAGATTATATTCAGGACTATTGCAGTAGGGGAAAAGAGACCTCGGTATGGAACTAGGCTTAATTCCAAATGCAATAAGAACAAGTGGGGATTTATAGCCAAGGGACAGAGTTGGGGTGATCGTTGGATAGAAAGTTACTCCAAAGGAAGGGTAATTCTTGCTAACTGACCTACTGTGATTCTTACAGAAGGCAGTCCAGGGTGATCAGATATTATCTGGGGACGGTGGGAGATGAGAAAGATGATCAGATATGGAGGATGGGAGATTCTGGCTAAACCAGCTTGACAGAATTCCTGCTGAAATACACATGGTGATATAAACATGGATGTGGAAGTCCAAAGATCAAGGCCTACGTGGGAAAAGGATGCAGAGGAACCTGACTACAGTTTGGTCAAGAGGAGACTCTTTGTCACTTCATATTTTTAAGAGAAGGGGTTGTATTTTAAATGAGGAGCAAACCAACTCCAAATCAGGCTCAAGTTTGAGACAGTCTTCTGGCAGGACTCCTCAGAATGTAGTCCTGGTTGTGCTGCAGTGTAAAGCAAGGGCCTTGTTAGGTTTCTTCTGATGGAGAGGGGTGGAAGAGCTGACGCTGCAGGGCAATCGTGAAGGTTTGGAATTGGCACAGTGCAGTGAGGCCTGTGTCTGTCTTGGTTACTGTTGCGTCCGTAACCTCTAGTACAGAGCCCGGCATAAATAGTGGGAGCTCGGTAAGTTTTGTCAGGTGAATGAGTTTCACAAATGAGGAAACTGCCACAGAGAAGTTGGAGACGTTGCTCTGTTCTCGTTCATATATCGTGTATCTGAAAAATTGTCTTTATTTTTCCTGCCCTATCTGAAGGTTTTGGTCACTAGATAATTATCAGTAATTTTTCTCAAGGATGGCACTGTAATTTATCCAGGTGAGGAGATATCATGATTAGGTTGGTTGCCATGTAAGTATTTAATCTCTGGAATCAGAAGGATGCAGACAAAGCATTTTGTCTTCACTAGTACATTGAAGTCCAGAGACTTGCCTTGAAAGGAATAACATTCGAACTCATGACCATCTCCAATGACGGGAATATTCAGAGAGAGAACGCGTAGGAAAGAGGGATAAAAATAAGACCAGAGAGTATCTGACTTCTGATTTCAGGCTCTTTTCAGTCCTGCCCTGCTTTTCGAGAGTAAGTGTATGTACTCCCTTTACTGGATCTTATTTCATTTTGGAAGAGATTGGCCCCTCATTTTCTCTCAGAAGCTGCTGAGTCAGGAATCCTCTGGTGCTGTATTGAAGCAAGTCAGGTGAAGAGAGTGGTCCTCACACCAGCAGCCTGGGCTGGCTTTCTGAGAACCTTTTGGATCCTCTAAGCAAGTTGTCAATTCTCTATTTACCAATTCTTACCCAGTGACTCGCTCCTGCCGCAGAGGGTGCACGTTACTGTAACACCAACATAGTTTGAATTACAAACTGTCCTTTAATTTATACCCTGAATGTTTTTTTCTACTAATCCTTAAAAATGAAAAAAAAAAGTTGCACCCCGAGAAATGTAACATGAATGTACCTGTACCAGCTTCTTATCACTGGAAAAAGTCTCGTAAAGCTGAAAATGCCATTTGCCATGTCTAGCTTGTCATTATAAGAGAGACATTTTAAACAGCAATCTGAGAGTACAGTGTTTTTGGATTTTACACTGGCCATGCTGTTCTAAACAGATTTTGAATGAGAATAGTCAAAATATGATAATCATCTGCTTTGGAGAACAGAAGGAAGCCAGTTTAATTTAAACTGGATTGATTTTTCAACATGGAAGACATTGGATTCTGGTTTCTCAAAGACCAGGGAAGGAAGTGTTTTCAAGGCATTGTATAAGGTTTTTCAAGTTGTTTTTTCCAAATTTCTATTTGGTTCTCTTTGTGTAAAATGTATTCTTTTCCTGATAAGACCCAGGTTTTCCCATGGAAGCATCCAGGTTTCACAACTCAGTTGGATTAGACACTTGGCAAATCTTACCCAGTGTGGTAGAGCGGGGCTGCATTCTAAATCAGCAGGAGGACCTTGCAATGAGGACAGAGAACCCTAAGAAGGCATTTCAAATAACATGGAGCCCAGCCCTGTTCTGTGTGTTTAGGTGACAAAGCCTTGGGGGCAACTAGTTAAAACTCCTTCCTCCTTAGTCTGGGAGAAGATGAAAGAGAAGTTGTGTGTGTGTGTGTGTGTGTGTGTGTGTGTGTGTGTGTGTGCGCCCTGAGAAGCGTGGTACTTCTTGAAAACTTGAGCAGCTTAGATTATTTGTGTGTTTTACTGTGTCCTTTGACAACAGTGATCATTTGACAACAGTGATCTAATTTGTGGAATAGCAACAAATTTCTTTCTTCCGCTTTGCTGTTCTCCTTTCTTTTATCTTTCCTCCATCCTTTCTTCCTGCTTCCCTTTTTCCTTCCTTCCCTCTTACCTCCACCTTCCTCCTCCTTCCCATCCTCCCTTTCTTTTTCTCTCTCAACCATGATGGCTCTCTGGGCTCCTGCCCCGTTTGCATCAGGCAGGACAAGCTGGCTGCCTCTGGAAGCCCCCAGGAGCTACAGGGAACAGGCAACTGGAGATCCTTACCTGGTAATTCTAGCTCTCTTCGTGACGTTACACAGGAATAAAAGTAGTTCTTCTTTAAAGCAAACACTAGTGATTCAGGCCAGTCCTTCTTAGGACTCAGCCACTGTCCAGGTTCTTTGTAAGATTTGTCTTGCCTCCTGTGTTCCAGTCCAACTTTGATTAAAGTAATGTTGGCATTCACAAAAATGAATCACCTTACCAGGATGATTTTAATTACCGTTTTCTTGCATCCTTTAGCCATTCTTGCATATGTATTGGTTCGGAGCATCTGCTTGAATTGCAAATGCAAAGAAATTGAACACTTGGAGAGTGGAAGTCTTCCAGTTTTTTTTTTTTTCAACCAGACAGTTTTGAAATCTGTGTCTCTACCAGAGCAAATGCATTTCTGAGACCACACAGTTCATGGAAATACCTTTTGTGATATTAAAGACAAAAAGAATCAAGTTCAACTGAGGACACGTTTCTAGCCTTTAGCTTTTCCCAAAAGAACTCAATGTAGGTTTTAAAAAGGAGCATCCACACATCTCTTTAAACTAAACATTGTGATTATCTGCTTAGAAATCATAACCAAATTCCTCCAGATTGTCTTTTATTATTTGAAATATCTTCAGTGTTTGCTTCTTCAAATGACAAGCAGATGTGCCAGTTTTCTTGGATTCTATCATTTGTCAGCTTTTTTGTTTTGTTTCGTTTTTGAAAGTACACTTTATGCACCATATTCTGCTTCTTGGTGCCTATGTTTGGCGAGAACTGGGGTTCATTGCACATTCTCACGTTACGTGCGGAATAGCAGCAGGATCCTCTGTCTCTAGGAAATGTTTGATGGGCGCACCTTTTGGGTGTCGTGCCAGTCAGAGCACTTAGAAGGTTCCGTCCTTGTGGAGCTTCTGGCTGACATGTCCAGTATGGTACCAGAGACTGTTCTCAGTAGTTGGCGGCCCCCAGGGCTTCCCGCAACAGCCTGTGACGGGAACTCCCCTGCCACCACCACCCGAAAGCATGTCCCCATCTCCTGGCAGAGGTCTGCAATGCTGTGGGTGGGCTTACGGAACATTCCACAGCATTTCTGGGCCTCCAGGTGTTCACCTGTGAATTGATTTGCTCTACATTTGTCTCTAAAATCTCCTTCATCTCTGAAGTTCCGGGCTGTAGCTTCATTTCTGTGTTAAGGGACTATCCCCCTTTAATACACACAAGTGTACTTTAAGCTGTGCTCATTTATTTATTCCACAGTGTAAGCTAGTTTGTGGGACCTTTTTTTTTTTTAAATGTGAGAGCCTTGTGAGGTGAGATTTGCCTGACGATGGAAAAGCCTGAGGGAAAGCCTGAGGGAACTGGGGGTGGGAGGTGGGGCTGGAGTAGGGCTGGAAGACCCCACTGCAGCCAAACTTCCTTCTGCTTCGCAGTCCTGCCAGTAGGTGCTAATAAGAGCTCCCGAACTCCTTAGCATGTCTCATGTGATCTGCCCTCAGCTTCACAGCTCCGGCCTCTCACCCACTCCTCCAGCCTCATTGAAACACTTGTGTTCCTCCAAGCTGCCAGGCTTCTCTCACCCTTCCCACCAGGCGCTCCTACTTCTAGTCTCAATTGTAAGAGGTGCTTCCATCAGGGAGCTCTTCCCGTGCCACTCACTCCAGCCTCAGGAGGAGCCCCGTATCTGGCCTTCCATAACCTCTTGGGCTTTCTTCTAATAATGGCTCTTCTAAGAAATAATTGTAATATCTTTTAACCTCTGTGGCCTTCACTGTACTGGTCACTCCATGAGGAAAGGAATTGTGCTTTTTATACATCATTGCATATAGGCATTGTCCACCTAATACTAGGTGTTCCACAAGTAATGGTTGACTGGGTAAATGAATAAATGGCAGTTTTTAAAAACATCAACATCATTAAAATAATTTTTAAATCAATTGAAATTTGAAAGTCCTTACCCTGCCCCCCACTTTTTGCCTCAAAACTGTTCCTTTCCATTAACAGAGTTGCAGCCCGGCATGGTCAATGTAGACTTTTTACTTCTCTTAACTAATGCCCTTTCTTAACCCTCTCTGATTCTTGATTCGTTTCAAAAAACTTGAAAGCCTTTACTCATACAAACACCAATTCATATCTTCCTATAAACAAAAACTTCTGTGAGTCTCTCTGGTCACCTGGCAGAGTTTTTACAGGTAGCATCACATACGTCAACACTTGCTCTACCACCTAAAACTGCATTTAAATGTGCCCCCATGAGAATTCCACACTGTTTTGAGCTAGAAAGAGCTTTAAATGTTATGTAGCCAAACTCACTTGTTTTTAAATCTGGGAATAGCATGGCGACTTCTCAAGGTGACATACGTTATGAATTGGAAGGCTTTCAGGTTGTTTTTAGGCTGGCTTACCTGGATCCTCAACAGGCTGTGAAAGTCACGTGTGTCAGATGCAGGTATGATAATGGTCAGCAACACAAGAAGGGTTTTCTCTTTCGATGGGGTTTCATCAGCAAGGAAACTTCCCAGAAGTTTCCTCCAACAAATTTGGCCTCCATCGCTTGGCCAGAATGGGTTATGCCCACCACAAGCCAGTCACTTGCAAGACAACTAGGATTATCAAGATAGGTCAACATTTATACCTGGACATGAAATAGTGTCATTTTAGTGAGGGGTGGGTACGAGAACAAAATTGGGGTTCCCTTATCTAGAAAGAGAGGGGGAATTTTGGGGGGGCGGGGGTAAGCAATGACTGCTTAGTAACAGACCTTGACCTTGAATTGCTTTGTAATTCTCCATAGGGGCATTATTTTATAACTGCTTTCCACAGTGCTGCTTCAACCACGGGGCTTTGCAAATACTACTCACCTTGGAAAGCCCGGTGTAATTACTTCCAGGTTAAGAATGGATGGCTCCATTTCTCACTTGTTGACTCTGCTTTGAATACCTCAGAGGAGTTGCTTCTAGACATTGATCTTCCATCTTTCAGAGTATTTTTAGGAGTTATGTTAGATTTTTGTTTGTTTGTTTTATTTATGAGCTCGGGGGTGGGGGACAGGGAGATAAATCGAGATGTAGAATGCCAGGTTTTGTTCTTTCTGTCAGTGTCCAGGGGAAAGTGATGGAGCATGGCCTTCGAGCTCATTTCAGAGAGGAGGTAGGGTGAGATGGAGCGGGGTGTAATGGGAGGGGCATGTCAGGAGGACAGGCAGAAGCGGAATCTGCCTGTGTGATGAAAAGGTCAGTGAAATCCAACAGAGCACACAGTTTTTACAGACAGAACTAAGAAAAGGCAAAGCTCTAGGTCAGTCTACCCTCGCTCTAGGACGGTCAATGAGCGTTGTGGTGACAAATCCCTGCTAGACGTCTGTGGTGAGCAGAGATAGGCCGTGGTCCTCATCTTCCTCCCAGTGCCCCTACAATGGTCCCCTGTCGGCCCCACGGCTGGGTTAGGAATGAGTAGGTTAGAAACAGAAATATTTGTTTTGGACTCCGGTTGTTCATACCACCTGACATCTTGTTATCTAAGAATTAGCTCAAATGTTACCTCTTTGAAGAGACTTTTTCTACCCAAACCAGTGTAAAATTTTGTGTCCACTCCCCCCAAACAACTCTGCCCTAGTGTTTTGACACCTGTTTTATTTTCTGAATACCATATACTTTGATCTGGAATAGTCTTTATTTACATATTTACTTGTTTAACTTCATTAGAACAGAGAATCTTGTCTGCCTCCCGTATTGCTGTAACTCAAATACCTAGAACAATGATCTGTAGAATAGGTGCTCAAATATTGAATGGATGAGTCATACTTTACACGAGGAAGCCATACTTTATACAAGGAAGACAGGAAATTAAAATATATTTCGTTACCTTTGATATTATGACATGGCAATTTGCCCTGATTTTAGCACAAATGATATTTCGTTATCCATCAGCCACTCAACAAACATTTGTTGATTATTTACCAGGAACTATTATTGGTGCTGGAGTCCCCATTTGAAAATAGATTGACATTTAATAAGTGAGACAGACATGTAATTGTGCAGATATCATGATTAAAATTACACACAAGAAAAGGAGGAAACAATTGATTCTGCCTGGGAAGAAAGGTCAGGGAGACAGCAAATAATGCTTGGGCTGGATCGTGAAATATACGTGACTCTACCAAGCAGAGCAAAGCGAGAGCAATTCTGTCAGGGAAATCAGCATAAGCAAAGGTGTGGAGATGGCATCACCTGAAATGGTGGGAGAAATGCTATAGTCTCCAATGGTCAGAGAGTGAGTAGTCTTGTGAGAGTGAAGGTGTGGGGGAAGGGACATGGTACCAAAGCTGAGACTGGAGAGCGCAGGAAAGGCTCTGTGGGGAGGGCTTTGTATGTTACTAAGGATTTTGACTTTTATCCATAAAATAGATACGAATAGAATATGAAGCACCAGCAGGAAATTTTAAACCAGGACATGTAGGTATCAGTGTTGTGTCTTAGACACATCATTTATGAAAATATACTCATTAGATAAGAGTAGAGCTGGCTTGATTCATGGCTTCTCACAGAGCCTTGTGTTGATTTATGGGACATCATCCATCTGGTAGGAGGTTTCTAATGGCAGCTGCCCTGCCCTGCCCTTCCCTTCTCTGCCTTTCTGTTCCCTTCCCTTCCCTTTTTTAAATTTGTGCCTTTGATAAAGGCCTAAATATGGAATTTATAAATGGTACAGAAGTGACGGGATCACTAATCTATGGGTTGATAAAATCAAAATTATTTTAATGGGGGCGGAAGAAGTGTGAAGCAAGATGACAGTGCACAGGGACACATGTAACACCTGTAAATGAACTGAGCAAGTGAGGAGAGGGGGGGAGGCAGCCTTGCAAGCAACATTTTTGAAAAACGTCCAGGTGTCATCCCACTCGGGAATGAACAGCCCTACCTGCTTTTGCCCAACACTCTGGTTGGTTTCCAAATCTTAGCAGGGATCTTGACCGTGTGGGGTACTTCCAGTGGAAGAAAATCACCAAAACGGTGAAGAGTCTGGGATCCATGTAATACATGAGTAGTAACTATAAAAATTAGGGATAATTGCCTGGGGAAAAGGTATCTTAGCTGAAACATGAGAGCAGTCTCTAAATGTTTGAAAAACTGTCATGTATAAGAGCTTGGAAAAGAGTTAGGATGACTTACTGAGTCATTAGAAATGCACGAAGTGTCTGCTATGTGTCAGCTAGTCTGTTTTGGCGATTGATTAGAATCATTCTCTGTTGTTAAGGCACCGCCCGTGTTTTTGTGTTTGTTGGATGTATGCAAGCGTGTTTTGGTGTGCCTGCTGAATGAAAGGATGCAAGAGAAGATGAGAGTGGACAAATATTGGAGCTATATTATAAAGGACCTCTCATGTCGTGGTCAGGTGTAATCCCAAATATCTCGTGTCTGCCAGGTTTCATGAATACTCTTCCTTTGTATGCTTTCTTCGGAACGTAGTTGTAGTCAAAAGAGTGCAGGATTCCAAAGGAGCTCTGGGGTGGGAAGCAGGTTCCTGCCACTTACTAATGTGACCCTATTAAGACAGTTGTGTTGGAGCCTCAGCCTGACAAGTAACATCCTGTGATGAATGGGAGGTTCAACGATTAGTGACCTCCCCGGTCCCTTCTTACCACATAGCCCCTAATTCTGAGTCTCTGTATATGGCTGGAAATGGTGATGGAGGAAACACTGCTATCTGTGGTCTACGATTTTATTAGCATTTGCTACGAGATGGGATTCTTACATCTAGTCCTATGTGGTATGCAAGCGATTATATGGAAATCTGTGTGAGTTTGGAGTGTTGCCCTGAGGAGAGCTATGTTTATCCATATTCAAAAGTTGAACGCCTCCAATATGAGTATGCTCGTTTGCATGTAATGTGTTGAGAAAAAGGATTAATTTACTTTAAAGTAATTGGTCATGTGAATAATTTATTTTCATGTTTGCCTAGAATAACTATGCTCCCCTCATCACACCTAAAACTTTAAAATGAAAATACCACAATAAAAACAAATATTTGAGCATTGGTGGAGTTGGTACACAAGAATAGCATCTCCCTAAAAAGTACCTGTCACTGTCTGGGTCCTTTGTATGTGCTATTCATTTCATGAACATAGAAGCCCGAAGAAGTGAGTACAGATGAGGATCTGTGCTTCTTGGAAGGGGGTAACTTCCGAGTCACATGGCCTCATAACTGGCAGACCAGGGGTTTAAACTGAAAACTCAGGACTTCAGAGCCTTTGTCTTTTCTATTCCAATCATGCATCTGGGAAGACAAAGATGCAGCTGGACTTACTGGGGATTCTCGAGGTTTACAATGTTAGTAAAAACAGCCATCAGAATTATATTCCAGAATTTTACCATTACACGTCCAGCCGTTCTTTGAATTAGCACCCTTTCAAAGAGATAAAAAGATTAATAGGTACAATAGATACAATGATGGACACATGACACACAAGTGGATGGGTTTACTGTTTCCCCGAAAATAGACCTAGTCAGACAATCAGCTCTAATGCGCCTTTTGGAGCAAAAATTAATATAAGACCCGGTATTATATTATATTACACCCAGTCTTATATAAAACCGGGTCTCATAGTAAAATAAGACTGGGTCTTATATTAATATTTGCTCCAAAAGACATATTACGGCTGATTGTCCGGCTAGGTCTTATTTTCGAGGAAACACAGTAAGTGTGGATGGACAGATTGACAGAAAGTTGTAAGTATTAGCATTTACGGAACTTTAGGTCAAAGTTAAAATCATGTATACTAAGTTGCCAAGCTTATTGCTGTCATTGCTTCTCTTCAGCATTGGGTAGATGGCAAATTGTGAAAATGATTTATAATCTTATTTTGGTGTAACATGGATGCTTCTGTGAAATTGTTATAAAGATGTGTTTATTTAAACCTGTCAGTCTCCTCCCTATTCTTTGGTGAAATATAGAAGGGTGAAGGGCAGGCTAGTCATCTCCACGCAAAATTTCACTCACAATGGCAGTTTTGTGGAAAATGGTGGTAAATACTACAGTTACTCCTACTCCTACCATTAACCACCCCGCCACACACACACACACACACACTAGAGAAAGGGCTTTCCATCCATTCTTATTTGAATCTCCAAACAGCTGGAAGTACCTGGGTTTACCTTTGATTAACAAAGATTAAGCAGGCTGCCAAGAACATTCACTAGTGGCAGAAGAAATCCTGCTTGCGGGTTCTGGTATCAGAAGCTTTTCTTCCTCTTCCACTCCACGATTTTAAAATGGACTGACTTTGTTGTTTTCATAGCTGAGTCTCCAGCACACAGTAGACCTTTGATGGAGAAAGATAGGAAAACAGATAAAATCTCTATAAAATAAAACTCCTCGTAAGCTTTTAGATAATCTATTATTAGTGGTCCTTGACTTTTATTAAATACCTAATGTAAAATAAACCCTTAGTCTAGGAAAAGATTTGAAAATAAAAATCTGTACTCTTTCAGCAGTAACCCTAGTTATCTGGTGAGAAGTTATTCAGTAACATCCTTCAAGCAGTTGGCTTTGGAAAAACACTTCCTTTGACCCAAAGGACTTTCATAAAGCATTTTAGCCTTTAAAGGAAAGGAGAGTTCTATTGTGTTTTTTAAGTGCTGTGTGAGCCCATTTATTTAAACTAAACACTGAAGAGTCTTAGATTTTAGCAAACCTAACTGAAAATTTAGCTAAAAACAACTCTTTGGGAACCAGATGGTGCAGCCACCATTGGGAGCCGAGGGCAACTCTCCTGTTTTCCGGAGTGCATGTCAGTTTAGCTCCCAGAACTCATAGGACAAAGATGCCATTAATTCGGGGAGCCTGTATATCCTCGTCACCCTCTCGACCCCATCCCTGCCAAATCAACACATTCTCCCCCTCTTGGAAACTAATGCTTTCAGTAAAATGTGCGTCTGTCTTGGGGAGGAGGGCAGAGTGGGAAAGGATGCCGTCGCCCCAGGTTTTCATCTCTTATATGACCTGAGGCAGCCAAGCCCTATACTGCAGAAGAATAGTTCTAGAGTTTGAGTTAATGAGGGCAAGAAGAAAGAAGTTAAGGCCTATCAGGGGTGCAAAGCAATTTATATATTGACTGGATCTCTCAAAGAGCATTGGATGAGGGACAAGGGTAATGAAACTGAGAATGACAGCATTCAGAACTATGATTTTATGACATTAGAAAGTAGAAAAAAGGAGAGCTTTTTAGTTTGTGGATGCCACTTTCCAATTTTTGCCTTAATTTCTCTGAATTCTTGACCTTTGGCCATGTGGTTAGACAGGTAAATTATTTTCCCTCTGTTCGTTCTATATAGTAATCTACTGGGTTATTTCCATTTATGAGTACCTAGGTCTTCCCAGCATATGAGTGAAGCAAACTGTAAGGCACAAGGATTCTTTTAGTCCTCTTTGTTTAAGGGCTTAGTTAGTGTTTGAGGCTCATCACTTCTTCACTGGTGTTGGATGGACTCCTGTGAGGGTCAGCGTATAGGCCACCAGGTGGAGTTTTTAGAGGTGGTTATCAACTGCCAGTTGACAGCTGCCAATTTTCCCTTAATCCTCAAACCTGAGGCCTATTCCATCATCCATGCGATAGCTTCCTAATGGTAGCCTTTGAAAGATCACTATAGCTGCTAGGTAAAAGTGATGTTTAAATGTTAGATCTGTGCTTACAATTTGGTGTCAGTAATCTGCCTGAATGTAAGGCCTAGGTCTGAGATTTATTCCCTAAACATTTATTACGCAGACACTGTGTGCCCGCCCCCGCCCCCCCCCATGCATGGTCATTGACTTTGTGGGATATAAGCTGTGCACGTGAAAATCACAAACATAGGTCATTACAACACATTGTACATTGCAAGGCTGACAGACTCATGGACATTTATAGGGAGACGTCAGACTTAAGTGGTGTGTGTGTGTGTGTGTGTGTGTGTGTGAGTGAGTGAAGGTAAACTGAACAGCCCAAGGAGTAGACAAGGATAATTAGTTACTGCAATTGTAATAAGACCACCATCATCGAATTGTCTTAGCTTATACTTGACCGGAAAGATAAACACCACTCCCACAGTTTCTGAGACGATCAGATGAACAGAAAGAAAAATCATGGGAATTAGGCTGACTGGGCAGAAAGCCAGCAAGGTATGGCATCCCTGGAAGAAATAGAAAGAAGTCCTAAATTGGGCTCGGCTTGAAAGAGCTTCCCTTTTACCTCTCGTAAGTTGGAACTTGGCTGGCCCTCACCAAGAGGAGCCCGAGCTTTGCTTTGCTTTGCTTTGCTGGCTCCATGGGCAGCTTGTGCAGTGATTGTAGGCAGTTGTTTCAAGGGCTGCCTCACTGTTGCTCTCATTTCTTTGACTGACAGGAGACATAGGGAATAGGTGAAGGGAATTAGAAAACAGCTAGAGGGAGAAACAAATAAGTCATCTTCTCATCTCCTAGGCCTTGCATTTTCTCTGAAAGTTGATTCGAGTCAATGGGGAAATCGTTAGTGGGATATTGTGGCTCTTGAAGGGTTTCTTATTTATCGATGCCAAGGGCTCTTTGGAATATGCATTTCTTTTGTTCTTTTCCTCCATAGTGGTAGGAATTCTAGATAAAATATTAATCATAAAGTTTTTTTTCCTATCATTTCCAGTTGCAGAGATATTAAGAGTTATGGCTGCTAAGGCTTGGTACAGCTACAATTTCTTGCCCACGTGTCTTCACAGAGATGACACATATGCTTTTTATTTTGCTGCCATCATTCTTCATGAGATGGCAGGGCATCAGTCATCACTGCGGTGGAAAAATGAAGGCGAAGGAGAAAAGCACCCGTCTGTAAGCACAAGATGATGTGTTTGTCTGCAGCAGTAAAGGACAGTTTCCTAGTGCAGAGACCAAAAAAGGCTCTGTGACTTGTACCTCTGGAATCACATTCATCAGCAATGAAACCAGAAGCCTGACCAGCAGTTGATATGGCAGAAGTGTTTCAGGAAGCTGTGTTGCTGTCGACATAGGTGGAATTCAATCCCCATGGGCAGTGTAATGCAATCACAGAGTCTGGGCTGGGATGACAGAGTAGGGGTACCTGCCCCCCAGAATATCACATCATTGTGGTGGGGTGCTAGTGCCCTGAGGGCAGGTGCTCTGGACGGATGGCCTTCACGGTTCTCAGTTGCCAATGGGAACCCTACCTGGGCATTTCAAGTGGCATGCATTGTCTGGTATTGAGATGTCCAGCTTGCTTTTATTGTCATCAAGATCTTATTTTCCATTTTGAGAAGCCAAATCAAAAGGACAGAGTGCTGTGATGGGCACACATACAATTAAGTTATGACTATGGTAATAATGGTAGTTACCATGGCCTGAGTATCAGCTGTGTATTTCACACGGACTCTTCCCAGGCCCCATCTGAGATGGAAGGTGTTGTTATTCTTAGATGAGGAGACTGAGGCCTACAGCAAGTAAAGAACTGGAATGGGACTCCTGTAATGCTAAGGAAATTTGTGTGCTACTATGATGGACAGTTCTACCTAATCACTTGCCTCTTTACATTGAGCATGTGGAAACTGAGTTCTCGGTCCTAGAGCAGCACATGCCCTGGTCCTCCCCACAGTTGCCTGGTTCTTCAGACACTCTAGGACCTCAGCAGAGTGCCACACTGGTGAACAGGGTCTTCCTGTGAGATGAAACATGCCTAGGGATGCCTCCTTCATGACTTCATTCTTCTCCCAGCCATTTCTATGTAACGACTCACCACATCAGCCCCACTTGAAACTAGAATAAACAGTTCCTGGTGGGTATTTTTCAATTTTAAGGAAAGATAGAAGTCTCTTCGGACCCGGGGAAGTGGAAGTGTCTCTCAGCAGGAGTTGTTTTTGTCCTGATTTTTCACACCAAACTGGAAACACCCATCCCCGGGAAAGTGCAGAGAACTCTTTCTATATGACAGATACCAATGTTTTATATTGTCCTGAGTGAGCATTTAGTTTATTTTCACTGGACTTCAAACTCCAGTTTGCATCTCAGCTAGGCGGCCTCCACGTGCCCTTTTGGTGTCACACAGAAGCCTGGGCATCAGAATGGGAAGAGCTGGGAATCCAGCCAGCCCCACTCATGGGAATAAATGGTTTCTTTTATGTGTCAGTAGGAAGTAAATCAAATGACCCTTCTGTGATTCACCCTCTTTAAAGTTCTATCTGACCATGAAGCTGAGAGGGAATTGGCTGGAGGAGAATAGAGTATTTCCTGAGAGGTTCACGAACTAGCTCCTCATGTTTCTTCATGGCTAGTCCTTGGTCCTTCATGTCTTTGCCTTTTGTTTTTGAGTGTTCTTAAAGTATTGTAGAAAAAAGGTCCTCAAGCATCTCACTTGGTTAAGAAGACAGAGTCTCTCCATTGGGACATCCTGGCTCTTTCCTAGCAAAATGCTCTGCCTCCCTCAACTATACTACATCAGCTAATTAGCCTCTTTATAGATTTTTTTTTCCTTCTCCTTATTTTAATTCTCAGCTGGTATTTCTGTAGGCTCTGGGCCTTGGGAACTGTGGAGTCATTTGTTGAATTTCTGGCAGTGTGAGCCTGTCTAATAGTTTGCTTTCAGTTCTCATGCATAGTGAAGTAGGCACAGGAGGCACAGAAAATAACTTAGGAAAAAAACAAGACTTGGAAAAATCCTGAAACAGCCATGTTCAAAACAAGCAAGGTGGTGAGGCAGTGGACTGTTTTTCTTTTGCCTCGTGGGGGTTTATGTTTTCTTTCGTTTTTCTCTGTGTGGCAGAGTAATAAATGACTGTCTTATTGGAGGCTCAGAATATCTTGTTTAATTCTGCTCTTTTCTTGTGATTCTGTAGAACTACCTTCCTTCTTGGTCCATCTGGGGAATTAGCGCCCCCACCCCAACACACACACCCTGTGCCCATTTTGAATATGAAACCAAGGAGTTGGGGCAAATTTTGAAACCACAGAGGACTTAGAAAGTAGAGCAAACTCTTGCTGTGTTTATGACTGTTCTGTGTCCTTCGGATATTTCTGAAACACTGAGCAGCAGACACATCTTTGGCCTTGAAAGGTACTCTGGGATATGAACCACAACCCCTGAGGGTCTGCAACAAAATCAGCTTTGTTTTTTTGGGACCCATGACACAAACCATTCCTTTGCCCGTATTCAGGCACCTCAGTTGGAATTCATCGTGTCTCTTGACTTATCAGACAAGTCTGTGTTTACTCTCCACTGCTTTTGAAGAGGTGGTGTAGTAGATAAGTACTTAGGCTACCTGTGAAGACCTTTTTTGGAAATTTGCCACTGCGAGATGTTTTAAAACCTGTTGATGAACAGGTGATGTCTAGGCAGTGAATAGAAAAACAGTTAAAGCTTGTATCTGGACTTTGCAAAACAGGGAAATTTCAAAATGATGTACAGTTCGAATCTGAAACCGTCTTTATTGTAGCGAAGCTACGGAGCATGACTTGTAACCAGACAACATTTGTCACCCAGACAGCTTTAGAAAAATCTCCTGTTTCCTCATGGAGTGCAGGGGTGGGTGGAATGGGGGGAGGGAGTAGACCGTGAGGAATCTTTTTGGTATATTTGAATCTGGGAACTTCCATAAACCAAAGGGGAGTGATTGATAGTTTCTCTGCCTCTATCGGGTGGTGTTGGGCAGATGTTTCTTTCAAGAACTTCACTCCTTTATTTTCTATATTGAATTAGCATCAAATAAAACACGTTGCAACTTCAAAATCAGCTGTAACCCAGCAGGGTGAGATATAGTTATGAACCAAAATTAGGGGATGAAGCTGCAGTGGGTAGGCACTGCAAATTCCAAGTGATTTTCAGATACATTGAAAATGGCTTTCTCTTTTTGAACCTTTGGAAAAGCCATATGATCAATCTACATGCTACACCCCTTTTTACTTTGCTTCTCAGAACACAATTCCTAAGGCCATTACTATACTCCAAATGAGAACATATTTATCTTGCTTATTCAAAAACAGTGAAAAATCAGATCATATTTTCTGCAAATAGCTTCTCTGTGCTTATATTTTGTATATCTTTCTGATTATGACATAGGATTAAAACAATAAGTCTCTGTTGTGTTATCTGCTCATGAACTTTATCACAAAATAATGGATGAATGCTATAAAACTAGGATTTCCAGTTAGCCCTTAAGTCTTAGTTGTAAAGGGATGGATAGATCTATGTGTCTGGATTACTCAGCAGTTGAGAGTCTTCATCCAGTGATAGAAATTTGATTAGTAATAAGATTGTTGTTTGTTTTCCACCAAAAAGAGAGGCTTAAGGGATTATTAACATCAACACAGTGCAAAACTTCTGGGTGATGTTTTTCTAGCTTAGTTTATTTTGGTGATGTTTGCCCAGAAAAACGAATGAATATACTCATACATTACAGGGAATCTGGATTTTTATGTGGAACTCGGTGGATTATGCAGGGAGGGGTGAGCAATTATTAAAACCCTAAGAATCGAGTTCTCCAGTAGTTTGGGTGAAACCTGAAATTCTGTAAAGTAGTTCGTCCTCTCTTCCTCGTGGGTGTCAGCCTGATAGAGGAACAGTGTGGGTGGTCTTTGAGGTCAGAAGAATTGGAGAATGGACTTTAAGAAAGTCAGTTAATCTTTTAAAGACTATTTTGGTTTCTATTCTACAAAATGCCTTTGACAATACCCTGCATAAAGAAGGTCAATATGAATGAGCTATGGAATGTCTTTGTTGTTATCTACAAGTACTAGAACTTACTATTGTTCTTGCTGAAATGAGCATAAACTGAAGAAAGAGTCATTTGCATTTTGGTGTGAATTGAGAATTTAAGAGCAGATTTTTTTTTTTTAATGAAATGTAAAGACAGATTGAGGTGGCTCCTTGTCTGAGCCATGTCCAGATCCTGAAAGTATGAAACATTTCATAATTTTGCCTGTTGTATGTTTTTATAAAGCAGTTATCCAAACAATGGAAGGCCAGCTAATTGCAACCTTTGTTTGACTTCTCCTGAAGTATTGAGTAGAATGAAGACATTTCCTGGTATTTTCCCATTTTTGATAACCAATTTTTAACTTAATTTTGTGGGTTTTGTTATTTCAGGGAGAGGGTAACTTGATTCAGTTCATCGGAGTTCCGTCTGGGGAAGATGGTGGAGAGGTTCATTGTTCTCATTTATTCTAGGGACTGGGTGGCCCCGACAGCCGCAACGTCTTCCTGTTTGTGACACTTGAGAGAGAATTGAAACAAAGCAAAACAAAGCCGTCTTCTGATTTCTTGTATTCCTAAAAACTGATCTATGAGAAAGGGGGGTTAAAACAGCCATTTGGTCCCAAGCTCAACATGAGGGTTGAGGTGACAGAGGAGCAAGTCAAGGCCTCATCACAGATTGTGCTTTTAGCTGGATTTACCAGACAAACCAAATCTTAGGGTGGAAGAGTAGATCCAAAGTGAGGGCTCCGAAACCAGAGACCTTCCTAGCCTCCCTCAGGCTGCCAGTGGGACTTTTCTGAAGACCTGGTTAAATATTCATGGGTACGTCAGTTATTTCACAAGACTGAGTGATTGGCTTACTTCTGCCCGCGAAAAATGATGCATTCTAATACAGGAAATGCTTCTCCATACCTTCACTCCATTTAAATTTTCTTTAAATGTCCATGTTCTCTCTTACTTGGTAAAATGCCAGCTGTGGATTTTCACGTTCCTGGGGAATTGGATGATGTCACGAGGACCTAGTGCACCTCCATCCCACCCCCGTTTTTTTGTTTTTTAACTTTCTTATAAAACCTGGTTCAGTTTCTTTCATAAAGAGATGAACTAAACAAACTGCTTTCTTACATCAGTTACGTTGTGAATGCCAAAGAACCAGGTCTATGCAATGATGCACACTCTTGTTCTCATTTAATTCACATCGGCAGGCCACACGCTTGCTTTAGGACTTCACCTTCTACACCTTCTAAGTGGGGAGAGACATGCAGCGTTAGCACCGTTATATTTTAATATGCAGTCTACCTCTTGAATCATCAAAAGATAAATAGTAATGTATGACACTTTCAGATATAATGTTGTATACAAGATGCCATTTCTTTCCATGATTTTGTTTATATCCTCTCCTCTGTCCCTAACCCCAATTTTTAGCATCACCTGCCTGTATAAGTGAACACGTTAACTTTCCACCAGCTGCTCAGATCTCTTTGGTTTCCTAGTTATGTTCAGAGCATTATCTAGAGTACAGTTTTGAGGCCTAGTCAGTCATTTATTTAGTACCTAGCATATGCCCTACACTAGGCTGTAACTTCTGGTGAGCATATGGAAGGTGCAGAACCATTCTCCCTCCCGTAAATTGCTTACGGTAAAGACATACTTATGAAAAAAACAAATCAAAAACAAAAACAAAAAAACTAGTAAATAATAGAAGAGTGTTTTTTCAGGTGAGCTATTAAATAAACAGCACACACACACACACGAATTCATCTGTGTAAATAAATATCCTTCCTTGAAGAGAATTCTACATCTTTCTTTCAAAAATGAAGCAATTGCCTGGCATATCTGGGGGCTGCCTTCTTTGAGTAATGAAATGCACAGACCACAGAGTTGCTTTTGAGTCATTTATTGTAGCTTTCCAATGGTTTTATACAACTTGACCCCTCCCCTCCCTTACCTGTTTGAACAGATGTTAACTTCTTTCAAAAAATCAAATATACTTTCTAACAAATAAAGATAAGTCGTAATTCTTTTTTCAATATTCAGAAGAATGTGAGGAAGGCAATTTCAAAATGATTTAAACGTCCATGGCATTAGTGCCTAGAGACAAAATCCATTTTGAGTGCAAGTCTTGGTGGTTTAGTTAATTATATTTGCACACATTATTTATGTTAAATATCAAATAGTGTACGTAGGAAATTCAGGTTCTTAAGAATTTAGGCCCCAACTAAGTGTGTGTGTGTGTGTGTGTGTGTGTGTGTGTGTGTGCAAAATTAATTGTGGTTTTAGCATTTATTTTTAACCTTTTAAACTGCAGTTACTTTTGCACCAACCTCGTATGTGTGTGTGTGCACGCGCGCGTGTGTGCATTCATTCATTGTGTGGGTCTGAGTTAAATGAAAAATCTCACAATAAGGAGCACCTTGCAAGGCCCTGGCAGCCTGTTCTAGCCTCTGCCTTAGATTGCTAACTTGCCCAGGTCAGGGGAAATTGTCCTAAGACAGTGGGGGAAGGTTGATAACTATTCTGGCTTTTCCTACTTCTCATCTCTGGGCCCAGCGATCAATGCATGTCATCAGAATTATCACCCAAACATGTTCAGACATCACTGCAGGCCTCCGACCGCAGGAGAGACCAGGCTCATGCTGGAACAGACCAAAGCCGTGTGGACAGTCTGGACATCATCATCTTTTAAGGGACTCATCACTTCTTCCTCCTTCAGGAAGTTTTGAAGGAGGACGTCTGTGCCCTGATGTCTGCTGTTTGGCTAGGTCTACCCAGACTATATGCGGATTCTAACATGTGCTGTGGGTTAGGCTCATCTCCAAAGAGGTGTTGCCCACCTGTCAATTGTCTGGCAGTCAGTGTGTATAGGTGATACCATTTGTTGGGTTTTGCTGTTTTTCCTGCTGCTGTTTACTGTTGTTTCCCCAAAAAGAAGACCGGGTCTTGTATTAATTTTTGCTCCAAAAGACACATTAGGGCATATTTTCAGGGGATGTCTTATTTTTTCATGTACAACAATCTACATTTATTCAAATACAGTCATGTCATCATCTTCTGGAACATCATCATAACGTATTAAATGCATCCGTCTGGCTGACGATCTTAAGTGGGGGTTATTTTGGGGGTAGGTCTTTTCAGGGAAACACGGTGGATGAGCTTCTGCCATTCTTCAGTCACACAAACACTTTCTGATGCACAGAACACATTAGGCTGGTGGTCGTTTGTTATTGGTGCCTTTGAACAATATACGTTGTATTAGACAGTGGTTTTGGACACCATCAACTGTTGATTGCTGTAACAGAGGATTAGAAGAAAAATTTAAGTCTCCAAGTAAAAGCCAGAAAACCCAAAACTAATAATAGAAATTTGTAGGATTTTTAATGCATTATACATTTTCCAGACTTTCAGAGGTCAGCTTACTTAATTCTTCCAACAGCCTTAGGTATCATTACTTTGGATGTATGGATGGAGACTGAGACCCTGAAAGATTTAAGTGATTTGCCCAAGGTCACACAGATAATTGGTGACAGCGCTTGGTGCACAATCAAGGGTCTCTGGCCACAGGGGCGCTGTTCTTCCTCCTCCCACAACTAAAGGAGTTGGAGTCCTTGCTTTTCTCTGAGTTTGCTGCATGGCAGAGAAGGAGTAGGGTAGAAGGGGTTAATCGCAGGAGCAGGAAGGTCTCTTGCCCCTGTAAGAGCTGTAACATTTTTTTCCCTCTTCTTTCAAATCTATCAGGTTTGAGTGCAAGAGATTAAAGAAACACATAATTCAGATTTCTAGGAATCCATATCCCTAAACACATCAGGGACCAGAGTTTGGGTTACATCTATAATTTTTAAAGTGCTGAAGCTCTTTAACGCAAACCTCACTCCTGTCAACATCAGTTTCCCAGGCAAACGGGGCCAGCTGGTCTCCCCAAGGGCCTCCCCATGAATGTTAGAGGGTGCTGATGCTACCAGAAAGAAAAACCATCCAGGCATTGACGAGCTACCTCGCAGAAGGGAGAGATCAGTGTGGGCTGAAGTAAATGGGGAAGTCTTCCGAATACAGGACATCTGAGCTGTGGAGTAGAAGTTGGGTGCCAATTGGATGGGGAAGTAGTAAAGGCAGAGACATGGAGAAGGTATGTGGGTATGGCTAAGGGCCTGGCCTTAGCAGCTGTGTGGTCTTGTGACTGTGCCTCACTCTCCTCATCTGTAGAATGGGGTGGTAACAGTACCTACTTCACATGGGTGATGTGGGAATTAAATAATAATTTATGTAAAATCCTCACCTGGCAAATAAATACTCAGGAAAAGCAAGCTATCAGCTACGAGGTTAATGAGAAACAGAAAAACTAGGAGCAGTTGGAGAGTATTAATAGGTTGGGTTGGATGGACCCTGGCTGACAGAGGAATACCCTGCCTGCTTCAAGAGTGGGCGCAATTAATAGCTATGGAATAACTGTATGTGAGAATGTGTGAAGAATCTGCAGCCTCCTCGCTTTAATATACAGTAAAGGGCAGTAATAACTAATGTCAGAGGTAGCAAATTTGACATTTTTTTCATTAGTCTTTTGTAATGAATTATTCAAGGTTGAATTATGCTAACGTTTACCACCCTAGTTCCATTTGAATATGTCTCTATATGTGTAAAGTCTTCAGGGCTGCCGAGGGCAGGGTTAGCAATGATTAACTGCAGGGGGCCTATAATTTGCCATTTCTACCCCAGCCACTGCATCCTTAGATTGTCTGGTAATGGTAATGAGGGCCTGAGTGATTCTTCATCAAAGAAAATGAAAGCCTCGTTTACATTTGAGCAAAGCTGATGTTCACATTTGGGTGTATGCCTAAACGTACCTGGGCTGAAAATATGTGATATAACGTCTTAACTTCCTAAATCCTAAAGCAGCCTGGTACTTGACATCTGTGTAGTGAAATAATGGCTAACACGCCACTTCAGGCTGGATTTATGTTTTATGAGCTAAAATGGTTCCTAATTATTTTTGTTGCCATGCTAGGGAGCTATTTACTTTGAATGCTTTCATAATAAGAAAACTCTATGCAAAGATACATTTTAACAGAATTTCATAAGCTTCTACACTAGCAGTAATAACCAGAATACTGAAAATAAAACTGTCACTTTCACTTGCATTTTAAGTCAGATTTATAGCTTTCTTTCATTTATAACTTGGTCCTAGACTGAAAGCAAAATCACCATCTTATTATTTCTTATTCAAAGGCTGGAAGAAAAAGGTACCAAATGAAATGATTTTATATGAAAAGATCACAGGATTTGGCAGTAAAGGTCTGGATGAAAGCCTTGGCCTTCTCATTAATTACCTGTGACATTGAATAATTCACCTAATCTTTGGTTAGTAAAATGGGATAATACTGATACTATAGCTGTATTACCTGTAATGACACCCACTCTTGTGACTCACAGCCTGGACTTTTCATGACCCAGGTCGGTTCTGTTTTTAAAATCTTAAATTTGCAGCACCCCAATCTTAGAACGCAATCTTTGACTCTCCTCGTTTATACTCCCTCACACCGTGCACTCCTGCTTGTGGATGTTGAATACGCCCCCCTGGTCTCTTCTGTCAGTCTCTTGGTCCCCACACAACTTTAATAACTTATCTATCCAGCCTTGGTCCCCATGATTCCTTAATGTAATTCTTTTAAGCCAACATGTGCTATCTCCTCCGCCCGTTGTTCTTCCAGAATATCCTTGCAAACCCTTCACCGAAGATCAGTTCAGCCATTTGCATTAACTTCATCTGTCTCCCTTTCCACTGCCCTTGGCTCCATTACTGTCCGCAGGCGGCCTTCTTGCCTGCCTCATAGAGAAAGGGGAGCCACTGGACAGAAATCTCACAATGCCTCCCTCTGCACGCACTGGCTCACCGATACCCATCCACATTCTTCTTCCATCCTGTCTTGGTGTAATGCTTTTCCCACTCAAGACTCTTCCTCCTCCGCTGGTATGGGCTCCCTCCTTCTGTTTCTGGTGTCTCCCACCTTTTCTCCTGTATTGCCTCTTTCCTTTCAGCACACAGACATTTTTCAATGAGATCTCAATATCGGTTTCCATCTCATTTGAGACCGAGCCAACTTTTTTCTCCTCCTTTTTTCTCTCCTTGGTTACTTTCCGTTGTTTTCCTTGCCTCTGTACAGTTTGGTTTCTATCTCTGCCTCATAACCTGTGCTTCTATCCCCAGGGGCCTCGTAATGGCCAGACTGAATGAGGACTGTTCAGTCTTTATTTCGCTTGGTCTCCTGTAGCATCTGGTTCTGACCATAGCCTCTTTTTTGGAAATTCATCCCAAACTCCTTTCTCAAATTTTCTCCTTCTTGAATTTCCAGTGACATTACAACTTTCTCTTTTCCCACCATCTGGTTGGTTTTTTTTCCCTTTGTGTCCTTTGTGCGTTCTTCTATCTCTGAGACCAGCTCTACCTCCTGAAGTTATCCCTCTCAACTGGGCTGCCTCGTAAACATATCTCTCTGGATATCCATCAGGCTCCTGAGAACCTGGACGTCTCAAATTGAAGTCACTTCCTGTCCTCTTTCCCCTGAGTCTTCTTTCTCAATGAATGGTACCCCTATCCACCCAGATGCACACAGCAGACATGTCAACTTCTTCTGAGAGTTCTTCCTCAACTCTCCAACACCCTCTATGAAAGTCTTGTTCATTCTACCACTTCTTCATTTCTTGGATCCACTCTCTTCTCTCTGCGACAGACTTTGTTTCAAATTCTGACTGGTTTAGTAGTCTACACCTGTTGGTGGAGGATGCATACACTGTAGTACCACTGCTGGATAGTAGTGGGTGAGGTGGTGAAGATGGAAAGAGGGTGTCCTTTCTGGAAGCCAGCCTGATCCTGTAACTCCCATCTTAACCCTTTTAATGTCCTACTCCTTAGCATGACATGGAAAGTGCTTCTTGATTGGGACCCTGTCTAGTTTCTAACCTTATTTCCGTATGTCTGGGATGTCATGTACAGATTCTGGCCCTTCCTAATATGTTGACCAATACTTTCAAGCTCAGTGCCTTAAATGTCCTTTCTCTTCCTCCTGACCTAGTCCCTTGGATCATTTAGGACTGAATTAAAGTCTTAACCTTTGCTTCCATTCCTGCCTAATCCAGTTTGAGTTAGTTACTCTAGCTCCTTTTCTGTGTAATGTTGGGGCATCTGTCCATCATAATATCAGTTTCTTAAGCTGAGACTTTCTGTAAACCCAAGATCTTGAGAGAGAAACTAGTGCTAGACAGAGTAAGGTTGCAAGTGAATTCCTGAAAGCCTTGAGGAATATTTTTTTTATTTACTAAAATGAAGCAATAAAGAAAATGCAGTAAGTGAAATGACCGTCGATGCTGCATATCTTCAATATTTTAAGTAATTTTTAAGATGCTGCATATCCTAAATAATGCATATATTGGACAAGTCATTAGCCTCTTTGTGCCTTAGCTTCCTGGTCTGTGAAATGAGGATAATCATAGTTTGTTATGATGAATTAATATACGTCAAATGCTTAAAACAGTGCCTGACATAGTAAGCACTCAATAGGAATTAGTGAAATAATAATTTTCACTTACCAGCTATGATTGCTACACACTGTTTATTATTTCCAGCCCCTCTGTTTTTACTGAGGTGATTAGAATCTGTCTTGTTGTGAAGTAAAGACAAATTTTCTTTGACTGATTCTCTACCCAAGTGTTCAGGGGGGTTTAATTTATTACTCATAGTTGTTAAGTCATCTGTTTCTCCACTGTTGTCTCAAAGATGTACCTTTTTTTTTTTGACTTGGGGAGAGTTTTGAGGTATTGTTTATCTGAGCCAGTTCAGCTGAGGGCAGCTTAGTATGCATTGCTCAACTTCCTTCCGCAGAGCACAGGGTAGGCTCTGCCCCTGGTACCCAGAATATGGCAGAGCAGTCGGACCTGGCTTCATTACCCTCTTCTGAAACACATGTGTTCTCCCTCCCTCCCACACTCTGCTCTCTCCCTCTCTTACTCACACACCGCTCTTTGCCTCTACCTCAAGTTCCACAGTCCAGTTTTGCTTGCCTCTACTTCCTTTGTTTCCAAAGATGCTGTGCACAAGCACCGACTTCTGCTCCTTTTCTACTCCTCACCTCTAGGTCTCTTGTTCTTACTATTTCCAACAGGACTTGATGTTCATTTACTTATATTACAACCTTTACAATGTTAAAAACATTATAATGAAGGAAAGTATGACTATAAGTTCAATGAGGGCAAAAATACCACTTTATTCATATTTGTGGTGGAGAATCAGGCATTCAAAGGAAAGTTACCATGAGATGAGATTTTCTACCAGAAATAAATGTATAAATTATAAAAATCACCACACCTTCATGATACCCTCTTCCATCATGGAGGATTATAACACCTTCACGATACCAAAATTATGAGGATCTAATCTTATTTTTGTAAAAGTATCAGTTTCCATCTCATTTCAGACAAAGCCAACCTTCGGTAAATGTCCCAACCTCCCTAGGTAACTCTGACCCTTTTAATTACTTTCATATGTCTGTAAGAAAATTATAGAGATTTCAATTATAAATCTAACGTTCCTCTTATTTTTAATATAAAAAGGTGATCAACTATTTTAGCGACATTCACGTCTTTAATATCTGTCATTTTTTCCCCCACCTATTCTTTAGGCTATGGTATCATAAATGTGTTGACACGTTTCCTTAATAATTTTTGCTTCCCAAATTATTCAGGTCCCCCTCACAGGGTCTGCTAACTTCTCGAACATCGATTTACCTTGTGGAGTTTGTATTAATTACATCATGGCCTAAGTGCAGTGTTGAAGAGGAAAGTCTTTGTTTTATAGGACCCAAATCCCTACACAGCTGGCTCTTTGATATATAATGGAAGTAGAAGTTCAACAGACCTGAAGTACTGTGTTCTTTTATTTCAGCTTCCTTTCTTTTCCTAATCATTTGCTTTACTGTTGTATTCCCCAAGAGTACCTGAGAATATTGGCAATCCATAAAAAAATCGTACATGCATAATTATTGGTGTATTTAAATACAAATAGTTAGGAAGCTTATACAGATTTTTCTCAGTAGCTTCCTTCCTCCTTTTTCATAATCTCATAGTAATTTCAGGTGTCTTGAAATCTAGACAAGCTCTTATGATATATATGGAGAGAACCAGTAAGTGGTTATCCTATTGCAATTGAATTAATCTTTCTAGTAAATGAAGTATATTAAATATGGGAATGTTGATTAATAAAATACAATGATAATGTTCATTTCCATATGCCCTCTGTACACAAACAGAGGAAGGCAGAGGCCAGCAGATTGAATTTCAAATTGAAAAATGTAAAATTTTTCTTAAAAGTTTGTTCACCTAAAGCTGTAGTAGAAATAGTATGTGGCCAGACTAAAGAGTGATTTTGTACTGGCAAATATAAATTGGAGTACAGGAAGTCCCTTTTTTGCTATCATTTATTAAACTCTTTGAGAAAAGTCTCCCCCTTCTTTGCCCCGCCCCAGGATAAGTGACTATATTTGAGAATGTATTTAGAATGTTGATCATTTGAGTAAAAGAGTGTCTTGCTGAGAATCATATAGCACTAAGCACGAAGTTAAAATTGTATCATCACTTTTAAAAAAACAGCCTTTCTAAAAATCTCAATTCTCTTCAATTTTTGTCTGCAACATGATTGTTCTTGAAGGACCTTGCAAAGTAAATTAAGGAAGAATATTCTGGGTCTAATAAAAAGGGTTCTCTCTCAATGAAACAAGATAGATTTCTTTCTTGCTATTTTTCTTTAAGGTAATTATTGTGTTTCATAAGGACAACATATACGAGAGATTTTATTTTTAATGGTGTCATCCCCAAAATAACTTGATGCCATGACACAATGTTAGTCATGATTAATTTTAAAGAAGCCTCTAAAAATGAAACAAAGGGGGAAAAACTTACATTTTTATAAATCTTTTAGGAGTAAAATCTATTTAAATGAAATTAAATTGCGAGAACTGCAAAACATTTCAATAATTTTAATAATTGTGATTATAATTCAGACCCCACAGAGATAGGCACAGTGTTTTATATATAATAGATGCTTAGTAAGTAGTCTATGAATTTAAATCTTAAACAACAGGTTGCCATGTTGTTCAATTCTAGGAAGAACCATTCCTGTAGCAAAAGAATATGTGCCATTCATATAGCAAAGAATAGTGTTTCTTGAAGTTGTGTGACAATGTGGCTTGTGAATAGATAAGAGGGTGTTTTAGCTTATTATAATTACGATGTTCATTTTATGTGAAATTAGTAGATTTTCTTCATACGACCTTACTTTGTAAAAACTTGACTACATTCCAACGTGCACTGAAATCTATTTCAATTAACAGTAATGATGCCTTTTGGGAAAGCTTTTATTGACTGCCATTTTGCTTAATAGTGGAATATCGTTCTGATTGTACTTATGATATATTGTGAGCCTCTGAACAGAAATTGTCAAGGTTAGACAGCTCCATTGGAAATGATCATGAGCCAGACAAATGAAATGTAGACTCAATAAGGTGAGTCATAAAAAGTCACTCTTCTGTTTGCTCCTGTTTGTATTTTTGTCCGGTAAGGGAAAACAGGCAAAACAAGTATTTCTATTTCCCTTGTTTATAAAACACATGAAAAGTTAAAGAGATTTGCCTAGAGCCTTATTGAAAAATCGAAAACAGATCAGATTTTGAATAGAATGTGTGTGTGTGTGTGTATTTTTTTTACTCCTTCAGTTTCACTGCATTTACTGTCTTCCAAAGATTTTTCATGACTTCAAAATTTGTTTTCTAAAATGTATTCTTCTCAAAAGCTTTCAAACAATATTTTAAAATGTAAAAACAGAAATAGAGAATGTTTGAAAAAGTGTGATCTAAGCTTTTTAAGCATAATGTATACAATTTTGATGTATCTTTCAATAGTCAGATCTATAAACTGTTGAATGTCCATCAATGATTAGTAAATTAATACATTGTCTTATTATTATTGACATTAAATTACAATCGTTTAATGGTTTGTTAAATCTAAGACAGATTTCTGGTTGAGTTCCTGAAATATCATAAGGTATGCTTAAATAAGGAAAGACTCTAAGTTATTTGCTTAAATGAGCACCATTTTGATTTTTTTTTTTTTTTGTACCATCCCTTCTGAAGAGAGAAGCCACCTAAAGCATTAATGTTGCAAACACAAGAGTGCTGGGCTAAATGCCAAAGAAGTGCACACTGATACTGATCTTCTGGATGGTAGGCAAATACCTAAGGCTCAAGGTAATACAAATCAGGTCCTGGTAGCTAGGCTTAAATTAGACTTGATATTTGAGTCTTTGGCCATATGCCGATAGCTGTTCCACAGCTGGAGATGAAGAAGAGGAGGAATGAAAGGCAATTCTTCATTCTTTTGTGTAGGCGACCTTAGCTGATTGAGGTCTAAAAGGTTTAGTCGAAGTTGCTAGCTCCATCCTTCCACATTTGTGTCAGGGAAAGATTGACAATGTTCTCACTGGTTCAAAAAGCACAGCCTCATCCTTATTGGTTACCTGAAATGTTGATCTATTGACTGCTAGCAGCAGCTTTTTAGTACTCTGTATTATATAATTTGCCAAACCATGTTGTTAATATCTAAATAAAACCATTATATATAGTCCCACAAATAAATCTTCCTAGATAAAATATACTCTGATTATCAGGCATATAAATTTATAACTCTGTTATTTACCCTTTAAGCTTTAGGGAGAATTTTAAATAAAATAAAAAAAGAGGGAGGTGATACATTCTTGCTTGCTTATTTATATGCAAGGCTGATCTGAAGGGAAAATGTGACCTGCAAAAAAGTGGCTTCTCTGAGCCCCAGTTTCCTTATTTGATGACAGTGCTTGTTCTGTCAGAGTTGTTATGCCTTTAAAGAAGAGATGCTATGATATTTACGAAAGAGACAGAAGGATTTGAAAAAGTGATTCCACAAGGAGATTCAGAATCCATTCTTTCAGCACACGTTGATTGAGCGCAGGCATTGCTCTGCTGCTGAAGACAGAGGGGTAAACAAGACAAAGGGAAGTGTCTGCCCTCGAGACCCCTCCATTTTGGAGAGAGAGATGTCTAGTATACATGATAAATTAATCAGTCGTATACTTTGTTAGATGAAAGCAGTGAAGGAGGACAGTGAGAGTTAGGGCAGAGTTGAGATTTTAGATAGGTTGTCCAGGAATAGGTTGTCCAGGAAGGGACTCCCGGAGAAGGTGATTTCTGAGTCAAGATCTGAAAGACATGAGCTAGCAGAATAGAAGGAAGAACAGTGGAAATGCGTGTTGGAGGAGAGGAAGAAAGGCACAATACCTGGAGTTTGGCGAACAATGGGGCCTGTGGTTTTGGGGGTCCCAGGAGTTGAGGACAGTCATAGAGTCTCATAGTAACACTAAAATCACTGCAATATCATCATTATTTACCCAGTCATGATACCTGTGTGTGTGTGTGTGTATGTGTGTTTAATCCTTGTTATTTTATACCTGTTTTAAAGTAAGGAAACCGTAGACCAAAAGTAACTCTAGACCCAGGAAGTCACACAAGGGCACGCCATGCCTCCCCCAAAGCCTTTACCCTGAACTTCCGCATCCCCCTAAAGGGCCTGCGAAGCTCCAGTTCAGATGGGTGATTGTCTCCTAGATTAGGGGAAATCCCTGCTTGAGAAGAGAAGATTGTCAGAATAGTCAGCAAGATGCTTTCGTTGCCCTTCTCGCAATCCCTCATCAATCAGGCTAAGATGGAAGCAGGAAAATGAGGTGGGAGGGAAGAATTTCACTGGAGTCAGGGAAACTTCGCCCTCCTTGAGAGAGAGCTACCTGACAGGTCACAGTTGGATTGCAGCTAAATTTAGCTGCAGATCAATGCATTTGCTAACTAGTCAGCTACACGCCTGGTCTGGCCTACCCAGAACTCCGGGTGTGTCATATTTACTTAGAAGAGCTCTCGTTTTTTTCTCAGGGTGTCATCATATTTCTCCCACCTCCCCTCCTCCAAGATTTTAGACATACGTGTTCTCAGCATTATTGTCGGAGGGAGGGCATAGGTTTCTGAGAGGCTCCAGGAGTACTTCCTCCCAGCCGCTAGCTTCCCAGGGATTATGTGTTTGCTGACAAATTGCTGTTGTCCATACTGGCCACTACTTTGAAAGGTTATGAATATGCGAGAGCTGTCCTGCATTTGTAAAATGGCTTCCAGTTTTCCGGTGTTCTTCTTGTCCTCTTGCCCTCCTACCCAAAGAAGGATTTGCAGGCCTTTGCTTGAAAGCACGCTTGCTGATGCAGTCTGTGCTGACACGCAAGCCTTCTGTTGGGGGGTGAGAGTCTCAGCCTGTGCAGCGATCTGGGCCTCCAGCATGGCAGCTGGAATAGCACTGTGCCGTTATCATTTCTCTCAGACACCGTGGAGGAGCCATACTGGGTGCTATTCTCGGCCACCTTCAAGAAGCTTGAGTTCTTTAATTCTCAGAGACCTAAAAGGTGGTGAATGGTTGTTAAAAATATAATGTTGCTCATCTTATTTTTTCTTTAAAAAAACCAAAAAAAATGCATTCTGCTTTCCTTATTTCTTGGAAACAGATCACTTACAGCAGTGGAAAGATTCCTATATCCCTTCATTTGAAGAACTTGTTGGATAAAGTGAAACACCTTTATTCTTACATAATTGACCTTTATATTTTAAGCGTAAAGCTTTATCATGATTTACATTTTAATGAAACAAAATAATGTAAAACATTCCTGAATCCAGCTACCAATAGTTAAAAACGTAACAACTGAACACTTGAGTAGAGGGAAAGAACACATCACATACACACTATGAAGAGTTATGGAGAAGACCCAAAGAGTTTTGAGAAATGAAAATAGGATATCTTTCCAAAATTAATGTAATTAGCAAAAATGATAACTTTGTGTCAAATCTCATAAACCAAATTATATTTCACCCCAATACTATCTCATTGGTTTGTTTTTTGTTGTTGTTTTTTTAATTTAGGAATCCTGCTTAACTGGGAGATAGTGAAGATTTTGGAGTTGGCCTGTATACAACAAAAGTCAGATGGAAAGTGGTCTCAGGGGACGTTGGTACTACGTATGCTCTAAAAGGCCATGGGTGTTGGAATTTGAGAAATATGACCCTCATTTGTAAATGCCGCTAAGCAGAGAAAGAACAGTGCCTCTTCCATCTCCCCCCACCCTCTCCCCTCATGGGAAATCCCTGAAGGCCAGGCCTTATCTTTTGATCTTTGTAACCTTAGTGCATTGGGGGATGTGACCTTTAATAGAATCCAACATTCATTGAGCACCGATTAAATGTCAAATTCTTTTAAAGCAGGGTCTGGCAATCTCGGCTGCATTGGCATTTTGGGTCCAATAATTCCAGGTTGGTGGAGGGGGATGTCTTGTGCATTCTAGCAGGTTTAGTAGCATCTCTGGCGTCTACCCACTAGATAGTAGCAGCAGCAGTTATCACATTCAACAAATATCTCCAGACCGCCCCAAATGTCTCTTGGAGGCGGGGCCAAAATTGCTCCTTCAAGGGTGTGAGGTAGTGAGGTAGAGAGTTTTTAAAAGGTAAAAAAACATACACAACTGCTTAAAAATTCCACCCCCCCAAAATCTATATTGACATCTGGATCTATAGCTGTGTATCTCTACACACACATCATTACAGTATTCCTTCAGAGCAGGCATTTCGTTGCAATGCTCATTGTAGCCTTTTTTCCGTGGGAATCATTATGACTCCAGTAAATTGCTCACTGCATGTCATCTGTCACCTGTGTTCCTGCTTAGATACAACTAAAGCCGATTGAAATTGATTTTTGTGTCAGCAACAGAGCAGGGATTCAAGCACGTGAAAGCTTCCCTTTCATTACTAGTCTTTCCCCCCCGAATTACTTGAGATTTGGTGGGCCCTAATTATATTCTAGTGCTTTTCTTGCTGACATTTCTTTTGTTTTAATTAAAACTTCTGGGGGTTTGAGGACACGGTGGCAGAGGGTTTATTCATCAACAGCCCTAATAAAGAGTCAAATGAGTCCCTACGTGTGTTCCTGACGCCCCAAGAATGATAGCTGGGAACACTGTGGTCCTTTCCCTTTGTTTTTCTCACAGCACCGATGTGCTCCTTTCTCTACCCGCACAGCTTCAAGCTTCAAGACCTGCTCTCACTGCTGCCACAGACGTCCTGTTATTAAGTGACCCAGGCAGCGCTGTGGGTGGACTGGCTTCCTATTGAAGCCATAAATTAGGTGAAATGAAATGCAGCACTGTCTTTTCATTATTATTATTTATTTCTGCCCCTGTGCCTACGATTCCTCCTGGTGCAAAGCCAGACCCGCCCACTCCAGACCACGTGGTTGTATCTCTGACCATAGGGGCCTGTGTCCGACTGCAATTGACAAACCTATGGGAGGCCTGGAAAGAAGACATAATATATCTTTTTAATCTGCAGCTGGGAGGTGGGATGGGATGAGCAAAGGGTCTGCCAGAGGTCGTGAGGGGAAGGCAGAGTGGCCTCATAAAATAGGACTTAGAGAGGGAGTTATTGATTTGAAATCTAGAAAAATGAGCTGCCCTTCCCAAAGAACAGATGTATCTGCCCTGCCTCGAGTTAGTATTCTCACAGGAAAAGGGGAAGCCGAGATGGAGGGCCTCTATAGCAGGGCAGTGTCTGGACCTTGCTTATCCCTTGTCTTATCTTTCTCTCCCTGAGCCTTTCCTCAGGTAAACTGTGAGGTTGTGAAACACAGAATACGAATGTCTGCTCAAGCCTCCAGGGCTCACTCCTATAGTCCAGTGTTAGTTAACGCTTGAAAAAGAAAACAAAAACAAAGCCTTCTTGAGCAAAACACTCACATCAGACCGTGTGGCTTCTACCTCCAGTTGTGATTTCAGGAGACATTCTTATAGTTTCTTTTTTCTTAAGAAAAAAAGCCTTCTGCCACTTTTAAGAAGGCATTTCCCGGGATTCTATCAGGCTCCTCCCAGGTTAAGCACGTAATGGATCCCTGGGGTCTCTCTGATCGCTGGGATTGGAGGCTGTTTACAAGGTCCACGAGGCCTAGAAGCTTCATGTTTCCCAGCATGATTTAGCACCTGCTCTTTGCAAGATGCTGTCCTATGCCGTGTCAGAGATTCGCCCAGACAAAGGTCCCTGCCTTTGAGGGATTTTTGGTTCTAGTGTGCGGAAGTCAGGTGCCTGCTGGACTGAAGGTCCAAACTAAGGAAACTCAGAGAAGAGATAAGTTGTTTCTAATACATCTAGCATAGACTACTATAAGCTATTAAGAGCACACACTGTTACATTTAATTTTTTTATGGACTGCCTCAAGAGCGGTGCATCTTTGTATCTTAAAGGGATTCCTGACTTCTCTGCTACGCTATACCCATGTATTCTAAAACACTTGTGCCTGGAGTATGAAAATCTCAACCCACCACCCCCGTAAAAAACAAAAACAACCATTGGGAAGCAGCATAGGGTTGTTTACTTTTCCTTTTTAAAAATGAAGATCATTTCATGAAGGACATTGTAACGCCAATGAAAATGTAAGCCTGCTTAAATGGACTATCTCTGGCTTTCTGAAAAAATTCACCTCAGGGTCTTTTATTTTTATGTTTTGACTAAAGGTGGGTATAAACTTCATCCTGGACTGGTGTCCAGGAACCAGGGCTTTTAAATGCCATCTAAATCCCCAGGTGCCCCCCAGACTCAGGACAGGGAAGGCTGTTGTGCTTGTTATGCTGGTTGGGGAGGCAGGCACACTCGTATGCTGTCCCTTTCCTTTGAACCCCCATATATAGGGAGTGTAGTCCTCCTAGAAATTAATGTACAAAAGCCATAAACGATTGTGGTAATTCTGTGGAATAAATTAGAGGAGCGCTAGTAAGATCTTTAGTTTTGTGCTCATTTTTTTTGGATTGAGAGAGGAGGTTACTGGGAAATGTGTTCTTGGCTTATGGCCATGGCCAAGAGACTAGTTCTGCTACTTTTTTGAGTTCTCGTCACCCCACAGTCTGTCTGCCTAGTCACTGCTGTCACTTCAGCTGTGCGTGCCTTTCCTGGGTACAGGCATCAGGCTCCCTGCCATGGAATCTGCATACATTAACTATTGTCTGCTAAAAATTGTGACTATTTAATTTTTTTCCTGTAATCATCCATTTTCATTTACAAATGGAGCCAAACTGGCAGCCATGAAAATGGAGAATCCTCGTCTCTAACAAAGAAAGATGAGATGCAGTCTTTTCTTCTCCACCCTGTGTCTGCGAGCAAGCTTTAATTCTCAGTTGGGCCAGCCCTGAACGATCTTGAAAACAATCCATTTTCTGCTCTCAGAGGTGCCAAACAGAGGAATTCACAGTGAATGGTGCTGAGATGGAGAACTGATGCGTGGGAATTGTCCTGTATGGGTACCTTACTTTATCTTTGCCACAGGCTGGGTGCAGTGATGGCCGGGTCATAGATCTGCCTCCAGGGAGAGGAAAATTTTTTTAAGCTACTGATGAACGGCACATGCAGGCCAAGGAAAAATAGAGTCCTCATGTAACCTGGAATAGACACACTGCCAAATATATTCTGTGAATGTACGTGTTCCATGATCATAAGGATTTGTGGAGCCTTCCATAAAGCTGTTCTGGCTACCTCTTTGCATCAGGATAAATTCTATCAAAGAAAGGTAGCATTCCTGAAGATGTTCAAATAGGTACCTTAACTATGCTTTAATCTTAACCGTGAAACCAAAGTTCACCTTCATTCTCATCATTATAGTTCAGAGGGGAAACTAAAACCAATTTCTAGATTTCTCTTTGTGATCTATGGAGAGATGAATTAGCCTCTCTCTAGAGTTTAAAGGAACGTCATCCAGTTAATTCATCTTCCAACTTGTTTTGGGTGAAATGATTGTAATTTCTGCTCACAACCCCACCCCATCTGCTGCTGTACACTTTGTGGCTGGATAGAAATGTGGTCGGCCGAGGGGAATGGGAGAAACAGATGGGGCATATGGATGGTATTGATCAATAACCCCAGTACAACCCTCAAATCTCACTGCTTCTTTCAATCCATTATCTAGCGCATACGCACAGAGTTCTCGCCGTGTCGAGCGCTGTAGGAAGCGTGCTGATTCATGCGCCAACCTTGGTGATTTGACCTCCTGACTATCTCCTCTGGACTCTTCTCACCTTCTCTGTAACTTCCATCCTAGGCCACGTTGCCATCATCTCTGAAATGAATTACTAAGTAGTAGGAGTATCATTGTGACTCTTCATCATCTTTTCTGGTTTCCTCTATTCTCTGCCTAGCCCCCAGAGTGATCTTTTCAAAATGAAAACTTGACGACTCTACACTCTTGTTTCAAGCCCTTCAGTGACTGCCCATTGGTTTTAGGATAAAGACAGACCTCAAAGTGGCCTGTGAGCCCCTGCGTGGACTCACTAAACATTTACTCTCTACTCCAGCCATACTGACCTGCTTTCAGTGATTTGAGTGCTCTAATAACTATACCGCAGGACCTTTGAACATGGTGTTCTTTTTATCTGGAATATGCTTCCCAATGCTTGACTTAGTTTATTCTATTCATCTTTTAGATCAGAGCTTTTCTTAAACTTTTTACCCTAGATCCAGTAAAAAATATATTATTTTACATTAATACCAAGAAGAGATAGATAGATAGATAGATAGATAGATAGATAGATAGATAGATAGATAGATAGATAGACAGACAGACAGACAGACAGACAGATAGATAGAGTCTTTGATTGAGTTCCCTAGGAAACAGATTCTGAGGACAGAGATTTGCTTGTCGGAGTGTTTTGGGGAGTGCTCTCAGTATCGACACCTGTGAGAGAGGGAAGACAGGTTTGGGCAGAGGAAGGAGTTGAATGCAGTTAGAAAGCACTAGGCGATACCCCAAAAGGAGTTCTGGAGCTGGGATGGCCTTCGACATTGTTCCACGGTGATGTAAGGGATGCAGGCTTTTGTATTCCTACATCTAGCAATCGTTGAATGCTTGCTGCCTCTAGGTAAGGTGCATTGCCTTAGACGGGGAGCATGAGCTTGAGTCCCACTGCTATCTTCGGCTAAGAGAAATTCCTGGAAAGAGACTCAGAGAACCTCAGTCTTGAAGGAGGGACGGAGGGGCCACACCACAGTCCACCGCGGTACACTACAGTCGATCCCTTGTGATGCTTAGATCCACCTGCTTTGTATAAGTTCTATAAATAACTCCTGTAGGGTTTTGGCTGGTCTGCCTTTTCCTGGGCAAAGTGATAACCCCCCACCATTATATATTCTCTAATGGTTGCAACTGGTGCTGATCTGCCTCCTCTATGGCACGTGATTCCTCGTCGTGGTTAGCGTTTTTGCTGGTCTTTATGGCAGACTTGTTGGGTCACCCAGACCCTCATTCCTGAGAAGTCGGCGCTCAACATGACTTTCTCAGGCTTGACTGCTACTGTTATTCATTAACCAAAAAAAAAAAATTGGGTAGCATATAAAAAGACTCTTATCTTCTACAGCCAGAAAGTAGAAAACGCTAAGAACCAGACCCAGGAATCGTTATCAGGGTAGAAGAAAAGCCCGACTGGGAAGCAATGAGACTCTGAAACTTGGAATGGAGACATCTACATTGATGCATTGAAAAGCTCAAAATTCCTGTCCCCGGGAGCACTCTGAGCCCACAGGAGTGATGTCTCCGTCTTGTTTGAAGACAGTGCACACAGCTCAGGATTTAACTGCATCTCCCTTTTGATGCTCACACATTGTCTTCAGTTGGTGATGAATCACCCTTATCTTTTCTTTGTCTTTCTCCAGCACATTAGTGGCTCTCAACAAAAGCCATTTGATTCCATTTTTTTAAACTAGTACTTCCTCTGGATCTCTCAAAAGTCTGCAATATTGGACTCACCAGTGTATTCCCCGGCACTGTATCCTACTCCATTTCCCCTCTAGTGAACATCTGACAGTGACACTGCTCCAGTGTGCCAGGGGCAATCAGTAAGCTGCCTGCCCCCAGGGATAAGGGGCTCATTGACAACCACTCTGAGAGCCTGTTTCTTTAGGCCATTCCTGGCACCAACTTTTTTAGGTAGGGTTCCCCTGGGAACAGATCCTGAGATGGACATCTATATGCAGGGATTTTACTGGGCAGTGTTCTTAGCATCTACACCTGTGAAGAAAGTAGGATTGTGCAGAGAAAGGAGATTAACTGCAACACAGTGTCTGCAAAGACCTCAGCCATCCTGTGGGGTGGCCAGGAGCTGAGATGGCCCTCCAGAACTGTCCCACTTTACGACAAGAGGGCTGGGCCTTTATACTCCTGTCATTGGAGTCTGCTGTCTTCAGGAGGGAGCATGACCTTGGGCAGTGCTCCTTTGGCTGAGGGCAGTTATCAGAAAGGGCCTTGGGTGACAGTTGCCAGGTACTTCAGTCCTTAAGGGAGAATCTGAGTGGTGTACTACAGCTCAGTGATGGATGGATGGATGGATGGATGGATGGATGGATGGATGGATGGATAAATAGATAGATAGATGTAACTGTAACATTTGATTCATGAAACAACAGCTGCCTTGCTACATGTTCTACATTGTGATTAATTTTTGCTATTTGAGTTGATTTATTTTTGTGGTTCTTGTGATGTACATTTTGAAAATCACTGTGGGGTTATTATAGGACGCTCTGAAAGCACAAAGGTAGGGCCCTCACTTGCAATTAGGAAATTGCAGAAGTCTTCTGAGATCAAATGTAAGCTAAGGCTTGAAGAGCCAAAAACATGCTCCCGTGTGTGAGCCCTCCGACGAGGCAGGGGACGGGATGGGCAGGGGCGGGGCGGGGAGAGGGCGGAGAGGGTGGGTGGAGTGTCTGCATTTTCCACAATCTTGGTTTGCTTATGTGCTCTGCCCGGAAACAAATGTATTTCGGTGACCTAGAAATGAAAGTACTCTTTCTTCCAGGCTAGCCTCAGGCTAGCAGCTCCAACGCTGTCGTGCTGTTCCTTAGCAAATAAAGAACAGCAATCACAGGGTAGAGGCTTACAGGGCTATCTCAGACTACACAATTGATTTTCTCTTGCATTTATTTTTAGGGAGGAGGTAAAGGGGTAGAGTACCGTAATCCTTGAGTGATCTAAATTTCACCTTGATGTTGAGTTCTTCTGTATGGAACAAGAATCAGTATAGTTCTTTGCCTCAAATATGAGGTAGAAGAAAGGAAGTAGGGGGCAGAGTGGGTTTGTGTGTCAGCATACCAGGATGGGCCAGGCCCATCAGCTCTCGAGTGACCTTACAGCCTCTGCTTTTCTCAGTTTGACGCCCTTTCTTCCTCCTTTCTTGTCGATGGGCTTTTTATTCTTGAGGAGATGATTGACATGAATTAGGCTTTGGGTCCTACTGAAATTCCAGTTTTGTTTTTCTAGATTTAGTCTGTTATTTTTGTTATTGTTATTTCAGTAGAAGAAAATCTTCATTTTTTTTAAATTAAGAAATGACTCAACAACTGCAATATGACAGCATTTTTGTTTTCTAATTTTTGTGGAGAAACATTTTTTAACTATTTTGTATCCCTTTAAAGTCACCCTCCACCCCAGAATTTAATTTTTAGTCCTTGGTTGAATATGTATTTTAGATCCAAACTGAGATGGAGTCTAGGTTTATATTTATTATTTCTCTCATAAGTGGAAATAACTTAAAATTAAGAGTAATATTACATTTTCACTTCAAAATTCTCCCATTACAATATCCTTCCTTGTTGGCTTGCTCTCAAATAAAAAACTTAAATTAAAAAAGAATTCTATGTGAGATAGAGATGAATGGTTCGACGTTTAACTCAAGTTCAGTAAAATATGAAAAGAAAGTTTGTTTAAAAATTGTTTGGACATTTTAGTGATAAGAATTTCTAATCCAGGAACTGGATGACAGACGTGGGACAGAGGAGAGAGGGTCCTGGGTGTAGGTCCTTATTAGTCGTGAGATTTGTTGTCATCTCTAACAGAAGGGTATTGGATGAAGTGGCTGAGGGGCTCTTCCTACTCAGTTTATTTGTGATTTTATGAAGTTGCTCCTTTAAACACTGCCTTCACAATGGCTATGCCTCAGGCTTCTACTGATCTTCAGGTCAGCTGACTCCTGGACTTCCTTCAAAGTCTGCCTCAGTCAGGATCCTAATTGGGTTTGACATTCTCCAGTGATGTAAAAAGTATCCAGTGAGTTAAACATCAAGCTGAGGAGCCCCCTTTGTGGCCCTACCCCATCAAAGGTTGACAGCTCAGCAGCCTTCCTATTCCAGAGCACTGGGATGCATTTGCCCGCAACCGAGCTGAGGCTGCTCAGTGTTCCATTTCCAAGATCTCATTTAAGCCACAACTGCCACCCCCGAGGTGTCTTATGCAGTCATCTGTCAGACCCATTGAGAATTGCTGGTTCAGATTGGAAGTGAAATTTGAAATGGAGGAGACGTAGGTTATTTTCTTTTCCAGGGTTACCTTCCATAGCATTCTAGCAGTTCTTAACACAAAACAACCATATACCCTACATTCAAAACGTAGCGGATACTTAATTTCTTTATTTCATACCAAGAACTGCCCACTGCTTTGTGTTTGAAATGTAAAGTGCATTGCTTGTCTCCTGTCTGCTCCCTGGCCTTGGGCCAGGACCGTGGACTCATCTGCTCAGCTGTCAAGCTCCTGATAAAGAACTAGGTGTTGACGTGTCCTTGAAACAAATTACTCAGAGAAGATACCGTGTTTCTTAAGGAGTTAAAAATCAAGTACATTTCTGAAACTGAGTTGGCAAAGGTCCTCAGGGACTCCCACAAGGGAAGAGAGACAGTTGGGAGGCAGAGCTGACCAAGCTCCTGGTTGAACAAGGAGGATTCCATTTAAGATTTTTTGCTGCTCAAGCCCCTGCTTGAACCAGGAGGATTCCATTTAAGATTTTTTTGGGGGAAGGTTCTGCTGCAAATGAAGCCAGAGAAGAAGGAAGGGAGAGAGAGAAAGAAAAAGAGGGGGTGGGGTGAACCACTGGTCCTTTGGGCGCAATGAAATAATGGAAACATGGACATAAGTGCAAGAGGTGAAGAGTGATTGACGGTGAGGTTTCAGAGAAGGTGATACTTGAGTTGAATCTAGAAAGAGTAAGTTTGCTGGGGAGTCAGGAGGTGAAGGGCATCCCAGGCCAAGAAAACACCATCAGCAAGGCAAGAAACAATACAGTACATTTAGAAAACACAAAGAGTTTAGTCTTAAGGACCACAGAGTAAGAGCCGGTGGGAGCCAACCCAGGTGGTACGACGGAAAGGGCGTCAGGTCTTAGAGGGCCCTGCAAGCCATGTGCAGGCATTGCCTTTTATCAGGCTGTATGGCCTCATTAACTTCAAGGTGAATGGTGTATGATCTCAACCAGACTCTCTGTGCTTATCCACAGTTCCCCTACCCTCCTTCAGTGCTTTAGTAGAGAAACAGCCATTGTTCAGGGTATGATTTAGGGCCCTAATTGTAATGACTTTATATTCCCAAAGAAAAACTCTTGATTGTTTTGCTACAACCATCATTACCGCATCACACACTCTTACTGGGACCTGGACAAGCCTGAGGCCATTCAATGTTTATCAACAGAGGGCGCTGTTGCTACTTCTCCCTGTGTGAGATGGACCCCCGCCCCGTGGGAAGTTAGTATTCCTGGCCCCTGGACATTGAATGGCAGAGCCACTTCTTTCCCCACTCAGTCATTGTGAAAACTTAAGTTTCCAAATGCTCCATAGGATGGAGAGAGGTGGTGGTAGCAATACCTACTCCCCTATCCCCCAACCACTGAGCCCTGTCTCCCCACATTTTGCTGGTGGGAAAACTGGGCCCGGATGGAGTATATGACTTGTCGCAGATGACCCTGCTGATACTTGGGTTGAATCTAGGAAGAGTGAGTAAGTTTGCTGGGGAGTCAGGAGGTGAGGGGCATCCCAGGCCAAGAAAACACACCATCAGAAAAGCAAGAAACAATACTACATTTAGAAAACACAAACAGTTTAATCTCAAGGACCACAGAGACAGAGTAAGAGCAGCTGGGAGCCAATTGAAGTCATATGGTACAAAGGGGGTCAGGTCTTAGACAAGACCAGAACCTGGACAAGAACCAGGCCCCTGGATTTTGGGCCAGGGCTCTTCATACAGTAACACTCCAGCCCCCTCCCGCAATTTCTTGAAAGTTGAAATAAGTATGGGGGCTGTGCCTGTGACCATATTGGATTACTGATTTAAAGTCTCCTTGTTTGTGCTCTTTCCAGAGTGGGGAGGAAACAGAAGGTGCAGAATGGGGGTCGAAAGGTGAAGGAAGCACTATCAGAATCAGAACGAATAGATGCAGAAAGCTTGAGATACATGAGAAGGGAAAGGGCAGTCAGAACTAATCCTGTCACCTCTTCCCACTACAAGTATACACACTTCAATTACCTGTTGTTGTTCACTCATAAACGTGCCGTAGCATCTATGGTATAGGCAGACACCCAGTATTCCAGACACTGGAAATACAGTGATGAGATGATCTTTGCCTTCATGACTCTACAACCTAGAAAGGAAGACAACATATAAAATGAATCACAAGACAGGACCATAAGTAATTATTGCCAGCATCTGTTGACAGTTGATCTGTGCCAGACATGGTCAAGCACTTTATATGCATTGTTTCATTTTATCCCCTCTGCAGTACTACTATGAGTTAGGTACTAGTATTCTTTCCATTTTTCAGATGAGGAAACTGATACCTAGAAGGTAAAGGGTCATGCAGCTGGATTCGAATCCAGCTGGTTTGGGAAGCAATATTACACTGCCTGACAGCAGTAGTAGGTAAAGTGTATTTTCAAAGCCATATAAAAAATGCATTTAGAAGTAACGGTTGTTGACCATCTTGGCTGCTGTCTGAGAGTCAGATGTAGAATTTAAGTTTCTCAAGGAGCAAGCAAAGCGAAAGCGGCTCTTCTGGGATTGCCCCCTCACGACCCCTAGTCTCTTCTGATTCTGTGTGGTTGATGCTTCACTGTGGTTCCAGAGACCGAAGATGCCCACTTTGGTCTCTGTTTATGCTCAACACTGTCATTTTGATCATGAGTTTGGATTGCTTGCTGTCTGTTTTATTTTAAGCCCCCTTTTAATTTTAAGGTAAAGATGAATTAACAGTCCCAAATGAATAATAGCAGAATCATATCCAGTTGAGACTGTTACAATACACGCTATTTTAATCATCAAGGAAAAGAAAGTTCCTTTACGTAGTGAGTATTTTCTGACAGAGGAGACAACTATGTCACCTCCACCCAGCTCTAGCTCCCCTTCCATATAAATCCACCTTGGAGAGGACGTAAAACCAAATTATTCAACACTATCTTTTTTTATTTAACTTGACAACCACTGTGAAAACAATCCTAAAAGGCAGAGTGATGGAGATGTTTTACAAAATAAACATTAAATAGAAACTGACCTTCAAAGCAGTTAAGGGGTGTGTGTGTGTGTGTGTGTGTGTGTGTGTGTGTGTGTGTGTATCTGTCTGTCTGTCGTCCCCATTGATAGTCTGTAACATTAATCTAGGTAATATTGTTCTTCACAGTTGGAACTGAATGCAAATATTGCTTATCAGAACTAAAGTCTTTTTTTATTTTATTTTTTTCTACACAGGGTCGACATGTCAAAACGGGCCAGCTTGCAGCCATTAAGGTTATGGATGTCACAGGGGTAATGTATCTTTATCTTGATGTCTCAATAGCTATATATTTGTAATAGACAAGTTAGTGATAGAAAAAAATTGTTTTTCAGAAATAGAATCTTTTTAAGCATCTAAGATCTTTCCTGATTTGTGCTTAACGTAAAGAAGTAAGAGTATTCAACAGCTGACCGGGAAGACCATGGGTAAATCACTCTAATTAAATTAGTTACCTACACACTGCCTTATGTAGTTAGAGTGAAGAATAAATAATGTGTGCCGCTAATTTCCATAAACACAATAAAGGATATTTGCATATGAAGACAGAACAAGGATTTGAAGGTATTAAAAGAGTAATACTGAGATTACGCAGAAAAGATGGGTTTTAACATTTTCCCCAAAGGTCTACCTCATAATGGAATGGACAAGAGTTTGGATAGCTCTAAAGTCCTAGTAGATATTTACCATGACTATTTTCCTCCTCACAATATTATTGACCAAATAATCACAATAACTACAAATTCTTAATATTACTTAGAGCAACACTGAAACAAAATTTCTGCCTGGATGATCAAAAGCAATCTAAGGAATAGACTTTATTTGAAACACAATCTTATGCTTTCAATCCTTTTTGCTAGGTCTATTTAAAATATGTTAATGCCTTTTCAAGAATACAGAGCAAAAATCAGACTTGAAAGGACTCAGTGGACATCAAAAGCATGTTAATAATTTTCTGTAGTCCTGGGGATTTTTCTAAGATGTCTTGTCTGCTGTACATAAAAGCTAAAAGACCAAAGTCTTCCATTTGGCTGAGACATGGATTATTTATGTAAATAGACAGAGAATGAATTAGTCACACAAAGGTATCAAGAACCAATACACAAACAAAAAAGGCCCATGGTATGCCTGTATATCAGACTTCAGTTTATACCTTTTCTGGCCCAGTTTCTTACATTCGATAAGTATATATTGTATGTTATCTACCATAATATAACTTTCACTAATTGTCATTTATACCGCACATGGTACTGACTTCTTTTCCTTATTTATTATTGACCTGCATTCTTCTTTAAATTACATAATTTTTTAACCAGTAAAAAATTTTGTTCCTATATTTTGTTAGCACTGAGATAAAGTAGTACTTCCTTTTATTTGTCCCAGGTACATTATTCAAATTAGGTTGCATACCAGTTCATGTATTTAATCCCAATTAGTTGACACATTCACCTGGCGTTTACTAAATAAGAAATTGTATGTAGAGCATATCAATTAAGTTTAGATTTTGCCACTTGAAACAGGAAACTCAGAACGACAGAGATTTACATATGATGGACGTGTCTTGCTCTCCCCATTAAAGGAGTCTAGAGTTGAAAGCACAGGGACATATGGTAGCAGTGCAGTGGCGTGGAAGGATGCTTTTCTGCTCCATCATTCTAATGCATGACTTCCACACTTAAGGTGACTTCCATGGTTCAAGATGGTTGTCAGCTTTCCATTGATCACATTCTTTGGCAGGCAAAACAGGGGGGCAGAGAGGGGAGAATGATAGCTGAAGGGTACAGAAGAGAACCCCTTCCAAGTGAAATCTTTTCTACTTACATACAACAATTCTACTTACTTCTGCTAACTGCAGGGAAGCTGGGAAATGTAGTCTTTCATTCTACCAATGTGTGCACGTGCAGTTAAAAATTTGGGCTCTGTTAACCAGAAATTAAGGACAAATGAGTACTGGTATGGTCAATTATCAGGGTCTGACACAAAAGTCAAAATCAAATACTATCAGTCTCTACATAGAAACCCATTATAAATGTGTAAACCTTTTACAAAACTCCCACCACAAAGCAAATTAAAATTTATTTTGTAATTCTGCCGAAGTCCTATTACGGTATTTTCCTCGGACTGAATAGGATCTCCACTTAGTGGGATGCACTTGGCAATTTAATAGCTACTGGTTGTGGATGGAGTCCAAGACATTCATGCTGTAAAGTTATGTTGTGTAGTTCTGCAGAACTACATGTGGAGTTCCACTGACACCATTAATCTCAGAGCACAAGTGTGCGTAAAGTTGCATGTTGATGCACAAAGTATGACTTGAGAGCCCTGGACATTACTTTTCTAGTATCTGGTTCTATTTGGGAGATTTTAATTTGTTGGTGAACCACTTACTATCACTAGACCACCTTGCTTGGAATAAAAAAAAGTTACACAGCTGTGTATCCCAGAATATGTATTTTCAGTTTAAGGGGTGTCAGTTAGCCTTTCTCAATTGGGTTTCACGAGACAACTAAGCCCTGCAAGGAAATGATTTGAGAGACTATTTTTTCAATCTCTGCAAGGATGGTACAGAGTTAACACTATTTTCAATGCATAGGATAATCCATTGCATACAATGGATGCTTTATAGTATTTCGGCTTAATTCTCTTGGGGAACCCCTGTTGAAAGGGCTGGATAGTTTCCCTGATTTAGGCACATCATTGGCCGTTATGTAACCACTGACCCTTAACAAAGACAAACATGGATCCACATCAGGAAATGGCTTTCTTATTCCCATGGTATCTGATACAACATCAAGTGACTTTTGTATCACCCCGGTACGCATCACAGTCAACATAAGATTTTCTTTGTGGAACTCATGTGGTGCCTTCAGAAAACAATCTATTTCATCTTGCTATGTTGTCTTTTGTGTATTATGGAATGTTGCAAAAGCTTCTTACCAATTATTATAATTGTGCTCATTATAGCTGCTCTGTTAAAAATTGAGATGAATTCTCAAAGGTCGTCTTTGTTAATTGTTTGCAGTGATCTACTGCAAAGTTACTACAGTTTATTGTAATGAAACTGATAAAGCCATAAGCTTGAAATAAATTTTTAAATTATTATTTTTATTTTCTTCTTCTTCATATATATATAAAAGGCACAGAGAGAACTGGATATAATACTTATTTTTATGTCCTTCCAGTTTTAGATCTGAGACACTTCCAAACTTGCTAATATTTGCTTTGGAATTAGTGCTTAAACTCAGACTAAGCCTTTGAAGTTCTTTTAGTTCCTGAAATAATTATGGGAATTTCTGCATTTTGTCACTTTCTGGGGATTCCTTCTCAGCTGGATTTGTGTACTCTAGATTTGCCTACAACATCAATACAAAATTGGACTCTCTAGGGTAGTGTTACTCAATGTGAACTACCAGCATCATTGAACGATCAGCACTCCTGGGATGTTTATTAGAAATGCAGATTCCTGGTTCTGAATTTTTGGGTGGAGCCTGAGAACCTGCCTTTTCTACAAGGAGCTTGTCAAGGAGCTTCACACACACCAAAGTCAGAGGAGCGCTTTTCTGGAGTCTTGTATTTATGGCTTTCTGGCCACCAAGTGTAAAGAGACTATGATTCTTAGATGAATTCCCATCTTCATTTAGACAGAAATTCCTTGTGTAAACTAGTCTCTTTACAATGACACCTTGAAGTCCAAATAGGACTTAACAAGATAATAAATTAATATCATAAGCTTTCACCTTTACAATGACTGGTTCTGACTGCATTACTCAGGACACTGGATTATAGAACCAAAGCTCCACTGAAACTAAATGAAGCTGAAAACAGAATATATTGGCTTGTGTATATTCAACAAACAAACAAACAAACAAACAAACAAACAAACAAACTCAGGATCCAGGAAGTCACCTGATGTGATTAGGAATTTTGTCTCTTTCCATCCAGGGCTCTGTTACCTCCCCCCGAGCAGCGTCAGGCTCATGATCTAATTACTTCATTACCCTTCGTCGTAGCAAAAGTGCCAGTCTGAATATCAGTGGCTGGGGTCATGTCACCGTCCCTGAACCAATCCCCTTTTCTCTTCAGCCACATCTGGGTTGGGTGCCTAAATCTGGAAGCCACCACAGGAACTGAGAGATAGGAAGGATGATTCCTCAAAGGAAAAACCTGAGACCTAGTAGAGAAAATGGTGGGAAGGATTCTGGGAGAGCAAAATCAGGAGAATTGTATTACTGTGACATCATATAATAACATTATAGTGGATGTGTTTAAAAATAATTCGGTTCTTAATTAAAGCACCCGTCTACGTAGTTACATTTTCTTATATTTCAACCAAAAATACTAATAATGATAGCTAACACTGATGGAGGGATTATTAAGTGCCAGAACTCTTTTTAAATGTTTTCTATATATTGATTCATTTAATTCCCTTTTTCATTTACAACATGTAAAACAGATTCCATTATTAGTCGCATTATAGAGAAGAGAAAACCAGGCAAATTAAGTATCTCTCTCAGTGAATGTAACATATAAATGGCAGAGTGAATCTTTCAGCCTGAGCATTTTAACTGTCTTTTAAATCCATCCTCTTAATGACATTGCTATAGGTCTTCAATTAATACAGAAGGGTATTTAGTGCTTAATTTAGTGTGATTTTTTTTCATTAATTTATTCAATCAACATTTACTAGACACCTACTTTATGACAGGCATTGGAAATTGAAAAGGTGGTCCTTTGAAAGGGAGCTCACAATAACACAGCATTGCCCTAAATACAAGTATGTATAAGTATGCATAAGTATGCATGAGTATGTATAAGTAAAGCGATTCCATTTTATAATAAAGTTATTCATAAATAAAGTTGAATGTGTCAGTGAGGGGTAGTAATTAAGCCTAAGAGGACAAACAACTAGGACATTCCCAGCCAAGGAAACAGCCAGTGCCAAGGCATGGAGGCTGAGAGAACAGGGAGCATGTTCTGGAAACCATTATACAGATTAGTTGTAAGATCAAAAAGTGCTGAGGAGAGAGTAATACAACGTGAATTTGAAAAAGTTAAGGCCAAGTTATGAAGGAATTGAATGCTGTGGCAAGGACTTGACCAGGTTTGCGGGCATTTTATTTTCCAAATAGAACACTTTGATCAAATAGTTTTAGGCAAAAATTCATTATGTAGAAGAGATATAAGGGGAGTTTTTTGTTCTTGTTATTTTTGTTTTTACAAGGAGTAGGAGGCTGTAAATCCTAGCCCCTCTCCCCAAATCACTGCTAGAACCAGTGTGGGAGCCAGAAGGTGAATAGCAAAGTAACATCATGGAATTTGCCTACTAGAAGGATCCATGTTAAGCCCTGCTTCACTGAGTTTCTATTTCTGTCTAATGCATTCCTGTAGGGGAAGCTTATGACCAGTCTGCCTCTCTCTTTGAAGAGTAAGAAAGTAGCCTTCGCCCAGTAGCCTCTGGTAGAGTGCTTTGCCCATAACAAACTTAGTAAATGTTTGCTAAAACTGGACAAAAAGGAAAAAAATCCATCTTCGGTTGTTTGGAAGAGTCAGGGGAACACCCTGCTCTAAGCACGTTTGGTTCCTCACTCCCAAAGGGAGGCAGTTCTGTGGAGTGATTTGTAGCACAGCACATAGTATTATTCATAATAGTAATAACACCATAGCCATGATCAAAATAAAAATGGATAACACTGATTGTTATGTACAAAGTACTGTTCTAAGTACTTAATGCACCATATCTTAACTCATTTAATCCTCGAAACAACTTCCATTAGGGGAGCACTGCTATTATATTCATTGTAAAAATGAGCAATAGAAAGCACAAAGAGCCTTGAAATTCAAATTCAACCAGTCAGGCTGTGCCCACCTTCCCCACAGCCCTGTTATAACAATGAGAAATGGGGGAGTATCACTGGAGCGTGGGCTTTACATTCAGATAACTGCCCACGGGAATTGAAGATATAAGCCACCTCATTGATAGTAGACATTACCGAAATGAATGACAACACTACTAGGGGTAAAACCTATTGCTTCTGGGTTTCTTGAGCATAGGTCTGTTTTAAAAAAAATCATGGCTTTCTTGGGAGTCGTACATTAGTGCAGGCTTGAGTATGTATAAGTAAAGTGAAAGATGCATGTCAGACTTGTGTTGTCTACTTCTCTAAGGGACACCACTTCCTTGTAAGAGAGGGCCGGTCGCCTAATGGTCGCTCTTCTTTAGAAGAGCAGTGCAAATTGTCACTCTCATCTGGATGCATCCTAGTTTTGACACTTCATGGCTCCCTTATCTTGAATGTGTTGCTGAATCTTCCCTTCTTCCACGTGTCAATGTGGATCATATCACTTCCCTCATAAAGTTGGTGTGACAAATGCAGTTATTTGTAAAGCATTGGAAAACAATATGTAGAACACAATGGTCAGTGCGTATTGTTATTATTATGGTGTTTCTTGCAGACATTTTTCGTTTTTCTCCCCGTAGCACCAGTGACTCCCATAGGAGACAACGTGCCATCCAGCCTCCAGCTGCAGGGCCTTGGCCATCACTGCTTCTCTGCCAGGAAAAGGGTTCCCTCCTCAGTCACACCACATCACACCTTTTCTTTCTTCCCAACTGGATAACTCCCACAAGGCCTTTAGAATTCAGCTCAAACTTAGATTTCTCAGGGCTGTCTCCCCGGATGCCCCCAATTAGGTCAGCTCCCATCCCTCCCCCGTTCGTAATTTTGCATGCATCTGTGTCATTCCTTGATTTCCATCTGTGTCCCCCAATGGACTATAGTAAGTTACATTGTGACACAGCTTCAATCTGTGATGCCCATGTTCTGTTACATTATTCAGAGTTAAGTGCATTGTGCCTGGGACATTGTAGGCATTTAAATGTTTGTTGAATGAATTTATTTAGCTTAGGGTTAACATACACAACCAATCCAGGAGCTGCCGACAGAATGTTGTAGCAAACTCCTGAGTTCTGTCAGTGCTGCACTGAAGACACACGTGCTTAGGCAATTCATTGACCCCTGCTGGGTCTGTGTCCTTAGCTCTGTAAACACATAGTTCACAGGTGCATGACCCTACTTTGAGATAATTTTAGGGGATCCGCACATGCTTAGTTCTCATTTATAATACATTTTAGCATTTATTATACTATTATTTAAAAAAAAACAAGCTTTAAACTGTATGTTATATACCAACTTTGAAGGCACTGATAAAAGGCAACCTCTCAATTTGTACTGCTAGGTTATTCCGTCCACGTACAGAATGTCACTCAATATGAAGATTCCACTGAAATTTCAAAGCATGCTCTTTAAAAGTAATTGTTACCGTTTGCAATTACCTATCTTAGGAAATGTAGATTTTCTCCATACTTCAAAACAAAACAAAGCCAAAAATTAGCAAGATATTGAAGCTGTTATGTGACTTTAAATCTCTTTCAAAAATTTTAATTTTATATTCACTAGGATAGCCTCTTTATTGTCATTAATTTACCTTTTATAACTAGATGTTTCATATTCAAACTTATAAAAATAAGTGTTTATTGATTTTAAAAACCTAGTTTATGTTGATGTTCTTTATTAGCGTCCTGAATAAAATTTCTAGTGGGGAAAGGGATTTTACTATTACAAATTATTAAAAATTTTTTTTAATCACATCCTAGAAAATGTTAACAATCCCTTCAAATTCTAATAGTCTATGATTTTTGAACAATAAGTTGTCTTCAACCTTTTGTCACATTCAGTCAATAAGGTGAGAATGATAGATAAGGTAATACAAATGCCTGCCTGATGCCAACAACTGCTGTGGAAATCAGGACAGGTGAGCAGAAGTGCTTGTAGCCAGTATCCCAGATGGAGGCAGTGGCATTTATGAGTCTGTATACCTCCTACTTCCTTCTGGAGTTCAAACTGACCAGTCCCTTGTGTTATTGTAAAAATTGCATAATTTTATTCCTGTTCCATGGATTGAGAACTAAATGGTGGGCAAATTTGTTATAAAGCACACCACTATTAAATGTCTTACTAATTCCGTTTTTAAATCATAGCATATTGTAGGCACTTATAATGCCCTGTGTAATAAATACACATTTTAAAATCCCTCTGTTATGCCCTGAAATCATTCATAAGCAAATATTATTATGTGCTAACAAACGCCTTTAATTGGAGGACCAAAGGCAGGTTTCCCTTCACCCCTGGATTACGATGCTCCTAAACGCTTCTTTCGTGATTGGCAGCTTTGGCTTCATCACCATGGGTCATTAATCGCCCTTCTTCGGCCTGGGAGTCTTCAGTATAGAATCAAGAGCACTGTCTTTGGACTCAGTTAGATGAATCTGGCTTTGAATTTTAGCTCTAACATTTAAAATACGAATGAACTCTCTGAAACTTGTTTTCCTCATTTGTAAAATGAGATCATTAAAAACATCTACTTCATAGCGCTGTTTTGAGTATTAATTAAGATAACACATACACAGCCTCTGGTCTATAGTGAACATTAATTACATAAGGTCGGTTTTGGCTATATATTATGACCACGGTCATGATTATCATATTGTCATCAGAGGTAGTCAGTGGCTTAAAAGCGTTGCCTGGAACCATCCATTTCTTTGAGTTTGAAAATCATCATCTCTTTACATGGTTTGTCATCCTCCAGTATGCCAATCCTGGTTTCTCACATGCATGTGTCCCGTGCAAGCAATAAGAGAGGACTACTCTCGTGCACGTGTACTTTTCAAGCCTCTGCTGCATCAATTTGTAAATGTCCCATTGGATAAAGCAAGTCACATAGCCAAACCCATAGACAAGGACAGGAAATGGACTCCACCTCTTTATGAGGGAGGCTGCTAAATATTATGTTCTTTTTTTTTTTTTCCAGTTTACCACAAATAGATTCCTATGACCTTGAGAGAAAAAAAACTTTACATTGGTAATAAACACATGCTTAAATAAACATGTAATCATTTCTAAGCCCTGACAGGTAACTTAGGCATTCTTATTCCCATTTACAGGTGAAAATGATTGACATTCGAAGAGTTTAAATGTCTGAGATTATGTAATGAATTGGACTAGATTTTCAAGGCTTCTACTTGAAGTAATAGTTCTTCCTACTGCACTGGACTTGGCTTATTAAAATACTCCCTTTGTAAATTTGTGACAATTTGGTAGCATTACTTTGTTTTTCATTATGACCCAATAGTCATTAGTTTCCCAGCGAGCTAGATCCTTGTGCTTAATTCTTAAGACACAAGAATAATCTACTTACAAAATAGAAGCTACCCTTCTCTTATAACTTTGTAACCTAATTCTAGCCTCAGTTGTTGTCTCTGTCTTTTTGAAAGCATCATCACCCATCTCTTTCAATGAGTCATGTTGGAAGAGGGGGGATTGCTTGTTGAATGGTTAAATGAGTTCTTGTAGTCATAGTAAGTGCCTCCCTTTTAATTTCATTGAATAATTTACTGCCAATCCTTGACCTAGACTGGAAATCTAGATAAATAGTAGCCCTGAAGGCCTGATAAATTGCATGCTTGCTTACAAGGTCATGTAAGATCAAGATCAAGGTTCTCTAGTAGGGCTACATAACCATGACCCACAGTGGTTCTGTAATTGGGTCTGGAAGCAGTGCGATTTAAACCTAAAATTCAAGTTCCTTCCATCCCTGCTCTCTTACCCTTGTTATTTGTTTATTTTTTTGCTTGAGAAGATTAATAATAATGTTTTTTTATTACACTTTATAACTTTCACATACTTCATTTAATATCCCCAAAGACTGGGATATATAATACTACTATTACAAAATCTGTATCTCATCTTAGTGAGAAAACTCAGGTAGGTTAATTTCCTGAGATCACACTGCCAGAAATGTGTGGAGCCCAAACTAAACATGCCCCCTCCCTGCCCATTCTCATGTTTCTGCCTCAAGACATATGCTTTCTTCATTGTCATATCAAATCAGTTTACCTCTGCGAAGGGATGGAGGATGTGCTGACTTCATTCTGGCCTCCAGTACTATTTATTTTGGACTGAATTATATACTGAAGCACACTGTTATTTAACTGTTTCATAAGTTCTATTTTCCTTTTTCTTTTTTAAGTTCCTATTTTCTTAATGATGTGGTAAGCTTTCTTCAGGCATCCCTTCCCCCATTCTCCCACACTGTTTACCATCTTGTTGAGAACCTAGGAGGCAGGCAGCAAATACTTTTAGAACCAGGCTGACTCCTCACAAAGAATGACTGAAGCTGAAACAGTCAGGCTGCAGATGGAAAGTGACTGGAGTTTTACTGCCTCATGTAGTTGCCTCTTCAATCAAAGCAGCTGTCACTGGCAGGCTGCACACAGAAACTCTCAGGTTTGTTTTCTCCCCTTCTATTTAGGCTTCCCTAAAGTACATCCGCTCACACCCTCCCTTTCTCCACAATTATTTGGCCCTACATGGTAAGTTTAAAAGAGCGACTATGCACCATAGTAAGACATTTGAGACATGTTGCAGGGACCCTTCAACAAGCTGAAGGTCTGTGAAGGTCAGTCTCTCCTGAGGCCTTCGGTAAAGGTGTAGGTGGTTTTCCGTAGCTGCAGAGAAGAATCAGTTGGCCAGCAATATGCCGTCCCCTCCCTCAGCCACCGTTGCAGTCCCTCACTTCTCTATTCCCCTCCACTGTTAAGGCGCATGCTTCGCCTTAGCTCAGCGTCCCAATTATGCTTGCTATTTTGAGATTACTTAGTCTTCAACTTAACTTAGTCTTCAAGTTAACCCATTACTTAGTCTTCAAGTTAACCCATGTGATGTGTAAGATGCTCAGTTGTCCTAGGTTTGCATATCTCCATTTTTCTTTTAATTAAACTTACTTTTGTGTGGTTAGGAAATGTCAGCATGTTATCATTCTCACCCTATTCTTACCAGTTCCTTTCAAGCGTCACGAATGCTCCTGTGATCGGTTGGGCCCTGTGTAGGTATTTATTCTTTTATTCACATATATTCACCGGCACTTTGCTTGGTGCTGGGGATGTTAGTGGGAGCAAAAGCAAACGCGATTCTCTGTTTGTAGTTGTTACGGACTGATAGGAAAGAGAGACTTAAATGATTAGACAGATCCACGTGGGTTGCAACTCTGGTAGATGCTACAAAGGAAGGGACGCATGATGATCCAAGGGATAGAACCACGCCAAGCAGATCAGAGTTTTGCTGGGGAAGAGACGCTGGGCGTGAGGTGTGAAGGCAGGAAAGAGCTTACAATTGATTCATGGACAAGAGAGCCAAGGAAAAAGGCAATTACGACACAGAAGGACCCAGACCTCCCACCAGTGCCATCAGGTATGACACGTGTGAAGTATAAGGGGTGGGCAAGATACAGTGGGGGGACTTGACATTGTCTGAGAGAATTAGGAAAGACACCTCTGAGGAGCGTCACTCAGACTCGATCAGGACTGATGAGTAGAAATTATGTAAAGGAGAGGAAGGGAAAGGACATCCCATGGGAGACTGCAGAAGGGCTGGGCAATGTAGAGACACTGGAAGGAGTCTGAGCAGCTGGATGGGGGCAGGGTACAGACAGGGTCACAGTGTGGATGGTCTTTCAGGTAATAGTAACATCTTACACTCAGGGACAGTCGTTCCAACTGCTGTATCTAAAACAATTTTCCTGGGATAGAAATTTTTTCTACCAACTTCAAAAATAAAATGCTATTTTAAAGTACAACTGATGTGTATGTAACAAAACAAAACGGTGGGAGGACACATGCACTCTCCATCAGTGATGCCAGAGGGTCTAAACATGGCCCAAGTCGGCGGACTCCAAATTGAAGATCACAATGAATGAAACCTGAAGTAGGAAACTTACTCTGTATGAGAGTTATCTCTTTTCATACCCGTGGCACTGCCACATTTCCCCCTTCTTTTCATGTTTAGTTTCCTGAAGGTGAGATGGGTACTTCTGCTTTGTGAACTTCCTCAGATCTAGGGAACTTACCCTCACTCCCTTTCTCATCTGACTTTCATCATCTTCAGTCGGGTACTTCAATAAAAGTAGACTTCAAAGAAAATGAACTTAAATTTTAAATATCAGAGTCTGTATTTTTTGTTCCCACTTTCCTCAATCTTTCCTATAACAGATATGATCAGTGATAGGTGTTTGATGGCCTTAGTTCCCAGAAGCCTAGAGTGAATTTTAATCTCAATAGCCTGTCTACCTTGATCTTCTCCAGGTGAAAGAGTGAGGTGTTTTGTGTTTTTTTCCCCCCAGGAGGTTGCACGCTATGCCTATTTGCTACATAAACAGAAGACCCTTTGGATTGCCAATGTGTTGTCATGCAAATTTTTTCTTTGTAGTCAAGAAAAACGTCAAGTTATATAGTAATTATGCTCGTTGATCACCACAGAAGAAAAAACTTAAAGAATTTTTACAGAGTTGTTATAGATGGTGATGAAAAATACAATTCTACTAAAGACATGGATTTCCATTACAGAATATTTATTGTTCTAACGCAGGATGAAGAGGAAGAAATCAAACAAGAAATTAACATGTTGAAGAAGTATTCTCATCACCGGAATATTGCTACATACTATGGTGCTTTTATCAAAAAGAACCCACCAGGCATGGATGACCAACTTTGGGTATGTCTCCCAATTTACTTTTTATAGATGAAGAACTGAATCGTCCATTTATCTATTCTCATGAGTAAATTTGATTAAGAAACTCCTTCTTTGAAACCCTTAGCCCATGATTTCCATAACATTGTGGTTTCAAGTTTTTCTCCCATTTCTTTGCATATCTCTTCATCTTTTTTGTATCTCCACCTTCTATCTCTTAACGTGGACCATCTTTAAAGTCGGTTGTTAAGTTCTCTGATTTTTTTTCCCCACTAATGACTATCTTTATTGAATTTTTATTATATTTCAAGCATCATGCTATGTACTTTTTCATGATTATATCATTTGTTCTGGCTCTTTGTGGTAGACATTATTATCCTCATTTTTTAGATGCTGATATTTACGGTTTACAGAGAGGATAAGCAAACAGTCTCAATGCCTACGTTAGAAATGCCTCAATGCTAGAAATGGTGGAGCTAGTGTCTAACCAAGCTCTACATGAATGTTTCTCCTTATGTGTCACTAATGTGTGGATGACTGACATTTAAATTCCAACTCTATAAGGAAACCACTTAAGACAGCACCTGATACCTTGTAGGTACTCTCGAAGGTTGCTTTCCTTTTCTGCTTCCCCTGTCTACTCAGCTATGTGCCCCAGTCCGGTAGCTCTATCGGTCTATGAGACAGCTCTAATTGGCTGTCCCACTAATAATAAATTCAGTATGTCTGACACCAAAACCATTATTCCTATCCCTGCCCTGCCCTGCCAACATTCCTCTTCTTCTCACCTTCCTGATTTCTGCCGTTGGAACTTTTATTCACTTAGTCCTGTGGGAAGGCTTATAATGCTCTCTTGGTTTGACCTTCCTCTGTCAGTTTTATAACCACCCCATTACTAGAAGCCCATTCAGTGGAAGCCTAGATTTTGCAGCTACTTGATCCCGATGTCTGTCTCTGTCTGTCTGTCTGTCTGTCTGTCTGTCTCTCTCTCTCTCTCTCTCTCTCGCTCTCTCTCTCTCTCGTCTTTTCATCTCATACATTGCTGCTAGATTAATGGCTCACCAAATACCCTTTTAGCTATTTATCATCTTGCCTCAGTTTCCAGAGGTCTTAATATGTATTCACTAACATGCAAATTCACTGAATTATACAGTGCTTACTACATGCCAAATTATGTATTAAACTACGTGTATTCAGTTACTACTATTTCATGGATAATTTTTCAAAGAACTCAGTCTTGGGTAGAAGTTACTCTCCTAATGCCTAAGACATTTATAGTGTGGCTGAGAAGGCAAAACATACACAGTGAACACAGTTTGTGACCTAAAAGAGTATAATAATGTTATCTCAGAAAAATAACAAGAGTATTATGCCATTTGATATTCAACACTACAGTCTTTGGAAGTGAAAAGATCTGCTGGGAATTTTTCCCTCATAAGACCTAGCTCTAAATTTAAAATAAAACATGTACTTTGGGGTAAGTAAACCCACTTTGTGTGATCACATTGATTTTATATATTTTTATGTGATTTCTGAAAGAGTTATAGTAAGATTTTAATTGCGTATTCTTAAATGTATATTATTAATAGATATAAATGTGAAAATTAAAAATGTAAAAGTAGTAGGAGAAAATAAATGTGACTGTAATACTAAAGAGGTATGTAAAGTCTTAGTACAAAGAACACAATAAACGTAAAATGCAAATGGCTAATTTAGGAAAAATATTCATTTCATATATGATGAGAAGCAATTTGGTAGCCTTTAGAGATAACGAGTTTTTATAAATCAATAGGAAAAAATACGAAATTACTAATAAAAAGATTGAGTTAAGAAGGCAGCAATTAATAAAGAATTATCAATTACCAATAAAGATGTTTTTAAAATGTAATCTTACTAATGATATAAATGCAAAAGAAGACAAGAATTAGATACTATTTCTTGCCTAGTAGTTTGGCAAAGTTTTGTTGTTGTTTTTTTAGATGGTGTATCCAGAATGGTCACTCACACTCCCTGCTTGTGGAAATGAACATTGATACATCTTTACTCAAGGGCAATTGGAATACATACAGCTACACACACACACACACACACACACACACACACACACACACACAGTGGGGATGTCTAGAAGACTGTACACCAGCGGTGCTGAAGATATTTGTATCTCAGTAGTAATTTTATTTTTAAAACATTTTTTTTCATGTCTGTTTTTTTATCCCCTAAACTTTCTCTTAAATCTAAAATCAGAGCTACTTCTGCTCTTCCTTCTTTTTGTTATTGCTTTTTATTGCACTGTCTTTGCTCTTCATTTAGACGGTCAGCTCTCTGAGGACCAGTATTGTGTCTTTTGCATCTCAGTGTCTTTCTCAGCACAAGGAAGCTTCTGGGCATATGATGCTGACAAAATAGTTGTTTTGTGAATGAAAGTGACATTACTGGTACAAACTTGTTTTCTATTATTATTATTGATACAAACCTAAGTGCTACAGGTACTTTTACAAGTTCGAAATATCCTGCAGTTTCCACAGTATGCGATGGCACACGTTGGAATGTCTTTGTATTCTCAGAGGACTTCTACCTTGTCAGAATCTAGCATTTTAGCAGCGCCCCCATGTTGCCATCAGCTGCAGCAGATGGAAGTGGAATAAAAGCTGTTTTAATGCTGTCTGTAGAAAGGTTTCCGTTTGGTCAGAACTGCAGTTCCAAGTTAAAAGGAAGCATTAACGTAGCTTTGGAACTCCTTCCCAGCTTATCACCTGAAGGAGTACAAGTATTCCTACATAAGTCATACCTAGCTGTTATCTTCATTCTTCTTGTGAGATGAGCATGAAAGGAGAGTTGGTTTTCTTGTTGGTTTGAACTATTTGGGAATTTATTTTCAAATTATTGCTTGAGAGAAGAAAAGGAATGGTCGAGCAGGGCTTGATTCATTGTGATCTTTTCCTTAATGCTTAGTGTTTTTTTTTAGCTGGAAAGAAAATTAGTTGTCCTGTGTTTTGCTGGATCCCAGTGAAGTTCATTGACTTTCCCAGGGTCTCAAAGCTCATTAGTGGATGGACGCAGCACCAGAATGCAGGCATCCTGAAATGTGATGATTCAGCTTGGCCTGACCTGAAGGTCTATGAAAGGCACTGGACATTTATTTTTTAATGAGCAAAATCTTCGTTTTCAGATTGGCACTGGGGGAAAGTAGCAAGCCTGTTTCTGTCTGCAAGGCACAAACGGGAGATTTTGTACTCTGGAAATGAGTCGCCAGCCACCAGTTTATCCACTCTGGCCAATTGCTCTTTGTGTGAAGACGGCGGTGGTTACTGGTAACCAGGGGCCTGCAAGTGTACATATTCATTTATCTATTCACCGTTCCTGCATTCATTCGTTCATCCAACAAATATAGTATGTGAAGCACTTGCTAGCTGCAAGGTACTTCTGTAGGTCCTGAGAATACATCGTTGAAGAAAACGGAAGAAAGCCCCAACTTGTATGCACCTTACATTCTTGAAACAGACCACAAAAAATAAATATAATGTGTAAGAAAACTAGAGAGAATGCTGGAAGTGGATAAGTGCCTGGAAGAGCAGGGAAAGGGTAAAGGGAATGCAGATAGGGGTTGCAGTGGTAAGTACAGTGGCCAGGGGACGCCCTGTTGTAGATAACTGGAGGAAAAGCATTCTAGGCCTGGTGTTTTCCAGGAATAACAACGAAGCCAGTGTGAGTGGAAGATGTGGGAGATGAGACCCAAAGCCAGATAATTCAGAGCCTTATAGGCCATGGGAAAGACCGCAGCTTTTATTCTGAGTGAGGTGGGGGCCGTTGGAGGGGTTTGAAGGTGGAGGCTGAGGTCTGATCCAGAGTGAAGGGGTCCCTCTGATGGCTGGGTTGAGACTAGACTGAATGGGGGCCAGCGCAGAAGCAGGAAGACCAGTTTGGAGACTGTTTGAGCAATCCCCTTCCTGAAGTTGGCAAAGGAGCCTAGATAAGTTCGCTTCCAAACCCAGGTCACATGGAGAGGAACCCCCGCCTTCACATTCCATTTTCCCTACTTGCAATTAAATGCAGGTGGCAAAATATGGCACTTAGAGGCCCCCCATTCTGCTAGGAAGACAGAGGGCCTACCTTTGTGACATTCGTGCCCATGCATCGGATTGTTGTGACCACCCCACTAGCAAAGCTTCATTAGCTTCTATGTCCCTGGGGGTAAAAATACCAAGCTATGAAATGCCTCATGAGGGCAAGAGAATCATTTCTTCTTCTAGTTGCGCTTCTTCTATTTGATGACCCACTAAGGAGGCCCTTGGAAAAGTAGAGGCAGCACAGAAACATAATTGTTGAGAAATTAATAGCAGATGGCAATATTGGTGGGAACTTGGTTATAGAATATAACAGTGTATATTTATTCCAGTGCCTCTGACTCATTAAATTTGGGCCATTCGGTTAATAACAACAATGGCTGGTAATATTCATCGTCTGCTTTTCACATGCTAAGTCCTACATTTCTTTGTGGTGTCATATTATTTCATTAGATCTTTACAACCACTCTACAAATTAGATATTATCATTATCCCTACTTTATAGCTGAGGAAATTACGCTCAGAGAAGTTAAGAACTTTGCCCAAGTCTCACGGCCAGTGAGTGATGAGCAGGTATGTTAGCGACCCCCAAGCTGCCTGCTGCTAGAGTCAAGGCCCTGAACTCTGCACTCTTCTTTCTGTTGTTAAAAATAGTTTCCATATGAAAGGTTAGTGTTCCAAATAGGACTGAAGCTTTGTTCTTAAATAAGTTCATTTTGACTTCACCTTTCATCTTCATTCATCCATTTCCTCAGCTTTCAGAGAGGAGAGAGCAAGCAAGACCTGTTAGCTAATAAGACTGGGGTAAAGTCTGGGAAACACACATTGAAAAGTACATTAAACCTTTTGGGGATGTTTGGGCAAATAATTGCAAAGGTCACAGATAGTTGACTCTTTGGGCTAATGGTATTCTGTGAGAATTGCATTTATATAAAATATTATTATGGATTATATAGAGATATAGCCTGTAACAAGCAAGACAGCTGTTCTTTCTAACATTTATTCCCAGTATTCAGACTATAGAAAATATTTCCCAGATACTTTTTTTGTTGTGGCTGGAGGATAGAGGATTGCACATAACCCACCAAACAGCCAATATGTGTGCTGTTTCAGGTGTCTGATTGAATTATAATCGGTGCGAATTCTATCAGTCTTGTCGTAGAGATAAACTCTTGTTTAGTACCAGCTCTTTGTGGAAATACAACTACTTCTGATAATGGCCAAGTAATTCTCCCTTATCAACTGCTTAGGGCCTGATCCGGAAATCAAAAAAGAGAGCTCTTTCAATAAAGATTCCGATCTCTCGGAAACAAGGCAAGCTCTGACACACAGCATTGCTGTCTCATTCCCCTGCATCTCAGTGATGAGAGGCTGGCCATTTTGCTGCAAGCCTTTCAGACCCTGGGAGTGAGTGAGAAGTACTGTCTACTAAACAAAGTTTCTAATTTCTCTTAAAATTAAAAGCAAAGCTATATGAACTTTGCTGCCTCTGTCTTTTGATATCACCATAGGGGTGCAACATCTTATAGAAGGAAACGAATTTCTGATTCATTTCCAAAATGTAGGGTGGTCAAGTAAATTCGATTGTTGTACTGAAATGACTCAATATGCCATTCATTAGATTGTAAGAGTGTAGACTTGCAGAACTAAGAGTAAAGAAATTATACTGTGTGCATTTTAGGGACAAAAATTCTAGCAGTTGGCCAAAACCTGGCCTAGAATCCAGAGACATGGATTCAAACCTGACATTTGGTTCTCTGACGTTGGGTTTCTTCCTTGTAAACATAACTTTGGACAAGTTCTGAGTTTTCAAAATGGCAGCCTGGAGTCTAAACACTGTCCAGGTAAATGTGTTTAGCTTCATTCACATAAGGTAGCAGTGTTGTAATTATGCCAACACCAGAAAAAAAATGACCACTTTCACACAAAAATCTGGATTCCTTGAAAGGTTTTGAAAAATCACATGGTCTGGAAATGTTGGGGCTGAAACCCTGCATAGTAGCAGTATGGTAGAGCAGTCTGGCAGCTGTTTGAGGGTCCTTGCCCACTCTGATTTGTGCCAGAGGAGCCCGTCATTCCCCGTAGTCTTCCATGCATGCTGCACGTCATGCATTTACGTTCCTTGTCCATGCCCTGAATACGATCATCTGGGAATGAATGAGATACTGAGGTGAACTAAGGCATGACGTCATTCAATTGCCAATGAAGAAATCTTTCTAGAATCTGCCGCGATGTTGGCCACAGCCCCCAAACCCAAGTCTGTTACAGTTTAGATTTCAATAACTGTAGCATCTTGGCTTGGCGAAAATCATGCCCAGTAGCATTTTGGTTGTTTTAAGATTTAAATGTAAAGTGTTGCAGATACCACCGTTAAAAATTCAATCACTTGTACCTGGCTCTTTGAACAGTTAACTAAAATTTTCTTTTCTTAAGTCTATGCATCAGAAATGAGGCTTTTTGTGGGTGGGAGTTGTTTTAATCAGTGTCTGTCACTGAAGAACTCCTTTCCTTCATCTATAGAGGCCAGGTCACTTGTTTGGAGAAGTGATTGAATCTTACTATTTGTGAGCAGAAATTTTAAAAAGGCTGAGCTTGGTAAATATAAGAGCGCCTGAAATAATAGGGAGAGTGATTAGTTAGCAGTCTGCCAGTCTCAGAGCTGCCCCATTGCATGACCTACAGAAAGAGAATATAAGTTCCTTAGATACAAACATAGAGCTAAAGGTACACTTAATTTAATGCTTTGCCACTGGGCTTGAGTTCAGCTTTAATAGAGCCATTTTTATGAGTTAATGGGTGATTCTATGACAAGAATGTAAAAATGATTTCTTTTATCCCAATGCATTTCATCTGAACTGTGCTTAAACTGCTTTTCACCTTAGCAAAAGGAAGACCTTAGGTACACCCAAAGTTATTCTGTTCATGGTCTATACAACCCTGTGGTTCATTTTCTAGATTAATTCTGAACCAGAGTCTGTGGTTCTGTTTACATTGTGCTTCTCAAAATACTCAACTGCTAGGTTGCTTAGTCCTAAGTCCTCTAAAGCCAGTAATTTTTTTTTTCTTTTCCTATTTTTAACTTGCCTGAAAATTTGCTCCCTTATCCCCACCTCAAATTCTTCTATTTAGGTGTAACATTTTGAGAGGCCAAGTTATAAATTTCTTACAGTCAGGTTAGTTTCTATGGTTGAGTCCATGGCCCAAGTGGTCACGTAATGATTTGCCCCTAACAGGAAAATTCTCCAGAAGATCTTGCATACATACTGAGAAATTTAGCACCAAATATTAAATACAAGATACAGCCAACTTCTCTCGTTCCTTGAATGCTGCCATGCCAACTCTGAGATGGCTATCTTCTTAGACATGGGCGACTAGAGAGCGTTTCCAGTAGGCTTATGCTTTGGACAGGGTTCTTGTTCCTAAAATTACCTGTTGGCTCAGTATATTCAAACTGCCATCGTCATGCTCAAGATACAAAGTTGTTCATTATCCAGAAACTTTATTGACCAGGTTTGGGACTTCACACCCTTGGGACTCCGCTTGGGAAGGCTTAGAATTTGTAGTTCAAGCATTTGCTTTTCAAGTCTAAAAATATAATCCAGAAGCCGAAGGAGTTTTTTCGGTTTGTTATGTTCAAATGCATGCTAGTTTAAAAATGAGTGCAAAAAGCTGTTTAGGTTGCTTTTTCAAATTTGGAATTCCCGACAGTTTTAGTTCACCTTTACATTAGTTGATTGAGATGATAAATGTATACCTTCCAATTTTCATACTTCTTTACATACATATTTTATATTGTTAGACTTAAACTACCTTTGGCAAATGAAGCGCCTTCTTAACAAAGTACTGAGTTGGTGTTTTGTTTACACCTTCATAAATCACGCATGAGATCTGTGGCTATTCCCAGCCACATATAAAAATATCCTGTGCCTTGCTGATGTTTCTGGGCAATTCAAGGTCAATAGGCTGATCCTTTGCAGAGTTGTGAATTCTTGGAAGTTCATCTTTCCTGTCCTTTTGTTAGGGTGCCTCTTCAATTTCTTGGTGCGAACTTCTCTCATTTTAAGAAGACCCTCCTCTTCCTGCTTCCTCATCTTCCTCTCCCCTGCCTCCCACCCCTCCTTTTGCTATAAAAGAGAAAGGATCTGTTAGTAGTCATTTATTCTTGTGGGTGACTGACTAGTGACATTTGGGGGGAGGGGGTTCCCGTCAAGGTATTCTGGGTTAGTGCCTGCCGTTATAAAATACCTTAAAGCTTTGTTTCTTGTTACCTAAGGAACTTAAAGCCAATTAACTAGTAAGTGCGTGAATAGCGTAGGGACTTTAGAAATCATCCTGGGCCTCTCAGGCTGCCTCTGAGAATAAGCCTTTTTAAATTCCTTCAGAGGTGACTGTGATTGGAAAAGGTACATCCGGTGATTCCAAACTGAAGGCCCCTCCCAGGTGAGCTCAGCTAGACTCAGATAGTGCTTCTGCAGCTCCTGGCATCAGCTGATGCCAAAGATTCTTTCCTTAGATGTTGCCCTGAAGAGGGGAAAGTACAGCAGGGCATAAGAAGCACCCTTTCCCCCACAGCTGCTAAAGAAAAAACACCCTGCTCATCAGAAATAGAAGACAACTGATAAAAGTATGTGACAAACAACCCTGCAAATTGTGAAATATATGTTAGAGCTCTGTGTTTTAAAAAATTAACCGTTAATTTAGCTAGAAATAACTTCCCACACCCAACGATTCAAGCGACCATTTCCCCAATAATTGAGTTGCCATGCTGTTTTTTAACCACCTCCTCCAGAACACTGTCCCAAGCCCCAAGACAACTGCCATTGTGCCTGGGCACAGTTCTCTCCTCACCTTCAACTTAACCTTCCTTCTCTCTTCCCAAGTGACATGCATGTATTTCTTTTCTGACCCAATAATGTAGGTGGTGTTGCGTGAGAAGTTTAAGATTCCTTTTGAGCCTCTCCCACCACCACCATCTTCCAACCTTTGAAATAAAAAGATCCCATGTCCTGGAATGCACCATTGTGTCTTCTTGTTGCGTGACACAAGCATGAAATAAAGACATGTGTCCTTGGCTCTGTCTCATTAACAGAGGTTTTAGAAGCACATGTGTCCAATGCCCTTCCTAACTAAGCACCTGTCAGCAGTTTCTTCACCATCCAGGGAAGTGGCTCTTTGAGAGCTATTGATGTTGTCTTCCAACTTGGAAACTTTTTAATAAATACAAGCAGACCAAAGAATGAAAAATGAATAAATATAGTTCGGGATTTCTGGCTGGTAGGGGCTTTGTATTCATAGGCACAATTAATATTCATATCAAACCAGTAAGGTTGATGCTTTTACGTTGTATTTTACGGCGATGGTGGTGGGGTTGGGGTGTTGATCTCAGGGTGGTTAGAGAACACGTCCAAGGTGACCTCACTGTACCCAAGAGAGCACCATGCTTTCAACCCTGCTCTCATTGTTTAATGAGTACATGGATCAGGCTGCAGACTATAACTAAACTTCATTTCCAAAGAAATAAGGAAAATGGAATTGAGGGGAAGGAGAATTCATGAAACAACAGTTGCAAATGGCTTAGCCCAGTGCCTGGCACATGGTAAATTCTCAGTAAGTGTTAGCAAGTGTTGTTGCCTCAGTGTCAGCTCTTTGAGAACTTTCTTTCAGGAAGAATATTAATGATCCATTATTTCTCACTTGTGAGATGTGAAGTTCTTGACTTACCGCTGTTGGGCTTGGAGTGTTGAGCCCTGTTTCTGTCTATTGTGATGGGGTTACTTGTGGCAAGGGAGGGTCCCCACTGTGTGGCAGCAGTAGTTAGCAGTGCTGCTGTGTGGCTACAGGAACCAATTGCTGGCAAGTCCTGGTTCCTTCCTTCCTTCTTTTCTTTCTTTCTTTCTTTCTTTTCAAATCTCATTATATAATTTAACAATCATTTTGTTCCATAGTGAGATGCAAAGAACTTAGAAGCCTTCAGCTGGACCTGAATGGAAAAGCAAATTATAGAAATCACTGACATTAGTGCCTGGCTAGAGCAGAATTGTTTCCTACTGAATATTTCAAAGTATTTTGTCCAATCTAATTTTAAAAGACTGGAGTCACTGGGCTTCCACTGCATTCCTTGGGAATTATAATTTTGTAGCCTAATAGAGCTCAGTGGCAGGACATTTTTTCCAGATATAGGAGCAATGGATACACTTGTGGGAGGTCTGGTCACTGTTTTTAAAATGGGATTTGAAGAAGGGGCACAGATATGTTTTGCTCACTTGAGAAAATATTCTTTTCTTTATACCCAAGGACATTTCATGGGTACATCCTGCTACCATTGAACCACAGTTTGCTACATAATGGGATTTTAAAAAACTTTGTACTGTGAAGGCTCTCCAAAATACACAAAAGTAGTCACTATAATGAACACCCATGTGTCTAAAACTAGCCCCGGCCACCATCAACCTGTGGCCAACCCTGCCCCATCCACACACTTCTACTTTCTCCCTTCTACTATTATTTTGAAACAAATCTTCTCATCATACCTTTTTTTTCCTGGTAAAATACACATAGCATAAAATTTACCATTTTAACCATCTTAAAATGTACAACTCACTGGCATTAAATATACAATGTTATGCAACCATCACCTCTGTCTAGTTCCAGAACTTTTTGTCACTCCAGAAGGAAACTGTGTAGCCATTAAGTGGCAACTCCCATTCTTCCCACCAGTGCCTGGCAACCATTAATTTATTTTCTGACTCTATAGCTTTGCCTATTCTGGATATTTTACATATTAATAAATGGCTTCATACAATATATAGCCTTTTTTTTAAGTCTGTCTTCATTAAGTTAGCATAATGTTTTCAAGATTAACCCATGTTGTGTCATGCATCAGCACTTCATTTGTTTTCATAGCTGAATAATATTCCATTGTATAGATATACCGTATTTTGTTTATTCATCTGATGGATATTTTGGTTATTTCTACCTTCTGTGTGTTGTGAATAGTGCTTCTTTTCATATTCAGATGCAAGTTTTTGTTTTAGCACCTGTTTTCCATTCTTTGGGGTATATATCTAGAAGTAGAATTGCTAGACTATATGGTAGTTCTCTGTTTAATTTTTTGAGGAACCATCAATCTGTTTGCCACAGTGACTGCACCATTTTACATTCCCTCCCACAGTGTATGAGGGTTCCAATTTCTCGACATCCTTACCATCACTTGTTATTTTCTGCCTTTTTTTTTCTTTAAATATAGCCATCCTGATGAGTGTAAAGTGATGTCTCATTGTAGTTCTGACTTGCATTTTCCTAATGACTATCGACATTGAACATCTTTTCATGTGATTGTTATATGTGTATCTTCTTTGGAGAACTGTCTATTCAAATCATTCTTTTGCTCCTTTTTAAAATTGTGTTGTTTATGTTTTTGTTGTTGAGTTGTAGCTTTCTTTATATATTCTGGATACTATACCTTATTAGATCTATGATTTGCAATTGTTTCATTCCGCAAGTTGTCTTTTCACTCTCTTGATAGTGTCCTTTGATGCACTAAGTTTTTAATTTTGATGAAATCCAAATTATCTATATTTTCTTTTGGTGCTTATGCTTTCGTTGTTATAGCTAAGAAACCATTGCCAAACCCGAAGTCATGAAGATTTACTCCTATGTTCTCCCCTACTAGTTTTATGGCATTCACTCTTATATTTAGGTCTTTGATCCCTTTTGAGATAATTTTTTTGTATATGGTGTGAGGTAAGGATTCAACATTATTCTTTACATGTGGATATCCAGTTGTCCTAGCACCATTTGTAGAAGAGACTGTCATCATACTATTTTATCTGTAGTATGTTTTTCTGAAAGATAAGAACTGTTTTGTTTTGTTTTTACATAACTACAGTACCATTATCACACTTAAGAACGTATTTACCACATTTCCTTAGTATCATCAACCTGTAGATTGTTTCAAAATTTTTAACAGCTTTCAAAAAAACTGGTATCCAGATAAGTTGCATGCAATTTGTTGATGTGTCTATCTAAATGTCTTAAATTCTACAGATTTCCTCTCCATCTCTTTTTTTCCTTGCTGTAAGTTATTTGTTGAACTAAGTGATTCATTTGGCCTGTGGGTTTTGTACATTGTATCCCCTGATGTAGCATGTTCCTCAGTCCTCTGAGTTTCCTGTAAATTGGTAGTTGGAAGTTTCCATCAGATTCAAGTTTTGGAGATTTTTTGTTTGTTTTGTTTTCTTTGTGGCAAGACTACTCCTTCGGTGATGTGTTATTCTCATCAAAAGGCAAATCAGAGCTGGTTATTTCTTATTTTTTGATGTTAGCAGCCATTGATGATCAGTGCCTAAATCCATTAGTTTATTAGAGGTTGTGAAATAGTGATATTCTAATTCTATTATGTCGTACTCATTTATTAGATGGAATACCTGCTTTTTATGAAGAGAAGCTTTATCTTTTTTATTACTTACCCAGTGATAAAACTTGTACAAGAAAGGTAGTATAATTTCTTGATTTCCCTGTTTTATGTAACAGTTCTCAAAATAATAAGTTACTTCTTCATTTTCTTCAATCAGTGCCAGTTACATTCTTTCTGAGGGGTGTGTTGATTAATGCTTTTAGTTAAGTACACTTAATGTGTTTCAAGATGTTGCAGTTATTATTTTTATTGATGCTTAAATTATATCATCTTTGGCCAGTCTCTTAAAGTTGACTTCTGAGTCCTTTCTAACATGATTTTATAGTCTTTGATAGCTTCCTGGCTATCATACTTGTATATGATAACTTTACAACTCTTACTGGAATTGTGGTCCTTGTGAAATTTTCTTATGAAAGCTCTTGACGGGTCTCTATATTTCCACTGGCACGCTGAAGAAGACGGGAGACTTTGCCTACCCTGTGTGAAATCCTAAGAAGACAAGTTAGAACAGCCACTGGAAACTCATTCATGAAACTAATTGTCTGAGTTTTTATTGTTTCAACGAGGTATACAGAAAAAAAAAGAAAAAAAATTCTGCCTGAAGATTTTACAGCCTGGTGAGGTATCTTTTAGGACCTGGTGACATGGTGCTGATGTTAGGAATATACATTTGGACAAAACCAAAATTATTAATGTCATTTCATTATGGCCCCACATTAGTTCTCTTTCTAGTGCCGAGTCAGAGATTGATTGGTAATTATTCTGGATTCTTTTTTATATAATTACAAAATGATATAACTACACAGGAAGGTGACTTTTGTTGCAGACTCTTGGAAGAAGAGGGGAAAGTATGTAAATGGATGTGTTTCTCTAAACCTAGCAAATGAATGTAAAAGCAGATAGATTGCTTTTCCTCTTCCAGTCTGCTTGTCTGTTAAGTAAGGGAGGTGTTTATTTTCTGCCTATTTTATAAAGCTGCTGAGTACTGTAATGAGTTTATATTTATAGAGAACTTGGAGCTTTGAGGATGAAAGGTGCTAAATTAGGACTTATTGTTTATTGAATTTATTCGATGTGTCCAAACTCCTGGGAACATTTGCAGAATTTAATTAAAAACAGATAGTCCTCACTCTGACAGCTTACAGTGCCACTTGCAAACCAATAACTTTCACAGTGTGCACTTCTATTGTCCTAAACTTGGGACTGTCTAGACAACCATGGCTCTTTCAGACAGGGGAATGATCTTACTTTTGTAGGAAAAATGAGTTTGACTGCTGGACAAAAACACAGGGATAGTCTCAACGGTATCTGAACCAACTAGCTTCCCTCATTTTTTAAAATATGTAGAATATGGAAATTTTCCTTAATTTCCAACTATAATTTTCAAGTTAGAAATTTCATAATAATTTTCTTTTCTATGATTTTGGGAAGAAATGAATATAAAAGTTTATGTTTTATATATTGTATGATGATCACTTTTTCTTTGTAGGCATGTCATTCCAAAGCAGCCAACTGGAATATTTTAATGCATTCTTAACTCAACCCAGTGGAAGCAGAAAAGTGTAATTATAATAATGGCATGTTTGCTTCCTTTGCCAGTTGGTGATGGAATTTTGTGGCGCTGGCTCTGTCACTGACCTGATCAAGAACACAAAAGGTAACACATTGAAAGAGGAGTGGATCGCGTATATCTGCAGGGAGATCTTACGAGTAAGTAACAACACAGGATATCTTTGGAGGTGTTGAACTTTGTACTAATCTTCCATTGAAACTCATCAACGTTTTGGAAACCTCTTTAAAGCTTTATTCTAACAGCGATGGTGGTAGTGGTAGTTTGTTGTGGTCTGCTCTAATGGAAGCGAGCGCACTTCTGAATAGGCCATGTGCAGTCTCATTTGAGTTAATGCTGGCTGATTCCTTTTGACAAGGGGTTCATTCCCAGTGGCGTTTCCAATTGGAAATCTGACTTCAGATCATAAAGATGGTATCCCACTTAGGGAATGGATTGTTTCAGAGATATTTTAATCATTCATTCAAGTTTTTCATTTGTGAAAGTTGTAACTGATTTAAGGATTGTGTGACTTTGGCCATTTCAGCTCATAGAATCTAGTCTAACTGATTATACCTTTTTAAAAATATTCTTTGAAATTTAATCACAGAAACCAATCAAAATAGCTGGACGAGACTGTGCCTATTTGCCCAGTTTTGCCCACAAATCCCACAATCAGGCAATCTGGGCAATAGTGTCATATTTGCTAAGCTCAGTTCAGGGAGAAGGAGGTAATTGGTCATATTTTAGTTCACTCAGACTAGTTTAATTATCTCTTGTTACTAATGTGGAGGCTCTTTATGTCCATTGAGCCTTCTTACTAGATCTATTTGACAGTCATTATTCATTTATAACCGCTACCTTCTTAATTTAAGGAAACAGAAGTTAAAACTATTTTGTTAATGTTTCCAAGGTATACCTTTGAGAGATAGATTGTGTGCTATGGATGGATGCATGGGTGGAAGTTAAAAAAGAAGGAAACCATTAAAATGATGTTGATTCATTAAATTCAAACCACATTAGGCAAAAAAAAAAAAAAAAAAGAAAATGATATTTTTGTATGATAATATTTATAATAGTGTAAAACTCACATGCTGAGAAATAAATTTACAGAAAGGTATGAATAACTTCTTCATGGGGAACTACAAAATATTACTGAGAGAAATTAAAGAAAACCTTACTAAAGGGAGGTGTATACCATTTCGCAGATTAGAATACTCATTATTATAAAAATGTTATTTTCCCCCAGTTTAATAAATGGGTTCGTTGAACTCCCTAACCAAAATTCCCCCAAGTATATCTGTGAAGAATGACAAGCTGATTTTTAAAATATTACATAGAAATGCAAAGGACCAAAAATAGCCCAGGCAGTCTTGAAGAACAATGCTGGAGGATTTATGCTGCCAGTTATCATGACTTATTATAAAACTACTAAGTAACTAGGACAGAGTAGAATTGTCATAAGAATAGGGAAATGGCCAACGAACCAGAATCGAGAGTCCCGGAACAGACCAACTTTGTATATGCACCCGATGTATGACAAAGGAAATGCTGTGGTGCCTGAGGAAGGATGCTCTTATCGGTGAATAAGGCCAATTGAATAGCTGTATGAAAACGTGCAGTTTGACATATTCATATGAAGCTATACATAAAAATTATTTCCAGCTAGATTATAGATATAAATGTGAAAGACATAAAAATAAAGCTCTTCAGAGAAAACATAGGCTATATTAATATAATACCTCCATGGCTTTGGAGTAGGCAAAACTATTTCTCAAACAGAACACAAAATAAAATTGAAGGGGGAAACAAGGAGGAACAGCTATTGATCGCCTTCAGATCTGACATTTATCTCCAAGTATTGATGTGCCGTTGTGTAAACTTAATTTGAATTCCTGACTTAAAATTTTACTCATTCAGAGAAAGCATGATGAATTGATTAGTTGGCCATCCTGGTCAGGATGGGTCACCATCCCAGGTCACCTGGGCTGGTTCTGCATGATACGCCTTTCTGCACTTCTGGGTAACCCTGTGTGATCGCCAATGTTCTACAAGTAGCAGGAAGATTTTACCCCATGAGTATTTCTCCATACCTGCTTTTAAGCATTTTGAAAGCAGCTGTTTTCTTCCTTTTTCCAATACATTCATTCTCCCAAATGATACTGGCATTTGAGATAAGGTGACTGTTTGGAAGGGACATTTGATCACAAGAAGTTTCAGAGATGATGCTGTATGCATCATATTATCTCATTAAATACAGCCTTTGGCTCACTTATGTCCTTTGGTAGGTGCTTCCAACCACTTTGGTGGTGAAAGAGGGAATGGGATCTTCGGTCCTTCTTATGAGGGTTCCTGGGGTGTTAATATGCTATGAAAGTCATACATTTTAATCTGCTTGATGCCTACCTTGAGTCCAGTTGACCAGATAAGAAAGGTAACTTTTTAAGACCCAAAACCCAGTGCCTCAACTGTCCTGTCACGTGGTTTAGGTTTACTGATATCCTAAACGTACACAGGGATCTTTTTGGGCATTCTCATGCCGAATTTTTTCAACAAGGGAATTCAGATATTTAGTTTTGTTTCTTTTCATGTCAGCATCTCTCATACCATGGTTTTGTTGTTATGGAGAAAAATAAAAGTACATAAAATCATAAATAATAACAATACTTAGGTATCTAATCCCTTCAATTAGCAAGTGTCAGCATAACATAGTTTGCTTCAAGACTCCAATTTCAGATTCTTTGGGGATATATTTTATCTGAAAAACCTGAGACTACCTTAGAGCAAGGTTGTAAGTTTTAGAACTCACACCACAGAGTCCAAATCAGACAGAGTAATTCATGGAGAAATGGAACACAATCAGTTTTGGATGTCACTGAATAATTATTTCATATAATGAACACAATAACAAATACCATACAGCACTAAAAGTGACAGTGATGAATGCCACCAAAGGAAATGAAAATTGTTGCTTTCCTTTTATAATGTGAGCTAAAGCCAATGGGAAATTTCTTGGCTGTTCTGAGAAATATTTTATTGTGCTTAATTAAATTTATATAACAGAAGGTGACTTTTCACTTTTAAATTGATTATCAAATTCAAATATGGCCCCTCAAAAGTGGAGGATTCAGTTAAATCAAGTTAGTTTTCTATACATAGACTCTGTAGATGTTCCTGTTAGAAACTAGAACAGGTGGTCAGTCCTCACTTTTCACAGAACTGTTAGCGGACCTCGTGCATGCCGGGAACCGTATCATCCCTTGTGTGGCTCCATGGCTCTTGAGATCAAAGCTGATACGCAAGCATTTGCTTTAGCACAGCACCATGCATTGCAAGGGCCACCGCTGTATTTCAGTTTGTATTGATCAATTGCCTATGGCTTAGAATAGCACTGAGTGCATGAAAGATGTGAATTTAATAATGAAAGTATGTCTGGGTGAGTCTACATCTTTTTTGGACCTTTAACACCTGAAAGAGTTTATTTGCATTTTGGCTTATGTTCCTATTAACCCTTTTCAACTCTCTGTTACTTCAGGGGCTGAGTCACCTGCACCAGCATAAAGTGATTCATCGGGATATTAAAGGGCAAAATGTCTTGCTGACTGAAAATGCGGAAGTTAAACTAGGTAAGAACGGAATCCAGTGAGCCTAGGAATTGGAGGAATTGATAAAATTATTTCAACAGCTATTTGTTGTTTTTGTAAAGAATGTAAATTTGTCACTGTGATTTTGGAGGTCATTATACTAAGAACAGAAAAGAAAATGTTTCTTTGTCTATTTCAGAAACATTTTCTGAAAGCACTTTGAGGAGTGGATTCATATACAATATGGTAAACAGATCCATATGCTTTACCAGTGTGTAGAAATAGTTGAGTTTTGTTTTTTTTAGCAGAGATTCTCTAGATTAGAAGTGACTGACCTTGAAATATCCTACTATTTGTTTATATTGTTGCTGCTGTAACAGAACAATGATAACCCATTTTTTATTGAAAATATCTGCAGTTAGACATATTTAGAATAATGAATTCCTGCTATATTCCCATATGTTTTAAGTTATATTTCCTTCAATTTCATTATTGCCTAAGGCGCCTGTACAAAATGAATACCCAGTATTCTACTTTACATGCATACTGATTATCCCACTTTCATAGGCCAGGGTTATCAGTGAGGGAATCCTTTTCTCTCTGTTGCTGTCCATTAAAGCCCTTCCCACAACAAATTTGGGATTGTCCAGATAAGGTAGAGAATCCCCACATGCATTTGTCTGCTTGGTGTGTATGCATAGGAGCATGAATTAACAAATATCTCATTGGATTCACAATTTGTCTTCTAGAAAAAAATCACTGTCGATATGATTGTTTATTTTCAAAGAGCTTTAAATATATCCTATGTTTATATCCCAAACATTGACTCTTGCCTTTTTGTTAAAAATACATAATTTTCATTTTTTTTAATTTAGGGCCAAACTTTCCTCTCATGAATGTTCCTTATAAAACAAAAGCATTATGTAGGGAAAGCAGTTATATATGTACTGATGAGATAAGCTATCCTCACAATATTCACTACTTACTAATTAACAGTTATTATTGAAATAAAATTATATGTGAGCCCTATACAAGACACTTTTACAAAGATTGTCTCACTTAAACATTACAGCAACTCTATGTAGATATAGTCACCCTCATTTGACAGACCGGGAAACCGAAGCTCAAGGAAACTGATTTACTAGCCCTAGGTCATATCACGGAAGTGGCAGAAATGGGATGCAAACTTAGGCAGTCCGACTCCAGAAACTTAGTTCTTACTCACCCTTATGGCAATCGAGCTTGCCTTTTATTAAACACCTATTTTTGGTCCCCATGGAGCCTTGATTTAACCAAATACTGTAACACTTCGTGATTTCGTCGTTGGTACACTTTATCCATTCATACATGCAATTTAAAAATACATATTCATAAAATAACACAAAAGGAAGAATCAGCTCAAGTGTCCATCAACAGATGACTGGATAAAACAAAAATGTGACACCAACATGCAATGGAATATTGTTCAGCCTTAAAAAGGAAGGAAATTCTGACATATGTTACAACATGGATTAACCTTGACGACATTATGTTACGTGAAGCAAGCCATTCACAACAAGACAAATACTGTATGATTCCACTTATAAGAGGTAACTGTAGTAGTCAGATTCATAGAGACAGAAAGTAGAATGATGCTTACCAGGGGGTAGTTCTTGTTTAATGGGTACAGAATTTAAATTAGGGAAAATGAAGAAGTTCTGGAGTTGGACGGTGGTGATGGTTTCACAACAATGTGAATGTAATTCCACAGCTCTATATACTTTAAAATGGTAAATTTTATGTTATGTATGTCTTTATAAAAAGTACACATTTGTTTAATCAACAAGTAAAAATCATAGGCTTTATTCATTTGCCTTCTCTTGAATAGTGGACTTCGGAGTCAGTGCCCAGCTTGATCGAACAGTAGGCAGAAGGAACACTTTCATTGGAACACCCTACTGGATGGCGCCAGAAGTTATTGCCTGTGACGAAAACCCGGATGCCACATATGATTTCAAGGTATGACTTCTTACTTCTTCATTATTTTTCAAAACTATGCCTAAAATCTCATCCTGAGTCTTTTAGAGAATTCTCACATAACTTTGGGCTTATGATTTCTGTAATCCAAAGGGAGAACTGAAAAATATTGTTTGAATTTAAAATGATAAGCCATGCAAGTGAGAATCTTTAATGAAGTCAGCCATCATATCTGATTGCCTTTTTATATATATAAAAAAAGTTTATACCATTTTCTATATTTTTAAAATTTCCTCTTCTAATTAGAAAACAGATTTCTATTTTGCTTGCTTATAGTTTAGATGTTTGGCAAAGTATATATTCTGAGAGTTTTTTATGTTAAAAGAAACCAAGATAAAAATTTATTGTCTTGGGTCATCTTTTTCTGATTAAAAATAATTAAACTTACTCATTTCTGCATTGCTCACAGTTTAATTTTGGAGTTTATTTTCAGTGAAAGAGAACCAAATGGTTATGTTGGTAGCTACTTTATGATGTTTCTTCTAGCCTGTCATGGTGTTTCATAGAAACTTGATTTGTGACTTGGGACTTGGTATCATAAACTGGTACTTTATTAATAAATTCAAAGCAATCTTTAAGTATAGAGGTGAAAGTTGTCCCTTTATCCAAGAAGCCCTCTTCTTTTCCATTCTGCTAGCCAGTAATCAGAAATAATTTTGCATTAATGTCCTATTGATAGCTGCAGTGTCATGCGATATTGCTGTCATGAATTGTGGTTAAAAGTCAAGACATTAAAATTAGGGGCAGATGGAATGAAGGCACTGAGTTTTCAGACTGTGCAATAGATGGAAAGACATCCCGTGGTCTTTGTGTGGATTTCAGGACAACCTTGGGCAAAACCTGATACTACATGGGCTGGTTCCACGGTGCATGGACTTTTTACCAAAGGACTCTGGTGATCATCTCGAAATACCTATTTTCCAGATGAGAAAACTAAAGCCCAAGGCTTTTACAAGTGCACAACCAGTTAGTGATCTCCAAGTTTGGACTTGAATCCAGATCTCCTAACTCTCTGTTCAGAGCTCTTCCCAATATGTCACCCTGCTCTTCTATGATGCTCTCCTACATAAATCTCCCATTTACCAACAAAATAGCCTCTACAGAGTATATTCGGAGAATTCTTCTTTTAAATAAAATTTTAGTTCTCCATATGTAGGGTTATTATTGAAATCAGGTCACAAAGATGCAAACATTGCAGTGTCTTCAGGGCCCAGTGACATAAGGCATTGACAAAATCATTGGTCTCTTTGGAGAAATGTAAGCTTGAAGGTCTGAAAACACAATCATCTCCTGTAAATTCCTTCTTCTTTCAAAGTTAGTCACTGTCATAACCTAGCAATAATCTGCCTGAAAATAGCTGCCAAGTTGAAACTGAATCTCCTGCCAAAATAAATGTCGTTTATTTAAACTGCTAATGATAAGCACATTTAAATATTTTAATTTGCAGATCCATTCAGAGGATCCACTATAAAATATATGTCTCAGACCAGATCTGTGTATCAGAATAAACAATTCTTCAAACTATAGTTATACTTAACAGGTGCTAACTCGTCTACATCTGGGCCACAGATATATTATAGTATACTGTGGAGAATCCGAGTGTTTCAAACTTTTACCCTTAGCTTAGCCTTTTAACTGGCTTGGCTATATTTTGACTGGCTGTGGTGTAGATGGACTATTGCTTTGTGGCATAAAATAAATTCCTGTGATTTAGTTGTTTACAATAAAATTAGTAGAAGAGGCCTTCTTCCCATCAAGCCAAAGCTTGGATAAACTGATATCTTGGTCCTCTTTCCTCAGATTATGTTTATGGAACGTAGTTTGGGATCAGTGAAAAATTCTGAGCCCAGTGCATAACTCTCGGTGTGGACAAAGCCTAGTATGTGAGTAACCACAGGGGGCGTCATGACACACAGGATGATTTCAGAGGTACTAGAAGGTTCATGTAACTATAAAAGTCTCTTGAGGCATTAATAATGTGAAGATTAATTTCTGTGTCTTTTATTTAAAAAATAAAGAATCCTGATGAGAGTAAAGATTCAACTGTATTAGTTATTTAGACCTCAGTGTGAATTAGTTCATCGGATTATCATGAGTATAATACAGAGGAGCAAGAGGTCATGACAAGAATATGAGTTTCATGGATCAGTTGTCATGGATAAAAGAAAGAACATGAAAAAAGGGTAAAAATAAGGAAAAAAACAGGCAGAAGGAAGGTTTGGGGTTCCTTGAAGATTTATTTCAACTACTTCACAATTTTACCATGGACCAGAAGCTATTCTTGAAATAGTTTTTCTATCTCTTTCTTGACACCAGACCTTATTCTTTCTTCTGTTCACTATTCTTCAGAATACGGTTTGTCACCAGGAGACAATTTGACAATACTTGGACTTTCAAAACCATTTATTCATTCACTCAGTGTGTATTTGTTGAATAGCCACTATGTGTAAGAAATGAGCCAAGCTGTATCTATATGTAGTTTTTGACTAGAAAGTTCATGTATGACTCCATCAAAGTTCAAGGGTTTGGTCATGTGGAAACGTTTGCTAGTTCATTTGGCCCAGCTGTGTATCTCAGCTTCAGAAACTAATGTCTTTGCTTTGGGATCTCCTGGGCTACAGATACTTTCAGCCTAGAAGGCATGTTTAAAGTAAAAGATGACTTGAAAGCCACGGGGCTTTGTTTGATTCCCCACCACAAAAGCCCGTCCTTTAAAATAAGGACTGAATGTAAAAGAGAAAAGTATAGTTTGCTTTTATTATTTGACTTGTTCTATGATTTCTTATTTATTGATTATTATGTATTATTTGAGTTGTCTGAGATGTCTTTCAAGACGTCTATAAATTTTTCTAAAAACTATAGTAATTCAGTAAAATAAGGGCCTCTGTAGGAAAGTAGTCTGAAGAGCTCATGCTTTTTATTGCAATGTGATTTTGTCTGAAATCTACCGGGCGCAGTAGTGACTGAAAATAACCTCTATCCTGAGGAGGAGTGCCAGAATCTCATTTGCCTGGTAGGTTCTCTTTCCCCTAAAGGCCCTTCCTTTCTTGTTTTCAGAAATTCTGTCAAAACACTTCAAGCAAAAGGAAAGGTTTCATTTTCCTGATAAGTATGTGGGGCAATAATGAAAGCTTTCTCATTTAATAATAAGCATTCAAAAGATTTGAAATTAATAAAACTGTTCAAAATTCTGAGGCTGTTTAAATTGTTATTTTTTAGATTTGAATTTCATTTCAGTTGAATGGGATTTGTCAAGTATTTTATATCCCTGTATATTTATTGCTTGAAAAGAACCACTCATTAAAGAAAGTTCTTTGTGGCCAAAAGCCCATCAATAGGGAAATGATCCAATAAAGATGAACATATCTGTCCAATGGAATATGATAGAGCCATTTCACCAATGAGGTCGCATCCATATTGAAGTTGGGCAGATCCCAGAAGAAAGTGTTAGGTGCAAAGAACAACTCACAGTATAGCACACATGATACAGTCTTATTCTCCCCCGCCCCATGGATGTATGACATGTGGGTGGAAAACTTCACGTGTGTATTTTATATAATTTTCTGTCTTCTTTTTTATGCCCCATAAACTGGCCTTGGTGTTTTTTTTAATATTAAATTGGTAAAATAAGAGAAGTACAATGATATGGCATGTCCTATAAACTCCCATCATGTGGCCAGATCTGTGCTCATGTTGTCTCTTATTCACCTGTACTCTGTTTACGAGACTTTGCACACAGGTGCTGTGGCTCACCTGCAGACGTAGTTGTCTCCTTCAGGATTTGGGTGACTATTGTACTCTGGCTTTAGAGCAAGTAATTATTCTTCTGTATGACACATAATTGGCATTATGTAGGCAGGATGAAAAGAGCTGCTCCAGGTAAGAGGCTTAGCTGGAGATGAAGTGAGCAATCTGACCAGTCAGGGCGTCACCGCGATGCACGCAGGGTGTCACATGAGAAGACAATAGTCAGATTGCAGAATGAGATTTACACTTACACTAGCAAACCAGGCCTGGCCTCTGTCTACTGAGATTTAAACCAGGTTCTAACCCTATTTTAAAAGAAGGGAAGGATGATACAGACACCTTGTTATTATCGGAAACTGCTCTTAAAGATATTTCTTGTGGCTCCATGTTCACACCCGCCTGTATGATTCCTTAGGCAGACACACCAGCACCTCCTCCAGGCTACATGCTGATTCCCAGGTGAAGAGAATAGACTATTCTTTTAACATTTTCCCTTCGGTCACATAACAAATGTAGATGAACAAGGAACTAAAGATTTCTTCCCTGAGGTTGTTTTATGTGTGAAATGGATTATTAATACATCCTCAGTGACCCTGAACTCGCCACTTTGGTTCTGTTTATACATAATGTAGTATATATGACATAGTAAATAAGAGTGAGGCTTTTGAAGTTGGAGAGGGATAGTTTACAATGTAGACTTTGACTCCTGTTCATTATATTACCTCAGGGAAGTTATTTAATTTTCCTGAGCCTCTATAAAATGGGAATAATAAATGGTATATTGTGAGATTATATTACAATAAAGTGAGCTAACATATATAAAGGAATTACTTCAGTGCCTAACAATTGGTAAGTACTTCATATATGATAGTTAACAGTTATCCTATGTGTGTCATATGTAATATTATGTTTCCTATGAAGGTACTGCTATTTGGGGCCATTTTTTTACCTTAAAAAGCCAGCAATATCATATGATTCAAACCTCATGTTTGTATTACACACCTCTAATTATCTACTTACGTTGAGCCAGAATTTTCTTCTCTATAACTTGTTTCTCTAGATTAAGGTACCACACACAATACATGCAACTTCATCCAGCTGGAACATTTCCCAAAAGTGAATAACAAATTAGTTACACAAGAAAAGACTCTTTTCTGGTCTGTGAAACCATTATAACGGTCGTGCCCATTATTAACCTCTCGTTTGTCGAGTCTGGACTACCTTGCTACCCTCCGCTTTGAGATGAATGGGTCTAGGACTCAGCTATCCCCATGTCTTCTGTCCATCTGGCTTCTTATAAGGCTCTGCCAGTAGGGGGAGACTGCAGACTGCAAGGCTGGAGGAGGAAGGACACACCCTTTTAATGTTTGCTTCCTGTAAACTTCCGGTGTATACCTACATCAGCCCCCCTAATTCTATGAGTACCATTAAGTCCCAGAGCTCATTGCCACCTTACCTGACTCCGGTGTGCTGGCTGAACTGCCACTCAGTGACAACTGGTCCTCAGAGTCTGTCTGCACCAGTATTTGTTAAGTAGTCACTACCGTGTTTCCCCGAAAATAAGACTTGGCCAGACAATCAGCTCTAATGCATCTTTTGAAGCAAAAATTAATATAAGACCAGGTCTTACATAAGACCTGGTCTTACAGTATAGTAAAATAAAACCGGGTATTATATCATGTTATATTATATTATATTATATTATATTATATTATATTATATTATTACATAAGACCCACTCTTATATTATAGTAAAATAAGACCAGGTCTTATATTAATTTTTGCTCCAAAAGATGCATTAGAGCTGATTGTCCACCTAGGTCTTATATTTGGGGAAACACAATAGGTGTGCTGCACTATGTTATGCCCTTTGCACATATCTTACTGAATTCTCTCTCATATTAACCTTGTACGACAGGTGTTCTCTTCACATTATAGGTGAGGAAATGGACTCAGAGAATTGGCTTGTCCAGGTCACCAAGCTAGTTGTGTCTGAGCTGAGAGTCAAACCTGTGTCTACCTGGCTGCACGAGCTCTTTCTTTTTTTCTTTCTTTCTTCTTTTTTTTAAATTTTATTGGGGAATATTGGGGAACAGTGTGTTTTTCCAGGGCCCATCAGCTCCAAGTCATTGTCCTTCAATCTAGTTGTAGAGGGCACAGCTCAGCTCCAAGTCTAGTTGCTGTTTTCAATCTTTAGTTGCAGGGAGCGCAGCCCACCATCCCAGGCAGGAATTAAACTGGCAACCTTGTTGTTGAGAGCTTGCGCTCTAACCAACTGAGCCACCCAGCCGACCTGCGCGAGCTCTTTCTGCCTCCCCGTGCACTGTGGGGCTCTTCTTCTGTGCCACACTGCCTCTGTTTCTTGTGTGGTTGGTTCGGCCATCTGAAAGTGTTCTTTTCTTCATGTGTTGGGCAGCCTAGCCCCAGAAGTACTGTTCTCTTCAAGTTACCTGCATGCCAGATGGTCCCCCACCGACGAGAAGTTGTGTGCTTGCCTCTGCCTCATCAGCGGCACTAGAATTTGTCTCTGTTCTGTTTGTAGTGCACACAGGACTGGGCTATTAATCATGCAACAGACCAGGCAGCATAGCACCTCTGGAATAATGAATTACCGAGCTCTTGCCCAAATGAGTCACACCACAGCCACGAAGGAAACTTATCTCTCCCTGACTCTCCTCATCTTGTTCCTCTCTCTTGCCTTTCTCGTCTCCTGTGATATGTTTTGCCAGTTGTAATTGGAACATTTTCTCCCTTATTTAAGTTCTGAAGTGTCTTTGGGACTCGCTAATGCATCCAAAGGCTTAAACAAGACCCGTCAAGGACGTTTATTGCTCTCCAGCATGGGCAGTTAAGCATAGCTTACAAGCAGCTCTGGGTATATACGGCCAGGAATATGAATGTTCCTTTTGGAAAATAGAACCCCAGTTAAAAAAAAAAAAAATGATGCTAGTGATACTATCAAATGGGGATTTCAAGAAGAAGCAATGTCTGCCCTGTGATGTGACAGAGGATGCACAGGCATTGGCATGATGTGACCTTTGGTTTGAAGGAGTTGTTCTGGGGGTTTGGGGAAAGCTGCCTAAGAGATGTTGTGAACTGAATAAAGGAAACATCTCTCTTCACTGACCCTTCCTGCTTCCTATGGGAGAAATCCAGGATCACTTCACTGGGACCTCTCCATTTCCCTACTATCAAAATATGCTTCCTCAAATCATTGCTGTGTACGTGTTATCAGTAAAAAATGCTTCTGGCTGTACTTAAGTTTCTTAAGTCATCAGAAGTCTAGATATAGGCAGTTCAGGGCTGGTGTGGTGACTCATTGATGGCTTTAAATCCCAGGCCCCTACCTTTCTGCTGACTTACTGCCTCATGCTTGCAAGATGGATGCTATAGATCTAGATATCCTGTTTTTATTCAAGGCACTAAGAAGTGGGGAAGAGGTGTCAAGACACCAGTTATATTTGTCACTTATTTCAGGAAAAGCAAAAGGTCCTCAGAAGCTCCCCGAAGATGTTTGCCTGTGTCTCATTGGCCATAACTGTGCCATATTCTTAACCGTCATCCTCAGCTGTAGGGCAGTCTAGACAAACAAGCTTAGCTTTCCTATACTCTGAAATGGAGACAGCAAGGGAAATGGGAGTTGAAAATGTCTGTTGGGTTAGCCAACAAACAATATCTGTCACAACCAAATAGAGAGAAATCATAGAAGACTAAATTGGGCAGGCAAAGGCAGTTTCACTTAATAGAAGAGGAAGAAATTAATATTGCTGAGCCTACGGTGTGCTATATTTTGTGCTGGGCAATATGCCTGCATATATACATTGTCACAGTTACTTCCGCTGTTCAGTTGAGACAGCTAAACTCTGAGCAATAGTCTGCATGTAGTTAAATTAGGAACCTGAGTTTGAATCCAGGACTATCTGACTTAAAGGACTAATCACACTGCCTCTAGGAAACTGAGGTCCGTTTCTCAGCATTAGCTTATGGGGTGCTTCACTGAGGTTACACATAGACAAAGTAAGGATCTATCTGGAGCAATTATTTTGTGGGCACCAGATAAGTAAAAATTTAAAAAAAGATGAGTAGTCAGGTCCTTCTGTTGTGATAACAGTTAAAATAGAACTGGCCTGGGAGGCAGGACACCCACCTCTGTTTCAAACCTTGTGCTGAGTTGCTCTGTGATCTCGGGTAAGTCATTTCTCCTCATCTGCAAAATAAAAGGACTAGATGGTTTACCAGGAGTCTAGTAGCCTTACGACACTTATGTTTTGCTCCCATCTCTCATGTGTCTTTCATTTGTTCATTCATTGAACAAATATTGATTGAGTGTGCCAGGCACCGTTCTAGGTATTTGGAATATACCTGTCAACAAAACAAAGATACCTACCCTCATGGAACTCGTGTGTGTGTGTGTGTGTGTGTGTGTGTGTGTGTGTGTGTATGTGTGTGTGTGTGTTGATGGCCGGGGGTGCAAACAATGAACACAAAACATAATAAGTTAGTGATAAGTAAATTACACAGTTGTTAAAAGGGTCAGTTCTCTGGGGGACAAAAGTGGAAAAGGGGGAGGGGGACTGGCAGTGCTGTGGGAGCAGCTCAGTGGTCCTCAGTGACAACAAGGCAATGACTTTGTGCAGGGGAGGGAGTCAGCCAGCATGACTGGGCTTGTGCTGTGGGCAGAGGGAGTAGCTAGAGCGATAACCCAAAGGCAGAAGTTGGTCTGAGTTTTCTGATCATTTTCTTCCCCCGTCTGAGGACCAGCCTGGATCCCTGTCACCCTAGAGCCGTCATTTCCTTTCAAATACATTGGCTTTCAAGCCGTCTAAAGCTTCCTGGACTTGAAGGGCATTTAAATTGGACCCCACGGAGCAGCAGCAGGGGCATAGAGCTAGTCTACCCCCTTGATATTTGCAGCTCATTTCACACTACAAAAACACTCGATTCCTAGGGATACTGGAAAAATCGTGGTAGAACTACCAAGGCCCAGAGATACTGGAATCTTACCACAATAGCACAACCCACCATTTCCAGACTATTCTTGCTGTGTTTCCTGTTTAATGCTCCCTGCACAGTGAGTGACTCAGTGTTTACGTCATGTTCCCAAATGGTTGTGTCAATCAACCATAAACCCCAGGTACAAGAGAGCTGTGTTTTTATCTTTACCAGTTACTGCTCCAAAGCCAACCTGTAATAGGTTGACTGGACCTTCCTAGTAGCTCCCTATTAGCTCCGGAAAGAGTCTCACTAAGCAAGACCAGCAGGCTGCAGGAAAACTCAGTTTAACTTGCTGGGCTGTGCAAACTGTGTGTGTGTGTGTGTGTGTGTGTGTGTGTGTGTATGTGTGTGTGTGTTTTCAGTGACAACTGGGAATATATCTTGCACTATAACAAAGAGAAAAGACAAGAGTTGCCTTCCTGTATTGTGTTCCATGCAAAGAAGTTACTTGGAATTAGAGCATAGTGGTATTATGCAGGTACATTGTTGTCTCCAATTGAGCTGAAAACTTATAACATTTATGTGAACAGGTGGACTGGCTCACTAATTAAAGAATCTTCCCTTGGTCTTAGGTTTAGCATGTGCCCCAGAAACCTGCTTTAAGATAGATTGCACTTTAGGCAAGAGGTTAGACCCCCTTGGAAGGCCCCTCCACATTGTAATGACCTCTGTCCAAATACTGAGCAGGCCTGGGTGTCACTCACAGGATGCTGAGAAGTTTGGTTTTAGGGAATGGCTCAGCATGGATTTCATAGTAATCTTCTAGGTGCCTCTTCATTTCATGTGGCCTTGACATTTGTTTGATGGGAATAGCAAGGAAACTTAACTCTGATCTCTGTCATATGAGTGAGGTTACAGGTGAGAGTTTGGAATAACGTACAAAATGCAGGATATATTTTAAGGGAAAGGAGGGTGAGAGTCTTCATGAAGATCTTGTGCCATTTAATCAAATTGCACATTGTGATTTATTACCAATTTATTGGGAAGCTGAAGCAGCAAGCATCTTTTTGGGGTTTCTTAACCTGGTTTTCCCCATCTTTGGAGTTGTTCCCTCCTGTACAATATTTAGAGACTACTGCACCATAGACACAGGAGAAACATATTCTTAGAGATGGAGATTACACAGATTGAGGTTGAGGTGCTAGCCTAGAATATTCTGAGAAGAGCATCAGAGTTAGTCTGAGCATAAGGAAGAATATAAGGGTGTAGGACCTCTATTTACATATTAGTCTACTTACAAGAAAGAAGATATTGTTCGTTCATTCAACAAATACATCATACTCCTGCTTCTGTGCCCACTTTTGTTCTAAGCACCGGAGATACAGCAGTGAACACCACCATCCCAAAGTTCCCTGTCCTCATCTTATTTGGTTAAACCACATGAAATCGCCATTTTTCTAGGTTAAAAACAATTGACTGTAAATATGCATCTACTATATGAGCCAACCATCGCACTCCTAGGCATTTACTTAAAAAAAAAAAAAAAAAGAAAGAAAGAAAGCAAACGTCCATACAAAGACTTGTACATGAATGTTTGTAGCAGCTTTATTTGTAATAGCCCTGAATGGAAACCATCCAATTGTCCATCAACAAGTGAGTGAATAAACAAACTGTAGTATATATATACAAGGGACACGACTCAGCAGTAAAAAGGAATGAAGTGCTGATACACTCGATCACATGGATGGACTTTAAATACATTATGCTAAGTGAAAGAAACCAGGTGACTTCATTTATATAAAACTTTAAAAGATATAAATTAATCCACAGCGGCAGAAAGCAGGTCAGTGGTTGCCTTGGAACAAGAACTGGGGTTGGGGACAAGAACGGGGCAGGTGGGACGTTTTAGGGGCGATGGACATGTTTACTATCTTAATTGTAGTGATGGTTTCACAGGTGTATACAGGTGTCAAACCTTTTCAAACAGTGTACTTGAAACATGCGCAGTTAATTGTGTGACAGTTATAACTCGATAACTGTGAAAAACAGTCAAAGAACAGAAATTTCATATGGTTCGATCAGTAGATAAATTTTAGTGGTAAATTAATTTTTAAAACCTTATAGTCATTTTTCATACATTTATATTGAAAATGCACCACATATCAGGTACCATAAAAGGTACTGTCAGTCAAAGTGAATGAGGCTGTTCCTGCTTTTAAGGTTAGTGGGAAAATAGGTTTGTAAAGAGACAACAGAATAGCTTTCCCACAGGCAGCTCTGAAGCAATTACCAGGATTAACCAAGTTATGCTTTGCTGACTACATTTATGAGGTGCCTGTGCCTTCCTTCTTTTTCAGAGTGACTTGTGGTCTTTGGGCATCACCGCTATTGAGATGGCAGAAGGTGCTCCCCGTAAGTACTTTCCTCTGGGTGAAATCTGTTGCTGGGTCTGCCCTGCAGGTGCTGAAGCTTCTTTGCCAGGAGCTACAGTAGCTTTACTTCTGCTACACCGAGCCCTGCATGGATTTGAGCTGGCATATTTAGAAAGCAGAGTCAGCTTAAATCAACCAGGAATCCATTCATCTTAAAGTAGTGTGAGGATCTTGTATTTATGAAGAAAGAAAAAAAAAAAAAAGAGGAAAGGGAAGCAAACACTGAGGAATCTTTTGTTTGTTTTACAAATTCAGTGTGTAATTTATTGCCGAACTGTCCTTCTCCTACCATAAAACTGGGACCAACCCACAAAGACAGTAAACTCCGTCTTCACCAAAATTCAGAGTTGATTTTCAGTGCATGGGTTACACAAACATTTGCACTCAACTGCTTTCACTCCTATTAAAATACTGATATTGAGATTGTTAGGTTTCCTTAGGTATTTTAAAGAGTGCCCAGCGCTCTGGCTACCTGGAGCCTCGCCAGGCCTTTGAGATCTGGAATGCTTGGCACTGCCCAGTGCCTCTCCCAGCCCTGGGATGGCTGTGAGCACGTGCCTCACAGATTTCCATGCAGGAAGCACAACTCGTGGAGGACCCAGCTGCTGTGATGGCACGGAGGGCACACCGCCCAAGGGCCGCTCGCCATCAGTGACCAAGCATAACAGGGATATAAGGCAGACCCTTTCCTGGAGGACGCAGGATGCTTTTGTAGACAACTTGCATTCTTCAGTTTTGCTCCTTGATTTCCTTAGACTGCGGGACAGTCTAGCACACGTGCACCCAACTTTTTCTCCCTTACCTTCACTGCAGTCAGACTTGCATAGCAATCTGATGACTCCAGCCTTCCCTGGCCCCCTCCCTATTTCCTTTGAGGCAGGAATTTGCCACCTCTCATGTTTAATACCACCTTGGAGTCTGCTTTTCCGAGGCCCCATATTTATATGACAGGTTGTTATGCTATATGGCTTTTTTTACCTTCAAGTCGTCATAGTTTTCTTATTTCTCACTTTAGCATTCGTAAAATTCATCTGTCGCATGACTGATTTGCAGTCTTTGTTGACAAAAACTCCCTTCATCCACAATGCTAATAGGCATTTGTGAATCATAAAAATAATATTCCAATCTTTAAACCATATTATCATCCTTGACGAGTTGTTGAAGCGGCTAAAAATAAGCATTTACCCACACAATGCTTCAGCTTTTAGGGCGAATATATTCTTATTCTAGGCCCAAAGGAAAAGATACTCCCAGATGTTTGAAAAGAAAACTAGTGACATATTTTGATTAAAATAAGAATCCTTGAATGCTTTCACTGTAAATGATAATGTCATGTTTACAAGTTGAGGTATTTTTATAACTTTCCTGCCAGACTCCATTTGCCTTAATCCTCTGGTCTTCTTGGGGCCAGGAAACAAATCAAAACAAAAAAAACTCATCTGAAACCTGAAAAGCCATTCAGGATATTTGGAAACACAGAGAAAAGGTGTCTGCTCTAGTGCATTATACTCCAAAAACCTATATAGATAACACTGCATTTGGATGAGTCTTCAATGTATAAGAAATAGACCATGGATTATCAAATGGCTTTTATTTTATGACTTAAGTCTTTTACTAATTAAAAATAACTTACCATTTCCAATGTAGTTGTTATCTTGATGTTGTTTACTTTGACTCTTAGTTATTAATAACAAAGCAAAGCTCGTTGACCCTTTAACTTTGCTTCCTTAAATGTGAAGTAAAAGTAGAAATGTTGACAAAACTTAGCTGAAACATGTCGTGTTTTATACGACTCCTGTAATTAGACACTAGCTCTTTTAAAGTACTCACCAGACGGAAGCTTTGTGATCTTCTGATCTCCTCACTGGTCATGCATGGAGCTGGAGCCATTTGGCGGCATTAGCTGCACAGCGAGGATGGGCTTGGCGTGTGTGGCCTCCTGACCGGAGCTGGCCTTTGTGTTGGTCTCTTGCAGCTCTCTGTGACATGCACCCCATGAGAGCCCTCTTCCTCATCCCCCGGAACCCGGCACCTCGGCTGAAATCTAAGAAGTGGTGAGTTTGGTCTTCAGTGTGTTACAGACCCAAGGGGAGGGTTTTCCTGTGATTCTTTTTTGGATTAACTCAAATACTTAGATGCTGCTGGCAGGATTAGACTGTATGCACGAAGACTTGGTGAGTATTTTCCATATGTGTCATTCATCTTAAAATACATATTGAATACTATAGTAGTCACCGGTTACCTGTGGTTTCACATTCTGCAGTTTCAGTTACCTGTGGTCAACTGCTCCCCAAAACTTTTAAGTTTCCCCGGTTGACATTTGCATGGCTCAGTGATCCAGGATCACCCCAAGCAGATGATCCTCCTTCTGAAGTGTAGTGAGAGGGTCAGCAGTAGCCTCCCACTACGTCACAGTGCCTACGTCACTCACCTCACTGCATCTCATCATGTGGGCATCTTAGCATCTCACATCATAAGAAGAGTGAATACATTACAGTAAGATATTTTGAGAGAGAGACCACATTCACATAACTTTTATTACAGTATATTGTTATAATTGTTCTATTTTATTGTTAGTTATCATTGTTAATCTCTTACTGTGCCTAATTTATAAATTAAACTCTATCATGGGTATATATGTATTGAAAAGAACATAGTATACATAGGGTTCTGTACTATCTGCAGTTTCAGGCATCCACTGGGGGTCTTGGAACATATCCCCTGTGGATAAGGGGGGCCGACTGTATTTGCACAGCAGGTCTTTATCCCCACACTTTCAAGATAGGGAGCTATTAGCTAAAATGGGTAGTGGAAGCCAAGTAATAACAGGGAAGCCCTGTGATTTATCACCTCAAGTAATATTATTTTCTGGCAGCATAGAACATCTTATCAGAGAGGGTGATAGTTCAGAGTCAGCCTGTTAGGTTTGCTCACCTTTCTTCTATTCCTTAAAACAATAATTCCCTAAGTGCATACCTACACCTGGTAGTATGTGAGATGATTTCATTGGATCTGTGCGTGAACATTTGTAATTTGGGGGTTTTTCTATTGCTTTCTCTTTATGGCAGGTGATACTGGCCTCTTATTCTGGGCAGTGATATAATCTTCCCATTTAATAAACTTTTTCACATAAAACAAGTGACTTAATGTAAAGAAAAATACTAAGTGAATAGGTATAAGGGTAAGGTGAAAATTGTGTCAGTAGTGGAGGGTTGCCTGAAATTTGGGAAACAGGGTTCTACAGGTTAGGCCAGAAGTTGGACTTTTGACATTTCTATGTACTTAACATCAGCGTCTTTGTGCCTTATCATTCTATAACAAAAAATCATTGCTCCCTCCTTTACCCCTGTGGATGTGGTATGTGCTTCCTGATATATTCTTGAACCTCTGAGGCCCCTCACACGGGGGCCAATTCCTGAACCACCTGTGACCTCCTATCCTTTTCTAGAGACCTATTCTGGGCAGTTAGAGCATGAAGGGACGAGACACTTCTGCCCCTTTTCATGGTACTTCATGATCAAGCGCTTGACTGGAGCCCCTCACCCACTGTTTCACCCTCCACTATTTCACCCTCCACTATACCGGGAACAGTCTTGATTAATACCAGTCATCTGGGAATGGCATCGCAACCCTGGTAGAACAAGAGAAAGGCACACTCCACTGAGAGAGGCTATGAGACAGCCAGAAGAGACGGCAGCCTTGGAGTTGCCAAGGCCTGCGCAAGGAGAGTGAGAGTTGCTATTGGTAACAAGGAGGCAGCATTCCCTGTTCCTCCTCCTCTCCAGAGGGTCACTGTGGGGGGAGATGATCATTCTCTCCCCAGCAACAGCCTCCCATTGGGCACCAGCACAGCATGTGATTGCCCGGGTACCCAGAGGCCCTGCTTCCTCCTTCCTCCCTGGAACAGGCTCCTGGGGAGAGGAGTCAGCTGAGCTCTGCCCCTGGAACCATGAGTGGCACTCAAAGCTTTCTGCTAGGTTTCTGCTTGTCCTTCATGCCAAGTCCGTCCCGTGGGGCCTGCTGTGTACAGTGGGCTCCATTTACCCTGTTGCCTTTTTCTTCCTGAACTTCTGCTGGACACATGTTTCTCGCTTTCCCACAGGGGACAAATGGACCATTCACATGTGTGTTTTGTTGGACCTGCCACACACCATGTTTCAGAAATATTTGTACTAATCACTAACTTTTAAAAATCTGGTGATTGAACATAACATTTAGATGTCTGATCTTTTGTACAGAGGTGCTGCACTGCTGCCTTTTAGGGTAAGAGATTGTCCTTCTGCCCCAGTCGCCACCTCTCCCCAGCTCAGGAGCTAGAGTGGTTGGTCACCGCACTTGTCCTGTTTGCTCCTAACCCTGGGCTACACCGCCCTTTGTATGATCTGTCTGGCTTCTCAGAAAACTGAGTGAACAGCCCCTGTACAATGGTTTCAGTTTTCATTGACCCTGTTCCAGAAAGATAACCCTGCAGTGACCTTGTTCGAGCAATGTAGACTTTTGGGAAAATGCAGTCTGACTTTTTTGCTTCCGACCTTTGACAACGAGAACTAATTTTGATAATGCTGCAGGATGCTGATCAGTCCAGGAACAGGGAAGAGGCCATGCCAGCGTCATGACACCCAGTCTGCTTGCATGCCCTTCCCTGACTCAGAAGGAAAGCCAGGTAGGGGCATGAATCTCATGCTGCCTGACAGGGGATGAGGAAATAAACTTGGCCGTTTGCAAATGAGTAGGGGAGACAAAAGCCCTAGGGAAGTACGCTTTCCCACCCAGAACCCAACGTTTATCAGATGATTATACAGCCCCCAGCCACAGGACACTTGGTATGGCTCCCATTTTTCTGCAGAATTCCGGTTTGTAAGTGGAAATATTTAAGCATGTCAGAGTACAGTTGACCGTCAAACAACCCGCGGGTTAGGGGGTGCCAATCCTCTGAGCAGTCAAAAATCCACGTATAACTTTTGACTCCCCCAAAGCTTAACTACAGTTGTCCCTCGGTATTTATGGGGACATGGTTCCAGGACCTCACTCCTCCCCCGCTGCAATGGAGACCAAAATCCACGGATGCTCAAGTCCCTTATATAAAATGGCAAAAAAACAATGCATACAGTCAGCCCTCCACATCTACAGTCGTTTGAATTCATAGGTGTAAAACACAGGGATAGGGAGGGCCAACTGTATATTTATTGAAAAACATCTGCACATAAGTGGACCTGCACACTTCAAACCTGTGTTGTTCAAGGGTCAGCTCTGCTTTGTCTTGAAAGACCAGATCCACAGTGATTTAATAGAGATTAGTGTTTAATATGCGCTAGCGTTTGGGAGGAAGTGAAACATTTTGTTTATTTTCCTTTTATTTTTTAAGGGAGAGGACCCTACCAATACCCTAACAAGAGGTGAAGTGTGCTGTTCTCAGTGTACATATGAACACATTACCAAAGGGGAGTGCTACTGTGGTAGACATGAGCCATTAGAAACATTCAATTCAGGGTCATTTCCTGCTAACATTGCTGAGCCTACCACATACAAGGCATATAAGCATATGTATGTTGTGGACTCAGATATATATATATGTAAATACACACACACACACACACAGACACACACACATTGATCCTGTGTGTCTATAGCAACAGCCTTCCATTAGGCACCAGCTCATAGTTTCTGTGTGTACAAATGTAAGATATATTTTGTTAAGAAAGTACTTATATATTATCTTAACCACAACCCTTCCTGACAGATGCTCTGAGTCCTCATTTTATAGATGAGAGGCAGGCTCAGGCAGGCTATGCTCCTTACGTAAGGCTGTACCATCTATTAGCTTCCCAAGTTGGTAACCCATATTCTTCCTATTGCACCACTTGGCCTCTTAAGTTCAAGGTTCAAGTGGTAGAGAATGAACTACACTAACCTCTTAGCTGACCATTTTTTCCTTGCACTTTACCATTAGGGAAAGAAAGGCGTTAGCACTGTTCCTTGCCCCTGGAGTTGTGGAAAGAAAGGAAAGCATCCCCACTGGCAGGAACTGGCCCTTCCTTCCCCCATCAGTGTGATGAGGGCAAGCCTTAGAGCTAAGGAAGTCGTGCGGTCAGGGCTCCATTCCATGCTCACGTGGCTCAGTCACTTAGTGTTTATGTCTCTGGGAGGATTATAGCCTTGGTTAAATCAAAGGAAAACAAGGATGCTCTGTCACCCTCTGTCTCCATGTCACCCCCAGCAAATGGGACTCCCATGTCCGCCTCCTGTGTCTCAGGTTAGATTTGACCCACATGGGTAAACCATCTCCTTCAGAAGATTTCCTCTTCCCTTCTTTTTCCACTGAGTGAACTCACACTCCCCTACTGTTGTACATCACACTCCCCTGCTGTTGTACATCACACTCCCCTGCTGTTGTACATCACACTCCCCTACTGTTGTACATCACACTCCCCTACTGTTGTACATCACACTCCCCTACTGTTGTACATCACACTCCCCTACTGTTGTACATCACACTCCCCTACTGTTGTACATCACACTCCCCTACTGTTGTACATCACACTCCCCTGCTGTTGTACATCACACTCCCCTGCTGTTGTACATCACACTCCCCTACTGTTGTACATCACACTCCCCTGCTGTTGTACATCACACTCCCCTGCTGTTGTACATCACACTCCCCTACTGTTGTACATCACACTCCCCTGCTGTTGTACATCACACTCCCCTACTGTTGTACATCACACTCCCCTACTGTTGTACATCACACTCCCCTGCTGTTGTACATCACACTCCCCTGCTGTTGTACATCACACTCCCCTGCTGTTGTACATCACACTCCCCTGCTGTTGTACATCACACTCCCCTACTGTTGTACATCACACTCCCCTGCTGTTGTACATCACACTCCCCTACTGTTGTACATCACACTCCCCTACTGTTGTACATCACACTCCCCTGCTGTTGTACATCACACTCCCCTGCTGTTGTACATCACACTCCCCTACTGTTGTACATCACACTCCCCTGCTGTTGTACATCACACTCCCCTGCTGTTGTACATCACACTCCCCTACTGTTGTACATCACACTCCCCTGCTGTTGTACATCACACTCCCCTACTGTTGTACATCACACTCCCCTACTGTTGTACATCACACTCCCCTGCTGTTGTACATCACACTCCCCTGCTGTTGTACATCACACTCCCCTACTGTTGTACATCACACTCCCCTGCTGTTGTACATCACACTCCCCTACTGTTGTACATCACACTCCCCTACTGTTGTACATCACACTCCCCTACTGTTGTACATCACACTCCCCTACTGTTGTACATCACACTCCCCTGCTGTTGTACATCACACTCCCCTACTGTTGTACATCACACTCCCCTGCTGTTGTACATCTACTTAGTGCCGTATTTCCCTTCAGGAGTTTCTGGAAAAGGATGTAGATGACTTAATTCCTGTATAACATGGTCAATCTTGTTCTTTTCATGTGCCCTTTAAATCTGAAGAATCCACATAGAGCAGCACTCGACTGAAATCAGTAGAAAAGTCGTAACTTTTTGTGTTAGTTTCAGGTGTACAAAACAACATAGTGATTAGACATTTCTACACCTCACAATGCGATAACCCCAATACGTCCACTACCCATCCGACACTGTACATAGTTATTATAGAATATGATTTACTATATTCCTTATGCTGTACTTTACATCCCCATGACTCTCTCTTTTTAATTCTAGTTGACATTCGGTATTATTTTATATGAGTTTCTGGCACACAGTGTAGTGGTTAGAAATTTACATAATTTATGAGATGGTCCCCCTGATAAGTCTCACACCACCTGACCCTACACATAGTTTTTACAATATTAGTGACTGTATTCCCCAACTGTATTTTACATCGCTGTGACTATTTTGTGACTACCAATTTGTACTTCTTAATTCCTTCACCTTTCTCACCCAGCCCCCAACACCCCTCCCATCTAGTAACCACCAGTTTGTTCTCTGTATCTATGAGTCTGTTTCTGTGTTCTTTGTTCATTTATTTTGTTCTTTAGATTCCACATATAAGTGAGATCATATGGTATTTGTCTTTCTTAGCCTGACTTATTTTACTTAGCATAATATCCTCTAAGTCCATCCATATTGTTGCAAATAGTAAAACTTCGTTCTTTTTTATGGTAGAGTAACATTCCATTGTATACATGTATCACAATTTCTTTATCCAGTTGTCTACTGATGGGCATTTCGGTTGTTTCCATATCTCAGCTATTGTGAATAGTGCAGCACTGAACTTCTTATCCTAATTCTGGAAAGAGGCAAAGATCCCTTGGTTTAAACCACTCATGCTCCAGCTGAAGACTGGGAGTCCTGGTCAGGTTAACTGGCTGGCCCAGAGTCCCAGGCTCGTCACTGGTAGGGCCAGCCTGAAACTCTGGCCATCGGCTTTTACTCCAAAGCTTACAATCACTCCTCTTATTTTATGAAACACTGGTTCTGATTCCTGGTAGATTGTCAGGCACTTATGTTTTAAGAAATGACGTATGTATGTGTATGTGTGTGTTCTAAATAATATAGTGAGAATAGAAATCAAGTTTAAGAAAATACTTCGCATAGACTGAATTTGCTAGTAATAGTGTGACTTTGGACTTTATTAAAGTCAAAACAAAAAATGGCTACACAGACTTCTTAAATTAACATTTTTTTGTACAATCTCCTTGGAGATGACAGTCCTGTTGACTCTTCCTGTTAACATATCTAATGCAAATATATGTGAAATAATTCCCTTAAAGAACACTATGCTATTCAGTTCAATGGAAGCGGAGAAAAACACCTTCAAATTTCTATACCCAGCCCTAAAGGCAGATACTCCTTTTCTTTAAGCATGGTGGTGGTCAGAGGTTGCTGGGACATTGTCGTCATGGTAATAGACATAATAATAGCGAACACACATATGGCATTTGTGATGGAATAGGTACTGTTCCAAATATTTTACATTAACTCTATTTAGTCATCACAACAGCCTTTTGAGGTACGTACTTAGCAATATCCCCATTTGCAGGCAGGCACAGATAAGTTAAGTAATTTGCCCAAAGTCACACACACTTAGTAAATAATAGAGCCCAAAGTAGAGAAAAAGGGTAGTTCTGGGCAAAAGCAAACTTTAAAGGTCAAATTTAATTTAGACTGTCTGCTGATTACCAAAACCTTTTAGCCCAGCTCGTTATAGTGATTAATGTAATAATCTTTCAGGCATTTTTAATTCCTCTTACACAATTTAATATATAAACAGGAAAAATCTGGGAGGATAAAGTATTCAGCAACACTGGTATTAGAAGTACTAGTGTCTCAGACTGTAAGCATCAATCATTAACATTTGTCTCTCCAAGCCAACGCTTGGAAAATTTGTATTACCAATCTTAGGTGTTTTTTTTTTTTTTAAAGAAAAAGTAAATGACTGGAAGCAGAGATTCAAACAATAAAGTTATGTAAATGTGCTTTAAACACTTTAGACTGCTCAACAAATAGTCAGATGGTGTTCAACATAGGTGAAGTGTTTTTACTTTTAATTAAATGTGTAATTAAATATATTGATTCTTTGGTCACACTATCTTAAATAAGAGATAATGAATCTTTCTTTGAAGACCTGCTGTAAGTGAGCATTATTTTCTCTTTAAGTAGTATCTCATTTGAAGAAGGCGTCGTATATGCTGCCAGCTTTGTAGTTCTGCATCTTGGCCCATCCTTTGGGCCCAAAGTTATTCTTTTGAATATCTCTTGAGGTTCTTAACCACCAGGAGAGATTCTGGACAATGGACTCTGTACTAGAACTGGTTCCATTAAACTTGAACACTATCTCATCCCGGAGAATTCTCTGACTTTTTTGAGGTAGCAGTACTGGGAAATAGAATGGACAGTCTACTAAGTTTGGATCTCATTTTTAAATTGGGTATTTATTTATCATCCTCTAATTAATAGCCGAGCACTTTATAAAAAACGAACACCTCCTTCTAGTTGGAAGCAGGAAAAAGAGAACTGCTATTTGCATTTCTTGTGAATATTTAATAGCTTTCTGTCTGAATTTGTTTTTATTTTCATCTTTTTAATGGGGTTTTGCTACCTAGTTAAAGCACTGTGTGGAATTTATCTATTCCTTTTTATGCAAGATAACCTCATTCTCTTTAGTTTATTCCTTAGGAAAGTCCATTAATTCATTATGGTTTTTTTTTTGCAGGGTCTCTCCTGAGGTGGTATTATTTGTGCCTCCTCAGATTTATCTGATGGATATAAGACAGAAAGCATATTAAACAGTGCCTACTGTCCAAGCCCCCCTCTCTGTCCCTCACGAACACAGATTTGAAGGTAGCTTTTGTCCAGAACTCTCATCGAATAACCATTCATGAATTCATTTGTTTACTAAATCTGTAAGAGCAGGTAGAGTGCTTGCGAGGGAAAAGTGACATCCCAACACTGAGGAGTATTTCCAGTATGGAGGAAGCTGGGGTGTGGGCTGAAGGACTTACAGGGAGGTACATAGACTGTCCACTCTGTTGTCACTATTTCTAGGCCACAGTGTGGCCAGTCCTGATTCATCCTGGGGTGACCCAAAGCATAGCAGGTTACTATTACTTCCATGTAAAATAATTTAAAAGCTTGAACATAGCTCAGGAATTTAGGGAGGAAAAACTACCAATAATTCAATACTTTAAAAACATGGAAAAATATGAGAAACTGCTTTGACCTGGGCAGGACTAGAGAATGGTACATATACAAGCATCCTCTCACATTTGAATCTTGAAGAACATGCTCTCCATTGTGTTCTGTGTGGTGAGGACACTTTTCAGGCCTGAAATGTGTGTGTGTGTGTGTGTGTGTGTGTATGTATATGCAGGAGGTGCCAAAAAATGTATACAAGTGGACACTTTGGTTAACGTTGTTCAAGCAGTTGTTCGCCATAATCAGAAGTGTCTGGATGCTAATGATAACGACTTTGAGCACCCCTTGTAATTGCGGAAGTCAAACGTGACTTGTATTCATCTTTTGTTATTGGTATATATTGAGTATTACAATTTTAATACAGTTTTTTTCCTCTCTTAAAATGTGTATACATTTTTCCTGGCACCCTCTGTAGACGCCTGAGGCCTGCTGGGAAGCTTGGGAAAGGCTTGCTCCTGGAATCTGCACCTGTGATTCCACAGTGCTTCACAGGAGGACGACAGAGAGCACAGAATGGATTCCCTCCTGCTCCAAGCAGGGTGGGGATAGTCAGAGGAGGGCAGTGACTAGGGTTCCGCCAAAGTCTCTGAGTTGGGTGTGCCACGCTGCCAATGGAGCACCTCAGAAAGGCATGCTATAGAGTTATGAGCTTAATTATTTATGCTGGACAATTTCTTGGAACTTTCAGCAAGAACTTGCGTGCCTAACTCATGAATCATAGCTAAAGTCCACCATTAATTTCTGCCACATTGTGGACTTGCCACCTAATCAGTGGTGTGGTATCTCTCACCAGCTTTCCCCTGCCTCTGTGCGTCTGTGGCATAGGGTTTATCTTTGAGGAAACAGTGCCTTTTTAGAGAGAGATAATTTGCTTCGGGGTATGAACTTAGTCCCTTAAAGTTAAGTTTCCAAGACCTTGAGTTGATAGCAAACATACGCATACATCCTGTTTTTATTGCTTGGAAAGCAAAGTTCAAAGGTGATTCTGAAATTACCAGTTTAAAAGTTTGACAAATCAAGTTTACCATGTAAGAATTTTGCTCGTTTTTACAAAATGTACTCCCCTATCCAATCTATCCCACCTTGGTTTTACTTTCCCCAGATTGCATTTTCTGGCTTATTTAGACAGCTAACCTTAGTGTCCCCTGACATGCAGTGTGCGCACTTCCAGCTTTAGTTTTTCATTGATTTCTTACCTCCCTGAACTGTCCTTTCTCTAGAGTTGTTTTTCTGTTAATTCTTTAACAGAATCAGGAGAAAAATTCTCTGGTTCCCTCGTTCCAGTGGGCCTTGTAGGTATGATTCCCATGGGAGTTTTTTCTCTACTCTTGATTTCTTTTGGTCTTATATGTGATTGTATGTATAAATTGTGAAAACACTTTCATGTATATCACACCATACCTTGCCTCAGTTGTATATCGAAGCATTTGAACTGCATTGTACCTTAAAGGGCTAAACTTACTCTGTGATAGGTTTGATCTCTATGTTGGCTGATTGGACCTATTTCCTTCCTTCTTTCCTTCCTTCCTTCCTTCCTTCCTTCCTTCCTTCCTTCCTTCTTTCCTTCCTTCCTTTCTTTTTATTCTAACATTTCAGAAAATATAGGTTTGCTTTCCTTTGGGTTATCTTTTTATCTTTGGGTTCATCTCTTTTGTTTGGCAGGTCAAAAAAATTCCAGTCATTTATTGAGAGCTGCTTGGTAAAGAATCACAGCCAGCGACCAGCAACAGAGCAACTGATGAAGCATCCATTTATACGAGACCAACCTAATGAACGACAGGTCCGCATTCAACTCAAGGACCATATTGACAGAACAAAGAAGAAGCGAGGAGAGAAAGGTTAGAAACACATTTTCATTTTAACAAGGGAAACAAAAGATGGAGTGAGTCCTGGGCTCTTGACCTATTCCTAGGTGGCCGTGGGGATTTCAAATGGGCCTGCATTATTCTTTAGTGTGAGGGGCTGCCTCTGAGATCACAGCCTGTGGGCATCAGTGGAGTGAGACCCCTGAAATGGAATCTTTCATGACAGAATAGAACTGCAAGAAATAGCACCTTTTCCAGGCACAGAACAAAAAGTCATGTTGAGTAGTACTATGAAGTGGTTTAATATGACAAGTGATTTTCTTAATTCAAATGAATATTCATGTTTTGAAGACCAAGACCAAAAATCCACAGAAGACAAACAACCTACAAAAAAAATTTAGTTGACATTTTTCTGTACTGGCAGTTTTCAACATTTAAGTTTTTGTGCTCTGAGGCTCATTTCTAATTTAGGTTTATAAGTCAGAATGAATGTTTTTATAGACCTAGTGATTAAAAGAAAAAGGGGGGGTACCAGGCTTCTTTTTTTTCTTTTTGAGCTGCAAGATCATGTAATGCACTTCTTTATTTATAGATTCAGAAACTCATAGCTCTAGCTGTTACACCACACTATCTTTTCACTGCATCGTTAGAAAGGACTCAAGTCCAAACTTGGGGTCCTAGGACTGTGAATAGAGACTCAAAATTCCTTAATTAGCATCCTGACCAAGGTAAAAACTCATGTGGTCTGCGTCAGGTGTTGTGACTAGTTGGGCAGGGAGGTAGGGAAGGTGGGATGTGGGAAGGTAAGGGAGAGATGCAGAGAGCAGACAGGTGAGTGTTCCCTAAGTGGGAGTAGGAGGGGGCAGCGGGCAGGGGGGTGGCAATGAGAAGGCTGTATAGGGCTGGCAAGGTGAGCACTGATTGTTTGGGGAGTGGAGAGAAGAGAGGAAGGCCAGGGACCGAGGATGGGAGGTACTTGGTGATGTGCTTTTCCTTGCGTCTATCCTCTCCGCCTTTCTCCTCTGTTCTGCACAATCCAAAAGGAATAGTGGCGGATGGTGGGCAGCACACGATCGGGGTCCTCTCTTTGAATTTGAATTTTCCTTCTTTGCCTCTGCAATTAGTATCTGTGATGTGGTAAGGTATGACCAGGGACCTAGGGTGGAGCGGTGAGCAGCATAGGAGTCAAGACTGGGCAGAGGAAAGATCATCAGAGAGCTAAGGGAGGAGGAGAAATCCTAGTGCGCGTTCAAGAAGAGAGTTCATCTTTGCAGCCAGCCTGAGGCACTCAGGAAAATGTGTTACCAGGTTAGACTCAGGAGCAGGATGTTATGAGGCTCAGCCAAAAAGGAGGCCCATCTCCAGTGTTAGTGGTGGAGACGGACGAGGTGTCAGTCAGAACCTACATGGCTGGGAGGGCAGCCCAAGCTGGAGAAACTAGGCATGAAGAGAAACAGGCAAGTCAAGGTTAGAAAGTTCCAGGACTGATCTTTCAACTGCTCTTTATTAATAGTGGTCTTGGGCTACTCTGTGAAGTCAAAATTTTAGAGAATATTTTAGGGTGGTGTGTCAGACGTGCAACCATTAAAGGCCAACTTCTCTAAAAGGAAATTTATTTTATTGTGGATATAAAGTAGGTTAAGTGCTTAGACTCTTGTTTTCAGACTCAAATTCTGAGTTCAAATTCTATTCCTCCCCTTAAGAGTTAACACGAACTTCACCCCGTTTCTAATCTTTAAAATAGGACTGGGTGTATAACAATGATTAGTATTTCCTGGCATGGTTGCAAAGATTAAATGAGATAATGCATGTAAAATGCTTAATGCAATGTCGGGCACATAGACTTATTCAATAAATGTTGGCTATTATTATATAGAATTTATTGACCTATAATTTTTCAGTACTATTCAGGGTTACTTTCAGAGAACTCGTGACTTCTCTGCCTCTGACGTGTGAGTAAGAATGGGTAAGGTTTGTGCCTTGGGTTGTTCCCACATTTTGTTGGCACAAACTCTGGAATATGACTCAGAACTCACCATCCCATGAAAACAGACCTTTTAATGTGTTTCTTCTCTGCAGAGTAGAAGAGTAAGTTTCTTGGAAGTAGATATACTCAAGGGTTACATGGTAATTTAAGGAACCTAATTCTGTTCAGACTAACAGCCACCAGAGGCTCTTATTTTGGTCTGCTCCTCAAGAAAGGGTATTGATCAAATGAGATTTCATTCCATTTGCTCAATTTGGTCAAACTACCTAATTTGCTCCCTCTAATACGTTTTCACTCTCTTAGTAGCCCTAAGACCAGCTTTTGATAGAATCAAACAATTTTAGTGTGCATTGTTTTATGACTTTTTTTTATCTGGTATTATTTTTACTTTAAAATATGTTGACACATGCTAGTTTAAGCCAGTAATATAAAAGCAATCAAACCAGATCCTGGAGAAGTATTACAGTTATGAAGCCTGTTAAATGAAGGTTTTTCCCTAGAGATAAAAATGATTGGATTAATTGGGTGCTTTTTTCCCTTGCTATCATTTCCTTTAATAGATAAAATTTCTGCATTTTACTTTGAACTCTTGTTGATTCATTTCAGGAAAGTTTGGGATATTAAACTTTTAGTGTGGGATATTGAAAAACACATTATGAAGCTTCTTTACATAAATACCCTGAACATTTCATACATATCTAAATATATGAAGCTAATTTGTGATTTAAAAAAATACACTTTAAGTCATTACACATTTGGCTTTTTTAAATAATCCCTTTAATGGCTAAAATGTATGGAAGGCAAGGTGTGTTGAAGGTCATGATCAAATTCAATAGTTATCATGTGATGACTGCACCTGGTGGTAGCATAACCAAATTGCAGTTTCAGTTCCTTTTTAGGGGTGCACAAATATCTTCAAAATTGTAATTACTAACCCACAGCTCTGAAAGCATAACAGTAATGTGATACCCTTCCTTGCATAAAATCAAAAGCTCCTCCAAAGGCTCCTCATTGCCTACAGAAAAGTTCTCAGCATGATATATATGGATCAGCAAGCCATATCAGACCTGCTGGTCTTTCTCACTCCATCTGCTTTCTTACACCCAGACATCTAGCCACTCATAACTCATTGTTTCCTGAATATGCCATGCACTATAATACAGCCGCTGTCAGGTAGTTATGTTGCTTAGAATGACCTTTGCCCACCACTTGCAGCTGCTGTCTGCCTGGGAAAGGGCCACTAATCTTCCAAAGCCCAGCTCATTTTCTTCTCAAAGATTTCACTGGTCCTTTTTCCCGTTGTGACCAGTGGACTTAGCTGCTCCCTTCTCTCATATCGCGGTGCTCTTTTTATGTACTTTTATTTAACATATAATATGTTGGAAAGAATGCTTAGTTTTAAAGTTGGAAAATTTTCAATAATGAATTCTAAATCTAAATCCCAGATGTGTTAATGAGGCGACATTGGTCATATCACTTAACCTCTTGTAATCTCAGTATCTTCACTTGAAAAATGAGTGTTATGTTAAAGGAGTGTTATGAGAAATAAATGAGAGATCATAGGTAAAGTGTCTGGGACGGTGACTGGCATGGGAGAGACCCAACAAGGATTAGCACCCTTTCTTCAGAATCATGGGAACTGTAATTATTTACTTGTCCATCTTGCCTATTCTGATCTCCTCCAAAGCATTATTCATTATTGCACGGTAACTTGCTTAATATATTATTGAATTAAATGGATGTTGCCAGTGGGTCAATCAAAACACATTTAACTGTAGTTTGTAATAGTACGTGTTGTCAAAAGTTTTTCTGATATTTATCAAGATATCTAAAGTCAATGTGTGAGTCCATGGAAGTCGTAATAAAATTCCTATGAAGAAAAGACGAATACTGCCAATAGGTTAACAGTGGCCAATAAAAGGTTTGTTTAGGTAGTCCCATAGTGGGAGTTAACAGAAACTGAAAGGCGATTTTTCAATTCTTTGTGTTCGCTTTTGTGCGAACACAAGGCATCACGGGTAAATTTCTTGAGTCAGCTGGGACAGTCTTAGATGTGGTTAATTCCACGTACTCGGATCCAGCTGGTGGGAAGTATCAGGAGGTTTGGAGCCTATCCCATGTTGTTTAATGACAACTCTTTGGGCCTCAGTTTACTTACATATAAAATGAGGGTGTCGGGCTATATAGCACTATCACACCTTTTTGTGCACTAACCTTCTGTGAGTCTCTCTTTAGATGAGACAGAATATGAATACAGCGGAAGCGAGGAAGAAGAGGAGGAGAATGACTCAGGAGAGCCCAGGTAGGAGAGCAAAAGCCAAGTCTTCTCGTTTTTCACATTCTGATTTGTGCTTGTGTGAAATTCACTTATCCTGTTGATTTATAGGTTCATTTTTAAGAATCTGGCAGGATGGTCTTATTTAATTTATTGCCCACAACACATTCATTAATTGGGAAAAATTTCCCGAGGCAGACTCTGACAAAAACATGCAAATCAGCATATTCTTTATCTTGTCCTCCGAGATTTATGGTCTCTATTCTAAGACCTGTTTCCTCACACACATAACGTGTAGAATAGGCAGGAGGCAATTATCTGGGTAATATAGGATGAAAAATACCAAAACTACAACTTTCCGGAGACCTAAGTGGTAGTTTTGGACTTGAGTCATTCAGTTCATTACTTCATACCTTGGAGAAACCCATTCAGGCACCCACTGTCCTTGCCACATGCCTTGGTATTTTCACCGTACCCTAATCCAAGAGGAAATGATTTCCAGGAAATCAGATTACACTGTAGAGGTGAACCCTAAATAGAAACTTCCATTGCCAGCCTGTGGTCACATGTTGGACCCCAGGATCAAGTGCTTGCTTTATTATTATCATCTCTACGTTTTGAATTTCACCTGACTTTGCTTCCGACTTTCTGCCAGTCTGTTTATAAATAATTAATGCCAGTGTGATCACACTGCCAGGACTTCTCTTTCTTGAGAGAATTCAGTTGGCAGCCATTTGGTGAGTTCAGGGGCACCATCACACACACCATGGCATTCACACTGTATGTGTGAAGTGAAATTTATTGGGGGAAATGCACAGGTAGAAGCGTCACTGCGGTATATGGGTCCCCATCCTTTAGCCATCCAGCAAGGGGACCCCATTACTCTAGGAGAAGGAGCAGTTCCTGTACTGCTGAGGCAGAGCTCCCTGAACAGGGATCCTTCCAGCTCAGCCAATGCTGCTAGAATGTTCTAGGGGAGTGGGCTCTTCTTTTTGAGCTTAGACCTACCCAGCGGGATTACTGCTAAACCACCAGAAGAGGGCGGGAGTGAGCTTACAGGGCCACCCATGTTTGTTCTGTTTACCTCCCACAGGAATTCCCAAGATCAAAGACTGAAGGAGTATTCTTCCCTGCCTTCTGATACATAGTGTGTTGGCCACCCCCGGGTTAGCCGCATAAAAATGATGACTGTCAAGTAATGACATGGTCTTATGAAGCAAAGGACCAAATGCCTTGCTTTCCGAGAAGTTACAGACTGTTTTTCCAAAGGCGGTCATGTCAGCTTTCTGATCACTTTCTAGAGAACTGAGAAACCCCGTTTGAACGAATACTTGCTAAACCGCGTGTGGGGAACCACTCAGTGGGCTGACCTAGCCATGCCTTAACAGTTCTGCAATTGTAATGTCATTATGGCACGTTGAAGATTATGTTCCAAGTCCTGCTTTATGGACACATCTAATTAATCTTCATGAAATCCTGAAAAGTGGAAAGGGACAGTGGTTACCTCATTTTGGAACTGAGGTAGAAGTCCAAGGGTGGTAAGCGGGCCATCCGCCAAGTGAATGAAGGATGGAGTCCACAGTACCGCTCAGACGGCCTGACATTGACTCCACGTCAGTAAATATTAGCGGAGCATCTTCGTGTGCACACGAGGTTGCCTCAGAGCTTGTGGCCTGTGTATATAAGTACCATCATTCGGGGTTTGTTTTAGAGTTCTACACAAAGGCTGTAAGTTTTGGAGAAGGCCTGTTCATATAACGCAAGCATTGTCCATGCAGAGTCACAAAGGAAGCCTTTTTATGTCATTGTATGGCAGTATCTCACATAGTACCCTAACCACTCTCTAAAACAGAATGCCACCTCCAAGTCCACTGCCACCAAGCCTGCTCTTCCCCCAGCATTCTCCACCCCAGGTCTTGTTACCACCATAGTCCTGGTGCCAAGACAACCTGCAAGTCATCCTTCACTCCACACATTAGAGCCACCAGCAGGTTTCATCAGCTCTGTTCCCAAACGATTGCCCCAGCTGCCATGCCCTCCACTCCCGCCCTGGTTGAAGTCTCTACCCCAGGGCCATTGCAGTAGCAGCCGGCTGGTGGCCTTGCTTGCCCTCATCCCCCCTGCAGACTGTTGTCCACTCGGCAGCCAAACAGATCAGATCATGTTGCTCTCCTGCTTAACCTTTCCATGTGTAGCTTCCAAGGCCACATGCTCTACCCGGACTGCCCTTTCTCTCTGACCTTCTCTGGACCGCTCTTCCTCTCCTTCATTCTGTTCCGGGAAGACCGACTGGGGTTTGGTTCTTGGAAGAGGCCGCACCTGTTCCTACCACAGGCCTCTATACAGTTGACCCTTAACGTGGTTTTGAACTGCACGAGTGCCCAAATGCAAAGAGTCAACAATATGAATTGGTCTACGTCACTTTATATAGAGGACTTCAGCATCCTCTGGTTTTGGTGTCCACAGGCAGGGTGTGGGTGGGGGCGGTCCTAGAACCAATTCCTCATGGATAACGAGTGGTAACTAAGTTTGGGGGGAGTCCAGAGTTAGTTATATGCAGATTTTCTACTGCGCAGGGGTTCAGCACCCCTAATTGCCAAATTGTTCAAGGGTCAACTGTACTTGCTTTTCCTTCTGCCTGAGGGTTCTTCTCCCCACCTCTTTTCATGACTTCATCATTTGAGTCTTAGCTCCACTGTGACCTTCTCAGAGAGGTCTTCCTTGATTACCCCACCCACCAGAGCAGAACCATGAATCACTCCAGCACCTTGCCACTGTCACTCGTAAACTATTGCACTTTATCTTCTGTAGAATCCATTAATACCTGAAATTATGTTACTTGTAATTATTCGTGTGTCTGCCTAGTGATTTTTCTGTCTTTCCCACAAGAAGAGAACTCTAGAGAGAAAGTTTGGTTAGCTCCTGCTGTCTCCACTAGAACCTCTGATAGTGCCTGCCTTTATAGGAGGTGCTCAATAATTACTGAGTGGGTTTCTTTCACGTGGGAGCTGCCAGAAAGATTAAAAAGGCTAGGTCTCTATGAACAAACAGGAGCCATTTTCCACGTGCCCGTTACTAGGCTGTTGTGTTTGTGACTTTGCGTTTGTCACATGCAGTTAGGTGGTGAGTAGGGCAGCCCTCGACCACCAGTGACATAGGAGGAGTTTGTCGATGGTGTTCCTCGGTCCCCTTATTCTCTGCGTCACACGTAGAAGTACACACGTACATACATACAATTGCCACTTTACAGATAAGACACTGAGGCTCATGGTGCTCAAAGGGAATCTGGGAATCCGTGAGCTGGTTTGAAGTCCCCGCTGCACCTTCCGTGGCCAGAACCAAACCACTTAACTTCCCTCTGACGATGGTGCAGCGAGACGAGTCCTGAGCTCTTGTTCTGGCTCGGCTGACTTGGCTCAGGCGCTTTCCCTCCCTGGCTCATCGTGTCTTCACATGAGCAGCCTGCCCTGTGCCTTCTGGGGTTTGGTGAGAGGAGTCAGGGAGGTGCTGTGGTGAGTGGAGGGGGCCTGTACTCGTCTAAGTACAGTAGGCTCCCTCGCTGCCCCCGATTCATTTCTATTTGTTGGCTTTGTTCTTGTCTTTCTTAAACATGAAAAGAAGCCAGTCTGGGGCTCAGGGCTCGCACACCCACTGAAGACTGTAGAAACAACAGATCTTTGCCTTGTGACAAGGCTGAGGGAGCAGTGTGGACAGTCGTGGAGAGAGGTGATGACTCTGGGGATGTGACATCCCGCTAGGGATGGTGACACCGTGTGTATGCAATAGTCACATGGAAAGGCAGCCTGGGTACCAGTCTCACCTTGACTGTGTCTCTTTGGGGGTCGGTAACATAACTAGTAGAGGATCTAAGAGCCTGTGCGTGAGCATGTGGCTCCTTCCGCCGCACACGAGTGACATATTTGCCCTGATCTCCAATCCCAAGACCCACAGTGGTGATGACTGCCCTGGCCCCAATGTGGAATCCTGATCTCTGTCTCCTGCCTGCAGCTCCATTCTGAACCTGCCCGGGGAGTCGACGCTGAGGCGGGACTTCCTGCGGCTGCAGCTGGCCAACAAGGAGCGGTCGGAGGCCCTGCGGCGGCAGCAGCTGGAGCAGCAGCAGAGGGAGAACGAGGAGCATAAGCGGCAGCTGCTGGCCGAGCGCCAGAAGCGCATAGAGGAGCAGAAGGAGCAGCGCCGGCGGCTGGAGGAGGTCAGGACCCTCTCGGCCGCTTCTGCACCCCACGGCCCTTGGCGGGGACCACTCCCTGGGTGTCCGCCACTGTGGGCCCACATCCCACCCATGAGGTCAGGGCCAGAGCCTGCTCGGAGCGCACACACCTTGGAAGCAAAGGACTTCCCATGCCTGGCCGGACGTGTGACCTTGGTAGAGTCACTTCACAAAAGCGGGTGAAGGCCTCAACCCTTCGAGCCTGGCTCACTTATCACCTTCTCAGGGAGGCCTCCTTGACCACCTGACTTAAAATCACACTCCCTCCCTCTAGCATGTCCTGCTGCCTGCCCTGCTTTATTATTTTTACGTAGCTCTGACCGCCTTCACAATTACTCTTACGTACTTTCACATATCTGGCTGTCCCCACTGGAATGGAAGCCCCCTGAGCACAGGGGTTTTTTTGTCTCTTTTATCCCTGATGTGTTTCTACATCATGTATCTCTAGTCCCTAGAACAGTGCTTAGCACACAATAGATGCCTCGTAAACATTTGTGGAATGAATGAACTAAGGTATGAATGAATGAATCAGTGACTGGGAAATGAAATATAGGTGTTCACTAGACCACAGTGAATAGGCAGGTAAGTGAAATGTCACGTATGGAAAAGCAGGGCCTGCTTTTATTGGTATTTCCAAGTCCTTCCAGACAGACACCCTTTGATACCCAGGGCCTGTCTTCCTGCATGTGAGCAAGACTTGCCTTCACCTGCAGGCATTGCTCTCATTTTTGTGGGAAACCATCTCACCACCCACACTTTCCTGCATGGGTTGTTCTGGGCACGGCTCTCACCCTGTGGTCTTAATAGACATTTGTTAAAACCTCCTTCCCAGAACCTTGCTCTGAGGCCTCCTTCCTCTGCCACATAAATCAAAGCCTCTGGACAATTAGGAAACTGAGAGATCATAGCTATTGGGGAAGTTGGATGGCAGATGAAAGAAAGGTTCACTAAGTGTACTAACTGTAATTTTACAGTTCTCCCGAATACCGTCTTGTTCCCCATTAACAGTGTACAGCAATGCACTTGCACTGTCAGGTGGCCACTGCAGTGAGAGGGTGGTGAATTGCAGACAGCAGGAGCAGATTGCTTTTTAAATGGCATGTCCAGGTCCAGCCTCCCTGGTTTAATTCAGTGCGGGCCTCAGTTCCAGTTTGCAATAAATCCCATCAACCTCATCATGTCCCTGGAATATTAAGATGCAGACCAGCAGCAATAATATCCAACAGTTGCAGTTACTGAGTGACTTTAGTGTGCCAAGTACCAGGTCGGGCTCTTTGCTTATAACCAAGATCTTACCTACTGTCATGACCTCTTTGCATACATTCATTATTTCTCATGCAAAATGCATATGGTCTCCATTTAACAAGAGGAAACAGGTTCAGGGAGGGGAAGTAATTGGTTCCATGTCCCAGGGCCGGTAAGTGCAAAGCCAGGATTCGTACTAGGTCTCCCTGATCCCAATGACCACATGGGCCCTGAGATGGTAAGTGTGGATGTGCAATTAGAGCTTTCAACTGTAGTCCTCAGAATTGAACTTTGCAGGTTTCTGCAAGCAGCAGTAGGCAAGTGAAGCCCTTTCCTTTCTAAGTATATAAGTCTGTAATATTGTCTGTGTGAAGAATGGTCAGCACATGAGCAGTTCGGAGCTCACCATCCTCTAGTGTAGGCTTTACACCGTCACAGACAGCGGCGCTGCAGTGCGATGGGGCAGAGGCCGGCAGGGGAGCAGGCAGAGGTGGGGAAACTCACTGGCGGTCTAAGCAGTGAGTTTCCTCTAAGCTTTTAACTTTTTATTGTGAGCGACTGCAGGTGTCCTCAGGCAGCTGTCAGAAGTGAAGTACAAACTATTCCAGTGGAGGTGCCTGCTCCTCTGGTTATTCTCCTGGGCACAAATTGAAATTGTCAGAAAGGTGCCCCGGTGTCATCTCCTTCAGCCCACCAGGCCAGCTTTTGGCCTCTTCTACTGGCCTCCAGCCCCAAGCCACACCATTTCCTCTAGGCTCCCAAGTCTTCCGAGGACCAGAGGCCTCTATTGGTTGGATCCAAGGTTTACTCCCTTAAACTGGTCCAGCCTCTGTCCCTAGCTAGGCAGTGAGTGCCCTCTCAGGCTCTGTCCCCAAATCCTGCCTTCCCTGCTTCTTTCCTGGCTTGTGGTTGATACCTTCCTCTTTTTAAAATTTTAGAACTCTTAGCCATTGGACCTAGACCCTCAGTTAGTGCAGTCTTTTCAGAGGCTGCATTGTATTGTTTTATTTTTCAGATTTTCTTACCTGGTACAATTTATTTCAGCTTTATGTGTTTTTTCAAGTTGCTGGAATAATCATCTCTCACAGTTACAAAGTACTTACTATATGACAGGTACTGTGTCTGTTCAACATGTTATGTGAATTGTCTCGTTTAATCTTTCCAATAGCCCCAATCTAAAGGTAATGCCACTGAGCCTCAGAGAGGTTAATAACTTGCTAAAAGTCACACAGCTTGACAAGAAGCCAGGTTTCAAACCCAGGGGACTGGACTTCAGAGCCTAAGTGCTGTCACTACCTCTGTTCTGCCTCTCAGCTCATGAGCCATACTCAGCATGCTTTTCCATAGTCGGGTGTTTTTTAATTTTTTTAACTTTATTGGCGTGACATTGGTTAATAAGTTGATATAAGTTTCAAGTGTACATTTCTATAATGTGTCATTTGTCTATTGCATTGTGTGTTCACCATAGTCTTTACCTGGACTCGTCTTCAGGGGTCTTTTACCCTGAGAATTGAAGGATTCCTAAGCAAAGGCAGAGAAGCTGTACCCAGCAGGTGCTCATCTTTTAGCCGGTTCTGGCTCTTATGCTCCCAGCCAGAGCTACTGCTGAGAAAACCTCATGTCTCTTTCTCTGTGGCATTCTCTGGAGCCTCTGCCTTGGATGCAAGTCAGTGTTCAGACTCCATGGCAGACAAACCTCCACAGGGACACACCCTCTACGTCCCCGCACAGGTGACTGCATGCACAGAGACGCTTTCCTCTGTGTCCCAGCGTGCAAGAACCCTGGCTCCTCACCAGAAGCTAGAATGCTTGTGACCACAGGACAGCAAGAGATTGTACTGGCTTTATCTTTTGATCCTTTATCTTGCCCCTATTGTTCGATAGAGAAGAAAAATAAATCCTAAATACTTAGATGGCTGCAAATTCTGAACCCCTAAGTAATGACTGTCTCTGCCACTAGGGACTCCTCTCCCACGTCCTGCTCCTACTGGATCCCCGTCCACATCTGCTGCCCTGGCCTGGAGTGACAACTTGTGTTTCTGGTGTCCTGAGTAGGAACGTGGGCTACTTTGTCAACGGAAGCAGTTGAAAACCATAGTTAGACTTTGGAATTTCGTGTCACTGTGGGTCAAGTTGGCTTGTGTGGACATCCTGGGAAACACATCCCCATTTCCAAATACAGGCCCTTCAGATGCTCTTTTGGGGACACGAGGCTGTGTAGGTTGTAGCCTTCCTGTTCCTCAGTGATCTCAGATGTCACCTCCTACCAGAGCTTTCTAAGGAAGCTCTGCATGTCCTGTGCTATTTATGGGTAGCCATGTGGATTAGGCTGGGTTCTAAATCAGTATCTGTATATTCTTAGAAGGACTTTGTACACTGAATGTAGCCATTTATCATCTTTGTGAAAAGGACGTGGCTTCAGGCCAATTAAATGGTGTGTGCAAGACTCTCGGCTTGTGACCAGTGATAAAGTACAATTTATAACTAAGTTCCAGGAACTTGATTAAACGCAGCTCAGGTGAATGAGTCCATCAATAGTGAGAGAAAGTACGCGTAGGGCCTCTTCTGTTTTTGTTCAGTTCCATAAAAATGTCCATCACTTGGCCTTGATAAAGCACAACTTGTTTTATTCTCTATCACAGATTTAGGGTATCACAGAGGTATTAGGGCACAGCCTCCGCTCATCTTCTCAGACTGACCTTGGGCAGAAGGTTTGTGATGATGCCTGATTTTGCTCAAGAGTTCTGAGATGATGTTAGTGACGTAGGTATTTTTTTTCAACTTGCTAAGAGCCTTCTATTCCTTCATTTGGGGGAGAGAATATCCAGGAATGAATTAATTTGACTCCAGGAGCTCTAACTTGCTACATGGTTGTAGGTTTTATTCATTGGAGAATTTTAAAAGTGTTTCAAGACATCTAGGTCTCAAGACAAACATAACATCATCCAGTGATCAAACAACCAGTTCTAGCTAATACATACTCTGCTGTTCTGGTTCTAGTGCCTGAATTTTTTTTTTTTTAAAGAAATACTACCGGTATCTTATTGGCAGTAATAGTGGAGCCCTGATGTACAAAATGAGAGCCTGGCAGTCTAAGCAGTGACTTTCCCATAAGCTGCTAACTTTTTATTAGGAGTGACTGGGGCTTTCCATGACATAAAGCTCAATTTTTTTGTTTTTTAAAGCATATGGTAGAAGAAAGAAAATCTTCTTCCTATTCCTATAAGCAGTCATGTGACAAATGTAGTGGATGCCTACCTCCGCTCTGCATTCTCTGTGCAGGAGCTGGAATGCAGTCTGCCCTTGTAAAGACTAGATCTGTGAGGGGAACACGCATTCAGCAAATAGCCACCCAAATAATCCTTATCATTGCCAGAGTGACACGGTGATGAATGCACACGTAGGGAGTGTACCACAGGGGTGGGCGCCTGGCCTAGCTTGGAGGCCTCTTGGTCAGAGTCCAGCTGAAGGAGGGCAGAGGGGCATGTGGGATGCCAGACAGAGAAGCCGAGGCACGGTCTTGCAGGGCTTCATAGGCCTTGTTAAGGAATTTTGACTTTTCCTCAGAATAGTGAGAAAACATTGAGATATGTTAACCAAAGGAACAGGACCAGATCTGTATTTTTAAAGGCAACTTTGGCTGCTGCAAGGAAACTGGTTGGAAGGAGCCTGAGTCGGTGGAAGAGATCAGTTAGTCCAGGCCAAAGAGGGTGATGCTTGAATTGGACAATGGTGGAGTGGGGGTTGAGAAAAGCGGGTGCGTTCTAGAGAGGTGTAGCCTGTAGGACATGCAGTACTGGTGGTGATTCGACGTCAGAGATGAAGGTGAGTGGGCAGTCACAGAAGGTTCCTGATGTGGGACTGGAACAGCCAGGTGGAGAATCGGGTTTGGGAGCAGGAGGATGAGATCACTTTGGGAAAGTAGGGAGTTTCAGATGGCTGTGAGGCGGCCAGTGGTGGTGCAAAGATGCAGCCAGGTTGTGTAGCGATAGCCACAGAAGAGGGCAGAAGAGGGCTTGACCATGGGAACAAGTGGGAATTGTTGGTGTATGGTCACGGAAGTACATTGAAGGGAAGCGAGTCTGGGCCTGAGCGCTGAGCACTCAGTCAGTGTAGGGGAAGAGAAGCCAGCAAAGAAGACTGATGAGGACGTAGAACGAGCAGCAAGAGAGATTGATCTTGTTGCACAGAAAATCAAGGATTCAAGCGGAAGGACAGAGTTAAAGGGGCCAGCTCTGCAGAATGCTGCCCAAAGGTAGAGTTCGATAACAGTGTCCTTTAGTTACAATGACAAAGAAGATATTTAAAAGGGTAATTTTTGTGTAGTACTCTTTAGGAACATAGTTCCTCTGTTTTGGAGGAAGAGAAACAACTTGCTCAGGAAGTCGGATCTGGTTTTGGAGTAGAAAGTCATTGATTTGAATTTGGGGTTCGCTACTGTGCACTCCCTGCATGCCCTGGCAGGTCTCATAGTCTTCCCCACACCCCGCTTCCTGAGCTCTGTGGGGAGGCTACTTACTACTAACAGAGCTTGTTCCCACCACCAAGTTGCTCTAAAAGTTGACCAGGAAAATGGACATGAAAGACCTTTGTCAACTGCCAAGAGCTACACAGATCTTGCTTTTCAAGGACTTGTCAAATCCAGCTTAAATATTGCTAATGAAACCCACCTCCTGCTTCTATTTAGAGAACTTTTCCTATTTACATGCTCATCCATTTGTGGTCCGCTTTCGCTCACATTCTCTCTTAGCATTCGCTTTCACTCAGGGTAGCCAGGCACATCTCACAGAATCTGTGCCAGCTGGAGCCCAAATACCGAGAAGCTGTTGGTGTGTAAGGTTATTTTTTGGAACCTAAGTAGTTTCTCCCAGATGTTCTTAGACGCCCCCCCAAAAAATAAGGGGGGGGGAACCAGGTAGGGGCAGGAGGAAGCTGCATATCTCTTTAAAACTCAGTATGTAGGACAACATAGTAAAGCTCTAAAAAAAAAAAAATCTCATGGGCAACAGACCATTTGGGGAATTCTGTTGAGAGTAGTATTTTGGCTGACAGTTATCTTCCTTCCTAAAAGAACTAGATGTAAGTTCTTTAATTTTTCAGTGCCTCAGTTTCCTCATTTGTAAAACTAGAAATATCAGTAGCATTTAACCTCTGGGACTGGTGTGAAGATTAAATGAATTGATTCATAGAAAGCCTGAGAAGAGCACCGATACTTAGAACACACTCAGTAAATATTAGTTGTCATTATTATTGGAGTGGGTGCCTTCGGCTGAAGTCAGAGGTATCGTTTCCAAAAGTTTAAATTCCTTTATGTGCAGCAGTAAAACCCTCTTAAATAGATTAAAATAAAATGTACCAACAAGTAAGCTTTTATTTATACCTTGGGAAGAATAGTTGTTATCATACTAGTAGGAACTCAGTTATGTCATTAAAAGAAAAAAATGTCAATAGTTTTTGAATCGCAGGATAGTAGATTAGGGTGGAGGCAACGTGCACCAGCTTTGAGTTGTGGAGACCATGGTGTAGTTCTAGCTCTGCGGCCATGGGCAGATCTCTTACCCTCTCTGAACCTCAGCTTCCTTATAGGCACAATTAAGATACTGTTTACTTTGCAGGATTGTTGTGAGAAGTAAATGGAATCATACACTCGTATACAGAAAGCTTGGCACCATGCCTGACCCAGGAATGGATTGACATTGTTGGATGAATATTTCATTGTTACTTTGGAACAGGTGATTTCAAAGTTGTTAGTGTTTGTTTGTTTGTTTGAAGGGTTTTCTATTTAGATAGCAGTGCCCATCGCCTGCCTTCCTTAATTCTCTAATGTACCTTCGCTGTTTACTATAAAACCTGGACGTTCCCATCCCTTTGTGAGGGCTCTTTTCTGAGAGCGCCCCTCTTCCTGTGTCTTGCTAGTGAATCCGTCTGCTGTTAACTGAGTCAGCAGTCCTGGCCGTGCTAGCACAAGGAGGCAGCCCATTCGTCGTCCTTCCAGATACACCTCGTTTAGAAGGATCAACGGCCACCTGGTATGTCTCCTCTCCCTAGCCAAGCCTCAGGGGACCTTCTCCTGGAGAACTCTGCTTTTTAATGGATTCTCTTATCAGTATTTCTCGCTGTCATTTTCAGTGCTGTGTAATTATTATGATCCCATCATTGCTACCAAGTAGCTGCATCAAGTCTCATCTCCCACCAGGACCTAAACAAAACCTATCAGAAGACAGAGACCTTGTGATGTCTGAATAGTCGTTTCTGGGCGTCAGGGACACAGTACATTAGGAATGATCTCTTCATTCAGAAGGAAGAAGCAAGGTAGTCCAGAGTACAGTAAGAGGCTGCTTGGGTTTGAACCCGGCTTTACCATTTACTGCCTTTGTGATCTTGGGTAAGACATGACCTCTCGGCCTCAGTTTGCCCATTTATAAAATGGGATAGTGAGTTAGTACATACAAAGCACTTAGAACAGTACCTTGTACCGAGTAAGTATGTGAATAAGTTCAGGAGAGTTGCACAAGAAGCAACAAATCTTTATTTCCCATTGTCTGCCTTGTTGTTGCTACTCTGAGTTATCTCTTTTTAGGGTGAGGGTTCAATGTTGAATGCAGCTTGAGCAGGCTCAGTGGGCAGAAGTAGGAGACGCAGGAAAATCAGTGTGGCTTTGCCCCAGGACTGCATTCTCTCTCACCCACTAGACCACGCTCCCAGGCCCTCAGCAGAAGACAGCACCATGAGCAAGAATAACCCTCCCCTTTCAGGGCCTGGAGTGTTAATTTATCAGCACTGCTGAGAAATGGCCTTTCATTTACTTAATCATTAACTGTAGGCGTCCTAATGTGTGCTGCGAGCAGTGGTCGCTGGTGGGGGGCAGACCAGCCCTTTATTCCTGGATGTCGTTAGCATCAGCATGAAGACTGAACACTTACTTTCCAGCTGGGGTTTTGCTTTGTCATTCCAGTAACTGAACAGAAATTATGAAACAGCTGGGAGCCAAACTGGATGCTCACTGTCCCATGCAGGGCCTGCCCACAGGTCTCTGACGATGGTCTGCAGTTGCATGCGTGTATGTATCACGCTGGTGCATCAGGAGGCCACGTGGTATGCAGGGATTGATGGCACCTTGCTTCTCAGTGGATCCGGAAGGACTTCTTGTTTTAACGCACCGGCTGTGCTGCAAGAGGCCTAACTTTCTCTGCGTAGTCTTCTGGATCCTCAGATGGGTGGGATTTCCTGCCAAGATGAGGAAGCTGGGCTGAAATTCCTATACTGACTCTTAAAATGCTACTGATACGTGAAATCCTTTTGCCCAGACCCCTTCCTACACTTTCAAGGAATGGGAAGGATATACTAGTATATTATACTTATAGCATTTCATACTAGGGGAAAAAAACGGATTAGACATTTGCTGACCGTAGGTAGATGGCAGGGCTTTTCAGTGACAGCAGGGAACGAGTGTTCAAGACCTGTCTTCCACGATCTAGGGTATTCATGGAACCTCTTTTTATGACCTCAAGTCTGAATTTCTTGTGTTTTCACAATTATCATTCTTAATGATTCCTAACCATAGAACTATGACAACAAAATAGTTTCACAGAAAGTATTACTTCACATGACATTTAAAACGAATTTCTTTCATTTCACTCTTATTTTCTTCAGTGATTAGTTTCATAGAATCATAGAGGTCAGGGAACATAAGGGATCTCAAAAGTGATTTAATTCACTTCTTCTCTCAAAGCAGAATCCCTTGGACAATATTCCCCAAACAGAGTCACGTAGTCCATTTAACATATACTCTCTGCCTCTACCTTTAGAGGCTTGAGGCAAGCATACTCTATTTTTAAGCCACTTGTTCCATTATTGATTCAAGTTCTTGTGAATTGCTGCATTCACATAAGTTATGTCAAAGAAAATTAAAATGCCTTCAACATCAGCCCCCACAATGTTGGGAAGCCATTCTTGTTCCCCTGTCTGAGACCCAGGAAAATGCAGGTAGCCATTCTCCATAGGGAAATTGTTGTGGCTCAGAGATAATGAGGAGATTGTGAATAATACTCTGACTAGCACCTGTAGAAGATGCGGGACCAGAATTCTTCACGAAGCCTCCTCGCCACTCAGTGTGTTTAGAACTGTCAACATGCATGCTGTCCAGGTTGGCACACACGGACTCAGAGCTCAGCTGTGGAGCTGCCCATTCTTCCAAAGTTGGCCTGGGCACTCGAAGGAAGAGTTTCAGCCGTTAATTTCCAGGAAAGCTCTGAATGGGTAGGGTGGATTTTTTTATCTTTAATAGTAAAGTAAGCGTGAAAAGAATAGCATGCGGTCTGTCTGGCTTCCTCAGTGGTTCTCTGATTATTGTTTCTGTGAATGAAAGAGAGGTAACAAAGTAAAGCTAGAAAGAGGGGGAATGGTCCCTTGCAAAAGCATAAGATAGCATCTTTCACTTAGTGTACATAAATGTCTCAACCATCTTCTTCCGAATCCAAAGATAGCATGGCAAGAGCCTGACACAGAGCGTGGTCCTGGTTTTGCACTTGGACCTGAGTGAACTTGGGCAGGCTATTGGCCTGTATGTGTCTCTTTCCTTATCTGTTAAAAGGGGAGGATGATAGTAGTTTGTGCCGAAAAGGGTTGTGGCGAGGATTGAAGGAGTTAATACGACTCATTCAGGACAGTGCTGGCATGAGAGGAGGCGCTACGTAAGTGTGTGTTCTCATTATTAATGATTATTATTCTTTTTTCTTATTGTGATGACTTTTTTGTATATTGAATCCAGAGGTGTCAGACTGCTTCACCATTCCTCTAATATGCTTCCAATTAAACAAAAGTTTGGAATCCAAGTTTTAGTGACAAGGAATCATGCCCTTGCCCTGCTGTGGTTGGTGTGCAATGCTCTTTCCAACACTGCAACTTGAGCAAATGTTCAAATGGGCAGATGGAATGCCCAGAAACTTAAACCCTTCTGGGCACAAGCACAGCTCCTGCAAAGCTGATACAGAACCGTCCTACGTAAGTGAGGGGCATGTGTGCTCTGCGGTTGACTGAAAAGACCGTGCTGGGTCCTTTCATGTGGAGTATCTTTACAGAGAGCCCCTGAGTTGAGGGGATGGTTCGAGGTACTTCCCAAGGAGCCCGACTTAATCCTGCACCGGCTGCTTGCGGTCCGCTGCAGGCTGACTCGAGTTCTCCACAGTCAGTGGGGTCCCCTCTCACTGCTTCCAGGAGATGGCTGGGATGAAACACAAGTGGAGCTCTCTAAGAGAAAACTGGAATCCTGCTCCGTTTTCACTTCTTACTCTGAATTGTTAGTAGTTTTTGCTTTGCAATGCAGCCCATCCTTGCTTAGACTCTGGAATGAACAGACCTGTGAAATCACCTAATCTGCCCCCTCATTGCATTTTGGGTTAAGGTGACTTGTTCAAGGTCATACTACATTCACTCATTCGTTAAACAAATGTGTACTGAGACTGTGTGGTCTGCAGTGTTTGTGTTGGTGGAAGAGCAGGATTAGAATCTAGTCTTACTATTTCTGCTCCGGTATTTTTTCCTCCAAGCTATTTGCCTGCCTCAGCTACTCCTGTCCCCAGTAACATGTCACATTGCAGCTGTGGGATATTAATTCTCAAATGTGGACATTGCCTCTGAGTCTATATAGTGGAAAACATGATGTATGTAAAAGATAGACCCAGGACCCCAAAACCTTACACAATGGCATCTAGCCTTGTTTTCCCCAAATCTACCAAAAGAAAAAAAAAAAACCAAGTATCTTATCTGACATTTCTTAAGGATATTGAAGGAAGTGCTGATGGTGACAGGAGAGATGAGGTATCTTTTCATTGGTTCCTCCCCACACTCTCACTTCCCACTACATCTCCAATGTACTTCCCACTACATCGCCAACTGATAGAATATTCTCCCAGATACTAGAGGCGGGCGGTAGTAGGGCATAGTGTGAGAACTGTGGAGTCAGACCGACCTGGGCTTGATTCCACACTCTACCATTTTCCAGATACGTGACATAGAACAATTTACTTCACATCTCAGAGCCTCAATTTGCTTATCTATACAATGGGAATAATAATAATAAACTCGGTAGTCACATTGTGGGATTAAGAGCTGAAGCATGTGAATCACCCAGTCCAGCAAATACCTGATACTCAGAGACAGTGCCCAATATGATGATTTGTATTCATTCCATGGTTTTCCCCTAACTTATCATGTGGCCATCCTGAGAGTCTATAAAAAGAAGAAAATTTAGAAATGACATTTTCCCCGTTTATCTCATACAGCAATTGTGAGGCTCTATTTAAAATAATCTATGGTGAAGTACTATTTTAGGTTAAAAAAGAAAAAAAAAAACACCATACATAGAGACTACAATCCTGTACGTTTTTCCAAAAGATTCTTATCCTTATGGAATCCTTCAGGTAGATTCTGGTCCATGGTACAGTCTTTATGATTAGAAAGGAGATCGTGTTAAGTTTCCCTTTAGGTCCCAGACAGCTCTGTGTGTGCTATGTAGCTCGCTTTAACCAGCCAGTGAGAGAGCATCGCGGGATCAGAGCAGATTGATCCCCACTGCCGTGAAAACAACTTTAACCACATGCTCAGGTGATGTAAACAGACCTCTTCATCAACAAAGAACCAAATCACACGTCTACAATTTCTTCGTTATCTTCATTTGGATCTTTCCAAGGGAGATTTTGAGGTTTCAAAAGATATGGAGGGTCAAGATTTGTTTTTCATTTGTTTGTTTGTATAGTTCCTTTTTTATGACTTAACTTCATTCTGAAAAGAGGACTTACGGTAGCTTACAAAGATTAAGACAGCAATTAAAAATAAATGAGAAAATAAAGTAGACGGGACTGTAAAATAAAAGAGGAAAACAAGATGACGTGAGGGCAGGGTCAGTACCCAGAATGCCTGCACGACGAGGTGTCCAGGTGCGGGCGTGGAGGTGGGAGGGCACCAGTCTGACTCCAAGAGTCCTAGCAGCTAAGAGAAGAGGGAAACCCAAAGGATTCGGGAATCATGTTGTCCGTCAGGTAAAAATAAACGTGTTACTCAGGCGAGCTTTCTGAGATAATTGAAAACCTATACACTTGCTTCGTGGTGGTGAGTGATGCTGTGAATAACGTCTGAGGTGATATTCCTGCCATAAACACAGTGATTAGTTTTACTCAATGGTTCTGATAACATTGTAAAATCCAATTTATGGCCTAGGAGTTCATCAGTGTCACTTCTGTAAGAGCCAGAGCACCCTGTGCAATTCACACCTTTGTGCTGGTTGAACTTAATTTAAAAAGAACATTTAAAGAAACGAAAGGAGAGAACGCTTAATTCCACAGCCTTTGTCATGAACGCCCATGAGAATTCTTTCTTATAACTGTAATAAGAATTGAATATTTAAGGGTTAAGGTGATATTCCCTTACAAGAATTGAAAGAACTGAAATTCTACATAGTCAATTTGGGATAAATGCATAACCTTTGAGGGTACCCCGAGCAGGGCGCAGGATTATTTTCCTCATTAAAATGAACAAGTTCATATACTTGAAAGTGCAGCCACACAACCTCTGCCTGGATGTGGCCTGAGGGAACACCCACGGAGAGGATCAAACTATTCTAAAAAAAGAATCATTCTTTGGGAACACCAGCAGAAGACAAAGGGGACAAGAGCCCCGTGTCCCACTCCATAGAGCAAGGCTACAATGATTTTAGCCTGGAAAGTTTTCAGAGTGGGTATAATCAATCATCCCTCAACCAAGAGAATAAAGGAAAAAAAAAACACAAAAAATCTAAGAAACTTGTAAGAACCCACTGAATAATTTTAAGTGATATAACTTTTAGAGATGCATCCAAGAAGATTTGGATAAAAAATATACTTCTGGGCAGTTCAATCTAGCTGGGGCATCTGCCAAGAGTTTTTGAGTAGTTGGTTTAAGCCGTTCTTTCTTGAAAACAGAACTACTAACATCTTTATGCATAATTTGAATGAAATTTAGAAATGATTTTCCTTTTTTCCACTTTCAACTTAAAGTCTTTATTCCCTTATTTTATGTTACTGCCTTTCTCTAAGATGGCAAATAGATACCATGCCAATGCCAATTGTAGATGGGTCTCTGTTTAGGAAAATATTCTTAGGCCTTGTCTGTACTCAGCATAAAAGAATATTCTGGCCTGGAAGGGCATAGAAAGGTGAATGGGGTGGTCTGAGGCTCTGCAAGTCTTTCTCCTCTTCTCTTGCTACCCAGTCTACAGCATTCAATGCAATAAATATCAGTGGTATCAGGCTCTATATTGGATATAGTGGGACATAAAAACTAAAGTGGAACAGAGACCCTACCCACAAATAGCTTTCAACCTAGAGTACAGAGTAGGTAAGACAGACTGAGAACCATAATCTGAGGTAGTGTGATATAAACTGTAAGTACTGATAGGAAGGAAAATACCAGCCAAGAAATATGAGTATGCTCTGTTGTCTTTTTTTGCCCCAGATTTTTACCCGGTTCAGTTCAATAAAATTTTCTGTGCACCTGCCAGGTCCCAGGCCACAAGTGAGCGGCTGGGCATCCCCCAGGATCAAACACAAGCCTCAAACTGCTACTTCTAGCAAGAGTCTTAAAGCTTTATGACGGTGTCTGCTTGAGGCCCAGGACTTGGTCTCTCTCTGACATGTTTTCGTGTGTCCCATCAAACAGCCTGACGCCCAGGAGGAGGGAGAGCAAACATTTTTCCCGGAAAGGCATTAACACTGAGATGCAGCAGCTGGAAATTGGCAAGGTGCCTTCAGAAGGTTGGGGAAGTGATTTATTTTTCCAGCCTCGCCGCAGGAACCAGAGCTCTGGCAGACAACTCCCTGACTTAGCAGCAGCTGATCTGAGTGAGATCAGTATTTTTATTAGTCACTTTTGAGTGTCTTTCTCAGAAACTACAGAGTACTTGGGAAGCCCAGACCGTCTTGAATTGCAATCACTACTGTGTACACCTTGCATGGGGACCTGAGTGGCATGTGATTTATAAGGTAGTATTGATTCCTGGCAAAGAGGCTGAAAACGCACAAATCCTTCACATAAAAATCCGCTAAATCTTCCAAAAGCTTGATTTTTTTTCCCCCCCTCAAGAAAGAGAGCAATGGTCGGAGTGAAAAACTTGAAATGTCAGCTAAATTAGGGCTATTTCCTGCCAGGAGCCAGATCTGTACACATAATTATTGTATTCTCTATGCTGGCATTGATGTGCTTTGGTTGAGTGTTGGAAATATCTCTGTGTTGGGTCTGCAGTCCAAATTATTCAGTCAGTTCCCATGATGATGTTTTCAACTCATATCTTCCTGTATTATTTTTCTGTAAAACAAATCATCGCATGTCTGGAACTTGACTCCTATCTATCCCCCAACATACTTCTCGCTCCCTTTCCTAAACCTGCTTTTCCTCCTCTGTGGTACCGTCTGCCTCACTCCTCGGCCGGGAACATCACTCACCCTCACACACCCCATAGTCACCACGCTGCCTATTTTATTCTGGCCGAATTCTAATTTCTCCTCCTAAGTTGGCGCCTACTCTAGTCCTGGTAGAACAACTGGAAATCTGGGTAGGTTTTCGTCTTTTTTAACTGTGGGCTGCGTCTCCATCCTCAGCGGCAGTTGTAAACATGGACTCCCCCGCAGCCTTTGTTTCACCCATCACTGCCCTGTCATTTTCTGCCCAGATCCATAGAATGGCCTCGCACTATGTTCCAGCTTCTAGTCTTGCCCCCTCCTGTGGCAGCGGGGAGGCCTCTTGAAAATGCACGTCTGATGGTGCATTTGACTGCATACAGTTGCCCAGTGGCTCCCATCGCCTGCAATCTAAGATGGACAAATAAATAATATGTGGAAGTGATACACCTTGAGTCTCAAAAAATGCAGCTGATCACCCCAGCTTCGGAGGTGATGGGAAGACAACAGCAGCCCAGGGGATTGCGGGCGCGAACCACCTCAGGGAGGCCTCCTCACCCTGGGTTCCTTTGCTGTTTGGAATGTCTGTGGTCCCTTTAGCTGGGGCTGGGACAGAGCTTTTGTATTAGAAAGCCGTATCCCTGGCTGTGCAAAGCTAGCTTGTCAGTGGGATACAGTCGTAATCCATTCTGTTTTGAATAACTCATTTTTCCTCAGCCAGGCAGTGAAGTGTTGTTGAGAAAGTTAACAAGGGAATGGACCCCCTGCGATGTCCCCTCCAAACCTCGGATTTGAGGAAGAAGAAATCCTAATGCCAGTACTGGGCTCTGACACAAATGGAAGGGCCTGTGGCATTTCTCCAAAGGGGCGCTAATGGCACGTGGCGTGGGGAAATACTCTGTAGTGTATGACTATGCTGCACATTGCGGGCCCCTCACGCTAAGTGGCAGGCATGTCCTTCCGTCACTGGGACAACCAGAAAACCTCCCACACTCCCCCACACATTCCAAATGCTCCAGGGACCGGGGACAGTATTATCCCTTGTTGGGATACATTAGCTCCTGTGACTGCTCCTGAGGGGTTCTTCTTTCCTGAGAGTATAATGAAGAGCCGGATTGATTTGTGATCTTTGTATCACTCCTGTTGCCGCTTCATCTTCTGTAGTGATGAGCTCAGATTGGAGTCACCCTGCTTGGCTTTGCAGTCAAGCTCCGCCACTCAGTGGGCATGACCTTGAATGTGGGCATAACCTTAAACAATTACGTAATCTCTCTGGGCTGCAGTTTTTTTCATACAAAATGGGGAATAATAACAATATATCTACCTCAGAAGATTTTTGTGAAGATTAAATAAGATAAAGCATGAAAGGTACTTACCACATAGTCCACTGTCGGAGCCATGGTTATAATTGTATGAGATGATGATGGTTCCTGAGCTTAAGGGTCTTGAGCAAGACGTTGAGATTGACACTCAAAAGTGAACAGTCCAGAAAATGAGGAAAGGCAGCCTGGTGTGTCAGAAAGGGTAGTGGCCTGGGTGGGAATCAGGAAATTCTTTTGAGCCCTCTGCCATTAATTACTGTATGGACTTGAACATGTCACTTCACTTCTCCGGTTTTCGCTTTGTCCATGACGTGTTTGCCCTCTGTGGTGTCGTACAGAATGGATGACATGAGTATTGTGAATGTGTTTTCAATCCTATAGAATCTCATAAACCGTTTGGTGAGATGTAACAAGTAACTTATTATAAAAATTGATGTTTCCTACCCCTGATTTGAAACCCTCCATCAGCCAATTGGGAGACAGCACTTAACGGGAACTTCTCGGGAGAGACATAAACTTGGATAGGCTACTTGCGTGGTAAATAGCACGGTGTTTCTGCGTGACACTGAATTGCTCTCTGTCACCCCCTCCTTGCCAGTGTGTCCCCCAATAGTGCAGGAGAGACAGCGCCTGCAGGCATGTAGGCAGCTCTCATTAAGAGCTCACTCGGGTACACAGTTCTGCACCCTTCCCTGCTGGCTTCCCCACGCCCGCCCTCCGCATTGTGCCCGCTTCCTTCAGGGTTGTCTGCTTGTTGCCCCACAGCAACAGAGGCGGGAGAAGGAGCTTCGGAAGCAGCAAGAGCGGGAGCAGCGCCGGCACTACGAGGAGCAGATGCGCCGGGAAGAGGAGCGGAGGCGGGCAGAGCATGAGCAGGTACAGCTGGGACCAGGCCGCCCCGCAGGTGGCCCCGCTGTGAACTCCAGCACCAGCTGTCTCTGGGGCGTGGGTCACCTTCTCTTAGGACTGCACAGTTGAAGCAGGTTCTTATTCTTTCTCAAGCAACTCGTCTCTCTCCCCTATTCAAGACGTCAAAGCACAACCTTGGCAATGCCCACGCATTCAGCCTTGCTTCCTGCCCAGGCCAGAGTCCTCTGACACACCTTGATCTCCTGATTCTCCCAACCCGGGGGGTCTACTTTGAAGGTAGCACTGCAGCACGTGCTACTCTTTCATTGCTTCAGGAGAGCTTTTCTACTCAGGCAGTCTCTGGTTTCCATGCCTTGGAGCCATTGATGCAGGCCCCTTTCTCTTTGTCAGAATCGCATTCAACAGTACACTGCAACTCTGCAGGATGCTTCTGTTCGAAAGACAGTGCACAGTGGCATTCAACAATTATTTTATCCCTGCTGCTTGCACAGGGGCATCTGCACTTTATAGCATTGTTAATTCCAGGTAGCCCATAAAGAGGGAACCTGTAATGAAAAGCTTTAAAATGTAGCTGGGTTTATTAAAACCAAAGAGTCACAGCAAAGCACTGAGCCATCTCGGTAAGCTGTTGCAGGTAGCAGGCTTGTGCCTTTGACTGCATTGAAATGCTTTTTGCTTTGGTGCTCATACTTTTCCTGTTTTGTGAGGAGGTGTCTGGGTTTTTTTTTTTTTTTTTTCCCTCCTTCCTTCCACACTTAACTTGGCAGCTCTTGTCACCTTTGAAATTACCGGTTCTTTTTCTCTCTCTTTCTCTCTTTGTGTTCCTCTGAATTCTCTGCTGCCTACCTCTCCAGGAGTACATCAGGCGACAGTTAGAGGAGGAGCAGAGACAGTTAGAGATCTTGCAGCAGCAGCTACTGCATGAACAAGCTCTACTTCTGGTAATGGGAAAGCCAAGAGCCAGCTGACCTGCTCTGTGTTCATCGTGTGTGTGTGTGTGGCTGTGTGTGTACATGCATGTGTGTGTTTGTCCTCCTAGCATGCCAGTCCAAAAGAGGGGATCCTTCAAGCCTCATGGATCTCAAAAAATCTCATAGAAACTTCACACATTTCCTGACCCAGTTTGCCGAGTCTTAATACATTTAATATTCTTGTTGGGTATTCTTTATTAACTCCATCTATCTGGAAAACTTGAACATGATTCCAGCCTTATTATAAGTTCAGACTGTTTTTGAGACCCACTGTGTTTATTGCAGAGTAATTTTTAAGGTCATTTGCAACATGCTGGAATACAATCACAGCAAAATGTGCCTCTTCCATAAGAAACCACTCAGCTCTGCAGTCATATTTCATTTGCAGACTATTAGTTTTACCCTTACAATGGAAACATTTTGTGTTCCCTGCTCATGCAGCTTCCACTAGAAGTACTTTTTTATTATTATTGCACTGCTCTCCAAAGGAGCTTCTTGGTATATGTTTTTTTTCAAGTGAACGTTTTATCCAGTTTCATTATGATATTTTTTAGCCAGAACATAATCTTAATAATAGTTTTTGTTGATCCAAGTTCTGTTAAAAGATGATCAAGGCAATATCTTTAGTACTTGTTTAATTTTGTACTTAATCATACATATTTGAATGGTTTAATTAGCAAATCAGGAAGTGGATAGCTCCTTAGAGGGGTTGTGTCCTGACCATCCAGATGTCATTATTGCCACTTTCCTGGTTGTAATTCATCAGTGATAAGTCACTTTGCAATGGGTGGTGTTCTGTAGGGATTGCCATTAAAGCAATAGCGTTTTCATTAAATGCCACATTCTGTGTAGATGCTAACCCAAGGCTGTAGCTTGTCTCTATAGCACATCCTGATATCCTCCTATTGTTCTGTTAGTATTGAGGTATTTTTTTATTTACCAGCACTTTTGACTCCATTGCATGCTCAGCTGGTCCTGGCCAATGGTTCCTGTATGGTGATATGGCCTTTTTTTGCTGCTTTTTCCTGATCTGGACAGGAATATAAGCGCAAACAATTGGAAGAACAGAGACAAGCAGAAAGACTGCAGAGGCAGCTAAAGCAAGAGAGAGACTACTTGGTTTCCCTTCAACATCAGCGGCAGGAGCAGAGGCCAGTGGAGAAGAAGTCACTGTATCATTACAAAGAAGGGATGAGTCCTAGTGAGAAACCAGCATGGGCCAAGGAGGTAAGTGAGCAAGCAAGTGTAGTCATGCCTTGTTGGCCAGGCTATTGGCTATAATGAGTTCATCCAGTCACGGTGGAGAGTTAAAGTAGTGCTGTGAAGCTAGAAGACAATCCTTCATGACGTGCATGCTTTGCGTTTGTGAGTCATAACATTATTTCTGTAGAGAAATAGCAAGGCACCTTAATCCATTTATAGTTGGATTTTGTTTTGTTTTTTGTTTTGTATCTGCTGATGCAGTAGGTTTTTATAAGCAACAACAGGAAGTAGAAAAATAATTTTCCTTGTAGGAGTCCAGTTGAGTTTGTAGCATGAGGATTTTCAGTGACTTTTCTATGGAAGAATATGATTTAGGAATTAACGAATTCTAGGTGAAATCATTTCCCATCCATACCTGGACCCTGAAGCTGATCGTTAGCGTTGTCACTAACATTCCCTTGACTTTTATGGTACTGATGGAATGAACAGTTGGCCTCAGACTTGTGTTTGAGGTATTCATTTCCAGGGTCACAGCTCATTTGTATTTGTTTTGCAAACATTTCCAAAGTAGTGGCCCTTCATTTGCTCACCTACTAGATTAAGGAAGGAGTTTCAGGAACTTGGCTCTGTGATGAGCTATTTTTAAAAATCTCGTTAAAAACTGTTTGGATGGTAGAAACAAAAGTGGGTGGTAACCAAATGGGTAAAGCAAACAAACAAAATAATAACTCTAACCAAGATCAACAACCCTCCCAAGGACTCTCGGTGTCACTTCATGTGCACAACACCCTGGTTTTCAGTTCTATCATTATTTGTGGCATCTAGTGATTTCCTTTATTTTTTTGTGAGTATAGCTAGTCATTTGAAAGGATGTTGGCATTATTTTGTATCTTGTTCTAGTATCTTCACGTATTTACAGCTAGAGCTTATTTCAAGTTATCTACACTATGATATTAATATTACCAGAACCAGATTTCTTATAGAAGATCGTATTTTTATAAAAATATTTCTGTCTTTTTATTTTTCTATTCTATCTTATATATATAGAATATGCTTAAAATAGTGTCTAGTGTCCTAATGTTAACGACAGTTGTTTATGGGAGGAAGAAACTACAGGGTTTTTTCTTTAAATTTTTTTATACTTTTATGTATTATTTAAATCTTTTGTGGTGATCATGCACTATTTTTACAAAAATAACATTTTCTTTTAAAACTGAAAAAAGTTAAATCTGTAGAGAAAATCATTTATTCATTGTAAAGAACGTTTTTGATTACTTTCCCTTTGAGTCTGTAAATATGATTGGTATTTACCTATGTCTGTAACAGCTGCCTCTCTCTCTCTTAGATCAATAATTCAAATGTGTGACCCTACTCCCAGGTACAGCGCTGACTCCTTAATAACCCACCTGTTCTTCCAGCTAAGCAGAATCACTATGCTATTAAACAGCAGTTGACATGCATCCTGGCTGGCAGAGATGTGCCACCTTCTTCCCCTGCTAAACCATTGTCTAGCCATGCCAAGTTGAAACCCTCAGCTAAGCCAAACTCACAGCTCCTGATTATGGAAGATGTTCAGAAGGCTGGAAAACTAGCCTCTACTAAGCTAATGACGGTAGCACCTGCAGAAATTAATGATTCCAGATCAAGACTTCTGTTTGAGCATCACTCATGCAAGAAACATGGACCAGCTTGTCCTATTAGACTTGGTCTTGAAGTACAACTGAAGCCTTAGGAGGCCTCAAAGACCATAGAGAGATCTCAAAAGTGATCTCACTCATAAGAATGTAGCCCAACTACAGAGTTAGGATCTCAGGTCATTTGTTTGTCCTCTCCCAACATCTCCAAAGTGATAAATCCCCAGCTGTCCATTGCTGCAATTAAGGAGGGCCTTAGAGACTCATGTGGACCTCAGGCAGGAGGGCCACGAATTCTTGCAACCTTACAAGTACCTCTGCTCCTCTGAGAAGTGCTGCATTGCTAAATGACTTCTCCTTGACTCATGATCACCTGGCTTTCAGTGTTCCCAGCCCCAAGCATAAGTTTAGGACAGGGACACCTGTGTATCCCAATGGAGAAGACTGTGATTCCTTGCAAAGCATCCCAGAATTCCTTCTTTCCCCTGTGCGGCTTCCTCATGCACAAATGTACCAGAAAGGGGGAAAAAGTCTGGTGTAGTTGCCACTTCCTTCCTTCTACCTCTTACCCAATACATTCTGATTTGAACTGAACCACTTTGACTTAATTGTTTTCTAGTTACTATTTGTCCTCATCATTAAATGTGCTGGCCTATCCTCTCTATTCAGAACTAGTTCATAGTTCTGAGCTTTCAGAAGCTGTGACACTCCTAGGGGCAAAACTTTGCAGTTATTATCAAGGAAGTTTTCTAGAACTCCTAGTTCCCCTGTGTTTCCTGGCCAGGCTCCTAGTAGTAAAAGAAACAAAGCAGTTGAGCATACAAAACACATAGCTGTGTCATCAAGCACTCCTGAGGTTCCCTGGCCATCATAAGTCTGGGTCACCTCTGATGGGTGACATCTTCCAAGGTCCCTGGCTTCCCTAGCAGCTGGTGCTTTTCCTTTGGGCTTCGTGCACTGCTAGACATGTGGGAACATTCTTTTGGGATTTCATACTTAGTCCTATCCCCCGGGTGTGCCTAACATAGTACAGCTTCCAACTAATGATCAATCTATTCATGAGACAGTTCCCAAGTCTTAGAGTGGGTGTTCATATTTTAGAAGAAAGATGAAACATTTAGATGATAAAATGAATGACAAGTACTAACTTTGGGATTGGAGCGACTGGTGTACAGACAAGAACAAATAATTGTCTGCCTTGGTTTGATTCCTTGTTATTTTTAACACCCACTTCTTAAAATGGGAATAAAAATGAGTGTGAGGACGATTATCTTCTTAATCTTTTAATGTTTATCATCAGCAATGTATGAACTTTTCTTTTAGAGTATTATTTACAGATTTCTTTTCTTATAGTAGGAAGGTAGCCAAATAGTAGCAGACATTTCAAGACTTGAGATATGGACAGTATCCCTAGCTCAGCAGGACCTTACTTATCAACTGATAAAAATAACGTGGGTTAAATTCCCTCCTGGAGGTAGAGTAAAAGATACCATTTTCTTTTTCAAATGCATCTTCTGCCAGGGTATAAATCTGAAAATCTCCTCACCAGGAGGGAGCGAGCAGCTGCTCCCAGGCCATGGTCTACTGTGATGTAGTGTTGGGGCTTTTTGCCCTGTGTGCCCTTGAAGATACCAGCCATATTCTACCCACTGCAGACGCCTCTGGGATCTGTTCCAGTGTTTGTTTTCTCACTGCTCTGTACCTTCTCATCAGGGTGGTTTTTCCTTCTTTGATTACTTCTTCTTCATACACTTACTTCTCTTCTTTTTTCCAAATCAACATTTTTTCATAAACAGTGTAATATTGTTATAATGATTCTTCCTCTTAGTTTTTGTTGCCTTTATTTTTTTATTTTTTTATTTTTTTTGTGGAGCATAAGTCATCGCATTTCCCATTACTTTTCTTATCAGTCTGTTGGATGCAGTAAAAGCAAAAGAAAATACTAGATCATTTGCAAATCTGTTTGAGCCATTACCTCTCTCCTTGTACTATCTATCCTGAATGTAACACTCACTTTGTTTCTCAGATTTCAACCAAAAAAGAACATTAATGTCTCTATTAAAAGGAGGAGTGGGGCGTTGGTGGGAGAGGGGGGTATTTTCATTCCTTTCAAATTCTCTGCCTTTTCTGATTTGGGATGGAAGTCACATTTGTTCTGTGAAAACATCAGTATGATTCTGTTAAACATCAGCAAAATTTGAAGGTCTTTCTTTTTCTCACTGTCACTTTTTGAATGATAGTGATTCCTTTTCTTATAATTCCTTTTTTCTTATAATGGAACAGATTCCTTTCCTTAAAATGGTGTGTGATTGTCTAGGCCTGGCAGTAACTGTGTTCCTTCCTACCCCACCCTCATACTTTTTGTGTTTTTTTGCACCAATACGTAGCAGTGACAGAATGCTCTGTCAACATGAGTACTACATGAGACTGTATTTTTATTTTTTTTTAAAATTCTCTCATGTTCTCTCTCTATGATGCATGCTAGTCATCTGGCCATGGTTTTATTTGACTGATGATGGGCCAAGATATCTCTTTATATCCTATCAGCTCATTGGACTCTGAAATCCATGTACGTAAGAACTCTCCATCTCCACTTGGTTTTCTCTGCTCTACACTGATGTGTTGTTTTCTTTGTATGAGTTATTTTATATTTGAGGTTCCTAAATTACCATTTAGAGAGTTTACAGCTCTGCTCCCATCTTTCTTCAGTCCCTGCTTATCTCTCTTAAGATTTAGCTTGAGAGAAACCTGGAAGGTAGCAGTAAGGGGTTTGAGTTCAAGTCCTTCCACTTCCTTGCTGTGTGACCTGGAACAAGTCATAGCCTTCTGAGGTATAGCTTCCCATCTGTACTTCATGTCTTGCAGTCTGCAGGGTCATGCACATGTATGTGAATCTGCCATTGAAACTGTAGGCACTTCACAAATGCAAACGAAATCCAGTATTCAGCATATTTATGTTTTGTTCCCCAGGCCATTGTCGCCTACAAGGAATAAATATTTTGCCTCTGTTGTTTCTGGCTTGGATTTCACATGAGCAGTTCCCAGGCAACTCCCATCTCCTGTACCCACCTCTTCGCAGTGGTGCACACATTCTTCATTTCCTATCTCAGCTTGCTGAAGATTCACCTCATTACTTTTCAGTTCTGTGCTTCATTCATTTGAGAATCTGTGTTTTTCTCTGCAATCATTGGTTAGTGGATCTTGGAAAAGTAGTCCAGGCCCTTATCTTCAGACAAGACTGCATTTGAAGCATTCCATATGAGTGAGAATCTTCCTTGTGGTCAAAGGGGCCTCACAGAAGAGATACCCCCAATCTTGCTCGATAACCATCTGCCCATGTGGTTTTGCCAGTGACTCAACTCTTGATGTGACCAGTGAGCACAGGGTCAAAGTATCTCATGAGCACTTCAAAGTTATGTGTTCATTCTGTCTCTTTCACCAGCATTGCCAGTATAGACAAAAATTCAAACTGTTTTGTTCAGTTGGAGTAAAAAGGAATTCCCAAAAGACTGTGTGCAGTTTACCACATATTAGCTCTTAAGTAAGGTCTTCTACGACCTTCGTAGACCCCACATATAAAATCTTTATTAGAATCCACCCATACGATGTAATAAATATATTTTTGCTGTCAACATTTTTAAAATTACTTCTATAATTTTGTTTTGAATTTCTCTCAGCAAATATTCATTATTGCTAAGTGAGACATTGTAAGTTATAAATTGTTTGCAAATGTACAAAGCAATTTAACTGTCAACATTGATACAACGTTTCCTTTTATACAAGTTTAAATATATTTTTATTTATTTTGGAAAAAGTTTTTTCAAATCATGTAATCAACACATTAATTTTCAGGTCTTTTGTATGTATGTAGCTTTCATGTGTCTCAGAGGCCTTAGACATCACGCCTGTAGTACCCAATGGCAACATCGCCCTGCCTGGAGTAGAATTTTATTTCTGAGACCATAGTTATTTTTCCTTTCTCCCTATAATGCTTTAATAAATAGCATAGCATTTCTGTGGAGTTATTTTAGCTTCGATGTTGTAACAGTCCTTTTCATAAGAAAAATGTTGCTTTTTTAGTATAATTGATGAGTCTCTCCTAATGTTGTTCTCTACATTCATTGATAATCCCGTCACCTATGAAATCCTTTGTAACAGCTATCTTTTGTTGTTACGGTCTGGTACCTTGACACTGCCTGATGCAACTAGAACACTCTTTTTTTGGTGGTACTTCTGGTATTTCACGTCCAACAGGAGGTTGGAGAAGAGGCTCAGCTAATAGATTTTTATTCTTTTTTTTTGGAGTATTGTACAAGCCAGGTTGAAACATATCTTTATTGGACTCCAGTTCTCAATCACATGTATCCTTATTCTGGAAGGGGGTGGCAGGAGACACTGTCTTCTTTTGTCTCACTCATGTCTCTCCTGTTCAGTAGACATAAGATGTGATAAGTCAGGAGACAGTGCTTTCCCCAGTGTTAAAATAATCAGAAAGGCCCGTTCCTGGATACACTATTTAGCTTCTCCTCTGTCCATCTGAAACTGTTACTAGATTGTTTGAGTTGATGTCTTTCCTCTAATACTCATGCTGTTCCTTTAGTGCAAAAGCAACGGGCAGCAGTATCTTCCTAAATACTTTAGAACAAGGATTTTTTTGAGACAAAGTGTGTAGCCAGAGGCCTCCTTGTTACGCCATTCTCATACATTTTCAACTTTATTTTGGACAAACTCCAACCCAGGAAATTTCACCATACTGGACCCATTCTGGCATAATTTGCAAAGTGTAACATTAGATTATTTATACCATGTATTCAGAATGGTACAGACTGAAATACACTAATGGTGAGATTTAGTGTCTAAATTAACTGATACAAAGCATAAGAAATTTTACTAGAAGCACATTAGTAATATCTATAGTCTACTCGAACCCATTAATTACCTATGAAAATCAGCACCCCACTTCCTGCCCTGTTCATTTCTAATGACAGCTTTAGGGCCTGTGCTGCCTGTGGTCCTATTAGAGGCAAAGATGCTTTCTTTGCTGGAGCCTTGTTGCTGGTAGTTGCCAAAGGAAGTCTTTATCTCAAAAAACAATTTCTTTGCTCAAAATGGAACCTTTGGGGACATACTTTTCGACTGTTGTTTTTAATGTGCTGTCTCTAAATGTGTACTTAAAACTAAAGATATTTTACAGTTAATAAAATAATAATGATGAGTAGTCTTTACTCCCTGAATATACAGAGGGTGCCAAAAAAATGTATACACATTTTAAGAAAGAAAAACTGTATTAAAATTGTAATACTCAATATATACCAATAACAAAAGATGAATATAAGTCACGTTTGACTTCTGCAATTACAAGAGGTGCGCAAAGTGGTTACCATCTGTGTCCAGACACTTCTGATTACGGTGAACTACTGCTTGAGCAATGTTGACCAAAGTGTCCACTTGTATACATTTTTTTGGTACTCCCAGTATTTGGTTCCTGAATGTCAGGAAACAGGTAGCTCTAGTTTGGATAGCCAAATGTTAATCTGAAAGTGTGTCCGAATCTCTTGCATTCCTAAGTTCAGACAGCAGTGGTTTGGATGGTGGGAGTTCAAATAGTGACAGGTACTTTGACATGTGATTTATTTATTAACAATCTTCCCTGGGAATAAGAAAATGACTAATATTTGATTGATTCTAGTGGTCTGGGAATAGTGACCTTCTTTGTAAAGAGACTAGGATTTGAAAAAGCAATACATTGAATGCCTTGGTCTGAGTTGACCTGTTACTGTCTTTGCAGACTCTCTTTTCGGTGGTCTTACCTTGAAGCTGGCTTTGTTCTTTGCTTTTGCAAATGATTACTGCTGTTGTAATACTTTGCACCCACACATACACAAAGCATGTATGTTCTGGCTGATATCCCTGGCTTTTTGCAGCTAATGTCATTTGGTATGTGGTAAGCTTCTGGGACATGGAATTTCAAAACCAGTGTATGTACCCTGCAGTGGATGTCACTTGTATGTACCCTGCACAGCCATGGAGGGGGAAGAGATGTTGAAATTACCCCCAAGGAAAGGCAGGAGGGCCGTTGTCTGTTCTGTAGCATTTCCTATCATGTTAAAATGTTTGCAGTTAATATGAAAGTTTAGAAAACAGACTTATTTTGTATATGAGACTGAGTTTGCCTCTAAAAAGATTCAAAATGAAGTATGGAGGATGAGAAAGAATACTTTTTTATTTATTTCAAATCAGGTAGTAAAATGAGTCAACTCTTAGTAGCTACACACACATATTTCTTGGGGACCCGCATGTGGGTCCCATGACAGGCTTTTGTTATACTCAGTGAGTCAGCAGAAGAGAGTTAGGAATTAAGAGTCATTAGAGTGGAGTGCGTTGCCCTGGTGAGTTTGAGATGTACAGCTGTGAAGTTGACCCTAAAGAAATAAAGGAGACGACAAGATGGATCTGGAAGAAAAACGCTAGACTTCTTAAAATTGATCTTAAATCATGTCTAACAGTATCCATCTTGTCGATTCTAAATGTTCCTTTAAAATTGTCCTTTGAAACAGTCTATCTGCTGCAAAGAAGTACGAAAGGTAACTTTTACCTGTAAGAGGGGCCTTCCTGGTACTGTGAGCCTTCCCTGTGAAACACTTATGATCAGTCATCTGCTTTGGGCTGAGAGAAACTCCGCCAGAAAGGGAATGACAAGGACACAGCCAGAGAGGGGAGAGGGTGGAAGTGGGGGAGGGGAAGAGGAGGAGAAGCAAGAATGAGGACCATGTGTGGAGAAATAGCGAGGAGCAAGGGGAGAGTCAGGTAGTGGAGCCCAAGCTGGAAATGGAAAGCATGAGGAAGGGTCAAGTACTTTAGAGAGAGCAGGGAGAGACAACTGAGAAGAAAAGGCCTTCAAGGAGAAAAAGAAAATGATAGAGGAAGTCTGTTTAAGACAAGCCATGCTCCTTAAGCAAGGCGCCTGGAACGCCCACTTGTCTGTCGGTGGGGCATTTGAAGCAATGGAGGGGTCGGTGTGCTCAGCTCGATCCTCTCGTCAGCCCTCGCAGGGGCTTCCCCTCCCTGTCCCGTGAGTCAACTCACAGCAGTTTTCTGTTTTCCCCAAGCAATCGTAATGCCTGCCATACAGTAGTTCCCTTTGTCTCCCCCTCACTGACCCTGTGGCTTTATGACCAATCAGCAAGATAATATCCCCATCAATGTAAGATGAACTCTTAAGCAGGTCCCACATTCCCAGCTAACTAAAATAGCGCAAGATAAGGGAAGGGTGATGGTTTAAGTATTCTGTGTGTTTTTCACGTTAGTGTTTACTCGGACAGAACTTTTCACAAATTCTTGATGCAGAGCAGACATGGAGAGTTTTGGCTCCAACAGATTGCCTAGAGGGACAGAAAAATGGCTGTGCAGGTGACTGCAGAAAATCCTTACTAGGAAGTAAATGTGCTTCTCTCCATCTGTTCACTGAAGCTGTCTTCTTTGTTGTTTTTGTTTCTAGGTAGAAGAGCGATCGAGGCTCAATCGGCAGAGTTCGCCTGCCATGCCTCACAAGGTTGCCAACAGGATATCTGACCCCAACCTGCCCCCAAGGTCGGAGTCCTTCAGTATTAGTGGGGTTCAGCCCGCTCGGACCCCGCCTATGCTCAGACCAGTGGATCCACAGGTACATTCTCCCCTTCATTCCACCGGTCATTTCAGTAGGGTAGACAGTTAAACCGACAGGGAGCCCAGGAGATTGTTACATAGGTTCAGGCGAAGGACCAGTCAAATGATGGCCCTTAATATAGAATCTATAGCCACAGAGGAGGCCCCAGTGTATTTCAAGGGTAGAGGAAGAGGTGAGAAAGAAAAAGCACCATCCTTAACTTTGAGCCAACCACAAAGTCACTTCTTGGTAAATCAGCCTCTCTGGAAACCCGTAGAAGTGGCTGCAAGGTGGAAATAAACACCTTTCTAGTTTTAATTACCAAAATAAAATTCATATAGACCTTTGATATATAAACTGTTACATTATCTTTATTCCTTGGGATTTTGGCATGATCCTGAAACCAGAAAAATTAAATGGGCTTGGATAAAATTGTGTCTTCAAAGCCACTAGTTCTCAAAGTATGATCACTGGACCAGCAGCATCCGCGTCACCCAAGAACTTGGTAGAAATGCAGAGTCTCAGGGTCACGCGGACCTGCTGATCTGCAGCTCCTGGGGTGGGGCCGAGCAGTCTGCTTTAACGAGCCCTCCAGGAGATTCTGATGTACTGTTCAGATTGAGAACCACTGTTAGAAGCTATTTGAAAAAGGTTACTCCAGTTTTAGAAAAAGAGGACATTTCTGGAAGGTTTAGAGGGCTCTTTAAATTATGTATAGCAAAAATGAAGTGAGACAAGTAGGGAATTTCGTGAAAAATAAAGGTAATGCAGCCGTTTTCACCCAAATGTCTTAAATTTCTTCCGAGCATCTACCTATATTAACACTTCCACAAAATATTTTGAGGTCACCTTTGAAATATATCGTGCTATTTGAGCCAGAGTTTAAAAGAGTAGTGCTAAAAGCAAGGATTCTTGGTTTTAAGTTTGCCTTTACATGAGGTCCAAGATTTTTCAGTACCAGACAGCTGAGCATATCTTGTACTTGCTTGGTTTTATTTGCATGTAGTGTTTCCATGCCTGACCTTCCATGGGATATATTTTTATAGGAACTTCTCTTTGAACACACAAACTTCCTCTTTTAAAACCCTTAACTTTGCGTCAACATGGATGGACCTAAGTATATTATAGGTGAAATAAGTGAAATAAGGCAGAGAAAGACAGATATCGTATGGCTTCACTTATAGGTGGAATCTTTAAAAAAAAAAATAGCAAAACAAAACAGACTCATAGAGACAGAGACCAAAGGGTGGTTGCGACGGGAGGGGGTCGGGGGATAGGTGAAAAAGTGAAGGGAAATAGAGTCAATAATGTTGTGTAAGTTTACACGGTGACAGGTGATTACTGGAATTAGTGGGGTGATCACATTGTAAGGTATAGAGATGTCAAATCATTGTATCGTACACCCAAAACTAATATAACCAATATAAGATTCTATACCAACTATACTTAAACACAAAATAAATTTTAAAAATAATGAAACCTCTAACTTTGACCTTTTAAGGTTCTTTTACTGTGTAAAAGGGGAGAGTGGAGGGAAAACTTACGACACTTTATGAAGGTGACGAGGAAATGAAAATGTAGATATTCTGTGATAGCTAATTGGATTAAGTGTTCTTCAGGTGCTTTGATTTTTGTCTTTATTTCTTTGGCTCTTTTAAAGTAGGTTCTGTTTTATGCTACATATTTTTAAAATATAGCTTGTTTTAATATTATTATTTAATATGTTTAATGATATTTAACATTAATATATGGTTACGGTGTTATTCTGATGGAAGCATAACATTCAGCTGAACTTGACGTTGAGGTTTTTACTCTGAATAATAATTAATAACATTCCAGATTTCAGGTTAAAGAGGGTCTGAAGAGGCTGGGGCGGGGCTGCTCCAGGATAAGACCTGCTCCAGGCAAGAGGAATGGGGCCAGGCGGGTGTAGGGGGGCTGGGAAATGCCTACCCAGCCGTCTAGGCACTGAGATTTCAGGCCAAAGAGAGTCTGCTAGTTCACTTGTCCAAAGCAGATGCTAAATGAATGTTTGTGGAATTAACAATTGAATTTAGAAAACATTTGAAATGTTTCCCCAGCCAAGATTTATTGAGCACCTTTCACGTGCCAGGCACAGTACTCGACTCAGTGCTACAATGTGACAGGGAGCTTACCTTCGTGATGGAGGAGGAGGCAAGCTTACAGAGCTTTCACAATGAAGTGTGAGCAGTGCTAATAATGGCAAAAGTTACTCTGAAATCTAGATTTTAATGATTTGTCTTAAAGAGCCACATTTCCACCAAAATTCTGCATGTCTTTCCTGCACGAAAAATGTCACCACATGCCAAATTGTGAGATTTACAACTCTAAAAGAAGTGTCCTGGTGTTAAGTGCATAGGTGGTGCATAGCATAGGTGGTAAGAGCCACAAAGCAGGATATCAGCAGTTAGGCATAGACGGGGCGGGGGGCAGTGTGTGGGTTCCAATCCAGGCTCCAGCACGTATTAGCTGTGAAATCTAGGGTATTGCTTACCCTCTCTGTACTTTACATTCCCGTGAAAAATGAGGAAAATAATTGTGTCCACCTCATGGTGGATTTAGTGAATTCATAAGAAGTAAGGTATCCAGAGCAATTTCTGTTTTACAACGCAATAGCACTTTCTAAAATCCAGGTTAGGGGTTGTAATGAATGACATTTCTAATATTAGAAGATAAGTGCTTATATTGCTGGTCAATAAATGTTCACTAAAAATAGTTATTGGTATTATCAACACACGTATTTCACTGACGTCTTAGCAGCCCCAAATAAATCATTTAACTTTTTGCCAGGAACACTGGTTCAGCTGTAAGGTAAAGATAGCTCTAAATGGAAAATTTTGAAGAGCTTTTAAGAGCGGGTTGTAGATAGCGGTCACAGGCTCTATGCACTCCAGTTCTTGTGCCCTAAAATTTGTTTTCCCTTCCACCGAGGGACGTACTAGCTGATCTGTTCCTTCTTCTAATAAACCCGCTCTGCTGTTGGTTTGATGTTTAGATCCCACATCTGGTAGCTGTAAAATCCCAGGGACCTGCTTTGACCGCCTCCCAGTCAGTGCATGAGCAGCCCACCAAGGGCCTGTCCGGGTTTCAGGAGGCTCTGAACGTGACCTCTCACCGCATTGAGATGCCACGCCAGAACTCGGACCCCACCTCGGAAAACCCTCCTCTTCCCACTCGCATTGAGAAGTTTGACCGAAGCTCTTGGTTACGACAGGAAGAAGACATTCCACCAAAGGTAACATTCCTGGGGTGTTCTTATCGTCACCACTGTCATCCTTGTACATTATTATCACCCCAATTCCAGACATTTCTTAATAATGGACATGACAATGCCAAAGCATGGTCCCTTCTCATGTCTGTTTTGGTCACTCCTCATTCCCAAGTTAGGACTTGGATTGTCATTTATCATTTCTGACTTCCATTTTCCCCAAAGAAACAGAGGTTCAGTTTGATTGGATGACTTGGAAGTATGTACCCTGTATTCAGAAGTAGAATTCTCAACGCCACACCTTCCAAACTGTTATTTTACTATCCTATCCATATTAAGAAATAGAATAATGGATATTTTCATTGGTGACTGAATTTACTCTTAGACAGATTGAAAACTTGCAGTTAAACAATAGAAAATTTATTTATTTCTATTTTTACCAATTCAAAGTGAAAACAGATTTCAGGTATTCAAAAGATAGTATTGTTCCTAGAATATTTCAGTTGTCCCCATTTAAGGAAAGCTTCTTCTAGGCCAGGTCATAATTTAATTCCAACCTTAATTAATTACTAAGGTTAAAACTAGGGTAAAATGACCAGTCATCCCACTGGACAGAACAGTCCTGGATTTGGTTCTTTTGTTTTCTTTTTGGTCTAAACCAAGTTGGTACTCATTCCAAAAAATGTCCTGAAATGTGGCCGTGCATCTCACTACAGAAAGCCTGGAAGAATTGCACAAAAATACTGGAGAAATTTTTGCACCAGATTCTTCCTGGTTCAGGATTCCCCTTTCTTCTGAACTCAGCATAGGAGCTATGACAAACGCAATGTCCCACAGTTTCCAGGGATCAATGCCATTGTTGAGTCCAGAAGGAAAAAAAACACACTTTTTAACCCAGTGGTTCTCCAGTATTTTTCCTCATCTTTCCCTCAAAATCATATTATATAAAAGGATTTCCATTATTTTGAAAATGAAAATATCTGATAATGGTTTCTTTGTTGGTGTTTTCCTCTTGTGGAAACAGAGATGCCATGAGAAAATATCATTAAGGGAGCAAAGTTCAATAGAGGAAACAGGATGGGAAGAGGAGTAAGACCCAGGAGCTGGGAAACTGAAAATGGACGTCATTGGTCCATTCTCTAAAAACATGCAGGCATCCATTTATAACTCTGGGAGAAAAATTTAGATCAATACAAAGATTTCAGATTTTATTAATTCATTAGACTCTTCTCTGTAATTATTTAATTTTTCAAAACGAAAGGGGAAAAATGGTAGTGGTAATATTTAATTTGAGCAGGTGGGAGCACTGATTTGGTCATTCTGCTTCACTTCACTGACTCGTTTTTCTAGGTCTTTATCTTAAAATGTATTCTAATAACCAACACAATTAATATTAATGTTAACATCATTTAATATATTAATAATATTAGAACAAAGTATATTTTTTAAATATCTAGTACAAACACAAAACCACTTTAAAAGAGTCCTCCCTCACCTCCCCAAGAAAAGAAATGAGTAGAAATTGAAGCACCTGGCAAATGTTTAACCCAATCAGCTATCACGAGACATCTATATTTTCATTTCCTGGTCACTTTCATAAAGTAAGTTTCTCTTCTACTCTCCCTTCACGTTGAACTCCTTTAATACACTTATCATATTTGATTTCATTAAAAATGCTTCATAAAATAAGGAATATTTGAAATCTACCTTAGGTCCTTTGCCAGATATACGAATGTTGCATTTTCCCACTGTACCTGATAGACTGATCAGTACTTACAGTCTTTTTGAAGACCCTTTTAGTATTTTCAGAGTTAATCCTGTTTTGTTTTACGTTTTCAGATTGATCTTCCAAAGCACGGTGTTTTGGTGTTTGTTTTTAATTAGTAATTGCAAGTTGATTGCAGGATCTATTGCAGTAGTTTCTCTGAGCTCACTGACGTGGCTTATGTCCCAAGTTCTAGCCTGATACTCTAGTTTCTCACCAGATTTCATCATTTCCTTATCTGTTTATCAGTTGTGATGTGAGCTAAAAATGGAACTTGGTTTATCTGGATGGCTGTCACCTGATGCATTTTCCAATGATGAGGTGATCATATGGTACCCTAAAGAAATTTCTGTTCTCCACCACTCTTGCACAAAAGGAGGTCAATTATTTAAACTCAGTGAATGAAAATGATTAGCTTGGCCTGTTTTTAAATTTGTTTTTAGAATTCAAGACCATACTCCTTTTTTTTGTTTGTTTTTTGGCTTAAAACACCAGAAATTTGTTTTCTCTCACTTCTGGAGGCTAGAATTCTGAAATCCAGATGCTGGCAGGTTGGTTCCTTCTGGAGGCTCTAAGTGAGAATCTGTTCGTGCTTCTCTCCTGGCTTCTGGTCGTTACCATGATTCCTTGGCTTGTAGATGTCTCGCTTCAATCTCGGCCTCCATCTTCACATGGTATTCTTCCCAGCATGTCTCCTCTGTGTCAGGACCACACTCATTAATGGTTGTTGGATGTGCCTCAGCACCTTTTGTTTGAGTTTATTTAAGGAGTTAAATAGTTCTTTGAGAAATGAAAGATGTTTCTTACCTGTCTCTGGTAATTTTTGTGACCGCTGGCAAATCTTTCAAAAGAAGTGGGCTACTTTTCAGGCAGTAGCTTATGGAAACTAGTTTATGGAAAATATTTCTGAATTCTGCTTTTCTTTCAGGTGCCTCAAAGAACAACTTCTATATCCCCAGCATTAGCCAGAAAGAATTCTCCTGGAAATGGTAGTGCTCTGGGACCCAGACTAGGATCTCAACCCATCAGAGCAAGGTAAAGGAGAAAGATGGTGAAGGGGAAAGAAAAGGCCCCTATCTATCATTCCAATTGCTTTCCTGAAAATAAATTTAGTCTTTTTTCACCTCAGAGGCATATTGACTTGGCCACCTGGACTGTAAGCTCTGGTGGGCCAGAACACAGGCCTTTTATTTCTGCAGTAGCCTTTCATAGAAATCAGTGTACAGGGAGGGTTCGTGGGTGGGCGAGTGAGTGAGTGAGTGAGTGAGTGAGTGAGTGAATGAAACGACCCAAAAGCCATTCATACCTAACAGTTTTTAAAATTTGGAAGTAAAGTTACAAATATAAGTCTGGTTGTAGTTCCCCAAAGTATTACTTCAGAGACCATTTCATGGAGTCAAGAAAACAAAACAAACCAAAAATAATTTGAGGTGACTTTTTACCATCAAGTCAAGAAATGTGCTCTGGGAACCATTAAGATATTAGAAAGTAATTGCCAAAGAAACGCAATAATGACCGATAATGAGTTTCCCCAGCATGGCAAATTACAGAAGGACTAGGTCTTAGGAGGAAATTCCCTCCTTGGCATTATGGAGGGTTACTGAAATACAGTTAGGCTTCCAGTGGTGCTCTGTGCTCTCCTAGAATTTTCCATCAACGATGTGTAATCCTATAGTCAGGAAGTTGCTTCCACCTACCAGCTGGTGTAGAGGTCTCAAGAGAAGCTGGAAAGTAAACAATATCTTTACAGTGTCTGAGCAGATTTTATGTGGTAACAGATGCTGTTGGCTGCTGTAGTTCGTCAAGCTTCCTTCAAATTTTTCATGATGAATACACCCCCTTTTAGGACCAACTGAAATAGCAAATGGCCTCTGCTGAGACTATAAAAACGATGAGCTGGGGCAGGCTGTTTTATTCTTCATTGTGTTCACAATAAGAGAAGGACTGTCCCGTTCTAGTAAGAGAGAAGGAGGGACTGGAAGTAAAGGTTATGATTATTTATACATATCTTTAAAATACGAACTGCTTTTAATCATAAAGCTTTAATTTTCTTCTTCACATGAAAATCCTTAGGAAGGGGTCAGTCCATAAATAAGATGGAACTGTGCTAAGAACATGAATCCCTTTAGGGCAAAGAAGCTAACCCATTCTGAGTGGAATTACCAAACGCAGGACTCTCTGAAGAAGCCATGTTTTTCCCAGTGACTTGTCAGATTCACACTGAGCTGGTTTTGCTAAGCAGGAATGAGGAAGACGGGGCTGTCCAGTGACCAGGGAGCCAGCCTGAACTTTTTCAGTAGCTCTCTTCAAGCAACCAGAAGCCCCAATTAGGTATCAGTGCTGCTTCTCCTTTGAACTCTGTCCTCGAGGCTGTGTTCACTAAATCGGATGCTTAGAATTTTAGTTGCAATATATCAAGCATCATTTCAACTTTGTCTCTCTCCTTCTGTCAATCAAAAAGAAAGAGGGAGAACTATCACTACATAGTCAAATGAACAGCAGCTCTTTGTTCCCCCAATGTGTTATTTTAATGACATCAGGGCCCAAGATAGTTGACATTTGGTGGTCAGTGGCTTGTAAAACATGCACTTTTTCCTCGGAAGCACATTTTGTACTTTGTGCGAAGAATGCAGACTTTGTATGAAACCTAGCATTTTTATGCTTACAAAGGAAGTAGGAAGGGACTGTACAGTGAAAGTCAGAGAGATTATGGGGAACGGGGAGGATGGAGAATCCCCATCTCTGCCACGTGGAACAATCCTACCAAACATGCCTGCTTCTAGTTACATCCCCTGTCTTCAAGTGACCGACGTTTAAGATGTGAATCAGACTTTGCAACCTTGCATTGGATTGCATTTTTAAAAGCTTTAGGATTTCGTTTATTTTCTGTGACACATATAACTTGAGCTCACCTTTGCTGCATAATAAAGCACCCTGAAACTTAGTGGCCTGAAATAGTAACAATTTATTATTTCTTACGATTCTGTGGGTTCACTAAGAAGTTCTCTTGGTCTGTTTTGAGCTCACTCATGCAGCTGCCCGAGCTGATGGGTCCGCCGCACCTTCATGTGGTCTTTCATCCTGGGCTTCTTTACTGTTTGGCGATCTCAAGACAGCAGTCCAAGAGGAAAGCCCCAATGCACAAGTGCTTTTCGAGCCTTTGCTTGCATTATCTTTGCCGATGTCCCATTGGCCACCACAAGTCACATGGTCAAGCCCTGAATCAATATCCTATAAAGGAAACACACAGGAGCATGGACCCGGGGGTTGTGATTCACTGGGGATCATTACTGTAACACAGAGACTCTCCTACTTTCTGATGGTCCTAATGGGGTCCTTAGAGTTGTTTCTGTACCATTTGTCAGACAGCTGCCCATCCATAAAGCCATAAAAAAAGATTGCTTTTAAATAATTCATCCTTTACAATGCTTCTAAGCTATACTTCTTATACTTGGTCAATATTCCTTTTGTCCTCCCAGCCTTTTCTTTCAAATGACTGTTAAGGAACACTAGAAAATTAGTAAAGTTAGAATGGATCCCCAGAAAGATTACACATGTAATAAGGGACAGGTTCAGGATGTCTTGTTATTATGTTTTCTATTTCCTTTGCTATTTCCTCAATATATATTGAGGACCCGCTATGTGCAGGACCTACATGTTAACCTGGGACCCAGTGATTCAAACAAGACTGCCTGACTCTGGGGCCCATGGATCAGAGCATATAATATACCTGCTGCTCTTTGAGGCTACAGGTATTATTCTACTTCACAATTCTACTTCTTGAGTCCCTGAGTCACCAGTTGAAGAACAGCCACAAGGAAAGTCATTCTACCTGTGTATATTGTGGTTTGAATGAGAAATAAACCACTGTTGTACTAAGCCAGTGAAGAAAAAGAAGGCAGAGCCTACTGGTTAAGAAGTTCAGGTTTTGCTTCCTGAATTCAGTACTAATGAGCTCCAGTTACTCGGTGCAAGACCTTATATAATAACTGCAGAATGTATATTATGTTTTGGATAATTTGGGAAACAGTGTGTTTTAATCAATAAACTATTCAGTACTCTGAAGAGAAAGAAGACTCTTGAGTCACAATGGGCGTATATAAGCATGCACCTGTAACATGAGGGGGGAAAAAGCTTTACTATTTTCAATAGCTTTTCTTCTCACATAAAAAAACTGCCTATTGTGTCACTCTTCCACTGTCTGCACATGCCACCAAATCAAAAAGAGCACTATAGGAAACACGTTTTTAAATAGATACAATATGGAGGAGGTACAGCTGTGCTGCCTTCAGTTGGTCAACACAGTGTTATTGGGCCACCCCTGTGGATCCCTGCTTTCTACTTAGTTTGGGGCTATTTATTATTTTTTTCATCATGCAGTCAACACTTCTGGAACACCTGTATATGCAGAGTACTGTTCAATGTACGTTGCAGATGGTAACTAATTTAAACTGTATAGTAGCTCTTTGGGGTAGTGACTATAATCACCTCCATTTTACAGATGAGAAAACTGAGATGAACACAAGTTAAGTAAATTCCCCAGGGTAACAAAATTAGTAAGAGACAGAGTCAACACTCGCAACCCGGTAGCTTTTGCACCAGAATCCTCACTCTTTAGCACCGTGCGATGCTAATCTGTTACTGTGTTTCCCCCAAAATGCAACCTTAGCCAGACCATCAGCTCTAACGCATCTTTTGGAGCAAAAATTGATATAGCACCTGGTGTTATATTATATTATATTATAATACATTATACCCAGTCTTATATTATATTATATAAAATAAGACCGGGTCTTATATTAATTTTTGCTCCAAAAGACGCATTAGAGTTGATGGTCCGGCTAGGTCTTATTTTCGGGGAAACACAGTAGTAATGAATGCAGCTGACATTGCTGCGTCATTTTCCCAAGAGAAAGAGGGCTCTGTTGAGTGCCACAGCACCATTTTGCCTCCACCTTTCTCCCTATGTAGTTTAGTGAGTCTATTAACAGCTCTTCTTAATCTTATGGTTATTGATCTTGTGATACGCATTATCTTTTAAAGGTTGTTGTCCGGTAGGACCTACTTATATCTCCCAGACTACCCTACTCGAGCCGGAACTAGTATCATCATGTGTTTTAACAGTTCCTTTCCTAGACGGCTAAAGTCTGGGTAAAAACACCGTCACCATGATTCCATCAACTGTACCCTGCCCTTCCTTCTCACTTATGTGCAGCTGGGCATTGCTCAGGAGGCGAGATCAAAGGGTCGTTCTCAGCTGCTCCCTAATGTTTTATGTTGTCCAGGTGATCCCTTGAGTTTAAATCAAGATTTAATTTGTTCATTTCTTAAAATGCCACTTCAAAAAATTCCATTTCATTTGGATTCATGTGTTCTTTTAAAGCAAATTAAAATTTGATCAACTAAGTACATTCAGAATATGAAAAGATTTAAATTAAGCCAGAAACGCCCAAACCCCAATGACTAAATGCTTAATTTCAAAAAATAATTATCTGTCCCATCCCAAACCTGTCTTCTTATATATGGGTCCTTTATCCTCATTGGCTGTGTCATCAAAGAACAAAGTATAGTGAATTTTGGCCGTCAGCCAGTTAATTATAGACTTGGCCCAAGTATTGGGGCCAGGAAATCACTTTGTAATCCTAATTTTGTTTTGACTTTTTATATGATTCAAGTAAATGGAACAATTGCCACACTTTTTTTCATTTTCCTGTATGTTTTATAGACCAAACCCACATTTGTCTGTGGGATGACAAATGTCTGAACTAAAAGTTAGCAATTTAAAGGAAGTTATATGAATGTTTTCAAGTTTTTGCACATTTGGATCTGAGTAGGCTCAGTTAATATGTGAAGAAGAGAATTCTTCTGAAATTGATCCCCTCTAAGAGCATTTTTTGCAGACCCCTTGGCCCCAAGCCTAGATTATATATTACTACATAATGAGGAAGAGAAAAATGTGAACAGTATGACATTTGTTCAAAATACTCATACTTTACAAAAAAAAAAAAAGTAAGACAGAAAAGGCATTTTAAATTTTTTCCTATTTCTGTATAGTTACATAGAAACCAAATACTTCTTTTACTCTTCAGCAGCAAAACTAGCAACCGTGTTAAGATCAGCACCCGTGCTGGCTCGCTGCAGTGGGAGGACTTGTGCTAACGAGGCCCAGGTCAGGGCTTATGTCCATGGGGACCGATTAACATCACACAGAAAGAGGCTCTGAGTCCCATCAGAGATGCATGTTCATCCCAGCTGGTTCTACTAACGCCCCTCTTTTATACTAGGGCAGCCCTGGCCCAGGCCTATCAACTGACGTGACAGTAGCATCCTACCTGGTCAGCCTGCCTCTCTGCTGGCCAGTCATTCATACATCTACCCTGGGAGGCCCATGTTCTCCGCCAGGCTTTAGGGGCCATTGCTGCAAAAGCCCCTCATTTCTTCTGATGACCCAGTCTTCCAGGGTTTCCTAACATAGCTTTGGTGCTTCATGGGGGTGGTGTCCTCTCTACTCCAATGGCCCCTAGGAAAACCCCAGCCCCTGTATCTCTGCTCAGGCTGTTCCCCCAGTCTTCCTGCTCACCCCTCTAAGGCCCAGTGAAGTCCTGTCTCCTTCCTGATACCACCTTGACTGCTCCAGGCTGCACTCCTTGTTCCCACAAACTCCAACAATATTGACAGACTCACACACAGCTACAGAGTATTTATTGCCTTGTTAGCTGTAATCTCCACGGCACATATTTCATCTCTGGGATTGTGTTGTAACTTGACTGTTTGCCCTGGGACCTGTGCTCATTCCTCTTTCGCTCATACTGGTCCAATGAGTCTCAGAAAGCAGGTGCTTAATAGAAAGGTTTTGGTTAAATGATCAAAGGAGGGCTATGTTAGAGCTAATAGCTAGATCCTATGACACCACAGCCATGAGGGAAAACAGTTCAGGACTCACAGCCACCCTTTTCTCAATAGTTTTTTTTTTTTTTAATACAAAGAACACTACAGTACTATTTCACAAAATGAGAGCAACTACCAAAAAACTTTAGTATGTCCATCACCCTTAATTTGCAATATAGTTGTTTAGCAATACAATTTTTAGGAAAAAAATTATTTTTGGAATTTATTAATAATATGTAAATAACTCCTGACAATTGCTATTTAATAAAAGAGGAAAATGGGAAGAATTCATTATTTGGGAATTAAAGAAGATGTATTATTTCTTTATGAACAATGAAAAATTTGAAATGTAGTATATTTCAGAAGTATTATACATTTTATCATTTTAGGTATTCTCCAAATCAGAGTTATGTCTAGTATGGATCCATGTCCATTTCAGTCAATTAGATGCTAACAATTTCCACAAAAATAGTCACTATACAAAGGAGTGCCATGAAAATATCCAAGAATTTGAAAAGTTTTCCTGAAGTTTACCAACAATCACTTCTGAAGATGATTTTATTCTTATGTCAACTTAGCAACCATAAAATCTTAAAAGATAAATATTGTCTTAAGTTTTACATTGATATGATCAAAATTAATAAGTTATGAGGACATATTTACTTTTGCATATAATGTTTTCCAGGGCTACCAGCCATGTTTTCCAATAACCCAATATTTAAGAATTTTTGTAACTCGAACAAATATTTCTAGCAGATACATTACCACCACACAAGAGTCTTGTGGTTTCAAAGAGATATTATTTGGATTGCTAATTGCTGGTATATGGATGTCATTTTGTGGCCAGGTTTCTGGTAGACTAATTTGCAAGTGTTCATGTATGAAACATCTGACACTCAACACAGTGCAGAATGCTTGGTATGCAGTTAGTTGATGCTTTTGAAATGGGAACAGCAAAATGAAAGCATAAATTTACATTTTAATATGATATGTCACTGCATTAAAATCATAGCACTATGGTTTATTAGCAAGATTTCACATCCATTAGCAAGCTGGGAAATGCTGCTTTGGGCACTGAAGATGATGGAAACATGGAAGGGACCGAAGTGGCTCCCATTAGCTGTTGGATGGCAGTCACAGGTCTCACTGAATTATCCATTCCCAGCCTTATTTACACATTTAAGAAAAAATGCAAAGTTCTGTGAGTTGTAAATTAAACAGAAAGAGCTTTTGTAGAAACTTTGAAAATGCTGCTTATTTTCATAACGAAGTCATAGAAACCTCAGCAGTTGCCTCCCACCACCACTTCTTAGATGTCTCCTCATCTGGTATAGCTTTCGTGATCACTGAAAGTGCCTGGATGTCCCCACTCCATGTTCCCATATTGCCCTGTGCTCACTGCAGGCTACACAAATGAAATCGGTTGTGTATGTCTGACTAAGCTGGCCGAGGGCCCGGCTGTGTCCTGTTCATTACCATATCTCAAATGCCTGACCCAGTACCGAAAAGAGACCAACTGAGTGAGTGAATAAACACCACAATTTTGGGAGCAGGAAAGATATGAAGGCGAATAATACAGTAAGATTTTATAAAAAGTAGGACTAGTATCCTGCCATTAAATTAATTTGTTCTTGAATTAGAACTTGATAACTATTTGAAAACACACCTCCTTTTGATAATAGCCAAAGTATATAAAAACTTCCTGCAAAAAAATTAAAAATACAAATACACCACTAGCTATACAAGCAAAGAACTTGATTAAGCAAATCACAGAATTATAAATGGCAAATAAATGAGTAAAAAGTTAATCTACCTCAGTAGTAATGTTTTAAACTGCATTCAAACAAGATACGTATTTTTTTACAAATTAGCAAACTGCTCATAATAAAGCATGGCAAGAATTCGTTCAGGTGGACCATGTCATACACCTCAGCAAAAACTGGTAATACCTTTATACATTCACATACAGACATCTTGCAAACACACATATACCCCTGTCCATGTCCTTTGGCCCAAGAAATCCAATTCCAGGGAAGAGAGAAGTGATTGGATATTTGTATGTATGTAGATAGCTGTTTCACTGTTGTGTCACAGCAACATATTAGAAGCACCTTAATATCTAACAATAGAGGAAGTGTTAAACTAATTCCTCTATATAATGGACTGTTATGCAACCATGCCTTTTTTTGGAAGCATAAGAAACTGCTCACATTGCAGTGTTATGGGGGGGGAGTAAGCTGCAAAACTGAACATACAGTATGCTTTCTTATATGCAAAAGAAAATAGATTAGAAGATAATATACCAAATAGTAAAATATAGTTGAATATCTCTTGGTTCTGAGATTGCATGTGTTGCTTCCTTGTTTTTATCTTTTAATATTTTTCAAATTTTTTACACTAAGCACAGGAAAAATGTTTTAAAGAATCCTCCTTTGAAGAGTCACCATTTCAGAGCTAATACGTTTGTGTGATGATCTACAAGTTGGGTCAAGAGTTCGTCCTGTCCAGATCCAGTATCTGGCCAGGAGCTTCACAGAGAATGGCATGACTATCGTTTCCATGGACCCCTTTAATTGCAAAGGTCTTCTTTTTAAATGTATAACTCAAGGTCACTCAAGCACTCTCTTTATTCCTTTGCACTGGGGGTGGGACTGGACTGCACTTGTGTCCCCCATTGGTGAGGTCTTGAGTGTGTATAGTCACTGCTCTGCTGTCCTTGCAGCAACCCTGACCTCCGGAGAACTGAGCCCGTCTTGGAGAGCCCCTTGCAGAGGACCAGCAGTGGCAGTTCCTCCAGTTCCAGCACCCCCAGCTCTCAGCCCAGCTCCCAAGGAGGCTCTCAGCCCGGATCACAAGCAGGGTCCAGTGAACGGACCAGGGTTCGAGGTAAAGCCTTCCCTTCCCTCTCCCTGACAACACTGCCTGGGGAGGAGAGCCGTGGGTGGGGAATCAGGTGACTGTCTGATTTCTGTGACTTCTGCTCCTGGTCTGGCCACCCCGCTCTCAGCATCAATATCCTTAAAGGAGAGGGCCACCATCCCCAATTGTACATGTGACATCTGGTGAGGACTAAATCCTTGGACAGAATATTGGTCTTATTTGAAAATACACTCACTTGCTAGTCACCTGACTAACCATTTCCATTGGATTGCCTAGTTAGAGTTTCACGTGCCCCCCAAGTATTCTTCACATTGTGCCATAGTTCCCTTTCATATTCTGAATGTAATTCAGAATACCAGTTATTTTTCAAAGTGAAAAATTCAATAAAGACTAATGTGGAATACATATACACGTTAGAGAAGAAGTAAAATATTTGACTTAAGAAGTGTATTTGACTCTTCTGGTTACTATTAATATTAAAGAGGTAAAAAGTAGCCTCTGACTATTTAATTCAAGTCATTCATCATTGTTCAATTTTCATTAATGAGGAATTTCGTGAAAAACCTTAATATGTCCAGCTAATTACACAGACAACACATTGTTTTTAGCTAATACAAATGTACTCTTTCTGAATAACCTTCTTCAGAAGATAATTTTGCTTCCAAGTAATAAAGACCAGGATTTTTTAAAGTGAAATTTGATCAACATTCACACACTTTTCTTTGTGCCTTTTCATTAGACACAATTATATTTTACCTCCTAATATCTTTTCCAGGTTTTAATAAATAAAATGACTGTATGTCCGTTTTGAAAAGGTTGACACCTGACGTGCTATACGTACGTCTCTGATTTGGGATATGGACTAGCCTGTGGGACCCAGGATGCGTTCTTCTGATATCAGTGGCGCAGCCATGTATACTTTTGTTACCTTGATCCAAATGTAAATTTGCTTAATATAGAAAACTACCATTCCCTTACCCTTTTTGTTTCTATCCAGAAGCAACTTAATATCCTCAGAGTAAATGCTGAAGAAAATTCCCTGATCTGGTTCAGGTTTAATTCTTATCTCCTTTCCTTTGGCCTAGTTCTTCTAGGTTAAAAGCACTCTTCTATCCCTGGTATGTCCCTGCCCAGGAAAGACCACTTGGAAACAAAACGGAAGAATCTCTCCCTCCCTAAATTGCTTCTTCTCTACCTACAAGCTCAAAATCGGGAGGGACGCTCTTCACTATGTAGCTGTCAGGGAGCCCTCCCCTCCGTTTGCTCTGTGTCTGTATTCTAGGGTCCTTCCCCTTTATCATCAGCACTCTCTTTTCTGCCCCTGCCTCATTCTTTCTTCCTGAAAAGATCCAGACAACTCACTCCACCTACCTTTTAAAAACCAGTCCATCAAACAAAATAGAAATTTTTTTCCACAAAATGCCATCACAATAACCTGTCCTCATGGGTAAGTGGTAAAAGAAGAAACCAACATCGCATCTTAACGCAGAAACTGGCTTAGCATCATAACTGAGAATGGGACTTGGAGAAATCAGACAGAATTCCAGCTCTGCCCATCATTTCAGCATGACCATAGGCCAGTGCGTCCTCTCTCTAAGTCTGTGTGCCACTGTAAAATAGGAAAATGTGCCGCATGCTTGGATTGAGTGAGAATTGGGTTGGCAATGAGACAATTGCCACAGAAAGTATCAAGTACTAGGCCTGACACAGCTAATGCTCAATGAATGGTAGTGGTGATCGTGCTTGCTAGAGTTCCCATTATTTGTAGCGACTTCCGAGCTATAGGCCTAAATGTGACTGCTTGACTTAGTTTGCCTAACCATTTCGTTTTTTCATGGATGTGCTTGGGGATTCGCCTCAGTCAATGATGTGTCTCCTGAGTGATCCTGAAGGATGACTCACCACAGAACTCATGAACTTGAGCCAGTACTTTTTGATGGTCATTATCTTTCTTGGCCCTCTGTTTTTTTCTTAGCCAACAGTAAGTCAGAAGGATCACCTGTGCTCCCCCATGAGCCATCCAAGGTGAAACCAGAAGAATCCAGGGATATTACCCGACCCAGTCGACCAGCTGTGAGTACTTTTCTCTCAAAGAATTCTAAACTCTCAATTTAACAGAGAACCCACAGGACAGTAGTTGGACGTACAGTCATGACTGTGAAACAAACATTGTGGAGATGAATAAGAAGAATGGATGCTAGAAGCATCCTGAAGGAAGTCATACCTGATAAGGAAAAAAGTGATTAGATCTTGGATTTCTTATCATTGGCTTTTAGGTATTTGTGGATCATTAGCAAATAACTCAGATCATTCCATAATCCTACTCAGCAACTTTGACAAAAGGATGTTGAACTAGCAGTTAAGGATACTTGGGCACTTTGTATGGGTTTCTCTTGTCTATTCTGCCCTTTCCACATATTATTTTCCATATGAATTAATATTATAATTTTCTGCTGCTTTTCATGTCTCTAGGACTATATTTGCAGGATCAAAACCTGATAAGCATGGTCTGGCAGGGGGCTTGATAACGTGAAACCTAGCTGCATTGCTGTGACACGACAGACGCCCAAAAGCTTTTAAAAAATAAATAAGAGCATGGAGGCTGAAATTTAAAAGTTAGAAATTAATTTGGGATGAGTTATCCACTTAAATTTTCCGAGATTCTTTTCTATGAAATATTTTTTTTTTGGTTTCCTCTGTTTATTACATTTTAAAACTAAGAAAGTGTAGTGAGAGTGGCAATGAAGGTAATTTGCACCATTCTGGGTTGAGGTTCTCTTTGTTCTTTTGCGTTTATCGGTTGTGTACTAACGATTCCCATTTGTGTCTAACCTGCCGCCTGTCTTCTGGCTTTCCCCCTTCCTGTGGATTCTTCTGGATTGGTTCTTATCTCAGAGCTATAAGAAAGCTATCGATGAGGTTGGTATTACCTTTTCTTGGTCATGCTTTCGCAAAACGTAAATATAAAACCAATTTCCTGATGTAGACATTCAGAGAAGTGGCCAATTGGATTGCAGATTTAAAGTTCATTCATTTGGAGTGATCCACTGTGAAGAGACCCCCTTCAATACAAGCCCTCCCAAGACCTTCAGACCCCCGTATAAAGCTCCAGAGACCCTCCAAGTCAAAATGTCACTTTTCCAATGTTCCCGTCTGGCTAAAGATAAGCATTAGGGCTTTTTGATTGGCAGAGTTTCTCATTCCAGTATCTTCTAATAGCAAAGGCTCAGCTTTTGACCTCGCTAGCCTTGCTAGGGGATGGTGGTTTCACTAACAAAGAAAGAGACGTCATTCTAGAGCCCCCCCAAATTTATAGTGTGTGATTTGTGAACAAGGAGTTACTGGGTATTGTTAGATTACTTTTGTGGGACATTAACTACAGCAGCAGCAACACCGACTTTAGTTAATGAATACTGACAAGCTAAGTGACTTTATTTTCTTATCTGTAGAGACATTTTTCCGTTAGGAAAATATATGGTTTAGTCGATCTGAGGTAGCTTGTTCAGAAGGATGACTGCCTTACTGCTGTTCGTCAGACCTGCATGAATACAGCATCCTGGAGTTCTTTGTTTTGTTTTGTTTTGTTTTGTTTTGTTTTTAAGAGACAAGCCTTGCAAAAAGTTTTATTGCATGGAATCTGAAGACAACCATTATGTCTTTAAGGCTGTAGTTCGGCTGAACACTATTTTTGTGAAATAATATGGAAAAAGCACTGGCTCTGGGGTGAAGAAACTGTGTTCAAATTCTGCCTCCTCCAATAAATAACTGCCTGGGACTAGTCTTATAATCTCTCTGGGCCACATCTGTAAAATAGGAATAAAAACACCTGCCCTGCCTTGCTCAAAAGATTAAGGTCACTCAAGATCGTGTGTTTGAGAGCATTTTAGGAATTGTTACGTGCTATGTAAAGCCAAGAGGTTGTCCTCATATTAAGGTTTGGGCCAGAGACATAGGGTATTTTGGCAGGTGGGACAAGAATGTTTCTATGCATGTAATCTTTACCGGTAAGAGCCTCACTGTCTCGGAATTCTGACTGCCTCACCACTCAGAGTAATTTAGAAAGGAATTTTTATGGTTAAAGGATTATTGCTTATAAAAGAAGGACATTCTACATGTCTATAGTGTGTGGATGGCTTTTATAGGATGGAAAAAGAGGAAGATTTTTAATTGCTCTGTGCCACAGCCTTGCTCCTTTCCTTCATAATAGTGAAAAGGACAGGGATCAGCACAGCTTTTATCAGTTTTCTCCCAAACAGTTGAAAGAGAATGGTGTTCTGATGCTCTGGCTGCCAATCAAATGGTTGTGTGTATGCACAACTCAAGAGAAATCTCATGAGTCCAGTAATTGCCATGGAGGTGGCTGTCCTGAGGAACAGTGTTCTCCTGGGTTCCATCTGGTTAACCCAGGACATTTTAGGCCTTTTAAATATTGCTTTATTTTTGTTCTACTCTAGCACAACGGACAGAGATGAGGGGAGCCACAGAGAAATAAGTGATTATGAGTAATTGAAGGAGTGTGAGCTGTTCACCAAAGTCACTGAAGTCATGTGTTGTTAAAAAAATCCCTCTGGGTAATTCTGATAACCCTATCCCCTGAGTGTGACTAATCTGAGCCACTGAAAATATAGGGTTATTTAAAAAAAAAAAAAAAAAAAAAAAAGGATTATTTGGTTCTACCTAAGTATCTCAATCAAAGATGATTTCTTCCCTACTTTCCCTCCCATTAGGTGACATTTTTGAGGAGGCAGTTTTGGTTGTCACAAAGTGGAGGTGGGAGACGTGCTGCTGGCATCTTATGGTTAGAGCAGAGGGATGCCGCTAAACATCCTACAGGGCACGGGAGAACATCCCACCGTGGAGAATTATCCTGCCCCAAATGTCTGCAGCGCCACAACTGAGAGACCGTGAATTAAACCTTTCTCCCATCCCCTTTCCAGGGTTTTGATATGGCTTCTCCAGTGACTGATTTGCCATTTAGATTAAAATGAAAAGTCTTAAAACTCTTTTGAAAACTCGTTGCTTGTTATTGCTAATTTAATAGTTTGATTTTTTTCATTAAAATCCATCTGGGGGAGTGTCCTGGGGAAGTGTCCATTAATTTGGCATTACTTTCTAATGGAATATGAGATTGTGCAGCAATTGGGTGATTATTTCACACAACCTTTAAAAATACATAGTCTTTTTATTTTAGCACAATGAAATATGTGGCATGAGGATTATATACACAAGCAAATACTGGCTTGACTTTACCAGTACTTTTTCGTTAGTATGTAGGAATTCGAAAAATTCCAGAGCACATACAGTTTGGACAAAACTTGAGCAATAACTAGATAAGGGTACTAAGGTTAAGTGACTTCCCCAATGGTGTATCTTTAGATTTCCTAAAAAGAACAAATATATATATTTTAATATGTAAAGACCAGCTTTAAAATCTTTATTATTTTAATAGTTAAAAAAATTGGACTAAAATTTAAATAAACCATATTATTTCTAAGTAGATACCTAAAAGAGCACCTCTATATAAAGATAGTTATATATAACTATCAGATTAAAGAAGTTTTTTTGAATGAAAAATTATATCAAGTTGATTCTAAACAGTGTTACATCAAAGAAACAGTTGGGTAAGGGTCTTTTAACTATCTTCACATTTGCTCTGTCTAAATATCTTACCATTTTGTCATATTTCTTTTATAGTTATATATTCACAAATATTTTCATGCAAAATATATTATTAAATAGCACTTTTTTAATACTGTTTAGCTCCAGGCTTGAGACAGCCAAGCAATAAATTACCACAAAAACTCATTATATAGAGAAAATTGGTATTGTCAGAAAATAAAATGTATCAAAATGGATCTGAACCCAATGATGTCAATTTTAGATCATGTCTCTTTCCTATAGCTTTGCTATTGTAAATGTTTCCAGAGTGGATGGATAAGGAACGAAACTTTAGCTAAATTCATAGACTATTGGCAGTGGAAGATTTTTTTTGACTGGGGAGTTACTTATGAGTTACTCATTATTGTTACCTAGGGATTTTTATATATGTCTCACCTTCCAAACTGTTACCAAATTAAACTTAAAAAAGAATTTGCAATTATTTCTTATGTTTCAGTAAAGATAGCTTTTTAATAATGTAGAAACAAAAAAATCTAATTAAAGCAAAATTATAAACCAGGTCAGAACTTTAAAGTGTTCCTAAATACAGTGTTTGGAAAAATTTAGGTCATTTTAACAAGTGAGAGTTTCTTTAAATCAGTGGGCTTTGGACCAGCTAAAAATATCTAAATATTTTGTTTATTTTCTTTGTCTTTACTTGAAATGTCAGAGATAAGGAAAACCAACCCATGGGGAAAATGTTTTATTAATGTAAATAAATCATAGCTAATATTTTATTTCACTCAGAATTATTAACATTAGAATAAACTCTTTTAAACCATATTCTCTCTTTAAATTATAACAGTGTGTTTTTAATGACAAGTAACATTTTAACTGCTGGTTATATTCTTTGATGGTCCTAACATAAAGAACACAAAATAAACATCTAATTTGTTATTATTTTAGTGGTTTGAAGGATTATAATATCCTTTTTCTTTCATAGCTTTAACAAATGTATAGACTATATTTTCCTAGTGTGCTCAACTATAGCATACCCTTCACTTTGTTCTCAATTTGATAAAGATAAACACTGGCAATTGCCAAGAGGAAATAAGAAGTAAAAAGCTGAAATCTGAATATTAGCTTTTCTTATTTTGGCACATTGCCAAAGAAACTAGTAAATTTGCATAAAATCTTATCTATGTGGCAATTTTCCTGTTTTTTAATGGTATGTGTTATATTTAAACACCTTTCAGTCTTTTTAGTATGTGCAATTCTATTTTCATTTTGATGGATGAGGCAAATACATCTACTGAGATTGAGGTCGTGCATGTGTGTACCTGCGCACATGTGTGAAAGCCCAGAAAGCGTGTTTGGATGGAAAACGCACCATTTGAATTTTCAAAGGCTCAATTCAAGTGACTTCAAAACAAATTTAAAAGTCATTATTGCTTTCTCTTCGGTTTCTATGAAATTAGAAAGAAATGACTCCTTTACTTAACACCTTGAACTTCCTAAATTTCTAGACCAAATGAAACACCTGAAGTGTTTCCTCTCCTAGTCTTAACCAATAGAGTAATGCCTGCCATATAACTGACAGTAAAGAAACATGAGGGTCTGTTGTTTTCTCAAAAGAAAATAATAATTATAATTTAATTGTATGTATTTATCATGGTGTGTTTTTTTCCAGACCAATCATGATAGATTATCAAATGTCATTTAAGTCACCTACATAGCTTTACTCCCACATCATGTGAATTAGACAGATAGATGTCTGGACTGAAATAAAGAGAGAATATGGCCAAAAGAAAACGGGGATTTGGTATCTTCCAATGAGTTTCTTTCTCCCTAATCCCCTGTCTCTCACTGAATGTTCTGATTCCCACATGGGTCACTAATATAGGGAGAAATGGTAAGACTGATGTCAAATTGCTTTTTCCTCATTTGCATGCTGTGTGCCATGGGCAGTTTAACCCATGCAAATTAGAGCGGCCATGCTTTTGCAGAATTGCTTCCCTCTGCATTGCTCTGAAAGCATGTAAAATAAAAGGTGGTCAGATAATCAACACACTGCCTGCAATATGCCTGGTGATTAAAAACCACATCATCACACCCATCAGGCTAAAGGTTTCATCATGCTCATGGAAAACTGAAAAAATTATCTCTTCCTTTTGGTGTTTGCACATTCATTTTAGTAGTCCTCGCCAGGGTTTCTGCCAGGTGACTGCAATGTAAACCAAAAGAAAATGAAACACCTGTAATTCTGGACGAGAACTCCTTTTTTTTCATTTATTTGTTTGTTTGTTCCTCTTGATTAACTCGGCTCTGGCTCTAAATTTCTGTGGCACTGGGCTTTGGGTTCGGCCATTATTGGATGTGGTGCCTCTGCTCTCCAGGGAATGATGACACACCAAATGAGTCATTATTGCAGCTGGAATCTCGGGAATTGCTCTGTTCTGTGACTGCTGCTAGCTGCTGGTACAGTAGCAGTCGTAACAGGGGAAAGGCCACAACTGGGGCATGGGCAGGAATCCCACAATACTGGGGAGCAATTTCCAATCCCGTGCATTTTCCCATTAACTCTGAGGGTGACCAACTTCACCTTCCCAAAGTAAAATGAGAACTCAATGTTTGTATATATGTGTACACACACAAGGCACATACACATATATACACATGGATATGCAGAACTGAACAGTCTCAGTCTAGCAATTGGTTTTGAATGAAGTTTAAATTTATTTCATCTTTTCTAGTATCTATGCACTACAAACATTGTTTTCTTAGTTCCATGCAGTAACTATGTTTGTAACAATTCTATATAGAGCTTTTTTCTTGTTGCTTAAAGCTGGAGCTCTGACTTGCTGAGAGATGTAGCTTTGGTCATACCTACAATTCATATGTGCTGAACAAACTTTTCACTGTAGGATCTGACGGCATTAGCCAAAGAATTACGAGAACTCCGGATTGAAGAAACAAACCGCCCGCTGAAGAAGGTGACTGATTACTCTTCCTCCAGTGAGGAGTCGGAAAGTAGTGATGAAGAGGAGGAAGATGGAGAGAGCGAGACCCATGATGGAACCGTGGCTGTCAGCGACATACCCAGGCTGATGTAAGAGGACTGCTTTTTAAATGTCGGCCAGGAGTGACTAGGTCTCCAAAACAAAAGGATAAGAAATAGGAATTAAATATAAGAGCGTTTCTGGATCTCTGGCAGAATCAATTGACTTTTGGGATTCAAGTTTTTGTTACTGCTATAACTACCTCTCTCCGTAGACACAAACACTTAGAATATGTAGTGTTTCTAGGACTGCATGTGCTTTATCTAGGTACAGTTGTTGGATTGACTGTCTCTTTGGTGACACTTTTCTTGGTTCTTGTTTCCGAACCAAACAATATTGACAGCCAGATTGTTGGCACGTGCCTGTCACCCTAAAACTGAAAGAGTGAAATTATGGGCAGTGACATCTCAGGGTTAAAATTAACCTGAGACATATGTTCCATCACCACTAAATAAGGAGGAACGCACATGGCAATGTGGGGTAGCATCCCAGCCAAAGTATCAGGAGCCAGATAATCCTGCAGGAGACTTCTGAGTGTTTGACTTAAGTCTGCCCTTCGCGATTCCCTACTTTACCTTCTTCATTGTCTTTTTTATGTGATCCTTTTTCTCTGTGGCCTGTGACATTGTCAACTATGTTCTATCAGTCTCTTTGCAGTCTTCTTTTGGGACACTATGTCTGCATTTATACCTACCTGTAATTCCCTTAGTATTTATACCCTTCTTTTCTTTTTTTAGGTGAGAGGAAGGCTCAATTTTTCCTTTTCTCATTGGACTGGATCCTATGACAGAATCCCTCCTTTTCCTTACTTATTGCTTCTCTAATTCAAACAAAGCTATTCATACAGTCCCACGCGCGTGTATCTCCCGTTCCCTCGCCCAAAGAACATAAGGAGCTGTTGTTCTTGTTTGCTGTAATTTTGACAGAGTGTGATGGTGACTTTCCCAGCTTCACTCCCCATTCAGCTCCATTTCTTTGGCTCACCTACTAGGATTGGCCATCACACCACACTTGCTCGCTATAGAGAAGATGCCATTTCCGACCATAGAATACTGTCCTGTCCAACAGGGGTTGGAGAGGCAGGGCTGGCCAGTCCACAGGGAATGTCATCCATTGATCAACAATCGATAGGTACCTGCAAGCAGTTCTCAGAGGCAAATCCAATTATAGCTGAAAATCCATTCTTGTTATTTTACTGTTGATTACTCAGGTATTGACAACCATAAATATGCTAAAAGATGACATTTTGAAACAAATTGCATTAAATTGCTTTTTTAACTGCAAATAAAATTGTTCTAGAAGCAAACTCAGTAATGCAGAACATGTCTGCAAAATACGCTGGTCCTTTCAGTTTTTGTCTTGACTCAGCATTGGTTAAATCTTCAAGCAGACGTTTTGAATTTCCTTTAAGCACTGAGCGTACAATGGTCAGGATGAGAGTAGATAATGAATTTTAAAGATTTGTAAAACTTTCATTGTATGTTAGACACCATACTGAGGCCTTTGAGACATTTAAGAAGTGCATACCTGAATTCTGCCTTCCCAGAGTTTATATTCTAGTTGGAGAGAGACAAAATTATACCAGGAAAATTTCAGAGTAAAATAAATATTTGAAAGAATAACCAGAGACAGCCTTGGAAAGTATGTTAAACAGTGTTTGGTTTTTAAGCCTCCTGCCCTATTTCACAAGGCTGTTGATGGTATTCACCCTCCTATTGCTATAGAAACACCCACCTTTCTAAAATTGCCTGAATAGACCATGCTGCACTTCCGCTGTGCTGTTTGGCACTCTCCTGTCCCTTTGGGAATCACCTATGCACAGCCAAGCCTGCACAAGGAGGGACCGTCCCTCATCTGTGCAGCCACTCCATCTCGAATGTATTCCTGCAGTTGCATGTAGTGCCTCAAATGAGGCTAATTATACATGTTGTGTCCTTCCCTGGGCTGTGAGAGCCTTGAGGGTGAGGACCGTGCCTTGTTCATCTCTCTGTTCTTAACACCTTGTACCATGTCTGGAATAGAATTGGTCTTCATTGACTTTGATTTGCATTTAATTGCACTAAACTGAAATTGCAAGTCCTGACTTCCTAAGCATTTGTAGCCTAATCCAACAGAAAAACATGTACACAAATAACCATCATCAAGATAGAAAGGAACATGGGGTAGTGTTGGGATCTGGGGTGGGAGTGGGGAGCTTGGAGTTTGGTGGGAATGTGGGGTGTAGGAGGGGGGTGAAGTCTGGACTAGTGCGACCAGACCAAGAAGTGTGCATGTCGCCATTGATCATGTATGCAGCCATTTGGGAACCATTGAAGGTCTCCTGAGCTGGGGCATGACATGGTCGGTGCTATATTTGAGAGAAATCATTTCAGCAAGATGATTTGGAAAGAGAACAGACTAGAGACTGGTAAAACAATTCAGAGGATCTCTTACTATAATCCTGAGAAATAATAAATGGGTTATCCTTTAATGCTTATAGTGGAAGCAAAACTTGATATTGTTCTTGAAGAATTGGTAAATTTTAGAGAGATTGAAATGATCATCCATTAAACAACATTTAAAGTATTTAATTATATACAAGACATATTCAGAAAAAGCAAGATATAAATGTGTACGTGTGTGTGCACGCTGTTCATTCCAATTTGGTAAATATGTGAATTGGCATTTTTGTGAATATAAAATACAGTGTGGTCTGCTACAGCATGATAGTTGTATGGCTAAGAAACTTCACACTATTAAAAAAATCCATTATAAAGCAAAATTGTTTGTTTAGAAACAGGATATTTCAGAGTTTAGAGTGGTCCTTACATTGTTACCACTTTTATTTTCTATTGTTAAGGTAAACCTTTACATTTTGTGCTATATATTTTTAGAGTAAAAAAATAAAACATATATTGCAACACAGATCACTACCATAAAGTGTATACAAAATAGCTTCTCAGAAATGGATCCCTGCTATTTAGAGAAGAAGCTGTATAGATCCTAATGTGCGAAACAGTTTTTTCTATGTAGAGTACTGGTTTCATTGTTATAGCACAACCACTGATCTATGAGTGCACGTAGCTTAGATTATATTCCCTAACTTGCCAGGTGCACTATTTCCCACAGCTTCATGCATAGAAAAATAATGAGGGGAAAGAAGTACAGCAAAATTGTAATAGTGATCACCTCTGGATTATATGGTTATGAGGGATTTTTTATTTTATGTATATAAAATTTTATGATGAGCACATACTGTGTTTATAATCAGGGAAAAAATCAAAGCTTTCTAGAAGAAGAGGACGGTAAGGAAGGGCATGTAAGTTGACTTGCATCTAATCAAGCAAGTGGAAGAGGCATCCTTTTGTATGAGTGTCTTCCCTCAGGTACCAGCCTGTGCTTCCAAACAGTACATGCGGGGCACGGTCTTGGTCAGTAGGACCATCTGCTGCCACCACAGTCACTGCATTTTGTCCCACAGGACGCAGCCTGGACAACAAAAGCCACATACCTGTGTGTTCCCTCCTTTCCATTCTCACTAGAAAGCCATGGTCCTGAGCCCGTTGCCCACCTGGCTGTGGCCGTGCTCCCTGTGCCCACAGTCCCCTCTACCCTCACTCCCGTCCATTCTTCAGGCTCGGGTCTTCTTAGCGTTGTGGGATCTGGGCTCAGGTGCTGCTCTATCCCTACTGCCCTGGGGCCAGTGGTTGCCCTAGCACATTCTCCAGCCAAACCAACCTCCTCATCAGTCCTTCCAAATGCCTTGCTCGCTCCCACTGTTGTGCCTCTTTCTTGTCATGACCTCTCCCTTGGTCCCACATTCTTAGGTACATCCTGCCTTCTAGTTGACTATCTGTATTGTGTTTTTCTGCTCTTCTGGATGCTAACCTCTTTAGTTTCAGAACCCGTGTCTTCTACAACTTTTATATTCACTCCCCAGGGCCAAACCAAGGGCTGGTCACATAGCAGATGTTCAATAAATGTGTGTTGAATTGAATTAAATCAATACCTGCAGGAACACTTTGGTAAATCCAATTAGAAGAAATTGTTCTAAACCTGTGACCTAATTATAGTACATTTTCTATAGTTTTCCTTCTAATCGGTGGAGGTGTTTTTGCTGTTGATGGTCTTTATAGGAATTTGGATAATTAATTTTTCCTACCCAGACTCTATATCAGAAAAATAAGTTTTAGAGCAGAGGATTATTTAACTGTAAAATGTTATAATTGTTGTAGCCTTAGGCTTTTTTAATCATTACTGTTTTAAAGTTTTTTTTATTATTAATAAGTTTTATTTTTTAGAACAATTTTAGATTTTACAGAAAAATCGAGCAGATAGTACAGGGGGTTCCCATATTATTGCCCTCACCTCCTGCACACAGTTTTTTCTATTGTTAGCATAGAACATTAATATGGTACATACCGTGTTTCCCTGAAAATAAGAACTAGCTGGACCATCAGCTGTAATGCGTCTTTTGGAGCAAAAATTAATATAAGACTCAGTATTATATTATATTATACCCAGTATTATATTATATTATACCTGGTCTTATATTAAAATAAGACTGGGTCTTATATTAATTTTTGCTCCAAAAGACGCATTAGCGCTGATGGTCCAGCTAGGTCTTATTTTTGGGGAGACATAGTATGTTACACATAATGAACCAATCTTGATACATTAAATAAAGTCCATAGTTTATTCAGATTTATTTACTTTTTACTTAATGTCCTTTGTCTGTTCCAGGATCCCATCCAGGATACCACATTTCACTTATTTATCTGCCATGTCACCTGAAACTGTTGTTGGCTGTGACATTTTCTCAGACTTCCACTGTTTTTTGATGAACTTGGCAGTTTTGAGGACTACTGATTAAGTATATTGTAGAATGCCCCTCCATTGGCATGTATCTGATGTTATTCTCATGATTAAACTAAGGCTATTGGTTTGAGGAGGAAGATAACAGAGGTAGCATGTCATTTTTATCACATCATATCAAGGGTTCCTACTGTCAACAAGACTTATGACTGTTGGCATTGACCCTGATCGTCTGGCTGGGGTAGTGCTTGTCAGGTTTCTCTACTGTATAGTGACTTTCTCTTTCCTTCCCATACTGTACTCTTTGGAAGGACGCCACTGTGCACAGCTGCACTTGAAGAACAGTTATATTCCCTCCTCTTTTAGGGCAGAGCATTTAATGTATGTGGAATTCTTCTGCACAGATTGGTCTCTACTCCTCCATTTATTAATTTATTCAATCATTTATATCGGTATAGACTCATGGATATTTATTTTACACTTTGGATTATGATTCAAACCTTCTTTATTTTGTGGCTCAAATTGTTCCAGCTTTGACCATTTGAAGCTCTTGTGTCCCTTTGACTGACATTCCCCCATCAAGTACTTTCTTACTTTCTGACACTATAAGATTTTTCTAGGCTCATCTTGTATATTTCCTCTTCCAGTCCTAAAATCAACCATTTCTCCAAGGAATCCTCATTCCTTTTATTGAAGAATGATACCAGAATCCAAGATTTGGGCATTAGGTGTGCTCATTGCTGCTGGAGTGTCATTTATTTTAGGCCTTCTCAGCTGACAGAGCCAGGAAATATGTCTGTATATCAACCCAGGCATGTACACCTATCTATAAATATTTCTATAAACAGTCATGTGCTGCTTAAGGATGGGGATAGGTTCAGAGAAATGCGTCGTCAGGCAATTTCACTGTTGTGTGAACATCGTAGAGTGCACTTACACAAACTTAGGTTATATAGCCTGCGACACACCTAAGCTATGTGGTATAGCCTATTGCTGTACCAGACAACACAAGATTAAATCAAGCACAAGGGAAAAGGATGTAATCAAGAGTGTATGAGGCTGCTGTTGGCATAACACGCCATACTGTTTTACAGCCAACTTTTCTTTTTTATAAGTAGAAAGAGTACACTCTAAAATAATGATAGAAAGAATTGTATAGTAAATAGATAAGCCAGTTCTTTATTATCATTTTCAATTCTGTACCTAATGGTATGTGCACTACTTGTATATGAGTAGCAGCATAGTAGGGCTGTGTATACCAGCATCACCACAAATATGTGAGTAATGCGATGTGCTACAATGTTGCGATGGCCATGACGTCATCAGACAATAGGAATTTTTCAGCTTCATTATAATCTTATAAAACCACCATCATATATATGGTCCCTCATTGACTGAAACATCATTATGCAGCACATGACTGTGTAACCCTCTTTATCTATATTAAGCTAAGTTTTAATATAGGTTTAAACCTTTAGTAAAGGTTTAAAGCAGAAGGATGACATGGTCAGACTTGTGTTTTAGAGAGCTCACTTTGGTAGCTGTGAGGAGTAGATATGAGAGGGACAGAACTGGAGATGGGGTGGCCATCGAGAAGACTGTTGTTCAGGTAACAGAGGAAGCAGACCTAACGGGGATAGTCACAGAAATGATGGAAAATATTGGACACGTGTGAAAGTGGTAGAATTGGCAGGATCTAGATTGAATGTGAAGATAGATGAGAGAAAGGACTCCAGAAGGACCATGGAGCACCTAGCATGGATGACTAGATGGCTGGTAATGCCACTCACTGAGGTCAATAATATAGGAGGAAGTACCAGTTTAGGAGAGAAGATGACGGTTTTAGTTTGGAGTATGTTGAGTAGGAGAAATCTGTGGAGACCTAGGTGGTGATATTGAACAAGAAACTGAATAAATGAGTTTCTGAGTTAAAAACAAATAGATATGTTGATTTTGGATTATTCCACACATGGGTGATAATTGCAAATGGTAGATAAGAGCACGTCCAGGTTACGTAGAGTGAAGCAGAATCCTGGGGACAAGTAGCATTTAAGAAAGAAACAGAGAGGGAACAGAGGGTAAAAGGAAAACCAGGGAAAAGTTGCCTCTCAAACTCGGGGAGTAGAGGATGGAGTGGAGTGGTCAGTAATAGCAGACGCAGGCAAGAGGCCACACACCGTAAGTACCAAAGAATAATCATTGAATTTGTGAGCTAAGAGATGACTTAAGGACTTTTCTTGAGGTGCTTGAAGTCAAGTATAGGAAGCAACAGTTTGAGTGAATTATACGTAGTGTGTTGAGGGAAAAATTGATAGAAATGGAGACCTTTACGAGCAGAACTTTAAGAAAAGAGAAATTAAGGGTGGATGGTAAATGTAGGTTAGGGTCAAGGGAGAAGTTTCAGTGAAATGAGAGAGAGGAGAGACCTTATCGTGTTTATTGCGGGGGAGGGGGGCGGGGGGGCCAGTGCAGAGGGAGGGATTGTGAAAACACAGGAAGGATGAGGGGAAGAAATAATTTCCAATTGACGTTGTTCCTCTGCTCTTCTATTTAACTTTGTCACTAAAATAGAAATACCATATGGCTAAATAATTATTTTGTCTTTTGCCTGTCACTTTATGTAATTTATTAGTCTCTCAATCTCCATTAGATTATAATCCTCTAGAAGTTAAAGATTATGTCATATTTTTAAAATATTTTTTCTAGCATCTAGCACAATGTGTATCACATAATATAAACTTTTAATAAGTATATGAATGAGTTAATGAATGAAAGAACAAACTTCTAAGGGGTTGGCAGAGATTGATGTGTCAGAGCACTGAGCTCTGAGCCATAAAAGAAACATCCAGGGACAGAGAGGTTAAATGATATGCAGGGAAAGGTTGTCTCTCAAATGCCAGGAGAGTAAGAAGAAAAAAATACAGGTTATTTCTTACTCCATCTACAAGGACTATTGCTGGTAGAAATAACATTTTTTTAAAAAACTCAAAACATCACAAACTGCTCACTATAAAAATTGATCACAGATGAAGCAGTTCTGCCTCATGAAAGTAAAAGTGTAAAAATGACCCAGGAAAGAAATAATCTCAGTAACAGTATTCACCAAGAGGTAAAACTGATGGTTGCCATCACTACACACTGTAAAACTTGCTATTGACTAAAAATGGACAAATCTTCTTAATAAAATGTATACCTTTAAAACTGATCCAGAAAAATTGGACTTGAATAGAAGTAGTGGCTACAGAAAGAAGCCTTTGGAGGATATGGACAAAAAAATTAGTTAGTAGATCAAATCTTTGCTGTAAAATTTACACACAAAAGAATTGGAACCAGTGGTGATAATTTTAGTAAAATAACCATGAAAATGCAGAAATTGGGAAAGAGTTTCACTGAGATAGGTAGAAAATTAATCAAAGAATTGTCTTAATGGAATTAGCTCTACAAAATACTTTTCTGTAGAAATTCATCCGTATTGACATATTTCTCATTAAAATGTCAGGATAGAATCAGAATATCATCAAGGTAAAAAAAACTAAGTGGACTTCAAATATCTTTGACCTTTGAACTCCCGTGGGACTCTAATGGTGAAAGGAAACAACAGTGGCAGCCTGGTGGTGACCACCATCAGTCTAGCCGTTACCAGTGGCAAAGAATGCCTGAGTGATGAAGAAAGTTGGCTTCCTTCCTGAACACTTAGACTCTTGATATATGCTTCAGTAATGATTTATTTGTTTTGCACCAAATAAGAATTTAAGGCAACTAAAAAATATATATACAATAAACTAAATTTTTGAATAAATGACTAAATAGAGTTTTGAGAACTAGTCAGTTTTACCGATCTAGCAATATGTCAGGAATTCATTGCAGCAATTTCCTTTTCCATGTTTCTGGAATACTACTAATAGTTCCTTTCTGGGGATGAAGTACTGAAAAGGCGTCTGCAGAATTTCTTCCCAAACATGTCAGTTGTAACCCATATATAGATCATTCTTTAAAAAAAGAATTCACTGCTCCAGTGTAGTCATTTTGAAGTTAAGTGTCTTGATACACTTTTTTTGGGGGGAGGGGCGGGGGGTCTGGACTCATTTTTACCTCTCTGTTTTGCATAAAAACCCTGATGGATGTCTTCTCTGTCCCAGAGCTGTCATAAGTCTGTAGTGTTTTTTGCTTCTTGGATTGAGTATTTCATCAAGTCTTTGAACATTGATAGGATCCAAGAAACCAGAGATGATTCTAAGTTTTTAAGAAACAATTAAAAGAACAAAATGGTAAAGATGTGGTTAATACACCTGAGGGAAACAAGAGATGATACCTTTCCTTTAAAAAGAAAACAACTCCTGCTTTATGAGAGAGGTAGGTGGTTTTCCTATTTCCCAGTGGAAGTAGGAGAACCACTAGTACAGCGTTAAAACCTGAAACCTGAGCCAGGTCGCCTGTCTGGTTCTCTCAATTTCTCTTGGTGCCAGTCTGGTTTTCTCAGTTCCCTTGGTGCTGTGGTCGTGCCACAGGATACAGGAAACTTGAACGTCTGCTTTCGGGGCGTATGTTGAGATCCTGTTACCTTCTCCACAATATCTTAAACATGAGAGCAAGAAACAAACTGGAAATAAATGTGCCACAGTGGAGGATGATTACAGAGATTTTAAAAAGTACTGACTACTGTTTGAGTTAAACAGCCTCGTTGATGGATGCTCTGGTAAACCAGAATGCCCTTAATTGATATTTCTGCTTTATAAATAATATAAAATCCATTTTTCAAATGATTATGTTTTTGTACTCCTACTCTGCGCTGGGTGCTGGGTACACAGTGATGAGCAAAGAGACAAGGTCTCTGCCCTCACAAGCACATGTTCTAATGAGAGAGAAGGAGAATGTTAAAAGATAAAGAATTACAAATTGTGATGAGGTGTATTAAGTGAAGAGGTTAAAAAGAAAGAAGAAGAGCCGGTGGCATAAGACGTAGATAGGCAGTGAGAAAAGGCTTCTCAGGCAAAATATCATTTAAGATGAAATTAAATGAATAAGAGGGGACCAGGCAAAGTATCGTGTAAGATGAAAGAGAGGGAACCAGCCAAGAGCCAGGATGGGAGAGAACTTTCCAGGCAGAGGGAACAGCATGTGCAAAAACACTGGCCAAAGAAGGGGTAGGGAAGGCTTGGAGATCACACAGAGCCTGGTCGCTCACTCTCGCTGCTGGTGGAGAACAGGTCCAGAGGGGAGGCTGCAGACGTGGGACTCCAGTTCAGACCTCAGTGCAATGTTAAAAATGACTATGGAATGTACTTAAGGCCACTGGACTGTATACTTACAAATGGTTAAAATGGTGAATTTTAGGTTATTTATATCTTACTCCAATAAAGAAAATGAACATTGACAGGAAACAGGTATTCCCTAAACACGCATTATCCTGAATATTGTTCCTTCCCATCTCAGACCCACAGGAGCTCCCGGGAGCGTGGAGCAGTACAATGTGGGAGTGGTTGGCACGCACGGACTGGAGACCTCTCATGCGGACACGTTCAGCAGCAGCATTTCACGAGAAGGAACCTTAATGATAAGAGAGGTAAGTTGGTATAAAAACTGCGTAGGGCAAGTGCGTTTCTTAAGTACTTTTTATATTAGCGCTTTCACAGAGAATGTTTATGGCATGGATTTTAAGCATGGGGGGGGGGGACTTGCGCTTCTAAACGGCTGAGTGATTTTAATTGTCTGCCACTTCCTTTCCTATATCCTTCTAAGCTTTTGTAGTGTGGCTTAATTACATTAGTCAAATTCTTCGGTAGGAACTATGGAAATGGGAATATAGAACTCGAGCCTGAGGATGTAAAACTGGTAAACCCAGCTGTTTCCTACCACAGGAAACCAGAAACGATGGTCTTTCGGAATAGCATCAGTGGTGTTACTATGCCTCTTCCTCCCATGCTTTCATCCTTGTGGATTTTATGAAGAAAATGCTCAGTAATTCCAAGAAATGATGATACCATCTTATCTAGTTAAATTAACATTTAAAAGACTATTAAACTATATTAGTGAAAGAACAAAGGAGTACACAGTTCTACTTAAAAAATACACCTTAGCACTTTGAGTGATTTTTTTTTTTTTTTTAACTCTAGGAGCATCATTTCATTTGGGATGGGAGCCCCCACCCCGCCTCCGTTCCCTTTCACCTGTTGCTCCACCATGCAGAACCTCCCCATTGGATCTGTGCTACCCAAAAGGGCCTTGGCAGATTATAATCCTTCTTTTCTTCTTTTTCACTTTATTGTCACCCTGTAAATTTGACAGCAGGTCTTTACTTGAAGCAGTGTGATGGCCAGAGACACTGGGCAAAGTTACTTGACCTCTCCCTGCATCTGTTTATCTGTTGGCTCGTACAATGATTAAATGAGTTAATACATGTAAGCATTCAATCAGTAACTGTGAACTACTTCATTTTATTTCATTGTCTCCACAGAGTTGAGTTCTCCTTTTCCATGTTTTTATTCCCCATTCTCCCCTCTGAAACATAAACATACACCATCTGTCATTCTCCTTCTCAGCCACGATAGGTTGGGAAACCCTAATAGCAGGACTCACTCTCCAAAAAGGCAGGGGACATCTCAGTTTTGTAAGAAAGAAAGGAACTGTAGTTTTGAGATGACTAAAGCGTTTAAAGGAATACTTGGCAGTAGGGCTAAAACTGGAAGAAGAGTTCACAAAGCAACTCGTTAGAATTTCATTTTATGGCCTTGCCAAATCTTTTAAGTAGACCTTAAAGACTTCTTTCATGTACGCCTCAAATGAAAAATGGACCTGGCAGCTGAAGTTGACATTGTATAGTGCTGGTATATAAGTCTCCCAAGGTGGGGAGTGGATAATTTCAGTGGACGTATAGAGGGCTTCTATCTCTATGACTTGTCACTTGGCAAAACATGAGGAAAAATGTTCTGGACTGAGTTACTCTCTGACTCCAAATGAAAGGACTCTGATTTCTAATGTGGTTTAAAATTTGCTTGAATCTTTATGACAGAGTCAATACCTTGAAGTAGATATTTGGAGCCACATTTTCAGTTCAGTTAGCAGCCACATCCACATGGCTCCGTATTATTTAAATCACTCTGATACTCTATGACCACCATCAATCACTTTGAAAATAGCATCTGCCGATATCTTATGTGAATTTGATCTGTTAAGAATCCCCAAATCTTTTTATCCTCTCAATTTCTAAATTCTACCTTTCCCAGATGTGGGCTTCTAAAATAACAAAGCTTGAGTTGAAATCCATTAAAAGTATATGTATTAAAAAATAATAAAAGCAAATGAAAGTATGTCCCTCACAAAATAATAAGAAAAGAAAATAAAAACTTATTATAGTAGAACTAGTTTATAGGGTGTCTTCATTCATTTCCCCAAGATGAACATCAAGGAGAACTCACTCAACCTGTCATTCTCATGGGAGTGGATTAAATGGTTCTACAGGAACATACGGGCTCTACCACCCATGATCTTGTCAGATGCATGAATTTGCCCTTGTAGTGCACACTGCTGCCCCTGTGGCTCTCCTTTTCCCTATCCTATGGCCCCACAGAACCTTTCTTTACTCACAGAACACACCATATCAGCTGTCATCTGCCACTTTGTCCCTGGGGACCCAGCTGTTGGCAGAGTTGTTCTCCCTTCCCCACTGCTGCCCATTCTTCACCCAGCAGACCCCTGTGGGCCTGGCTCAGCCTTCCCTTATTGAAGCCTTTCCTAGGACTCCATGCACCTCTGTCCATAGCATCTTCCTTACTGAGTGGCTGGTACTTCTCCACGGTCTGTCCACCACACTGAACCAGAACACTAGCTTATCACCATGAAAGCTCTTTTGTCTACGAGTAACAGGACAAAGACCTCATTTAAAACAGCGTAAGAAAAAAATAAGGTGGGGTGGGTATCAGAGATAGGAATAAAGATTCAGAGGTGTTTCATAGGAGGGCTCCAAAGGCAGAGTGAGTTGGGACCCTGTGCAGGGCTATGTAGACACTGAAAAGGAATCAGGAGCTCAGGCAGCTTCTCAGGTGCACCTCTCTGGCTCTCACTGCCTGTCTCTCCTTCCCCTCATGTCTGTTTCTTCCACATTTCTCCTTTGCTCTTCTCTCTCTCCAAAGTCCAGCTTTCTCTTCCTCCCATGCACGTGCTGTAATCACCCTCCCACCCCCCATTGCAAAATATTCACCACATCCCAATTCAGCCGCTCCATGCAGACTGACCAGTATCTCTCAGGCCTAATAGTAAATTCCAGTGGGAGTCTGATCTTGCTTCACTCAGGTGTCTGCTCCTGGTCCGATCAGCTGGGGCCGAGAGCAGAGCCACCTTGTACGGCAGCTGCCCAGAGCACCGAGGTTCAAACCCCGACTTCACCACCTACAACCTATGTCACTCGGCAAGTTAACTGAATCCATCACACTGAAGTTTTCCCCCTGTAAAATGGGATGATGGAAGCTAAGCCATGGTATTGTGAGGATGTAAACACAGTGTGTTTAGCGTGGTCCCAAGCATATGTCGGAACATTTTAGTGCCCACCCCCACGGGAACGGGAAGAGCACGAAGATTGTAGAGATTTGGGGGCTCTGTGACGAGGTCCTGGAGGGCAGGACGGTTGTCCACTTCTCTTTGTGTTCCCAGCAGAAGGCCTGGCATACGGAAGCGATTTAATTCTGAGGAGGTGCTGGTTGAATGAACAAAAGGATGATGACTCAGGAGTGGAAAGATTCAGGGGTCATTGCTGATTCCTTCAGGCTTCTCACCGTCTGAGCCACTTCCGGTTTTGGAAAACCCGTGGGTCTGCATCCGTTTTTGGCTTGAGGCAGAATGCTGCTGATAGAAGAGAGACTGCAAAACTCTAAAGAGACAATGTGTGATTGATGCAACTGGAAAGCTGGGGGGGGGATGTTAAAAAGCGTTTTAGTATTTGAACAGAAGTTAGAAGGAAGGTGGAAGCTGCCCGGTACTAATAAAACATAAAACAGGAGACGATAAAATAAATTAAGACAGAACCCCCGAAATGTTGTTCAGAAGATGAAATGTTCAGATGAGCACTGTGACAAAACGAATTAGATCATGCCCCTCTCTGGGACAGTTGACAGGCCAGGAGCATGTTACCAAGAGACGTAGAGGGCACTAAGGCTTTCCGGTTATTGCTCAGGCTTCCTGGTAGTATCAGTTCCATGCACCCCTTTCAGGAACTTGGGAGTCTATTTCGTCTTGCAGAAAAAAAAAAAAGGAAAAGTGCCTCCTTTCTCTTCCAACCAGAGGCAGGTGCAGAACTGTAATTGCAAGACCAGGACAGGTTCTGGAAAGAAGAGGCCAGGCCCATTCGGTGGTCAAAGAAACAGCATGAACCGTTGCCCGTGCCAGCCAACCCCAAACAAGGCAGGGGGTGCATCTGCCTTCTTTCTGGCTGATTCCTGCATGTTCAGCAAAATGCTTCACATTTAGTAGGCACTCAAAAATGTTGGGTAAATGAATGGAAGACAGAAAAGACAAGGAAGGGAATCATTACTTAGTCAGGTCTGCTCTGAGAATCCTCAGTGAGCTAGTTGCATAAATGTTAAATTAGGAAGCACAATACTAGCATGGGCTGCATACAATGTAGGCACTGGCTTTTAGGGAGCAGAGCTGCCTTTTAATCCTGTATTTCTTCCCTGGGGTTTTTGGAGGAGGCTTTGCTCTGCCAAGCAGTGATTTATGATTTGTTAGATCATGAAACCCTATTAGTAAAAATTTTAGAGCACGCCACATAATACAGTATATTTATTTATTTACAGATCATGCATTTGTCCTATTACAAAAACATACATTCATTATAAAATACCCCTAAAGGGCATTAAAAGGGATGCCATAAATGGCATTTCGAAAGCTTTACTAGTCATGATGGCTTCATTTTTTTTTTTTTAGTAGGTGCTATCATAAGGCACCATAGTTAATCACTGAGAGATTCAACATTAGTGATAGTAGATGTAAATCCATATTTTCAGATAATCTTTAGATCATTTCCATGTTTTTTGGCTGACTCCTGTCAGGTCTGATTAGTTAATCATTGTTATGACCTTGTGACTAACAGGGAAACCTATGAGTGGGTATCATCTCTGCATTTTCTTGGACCATTATCTCATCCCACTGCTTCTTTTCAGCAAGATTTTAGGGCATGTATCTGTTTCGTGGGTTTGTGTCATTATAACCTGGTGACATGATCTGTAAATCCAGTTAACAGTTGTGCATGCACAGACACACACAAATATTTGTCAAGTGTGGGCCCCACTCCGCCCCTCCATCTGCAGCATTCCTGCCTTCCCACAGGGAACCCTCACATCCTATGTGACCCCTGACTGTCCCTCATACAGCAGCATAAAGCCTCAGGGTCAAACCACAAACTAAATATTAGCACAGCTTAACTTCTTTCTTATTTTCTTAGGTAAAATAGAAATTTGAATGTTATCTTCCCACACTCCAGTGGGTTGATTTGAAGACCACTGCGCCTGTGCTGTGTGAGGGGTGACATCACTCTGTGACCTTTGCCCTCCCGCTCTAATACCCACCATGTGTTATGCCCCCTTAGACGTCTGGAGAGAAGAAGCGATCTGGCCACAGTGACAGCAATGGTTTCGCTGGCCACATCAACCTCCCTGACCTGGTGCAGCAGAGTCACTCTCCGGCTGGGACCCCAACTGAGGGCCTGGGGCGCGTCTCCACCCACCCCCAGGAGATGGATGCTGGGACTGAAGTAGGTGCTGGGCAAGAGCCACCACAGCTCTGTTCTCCTTCAGGCGGTTCTGAAACCCTGCTCTCTTCAAGAAGGAGGCTTTGCCAAGCTAGAAACATGTTTGGTTGGTTTCTACTGTAGAGCTACGTATGCACATGCTCAGATGGAGGAAACCATAGAAGCAGAGCAGTGAAAAGTTCTCAGCTATCATCAGGACCAATACTTGCTTTCACAGATGAGAATACTGAGGTTCAGAGAGGTTAAGAGCCTTGCCCAAAGCACACAGCTGGTTTGTGACAGAGCTAGGAGCAGAATTGGGACCTCCTCTCTGCCGGGCCAGTGATAGAAACTTTAGCCTAAAGAAATTCCAAGGCCAGTAATTGAGATTCATATTTACATTAATTTAGTCAAACTAAGTTTGACGTAAATGGAATGAGGTCTAAATGACTTATTTATGAAAAATAAAAATCAATAAATAGATACATGCTGAAAGTGTTCATCTTTCTAAACTCCCACTTGCAAGAGAAAGGGGGAAATGGGATATTATCTTTCCTATATAGAAAGAGTACAGGGGGAAAAGCCCCAAGAAACACAATCTGTTAGGCAGTCGTGACCAAGACTAACCGCTCTGATGAGTTCACAGTACCTGATCGTGTTTCATGAGTATCACGGGAATCACACTTAGGCACTATATGTGTTCATAAAGCATGTGCACTATTGATTTGATGTTGTCTACACGCTAACTTTTTATGATGCACCCTTAGAATTCTAAGGTTATAGAGCAGATAAGCTTTGTTTGCCCAGAGGAAAAGAACACAGAGGCGTATTAGAAAGTGGCACATCCTATTACAGCTTCATGCAGTGTGGGCAGGTTTTTTTCTGCCTGCACACCTCTGTGGGTACCAAGGAGGACTCCGTGGGCTTGGACCCCTGTTCAAATTCTCTGCTGTTCCAGCTCGAAGTGGAAATATTAGTAGCTGCCCACACCTCCATCAGAGACGTCTTCTAAGGCTCAAAGGAAAGGATGGACGTGAACATGCACTATTTGGAAGGAGGAGTCCTAACTTGTGGAGGATGAAATGGTTTTTTTTTCATAGGTGGAGGGGAATTCTTGAATTAAATCAGATTGGATTTTTGTGGTTTTCTCCTTATATAGTCAGGGGTCTTGGATTGTTGGTTTTATTTTTAAATAAAATCCTAATCATAAAGTTCAAAACTAAAAATTTAGGTACAGACATTTATCAAAAAAGAGGTGCTTCTTAAGTTAAATGCAGGTCTCTTTATGATATTAAGAGAACTTGCGTCTAATAGAAGGAATGGAGATGACAGACAAAATGGGGAGATGATTATTGAAGAAGCACCTTTGGCAAAACTTAAATGTGGAATATCGTGACACGAAGCCCTGATAATTCAGTGTACTGTTCAGTAGTCTAGTTCTGACTTCATGTTTCATGATGCTGTCCACGCCCTTGAGATTTATTTTTTAAATAAGCCCTCAAGGTGCATTGTCTGCAAACCTAGTATCTTCATGAAGTCCCCCAAATTAGGCATGTAAATGTAAGTATCCTTTTAAGGGAACTCTCATGGGAAGAAAAAAATCATAATCCCTGGGAACAATGGTTCCTGAATTAAAGATTTGAAGGCTCCTTGATCCAACACCAATTCACCTGCATCACCAGGCCACTGTGGAAGGGCCCAACGGCCCCAAGAGGAGGGACCTTTGGTCGAAGGTGTTCAGGATGAAGCACTGCTGTGTGGAAAAGCTTACTTATTACCAATTGCGTCAGCTTTTCTTAAGAACATTTGGTCAATATGAAATTGCTTTTACTTCAAGGGAGACAGAAGCTCTGTCACCACAGTCATCACCACAGATATTAAGGTGCTACAAATGGTCCAAAATACAATTTGCTCACTGCCACTCTTGCAGTCTGGTGATTAATGAAACCTTGCAAAGGCAGAGTGGCTAGTGAATGACTAATACCAGGACAAGCTGGAGAGAGAGGCACACACTTTGACTAGGGGTTCGAGTGTGAACAGTGAGATAGATTGAAGAGTCTGTCATTGTTTTAAAGCCCAAGCAAAGTATTGTTAGCATTTTGTTTGTTGCTGCAGTATTTATTTACCTGCTCTTCTTAATCTTCTTGCTTATTGATTAGTATGGCATGGGGAGCAGCACTAAAGCCTCCTTCACCCCTTTTGTGGACCCCAGAGTATACCAGACATCTCCCACTGATGAAGATGAAGAGGATGAAGACTCATCAGCCACGGGTAAGCTAGAAGGCCCCAATGTTTTAGAAATAACTTGGTTTTCCTTTTTGGTATGGCCTGATAAAAAAATAATCATCATCATTAGTTCAATAGTTAAGCCATTTACTGCTTAGTCCCTGCCTTAAAGGAAAGACATTTTTTAATTATTATTTTTGTAGGGTTCCTGAAACAAATTTCTTTCTCCATTTTTCTTTCGTTTCTTCTATTTTGCTTCTGGTAGGAACCCAGAGATATCCAGGGGCCCTAGGAAAAGCTGTCCCTCAGAGATCTCCAAACTTCCCACATATTTCTCAAAAGCAATTTCTGGGTACAATGCTGTGCACGCAGTAGATAATTCATAAGTGCGTGTTGAGTTGTGCTGAGTTCTACGTGTGTGCTTCCCACCGCAAAAGTCTGGCTGCTTTCAAGACGAGTCTTGCTTTCTAGACTTCTGTAATTCACTAATCATCAGTCTCAACTGAGGCCACTTTAGCAATTGATAATGTAGAAATTCAAAAAGTACATCTTTCCACATATATTACAGGAGATGGGAATGGTGCATTTCATTGTTTGAGATGAATATCAATTCCCTACTCCAGTAGTGTCGAAAAGCCTGTTTTACTAATAGATAAAACACTGCTTCTATGAATGACTTATACTTTATTCTACTAAAAAAATATGAAATATGCAGAGTGTCAGAGCTTCTTTGCCTTTGCTATAATATATAATGCGCACTAAATGAGAAGAAATCATTGTGTTTTGAAGCCCTTCTCCGTATCTCCACTGGTTATTTTTTAAGATGCCACTGACTTCTCTGATTCTTTTTCTCAAAGCTCTGTTTACTAGCGAACTTCTTAGGCAAGAACAGGCCAAACTCAATGAAGCAAGAAAGATTTCAGTGGTAAACGTAAACCCAACCAACATTCGGCCTCATAGCGACACACCGGAAATCAGAAAATACAAGAAACGATTCAATTCAGAAATACTTTGTGCCGCTCTGTGGGGTAAGTTGCTGCTTTTTACCACTCAGTAATAAACTGACCCTCAGACATTTAAAGCCTGTGGATCTCGTCATCAGAAGAGCACTGCTGTAATCACGGGTGTTAGAAACCTGACTTAGAACGGCTTTGGCCTCAGGAGAGATCAAGAGCAATTTTATATGTAGAAAGAACTGACACCCTAATAACCAGGGTAACAAAATGAGATTCAGAATGACCTTGTGACGTACCAGTGATTGACTAAAGCCAACGACAGAACTATCTACTACTCAATACACACACACAGTGTGCCCAGCACTGTGTGATGTACCCCACATCCTGTGATCCATACAACATCCCACAAGGCGAAGAATGGCTTTACCTCCATTTCACAGCTGAAGATTCTACCCAGCATATTTCAGCAAATTGCCAAAGGCCATGCCACTAGTAGTTACAAGACCAAATTAAAAAGGACAACCCAAAAAAAAAAAAGAAAGAAAAGGACAACAAATGATGAACCTTCGTTTAGTTCAAAACATCAACCTGCAGTTCTTGTGAAAAAGATCTTAGCTGACCTCTAACTCAGTATAGGTGTGATGAGAGTTTATCAAAGTCCTGGTCTGTATTGTTATAAGCATCACAGTCATGTATAGATCAAGGAAAGACTTGGCCCAGCTGTACCCCATCTAAAGTACTAGGCCTGATTTGGGGCACCACAGTTTTGTAAGGACAAAAGCATTTGAGGTGTTAGCGAGGAAGACTGTGAAGCCCAAAAACTCTTTCATGCGAGATGTGATGGAGGGAAGGAAGACTCTGTCCTCTAGAGAAGAGACAGTTACAAAACAACAAGACAGGCATGTTTAATATTGAATACTACATAGATGAAAGAGCAGACATTCATGTTCCTCTGAAGATCGATGTACAGCAAACAAGAGAAGTTAGAAAGTTACCTGTTCATGAATATAGTGAATTGCGCAGTGGACCTCTCAGTGTGTATGTTATGTCTTGGGGTGGGGGGTATAATTTGCCTAGGGATGAATTTTAGCTATCCACATAAGGCCACTTACCTGCCAGAGCTTTTGTAATAGGGATTACTGCACGGGAGTTGGGCTGGACTAGATTTACATACCTGAGAAGTTCCTTGGAGTCAGTATTTCTGTGACTCTCAAGTTATTGACACCTTTGGGAAAAAGGGCTTTTCTTCCAGTGGGTATGAAAATGGGGCACTCTGTTCTGTGTTAAAGGTGAATAGACTAGAAATCATTGCATGAATAGGGGTGAGGGTGAACCTTTGAAAGTCTTGAGGTGGGATTTATAGAGAGCCAAGAAAGGGGTAAGTGTTACAAGAAAAGAACAAAGGCACGTAGTGGTAGTATCACAGCTATGCTTAACACTTTTGGGAAGGACTCTGTATTAGGTAATAAATGGCTTGATGTAATAAATGCTGCTACCACTTTATAAAGAAAACTAATTTCATTACCAAGAAGACAGTGCTTTAATTATTATGTCAGAGCTACTTCTGCACTCCCTGCTGCAGGACCTACTTGCCCATTAGTTTATATTTACAAGGCATAGTTTTTTAGGTTTTACAGGGACCTCAATACAGAAGGTTAAAGCCCGTAAAAAGTCAGTCTTAGGGTGCTTCTTAAATTTGCAGGTGTAAACCTCCTGGTGGGAACTGAAAATGGCCTGATGCTTTTGGACCGAAGTGGGCAAGGCAAAGTCTATAATCTGATCAACCGGAGGCGGTTTCAGCAGATGGATGTGCTAGAGGGACTGAATGTCCTCGTGACAATATCAGGTATGTTACTAGGATGACAGAGTCCTCCAGGTCTGCACAGGTGGGAAAGATGATCACTTCCTTTCTAAAGAAACAGTAAGTTCTGCCTTTCCCAGCTCTCAAGCGATACAATAAATGATGGCAGGATAGCCAGAGTGAGACCACCCTCATTTTGTAACTCTGGACATTCTGACCTCCAAAGGGAAGTCTCTCACCTCAGCTTGAAGTCTGAATGAGGCAGGGACATACCACAACAGTGGTATCTTTATAGGCCTTTAACAGGACCCAGCAAGGATCTTTTTAAGGTATCTTCAATCCGGTCATTGCTATCTACTCTCAGATGGCAAATATCAAAATGTAGGCTTCTGGGAGTGGGAAGTTTTATAAGCAGGTATTTCTCAGGTCTCTTTTCTCATAAGAACTGCTCTAGATTATAGTCTACTGATGTTTTAGTAAGTACAGCTGGCCCACTGGGTGATTGAGTCTGCACAAAGGTTGGAATGTGGAAGCATTACTGCTACACGCTGCAGCTTTCTGGTTCCCAAAAGGAGCTTTAAAAAAAAAAAAAAAAATGGCGACAGAAGTGAAGGCCTTATTACTGAAAAGTCAAAAATGTAACCTGAGAGAGTCTGCTTATTGAAAGTTTTTTTCTTTGTGATGGTGTTTGAAGGAATTTAATAAATAGTACCCCTCCTATCCAGTATGAAACCAGCTGTACCACTGCACATTAGAGCCACCTGTGGAGATGTGAAAGGTCCAGGATGCACCCCAGACCAGTGGGTCAGAATCTCTTGGAGTGAGTCCCAGGCATCCATTGCTTTCATAGCTCCTGAGGTGTTTCCAGTATGCAGCCAAGTTTGAAAATCATGACTCGACACGCAGCTATTCTTTTGCAGAGACAATACAGCGTGGCTGGATTGAACCTTGAATAAAGTTTAACTCTTCCGCTGTACTTCTATTTTGAAAAAATGCCTTCACTTGATGCTATAATTCCCTCTTTCTTTTACCTTTCCACTGAATGTTCAGTTTCATTTCTTTTTATTCTCCCCACATAATAGTTAACCAAATACATTTTTCTTGTATTATCATTTGAGTTTAATTCACTGTTCTGGTTAATTGCCTTCTTGATTGCTATACTAGCAAATCAAATTTTAAATCATACATCCACCAGTCACCTACCCAAAGTGGAAATGATACCAGAAAATTCATGTTCGGGCTTCCTTATGTTGTTAGTGACACATTCCCATTTTTTAAAGTGTAAGCATATCCTCTTATCATGAGGCATAGATGGGGAAAGAAGAAAATGAAAATAGGAGCAAACGATTCTTGAACTGCCCTCAGGCCTATCTTGGCATAGAATGGAAGAAGCACTAGCTCTCTTGCCTATCCTAGCTATTGTGATCAGTACATAATCTAGGCTTTTGGTTACAAAAAGGAATAGTAACTGCACAATGATTCTGTAATTTAAGTTGTAAATGTACTCTCCTGTCAGATCCAGTGTACAGTGCCTTAATGGTCTTCTGGTATATATCACATCTGTAAAATATAAAACATCTTTTGATGCCCAAGAGGAAATCAAAGGAAAATAAGATCCCAAGAAATAAAGCTGACAGGTCTAAATTTCTGATCACCTAGAAAGAGCCATTCCAAGGGACATTTTCTTATCTGATACACAGATAATCTCGTGGAGTATATTAAATTTTGTTCCATGTGTACTCTTCAGTATTTTTAAGATGTTTTCTTATCATACTAGTAATTCTTTATTCCAGGATCACTTTACCAAAGGGAACTTTAAGTTTTTTTCTAAGTATATATCTTTTTCCCCTTTCCTATTTTTGTTTGGTATTCCTTTCAGTGATCTCAGCGTGGTTATTTTCTAAGGCCAGATTGCCTCCCTTGAACTTGTTTCTCTTATCTCCTTATACAATTCCCTTTTTGGTTACTCAGGTGAAATAAAACTACTACCAGCTATCGTCTTTAAAGTAACTGAGGAGCCAAATCAGAGGCTGTGCATTGACATGTGCTGTTGGGTTAGAAAGAGAGGGGAAGGCAGCCACACACAAGTATGCTACAATGTCCAGTTGTCCACACCTCTTCATGTCATTAGATCTAGAATATTCTAGAACTCCGATCAACCGTTCTGTCACAGGATTAGGTCTTACTGAGTTTAGCAGACACTACCCTTTGTGTTGAGAGACTAAGAATAGCTTGCTCAAATAAGAAATCACCTAACGGTAAAAACAAATTATAAAATGGTTATTTGTCTAGAATACTTTAAGCTATTTTAATCCTAAGTCTTGGCAGAGACAACACTTTGATGATGCTGGGGACATTGGTTAGTGTGTCTTCACACACACCCATACACACACATATACACAATTATAAATAAAAATTAATGAATAAAATAAAATGGAGGTGGGGAAGGATTGAAAGGAAAAGCTGTCACGGTCTTGAAATTAAAGCTCTATTGTTTCAACAGGAAAGAAGAATAAGCTACGAGTTTACTATCTTTCATGGTTAAGAAATAGAATCCTACACAATGACCCAGAAGTAGAAAAGAAACAAGGCTGGATCACCGTTGGGGACTTGGAAGGCTGTATACATTACAAAGTTGGTAAGTCTCAAAACATGGAATTGTTTTATACTCAATGGGAATTATTTAGTTTAGTTTCATTGAGGGTTTTTTTTTAATATCAGATATTAATGATGCATTTGTGACCAGTTTAAGACATTGCTGAATCCTTAAGTATACTTGCATTATTTCCCCAGAAAAGTCAGATGGATGAAGTTCAAAGGATGAATTCTGAATAAAGTCCTATGCGCCAGTTTAAACATTCAAATCCACTCCCACCCCCTAAAATGACAATGAAGGAATAAAAGTGCCATAAACCCACAAGGACAAAGGGACCAAGAGAAGAGAAACCAGCAACTAAGATGTCAACAAAATTGAACAAGAGTAGTTAGATGACTAAAAACAAACCTAGACAACCAGTAAATGATGAATTTAAGTCTTCAGTGAGTACATTCATCAAAATCAATTCAGTCACTTAACAGAGCCCAGAAAGGCCCAGGACCTGAGGCGCCAGGTGTATCTGAGGTGGAAGTATAGAGTCAAACTGAAAATAAGAGGATTGTTAGAAAGTTGATGAGCAGCAAGATTTTTCTCCAAAGACAAATCTTTCAGGCCATCTCCCTCCCCCAGTGAAACAGAAGACGCAAGGTTGGCACAGCCACTCTGATGTTGGGGACTAGTGGATTGTGAGGACACACACACACACACACACACACACACACACACCCCTTCATCCCCTGTTTGGTTCCAAAATGTTGACACATAAGCTTAAATTCCCAAGCAAGAGATTGAAAGATTTGTCTTTGGAGAAACTAAATGGCCAGAAAGAAAAGATGTTCAGGTACTAATATTTGAAATGCCATGAAAAAAAGTTGGCTGTCTAACTTCTTAAAGTGAAGGCCAGCAGTTGATAAACCCACCTATACCAGACGTGGGGAAACACACTAATAGGAAGGAAACTTAAATAGAAAGAAAGGACTTGAGGGAAAACAAGGATAATGAGGAGTGAAGTACAATTTTAAAGAAAGAAGCTATAATAACTTCAGGGCACTTATAAAAGCTATTTCCATAAAAGAAGAATAGGGGCTACTTAAAAAATGTGGAACAGAGTTGGGGGCAGTCATTCAGAGACCAAAAAAAGAATCTTGAATATTAAAATATATTGGAAAAAATTAAAAAATGTAATAGCAATGTTAGAAGATAAAGATGAGACATCTCCTAGAAAGTAGAACAAAAAGAAAAGGGCGGGGAGGGGGGAAGAAAAGTTAAGAAAATAAAAAGAACAGTCCAAGTGGTTCAAATCTAAGTAACATGAGTTTTAGGAAGAAAAAATAAGAATTGGAATGGAAGGGGAGGAAAGTGTCAAGGAAAGAATATAAGAAAAATGTTTATAACTAAGATCTTGAAATCCCAAATTAAAAGGATTCATTGAATACCAAGTATAGTGGATGAAAAAAAAAGACTCACAACAAAACATAAGAATATTTCAGTACCCAGGAAATGAGAAAGTCTTTAAAGCTTCCATATTATAAGTAAATAAATAAAGTTTACATATAATAGACCCAGAATCAGGTGGCCTGGGAGTTAACAGCAATGCTAGAAAATTAGATAACAGTGGAGCAAGGCTTCAAAATTTTGAGGGAAAGATTATTTTCACCTAGTATTTTATAGCCCATCTGTATTAGCCAGAGTTCTCCAAGAAAACAGAAGCCAACAGATCTCTCTGTCTCTCTCTCTCTGTCTCTCTCTCTCTCTCTTTCTTGATATCTAGATATTATCTATATACATCTAGATATATCTATCTAAGTAGATAGATAGCTAGATAGATAGAGATATATATAGAGAGAGAAGAGTGGAACAATGGAGGATTCAAGAAGAAGTACCTCCCAGAAAAATAAAACCTTACTAATAGATTACCTGTCATGTTTGACTGTGTCGAAGGCATTTACAGCACTAACAGAAAGTAACCACATGTGCTTAGAGATAGATACGTAGAAAATGTGGATATGAAAAAAATGAGGGAAAACAAGAAAGGAAATATAACTATGGTTTACTATGTGCCTCCTCAGTGAACAATAATTTTTTACACAAAATGTTGATTTAACCAAAAATTAAAAATATTACTATATGGAGGGTGTGGGAGAGGAAGAAATGTGTGTGTTTAAGAGAGAGAACTACTGTGTTTCCCCGAAAATAAGACCTAGCCGGACAATCAGCTCTAATGCGTCTTTTGGAGCAAAAATTAAAATAAGACCCGGTCTTATTTTACTATAATATAAGACTGGGTCTTATATAATATAATATAATAAATAGAATATAATGAATATAATATAATATAATACCGGGTCTTATATTAATTTTTGCTACAAAAGACACATTAGAACTGATTGTCCAGCTAGGTCTTATTTTTGGGGAAACACGGTAGAAAGAGGAGATGGTTATAAGAGACTAAATCCTTTCCATACTACAAAGTCAGTAGATAATATGTATAACTGAAAAAGATCGAGAAATAACATTATATATTAGAAATATATAAATAAATTGCTAAAGAAGTAGTCGAATGTGTATTAAAAACAGACTGTATAAACAGAATGGGCCTGCTACAGAAAAAGATCTCAGAGAGCAAGAATTTGGTCAGTTATCCTGGGCTCTCCAGTTTCTTTAGGACATAGAATATTCTGTTTGTTCCAATATGGTACAAAGAAAATGACAGCCATATGTACTGTCTTAGTCTATTTGGACTATTATAACAATACCACAGACTGGGTGGCTTATAAACAACAGGAATTTATTTCCCACAGATCTGGACGCTAGGAAGTCCAAGATCAAGGTAGAGGCAGGTCCAGTGTCTAGTGAGGGCCTCTTCCTGGTTCATAAACAGCTACCTTTTCACTGCTCCCTCACATGGCAGAAGGAGACAGGGATCTTTCTAGGGTCCCTTTTATAAGGGCACTAATCCCTTATAAAATTCATAAAAATTAGAATTCAATTTTGAATAATAAGGCAACAGCAGCCTTTATGTCTCTACTCATTTGCTAATTTTTCTACCAGGTCTCAGCTGCTTACATGTGGGTGAACATAAAAGCCAAGCAAGGAAACATCAAGGGATATTATGCAGATTCTTATTACAATGAATAGTTCACCTCTAGACTTAGTGGCTAAAGATAGTCCTAAGCCAGTTCCATCTTTAGATCCAGAAAAAAACCTTCAATATAAAACAAAAGGCCCTATGTATTCTGCAAACCAAACACACTACAGGAAGTTAAATCTGTATCTATGAGAAAAATCCCACACCAGCAGCATCACCCTCAATTATGGTTTTCCATGTATATTTGCATATTGTGGCTTACACATTCATTAATATAAAAACTTGAATAAATTGATATACTTCTTTAATTTATCATTTTTATATTACAGTTAAATATGAAAGGATCAAATTCTTGGTGATTGCCTTAAAGAACGCTGTGGAGATATATGCGTGGGCTCCTAAACCATATCATAAGTTCATGGCATTTAAGGTAAGCAGGCGTGCGATTACCTAAAAAGGACCTTTTTTTATGTTAGTTTTCTACCAGTTAACAAAATGGTCTGTTTTGCACATAGACTAATATTAATATTCCTATGTATAATAAACCTCTTTAAAAAGTATAGGAACTCTGAGATTTATTATTCTGAAAGTAAAGACTATCGAAATGCTAGAAAACTGGGGTATGCCCTCCTCCATTTCAGGTCTATGAATCATCATCTCCAAGTGGCATTTAGTACAGAATGGTTCCCGGGCAAATCATTGATTGTGGTCTAAGGCAATGAGATTCATTAGACAGCTACCTAACGAGGGCACTGTCTGATACTTTATCTGCAAAAGGCAGATCAACCGCAGCATTGCGTTTCCAGGTCGAACTGAGTCTCTAAGTCTCATAATCCTCATAAGCCTTTTAGGGTACAGTCCTTACAACTCACTTGATGCTCCATATCCCCAAGGCTATTGGATTTCTCTGAAATAAGGCGGAATGTAGTCACATCTGAAATTGTCCTCGTTTCTCTGTGTGCTTCCATTGTGATAACTCTTTCATTTTTGACTTTGTCTGAGTCTCTGCCCGCCGTGGTCGGACTGATCGATCAGTCATGAGATTCAACAGGAGTGGGATGGGAATATGCTAGTCCCATTGACCCCAGATCATGTAAGCTGACCCCCAGAGACCAGAAGGACCAGTTCTTGGGGGCCCTCCAGTGTTTTCAGCTCTACACAGTCTATCCATAGCCAATGTGATTTTACCTTCTGTTCATTTTCTCTCTCTGCCCATATCTCTTCCTTTCTTGACATCTCGTTGCCCCTCGTTTTCCCCCCACTTTTGACTAGTATTCCCTTCGACCTTGTATGTATCCTCTCCTGCCACATATGCTATGCGAAGGCTGAAGCTGCCTTGGGAACATTCCTAGGCCCTTTTCAGGGCTGCATCACCCACTTCTTTCTTGTTCTCTTAGCGCAAGGGGCTCATTTGTGATGTTCTCAGGAAGATAGATTCATCAGTGGAAATGGGCTCCCCTCCATAATGAGCTCCCCACTTTTATGGAGAGAAATTTTTGGAATGTATTAGGTTAGTAATAACACTTAAGGGATGACTTCTAAAAGCTAAAAGGGTGCTGCTATTCTGCCAAAATCTCTCTCCGCAAAAGCTTTTCAATCAAGATTCCATTCTGGTTGTAAAGTTACTGCCATCAGTTTACTAGCCAAAGTGTATGAAAGAGTGCAAAATGCTTTGTTTGGCAGGTCACACCCAGCCTGAAAAGAGGGAAGAGCTAAAGCAAGGACTTGAACAAAAAAGACTGGCGCTGGCAGAGGGTCGAGCCCTCCCGTAGGATGAGGCTGTAAGGCTAGGACCTCCCACACTGTGACAATGACGTTAGCAAAAGATGAGGAGAGAGGTGTCAGTTAGGGGGCAGTGGCGTTACAGCGGGGCACTTGTGGTTTCACTAATTCTTTCCCAGACTTCAAGGCCCAATAAAGTAGAGGATGATTAAATAATAGCAAAGAAAAACAGTAGAACACTGGACAGCTAGTTGGAGCTTTAGCTACGGATCCAAACACATAGAATCTTGATAAACTTGGCTGGAGCTCTCTTTTTTTCCTTTCTAGTTAAATGCAACTAGCTGACTACGCATAGTTCTCTGAAGTCATCTGGGTTGTGGCATACATCCGTCCTTTGTTCCTTGTTATTGTTGAATAGTAGTCCATAGTATGGACATACCATAGTTTGTTGAACCATTTGCCTGCCAACCGATGACAGCTGGGTTGTTTCTAGTTTGAGGAATTATGAATAAAGCTGCTATAAACACTCACGTAAAAAAAAAAAAAATGAGTCTTGAGTCTTGTGATATTCCACACCCATCTCCTTCTCTATGACCAAAACCCAAGTCTCAGATCTCAGCATTCCATTTAGAGGAAGCACCAGTCTGCTGCCCACTCGCTCACCGAAGAAGAGCAGAACCAGAGCATGTCATTAATCCTGATCAGGGTTAGCACGGAGTGAGCCCTGCTGCCCACTGCAGGCGGTCTCTGAAAAGGTAGCAGCCACGCATGGTCCTGGCTGTCACATGGGAAGGAGAGGGACCAGAGAAGTGACTGGACCTCCTTTTGAGGGAAAAGGCCAGAAATAAACAGAAAAGAACAGCAGTACCCAGGCACCAAGTTTTTAATAGATGATGACAGTATCAAAAATTGCCAACTGTAAACCACTTCTCTGCCCTGGAAGACAAGGGGTGGAGAAAGGGGTACAAATGGGTGTTAGACCCTTCTTCCTACAGCCAGGATATGAATAGACCTAAAATTGAAAGAGAAATTTCCTGGCTTTTCAGCTCAAAAAAGTCAGACATTAACTTCCATCAGGAAATGGCTACAGGAAAAAATTAAGATAACCTCTCTGAATGATGTGTACACTCATGGGGTGATTTTTAAAGTCTTTTGCAGATCTCCAGCACAAGCCTCTGCTTGTTGATCTCACAGTAGAAGAAGGTCAAAGATTAAAGGTTATTTTTGGTTCACACACTGGTTTCCATGTAATTGATGTGGATTCAGGAAACTCTTATGATATCTACATACCATCTCATGTAAGTTCCTGGAAGCAGAATGTCAAGGTTCTCTGTACAACAACTTGTATGTAGAATGAGATTTGCTTTTGCACATTTTTAGTGGAAGTCACACTAATATTTACTAGTCAGTAAAGCAGATGGACTTTTGGCCTTCACTAAATAAACATTTAATAAATAAAACATGTAAATTTAATTTTTATGACTACTCACAACTGAGTAACACGTAATAGTAATTATTTTCCATTTACTAGACATGTTGTCTTATTGGACTTTAGATTAAAATACATATAGTGTTTTTCCTTCAAGGGCATAAATTCTGTATTTTAAGCAAGTACAATAGAGGAGTTCCTATTTTCAGTTTTTGAAGGAGCATTGGTTCATTTTATGTAGGAGAAGGCCAATGGTCCTTTTCCTGCTATTTTTGTTCTTCTTTTCAACGTGAGGACAGCGTCGTATAGTGGAATCAGACACATTGGAACATGTACCCTGGCTCTAGCATGCATTCATTTTGCAATCATGGACCCATTAGGCAGTCTCTCCAACCCTCAGCTTTCACATCTGTAAAATGGAGATAAAAGGACCTATCCCATAGAGTTATCAGCAGCATTAAATGAGGTAATGCATCTAACGTATTTGACACGGGGCCCTGCAAATTGTAGTACTAAGAATGCTATACTGACACATTGCTTGAAACATGACTTTTAAATGAAAACACTGCACGTTGTTTCACTTAGTAGGATTGATGCAGTGCAAGCTTCATTTCCTGTATGTAACGCCGAGGCTAACATACAGTACAAACTACTTATCAGGAAAGTCTGAGACCAAATCTGTTGCTAACTGGTATTTTGAGAGTTTAAAGACTTTACTCCCAAAAGCACATTTGAAAAAAAAAGTTGTTTTAGTACATCACACACACACACACACACACACACACACACACACATCATTCATTGCTGCATTACAGCTTTTCACAGCATGTGTGCACACAGAACTCACAACTAATGTTCTCGGCGAGATGACTGGAGCATCACCGCGATCATCCTTGATCCTCTCATCCCTACCCACCATGCACCTGTGCGACTGCCGTGACATTCTCCGCCAGGATATCACAGCAGCAGCACGTCTCTTTTCCTAGAACAAGTCAATCTACACTTATTTCAATAGTAAGACTTTTTTTAATGAGTCGCAATTTACATTTTTTTCTAAGCAAACCATTAATTTGGATTATTTTGTTATTAGACATGCAGATAAACAATCTACGTTATATGCTCATAGCCTATTTTGTAGGAATATGTTTTGGTCCCACCTTTTGGCTCCATGTAGGCTATCTCCATCAGATTCAGATGGTTTGCGTTCTCCTCATCGTTTTTGGAAGCAGATGAAAGACATGTGATTTTCAATGTCTGTGAGACCTGTGCTCAAATTCCAATTCTACCACCAAATATGTGTGCAGCTATGGTCAAGTTACATAATCCCACTGAAATGCCGTTGCCTCATTTGTAGACAAAGATATCTCCCGTGAGGAGCTATTCTAAGGACTAGAAATTGTATGTGTAAAGGGCTCAGTGCTTGGCACATAGTAGGTGTTCCAGAGTTGTTACTTTTAGGAACAGGTAAATTGGATCTCAACCTAGTGCGTAAGTTTGTATTTACGATGGTATGTGACAGGTTGCTGGTTAAGTTAAGCCAATCAAATTGTCAGTCTCTAGAATGAAAATGGGAAAAGAAAACCTCTTTTTTGCTATTTTGCTTTTTTGCTTTTCTTAGAGATTTGAATAGAGATTCTTAGCGATTTGAAAAGTCAAGATGCTTTTCTTCTTTTCAGAAAAAATAATGCCTGACCTTTCTTTGTCTTCTAGATTCAGGGCAATATCACTCCTCATGCCATTGTCATCTTGCCTAAAACAGATGGGATGGAAATGCTTGTTTGCTATGAGGATGAAGGGGTGTATGTAAACACCTACGGCCGAATAACAAAGGATGTGGTGCTCCAATGGGGAGAAATGCCCACGTCTGTGGGTAGGTTAACCATTCCTTATCTCCTTCAGCAGTTACACCCCCCAAATGAAACGAAAGTCAAGAAATGTGAAACAACCATTTGATTCCACACACCAAAAAAAAAAAAAAAAAAAAAAGTCTGTGAATAACAATTGTAAGACTTGCTTTGTCTGTTTATCTCAAGTCATTTGTCATTTTTGTGGTTAAGATGTGAACAGATGCTGTGAGTTATTGCCCATCTAATGTTTTTAATGCAGTTTTGGAAATTCCTTTTGACAGCCTACATTCATTCCAATCAGATAATGGGCTGGGGCGAGAAAGCTATTGAGATCCGGTCAGTGGAAACAGGACATTTGGATGGAGTATTTATGCATAAGCGAGCTCAAAGGTTAAAGTTTCTATGTGAAAGAAATGATAAGGTAAATCCGTTTCAACATTTGCATTAGTGTTTGCATTTTAAGAGACCACCAGGTACCTGTGAAACCTTCATTTTCCTTTATACTGATTTGAATCACATCTGTGTTAAATGATCAATATTATCTTGAAATGGCATTATTTGGTTTGATTTATGTGAACCCTCAAAATATGATATTCACATATCCAAAAAGACAAACACATTTAAAAATTTCTCGTGAACTCTTAGTAACTTTTGTGGCCTGCGGGCCCTATGATGACTCAGCAGACACCCAAATTCTCCAAAGCACTTAAAAGAGTTGGTCCATCTTTAATCATCTGACACTGGCTCAACTTCACATTCTGCTTTTAGACTTTTCACAATGTCACTATCAGGACCTAACACATCACATTATATTCACCTTTAAACGTAAAGCATATGACACATAGAAATATAAGCTTTTTAAAAATGTCACCCATTCCTTAAGAAATGCACAATCACAAACTCAACTAGTGCCATGTCCTGTGTCATTCCAGCCATGTTTCTTCTGAAATGTCATAGGGGGACTGTTTTCCGATGAAAGTGGCGGTGTCCGTCTGGCATGATCGGTCATCTCAGGAGCCAGGCTGTTTCTCCTTTGTCTTCCCTGTAGACTAACCCAGAGTTGTTAGTAACTAAGCTGTACCGCATTTGTGAATTTATCCTTCGTGACTATGGCCAATTTAGAAATGCTGTCGCCAGAACGGCAGACATAAACACCTGTAGAAAACAATGTGATGCTTGAACAGACGTACATCCCTTGGCCCACGCCAGTTTCCCAGAGGCCAGGCTGGTCTTAGTCCAATCCTAGAGGTATGAGTCTAGACTAGATTCAACCCTGGCCGTCTACTCTGGTCTGGTGTGGTCTGGGTGGACAACCGCTGCGGGTGGTGAGAAGATGGTTCCAGAGCCTGACCAAAGTATGTCAGAAAACAGAGTGGACCCCTAGTAAAATCCAGCCCCCACCTAGTTTTGGGGGATCAAAAGATCCAGGCATGGACTCCCACCCTCCTAATTCATGGAAGACCCACCCCAACAGGCCATGCCCACACCCTCAGGAACAGGCTGGGACCAACCACACCAGTACCTGGGGCCTGAGGTTTAGAGCCCAAACTACACACAACCTAGAGAGAACAGCAGCCCTTTCTTTCCCTCGTCATATTACCGTGGGTCCTCTGTGCTTCTCTGCTTTGATTCATTGACCCGAATAGTAGCGTGACTTACGTATGTAGCATGAGCTGAATGACAAGCATTTCCACAGAACTTCCTAAGAAGTTATTGGGAGAGGCAGCATTCTTCTGAAAAAGTTGTGGAATTGAAGTAGCAGAAACTTTATACTAGTGACAAAAATAAATGCCTTGTTGGCCAACTGAAGGGCTACGCCACCTCCAGAATATTATTTTCCCGGGCCAGTGCTACATTGGCATTCAGCTCAAGCAAACAGCAATCCAAGTTTTGCGCACTTCTCTCAATTATTTGATAAAGTGATTTAATAGATCCACACTTAATGGACTGTGGTTCTTATTAATGCCATTATCTCCTTTGGCCTAGGATCTGCCTGCATCAGCAGACAAGCCACACATTAATTCCTGAAATGCCAAAGTGAATAGACATTGAGCTCCTTACTCTATCTGACCACAACCATTTCATTTGTTTTAATTAAAAAAATTGAGAACTGACGTTGTATGGTAGTCAGTAGGCCCCAAACACCCCCTTGACTTTGGGAATTTGAAAGGATTCTCTTCTGTCCTAAAGTCGGCTCTGTTGTCATTATGGGGGAGAGAAAGAGAGCCTCTGTGGCTTTCCAAAAATGAACAAAGGACCTATTGTGTCCTAGGCCAGAAATCCAGCGCATTTTCCTAGCACGAAACTCCCTTTTAAAACAGGAGTGCCCACAGGATGTTACAAATCAAGACACAGACCCTTCCATGTCCCCGAAGGCCAAGACCACAAGAAGGAATAGTCACAATCACAGTAATAAAGGCAAGAGGATGCAGTGTGACAAGGCACTTCATAAATACCAGCCAGTGAGTCCTAAGAGCTGACACATGGCAAGGATAGGACATGTGAGAGAAAATGGATGGACGGTTGAAGAAAAGAGGGAAAGAAACCATGCAGTTGAACTAACTTCTTTTTAATTTCAAACAGGTATTTTTTGCATCCGTGCGATCTGGAGGAAGTAGCCAAGTGTTTTTCATGACCCTCAACAGAAATTCCATGATGAACTGGTAACAGAAGAGCACTTGGCACTTATCTTCATGGCGTTATTTCTAATTTAAAAGAACATAACTCATGCGGACGTATGCCAGTCTAGAGGCAGAATCAAAAGGCTTGGTTGAACATACCGCTTTCCCCTTTTCCTCTCCCTCCACCCGTCCCAATACAGTCCATCTTTCAATGTTGCAGCCTGGTTGAGAAGGAGAGAAAAAGGTGGCAGGAATTTCCAGGAGATCCCCAAGAATGCTGCGTTGTCTGTGGACAGAGATGGACATGTGCCCTTCGGAGTTAGGGATAGAAACAAATATTGTGTGCTCTTATGACTAAGCTGTGTTATGGTGGATTTTGAGTTTTGTTTTGTTTTGTTTTTTACCTTTTTTCTTTACCCCCTTACTTTGTAAGAATGGGGAGAAAATGCGTACTGAGAAAGTTAGTGCATTTTAATTCTGACTGCCTGCTAGCTTTAAGTATATGATATGTTGTAAAATTTTCAATTTCAAATGGTGAGACACAGCACAATAAATGTACCTTATCTTCTTACACTGAAGGCCGTAACTGCACAGTGGGGTGATTTTAGAACTCTTCCGCCTTCACCAACCCAAATGGTTGCTGTTTGATAGCAACTGGCTAATGAATTTTTAAGAAAATTACTAGTTTTCCCCTCTTTTGGGAAATAGGTTTAAATGGCTACACTACTAGCCTTAGACTAATAAAATCAACTCCCATTTTTGTGAGCCTGACAGGCCCTATGTTTATATGGCCCCGTGCAGAATGGAGTGTCTTAAATGGAATAGTAGTGCCATTGAATGGAGTTGGCTCTAGCAATTGAGGGACCATAACACAATTCTCCCTCAGCTATTATGCAATAGGTCAGGGCATAAGATGGGATGGCAGATGAGGTCTACAGAAAGAGCTTCGGGAAAACAAGCTAAAATATGCATACAAGTACACACACACACTTTCTTTTTTTAAATGCACAAAGCCTCCTGGCGAAGGAGGTCTCACAATTTAGACTTCATTAGGAATGAGACTTGGTTGATTTCTGTCTGGGAATTGGGGAATGAATGACATCCAAGCTCTGGTCATTCCCAGCTTTCTCCTGACGGTGCCACTTTCTCAAGATGAAAACTGTGACTGGAAGAAAATGATAATAATAAATGTTTCTGAGCTGCTTATGCTCTCTCGGGTTGGTGAGAGAAGGGATGAGACAGACTACTGTGCCTGCTTGAGACACAGCAGGCATCCTTGGTTCAGATTTTATAGAACTTGAAAGCAAGGCTTTGGCCAAAATTCTAAAACCCTAATCATTGTACCTTCCTCCAAATTACCCAACATATGGTAAACAACATTTGTGCAGAGATATGTGTGTATTTAGTTCAGGTTGACTTGTGTCCTTATAAACTCTTACTCAGATGATTTGAACATTTATGTGACTGGGATTTTTTTCCAACGCTACAAGCATGGCTGCCTGTGGTATCGAGGTGTTGCAAAAAACGATATCTGTGTTGCGCTTCCTGTTTTAACCTACCTCGTTTTGTTTGTTTTGTTTCACTGTTCATCACAGCAGTGTTATCTCCAGGAGACATATAGAGAGCTCAACTGGCAATCTCAGGTGTATTTAATATTCTCTAAACAAAACAGTAGTTGACCAAATTGTTCTGAAAAATTGCAAAAGAGAATCTAACAACAATAAAACGAATGTGGCTTGTTTCTGGAGAAAACAGTTAAATATAAAAAAAAAAAAAAAAAATCTGTGATCCTACTGATTTTGCCTAAATCCAAGAGCAGCTAATATACTATTAATGAGAACGAAATACACATTAGGAAAGTGGAGCCATTTCAATTCTGGTGGTTTGAGCAAGGGCGGGGAAGGGAGGGGGAGGTCATCTGGTTTCTGAAGTAGATGATGATGCCCTCCTGTACAGGTGGTTGTCATTTGCATTTATCTTAAGCAGGTAGCACACAGGAATGGAACTGAGGATTATCTTCAGGCGATCACCGAGATGTCCTCACCGTGGTCCCTTTAGCTCTCAAAGGCAATGAAATCCTCCCGTTCTCATTTTTACGGCTGTGATTCTGCTGCTGACAATATTGTCTCCACAAATTCCATGCAACAAATTCAGCAATAACTTTTTGGATTGAATTTAGCAACTACTATAATTGGATGCTGATGTGGACAAAATACATACATTTGGTTCTCAACCTCGAATGTGATTGCCACCAGCTCTTTATATTGCTGCTGTGGTATTTTAAACCAGAAGCTTCTTTAAATTATGTTGCAAACTGATCTTTGTTTTTATGTTATGTTTTGTTTTTATTTCTAAGTGATGAGTTCGAAACACACAGCTTTAAATGATTTTTTTATTGTGGGATTTTGGGTACAGTTAAGAAATAAAAGGGAATCATTGTGTTTAAACATAAGGTAGTTTGTGAATGTATTTTTTAAAATCTAGGTTCATTGAAACAAAAACTCATAAGAAAACAATATTAATGCAGTCTTGTTTACAGTATGTACAGTGACAACATAGAACATGAGCTTTTTCTGGTGCCAACAACAATAAAACACAGACGTTAAACATCAAGCCATGCCTTTTATATTTTTGTACAAATATTTCACACTGAGTACAAGGCAAAATCAAATTCAAAATTGCCCCCCACAAATCTGTGCTCCTTAAAAGATACTTAAAGGATTCCTTGAAGCTTTTGTCTTCAAAACTACATTTTCTTCCATCAGGACAGGCCCTAGCCCTGACACACGGGTGCTTGGGTTATGCACAACATTTTAGAATGCTATTCTTGTGGCTTGTAACAAATGCCAACTTTTTGTTTGCTTTGGGGTTTTTTTGTTTGTTTTTTGTTTTTGTTTTTCTGATAGGGGGAGGGTTGTGCTTTTCATCATCTTAATAGCATCTTAACAAAAATTTCTTTAGTTTTGAAACTAGTTTCAGTTTTTAGCTTTAGTTCTTCCTGTAGGGGATTTTGTCGTTAGCTCATTTTATTTCTGTTTTTCTACAGAGAGAAACTAAGTTCTCCTTCCAAAGTAGTTTCAGTAGATCTTTTTCGTTCTTGCTGCTCTAAATTGATAATCATGCATTACACTCCACTGAATCTACCCAACGAAAGTCTTGGTCCAGGGTCTGACAGGTTCCCCTCGTTGCTGGGTGCCAGTCAGGAACATTGTAGCAGGGATTCCTGCATCCAGTGGGTGATAGGAACAGATGACCTGTAAGAGTCCCTCAGTGGTGAAGTCCTCACACCAGTTACACTCAGGTCATTATCATTGCACACAATATAAGTAAGGACAGCTTGCGCTAAGTTCTACATTATTTTTCTTGAAGATGTTTAGATGGTGCTTCAAGAAGACCAGAGCTATTTCAACAGTATTGATTAAGGTACAGATGAAATCCCATAAGGCTACTTGGACAGCAAATCCATTTTTCTAACTCATTGACATTGCTTTCTAAGATACACTCCTGACATATTTTGCATCATGTACACAGTTTTTAAAAGCGTCTTGATTCCTGGTGGTTAAGACCTACTAACAGTTTTCTGTCTGCTCTTGTGACTCATTGGTAATCGGTGTCTGGTCCCTCCTGTGCAGTAGAGTAAAAAGAGATGTGAAATTCAGGCCGGTGCCATTTGGGTTTTGTCCATTGCCAGACAAGGAAGCGGCTGAAGTCTGACCTCACATTCCATGAAGTTAAAAACCAAGTTTTCCCTACTATTATGTGTGCCAGTTCCTGTCACTGTATTCTTGAAATGTGGAAGAGCTCTGTGTGTTGGTAGTGTGTGCTGTCTTTGAAAGTCTGCGTGAATAGGCACCACTTGCATTTGTGCTGATTGCTTTAAGATGAATGTGCTACATTGTTGTTAAGAAAGGAAAGCAAACTTTTTTAACCTAATGGAGGAAAATAGAACATCCACAACACCCTGATGATGGTAGTTCTGAACCACCCTACCTACCATGCTCCCAATATTCCAGAATCCCTTCTGATACTATGTTCTGGCTATCTCAACCATTTCTATGACCATTAATTACCTTTTAGTTCATTCCTCAAAACTGTAAATCTAACCAAAGTATAGCAAACAAACCCAAAACTGGCCTCCCCTGACACTACATGATTGCAATATAAAATCCAAAAGTCTAAATTTGATTTCAGTTACCTGCCAATATTTCTCATAAATGCCACTATATTTGTGGCCTTGGTCGGTATAGCAATATCAGGAGTCCTTCCGTAAGTCTCAAAATGGATATAAGCTGATGTCTTTTCAGAAGCCCCAGCAAAGAATAAAACCTCTTGAGAACTTGCAAGTTCAAATTTGAGCATTGGACATTTCTACCAAACTTTCTAGTGTTGTTTTATTTCCAGACTGTATCATTGTTCTGGAAGTTTTCCACAGACAACTGGAATATCAAAAATTTACATGACATTAAATAGTATGAGACGATAACTCGGCTTTAAACTTCAGTTTTCTAGGCCTGCCATTGCACAAAGTGCCACAATGCACCAAAACTAAATCCCCATGAAGGCATTTAAAAAAGAAAATCCCTGGATAAGTTTTGAGATATTTAACTTCAGATCAAAATCTTGGACTGTGTCGATAATGCCAAACATTTGGACAAAGATTAGAAAATACAGTTAAAAATAGAAATGTTCCAAAGTTTCCAGATTTTTCACTTTGTGCAGACATCATCCAACTAACTCAACGCCTTGCATGATAGGGTTTGGTTTGGATGGTTTGTTTTTATTAGCACTGAGGTACATTGCACTATTGAGGCTGAGCAAATGCTGGTGGAAAGGTGAGTTTTCATTTCCAGCAGGGGATCATTATTTGTACATAGCAAATATCCATGCCCCACTTACCCCTGTCTTCTCTCTTTCCCTAGAGTTAGTCATAAGGAATAGTAATGCAGTATTATGGTTTATTTGAAAACTTCAGACATTACCCTAATAAGAATTTCACATGTTAAGTGATAGCAAGAAATAAATCTGCATCAGGCAAAAAAAAAAAAAGATGACAGATGGGATGAATTTTAAAATTGGATGTTGTGAAATTATTTTTGTGCATTTTAGCTGTCTTATTTATAATGTTGACATAACTGTAGAGATGTCAAATTTATAATATTGAAAGGGAAAACTCATTTTGCTATGCCAACAACAAGTGTTTACATTGTCTAAATCTCCAGTTTTCTAAAGTGTTTTCAGTTGTCAAAAATGTGCTGAAACTGGATAAGTCTCACCTGTGTGATATGAAAAGATAAAAGAAGAAAATATTCTTGGCATATTTTTTAGTCTGAGCCTTTTGGTTTCAAGTATTATAATAATACTTTCAAGTATTATTTCCGCTGTATACAAAAAGCCTTCGGTTGTCTACAGTTGTTCTCAGCAGTAGTTAGAAATGATTTGGTAAGTTCTAAGCCAAGGTTTTCCCATGTAGTCACTGCCCTGCCCTGGAATATATTATTTTATCACTGTCAAAATGTGAATAATAAAACATTAATAGCAGTAGGATGCCTTCTTGGTCCTTATTGCCGCTTACAGACTATTATCCATCCCTCCTAAACACCCAGTGCTTTGTCATTCTTGCCATCAGCCTATAAAGTCTACCTCTCGTTGCTTAAGTATCCTAGCTCTTGGCTCACTGTCACTGCCTCCAGCACCACCCTTTCTTAATTCTTCGTGCTTTCAATACCCACTGGGACAATCCTCTAACTACCTTGACATCTCAGTTTCCTGATCTTGCACAGAGAGACATTATCAATTGTTACAGTGCCTCCTTAATTCTTCCCACTTCCTCTAGATAGATCCCATCCAACCTCATCAAAGGCCATAACCACAACCGTCTTTCCCTCTCTTTCCTGCATCACCGACTTTTCCTATTCCATTGCAGGAATTCATTACATGGTGCTATCTCTTGTCGTGTAAATACCTTAGCCCCGCTACCTTATCTTAACTACCATCTTACTTACCTTATTCTTCACAGAAAAACTCAGAGAAAATTATGTATTTCCTGTCTTCAGTTCCTCTCCTCCCTTGGTCTCTTGAGCCAACTCAAATCAGGCTTTCATCCTCACTAAAGTAGCTCTTTGCTAAGGTCACCAGTGACCTCCATGCTGTCAAATGCAACGCTCAGCTCTCTGACTTCATGCTGTTTGACTTACCTGCAGTCTTTGACAAAGTTCGTCACTCCTCCCTTTTTGAAATACTTTCTCAGCTCTGGGATATCCTTCTCATGCCTCTGACCACTTCTCAGTCTCCTTTGCTGAGTTCCTGGAGGGCCCAGCACTGGACACGTCCTCTCTGAGTGATCTCTCCCAGTCTTGGGCTTTAAACAAACATTTATACACTGACAATACTCACATTTTTATCTCCATCCCTAACCTTTTTCCTTCTGCCAGATTTGTGTCTAACTTCCTACCTGACATCTACATTTGGATATGTAATTGGCATTTCAAACTCAAACATGTCTAAAAATAACCTAATTTGCACCCCACCCACCAATGTACTTCCACCCGTCTTCCCTATGATGATAAATGGCAACTTCATTCTTTCAAATGAGAATACTTCGTAGTTACCCTTAATTTTTCTCTTTCACGTACCACATCCAATCCATTAAAAGAAAAAATCCTGTTTGCCCTAGCTTCAGAATATATCCACAATCCAATCTGAGCTCCCAGCAAATCTTGTCTGAGATGACACTTTTAAAACCTATACCAGATTAAGCCACTTTTCTGCTCAAGTCCTCAATGCCTTCCCATCTAACTCAGAATATCAGTGTCCTTACAGTGGTCTGTGAGGCCCTGGTCAGTCTGACCTACCCATTGTCCCATTCCCAACCACCATTCCCACCTCTCTGAGCTCATCTGTTTCCCTAGATCACCTCGCTCCAGCCACATGGCCCTCCACGCTTCACCCAGGATAACCTCCGAGTTCTCCTGTCTCTGGATCTTTGCTCTGGATGTTTTCTCTGTCTGGAAATCTCTTCCCCCACATATCTGCATGACTTGCTCCTCCCTTTAAAGCTACAAAATATTCCTTTCCTATCAGAGACCTATATAAAATAATCTCCAACTCCCCTCTGATTTTCTGCTTTATTGCCTTTCATAGCACAATATCTACTTTGCTCACTGGCCTATCTCCTATACTTAGAAGAATGCCTGGCAAGTAGTCACTCAGTAAGTATTTATTGGGTGAATGAATGAATGAAAATGAACAATAACAGTTTGGGAATTTTAAAGTGGCATAGAACTATATGGTCATTTTCATTTCAATATCAAAACAAAAAGCTGTTTCCAAAGTCTATCTCATAAAAGCACAGGGGTTTCTTTTCCAATAGAAAACAGAAAACGCTATGGATTTTCTTTCCTGGGAGGCTATTATGGAAAACACCTGGCTATGAGCCTGGCTGTACTTTCTTGTTCCACGAGTCATCTTAACAGACCAAGTTGCAAGGTTGGAGGCGAGGCTGTCCTATAGAACCTTGAGAAAAGCAGCATTTCAAAAACTTTCATTTATACAGATAATGATCCATTTTAAGCTATTGGTGTTGCAATAAATACAGAGTTATTAGAAGTATGAAAAGGATTCTGAATTTTTTGTTTTCTGGCCTAAATGTTTAAAAATGACAACACTTTTTTTCTAAAACAAACTAACAACAGTAAAAGCATCCTCCTGCCAAATGCAACTTCAAGAAAGCCTAATGACATTTGGGTCTTACCATTCTTCCATGTGACAATAGTTCTGAGGCTTCTCTGGGCAGCCTCTAAGTTCTGTATATATTCAGCTCCATTAAATGTTGCATGAAGTCTCATTGTAGGAAATTAACACATGCCTTCTGATGAATTTATTGTTTCACTCCGTTTTGTAAAGGGCACACCTTGTAGTTTTGATTTGTTCAATCATGTATTTTCCTGCTCACTTAATAAAAGTATTTTAAAAATAAAGGAAGAAAATGAAATGATGTAATAATATGAAGCAATATAACAGTGAAAGAATTTTTTTGTTCCTCTATTATTTTCTGTCTTTTCACAAGTCTATTGAGATGAAGGATAATGTGTAATTCAAGCTAAATCGCCAGGGTCGAGGTCTGCATGATCATTTCCTGGGCCGAGGCCACTTTGGGGTTCCGTGGTGCTTCGTTGCAGATTCCTGAAGTCCTTTACGAAAGATACAGGGCACTGGCATCTGACGGAGAGTGTGAAACAGATTCTAAGAAATGCCCAAGGTGTCACAGTCATTGTGAACAACCTGGACATCACAAGCTTCAGTTCTTAAGACACAAAAAATGATTTTAAAATGAGTTCTCAATGTATGTGAAAAAAATATTTTAAAGTGTTGTTTTTCTTTAAAATTGAATGTCACCAATCTGAACACATGTTTTTATATTCTATAAGCAACTAAACCCATTCTGTGATAATAACAATTTGATAGAGGCTCACCTCCCCCAAAAACTAGTCCTCTTCATTTTCAAAGTTAATTTAAGAGATGACACCATGAGAACATGGATTAGCAGCAGCATGGTGTGACCAAACCTTCCAGCCCTTCACCCAATGCTCCACGGTCTCAGCTCATCTTGTATTACCAAACTCGGTGGCAGATTGAGGAATTTAGATCCAGAAGGCATCTCTGGAGCAGAAAGAAACTCGCATTCAGGTCAACCTGATGCTTCCCCCATCTCGTCCTCCTCACTAGGACAGCCATTCATACCTGGAGGCCCACGCACCGGGGCAAGCCAAAGTTATCACCAGTGCAGGGCAAAATGATCAGAAAGGACAACATAGGGAGGTTTCCATAAAACCCACTCAAACAGTCTTATTTGGAGATGGCATGCTCTCACTGTTTAGTGAGAAGATGTATGTTTGAGAGCTGATGCTAATAGTACTCATATGTAGCTGTTCATTTTATTAAATGTGCTAGTTGTTTGTTTCATTTTTGTTTTACCCATTGTTCTAGTTTTGCAAAATTAAAAGTTGGCAGCCTTTATGTCAGTTCTCACAAGATTTCAGGTTTGGTGGGGGAGGCTTTGGTTTTGCTTTTTAAAGTTTCCTGGTTTGTAAAACCCCCTCAAAATGTGGCAATAACTGCTTTAGAGTACTTATAAAAGTCCAGACCTTTTTTTAGTATAGAAATGTACTGCCCGTCTCAAAAATGGAAGGGATAAATATAGGAAAAAAGGGAGGGAGGGAGGGAAGGAGGGAGGGGGAGAGAGAGAGAGAGAGAGAGAGAGAGAGAGAGAGAGAGAGAGAGAGAGAGAGAGAGAGAGAGAGAAGGAAGGGGGGGTGGGGAAAAAAGAAACCCAGCATCATCCAGCTTTGGGAACAAAGCAGATGCCCCACCTGGTGTCCGTGAGTTAGATTTGCGTTGCTGGCTTTATCAAGGAAGTGGTGGTTAACTCTGGTGGAAGTCAAGCAACATCTACAGGCTTCAGTGCCAGCACAGTGCGGACATGCCACGACATGCAAGACTGCAAAACACAGAGGTCATCTGCTAACGGCATCCTAACCACCTTAGCAGCCTGTGGTTCCCAATCTTTTCAAATATGATGACTGCCCATCATAACCACCTAAAAACTGAAAAGCAGCAAAACGTTCAGGAACACTTTTAAATAAAACTGCCTTTTATAAGCCACATTCATTTGAAAAAAAGTATGTATACCTGTGAGTCATTTATTTAGCCTACAAACAATGCTCGGTAGGCATATGGCTCACTGGATCCCTTGTCATAGTTCCACACCCAGCTTTGCTAAGGCCCCTGGTTTGTAATTTGGAAAAGGTAACTGTAAACATTTTCCCTAAGCAACCCCATTTGTGTCTTTTGTTTTATGTCAATGTTTAATGTGGATATGTTAATGGTTATTGGTTCGGTTTGTTTCAATAAGGCTGCCCATGTCACCTTCAAGTTTTGAGAGAACTCAAAACAAATATCGTTATAGTGTTTTTATTTTTGCCTGTTTATATGCCATCTTATTTTTTAAAGTTTTTGAGGCAGCTACGATCTGATATTTGACAAGCCACTAAAGCAAACTCAGCACATACCATCTGTGTGAAGAAAGTCAAGTAGCCATTTATTTATCAGCTGCCTATTACATAGCAGTCCCCACACTGGATGCTGAGGCAGAAACAGCTGATGAAGAAATGGTCCCTGCCCTGAAGGAGCTGCATTTCTTTTTACTACAGGGAAGATGGGGAAGGCAGGGTAGGAATGCACACACACACACACATAATACTAAAAAAGCAGAGACTAATATTTGATAGACGAATGCAGGGACTACTATGGGACCGAAGTGAAGGGGCTGCTGCCTGGAAAGGTTACGGAGGTCTTCCAGGGGGAGGTGGCCTTTAACAGACTATGGCCAGAAAAAAGGGAGGGAGAGATTCCAGAAGGAAGGAGCGGCTTGCACAAAGACACAGAGGAAGGAAGAGCATGCGGGCAACAGAATGACAAATAGTTCAGCAGGACTAGATAAAGTGCCGGTAGGGCAGGAAAAACCACCTCCTGACTGCAAATGTTTAGCACAGGCTCTTCAACCCACTCCCACTTTCTGACATACTAGGCCCCAGGGATTCAGGCAGCTGCCTGCCCCGCCCCCACCCCTCAATGTTACATCATCAGTTAGGAATGTCAGGGGTCCCTGTGTGTTGGTGGTGGAAGCCCCATGAATGGACCGTTTCCTATATGTAATTCTGGGCATTCTTTTAGTTGCTGTGTGTAGGCCCACGGCCCCAAATTTCCTCACTGAATCCCAGCGTTGAAGCATGAAGCTGTCCCTTGGCCCTACTGGCCCAAACTCTCCTGATCGTCATAAGAATTCCCCGTGTGCTTATTACTAAGGCAGACTTCCAGTGCAACACCCCATTCTCCTGTAAGCAAGAATCTGTATTTGTGATACCTGTGGTCCTGCACAACCCCAATCCCACACTTTGAGAAACACTACACGTCTGGAGTTTTCCTTCTTCCCCTTTGAACAATTCTGCATGTCTCCAGCGTATCTAGACACCAAAAGTGTATTCAACCAATCACCCCTTTTTCATGTTATGCAGGTATCTTGGTACCATCTTTTCTTCCAAGCAGGGTGCTGAGAAGAGAGAGCTGCCTACGGTTGCTGTGAGAGAGTAGCCCAGCCCCGTGGGATGGCCTGTCTGGCCACGGACCTCACTTTTCCTCTGCAGTGAGACTTTCCAGGTAGCCCTTGGTGACTGGGACACACTTCTGACAGCCCCAAGCTTTGCTGCCCCTGGGGACCTGGACTTCCTGCTTTCAGAGCTGACACTGAGGCATGTGAGCTCCACTCAGAAGACCTTGCTATACACACAGGATACCTACCTACTCTTGTAAACAGGTCATTTTCTTGATTTCTTAAAGTTAATGTAACACACCTTTCATTTTTAAAATATATCCCTTTAAAAGTACATTTTATTGTGATTATTTTCATATACTTTGCTATTCTTATATTGCTTTGAATTGTTTTTTTTTTCTTTTCATGCTTATGCTCCTTCTATTTCAAATTTGCCAAACTCCATTTTATGTTTACCATCCTTTATATTGTCTCTTAGTTTTAGGTTGAGATAAAAAATTTTATTACTTCTTATTTATTTTAATACTTATCTTTTCTATACCAAACTTCTCATTTCTTCTGACTTAGCTACGTTTTTGTTCTCTCTGTTTTTTTTTTGTTGTTGTTGTTGTTTTGGCCTTTTCCTATCATTTGTGTTAGGCCATGTTTAGGCCAGCAACAGAGACCTTCTTATCCTAAAAGCCATCTGTCTTGCTTTGTACTTTGTACTTGCTGGCCTGTGCTTGTCTCCTTGGGGCTTACAATCAGCAGGCCTGGGTGGTCTGGGGGCCAGGGTGTGAAGCCGGAGGACTTGGTCATGCCCTGAAACCCTCTGTTGAGACAGACAGCGCAAAGAAAACCCCCTGAAGCACTGAAGGGGGAACAGCCTCGTTTACCCCCTCCTATAAAAGTCCACACTCCTTTTTGCTCGAGGAGGTTATGGTCTTTTCTAGCCTGACCTCCCACAGCTCAAACACACCAAATAAATTCTAATAGACAAATCTTGGTCTCCCACGACTCATTCCTCCGGCCGTGCCTAACAATTTGGTGGCCATATGGGGAGCTGCCTTCACCTACCCTTTGGCGGATGACTTAGGTAAGTCTTCTCTCTTCCACCCTCTGACTCGGTCAGATTTGCTGTCTGATACAAGACCTAGCTAGGCCTGACCGTGTCCCGGGGCCCGGCCCCTGGGTCAGCCGTCGGCAGGGGTGTCTGCCCCGGTCTGCACCCTTCCCCTCCGCCGGCCCTGAGGAAACCGACAGTGGCTTGCCCTGCCATTTTCCCTTGTCCTCTTGCTGATTAAGAGGGTCTAGACTTACCTCCTTTTGCCCCCTACACCCTTCCTTCATTCCTTTGGGCTTCGACTCCTCCTCTTACCCCAGGGACTCCCCTTTGGGGATCCTTTTGGGCCTCATTAAGACAGGACTTTACCCTGTTTTAAAAGCTAAATGCCTTATTTCCTTTTCAACTGTGCCCTGACCACATTATAAGCTTGATAATGGCAAATCCTGGCCACCTACTGGAACTCTTGACCTTGATATTCTCCAAGATTTAGACAACCTCCTCCAGCAGGGTAAATGGAGTGAGGTCCCCTACCTCCTGGTTTTCTTTGAGCTGTGATGGGACTTGTCCCGTTTCCCACCCAACAGCGAATCTCTCCTCTTAGGTTTAGCTTCAGCCTCTTCTGCTCTGCCTGCTCCAGAGTCTTCACCCCCTACTCCTGATCGGGACCCTTTCGACCCCCCCAATTTTTCTTCTCCTCCCCAACCTCCACTAGTTCAACACCCTCACCGCTGTATCATCCTGCTGCTTCCTCTTCTTCCTCAATGACCGACACTCCCACTTCCTCCACTGCTGCCCCGCCTGCTCCCGACCTTTCTTCCCCTCACACCAGAACCTGACCGCCTTCTACACCCCCGGCCACCCAGATGCCTCTCAGGGACGTGGCAGGCACTGACAGCCTTGTTAGGGTCCATGTCGCTTTCTCGATGACGGACGTGAGTCACATTGAATCTAAGCTGGGCTCCTTTTCTTCTGATCCTTTCCACTTTACTAACGAGTTTGAATACCTCACCTTTTGCCATGACCTTACTTGGTGATTCATCTGTATTATTCTCTCCACATGTACTCATTCTGATGAAAAGGATCACATCATTCAAAATGCTCAGGAAATAGACTCCGTGCATCGCCAAAATAATAATATCCATCCCCCTGGGGAGGTGGCCATTCCTATCTAGGATCCTAACTGGAATTACCAGACTCACCCCCAGCCTAGTCCCGACCGTCTAAGGAGAGACCGTAAGATTAATTGTCTCCTTCGGGGCAGGAAGGCACCCATTCAGAAAGCTATCAATTATGAAAAAGTTAGGGAAATCTACCAGGACCGCCATGAGAACCCAGCTGTTTTTTTCTCCCGCCTTTCAGAGGCCCTATAAACCTACACTAACATTAATCCTGAATCTCCGGATGGCAGATGCATTTCAACTCCCAGTTGGACCCTGATATTCGTAGGAAGCTTCAGAAACTAGAGAAAGGTCCTCACCCCCCACAGGCAGATCTTTTAGAACTGGTCTTTAAGGTCTTCAACAGTCGAGATGAGGAGAGTAGACAGGCCCATACCCAGGCCTTACAGATGGAAGCCACAGCAGTTTCCCAGGCCATTAGGCCAGGTCGGCCCCAAAGGAAAAATCCAGGACCCCAATCCTCTGCGCCGCCTAATCAACCAGGTGCCTGCTTTAAATGTGGCCTCGGGACACTGGAGCTGCTCTTGCCCTAACCCAAGGCTTCCTACTAAGCCTTGCCCACTATTCGGCTGTGGTGTCCCCTGGAAGTCGGATTGCCCTCGAGCCCCGCAAGGCTCAGGAACATCCACTTCCTGGCCCCGGCCAAACGCCACGCCTGCCACGGGACCAGCAGATGGAAATAATCTCCTGGAGATCTTCGGCACCGATGATTAAAGGAGCCTGGTCCATCACAGGCCTCCACCGCCGTTATAGGCATGACGGAACCGCGGGTAACTCTCCTAGTTGCCAGTAAGGCCATTTCTTTCCTTCTAGACACGGGGGGCCACTTACTCAGCACTCCCCGAATTTTCAGGCAAGCTCTCTCCCTCTCTGGTCTCGATTGTGGGGGTCGATGGGATACCTTCTCACTCCATGGCTACCCCACCCCTTTTATGTTCCCTAGAGGGACACCCTTTTATTCATTCCTTCTTAGTCCTGCCTCATTGTCCCACTCCTATTTTAAGGAAGGACATTCTCTCAAGTTCATTGCACTGTTACTCTATATACCCCTTCTTCTCTACCACTTTTCTCGGTTTACTACCCTGTTTCCCCAAAAATAAGGCCTAGCTGGACAATCAGCTCTAATACATCTTTTGGAGCAAAAAATAATACAAGACCTGGTATTATATTATATTATATTATATTATATTAATTATTATATTATATTATATTATACTATATTATACCTGGTCTTATATTATAGTACAATAAGATCAGGTCTTATAGTAATTTTTGCTCCAAAAGACGCATTAGAGCTGATTGTCCAGCTAGGTCTTATTTTCGGGGAAACACGGTAGCAGAAATCACCCAACAAGTTGCCACCTCTCTCGGTATTCAATGTTGACTGCACATCCCGTATCGTCTGCAATATTCTGGAAAGGTAGAAAGGGCTCACCTTACCCTCAAAGCTCAATTAACCAAGCTGTCCTTAGAACTCCATCAGGACTGGATTTCCCTCCTCCCTATGGCCCTTTCCCGCCTCCGCGCCGCCCCCACCCCTTTCCTCAGCCTGTTTGAACTCATGTATGGCCACTCTTTCTTCCTTGGCAAAATACCCCCTGCATCGTCACTTCTCCTTGGTGATTATCTCCCTACCCTTTCTCTCACCTGGCACCTCCTCTGCTACTATGCTGATACCTTCCTCCCCAAACCTCAGGCTGGAATTGAAATTCCAGTAACTCATCTAGAACCGGGAGATTGTGTCCTCTTGAAGGCGCTCCAAGACCAAGTCCGCCCCCTCCATCCCAAGTGGGAAGGAGCCTATCAAGTCATCCTAACGATGCCCACAGCAACCCAACTATTAGGGGTACCTTCTTGGATTCACCTATGTAGGCTTAAAAGGGCCCCGGAGCCAGCAGCCCTGGACATAGACCAACAAAAACAACAGATGCTGGACCAGCCAGAGGGACACCAGCCAGACACCCCACCAGACATTTATACCTGCACTCAGATGGGGGACACAAAGGTGACAATACGTAAGCAACAGACCACATGAGTACTAAGACCTCACAGGTATGTGCTGGACAGGTTTACGATATCATCTTACAGGATCTGACTCAAATTCCCTGGATAGTTTAAGGGACTTAACCGACACCCAGGTAGAAAAACTGATCTGGGAACTGGCCTTTGACAAACTGTTACAGAGGGATTTTATGGACTATACACCAGCTGAGCTTCAGGACTATTTGGAACTCTCTCCACAATCCCCAAACCCTTTATTCCGGCCCATCACCTTCCCTTATCTTCCCTAGGCTTACTCCTTTACCTCACCCTTCTCTGTTATCTCCCCAGGGACTGGGAAGATAATTTTTTAATTAACATTTTAGCTGCAGGTGAAAATTTAACTAGATGCTGGATCTGCCATACCAAACCCCAGACACCCTCGAGATACAATACCCATGTTAAGGCTTATCCAATTACTAACCACTCTCTAATCCAAGCACTGAGCTCCTCCCTCCAGGGCCTCCCTTTTCCTTGAGGGTTCGTTGGGAAGGTAACCCACCCTTCTGCTTCCGACTAACTCCCTTACAACATAGGACTTTCAACTTCTCCAAAACTTCTCTCACCTGTAACGCATCCCTAGGCTGCACTCCCTGCTTTAATAGCACCCATACAACCAACAGCAACCCCTTCCAAGCCCTTGGCACCTTAAGCCAGGGTGGCTCTGCTGACTTAACAACTGGCGACATCCTCAAGCCTCTCAATTGGTCTCACCTCCTCTGCCAACCTATCTTCCGTCAACCGTGCACCCCTAATGACACCCACTGTTGTCCCGAGACTATTACAACCTTGGACCAAGCCAACTCAACCAGCTGCAGACCATGGAAACTGGGCAAACCCCTTCAGAGAACCTTACCCAGCTTTAACCCACCTCCGGCTTCCCCCTACCCATCCAAGCTGGCCAACCTAGGTCCTTTCAAATCTTGTATCTCCCCTCCATCCTATATCCTCCGTAGCCAATACAATTCTACCAACAACAGTCTCATCCCCGCCCCACCAGGCCTGATGTGGCTGTACAGGACCCCTAACAACTGACTCCCTACCCAGCAGGAGCCCCTTGAGCATTAGCCTACTCCCGCCTTGATAATTCCCTACACGGGGGAGACTGCATCCTGGGCACCGTGGCCCCACAGGGCCTTACCATTGTAAACCTCACCCAGAGCCCACTTCCACATAGACAGAAGGGAGATTTAGGACTCATGGTAGCAGGGATAGCTGCAGCGATAGCGGCCGCCGTCCCTTGGGGAGGTTTTGCCTATCATGAACACACTCTAAGGGAGCTCACTAAGTCCACAGAAGACACTTCCTGAGAAACAGCAGATGCCCTGGCAGGACTCTTCAGGTCCTTAGATTCACTAGCCAACGTTATCTTCGACAACCACCTTGCTTTAGACTGCCTCCTAGCAGACCAAGGGGGTGTTTGTGTGGTCATTAACAAGAACTGCTGTGGGGACAAAGCCCCGGAGAGCAGTTTCCAGGCTGTCGGCCTCACGTGGAAAGGTGCTGGCTCAGGTAGTAGATGGCCATCAGCTGTGGCTAGTTGGCCGTCAGCTGTAACCAGTGAGCCATTGGCCACTAATATAACTGCCATGGCTACACTAGCAGAAAACGGGGGCTAGCAAGAAAATGGTTGCTGGCAAGTGCGAAGTGTGGCAGAGTGTGGATTGCGGATCGTGTGGCTCCTGCCTCCTGTGTCTCACCCGGCCGCCAGCGAGACGATAGTGGTATGACTCCCCTGTCTATGGCTCCGTGGGTGTTCCTTTTTGGCCTCACCATGTCCTGCATTCTTATGTGGGGAGCGGGACAAGAGACCCCCGCATGCCGCCCTGCATGACACCTGCTCTACCTATATTAATAATTCAGGATAAGCTGAAACCAATGTCAAAAAGATTTATGAACAGGCTGAGTGGCTGCACAAATACAGCAGTTCGGGGGCGACTAGTTCCTTGACCTCCTGGCTCCTGAGCCCCTCTTGGTTACTCCCACTCATAGGCCCCTTAATCACCTTGTTGCTCCTCTTAATTTGGCCCCTTCTTGCTCCGCCTGCTCATTAACTTTACACAGAAAACCGTAGCTGAAGTTACCGGCAGGCAGAGCTCCCACCACGCTCTTATAAGAGCACTGCTGCAGCCCCCTCACCTAAAACTCTAGTTAGGGACCCTGATCGACACCCTCAGGTGGAAGCAGTTGCAGAAGACTGACCACCGCCCCTTTTCCTCAGAATAGTTACCCAACCCAGAGGCGGAATTTGTTCGGCCATGTGTAGGCCAGGAGCAGAAACCTTCTTATCTTAAAAGCCATCTTGTCTTGCTTTGTACCTTGTATCTGCTGGCTTCTATTTGCCTTAGGCCTGGAGAAGCCGCCTGGAATGTAGAAACCATCTTATCCTAAAAGCCATCTGTCTTGCTTTGTTCTCTGTACCTGCTGGCCTGTGTTTGTCTCCAAGGGGCTTAGGATCAGCAGGCGTGGGCGGTCTGGGGGCCAGGGTGTGAAGTCAGAGGGCTTTGTCGCCCGGATACCCTTTGTAGCGAGAGACAATGCAATGAAAACGCTCTGAAGCATTGAAGGGGGAACAGCCTCATTTACCCCCTCCTATAAAACTCCACACCCCTTTATGCTGGGGAGGTTATGGTCTTTTCTAGACTGACATTCCACAACTCAAACATGCCAAATAAATTCTAATAGACCCAATTTTGGTCTCCCGCAATTCATTCTTCCTGCCGTGCCTAACAATTTGGCAGCTGTCTTGATTTCTACTTCTTTGTGACTTTAAATTCTTCTTACTTTGCTTTCCTTCTTTGAATATTTCTATGTTTAAATGTTCTCCTTTACCTTTGTACAATATTTGTTTTTAAACCTTTTTCCTCTTTTTATTTACATTGTATCTATATGCTTTGATCAGCACTTACATTCTTATTTTTATTCTTAATTTCTTGGTCTTTTGGTTTATTTCATTAGTTTTGTCTTTCTTACATGTACAGATTATTTTTTAATTATGCATTCTAATTATTTTTCCATTATATCTTAAGTTTTTTTTCTCCCTAATTTTAATTTTAATTTAGAGCTCATTCTATTTAATCCCCTTAATTTGTCCCCTTAATTTAATCCCCTTAATGGGGACATTGAGATGCAAAGAGTTAGAAATAACACGCTCAATATCTTCAGTGAGCAGCAGTGGAACCTAAATAAGGAGCAGACTCTTGTTACTAGTCCAGTGCTCTTTCTACCAAATCACTCCAATAACAATCTGCAAAGAGCATCCTTCTTTAAAATAAAGACATCTAAATAGCATCTCATCAAAGAGCATTTCGTTCTTGAGACACTGGAGTTAGACTGTGATTCAATGTCAGTGATCACCCTGGGAGAAGGTTGTGCCTTGGCCTTTATTGGAAAGAGCATGTGAAAATAGAGTGAAAAAGGGAAAGCTGAGAAGTGGGGCTTTATTCCTAAAATACAAGGAAGAACAGAATCTAAAGTCAGAATACAGTGTACGAGTTGGGTGACCCCTGGCAAAGAACCACTCCAAGACTCAGTTCTTATTTCTAAAACAGGGATGAGACCATTCCTGCCAACTTCACTATTGGGTTATGTTTATCAAATCAGATCACAGATGGAAAAGTTCTTTGTAAACTTTGTGCATGGTTGTTCTTATAATGCTCATAAGATTCAAGGGAAAGGTTAGAGAAACACCTACATTAAAAGAATACCCTTGTTATTTTTTAAATGTATATATTTATTTATCTAAAGAGAGAAAGAATAAGCTATCTGTGCCACTCTCAATCCCCCAAATTGTATTTTTTTCCCTTTTTCTTAAAAAACGCAAGTTACTTTTTATTGACTTTCTATTGTTTGATGCACATTTCCAGCTGGTGTTCTTGAGTTTATATCCCTGTGTTATATGCATGCATTGGCCTGTTTCATTCCTTAAGCTTTGATGGTTTAAGAATAATGTATATAACTTTACCTTAATGAAAGATATTTTATTAGAATGTATGTCTTTAAACTCCAATTTTGCCTCACCAATCAAGCGGTGGCTTCTATAGAAACCCATAGTCTCTTCCCTGATCTATTTCTTACTCTCACATTCCCACTAACATTTCAGCTACAATCTTTATGGAAGTTAACAATGACAATCAGAAAAAGCATTACCTTATGCATCTGGTATTTGGGATGCTTTTTTTATTTCATTACCCAATAAACTTTTCAGACAGCAATTTTTCAATGCCTTTGCATCTGGAGCTAGGCATCTCCCAGGCAGAGCTGGCTCTGCAGCAGCAAAGTAATGGATTAAAATGCTAAGTGGGAAGAGATCCAAGATGTCAGAGTACATAAATGCTGTGCTTGCCTCATCATATGAACACATCAAAATTACAACTAAATTATAGAACAATCAACCTGAAAAGCTATCTAACGTCTAGATGAACAGAAGTTTTATAACTAAGGATATAAAGAAGAAGCTATGTTGAAACTGGTAGGAGGGGCAGAGATGAGAAATGGGCTGGTTAAAAATCAGGAAGGGTATCTCGGCCACAGAGGTTTCCCACAGAGGAGTGAGGGACCCCAACTCCACACTGGCCTCTCCATCCCAAAGTACTGGTGCCAGGAAGAGGAGCCCCCACAGCATCTGACTGTGCAAAACAATGGGGATTCCAATCATCTGGGGTCGGGATGGAAGGCTGCAGGAAACCCAGATGTCCTCTTAAATTGCCCACTCAGGCACTCACCCTGGGCTCCAGTGGAGGGATGGTGACTCAGGGGGAGTATTAGAGACATATGGGAAGAGACAGTTGTATAACTTTGAGGCAAGGGCTGGAGAGACAGTCACCATTTTCCCTGTGTTGGGTCCTTCTCCCACGCAGCTGGAAGGTGGATACCATCTTTCCTGTGTTGAGCCCCTCCCCCATGCTCATGGCCAAATCTGAATCTGACTGGTCTGTTGAGCTCTGCTGACTCACCCTGCTGACTCACTGAGACCCCATCACACCCCAGTTCCATACTGCACAAGGTTTTATCAATGGCTGAACCTTAAGGTAGCTGGTGAGTGGCAACAGACCTCTGAGTGTCCTGGCTTTTTGCGGAGCTACCCCAGACCTGCTACTGGTGGCAGACATCCTCGGTTCACTCCCATGTGCCTCCAGGTACAACACAGGCAGCGAATGACCATGGATCACTTTGTAGCTCCTACCAGGTAGTTCCTGGCCAGTCACAGGCAGTGGCTGATCAAGGCTCACACCAGAGCCCCTCCCAAGAGGCCCCAGAACTAAAATACTTGAAGATTGGCTTCAGACCACAGCAGAGCACCACCCAATTAGCTCCACAAGTGGCACACCCAAAGGACAGTCTCAACAGGCACCAGAGCCCACTGGAGTGAGTCCTGCTCCATGGGATAAGCCTCCTGCACAGCAGCTCATAAGCTGTGGATGTGGCCAAACTCCACAGCCAGTCAGCTTAAGTGTCAGTTCCATCTACTGATGTGCCAATAGCAATCAAGGCTCAACTATAACAGGACAGCACACACAACCCACAGAGGGACACTCCCGGAGCGCCTGGTATGGGTGACCAGGGAGATTGTGTCACTGGGTGCCACACGACACCTAGTACATGGGGACACCCAGAGAAAACTGGGAGACATGGCATATATACCTAATACATAGAAGCAAATACAGAGAGGCAGTCCGAATGAGGAAACGAAGAAATACGTCCCAAATGAAAGAACAAGAGAAAACTCCAGGAAAAGAACTAAACAAAATGGAGGCAAGCAGCCTACCAGAAACAGAGCTCAAGACAATGATTATAAGGATGCTTAGGGAACTTAGTGAGAACTTCAACAAAGAGAGAGCAAGCATAAAAGAACGTAGAAATTCTAAAAAAGAACCACTCGGAGGTGAAGAACAGAAAAATGAAATGAATAATGCACTAGGAGGAATCACCAACAGACTAGATGAAGCAGAGGATCAAATCAGCAATTTGGAATATAAGGTAGCAGAAAACACTCAATTGGAACAGCAAAAAGAAAAAAGCATTAAAAAAAATGAGGACAGTTTAAGAGACCTCTGGGACAACATCAAGTGTAACAACATTTGTATCATAGGGGTACCAGAAGTAAAATAGAGAAAGCAAGGGACTGAGAACCTATTTGAAGAAATAAGGATTGAAAACTTTCCTAACCTGGTGAAAGAAATAGACATACAAGCCCAGGAAGCACAGAGAGTCCCAAACAAGGTGGACCCAAACAGGCCCACACCAAGACATATAATAATTAAAATGGCAAAGGTTGAAGACAGGGAGAGAATCCTGAAAGCAAAAAAAGAGGGGCAGTTTGTTGCCTGCAGAGGAGCTCCCATAAGACTTCCAACTGATTTCTCAATGAAAACTTTGCAGGCCAGAAGGGATTGGCACGAAATATTCAGAGTGATGAAGAGCAAGGACCTATAGCCAAGATTACTCTACCCAGCAAGGCTATCATTTGGAATCAAAGGACAAATGGAGAGATTTCTGGACAAGGAAAAGTTGGAGGAATTCAAACTAGTATTGCAGGGAATGTTGGAGGGACTTCTTCAAGATGGAAACGAACAAAAAAGATAAAAAAAACATGAATAAAATAGCAATAACTACATATCTATCAACAATTACTTTAAATGTAAATGGATTAAATGCTCCAATAAAATACAAAGGGTGACTGAATGCATGAGAGAATAGGACCCTTACATATGCTGCCTATAAGAGACTTCAGATTGAAAGTCACATACAGACTGAAAGTAAAGAGATGGGAAAAGTTATTTCATGAAAATGGAAATGAAAAAAAGAAAGAAATGGTGGGGTAACAATACTTGTACAAGACAAAACAGATTTGAAAACAAAGGCTATAACAAGAGACAAAGAAGGACCCAGTGATTCCACTTCTGGGTATTTATCCGAAGAAACCCAAAATGCAGGGGGATTTGAGGGGACGTGTGCATCCAGGTGTTCATTGCAACATTATTCACAATAGCCAAGATATAGAGGCAGCCTAAGTGTCTGTCAAAGGTTGAATGAATAAAGAGGAGATGGTATATTTATACAATGGAATATTGCTCACCCAGGGAAGGGAATGGGTTCTTGCCATTTGTGGCAGCATGGATGGACCTGGAGGATATTATGTTGAGTGGAGTATGTCAGACAGAGAAAGACAAATTCAATGTGATTTTGCTTATATATGGAATCTAAAGACAAAGCAAACGAACAAAAACAGAAAAAAACTCATAGATACAGAGAACATTTTGATGGTTGCCAGATGGAAGGAGGGTTTGGGGGTGTTGGGTGACAAAGAAGAAGGTATTAAGAAGTACAAATTGGTTGTGACAAAGTAGACATGGGGATATAGTATATGGCATAAGTAATATAGTCAATAATATTTTAATTGTTATGTATGGTGTCAGATGGGTACTAGATTTGGTGGTTGATAGATGGGAGGAGGTTGGAGGGCAGGATGAAAAAAGTGAAGGGATTAAGAAGTACAAATCGGTAGTTACAAAATAGTCAGGGGGATGTAAAGTAAAGCATAGGGAGTATAATCAATAATATGGTAATAACTACATATAGTGCCAGGCAAGTACCAAACTCACAGGGGGACCACTTCTTAAATTATACAAATGTCTAACCACTATGCTGTACACCTGAAATTAATATAAAATAATATTGAATATCAACCGTAAGTGAAAAATTTTAAATGCGGTACAAGGTGGCAATAAGTGGTCCAAATTTCCAGGTATAAAACAAGTCATGGGGATATAACATACAGCATAAGGAATATAGTCAATAATATTGTGATAGCGTGGTACCGTGTCAGATGGTTGCTGGACTTATCATGGTGATCATTTCTTTAGGTATATAAATGTTGAACTATAGTGTACACCTGTAACTGATATATAATGTTGTATGTTAGCTATATTTTTTAATAAAAGTCTAAAAAATAAAATAAAATGCTAAGTGAATTCCCACTGGCAAGAAATCTGTCAGGACAATGGATGAGTCAAATTGGATGCTCTGTGATGAGAACAAAAAGATCAGGGATGGCCTAGAGTTGCGGTAGCCCCCTGGCCTCTGCTGTAATCACCAGAAATGAACTAGAATAGACTTTGTCACTCAGGACCTCTACCTATGGGAACTCTTGACCCATCTCTTTGCCCTTTAGTGTGAAGCCGTCAGCAAGAAACCTATCCCGATCTTTGCTGTGATTTTACACGTCTTGGAAAGATAAAATGGCATATTTACAAGGAACTTGAAGCCTAACCCCTCAGATACCATAGCTCTGAGTCTTTAAGTGGCTCACAGTGGCCCCAGTGGAACCAGATGGTTCATTTCCAGATGGCTAGGACACTGTCTTCTCTACCAAGCCACTTTCCTGACCTTCTTCATCCTGCTCCCATCATGGTCAAAGCAAAGGCAAGGGCCCACCCATTGGGCTTGGCTGGAATCTTGCAGTTGCAGTCAGAGTAAGAGACATGAGCACCTGTGCTCTTGCTTATAGCAAAACAAAGCAATTTCTCCCTTCAGTTCAGCATAGCCATCTGAGGAGAGTTTGAAAAATGAAAACAAAAAGGAGTGAGGGAAAGTGAGACAAAAGTCAGAGTCTCAGCCTCGGTGCAGGCCCCACCGGAGGGACAACTGGGAGGGCTCCACCTGCACAGCCTCGAACCTCCCAGAGGCCCGTAAGATTGCTCCTCGGGCTGTGGAAACTGCTTTCCCTACTGCACAGAGGCACTGAGGCACCGACCTTCCATTTTTGATATGCTCCTTTGAATCACTAAAGAAAAATAAAAACCGCTTTCTCTCCCCAGTAACTACCACAGAGTGCTTCACCCAATTCACTGGCCCGCTTAGAGAGAGGAGGTGACTTCAAGTTGTAAGGGCGGAAGAAAATTCCATTTGCGCTTCCTTTTCCCAGTCTCGATGTCTCTGAAGAGATGCCAGAAACCCACAGTTGGTGTTTGTAAACAGTGGGGATGTTCTGAGGAGAACGGGACTAATAAATTGAAGCTGACTGTGTCCCTTAGAGATCCACAAGACAAAGGTACCTGCGTCAACACCGTGCCCACCACCAAGTTGCACCATCTGCTTGTGACAGTACATTCCCGGAACTCCTCCGCGTCTGGTAAACAACTGTCACGAGAACCATTTCTCCCTGACACTGCCCCTTTTATAGGTGACCTATTGGTCAACACCACAGAGCAACATTGTTTGTTAAACCTCAGTGATGACCTTATGATCTTCGTTCCCACTTTTTTATGTCAACCTCATAAGCCTCCCTTAGCACCCACAAATTAGCAGCAAATGGTATTGAAGGCAAAAGAAATAGCACAAACACTGTCTGAAAATGATTAACTCACAGACATTAAAGAAACACAAACACAACGGAAAGATGCCCTGCAGAGTATTGTGGCCATTTAGACATACTTGATTGAAAAATGGTTGGGAACAGAGAATTTTAATAGGCTTAATTTAAACTGAGATGACTCAAGAATTGCAAACACAAATTTTCTGCATGCAGCAGCACCATTCGATTTACACTGAATGGCCTGATGATTAATTAAATTGGGACAGTGCTCACTGAAAAATTGCCATAGATATGCATCTGTCGAATGAATTTGACACAGATTGTCAAACCTCTGTGACATGGATAGCACAAATCCTGGGGACTGTCCACATTGTAGGTGGCCCCTTGCTCTTTTAATGAGAACCACACTCTGCCAAATATCACGAGCTCCAGGCTAAAACAAAAAGGAGAACTCACCTAGCGAGTCAACCCAGGGGGTGACAGAACCAACTCCATGTTAACTTTTGGAGAGGATGTTAAATTGAAACCAAAGAATCAGGGAAACGGAGAGAAGAAAAACAATAACAACTGACATCTACTGAGCGTTTACTAAGTGTTGGGCTTTATTGTAAGCACTGTATCCACACTATCTTATTTAATCCTCACCACAATCCTGTGAATCACATGTGATATCTGTCTTGCACATGAAGAGACTTAGAGATTATCTAGTTTGATGTACAGATAAAGTACAGAGAGGTTAAGCAAGACTTGCCCATGGTCAAATAGCCAAACCCTTACAGAGGGAGGACCAAAACAACAGCTCTTCACCCTGGTCCAGAGCTCCAAACCCTTGTGAGTGGGTGGCATGAATTCATTTTACAAAGTGCCTTGGGTTCAGAAGAGACCTAAATCTCTTTAGAGGACAGGGAAACTCTTCCTTTTCAAAGCCATCGCCAGCAGACTAAGTGGGTCAGCCAGGTAGCATTTGGCCTGGCAGAAGTGGGGACACAACTGGTCTTCTTCTCATACTCTCTTAAACAAGCAGAGGCCTGGGGTTCTAGAAAAGGGTATCTGGACACTGGAGCCTGGACTGAGGAATTGGGAGTCACCAATCTATACGCTTCTGTGCCACACTAAGGAGGGCAAACTAAGAGGAAGCTTCTGGAGAAGTAATTAAATTCAAACTTCATCCAAATATGGCAGAGAGGACAAATTTGGGGACAAGGAAAAGTGACAGAAACTAGGAAAACAAACAAGAGTAGAAGGTTCGAAGAGGATGGTGGATTAGAAAGACACCTTACCAAACTAAAAACAGAGACACCTCTGCAGAGGTGTCTCGGTTAAAGGCAGTCGTAGAGGGTCATTTTAGCTTTATCTGTATTCTATTAAATTTCTCAATGACAATGGTCTCATGCATTTATGTTTAATTTGCTATTGAAATGAAGTAAATATTTTCGAAAGGAAAAGAGATAAATGAAAATGCCTAGACTACAAGCTGTCGGGGCGTTTTCATCTGGTACCTGTGACTACAAATGTGAGTCATTTTAAGATTATTAAGGTCACTACATCAATCCGAGAAGTCTTGACAGTCACAGCTCCAGTGACCAGGGCTACTTCCTCTGTCCTGAACCTGGTGGTCATAGGTCTGCCTTTAAGATGGGGTCAAGAGGTCCCACAGGCCTCTATGTACATCTGGGTTCATCACCTTGGATAGTCTCTTTCCAGGTGACCCTGAGCTAGCCAGAAGAATCCACTAATTCTTTCTTATCCATCTATATAGATCCATTGAATGGACTCAATTATAGGCAAGTTTAAAAGAAGGAAAAGAAAAGGAACTAGGAACTAGGCTAATTTATTGGCTGCCACAGAGAATTAGCACCAACAACCAGCCCCGTGTTCTTCCCTCTTAGTCCCAACGGAAGACACTCTTTTTAAGGTCCTAGCAGACTCCCCAGGCCACACATGTGGCTAGAGATAGAGATCATGACTGCACTTGGACCACAAGTTGACCTCCCTGGACCCCCGCCAAGGCTCATACCCAAGGGAAGTCCAAAAGGTCAGTTTGGATCCCAGAGCATCATCCAAAAAAGAGCAACGTGCCAGCCTTAGCAGGCATTCCTGGAGATCTGGACTCCATTCTTTTTAGTGTCCTCCCTCTCTCCTCTTCCACCCATTGCCCCATCCAACACACATCCACATTACTGTCAGAAAAGTATCTACTCTTTACAAAACCCTCTCCCTCGAGTCTATTATATCAAAGCTCAGGCGTTAGTGCTCAATGGCTTACTTATCCCTAAGACCGACTCTAAGAAATAAGGGTCTAATATTATTGGCCCACTGCTTGTGTGGTTAGGGACACAAAGTTTAGTTAAAGTTTGACCTTGAAACATTTTTGTGGCCACTAAATTATCTCTAAATTGTTTACTCAAATTGTTTGGTGTCTTCTAAAATTAAATGAATTTAAATGCTCAACCTCAATACATCCAATAAACTCCTCAATTTATCTTTCACAAGGAAGGATATCATAAGAATTCTTATTGTATGGAGATTCTCCATACAATAGAAACATTTCTATTAGGATTGTGGGTGGAACCGAAAGAAGGAGTAGGTGTGAGGGTCTCTAGACTTAGTGGAAAACATGACAATGGTTTTATAGTGGTGTGTTTTTTTTTAAGATTTTATTGGGGAAGGGGAACAGGACTTTATTGGGGAACATTGTACACACTGTACTTCCAGGCCTGTTTTTCCAAGTCAAGTTGTTGTCCTTTCAGTCTTAGTTGTGTCGGGCGCAGCTCAGCTCCAGGTCCGGTTGCAGTTGCTAGTTGCAGGGAGCACAGCCCACCATCCCTTGCGGGAGTTGAACCAGCAACCTTGTGGTTAAGAGGATGCACTCCAACCAACTGAGCCATCTGGGAGCTCAGCGGCAGCTCAGCTCAAGGTGCCGTGTTCAATCTTAGTTGCAGGGGGTGGAGCCCACCATCCCTTGAGGGAGTCGAGGAATCGAACTGGCAACCTTGTGGTTGAGAGCCCGTGCTCCAACCAACTGAGCCATCCGGGAGGCAGCTCAGCTCAAGGTGCTGTGTTCAATCCTAGTTGCAGGGGGCAGAGCCCACCATCCCTTGCGGAGCCCACCATCCCTTGCGGGACTTGAGGAACTGAACTGGCAACCTTGTGGTTGAGAGCCCACTGGCCCATGTGGGAATCGAACCGGCAGCCTTCGGAGTTAGGAGCATGGAGCTCTAACCGCCTGAGCCACGGGGCCGGCCCCAATGGTTTTATAGTTTAAACAGCTGTGTGCTCTTGCCCTTAATGATAAAGAATCAGTTATTAATTGCTGAATAACTTAGGCCATGCAATATATGAATGTAGAGAGAGCCAAACAGTCACTGTGGTGAAGAGCTCATGATGACAACCTTTATAAGCGTCTTTCAGAACAGTAACAAAGATAGTGGGATATAACAGAAAGATCTGAAGCCAAAAATCTGGTTCCTATGGAAGCCTAACACACTTCTTAAACATGTGACCTTGAACAAATTACCAAACCGCTTTTGAATACCAGATTTATCATCTGTAAAACGAGGACAATGATAATAATAATACCTACTTCAGAGTGACATTGTGAAGATCCCATGAGATCATATTCATTATAAATGTGAAAATCAGTACAGATTATCCGTTTGAGAATCATCATTAATACAACTATAACACAAATGAACAAGGTGCTAGCAATTTGTTTCAATGCAACTACACTGAATTGAAAGACTTGGACTCTCAGGAATTTTTCATGTACCATGTGTGGGCACACCCAAGTGAGTATGGGTAAGAGATGCAGGATTTCTGTATGTCACCTCACTGCCTCTTAATTGTCCTCCTTATAAAGCTCCTACTTTTCTTAAAATAAATCTACAGGCTCCCTTAAAAATAAATCCACCTTCTCCAAATTAGGAAGAAAGCCAGATTCTCCACATGGGTTGAGATGGCTGGAACTCACAGGACTGACTCCAGTCTCCCTAAATTCACCATGCTCACATTGGCTCCTCAGCTCCCCTCTTTAGGCCGTCACTGTGAGCATTGACTTATCTCTTAGCTTTTCTAGAAGGCTAGAGATGACAAAAGGAAAACATAGTGAATAACATGTAACTAGACAATCTAGATGACAAGGTATAATTAGTTTTCTGGAACTTGTAAGCCTAGAACCATTCTCAGAGGATGCCAGAGAAAGAGAATATGTGCAGTCAATTCTTGCCTTTAATCTCCCCAGATTTTCTCCTCTTTCTTTTTGCCTGGGGTTCACCAGTTTTGGAAAAACTGAAAATAATCAACCCACTCTTTACTAACGGCTTACATTTGCTCTGGCAATGCAAATTTCCAGTCCTGGTTGGAGAAATCATCTAGAATTTTTAAGCAGTTTTTTTTTTTTTTGCCAACCTTTTTTGGAAGTTCTGGGGTTGTATCTATTTTCTTCCCAGCTGTCATTAGAACCTGCAAGTACCAGCACCTAGGAAGTGTTCATTAAATTTCTGTGACTGCTGTGGTAGTTGTTCACTGTTTCAAAGTGTTTATTAACTTACTTGTTAATTTCCCACATCATCCGCCCCCCAACCCCCTGCCCCGCATGTTGCCATTTGGGAGAATTTGAGGTACTCTAAAGATAGGTTCTAAAACTTGGATCACAGTCCCTATAGAATATAAATTCTTGGAAGACAGGAATGTTATCTGATTGATTCACTGCTCTCTCCAGTTCTGATGCATAAAAGATAATCTATAAACATTTGTTGAAGGGCTAAATGAGTGTTCACAACTTTGCCACTGATTAGCTGTGAAAACTTGCGATAGATCCTTCAATGCTCTGAGCCTTAGTCTTCTCACCAGTAAATAAGGATTAAGTGACAATGTATGAAATTCTGAACTATGGTCGGTGCTCAACAGTTTAGAAAGGGGTGGTAGGAATTTGGGTATTGATTACTTTTCTAATTTGTAGTGTATCTGTGAAGCCACCTCACGCCTTGCTGGTTGTTTATCTAAAGGTTGAACACAACACCAGGATCTTTCACTGTCAGACAAATGCTGTCATGGGAGGATGCTAATATCCTGTGTTTTCTTCCAAAGTTTGAAGTTGCCCGTCAGTAACCCTCCAATGAGAAGTTTGTATTGCTTAATTAAATTTTCTCCCCGTCTCTCTCAGTGGGCAAGAGATGATGTTTTTGAACTGCTTCCTGGGACTAATTCTAAGTGTCACTGATTAAAAAGGGAATGAACAGGGTGATTCAACACATACCACAGTTGCCATGTTGGTGTCAAGGAGTTCCTGAAGCATCATCATCCCTTGAGACCCAATGTCCTTATTGAAAATCTTCAAAATGAATGTGCCCTTTAATGAAATGTGGCCGATGTTCAGTAATAATAATAACAGCAGCAAATACTTATGGGTTGGGCACTATTTCAAGCATTCCAGGTACTTTACCTGTATTAACTCCTTTAATCCTTACCCATCCTATAAGAGACGCACCATTATATGCCCCGTTTTACAGAGGAGGAAACTATGGCACAGAGAGTTTAAGTAACTTTCCTAAGGTCACATAGTTAAACATGATGGAACTGGGATTCAGTCCTAGACAGTCTACTTCAGGTATAAGGTAGAAAGAGAATCTCACAAATTGTGTATGTTGCCTAACTATGAATTAATCAACAAATATGATACTCCCATGAAAGCCTGAGGCTAATCATTTATGAGCACCTATTATGTGTACTAGAAATATTCTAGGGGCTAGGAATACAACAGTGGGCATCATGGATAGTCTGTCCCTCAAGGAATTTGTATTGTATTAGGGAGATCCAAAAGTAAACATGTAAACAAAAAAATAAGGAGATTTTAAGTATTAATAAATCCAATGAACAAGTCATAATTATGATATTAAGTCACTGGAGAAAAGGTGTTATTTTAGCTAGGTTGGTGAGGGAGGCCTCTTGGTGGGGGTTGGGGGGTGAGTTGAGACCTGACTTATAAGAAGGAGGCATCCATCCTGGGAAGGATGTTCCAGACGGAAAGGAGCTAGCTTGATGAGATCAAGCAGCATGGTGGCTGCAGCGAAATGAACAAAGATGAAGGTGGAAATGTTAAAAAAATAAAAAGGCATCAAATCATGCAGGCCTTGTAGGCAAGGTTAGGTGTTTTGATTTATTCTCATTTAAATGAAAAGTAATTGGAACATTTTAAACAGAGCAATCTCTTCTGATTACTTTATCTATTTAAGATCTTTCTTGCTACTCTAAGGAAGATGAACTGCAGAGAAGCAGGAGTTAAGACAGGGAGAGCGGTTAGGAGGCTATTGCAATAGTCAAGCCAAGAGATGGTGGCTCCTTGAACTACAATGGTTGTGGTAGAGATGGAGAGATGTGGTCAGACTCAGGGTATATTTAGGAGGTATAGTGGACAGAGCTTTCTGATCTATTGCCTATAGGACCTAAAAGACAGGAATCGATTCTTTGTTTGGAGCATTATTTTATGCCATTTATTGAACAAGAAAAGACATGCAGGTAGTAGATTTAAGGGTAGAGAGTAGAGTAGAGAAAGCCAGAGTTCTGTTTATATAGAACAGATTTAAGAATAAAATTCTTAGACGTTTAAGTGGAGATGTTGAATATTATCTGAAGCTTAGACAGAGTAGTGTAGTGTTGCAAATTGATGTACATCTGTACTGTTCAATACTACAGCCATCAGCCATACATGGATATGGACTACTTGAAATGTAATTGGTGTGACTGAACAACTGAATTTTCATTTTAAGCAATTTAGATTTATACCGCCACATGTGACTAGTCGCAACTCTATTGGAGAGCACAGATGCAGAACATTTTTATCATCACAGAACGTTCTATTGAACAGGGCTGGTATAGACAGGTTTTAAAGCCATGAGACCTGATGAGACCATCTACAGAATAAATGTAGATAAAAAGGAAGTGGGCAAGGACTGAGCCCGGGACTATAACACCATCTAGAAGTCTGGAAAATGAGAGGGAGTCAGAAAACGAGAGTCAGTGGCCCTTGAATTCAAGTGATCAGGTTGTCATGTGTCCCAGATAAGAAAATATTTCAAGAAAGAGAAGAACATGTTTCAAAAAAAATGCTTCAAGAAAGACAGAAAATTGACCATTAGCCTTGGGAAGACGTAGTTTGTTGGGAAACTCATAAAGAGCTATTTCAGAGATGTGGTGAGGAACAAAAGCCCAATTAAAGTGGCTTGAGGAGGGGAAATGGTGAATAGTAAAGATAGCTAGTATAGACAATTTTTTGGAAGTTTTATAATAAAGTGAAACAGGGAAATGTAGCAACATTCAGGAGGTTAAGGGAATTTTTCCTCCCAGATGGGTAAGGTTCATGGGTTTTATACTGTGAAGTGAATGATTCAGTAGAGATGGAGAAATTGATGATTTCTCTTGATTCCCAAGAGTGAAAGAGGATAATTGCAGGAATTAAGTCCTTGAGAGGGTATAAGGAGCTAGAACAGAAGTGTAGACATTGACTTTGGAGAGGAACAGGGACATAGTCTTCCACTGTAACAGGAAGGAACTAAGTACACAGAAGCCAATAGTTAGAATCAGTGAGTGGGAGATGAAAGAGTGCATGATGAAATTTGACTTGGAGAGAAAGATCCATATGCACCTATAATAACAATAATAATCACTATCATTACTGAGCAACCAATATTTGCCATGTCCTCTTTATATATACATATTCTCTAAAGATTATGACTAACCAAGAATGAAGCATTATCATGACAGTTTTAGAGAAGTAGATACCGAGACCCAAAGCTATTATACATAAGCAGTAAGTAGTATACTTGAGGGTAGGAAGGAGGAAAATCAAGATTTCTATTTAAGTATGATACAACTATTAGACATGTACATAAAGATATTGAGTACGCAGTTGATATCTAATTGTCTGGAGCTTGAAGAGAGATAGTTTTGAGACCACATTTATCTGCCTCCTTAGCTCATTTTCTTTCCACTGCATCTCACTGATATGTATGATAAACCAAGGTACAAGGGATGAAAAACAATAACTTCTCAACTCTTGTATGGAGGAGACAAGAAGAAACAAAGAGTGGGGAAACCTGAAATTGTAGCAGTGGGAAAGTTGAATGCCATAAAAGTTGTTTCTGTTTTGTTTTAGTTTGGTTTGACATCATTTTTTATTTATTTGTTCATGTGTTTATGTTATAATTAATTAGGTTTCTTTCCCTAAAGGTCTTTTAAAAATGGAACAAGGTTTCTGCTACCAGAAAGACAAAGTAGGCATATTTTTCCCTATTTCTCCTGCTAAGTACAACAAAAAACCTTGGACATTAATCTAAAACAGACATGAATATAAAGAAGACTATGAAAGATAGACTGGCTAGAAATCTCAAGACCTCAGGAATGGCAGTGGTTATATCCCTGGGTTTTCTTTTTGCTTCATATATCCTAGACTTGGAACTGAAGAAGCGAGCAACTCAGAAATACCAATTGGTGGAGATGAAAAAGTCCTCCCAAAACCTGCTCCTTTCTAGCCAAAGTACAAGGAAAAAGGAAAATTAACAGGGCAGAAAACTTTTGAATAATAACTGCTTTATTCCAGACAATCACCAAAAACAAATAGACAAACAAAAACTGTAGCCCTACCTCAAATAATGCCATCAGAGACAAAGTAGGGAGCCTAGACTTCCACCAGGAACCCCAACATCTCTGCCAGGCTGATATCAGAAAAGGCCAAGTAAGGAGCCAGAACTTTTATCTACACTGTAATGAGACTTCCCTCCAATGGTATTACTGGAAACTATGTGGACTGTACAGACTTCCCCCCACCCCCTACCTGAAGTAGCAAAGCACACCTTTCCCTCTCTGCTGGGGTGTTGTCAGAGGAGGTCTAATGGAGAGACAGGAATTTTACCACTGAACAGCACCATTGTCCAATGGGTTCTGATCAACACTGATAGAACACTTCACCCAACAAAAACAGAACAGATATGCTTTTCAAGTGCTCATGGAACATATACCAAGATAGACCACATCCTGGGATATAAAACAAACCTTAACAAATTTAAAAGAATTTAAATCAAACAGTGTTTTATCTGACCACAGTGGATTCAATCTAGAAATCAATAACAGAAAGATAACAGAAAAATCTCGGAACACTTAGAAACTAAACAATGTACTTCTAAGATAATCCATGGCTCAAAGAGAAAGTCTCAAGGGAAATAAAAAAATACGTGGAACTGAATGAAAATTGAAATACATGTCAAAATTTGTGAGACACTGTTAAAGCAGTGCCAAAAGGAAAAATTATAGCATTAAGTGCATACAGTAGAAGGGGGGGAAAGTATCAAATCAATCATTAACATCCAATCTCAAAAACCTGAGAAATGAATAAGATAAATCCAAAGCAGGCAGAAGGAAAAACTAATAAGATAAGAACAGAATGTGAAAACAGAAAGACAATAGAGAAAATCAATGAAACAAAGATATGGTTCTTTAAAAAAATAAATAAATAAAAATTTACAAACCTCTAGCAAGACTGACCACATAAACTAAGAGAAGACACAAATTATCAATATCAGGAACGAAACAGGGTATATCACTATAAACCCTGCAGACATAAAAAGAACGATAAGGGAATACTAGGAAAGACCTTATACATGTAATGTGACAACTTAGACAAAATGCATCACTTCCTTAAAAAACACAAACTACCAAAACTAATCCAACATGAAATAAATGAATAGATTTGTAACTACTAAAAAAAATTGAATTTATAATTTAAACCCTCCCCCCCAAAAGAAATCTCCAGACCCAGATTGTTTCACTGGATAATCCTATCAAACACAAATTTCACACAATCCCTTCCAGAAAATTGAAGAGATGACTTCTAAATTCATTTTATGAAGCTAATATTACCCTGATACTAAAATCAGACAAAGACAGCACCAAAAACAAAAACAAAATCTCCAATTTCCCTCTTGAATACTGACACAAAAATTCTTAACAAAATACTAGTAAATATAATTCAGCAATATATAAAAAGTATTATACACCATGACCAAGTGGAGCTATTCCAGAGAAGCAAGTCTGGTCCAATATCAAAAATCAATCACTATCATCACCTACTAACAGGCTAAAGAAGAAATATTACATGATATATCAATTGATGAATAAAAAGTATTTGACAAAATTAAGTACCCATTCATGATTTTTAGAAAACCTCAAACTATGTCTCAACTTTACACAAGCTAACAAACCAACAACCAGAGAATGGATCACAGACTTAAATATAAAATGTAAAACTAATACTTTTAGGAAAAATGTAACATAGAAGAAAATCTTCAGGATCTACGACTAGGCAAAAAGTTAAACTTGACACAAAAAGCACAATCCATAAAAAGAAAACTTGAGAACTGGATCCAAGATGGAAAAGTAGATAAACACTGTGCCTGTATCCTTCCATGGAGACATTAAAATTACAACTAAGTTATAGAAAAATCAACCTGGAGCACCATCTGAAGTCTAGCCACACAGAAGTCCTACAGTTAAAAATAGAAATAAGAAGCCATGTCAAAACTGGTAGGAGGGGCAGAGATATGGAATGGGCCCCAAACCTCCATGTGGAGGTTGAGAATCAGGAAAGACATCTTGGCCACTGAGGTTCCCCCTGGAGGCACAAGGGACCCCAGCAGCAAACCACTCTCCCCAGCCTGGAGTACTAGTGCCAAAAAGAGAAGCCCCCACAAATTCTGGCTGTGAAAAACAGTCGGAATTCTGACCATCTGGGTGGGAAGAAGGCTGCAGGAAACCCCGAGGTCCTCTTAAATAGCCCATGCACAGACTTACTCACTCAAAGGCACTCACCCTGGGCTCTGGTGGAGGGAAGGTGACTGGGGGGTGTCAAAGGCATACAAGGGGAACATTGAGGTGTGTACCTTTGGTGCGAGGGCTAAAGGACAGTTGCCATTTCCCCTGTGAAGGGTCCTCCTCCTCAGGTGGGCACCATCTTTCCTGTGTTGAGCCTACCCCCACACAGCCAAATCTGAATCTGATTGGTCTGGTGAGTTCAGCTGGGACCCTGCCTCACCCAACTCCCCCAACACCAGAGGTACTTTTGCCAAGAGCAGCCAGCCGTGCCTGCACTGCATGCTTTCTTGGAAAACTGTCAGAATCCAGCAAGCACCAGGCAAGCGGCGACTAGCCTTGGTGTGCTCAGAAACTTTTGCTGAATAGCTCCAGGGTCAGCACTGGCACCAAACCAGAATTTACATTAAACTAGTGACCACAACTCTTCCCAATCCAGTGACTCCCTGAGACCCTACCTCACCTAACTTGTGTACTGCACCAGGCTATATCAGTGGCTGAACCTTAAAGGAGCCAGCAGGTGGCCGAAGGCTTCGGGGTGTCTTGGCTTTTTGCAGAGCTACCCCAGTACCATTACTGGTGGCAGACATCCTTGGTTTGCAGTGTGGCCTCTCCCACTTGCCTCTAGGTTTAGCACAGGCAGCAAACAACTGCGGATTGCTTTGTAGCTCCTACTAGGTAGCCCTGGCCAGTCACAGGCAGTGGGTGACCTGGGCCTGCACCAGAGCCTCTCCCAAGAAGCCCCAAAACCAACACACTTGAAGGTTGGCTTCAGACCACAGCAGAACACTGCCCAATTAACCTCACAAGAAGCATACACAAAAGGCAGTCTCAATAAGCACCAGAGCCTGCGGGGGTAAATCCCACTCAGTGGGGTAAGTCCCCTGCACAGCAGTCCATAAGCTGTGGATGTGGTCAAACCCTATAGCCAATCAGCCTGAGGGTCAATCCTGCCCACTGACAGGACTTCACAATCAAAGATCAACTAGGAGGGCACATACAACCCACATAAGGGACACTCCTGGAGCACCCAGTGCTGGTGACCAATGGAGACTGTGCCAAGGCCCGACAGGGCACCTACTACATAAGACCACCTGGCCAAGACTGAGAGAGATAACAGATCTACCTAATACATAAAAACAAACACAGAGAGGCAGCACAAATGAGGAAACAGAGAAATACACACCAAATAAAAGAACAGGAGAAAACTCCAGAAAAAGAACTAAATGAAATGGAGGCAAGCAACCTACCACATACAGAGTTCAAAACACTGGTTATAAGGATGCTCAAGGTACTTAGTGAGAACTTCAACAAAGAGAGAGCAAGCATAAAAAAAGGACAGAAACCATAAAAAAGAACCAGTCAGAAGTGAAGAATACAATAACTGAAGTGAAGAATGCACTACAAGGAATCACCAGCAAACTAGATAAAGCAGAGGATCCAATCAGTGATTTGGAAGACAAGGTAGCAGAAAACACCCAATTGGAACAGCAGAAAGAAAAAAGAATCCAAAGAAATGAGGATAGTTTAAGAGACCTCTGAGACAACGTCAAGTGTAACAACATCCACGTCATAGGGGTACCAGAAGGAGAAGAGAAAGCAAGGGATTGAGACCCTATTTGACAAAATAATGACTGAAAACTTTCCTAACCTGGTGAAGGAAATAGACATACAAGTCCAGGAAGAACAGAGCGACCCAAACAGGATGGATCAAAAAAGGCCCATGCCAAGACACATTATAATTAAATTGGCAAAGATTAAAGACAAAAAGAGAATCCTAAAAGCAGCAAGAGAAAGGCAACTAGTAACTTATAAGGGAGTCCGATAAGACTCAGCTAATTTCTCAATAGAAACTCTGCAGGCCACAAGGTATTGGCACAAAATATTCATTGTGATGAAAAGCAAGGATCTACATCTAAGACTATTCTACTCAGCAAAGCTATCATTTAAAATTGAAGGACAGATGAAGAGCTTCTCAGACAAGAAAAAGCTAAAGGAGTTCATTACCACTAAACCAGTATTACAAGGAATCTTAGAGGAACTTCTTTAAGACAGAAAAAAAAAATCAAAATTATGCATAATAGAATGGCAATAGCTACATATCTATCAACAATTACTTTAAATGTAAATGGATTCAATGCTCCAGTCAAAAGGGGCAGGGGAGGCTGACTGGATAAGAAAAGAAACCCTTTACATATGCTGCCCACAGAGACTCACTTCAGATTGAAAGACACACACACGGAAAGTAGAGGGACAGGGAAAGATATTTTATGAAAATGGAAACAAACAAACAAACAAAAGCTGGGGTAGTAACACTTATACCAGACAACACAGACTTTAAAGCAAAGTGTATAAGAAGAGACAATAAAGAACCCAGGAATCCCACTTCAGGGTATTAATCTGAAGAAACTCAAAACACTACTTTGAGGGAACATGTGCATCCATATATTCATTGCAGCATTGCTTACAATGGCTATGATGTGGAGGCAGCCTAGGCGTCCATCGATGGAAGAATGGATGAAGAGAAGGTGATATATATATACACATGAGGTCTGACAATTAAGGTCGTGAACTCATACTAGAAAAAGTGCTAAATACCTCATTGCTGAATATCACTAGGGTCACTTTCGAAGTACTCCCCTTGGGAAGCTATGCACCAACACTAGCGCCTAATCCACCCTTCAAAGCAATTTTGGATCTCTTTTTCTGGAATGGCCATCAGAGCTATCGTCATATTACCCTTGATGTCCTGAATGTTATCAAAATGTCTTTCTTCCCATAATTCCTTTATCTTTGGGTAAAGAAAGAAGTCATTGGGGGCTAGATCAGGTGAGTAGGAAGGGTATTCCAATACGGTATTTGTTTACTGGCTAAAAGCTCCCCCCCAGACAGTGCTGTGTGAGCTGGTGCATTGTCGCGATGCAAGAGTCATGAATTGTTGGTGAAAAGTTCAGGTCATCTAACTTTTTCACACAGCCTTTTCAGCACTTCCAAATAGTAAAGTTGGTTAATTGTTTGTTCAGTTGGTACAAATTCATAATGAATAATCCCTCTGACATCAAAAAAGGTTAGCAACATTGTTGCAACAAGTTTGCAAACTTAATTGTCAGACCTCGTGTCTGTGTGTGTGTGTGTGTGTGCATTGCCAAAAAATGTATACACATTTTAAGGAAGGAGAAAACTGTATTAAAATTATAATACTCAATATATACCGATAACAAAAGATGAATACAAGTTATGTGGATACATTTTTTTGGCACCCCGGGTATATATAATGGAATATTGCTCAGTTATGGAAGGAATGGGTTCTTGCCATCTGCAGCAGCATGGATGGACCTGGAGGGTATGGTGCTGAGTGGAGTATGTCAGACAGAGAAAGAGAGATGCAATGTGATTTTGCTTATATGTGGAATCTAAAGAACAAAATTAACACAAAAAAAAACAGAAACAAACTCATAGATACAGACAACATTTTGATGGTTGTCAGATGGGAGGGGTGTTGTGGGTGTGGGTGGTAAAGGAGAAGGGATTAAAGCAGTACAATTGGTTGATACAAAGTAGTCATGGGGATGTAGGGTATAGCATAAGGAATATAGTCAATAATAGTGTAATAACTATGTATGGTATTAGATGAATACTAGATTTGTTGGGGTGATAAATGGGAGGGGATTGGGTGCAGGGTGAAAAAGGGGAAGGGATTAAGAAATACAAATTGGTAGTTACAAAATAGCCAGGGGATTGTAAAGTAAAGTATAGGGAATATAGTCAATGATATGGTAATAGCTATGTATAGTGCCAGGTGGGTACTAAACTAGTCAGGGGGATAACTTCTTAAATTATATAAATGTCTAACCACTATGCTGTACACCTGAAATCAATATAAAATAATATTGACTGTCAACTGTAATTGAAATTTAAAAAGGGCAGAAAAGTTGAAGGGGAATAAGAGGTCCAGATTTCCAGGTATAAACCAAATAAGTCATGGGGATGTAATATACAGCATAGGGAATACAGTCAATAACATTGTGACAGCATAATACGGTGTCAGATGGTTGCTGGGGTTATGGTGATCACTTCTTTAGGTATATAAATGTTGCATAACTATGGTGGGTCCATGAAACTAACATAATCTTGTTTGTTAATTATATTTTTCTTTTTTTTTTTTCTTAAGATTTTTTATTAAAATACAGCTAACAAACAATATTATATTAGTTTCAGGCATACATCATAGTTATTCAATAGTACCCACTTAGCTCTATACAGTGTTATTACTACATTATTGATTTTATTCCCTATGCTAAAGAAATGAACACCATGATAAGTCCAACCATCTGACACTGTACCACTATCACAATATTATTGATCTTTTCCCCCATTTTAAAAATTTTCAATTAGAGTTGACATTCAATATTATTTTATATTATTTTCAAGTGTACAGCATAGTGATTAGACATTTATATAATTTAGGAAGTGATCCCCCTAACTAGTACCACCTGGCACTATACATAGTTATTACCATATTATTGATTATATTCCCTATATTTTACATCTCCATGACTACTGTGTGACAATCAATTTGTACTTCTTAATCCCTTCCCCGTTTCACCCATCCCTAACCCCCCTCCCATCTTAAAGAAGTCCCTCTAATAATATTCCTTGTAATACTGGTTTGGTGGTGATGAACTCCTTTAGCTTTTTCTTGTCTGGGAAGCTCTTTTTCTGTCCTTCAATTCTAAATGATAGCTTTGCTGGGTAGAGTAATCTTGGTTGTAGGTCCTGTTTTTCATCACTGAATATTTTGTGCCACTCCCTTCTGGCCTGCAGAGTTTCTCTTGAGAAATCAGCTGACAATCTTATGGGAGCTCCTTTCTAAGTAATCAACTGCTTTTCTCTTGCTGCTTTTAAGATTCTCTCTTTGTCTTTACCTTTGGTATTTAACTATGCTGTCTTGGTGTTGTCCTTTTTGGGTTCATCTTGTTTCAGACTCTCTGCATTTCTTGGGATTGTATATCTATTTCTTTTGCCATGTTAGGAAGTTTTCTGTCATTATTTCTTTAAATAGTTCTTTAATTCCTTGTTCTCTCTCTTCTCCTTCCAGTACCCCTACAATGAGAATGTTGATAAACTTGATGTTGTCCCAGAGGCCCCTTAAACTCTCAATTTTATAGATTCTTTTTTCTTTTTGCTGTTCTAGTTGGGTATTTCCTGCTATTTTATTTTCTGCACCACTTGTTCGATCCTCTGTTTCATCTAATCTACAGTTGATTCCCTGAAATATAGTCTTCATTTCCATTATTGTATTCTTTATTTCTGACTGGTTGTTCTTTTTCATGTTTTCTATCTACATTTTTATGTTTCCTATCTCTTTGTTAAAGTTCTCCCTGAGATCAGTGAGCATCCTTACAACCAGAATTTGGAACTCTGTCTGATAGACTACTTGTCTCCATTTTGTGTAGTTCTTTTTCTGGGTCTTTGTTCTGTTCTTTTATTTAGGACATACTTCTTTGTCTCCCCATTCTGGCTACCTCCCTGTGTTTGTTTCTGCTGCTATGTCTTCCAGTCTTAGTAGAGTGGTCTTATGTAGTAGGTGTGCTGTGGGGTTCAGTGGTGCAGTCTTTCTGGTCACCTTAGCCACACGCTCCAGGTGTGTCCCTTGTGTGGGTTCTTTGTGCCCTCCTCTTGTAGTTGAGCCTTGGTTGATAACTGCAGATCAATGAGAGGGACTGACCCTCGGACTCATTGGTTGTGAGGACTAGCCATGACTACAGTGGAGTTATGGTGCAGGGGCTGACCCTATAGAGCAGGATCTGCCTCAGCAGGGCTCTGGTGCCTGCTCAATCCACCCTTTGGGTGTGTCGTTTTTGGAGGTGGCTGGGTGATGTTCCAGCTTTTTTTGAGCTGGCCATTGAGAGTACCAGCCCCAAGACCACCTTGAAAGGGATCCACTATAGGTCAAGTTCAGCCACAGCCCATGCTCTGTGCCCCACCCAGGGCCACCTGGCAGGAGCCACAAAGAAATCTGCAGATGGTTCCCACCTGTGCCATGCTTATATGTGCCTTGAGAAGCCAAGCCATGAACCAAGGCTGGCTGCCACTATTACCAAGCTTAGGGCTGCTCAGCCAGAGGTACAGGACATGCTGAAGCCAGATGCTGCTTGTCTGGGTTCTGTGAACTTTTGAGACATTGTAGGAAAGTGGAAAGCTAAGGCAGGTGGTTTGTACAAAAAAGCCCCTGGAAGCGGCTTGAGTGCATCCAAAAGTTGGGCAGGGCAGGGTCTCAAATCACCAGGGTGTGCCAAATAAAGGCAGAGACTCAGATATGGTGGCCACCTGTGTTCTCACATGGGAATGGGGAGGGCTCAGCAAAGAAACAATGGCCTCTGCCAGCTCCTCCATCCAGGAGAAAGCTGCCTCTCCAGGCCCCGTCCCAAACCAGACAATTCAATTCCCCACCATGTGTCCCTGCCACCTTTCCAGCTGCTGCACCAGTACTGGAGCACAGAGCAAGTGATTCCACTGGTGGGTAAGTCCTCTTGTGGTCTCTTTAAGAGTAGCACCTGGGACTCCAGCTACCCACTGTCTCACTCAGTCACAGTCTCCGCTGGTTTTCACAACCAGAAATTGTGGGGACTCCTCTCCCCAGCACTGGAATTTTGAGCTAGGGGGACTGGGACCTCTCGCTCCTGTGGGGGGGAGGAATGGGAGAACCTCCAATATTTAATGGTCACTTGTGGGTGTGGGACCAGCCTGTTCCATGTCTCTGCCCCTCCTACCAGTCTTGAAGTGGTTTCTTCTGCATGTCCTTAGTTGTAGGGCTTTGGTTCAGCAAGATTTTAGGTGATTCTCAATGGCGGTTCCTTTGTAGTTTAGTTGTAATTTTGATGTGGTCATGAGAGAAAGCACAGTGTTTCCTACTGTGCCATCTTGGTATTCTGAGCTATTAACTACATTTTAAACAAAAATCTTAAAAAAAAAAAGAAAAAGAAAAAGAAAAATTGATAAATTAGTCTTCAGCAAAATTAAAATCTTGTGCTCTGTGAAAGATCCTATTAATAGAATGATAAGATAAACTAGAGAGTGGGAGAAAATATTTGCCAAGCATATATCCAATAAAGAACTAGTATCTAAAATATGTAAGCAACTATCAAAACTCAACAGAAATGCACACACTAACCAAAGCAATAATTAGAAAATGAGTAAAAGACATGAAGATACATTTCACCAAAAAGGATATACAGATATCAAGTAAACAAATGATAATATATTCAACATCATTAACCATTAAAGAAATGAAAAAAAATAAAACCACAATGAGATATCATTACAGAATGGCTGAAATAAAAAACGACTATATCAAATCATGAGGATGCAGAGAAACAGGATCACTCCTACATTGCTGATAGGAATGTAAAATGGAAGTTTCTTAAAAACTGAATGTGTAAGTACCATGTGACCCAGCAGTTACACTCATGGGCATTTATTCCAGAGAAAAGGGGACTTAGGTTCACACAAAAAGGGTTTTGGTTTTTGTGTTTTGTTTTGTTTTTTAACACAAATGTTTATAGATTTTATTTGGAATAACCCAAATGTGAAAGCAATCCAGATGTCCTTTAAAGATAAATGGTTTAACAAACTGTGGTACATCTGTCATGTGGGGTGTTATGCGGGGTCTCCATTCCCGCTCCTCGCACAAGAACGCAGGATATGGTGAGGCCAAAAAGGAACACCCACGAAGCCATGGATAGGAGAGTCATACCACTATATTCTCGCTCGTGGCTGGGTTGAAGATACAGGAAGCAGGCTCCGCACGATGCACAATCTGCCATCCGCTTCTCTGCCAACCAACCAACCACTTGCTAACTGCAATCCACCTTCTGCTTCTCTGCCAACCACACTTGCTAGCCGCAATCCGCCATTCGCTTCTCTGCCAATCGAAAACCAACCCCACTTTCTAGCTGCAATCCGCAGTCCGCTTCTCTGCCAACCAACCAATCCTATAGTGTAGCCACGGCAGTTATGTTAGTGGCCAATGGCTAACTGGTAACAGCTGATGGCCACCCAGCCACAGTGGATGGTCATATGATTACAGCCGACGGCCATCTACTACCCAAGCCAGCACTTTTCCACGTGAGGCCAAGAGCCCGGAAACTGCTCTCTGGGACTCTCCCCACAACATCCATACCATAAAATACCACTTGGCAATAAAAACCAACAAACTACTGATACACAAAACAACTTGAATGCATCTTGAGGGAATTATAGACCCCAAAAAAAAAAAAGGGCAATCTCAAAGGTTACATGCTGTGATGATTAGTTTGATGTGTCAACCTGGCAGGGCCCTGGTTCCCAGATATTTGTTTAAACATTCTGAATGTTTCCTTGAGGATGTTTTGAATGAGATTTTCATTTAAATCCACAGACTTTGAGTAATGTAGATTACCTTCCAGAATGTGGGTGGGTCTCATCCAATCAGCTGACGGTCCCATAGAACAAAAATCCAACCTCCCCAGTGCCAGAGGGAATTCTCCTGCTGACTGCCTTTGGATTTGGATTGCAACTCTTTTCTGAGTCACCAGCTTGCCGGGCTCCCCCATCAGATTTTGGACTCACCAAGCCCCCACAATTATGAGAGGCAATTCCTTAAAACAAATCCATGTCTGATAGGTAGATAAACAGATAGAAGAGGATGTGTATGTGCGTATACATTGGTTCTGTTTCTCTGGGGAACCCTGACTAATACACCTACTATCTAATTCCATTTTTATAACATTCTTGAAATGACAAAATTATAGAAACACGAAGAGATTAGTGGTTGCCACACTTTAGAAGTCAGTAAGATTAAGAGGGAAGTAGGTGTGGCTATAAGACGGCAACATGAGGATTTGGTGATGTGAATGTTCTGTATCCTGACTGTACTGATGTCAGTATCCTGCCTGTCATATTGTCCTGTAGTCTTACAGGATGTTACACTGAAGGAAGCTGGGTAACGTGTACATGGGATCTCTCTGCATTATTTCTTACAACTGCACTATTGCTTACAATTGAATCTGCAATTATCTCAAAAAGTTTAATTTTTAAAAAGTGGAACAAAATATATCTGTTTTGATTATTTTATTGTGGCCCTCCCTGAGGACTGGGAGATGAACCTGGATTATCCCTCAGATGAATGAAAAAAATCCTGGGACCACAGCCATCCCAGTTTAATAAGCCAGAAAACTACCTGCTATCGTGAGTTCATCTTTTCCCTCCTCTCTCAAAACAATCATGAACAAGTCCTGTCTGCTCTACCCCCAAAATACATCTTGACTTTGTTCCTTCTCTTTCCCTCCTATCATCATTATATCTGGTGGTCAAGAGCTAGTCTGAGCTGTTGTAAGAACCTTGCAGTTGTGTCTCTCCTTTGTCACAGGTGCCCCCATTCAATCCACCCCTCACTCAACAGTGTGAGTCATCTTAAAACATGTATTAGATCATCTCACTCCCAGGCTTCATCCCCTGCAGTGACTTTCTATTGCCCCTCAAATGAATCCAAGCTCATTCCCATGATCCACAAGGCCCTGTATGACTATGGCTGCTGTCTGTTTCCCCAGTACCATCCGTCCCCACTTCCTCTTGCTCTCCTGCTTCACCCAAACTTCTCTTATTCTTCAACCTAAGTTCTTTCCTTCCTCAAGCTTTGGACGTATTTCCCCCCTCTATTCTTCTGGTATCAACTAAGAAAATACTTGTGGGGACAGAGCCAGGAATTCAGTTTCCAGGCTCTCGGCCTCACGTGGAAAGGTGCTGGCTCAGGTAGTAAATGGCCATCAACTGTGATTGGATGGCCATCAGCTGTGGCTAGTTGGCCGTCAGCTGTAACCAGTGAGCCATTGGCCACTAATATAACTGCTGTGGCTACGCTAGCAAAAAATGGGGGCTACAAGGAAGATGGTGGCTGAGCTAGCAAGAGCGGATTGCAGTTAGCACGGCGGATTGCAGCTAGCGAGTGAGGTTGGTTGGCAGAGAAGTGGACGGCAGGTTGCGGATAGTGTGGCTCCTGATTCCTGTGTCTCCAACCCAGCCGCCAGCGAGAATATAGTGGTATGACTCCCCTATCTATGGCTCTGTGGGTGTTCCTTTTTGGCCTCACCATGTCCTGTGTTCTTATGTGGGGAGCGGGACCAGAGACCCTGCATGACACCCTGCATGACAATACTTCTTCAAAGAACATTTTGCTGAGCACCTTTTCTAAAGCGGGAGCCCCGCTGTTGTTTTCTTCCTTGGCACTCATTTAGTTTCTATTATAGAACGTTAGCCCCACAAGAACACAGACCCTGTCTGTTTTGTTCCGTTTTGTAACCGGTGCCTAGTAAAATGTTCAGTAAATACTGCATTTTGTGACTGTTAAATCAATAAATGTCCCAATGTCAGCCTCAGACAGCTCTTTCCGCATTGCAACAAAGCACATGGCAACCTTTTTTGAACTTCCTTCATTTATTAAACAAATACTTATTGTCTACCATGGACCAGGCACTCTCAGAGACCCTGGGAATAACAAGATGGGCAAGGTCTCTACGTTCATGGACCTTAGATTTGCTGGGAAAAGTGGGACAACATAATAGACAAGTAAATAATAAAATAATAAAATGTAATAATGCTAATATTTAAATCAATAAACACTTGATTTAAAATGTAATTAATTTATTAATATTTAATATTTACATAATAAAGCAATAGAGAATAATTAAATACCAAGCAGAAGTGCTATGAAGGAAATAAAGCAAAGGCCTGAGAATGAGTTGCAGGCGTAACCTTGGAGAGCCTCTCTAGTCATCTGAATGACATCTAAATCTGGGGTGGAGCACGCTCCGCAGAGGCCCACTGAGTACAAAGGTAGTGAGCCTGGTACACATTAAACCGTCTGAGTCCAACGTGACTGAGCCGAGAGGAGGAGGCGGTGAGCAGTGGATCAGGTCTGAGGCAGGGAAGGCTCCCTCAAGTTGGTTGCTCAGGCCATGGTGAGGAATATGGGTTTCCTTCTACGGGTCACTGGAAAGCCTCCAGAGACTTAAGCAGGGAGTGCTATAGTCTGATTTCATTTTGAAATCAACGTTGGCTGCTCTGTGGAAAAGGAACTGTAGGGCAGGAATGGAGGCAGGGAGGCCAGGTAGCAGACTGCAGTCACTCTCCCGAAGTGCTCGTGGCTTGGACCAGAGAGGTCTCTGGAAAGGGTGAGAAAGGCAGGCTACAATGGGAACAAATTTGACTCAGAAATCTTAAAATATACTGGCCTTCTTCAGGGATCAGGATTTTCCAACATTCTCCTCCACTGTTGTCTCGGCCCAGTTTGAACTCATTTGATTTGATTCCCCAGAGCCTTAGTACTTCTCCGCAACTGACCCAATCAGAGAGAAATGCAGCGTGCTGAGACAGCTGGTTTTCTTTCTTCCCACTTATAGAAATAAAGTACAAACTCTCGTTTTACTGAATGGAAGGGTAATAATGCAAACAAAGGAGGGACACGCTCTTCTGTCCTTGGAAAGTTACCACCTAGAGCTATGGGTATCTGCTATGAAAATGAAATGATTCCAGGTGTAATTAGAATGTGACCGGAAGGGTTTAAATTGTGAAGCCGAAAGAACAACCACACACAGCTGGATTCACCCCGCCCCGCCGGGATCTCTGGGGGATTCTGGGCACTGGAGCACCTCACTGAGTGGCCCTCATGCCGAGAGCACAGCGCGAAAATCCTGCCTTTATCTCACAGCCAGGGAAACAACGAAGATGCCGCGGTGCAATCGGACGCGCAGCTCCTCGGGTGCGCACTAAGGCAAACTCTCCTGAGAGGCCGAAATGCAATTATCAGTTCTGCGCGGGCTAAATCCATCCATGCAATCACTGTAACTGCACCCCCACCCCGGAGATAAAGTTTCGGCCCTTTCCTAAATGGGGAAGAGATTATTCATTTCTGAGCAAGAGCCAAACAAAAGAGGCTTCGGCTCACTCAGAGGAAGCTGGCCTGACAGACAGCCCCAAGGTCCCTCACAGTGAGTGGCAGGGCGTGTTTCCAACAGGGACAACAGCCCCCAACGCGCGTGCGCGGGCTCGCGACCCGCACAAGTTAAAAACTAACCGGTTTCACGCCGCACTCAAGGCCAATTCCCTCTCTTAAAAGGAAGATTCAAAGAGCAAAGGTTGGAAGAAAAGAGCAGACAGTTACGATCATTTTTGACAGCCTCACCAAGATTCCTGCAGTGTCGCGTCACTGGAAAGTGATTGCTAAGGAATCCTCTCCTGATTATCCCCCGCTCTGACAACAGGGCATGAGCATCACCAGCTCAAACTGGTGAGGGAAGCCAGGAGCCGGCTATGCACCAAGGTCAGTGTGGCTTTCTGCGTTCCTTAAGGTCTGTTTTCAAAGCTGTCCCCCAAAGCTTGGCTCTACAACAGAAAGCGCCTCATGTTATGATAGAACAAGTTAATCCATGTAAAGTGCTGAGAGCAGCACCTGGCACCAAGCAAGAACTCAATAAAGATTAACTATCTTGGCTAATAATATTTGTACATGCTTTTCCACTAAGAAATTACTGCATGGCATGTTTGCATTTATGATCGTCTCTCCTTATACAGAGGGTGCCAAAAAAATGTATACACCTTTTAAGAAAGGAAAAATCTATTAAAAATTGTAATAATATATACCGATAACAAAAGATGAATACAAATCACGTCTGACTTCTGCAATTATTAATAAAAGAGGTGCTCAAAGTGGTAACCATCAGCGTGCAGACACTTCTGATTACGGCCAGCGAACTACTGCTTGAGCAACGTTGACCAAGGTGTCCACTTGTGTGCATTTTTTTGGCACCCCCGGTACATTTGAGCTCCTAAGTGTCTTATTTATCTCATGTATTTCTGAGCCTGGCACTGCTGGACTCAATAAAAGTTTGTGGTTTGAACTGGAATCTTTACTCAGGTGCATTACTTTGCAGAGGTGATAGAAATGAAAAGAGGGTGGTGAAATAAAAGACAGATGAAATCTCAGTCTCCTTTACCTCTTCACTATGCCACCCCTCGTTTTTGCTGCTGTACATGACATTTCCTCTGCTGGGAACTGGTTCCAGTTGAGACTCAGTGGACACTAGTCACCAAGCACAACTCAAGCTCATTCAATGTTGATATCACCTGGACCTCCCACAGGGATTGGATAGCAGAGAGGATGCACAGAAGGGCACGAGCTCAAGCCATATGCAAAGATTTATCTGAGTACACTATTGCCGCTAATGAGCGCCTCTTGACATACACAGAACCAATAATGATAATAATAATAATAATAATAATAATAAAAACAATGACACCACCACTTGCTGAGCACTTAATATGCACTATGCTGAGCACTCATATGTTATCACATTGAATCCATCCAAGAAAATAAAGTGTGGGTACTGTTCTTTTCATTGCATCCGGTGAAAAAAATTAAAGCATAGAAAAGTCACAGTGAGCCATGGCTTATGGTCACACCACCAGTCGTAGAATGATGAGATTCAAACCCAAGTTCGTAACTCTCTAAAGCTCATTCAGGTAACCACTCAAGCCTACAATGGCTTCTGGCCACACAGCCCAGATCTGAAGCACAAACACCACATGGTTCTCTGCAGGGCAGAGTACAGTGTGACTCCTGTGTCCTTGTCTTTGTCTGTCGTCCCCACAACATGGCCTGACAGCCCAGCATATCTCATCTGCTTTTCACCTGGTCCCGGTTACTGCTACACTTAACACATGCTTTAAAACGTGATGGCCTCGGGTTTGTAACATACGTGTAAAGGACCTGCTCCTATTTTCTTTCCTAGTGGAACAAAGATATAGAAGTCACGGTTCTCTTGAGGCGAAGCATTTATTGATTAGATTTCCATCAATGTTCAGCCTCCACTATGATTAGACTTGGACTTGTAGGTCAACTCCCTCATTGCCTTGCTCCTCCTCCTCTAATGTATAACTTAGTCTTGGGAAGCTGGGAAAAGGCAGGCAGGAGCTGCCCAGCTGTATGTGCCACACTCACTACAGGACCAGGAATTAAGAGGACTTCCAACCTACAAAATGCCAGATCAGGTAAAGCAGCTTGTGTTCATTTTAAGTCAGCTTTGAGGAAATGAACAGATGAATCCACTGAAGTCAGTGAGCATATGGAGGACTTGGGGGACGGTGTGTGTAGCCACCACAGATCAAAGCCACTTCTCTTGTTCAATTGGTAGTTCATTTGGCTGCTAAAAAATCGTATTTCTTATTCAGTAATTAGGACTTTAAGGATATTTGCTCCGTTTTCTGACTAGTCTATGTAATGTTTTCTCAAGTGATTCTGTATAACCATATTACTAAAGGAATGTGAAAAAGAAAAAAAAAAACAAAAGAAGGCAGACTAACCTGCATCTAACTAATCATGAAAGCTGGTCTGAAATCTTCAAAAACGTCAATGTACAAAAAAAAAAAAAGAGGTAGAAGGACTGTTCTAGATTAAAGAAAACTAAGAACTGACAACCAAATGCGACAATTAATTTTAGATTGTGGATGGAAGAAGAAAATAGCTCTACATGACAATGTAGGGACACTTGGGAAATTTTCAAAATGAGTTATATATTAGATAATATTCACATTATCTGTTACATTCTTGGATAAGATAATGGTATAATACTCACCTAGGAGGTTGACTTTGTTCCTAGTGAGTACGTGCTAAAGTACTTAGAAGTGAAGTGGCACATACTTGTCACTTACTTTGAAATGATTCAGCACAACAATGCAGACACACACACACAGACACTGAGAGTTATCCAAAAGTGATAAATGTTAAACATTGGTCAACACAGGTGAAGGTTATGGAGTGTTCACTGCACTACTCTTTCAACTTCTCTGCAGATATAATACTTTTCAAAATAAAAACTCGAAAATAAAAATAGTGTAATACTGTTGCTCCCTTATAAGTTTCCCCCAATCAAAGGCCCCCACCCCTACCCACAGTCATACCAGAGGTAAATCTATCCTCTTCTTAGAGGAGGACCGTTAAGTGCTGATCTGCTGTAACTTACTCTGCCAAGCATTGCTTCATGTCAGTGAGCGACAAGGCTAAAAACATGGGTTTTGCAGTCAGTCGGGCTTGGATTGGGGTGTGCTGATGCTACTTACCTGCTCTGAGACCAGGGTTAAGTTATTTAACTTGGGTTTTCTATATTGCAACAAAATAAGAACATATTGGGATATAATATGGGATATACAGGAATTCTAGTAGTTCTTTACGTTCTAGGAGTAATTAAATGAGATAATATTAGACTCGGAAGACAAACATCTTAATGTTACTAGTTATGTATTCATATAATGTGTACTGAAAGAATAATTAGGACATCATGATTTCCTATTATAGCCTAGGAAAAAGCTAAAGCAGTTAGAACTTTGAAGGTAATATTAGGTAAATACTGTGTTTCCCCAAAAATAAGACCTAGCCAGACAATTAGCTCTAATGCGTCTTTTGGAGCAAAAATTAACATAAGACCCGGTATTATATTATACTATATTATATTATAAAGACCCAGTCTTATATTATAGTAAAATAAGACTGGGTCTTATATTAATTTTTACTCCAAAAGACGCATTAGAGCTGCTTGTCCAGCTAGGTCTTATTTTCTGGGAAACACGGTATATATATAGATGGTATGTAGATTTGGCAAAAATCATGAAGATAGTGTTCAAATAACTGAAGTTTGGAAGATATTGCAAAAGGAAAGGCAGCGTGCTTACCACAGTGCCTCACACACAGTAGATGCTTAAGCTTCATTTAGAACTATCATTAAATTCCCTTAGGGGGACTTAGAAGTTGTGCTCTAGGCTTTTCTTGAGAACTAAAGAATTGCCTAGTAATGGAACCCAGAAGAAATGAGAACTGATGTAAAGTAATGTTTCGGCGTAAATCCACCCAGACTTTGAAAGAAGTGAGATAAACACGAGAGAGAAGGTCAGGAGACCCGGGCCCTCACTCTGGATGTGCCCAGTAATGCGTTGTGTTACACAGACAAGGGACTTGGACACAGCATCTTCACCTGAAAATGAAGAGATTAGACAAGAATCCATGGCTCTCTAAGGTCCCTGTCAGCTTAAAAACTCTATGGCTTGAGAGGTCCTTGGCCTTTTCCAAAGTTGGATGAAAGGTCACCGTGGGGTCGGCATTTGGAAGCGTGTGGTTTAGAGGAAAGATTACAAGCTTCTTCTCCCTATCTAGTCAATCTGTAGCTACTGAAAATATGCTTTTTTGTTTAGCAGTGGAAGTTTAAGAACATCACCTCTAAGTTCCAATACTAGAACACCTGTTACTTACCAGCTGTGTGTGTCGGACAAACTACTTAATCTCTGAGCCCTGGTTTCCTCACCTGGAAAATGGGGATAATTTCATGTATTTTTTAGTACTGTTGTGAAGATTATTAGTGATGTATGAAAAGTTGACAGGTATTTGACTGGCAAGAATGATGAATGAGAGGGCAATGATGTGATTAAAGAAACAGTTGTTTTATAGCCCTTTCACTATTTCTAGGAAGACCATATTATATATCTTATTTAGTCTATACTTTATAATAATCCTATACATTAGCTAGTATTATACCCATTTTTTGGTAAAGAAACTGAGGCTCAGAGCTTTTAAGGGCCCTAGCATGTCATCTACTATCTTTTCTGATCCCAAGTCTCCTTGTTTTTCCTAATAGACACCAATCTGACTTCTAAGCCTCAAAATAAACATCACATTTTGTTTTACGTTGAGGTTCAGCCATGTGCCCATTCTATTCTTAGACATTTATCCCTCAGAATATTTTTAATTGGACATGGGACCTAGTTTCTCTAACTTAAAATTATTAACCTCTAAATGGTTAGTCTTTTTAAAAGTTCAAGGTTAATACCTTATAGCCTGTGAAGAGGTTGAGGGAAAAGGCTTAAAGATCTTCTACTTGGTAGGTAAACGCCTTTCGACAAGTTTCTTACTCTATCCATTTCTGTTTTCCCATATGTGAAATGATAATAATGATTCCTACCTACAGGGCTGTTGAGAGAACAGGAACCCTTCAGAATCCCAGAGTGTGGATACAGTAAGATCTTCTCTAAGTTCTCACTGTTTCACTAGCTCCTAGGTGCCTATCCTTGAATCACCCTCTTGGACATGAGATGGAATGGATAAGGGTTGGTAGGCTAATTCAGACTTCGTAGTTTTCAGAAATCTTCCCTGTCATAGACAAAACCTTCTCTGACCAAGTCAAGTACCAAGCCACACAGAAGGCTGACTATAAATGTAAGCTCTTTTCGTTTCACAATGCTAAAGGAAGAGATAGGTAGCAAAGAGCCACTTTAAAATGAAGTTCGGAGAGGGAAATTAAGCCTGAAAATAAGAGGTAAAAAGGTGGTGGGACGGATGCAATCAAACCGTTCAAAAGACTTGGATATTTGGAACAATCACTTTAGTTGGGAAGTCTTAGAAATGCAAGCGACCTGCTTAAAATTGATGAGTTTGCTTCTTATCTAACTAACTGGGTAAATTTTCTATCTCAGGGAGTTAAAGTAGGGAACTGCAGGCTGTGGTGTGACAGGACCAGAGCCAACTCTGAAAAAGAAGCCAGAAAGACCAGAAAACAAGAACTTTAAGAACACTCTAAGATTTCTAAACGCTAGAAAACTCCCTTATCTCCTATATAATTGCTTTTTTTGTTATCCCTATAACATGAGAAATTGATCTTCGGGGAAGCTCCAGTATTTCTATAGCAATTACTTACAACAATTTGGTTGGAAGGCAAATGGGGCTGGAGCTCCAGAAAACTTCTATCTTTGAAAATTAATTTTAATTTTTATCAAATAATGTAGGAACAGCTAATGTAGGAACAGCTGTTGTGACTTAGATTGTGTATTTGAAGTGGCAGGGGAGGGCTGATGGAGATTATGGGGGATCAAATCTGCTGCAGCCATCCTTCATCTCATCTTCCATTTTTGTAGCACCCCCACTCACTATTGGCATTGTCACTGGTTGGACACTTTTTTTGGTTTTTTAGTTTTTTTAAATTATATTTATTGGGGTGACACTGGTTAGTAAAATTATATAGATTTCAAGTGTGCAATTCTATAGTACATCATCTATATATTGCATTATGTGTTCACCACCCAAAGTTCTCCTTCCATCACCATATATTTGAACCCCTTTACCCTCATCTACCACCACCCCCATCCTCTGGTAACTACTAAATTGTCTGTGTCTATGAGTTTTTGTTTGTTTGTTTGTTTGTCTTGTTCCTTTGTTGCTTTCAGTTTTATATCTCACATACGAGTGAAGTCAATTGGTTCTTGATTTTTCTGTTTGACTTACTTTGCTTAGCATGATAATATCAAAATCCATCACTCTTGTTGCAAATGGCAGTATTTCATCCTTTCTTATGGCCAAGTAATATTGCACTGTGTATATGTATTACATCTTCTTTATCCAATCATCTATTGAGGACACTTTGGTTGTTTCCATGTCTTGGCCATCATGAATAATGCTGCAATGAACACGGGGTACATATATCTTTATGGATAAATGTTTTCAGATTTTGGGGGTAGATATCCAGGAGTGGGATTGCTGGTTCATATGGTAATTCTATTCTTAATTTTTTTAGGAAACTCCATACTGTTTTCCATAGTAGCTATGGTAAATTTTCCAATTTACATTCTCACCAGCAATGTATAAGTGTTCCTTTTTCTCCACAGCCTTACCAACACTAGTTATTATTTGTCTTGTCGGTAATAGTCATTATAACAGGTGTGAGGTAGTATCTCATTATGGTTTTGATTGGCATTTCCCTAACAGCTAGTGAAATTGATCATTTTTTCATATATCTGTTGGCCATTTGTATGTCTTGGGAGAAGTGTCTGTCCAGGTCTTCTGCTCATTTTTTAATTGGATTGTTTGTTTTTTGTTGCTGAGTTCTACACGTTCTTTATATATTTTTGATATTAGCCCCTTATCAGAGGTGTACTTTGCAAATATCTTCTCCCATTCGGTTGGTTGCCTCTTTGTTTTGTTGATGACTTATTTTGCTGTGCAGACACTTTTTAATAGTTTGATATAGTCCCATTCATTGATTTTTGCTTTTATTTCCCTTGCCTTTGAGGTCAAATTCATAAAATGCTCTTTTAACCCAAGGTCCGTAAGTTTAGTATCTATGCTTTCTTCTATACAGTTTATTGTTTCAGGTCTTTGATCAATTTTGAGTTAATTTTGGTAGATGGTGACAGATAGCAGTCCAGGTTCATTCTTTTGCATGTGGCTTTCCAATTTTCCCAGCACCATTTATTGAAGAGGCTTTCTTTTCTCCATTGTATGTTTTTGGCTCCTTTGTTAAGTATTCTCTGCCCATATATATGTGGGTTCATTTCTGGGTTTTCAATTCTGTTCTGTTGGTCTGTGTGTCTGTGTTTCTGCCAATACCATGCTGTTTTGATTATTGTCACTTTGTAGTACAAACTGAAGTCAGGGAGTATGATACCTCCAGCCTTGTTCTTTTTTTGTAAGATTGCTTTGGCTAGTTGGGGTCATTTGTAATTCCATACAAATCTGATGATTTTTCATTCTATTTCTTGAAAAAAAATGCCACTGGGATTTTTATGTGATTGCATTAAATCTGTGTATTGCTTTGGGTAATACGGCCATTTTAACTATGTTGATTTTTCCAGTCCATGAATACGGACTATCTTTCCATTTCTTTGGGTCTTCTTCAATTTCTTTTAATAATGTTTTATGGTTTTCAGTGTATATGTCCTTCACCTCCTTTGTTAAGTTTAGTCCTAGGCATTTTATTCTTTTAGTTGCAATTGAAAAAGGAATTTTTTTCCATTTCTTTTTTCTGATATTTTATTGTTAGTATATAGGAATGCAATGAATTTTTTTTTTAAAGATTTTTTTTTTTTTTTATTGGGGAAGGGGAACAGGACTTTATTGGGGAACTTCTAGGACTTTTTTCCAAGTCAAGTTGTTGTCCTTTCAGTCTTAGTTGTGAAGGGCACAGCTCAGCCCCAGGTCCAGTTGCCGTTGTTAGTTGCAGAGGGTGGAGCCCACCATCCCTTGCGGGAGGAGTTGAACTGGCAACCTTGTGGTTGAGAGCCCACTGGCCCATGTGGGAATCGAACCGGCAGCCTTTGGAGTTAGGAACACGGAGCTCCAACCACCTGAGCCACCGGGCCGGCCCAATGCAATGAATTTTTGTACATTGATTTTGTATCCTACAACTTTACTATATTTATTGTTTTTAATAGTTTTTTTGGTGGAGTCTTTAAGATTTTCTATATATAAAGAATCATGTAATCTGCAAAAAGTGACAGTTTAACTTCTTCATTCCCAATTTAGATGCCCTTTATTTCTTTCTCTTACCTGATTGCCGTGGCAAGGACTTCCAACACTATGTTGACAAGCAGAGGTGATAGGGGACAGCCCTGCTGTGTACCTGAACGTAGAAGAAAGGGCTTCAGTTTTTCACCATTAATTATGAGATTGGCTGAGGGCTTGTCATATATGGCCTTTATTATGTTGAGGTACTTTCCTCCTATACCCATTTTATTAAGTGTTTTAATCATAAATTGATGTTGTATCTTGTCAAATGCTTTTTCTGCGTCTATTGATATAATCATATGATTTTTGTCTATTATTTTGTTTATGTGATGTATCATATTGATCGATTTGCTTACGTTGAACCATGCTTATGCCCCTGGGATGATCCCTACTTGATCGTGATATATAATTTTTTTAATGTATTGTTGTATTCAATTTGCTAGTATTTTGTTGAGGATTTTTGCATCTGTATTCAGCAGAGATATTGGTCTGTAGTTTTCTTTATTTGAGTTATCCTTACCAGGTTTTGGTATCAGGGTAATGTTGACCTCATAAAATGAATTAGGAAGTACTGTCTCTTCTTCAATTTTTTTGGAAGAGTTTGAGGAGGACAGGTATTAAATCCTCTTTGAATGTTTGGTAGAATTCACTAGTGAAACTATCTGTTCCTGGATTTTTGCTTTTGGGAAGGTTTTGGATGATTGTTTCAATTTACTTACTGTTGATTGGTCTATTTAGATTTTCCAGTTCTCCAAGATTCAGTCTAGGAAGGGCATATATTTCTAAAAACTGGTCCATTTCTTCTAGGTTAATGAATTTGGTGGCATATAGTCCTTCATAGTATTCTCACTTGATCCTTTGTATTTTTGTGGCATCTGTGATAACTTCTCCTCTTTCATTTCTGATTTGTTTATTTGTGTCTTTTCTCTTTTTACCTTAGTGAGTCTAGCCAAGGGTTTGTCAATTTTATTAATCTTTTCAAACAACCAGCTCTTTGTTGCATTAATTTTTTTTCTATTGTCTTTTTGTTCTCTATTTCATTTAGTTCTGCTCTAATTTTTATTATTTCCTTCCTTCTGCTGACTTTGAGTTTCATTTGTTCTTCTTTTTCTAGTTCTTTAAGATGTAATGTTAGGTTGTTTATTTGGGATAAGCCTGTAATGATATAAATTTCCCTCTTAATACTGCTTTCGCTGCATCCCAATAATTTTGATACAATGTATTTTATTTCTCATTTGTTTCTATGTATCTTTTGATCTCTCCTTTTATTTCTTCTTTCACTCAGTCATTCTTTAATAGTATGCTGTTTAGTCTCCATTTATTTGTGGGTTTTCCCACTTTCTTTTTGCAGTTGATCTCCAATATCAAAGCCTTGTGGTCAGAGAATATGCTTGGCATTATTTCGATCTTCTTAAATTTGCTGAGGCTAGTTTTGTGTCTCAACATATGATCTATTCTTGAGAATGTATAGTCAGCCATATTATATGTTGATCCATCAGGCAGGATTGTGGGCCACAGACAGTGCACGTGCAGGCTCAATCTTCCTGTCTCCTGGGGCCACAGTGAGCTCCAGGCTGTGTCTACGCACTTCTCCCTTCCCTCCTCCCCTGTTTGGCCCAATTAATCCACTTTCAGATGTTTCAATGCATAGATCTCTCAGACATATTTGTGTGTTTCATAGGGAATCCTTTGTTGAATTATAGCTGTTCAATTTGTTGTAACTTCCAGGGGAGATTTAAGGAGCACCCCTCATGCCACCATGTTTCTGACATCACTGGTCGGACTCTTAAAGTAAAAAGGAATGATATTATTGTCTGGTGGGGGCAGGAGGAGAGAGCCAGCAGAGAGCAGAAGTCCAGGGATAGAGTGGGAGGAGCAGTCAAGAGCTTGGAGATTCTGCCACAGGAAAAAAAAGGAGATGCAGGGATGAAATTGGAGGAGTACATTGTGCTCCTTGGCTTAGTGGTAAGAAGGCCCCAAAGTCCTTCTTCAGCTGAGCTACAGATGAGCAGATGAATAGCCATTACCAATCGGGATTTTTGTGCAGAGATCTCATAAAAATTTTCTATGGGTAGGTGAGAAAGGAGATGAATTAGTGGAAAAGGAGGGAGCAAACCTACAGATTTTCAATTGTCACCCCAGAGATTCCAATTACATAGTAGGTCTGGGGTGAGCCTTAGGAAGCTATATATGTAATAAGCTCTCCAAGTAGGGTCTCATTTTAGAATCACTAGACAATAAATTTAAGGGCTCTCAGGGTGGTTCTGTGATAATACTTTGTTGATGACACTGTGAAATTTCTGATCTCCTGCTTGACTGGTGAGTGAGGGGTACAGATTAATTAGCTATTTTTATGCTACGATAGGAGGATTTATAATCATCCTTCAATTTAGAGAAAAATTGAAGATCCTACAGGGGAAATGGGTTGGGCCACATCCCCACTAAGTAGCAGAATGGGAACTGGAATCCATGCTGATATGACTCATTCATTCATTCAACGAAGTTCCTACTATAACCCATGTTATTTATTTAAAAAATTTTAAATTGTGTGATTATACATGAAATAGTTTCCTTGTAAAATGTCTAATAATATAAATAAAAGAAAAAAATATTCCTTTATCCCTCTTCTCCAATCTCACATTTTTCCTCAAATATCATCCTCTTGTTGTTTTTCAAGAGAATATTCTATGAGTTTCATACAACATGCTTAAATCAAAGAAGACTCAAATTTAAGCCTTTTAAAAAAGTTTTTGAGATTGCACAACTTCCTTTGTCATTTAACCATAAGTCACTACATAATCACATTATTCTTTTAAACTGTTGCATAGCATATTGTATGATTCTGATGTATGTATCATGATATATTTAAATCTATTTGGCCATTTCCCATTGAATGACATTACGTCCTTTGTATAATATTTGCTATCACACACACAAAATGCTGCATCAAATATCCTTCTACCTGACTCTGTATTCATCATATTATTTCTCTAAGATGGTTAGCCACGTGATTATGGGTTGAAGGGGATGAATGCTCTGTCCCTTTCTACATTTTTGTTTGTTTTTGTAGATACAGGGAGTTGGCGGGGGAAGGGGAGAGGAATAATATCCCTTAACCAACCTTAGGTTCAACTATATGCAAATTGTGAAAAGCAGTACCTGGATGTTGATGTGGATCATGATAAAGGCCGGTTGATGCCTTTTGTATGAATTTAGAGGTACTTTTTTTTTCATCAAAATGTCCAGGAGCTCCCCATATCTTTGTTACTGGTGTCTGATTTCAGTTCTCTCAATGACATAAATGACTGTCTTAACCTTAGCAGTTTCCTTCAGTCCACAACCATTCTAATTCTCAATCCTGATTTTGAAACTTACATGTGTGTGTGTGTAACAGGACTTTTGGTTTCTCCCCTGGAAGAAGCCGTCCCCAACTCTTTTCAGCGTTAGCAGTGTAAGGAAAATAATGAATGGTTCTCACATGATGGTATGAATGACCCTGCTGGGAACACAGGGCACACTGTGAGTGTCAAGGAACACGTCCCAGCCTGTGCAGCCTGTCAGAAGTACAAGCTGCAGACTGAGGAGACGCTGGGTAACTGAACTTGCCGGTGTTTTCCAGCCCTGTGTTTCATTCCCCACAGATCACCGGGACCTTGGTTTTCACTGTCTTCACTGCTGTGCTGGGTTCTTTCCAGTTTGGATATGACATCGGTGTGATCAATGCACCTCAACAGGCAAGTGGAACATGCAAAATAACATCTCTCGTGGGCAATTCCTGTCAATGACAGGAAGAGATCTGTTCCTCCTACAGAGAAATAACGTGTGCCCATGTGGGGAACACAGGGTAATGCAGGCCTTCTCTCAGGTACCATGTGCGTGGTTCCAGAGCTGATAACTTGGCTTTGACTCTTCAGTTAATAGCCCTCACAGGAAAAGAAAGGGCATGAAATAATTCTTCATCTTTGATTCTGCTGTTCGCTGAGCTCACAGAAAACTTTAGCCAGAATATCATATGCCTAAGGATTTTTTTTTTTTAAGTTTAAGAGCTTATTGCAGCATTCATTCAGACCTCTCAGCCATACATGAATGAAAATGCCAGGGAATAAGAGAAAACTATAGAAGGATAGGTTTCATTCTATGCACAAACATTTACTGAGCACCAACTCACTGTGCATCAGGCGCTTTAACATGTCCCCAGTGTGACGCTTCCAACAATCTTATGCCCTTCCAACAATCTTCTAGGCCAGATTAAAACCTCTAGGAGCACTGACACTAAACACATTCTACTTCTTCCCCACATTCCTGTTTCCCATAGGCAATTCAAAGTAAAATAATATGAAACTTTTTTTTTTATAATATGAAAATTTTAAAATAATAATCAAGAAGTCAACAGAGTTTGGATTTTCTTTATGATGACTATTTAGATGGGTATTTTAAAAATTACTGAATAATTTCTATCATTTTTCTTATTTATTTTGTGCATCCCTACTCTGGTATCCAGTGACTGGACAGGAAAGGGAGTGGACAGGAAAGGGATGTCATTTTTCTCAGCTCCCACAGCCTGCAACTGGGGGAACCAAGACTTCACTCCCTCTGCCCTAGTTTAGACTATCAGGTCTTGCTCCTCTTCCCATCATGAGAGCCAAGCACCGTGATTGGTGTAAAGAAGGCATTCAGTAAAGTGTTAAGTGAATGAAGGAAGGGGGGAGAAGAGGGAGAGGGAGAGAAGAAAAGGGAGAGGGAGAGGGAGAGGGGGGGAGGGAGGGGGAGAGAGACGGGGAGATGCTGCTGGGGGAAGGCTGGCATAAGGTGAACGTATAAACATTTGTTGGGGGCCTTCTATGGATCAATCATATTTTCTCTGCTTCTCTTACAACGTTGGACTCCAAGGAAAATGTAAGATACTGCAGGTGTGAATGTGTAAAATGTGTGCTAGCCAATCAGTCCATCACCTGAAAAGAGTTCTTCCTTGGGCCAAAAGATGTGCTCTGGTTAGCTGCCACATGGCATCATGACTATGGCAGGCCTTGCTGAGGTTGAAAGATTTAGGGACTGACACTGGGGTCATAGTTTTTTGTCTTGGGTGATGACATTGAGCAGGTTTCCCGAAATTTGGCTCAATATCACCATAATTGGTAGAGCCACTTCTCCTTTTGTGGAAGACTTTTTCAAATCCTTATTTAAGCCATCCTTTCCAGTCTTTGAGGAAATCTAAGGTTCCCCCTATTTCAATCACAGTCCTAGAGCCAGACCTAAAAACAGAGACCCCTCATTGGCTTCCAGCTTAGTGCTCTTTCGTATCGCCCCTTTGTTCTGTGTCCAAGGAGCTGCTTAAACACTATTACGTGGGAAGAGTCATTCGGGCCCATTTGTTTTTATTAGTGGAATGACACTTGGAATTAATTTAAGGTATTTTTAAATCGCACATTTTAATGAAAGCTACAAATGCCTGTTGCAGAAAGTACTAGGAAAAACATCGCCCATTATCGTTCTACCACATAGAGCAAACTGTTGAGAACATTTAGGGTATTTCCTTACAGCCATTTTTATATGCGTATTACCCATACCGAGTGACTTTCTAATGAGGCAAATGCCTTGGTCAGACTTCTTTTCTCATAAGGAGGATGTCAATTCTTTCCATCCCTGAGCTGACTTTGCCACATAGGATTTTGCCGATGACTGGCAACCTAGGGCAGCTGCATTCTGGGTCCTTGTCAGAGGACCTCACAGCTCACTGCTCAACAGTGACCAAATCCTCACTGAGAGGATGACATGGAAGGAAGATCGCCTGAAAAATGTGCCTTTACTCGGTTATACTCCCATGTGAGTGATCTTTGCCTCTACTGAAACACGTTATAAAATACAGCTCTGTGAAATTCAGTTTTGAACACACTGAATTTTCTATCACACACTGAACTCTGTGAGATCCACAGGAGAAACTTCCTTCAGGTCTCAATACTTTCTCAGGGGCCACTGAGGTTTTCTTTTTTTTTTTTTTTATCTTTGGAATTCATCAATACACATGATTGTTTTCCTCTCTTTGCATTGGCTGCTAGGAAGTTTGTTGCTATATTAGTACCTCACGTCTAGCAAGGATACAGCACCTAGTGTTTGAATTTGTATAGTAACTTTATTTCTGGCATCACTTTATTTTTCCCAAATTTTTTTCTTGTATCCACTTTTATGTTTCCATTAACATATTTGCATTAAGTCAATTTAAATCCTGCTATGTAGGGATAACACTAGTGTATAAATGTATCTTTTTAGCCGCAGAATATTTTCAATTTAAATAGTTGCCAACGTTTAAGACTTGGAGAATTTTACATAAAAACACAGATTTCTGGCTTCTCTTTAAAAATTAAAAGTCCTCAACACTCGTCTCACATTTGCAGCTTCCTCTGTCAGATGGGCAAATACTCTCAAACGCCATAATCCTGCCCACTCGCTATTGAATCCCTCAAAAGTAGAGACCTCTACTTCAGTCCTCTAGTCATCAAGGTGCTCCTTGCCTCCTTCATTTATCTGTTCCTGCCTGGTTTCTGTTGGCATTGGACTCTGTGACCTCTGTTTTATAGGACACAGTCAACTCTAAATAAATCTATATGTGTTTGTATGTGTATCACGTACATAATTGGTATCATCCTGTTTAAAAACTTAACACACATTTTAAAGGAAAAACAAATAAAAATATATAGAATGTTTGAAACATTGGAACTATTTTTATTTATTTTATTCCCTTAGGTAATAATATCCCACTATAGCCAGGTTTTGGGTATTCCGCTAGATGACCGAAAAGCTGTCAACAACCATCCTATGGAAAGTACACCGGAACTGCCCACAACTCCATCCCCAGGGAATCCAACACCAACCCCTTGGGCTGAGGAAGAGTCTGTGGCATCTTCTGGCATCATCACCATGTTCTGGTCCTTGTCTGTGTCCAGCTTTGCTGTTGGTGGAATGATCGCGTCATTCTTTGGTGGGTGGCTTGGGGACAAGCTTGGAAGGTAGGTGAATTACATAAATAAATGTAAACTTAGAAACTTTAGTATTTAGGGTTTGCTAGCATTTGTTTAGAAAGAAATCATCTTCCTTTCTGTGGAATAGTTTTAGAGTTGATTTTTCAGCTCTTGATCCTATGATTAGTGTTGGACCACAGAAAGGGAAAATCTGTCGGACCAATCTGCTTAGTTGTGGAAGCATTTGCAGAAAAACTGAATTTGGTGTGTATTTCTAGGTAATTGCTTTGAATCTCTGGCTTTGTAAGTTATAAAACATATTAAGAAACCACTGCACAAATGATTAACTCCGGAGCTCTATGGAAAAGCCAAGAGTGGAATTTTTAACAAAGGAATCCATTGTTTGCTTCACAAAATTGCTCCATTTCTCAGACATCCAGTTTTCCATCTTCAAATTAGAATTTGGCATTTGGATCAGTCAAGTCTTAAGGTCAAGTTGGTATTCCCAATTCCCAATTGTTCAGTATATTTGGCAAGGGTTTTCTAGCTGCTGCTACTGCTGTCTCAAAGCCCCAACCAGAGATGAAGCCAGTGGTGTCTCCATTTCTCTACTCTGGTTTCTGTTAGGTATTTTGGATTAAAAACATCAGTGAGACTCCTTTACACTCAAATTTCACTTAGTCATGTGACACACTAATGCTCTTGGGATTTCCCTACCCTCCATAGAGAAAAAGAAAATAAAGTTGAAAAGTCAAGTGATTATTTCTTTCTATTTATTTTTTGCTCTTTAAGTCCATCTTTTATTAATTACCTTATTCTGATGATAAAAATAAATATACAAATATGGAAAACTTGGAAAATGCAAAAACATTTAAAATGTAAATGATACAGGCTAAGTTATAACTGTTAGTAATTCTGGATTACAATTTATTGATTTTTTTTAAGTTCCTACTTTAAGCTATAATTTTCTCTCTCCGGTTATTAAAATTCTGATAACTTCTTTGTCTTGTACTAGAGCTTTTATATAATAAGACTGTAAGAAGTTTTCTTAAGTAATGGGGAGCATGGTAACCCAAATTGTATTCTTGTTCTTATTTGAAAGGGACTTGACCATAAAAGAAATTGTTCAGTTCCTCACATTTTTATCAACTTACTGGTGTTTAGCTGAACTTTAAATCAGAATCCATAAATTACAGTTAATAAATTGACTTTCCTCATTTAAAAATTTAAAAATCATTTTAATTTGTACCAAATTTGTTTAAAATGTAACTGGAAATTTTTCTAGTTTAATTATTTCTAAAATAAATAAAATTAAACAAAATGAAATTTTAAAATATGGGCAAAGCAATTCTTTTAGCAGCTATTGATTACTTCTTCCCATCCCTGAAGAAAAACGTAAGCCCTTTCTGTCCCTCATTTAGAGATGAGATTCTGAGAGGTCCAGTGACTTACTTTAAGACATTTAATTAGGGTCCTAGTGATGGAACTAGGATGCACGTCCTCTCAAGTCTTAGGATTTAGCATCAACATGGTCAGACCCCAAAACAATGTCAAATGACCATTTATCAAATGACTTATAGTAACTAAAAGTGAGGCTTCCTCCAACTCTCAGTGGAAAAGTGATTCTCCTTGAAAAACAACCATAAAATTAATATTTTTAACTTCAAAATTAAGACAAAAGAGTACCGTCTTTCCCATAAAACTATTTTTCTTGGGAGATTCGCTGAGAAATGATATGATTTTCCTTATTGCCAGCGTCATTACTCCACCAGTTAAAAGTAAATAAACGAAAATGTAATTTTCTATTACTGCTTTTAAAAAGTCTTTCCTTGTAATTGTATAATAGTCAATAGATATCTGAGGCCCCCCCACCTTTTTTTTTTTTTGCAGAGTAAGTCCTTTTTTAAATTATTTTCAGGTGTGAGAAATAACACAGTGATTACACATTTATATACCCCACAAAGTGATAACCCCAATTATTCTATTACCCATCTGACACTGTACATAATTATTATAAATTATTGACTGTATTCCCTATGCTATACTTTATATCCTCATGACTATTTTTTAAATTATAATTGCCATTTAATATTATTTTATATTAGTTTCAGGTGTACAGCATATTTATTGGTTAGACATTTATGTAACTTATGAAGTGGTCACCCCAGTAAGTCTAGTACCCATCAGAACTACATAGTTTTTACAATATTATTGACTATATTCCCCATACTGTACTTTACATCTCTGTGACTATTTTTTAACTACCAATTTGTACTTCTTAATCCCGTCACCTTTCTCACCCAGTCCCCCAATTCCCCTCCCATCTAGTAACTATCAGTTTGTTCTCTGTATCTATGAGTCCATTTCTGTTTTGTTGGTTTGTTTGTTTTGTTCTTTAGATTCCACATATACGTGAGATCATTTGTCTTTCTGAGTTTAACTTATTTCACTTAGCATAACACCCTCTATATCCATCCATGTTTTCACAAATGGTAAGATTTCATTCTTTTTTTTATGGCAGGGTGATAGTCCATTGTATAAATGTATCACAGTTTCTTTATCCAATTATTTATGGATGGGAACTTAGGTTGTTTCCATGTCTCAGCTATTGTAAATAGCACTGAAGTCAATATAGTGGTGCATGTATCTTTTCGAATTAGTGTTTTGATTTCTTTGGGTAAATACCCAAGAGTGGAATTCCTGGGTTGTAAAGTAGGTCTATTTTTAATTTTTTGAAGAGCCTCCAGACTGTTTTCCATAGTGGCTGCACCAATTTGCAATCCCACCAACAGTGCACGAGGGCTCCCTTTTCTCCACATCCTTGTTTGTTGATTTATTGATGATAGCCATTCTGACTGGAGTGAGGTTGTATCTCATTGTGAATTTCATTTGCCATTTCTCTGATGATTAGTGATGTTGAGCATCTTTTTACGTGTCTATTGGCCATTTGTATGTTCTCTTTGGAGAAATGTCTCTTCAGGTCCTCTGCCCATTTGTTAATTGGATTGTTTGTTTTTCTGGTCTTGAGTTGCATGCATTTTTTATAAATTTTGGATATTAAACCCTTATCAGATGTATCATTAGCAAACATCTCCTATTGAATAGGATGTCTTTGTTTTGTTGATGATTTCCTTTGTTGTGCAAAAACTTCTTAATTTGATGTAGTCCCATTTGTTTATTTTTTCTTTTGTTTCCTTTGCCCAAGGAGATTTATCAGTAAAAATATTACTATGGGTAATGTCTGAGAATTTACTGTCTTTGTTTTCTTCTAGGAGTTTTATGGTTTCCGGCCTTATATTTAAGTCATTAATCCATTTTCAGTTTTTTCTTGTATATGGAGTTAGAAAGTGGTCCAGTTTCATTTTTTTGCATGTACCTGTCCAGTTTTTCCAGCATCATTTATTGAATAGTGTAGCCACTATTTTTAGATTTGGGTTCTCAAGGTCAATTTTTCCAGCGTGCTTACAATTTAATTATAAGAATATGATGGGGGAGACCGTGGTCTGTGCGATCCACACTACCACAAGTCAAGGAAGGCAAACATAAGTTACCTTGGAATGCTTTCTTTCTTTTGTATCAAAAATGGAACTCACTAAAATGAAGCATTAACCTTTGGTTTCACACAGACCGAGTCCCAGTTCGGCCACTTAATAGCTGTGTGAAATGAGCAAATTACTTGGGTTCTCTAGAACGTTTCCTCCAATCTGCAATGTGGAAAAAAATAATACCTACCTCGCAGAATTATTGTGCAGATTAAATGAGAGGGAACACAAAGGGTTTCGCACAATGTCTGGTGCAGAGTAAGGCTGCAAATATAGCCTTTGATGATGACGCTAACAGGAGTATTTTGAGTAAGATTTAAAGAAACATATTTAGAAATATATTTCCTTCTCCCAGATCCAACCATTTTAAGTATTTTTTGATTATTCTTGACCATTTCTCACTTCGGAGCAGAAGGTAATATCCTCTAAGTTATATCAAGTGCTCCATCATCCATCAGTCGTAAAGAAGAGAGAGTTTAGAGCAATCTGGCATCAAAATACTTGCAGGCTATCCCTTTTAAGACTTCTTTTAATCTGCCCCTTTCCCCCCACCCAATAGAATATACTGTTAACTAACTAAATTTCTTAAGGTAAATTATTGCATTCGCCTGCCCTCTGTCCTTGTGTTGGTAGAGAAAAAGCTCTTCACAGAGCAACACCCCTGTCTTTCTCTACCTGACAGCTCTGAAGCTGGCCAGCTCTAACTCATCCTGTTTCCTCTGCCTTTGGGTAATTGATAATTTCCATCTAGTAGTTTCCTATTACTCCTCTAATGAATCACCATAGACTTAGTGTCTTAAAACAACACAAATTTATTTTCTTATAGTTTTGGAGGTCAGAAGGCTAAATTCAATTTCATTTGGCTGAAGTCAAGGTGTCAGCAGAGCTGGTTCCTTCTTGAGGTTCTGAGGGAAAAATCCATTTCCTTGCCCTTCCCCAGCTTCCAGGGAAACTTATATTCCCTGGCTCGTGGCCCTTCTTCCATCTTCAAAGCACATCACTCCAATCTCTACCGTGACCGGGTCTTATATTAATTTTTGTTCCGGAAGACGCATTAGAGCTGATTGTCAGGCTAGGTCTTATTTTTGGGGAAACACAGTACTTCTCTCATCACATCACCTTTTCTTCTGCCCTCCTCTTATAAGGATATTTGTGATTACATTGTTGGGCCCACCTGGATAATCCAGGGAAATCTCTATCTCAAAGTCCTTAATCACATCTGGAAAATCCCTTTTGTCATATAAAGTAATGTATTCCCATGGTCTGAGGATTAGGATGCAGACTCTGGGGAGATATTATTCAGAATATCACATGGTTGTTGGATAACCACTACAGTATGAGATTGCACAGTTTTGCTCTCAAAAAAAAAATCTCTTTGGTGTTAAAGATATTTGCTCAGAAAAAGTTCACCTGTTAAAATTTGAAAATTTGAAACAGAACATAACAAGATGCTTAACGTTTCTTTGTGGCACAAACATTTCTATACCAGTCCACTCAGATTCTTTCACTGGCCTTACCATCATCTGTTCAACTTTGAAGAAAGTTGCTTTGTACCTCACTTTCTCATTTCATAGGAATAAATACCTGCAAATGTTGTCCAATTTTATATGATTAATTTTGAAAATGTTTTTGTGCTATTGTGAACTTTATTCTGTGTTATTTTACATCGGCTAACATTAATTCATAGATTCTGAAAATATGCTGACATACAATGTTAAAAGTAAAATAAATGTAATTATGATAAGACAAAGTAAAAGTATGTTTTAATTTACTTTAAAATAATTCACACTAAAGAAAATTTAATTTTAAAAGTTCCTTTCATGATCTACATCAACTAAAAACTTGCACCATTAAAAGATAAAAAAAAAATGTCATAAGTTGTAACTACAGCATTGACTTTAGTGATCGCCATGCAATTATTTTTTAAAGCAATCAACTAGTTGAAAATTTAGGTAATTGTTTGAAAAAGTGTCAGATGTTTTATCATAAATCAAACTAGTCATCATCACAACGGAATCTTTCTATCAAAATGTGGAGATCCGGCGCGTGAAACCCAGGTTCTCTCATCATAAGTATTATGTATTGTTAATGCTTCAGTCCATAGATAAGTCAGAGTAGCAATCATGGTTTAAGATTCCCCAACTAGCCTTTTCAGCAAAATTATAATAATCTCTTAGGTAAAAATCTCAGCATACTTTGAAAGCAAATTAATTTTATGAAGTTTTGATGCTGAATTTATAATCCTTGCTTTTTAAAATTTCAGAATCAAAGCCCTGTTGGTAGCAAACATTCTCTCATTAGCTGGAGCTCTCTTGATGGGGTTTTCGAAACTAGGACCATCTCACATTCTTATAATTTCAGGAAGAGGCGTATCAGGACTCTACTGTGGTAAGTCTCTCTCTCTCTCTCTCTCTCTCTCTCTGTCTCTCTCTCTTTCTCTCTCTCTCTCACACACACACACACACACACACACAGACGTCTGAAAATTATTCTAAAAGCAGATGTGGTAACATGCAGGGAACATTCTGAGCCTGAGGTGGCATCACAGAAGGGACAGGCAATAGCATAAATTTGAAGTCCCGAGTCAGGGAGCTTTGGGACCAGTAAGAGGGAATTGTGTAGCTGTCTTCTTACCCATGGCAATGACATTATTTCTAGTCATATGATCTCAAATTATTAACTCTCAGTTTTCTTATCTATTAAATGAAGGAAATAATACTACCTGCCTCATAGGGTACTTGTAATAATGCACATAAAGTGTCCAGCATACAATCTGAATGCATACAGCAAACTGCCAAGAAATGCAATCTATTGTTATTACTCGCAGACACACAGTAGCCAGTAGAAGACTGCCACACCCAGAACCTCTAAGTCGGCCCTTTGGCCTACCTGACCGCTTATATGTCTGTCTCTCCTATCCGGACAGCCGTTGACCCCGGGCCCATCTCTCAGACCACAATGACTAGCCCTGTCAGCTTCCAGCCCTGGCTGGATGAAGCGTTCAGGTGGCAGTGACCATAGGCAGAGGGAATCGGGAAGAAGCAGCTGGCAGAGGAGTTCAGAATGAAGGAAAGATGCTCCTCCCATGAACTTTACATCTGAATTGCTGGAATCCTTAGTTCTTGGAAATAGCTTTTCAAATGTTGGAAACAACTAATCAGCAGAGACCTGAACAAAGGGAAGGTCTCACGTTCTCTAAAACAGCCAATCTTTAGCTTCTCATTACCAGTGACACCCTAATAGTTCTGGGCCAAGGTTTTAACACATGGTCCCAAGTTGTAGCAATTCCAAACCACTGATTTCCACTGTGGGTGGTAGAGGGGGAGCAAGGGCACAAAAAGGTGTAGAAAATATTTACAACACATTTACCTGCAAAGAGGAAAGACTATAATTCCATGCATCTTCAATGATCAGTTGAAACAAAAGTCTAAAGTTACTTAATTACAGTTCACTTTTCATTACTTTCAATGCTAATATAAATAACTGAAAGTCAGGATAGCTTTATCAAAGTGAAAAGTCAACCCCTATGTGGAAAGTTTTAGATTCACAGTGAATCAATTCTGGCACTGTCTCTATCTGGTCTTAGATATGCATCCTCTTCTGAAACTGCAAATAATAACACTATCAAAAAGTTCCAATGATGATTCTTCTTTCTTTCCCTTCATTTTTTAAAATACAGTAAAAATAATACAAAACATTTCCGGTAAAATTGAAAAGAAGTGCTACAAACTTACTGTGAAGCAACCTATCATTAACATAGCCAAGTACACTTGTACTCTCCAACAATCTTTCAAATTATGTCTGGGACAATTCTGAGCATCAAAGTTGCTAAAAATTATAGGAAATGTAATTTAACTTCAAGTCCACGTGACTTCATGTGTAGATAAGACCTGTGAGGTGATCCACACTATTCTGTTTTTGAGGTATACTAGTAGCTATTACACAAAGATAGTACAGCTTGGACTAGGGTGTAATCAATGATTATTTTTTTCTTATTTAAAATCAGCAGACCACACATTAGAGTCACATGAAAAAGTCAGCAGAAAATCCAGGTGCCGTATCAACCATGCAAATTATTCATGTGAAAATATTAAGAACAATCTAAGGCTTTAAAAACATACTGAAACAGCTCCCGAACAGCTCTTTTACACAAAGACCACCCATTTCCATTTGATAGTTAGGCAGTTTCTCTAAGAGGAAGCCTCTGGCAAATCTTGTTTTTTAATTCTTAAGAAAAATGCCAAACACTGCATTCAGCCTTGATTTACTGATAGTCCCTGACCCTCTTATGCATTTAGCAAATGGCATAAGATACTCCACCATTCCATCATAACTGATTACATATAAGAAAATTATGTAAGGTGGAATGGCATAGTGCTGGGGCTTTTCAGTTTTTGTATTCCCTTAAGCACCCAAAGTCCTATTTAAATAAAATCTTTTCTGAAGCCTATTATTTGGAGAGAATATTATTTGGGTGCTCTGGTTGGAGCACTTGGGAAAAGAGCCCCTGAGTTACTTACACCTTACACCTCTCACCCCTCACACCTTTCTAACCCCCCCACCCCCAACCCCACCCCCACCCCAGCCCTGCCACTGTAACGTGAGCTTGAGGCACCTCCACATTGTGAAAACTCAGATAAGGCTTGTAGTTCTCCTGCTAACACTCTGTTGCACTATGATCTGGGTAAGCCATTTCACACTTCAGTCAAGTAAAGACGTTGGCCTACATGTGTTCTAATTTCCTTTAATCCGTGAATCTCGATTAAGAATACAATTATTTTTAAGAATAGTATTAATGCATTCTTCGGTCTCTTTTCTTACGGCATCTGTAGGCATTATGATGTAAACTCAGTACTAACATAGATTTTTTTTTAAACTAAATAAGACAATGCTATGAATGATTTCCATACTTGACTAACAATTTCTTTCTATGTGTATATCCAGCTACAACTTCATTTGGAATCTCATCAACAAATATCATTTGCATAAACTGTGTCTATGGCTGGGGACAAGGGTTCTACTTTCAACAGACTTTCAATCAGAATATTGACTGAACTTAAACCAAATTAAGGTTATTGAAATAATCCTGGTTTCACATTAATATTTATTTATTTATTTATTTTTAGAGGTTACCAGAGGATAAGAGGGGAGGGGGAATGGTAGAAAGGGTTAAAAGGGGTCAATATATGGTGATGAAGAAGAACTGACTCTGGGTGGTGAACATACAATGTGATATATAGATGATGTATTATAGAATTATACACTTTAAAACCTGTGTAATTTTATTAACCATTGTTACCCAATCATTTAATTTTAAAAAGAGAAAAAAATAACATTTATGTTCATATTTCATGCAGGGCTAATTTCAGGCTTGGTTCCAATGTACATTGGTGAAATTGCTCAACTACATTCAGGGGTGCTATTGGCGCTCTTCACCAGTTGGCCATTGTCACAGGCATTCTTATTAGTCAGGTAAAAACTCCCATCCCCTACCTTACCCATCCTCTACTTTACCCAACTTCTCTTTCCCTGACTGTCCATTCTCACTGTACACCAAGGTACACACACAAAAAAACCCGAAAATAACAAAACAACTGTTCCACCTGTGGTGGTGGTGTAGAAGCTTGGGCTTTTTAGCTCAAAACTTCATCATTACTACTCCATTCTTCACTATTCCCCTTGGAGTTGGGTGGTGTTGGCACTGAAAGCAACCTGGAAACCAAGTCTTGAACTTCTGGAGCTATTCTAGAATTAAATTACCTCATTCAGATTTAAAGGAATAGGAAACTTCAAATTTTTGGCTGTCTGGATTTCCTTTGAGTATCTTACTTGGAAATTTAATATATAAATGATGACCAGCTCTTGTTCAGCTGGCTCTATATTTCCCTTCTATCCTATGGTCTCAGAGGGAGTCTTTGGAACCCCAAACCTATGACTACGCAGAGGGTAAACTACTGCAATAGGGATCACAAAGCTGGTTCTCATCAGAGTAACTGTTCTGTCTATATAACCCCATTGTATTTAAGTTCTGGGTAGCCTAAGAACAAAAATTTTAAGAAATGCCCAAAGGTATGCATGATTTTTGGTGTTTTAGATATTAAATATGTTCTTAAAAAGTCTGGTTGATTGCCATCCTAAATGCCCCATGGGAGTTAATGAAAACAAACCTAGGTGGATGCTTTATAAGGCAAATAGTCCCTAATTTAGGTAAGGTGAGACACACTAGTAAGAGTTTCCATCTTGTGCATACTTGAATTAAAGTTGTCAGGGATTACTATTAAATAGTCAACATGCTTTTTCAACAAATTGTTGCCGAAGGCAGACCCAAAGTGTTGTGTAGTTGCTACACCTCCCCTCTCCCTTTTCAGATTATTGGCCTTGACTTTCTCCTGGGCAATCACGAGCTGTGGCACATCCTGCTTTCTCTGTCTGCCGTGCCAGCTGTCCTCCAGTCTCTGCTGCTCCTCTTCTGTCCAGAAAGTCCCAGATACCTCTACATCAAGTTAGATGAGGAAGACAAAGCCAAGAAAAGTAAGTCTATGGGTGGTTTTACTTCGTACCTATTGTTTAGGAACTACCAGCTAATGAGAAGCAGTGTATATGAACGGTTACTCATGGAATTGGTACCAGTGCTTTCCAAATGAAGTCAGTGATTACATGTAAGAAGAATGTGCAAGATCATGTAATATGACTGGTATATGCCATTTTGCACCCGTAAGCATTCGCTCAAGCGCAAACTGGAAGCCCACGTGCAGAGTATTGGACTCAACTATTGGCTTCTAAAACACCTTTCCAGCATTATGCTTCTGTGATAATGAGGATCGTTTTCTTTGTCATAAGATGAGGCTAGATGTTCTGCCTTTTTAAAATAAAAGAGCAGGATTTAATTTAACAAAAAAGAGTTCTCAACACACATGCTGTTAAGCAATAGAGATGGCTATACATACTGTAGCTCTTTCATTAACATAATAAAAATACATTTTTGACCTGAGTTCTATAAACCTAATCATTTTGGGGGACAGGCTTGAAAGACTCAGAGGAGGTGCTGATGTCACCAAAGACATTGCTGAGATGAGAAAAGAGAGGGAAGAAGCATCAAGTGAACAGAAAGTCTCCATAATTCAGCTCTTCACCAATTCCAGCTACCGACAGCCTATTCTAGTGGCACTGATGCTGCACATGGCTCAGCAGTTTTCTGGAATCAATGCGGTGAGTTTAAGAATACTCCCTACCTCGTAAGGGAAACGTGGATTGAGGCAGGGCAGGAAAGGGGTGTAAGGTAAATAGGTAAAAGACATTTTAAGATGTTGACATCGCATGTCTTACTACAACACTGACTGAGCATTAATTTTCTGTTTTGCCTCGTCTGCTTTCTAACATTAGCTTGCAAGTTTTAAAGATGAGGGTCAAAAGGCAACAGTCGTAATAATACAAAGAGCAAAAAAGGAGAATCATTATACCAAAGAAGAATCAGTTACAAGGGGCTTCTAGAGTTGAGTATCAAATGTAGGATTTATGACAGCCTGGGCAAAAAGAGTCCATGGTTCCCTCCATCTATTTAAATGAAGTATATCAGATAGCCAGGTGCAAAGGAATTTCCTGCCATCCAAGAAACTTTCAGTCTATTTGGGGAGACAGCACACACACACACACTCAAAATAAACAGCAGCGTAAACTGATATGATATTGGTGACTGAGGGTGGTAGAAAATACTTGATTGAAAACGTACTGAGTACAAATCTTGCTAGCTTTTGGGTTTTGAGTTGAAATCCTTGCATTATGCAGACTACAACTGTTGTACTAGCAATTAGCTACTAGAAGACAATAATCATGCATGCGTTTAGACACTAGTTAAAATCACTTATCTCCTTCCACTGCTGTTGAAAATGTGGTTTGGGCGTCCTTTGTAGTGAGCCAATCCCAGATCCACAAGGGACACTTTGGGGGTGACTGATGGATGGGCAGAGACTTGGGGGAGGCAAAGAAAGTAATTCCTTTGAGGTGAAGCCAAAGGAGACCTGCATCTCACTCCATAAGCTGAATACTGCTCTGCTGTGGTCTTCATCCTCCTTTAAGAGGTCCTTGGTGTTCATTTTTACCTAAATACTCTTTACAACTTTGGGGCTGAGAGACTAAATGCTATCCCCTATCTCAGCTCTGCCTGTACATCCAAGGGCACAATACTCACTCTCACTGAACCTCCCTGCTCTAGCTTCCAACCCAGTGCCTGATTTAGAGGCACCCAGGAAATACTGAACTGAAGGCTGCTGGGATAGTGTGCGGTGGGCTGTAAGCCGCTCCACACTGAACACGGTGTGCACGCTGCTCCTGTATCCGCCCTGTGCACAGAAAGAGCTTCCAGCATCAGGACATGTGACATGGAAAAGAAAGGACAGAGGATGACAGAACAACAAAATGACCTAACACATTATTACAAAAGTAAAAATGTAACAAAATAATAAAAGCTTTTAGAGAGATGGTGAACCAGATTTCTCCATCTCCACTGAGATGCGCAGGGAATTTTAGTGGGATTAAATGCAACAGCAACCAGAACTCTCATACTTACTGGTGAGAGTGTAAACTGACACAACTTCTTTCCAAAGGTGTGTGGCAGTACCTATTCAAAGCTGAGCATATGTATACTCTGTTCTCCAGAAATCCTGTTCCTAGGTATATATGTACCCGGATGCATATTTCACTGAGGATTGTTCTAGAATGTTCATAGCAGCATTATTCACAATCACCCTAAATGGCAACTACATAAACACCCATCGATAGTAAAATGGGTAACTAAATTGTGGTATATAATACAATAAAATACTATATAGTAATGATGTTGAAACACAAATATACAAATACAACTATACAGATTCTTCTCACAAAGGTAATGTTGCAGTCAGATACAAAGTAGTGTGTACTCTGTTGTTTCATTTATATCAAGTATAAGACTGGCAAATTTTATGTACAATGGTAGAGTTGGAAGAATTTCCTTGAAAAAAATAGAGTGACATTTAGGGGGCTTCTGGAAAGCAGGAAAATGATTTACTTCCTGATCTGGGTACTGGTTAGACAGGTGTATTCAGTTTGTGAAGATTAATTGAGCTTGTACTCATGATCTATGTACTTTTTTGTATGTATTTTATACTTTAACAAAAGTTTAAATATTTTTTTTAATATAAAGAAAATGCATATGCAGAGTTTTCAGCTAAATATAAGGAAAACTTTTAAGCAATCGGAAGCTTTAGACACTGAAGGAAAATTGGGGTTTCTCCTTCCTTGGAAGGAGAAGGCAGATAAAATCTTTAGGAAGTTCTAGGGACCATGTTTCCATAGAAACAACTAAAAATAAACAACTTAAAATATTTCTTGCTTTAAAGCCATGCATTCTAGGCTTCTTGATTACAACTAAACTCTTATTACTTTGCAGATCTTTTACTACTCAACTGGTATTTTTCGGACAGCTGGGCTCAGCCAACCAGTTTACGCAACCATTGGAGTTGGTGCCATCAATACAGTTTTCACTGCTCTCTCTGTAAGCAAAATAGCCAAAAATATTCTGCTTGTTCCTCAGTCCAGAAATGGGAGTTTAAAAAAATCCCTTGTGATCTAAAAGTGACTAATGACTTATTGTCCACATGCACTGAGTATGTAAAAACCGAGTGGGTCATGGAAAGTCCTATGTGTGAATAACCAATCACTGTACTGAGATTAGGTATAAGTGAGCAGGTTATCTGGTGCTCTCTGGTTATCATTGGTTCTCTCTATCAGCGGGTATGCCATTAGCCACTCATTTGTGATTTAATAACTCACTTGGGAACACAGAGGACTTTCTCCTTGTATAAATACAGGTTCCTTCTCCTTTGCTCTATCCTTAAGCCCCTTGGGATTAGCCAATAGCTTGTTACTTCTATCAATATAGGGTGTTGTGCCTAGATTCCTCTCCTTCTATGGTTAAAATTTTTTTATTCTGATGTCTTGGGAAAAACATTTAAATAAAATAAATGTGGTCCTCTCAATTAAATACCTAAGCCTCTAGTAAAATTAAACAGTTTCAGCAAATTCCTATGATGTTAGGCCCTTGGGCAGAGCTTTCATGTAGCTCACAAGGCCACAGCTTCCAGTGATGTATACGAATGTGGTAACATGAGACGATGGAGAGGAAGTGGTGTATAAGTTGAAATGTTATTGTTATTTTTGAAAATTTTTTGTTTTTTTGAAATGTGTTATTTTTTTGAAATGTCAAGTGTTATTTTTGAAAAAAGAAATTTTTCCAACAAGTGGAAGAGGTCATTTTCTTAAGACCAGATACCTTTTATGTAAGGAATGATTCAGTATCTTGAAAATAAGAATATTTAACATAACAATCGAAAAATTAAACAAACAACAAAATATCCCTCAAACTTTCCAACTAATATAACTCACTCTAAAATGAGGGTAATTGGGCTTGTTTTTATCTTAGAATGCAGGCTGTCCAAAAAGCTTGTGCTTTTCCATTTTGGTCACAATGTTGTACTCAATATACTTTGGTAACTGGTTTTTCATTCTCTGCACATGAATTTTAACTATTCCCTTAGGGTGGTCAATAAACTATAGCCTGGTCACCTAGGTCAAAAGGCAGCTTTGTCCAGACCACAGTAAACTGTGTTGGACCTTGGAAAGCGGGGGAAGAACAAATACAAGGGAACAGCAGTGGTTCTGTAGACCTGCGTTTAGAGAGAATGCCTGTTGGAGTCAAAAGGTCACTCGAGATCAACAAAGGCCTGGTGCTGGGATGTAAACCAAGGGACTCCTGACATTCTTTTATTTCCTGAGATAATACTTTTTACACATCTTACTTCAACATATTTTTCTAATATAGAGATTATGATTAAAACATTTTATATGTAACAGGGTCTGCTATGTAAAGCATCAAGTTGTCAAGATTGGGTAACCCAAATTCTAAGAGTGCCTAAAGGAAACTACTGCAGAATTTCACTTTTTGTCTTCCTTCTGCCAACCCCGTGAGGGTTGGAGGAGTTGTTTTGAAAAGTGTCTTGATTATTTTGAACATACCTTTGTAGAGTTCATCCTTTTATTCTGTGAAAGTTTTTGAGCAGTGTCACAACAAAAATAATCTCTAATCAGCTGCCTAATTACAAATAACCTTCCAGGACTACAAATAACATTTAAAATGTTTAATTATATATATTTTTGAAAACTGGTTTTAAAGTTCAAAAAGGACAAAAAAAAAGATAGCCCCTCGGTCATCCAATTCTCTTCCCAAAGTTAAGCAATGTTACCAAATTCCATGTATCCTTTCAAATAAAGACGTGCAAATAGGAATATGCACTGGCTCCCACACTGAGTAGGCTTCCAGGACGTGTGACACCACTGGGGCAAAGGTGGGGAGGCAGACGTCTCCAGCCCCTGAGCAAGTCTTACTTTGTGTCACACTCCTCCCTGAGTGCTCAGCTGGCCTGAGAAAGGGAGTCCAGCTCAGTTTTCAAGGAATGCTGTTTTAGAATTATTTTTATCCTATGCATAATAATTGTTCAGAGACAGAAGAAACAGACATAGTAAAACCCCTGTTCCTGAAGAAATGTTTCTGTTTTCTTGGTAGCTTGATGTGGTGTCATCAAGTCAGCTTTGAAACCCATCATTAAAGAGTCAACATAGAGAGAGAAATTTTATGAATGTGAGAAAGGTTTGTTTTTCCCACTTCTTTCACAGCAATTAAATACGGGCTCTTGGTTTATCATCCTGAAGTGATTTGAAACTCTGATACAAAATGCCTCTGAGATGAAAGGGGCTTTCACTCTAGGCAAAAAGAAATATTTCTCATGTATCTTCAGAGCCAGAGCACACGATAGCAAGGATATTGGATTGCTATTGATCTACTGATAGGTGTATGAGCCTCGTCAATAGGCTCAGCAAAGCGAGCAATTATGACAGGTAGTGTTTGTGTGTGTGTGACTCTCCAACCGTGGCGGTATTCCAAGGAGTAAGCAGACTCTATCCAACAAACTCTGGTCTTGGCTAATTGTAAATCTTAACCAGTAATGCAAAGGTCCCCAGACCCATCTATGACATATCTCCTAACTTCGAATAAGAAAGCTCTTTAACCTTTTGCTTTAAACTCTTACCTTTTCCAATGGATAGCTTGTTTGCAACACTAGGTATATTTAGGCCCAGCAGAAAAATAGAAGACCTATTTTGGTAAGATGGTCAAATTCTATATGTTGCCAAGTGAGTGGTCATAATTCGACTTCATTAGCAGTCAGAAAGTTGGATGAGAATAGTTGACACCTCAGCAGTTGTACTGTTTCAGGTGTCTGCCGTGCACAAACCCTTGTGATTAGAACTTACGATAAATACCAGCAGAGAAAAACGTCATTTTTAATGTGGAAACTTTGTATTTTAAACATACGGGAAACCTACTGGAAGAGATCCAAGATGTATAGTCTCGTACTGTTGTACCCCAAGTGATATCCCAGAGAGGAGCTAACACTATAGTTCTTTCTGTTGAATGCCCTGTTCAAATCTTTGTGACTAAATTAAGCAGGTATTTGTTCATGAGCTCTGGTCACTGAGAGAGCGCTGCCATCTCGGGCAAGAGCCACTCCCCTCCCCAGTTCCACATCCAGCTGTGTGTGGATTATAATAAATTGTGGATTATAATAATTATACAAATTATAATCAAATGACCTCCTTGTCAGTAAAAACTATTGAAGTATAAAGCCTATATGTTTGAAAACTCTCCTAGGTGTTCCTCGTGGAGAAGGCAGGACGACGCTCTCTGTTTCTGATTGGAATGAGCGGGATGTTTGTCTGTGCCATCTTTATGTCCGTGGGCCTCGTGCTGCTGGTGAGTTTGGTGCCTGCACTGAAATTTCCGGTGACCGGATGATAGCACTTCTGTGCTCCAGGTTAAAGTACCTCTATGTCAAAAACATTTGCGAATGACTTATGCAATAAAGCCAGAGGAACAGCATATAATACACAGGAGGAATATAAAGAAAAAAGAGAACTCGTTTTGGGGGGCTTAAAGACTGTTCATCAATTGCACTTGTTGCCCAGGGAGGCCATGTAGCAAAATGGTCAGAGCTTCGTTTCTGGGGTCAGCCCCAAACTTGTTCCAGGGCTGGCTCTATTGCGTGGCTGCCCGTGTGACCTTGGGCAAGTCCCTGGACCTCTCCAGCCCAGTGCCCTCCACCACTACTTCACAGGCATCCTGTCTAGCACCCTTGGCATTATTAGAAGTAGGATCCTTACACAGAAGGAGTGACTCTTTCACAGGAAAAGAGTGACGAAGAGTAACATAAAATCCTAATCCAGATGGTTTCCTATAACAAAGCTCGAAAGATTTCAGGATGACTCATCCTAGAATAAGCTTGTGTCCAACTAGAATAATTGTACTTAATTGAACATAAATACATGGGGAAGAGAGTCATGTCACTGCTGAACCCAGTGAGTCGTAGACTTAGCAAAAAGCAGCAGCAGCCAATGATTCCAGTTCTACGTTTGTTTCTGTTTTGTTTGTTCCTCAGGATAAATTAACTTGGATGAGTTACGTAAGCATGACCGCCATCTTCCTCTTTGTCAGTTTCTTTGAAATTGGCCCAGGCCCTATCCCCTGGTTCATGGTGGCTGAATTTTTCAGTCAAGGACCACGCCCCGCTGCTTTAGCAATAGCTGCATTCAGCAACTGGACCTGCAATTTCATTGTAGCTCTGTGTTTCCCATACATTGCGGTAAGTGGCTTAATATCGTGCAAATTGACGGAACAGAAGAGAGGGTCGAACAGCTGCTAATTGGGACTCTGTGTTTGGTCTCTATGCAGGACTTCTGTGGACCTTACGTGTTTTTCCTCTTTGCTGGAGTGGTCTTGGCCTTTACTCTGTTTACATTTTTCAAAGTTCCAGAAACCAAAGGAAAATCCTTTGAAGAAATCGCAGCAGAATTCCGAAAGAACAGAGGCTCAGGCCAAGCACCAAAAGCTGCCATAGAAATGAAATTCCTTGGAGCTACAGAAACTGTGTAAAGATAACCTGCTTTTTGACATAAACAGAAAAAGGAAGGAACTCATGTGTTTTTAAATGACAATTCTTTGAGAATTTTATATCTACATCTTGAAGTATTGTTTTATTTTTTAAAGAGCTTTAAGGGCTCTGATTAGAAATATCATCAAATATTACCAAAGAAAGTATTTTTTTTTTTTAGTTACAGAATCTATTTTTTATGGTAAAACTGTAATTAAGGTAAACCAAAAGTCTAGCTCATTTTGCTACACTATATGGCAAGGACATTCTAATATTCCTAGTTCTATTCTTTATAATAAGGTTCTTCTGAAATCAAACCGGTTTCAATGTATCATATTCTTGCTTCATTAAGCATATAGTTAGAAACCTGACGATACAACTAGTAGTTACATATTTGGATATGATTAAGATGGAATTTTCTTACCTGCTGAACTCATACTAAAGGAGACAGGGCTAGTGACAGCAAAGTTCATGTTAAAATTGATAACTTTCCCATTTTCTCCCACTCAATTTTTTCTTGAGCATTAGAATTTGCATTTTGCTTAAAATTTTATTTTATCTGTAGTTTCATGTGGAGTGGCTTATTGAGTATATTAAAATATATTTCTAAAGAAAAACTTTATTTTTAGTAGGCTTACCAAAATCTTTCAGTATTCAGGGAAAAAAAAATTAGTTCCTTTGGTGACAAAATGATTTTGTAAGATTATGGACGAAAAAGGTTTTACCTGGTCATATAGCATGGGTTATTAGTTAATATTAACATCTATTATAAACCCACGTTAATTCCTTCTTGGTTCAGTCCTGTGGGCTAGGTTTTGTTTCACTTTTTAATTGAGCACAACCTGTTTTTCTCAGCTGTGTTATAAAATATACTCAGTGATAAGTGGGGCATATTGTCTCCTCAAACCCCAAAAAGCTAGAACAGTCTAACTTAGGAAATTTGAAGTGAAAGATTGCTCTGTTTGGTAAAAAAAAAACAACAAACATTTTCTGAATTACTATATTTCAAAACAGATTGAAACGGTAGGGTTGGAGAATGCCCAACAGTGGGCCCCCGAAAATTCATAAATGCTCAATTTCACACTTGATCAAAATCCCCATTTAATTTTCCCGGAAACATTGAGTTCTCTAACACAAAACAATCATCCCCTTTGATGTTTCCCTCTTTGTCTTAGCAGTGTACTGATGCTATCTAAGCTGTTCTATTGCTATTGCTAACGTTTATTGTGTACCACCTATGTTCCAGGAACTGTGCTAAGTGCTTTTACCTATGTAGGCAAATTGGAAATACACAGATGATTAAACAGATTTTCTCTTACAGTCAATTTTGCAACTATGGAACAGTTCTGATGGATACCAAAGGCTTAGCAGGGAGCTAAAGTATCTCCAGGCTGTTTTCATCACAAGTGGAACGCTGAATCAATCCTTTTTATGTTTGCTTTAATGTGCATAAAAACAGTCAACACTTGCTTTTTTTTCTTCTTTGCCAAAGTTGTTTATCTTTCTGTAATTTGGCAGTTCCAACAACATGAAATTATTTCTTTTCACTTTGACTGATTTTTATTTCCTTTGGGCCAATATGGGATAAACTATTTTCACTGAGGACTTCCGGACATAGTCAAAATGAGCTTAGATAGTTCAGGAGAATTTTGTGCTAAATTGTGAACTATGAAAAAAAAAATATTAGGGATTCTGAATAGGACAAGAGCAGGAAAATTGCTCTTGTATGGCTCTTGTCTTCTTTGGGATGCTAATGACCTTTGGTAAGCCCGAAATTGCAATGATTAAAAAATGTAAAGTTTTTATAAGCGATGAATGTGATTTAATCAAATCACTACTCCTGATCTCATTTACTAAAAGAATAAAGAAGTCAAGGTTTAACAAAAAGCCCAAAAGACCACTTTTAAGTTCTAATTAATTTTTTTGACTGACCCACAAGTTCCAGAAATTCAGACCATGAAGTTTTCCACCTCAGAGAAATTTAAGTACCTTACATTGTTTTCCTTCCAAAATTTTTTTCTTACAGAGATACAAGTGAAAAGAAACATGAAAGTGAAATAAGAAGCTGTTAACACTTCATGCTAAGACAAAGGAACTAGCTAAACAATAAAAACTCCTAGGTCTTCAATGGTATCCATCATAATAAATAATGAAATTAACAGTAAGTAATTAGATTTAGTTCCAGGAAAGTCAGATGTGACTTTGAACACTTATTTTTTTGTAGTACTCTTATCATTTTTGTGAAAGTGTTTTCACACTCTAACATTCTTACAAATGTGATTTTTCTATTGGTATGTTCGCAACATGATTACACTTCTTGGTCTGGCCACTCATCTGCTACATCTAACTATTGCCCACTGTCATGACATCAGCGCAAGGGTCTTCTCTAACTTTCTCTTCCCCTCTTGCGTCTACACAATCAGCACTGTAATGTATGCTCAGACACAAATGACCCCTCTTCAAGGAGTTCTCAGTCTAAGAAGTTCAGGAAGACCAGGGTAGAAATATTCACATCTGTGTCTTCTGCCTTCCATAAACCTTGATTTAGAGACTTCTGTTGTAAAATGGGCTCAAAAACATTACCTACCTCAGAGAGTTATTGTGAGGATGAAATGTCGAGTGCTAAGCAGAGTGCCTGGTACACAGGGGGTACTCAATGAATATTACCTAGAATTAGTATTCACAAAGATATTATTAGGATACAGGATTGTCACGTATAAGATAGTTCCAATTTTTTCTTCTGAGTAAAAGGAGTTTCATAATTCAAGGTAATATTCTTTTCAAGCAACAACCTCACAAAGATAAGGGAATGGTAAGAATCAGGGGAGATTTGAGGTTATCTAAAACCTAAACTCGTATTTGATATTTCTAAGTAGTTTATAAGAGTTTTTATTGCATTTTTGAAATTTGCTTTTGCCTAAGTTATGTTATTTTTAAGAGGTTTATATGTGATATTATTTCTTTGAATAATATTACTGTGTTTCCCCAAAAATAAGACCTAGCCGGACAGTCAGCTCTAATGCAGCTTTTGGAACAAAAATTAATATAAGACCTGATCTTATTTTACTATAATAATAAGACCCGGTCTTATATTATGTAATATAAGACCGGGTATAATATAATATAATATAATATAATATAATATAATATAATATAATATAATATAATATAATATATCCCAGGTCTTATATTATTTTTTGCTCCAAAGGAAGCATTAGAACTGATTGTCCAGCTAGGTCTTATTTTCGGGGAAACACGGTAAGTACAATATAAAATGCTCTATATCATATTTAAATGCAATCATAACCACAGGGTTATAACTATAGGACAAGACCAAACCTTCTTGATAATCCTCAAACATTGCAAAAGTGTGTAAACCAATGTACACGCATAAGCTACTTCTTATTGCTAGCTTATTGTTGGATACGTAGCAAATAAAGTGATGTTAGGCAATATCTTGTGCTTACCGTGTTCTAAGCAGAGGTGCTGAGGAAAGTGTAAAAAACATAATTTTTGATTACAATTCTGTATCAGTGACCTGAGAAGACAAGGTTTATTGCCTTTTCTTAAGGCAATGAATTTTGATCCATCTGCTGGTGTTTTTATTGCCTTCTAATTTGGAGCACATTAGAAAGAATCATCATGAAAAGAAATTGGTTTTAGTTAAGAGTATATGTACACTATGGTTTTATAATAATAAACATACTTCTAAATGCTTAGTGTTGTTTTATTTTATATAGAAAATAACTACATTTAAGAAACTTGATATTGGTTTACTGTATATACTCATTTCCTTCTCACAGTATTTTTTCTATTCTCATTGTAAAGATAATATGTGAGTTACTTTTTAAACCCAAATTGTATTTTCATCGGGCAGTTGTTTTGATTATCAGTAGTAGAAAAAACTAACCTGAAGGCTCGGTAAAAGAACAGTGGAAGAGGAATGAATGACTCCCTTTGATGAAAATAAAAATAATTTGATTAGTAAATACTTAATTGAGCTCCTATTATAGACACTTTGTAAAGTTTTGTGAAAGACACAAATCTTAGAAAACGTGATCCCTATCCTCAATCATCTGTATTCTCATAAAGGGGATAAAACTTGAAAACAAATAGTTACAGTACAAAGGAGAGAATAGAATAAACTATAAGTTAGTGGTTTTTAAGTTGACATCTGAAATTTTCATTATATGTTTAAATAGCTGCAAAAGATGTAACTTTTTCAAAATATAGTATATGTTGACATTTAAAAATTGCTGTACTCTATCGAATGGAATTTAAACACCACGGTAATGTGCTACCATAACCATTAAAAAATATAAATTTATTTATGTATTTAACTGTTAGAAATTTTACTGCATTCTTTTCTGTTCTCATATTTCCTTTCCATTTTCTTCAAAGAATTTTATCCTCAAGTGATAAATTTATATGTCTTAAAGTACTTTTAATGGTTCTATCATAAGTTTCTACAATAAAAGTAACTATAATTTGAATTTGAATTTTTCAAAATGTCCTTGTCTGTAAAGGTAAAAATGTTTAACCTTTTTTGCTCTGGATTGAGTTAGCATTTGTGATTATTAGTACACAATTGATGGGAGGGAAAAGTCTGTATTACAAATTTTTGTAAAATTCATTTTTAAAGCAGTCATTTTAGAAACTCATCTCAATGAAAAGTATGGGGTTATTTCTTTCAATTAATTTATATATTAATGGACGGATAATTCTTATTACTAAAGAAAATAGCCTTCAGCATAAATTCTATTATTACTTTGTTATTATAAGCTTATTGAAAATCTTATTTTCATAGATAAGTAGATAGGAATGGAAGGACCAATGTCATTCAATCCTATGAACTATTTTTAAGTTATAGCCAAAATGCACATAAAAATTAATCATCAAAGTAATTTTTAACAATGTATCAGCTAATAACTCGATTAGGCCCTTTAATTTTGTAGAAAGCAAAACATTTGTATTGTGGGGCCAGCCCAGTGGCCCAGGAGGTTAGAGCTCCATGCTCCTAACTCCGAAGGCTGCTGGTTCGATTCCCACATGGGCCAGTGGGCTCTCAACCACAAGGTTGCCAGTTCAATTCCTCAAGTCCGCAAGGGGTGGTGGGCTCTGCCCCCTGAAACTAAAATTGAACACGGCACCTTGAGCTGAGCTGCCTCCCAGATGGCTCCGTTGGTTGGAGCGCGGACTCTCAACCACGAGGTTGCCGGTTTGACTCCCGCAAGGGATGGTGGGCTGTGCCCCCTGCAACTAGCAATGGCAGCTGGACCTGGGGTTGAGCTGCGCCCTCCATGGCTGGGAATCGGGGGACAACAACTTGACTTGGAAAAAAGCCCTGGAAGTACACACTGTTCCCCCAATAAAGTCCTGTTCCCCTTCCCCAATAAAATCTTTAAAAAAAACAAAACAACATTTGTATTGTGAAAGGCTTTGTTATCCAGTTGTTACAGTCATTCCCTTACTTAGTTTCTAGGCAGCATACCAAAATGGCTTTACCAAGGCTTAATAAAAGACCGTTATTATATTATTGAATCTTTCACTTACCGGCAACTTGCTTAACCTGATAGACTCAGAAAGGATTAGGAGAATTGAAATATTATTAATTGTATGCATTTTCATATATATAATACAATTCTACTTTATCACATGCTCTATTTATATTAAACCATCAGAGTTCAGATTTAGCTTGTTAGCTTGTTCAAGTCATAGAAAATATCGGTCGTAAACTAATGGGTAAATTCAGTCCTCATTGTCAAATTAATTTTCCAAATGAGACTTACTTTCTAATCTGACTTAATTTTCACTTCCAATAAGTACCTTAGTATTCAGAATGAATGATGGCCATCTCATGTCTGAGTTACAGTGCTTCCACAGGGGAACATAGATGAGGAAATGGATACATGCCATTAGTCTGCCTTCTTCATTTCTAACAGATGCTTTATTTTCTTTATGTTTACTGGTCTTTCCCTCAGGAGGAATGCACTTTGAAAACAACTGAGCAAGGTCTGCTAAACAAAAATGGTCATTATCCTCTTCTGCAATGTCTGAATTCAAAACATCAGGCCAAAATATACTCTTTCTTATAAGAGTATATCTTATAAGAGTATATTTCTCTACCTTAATTAAGGTAGGCTGCATAGATAAAATATTTCCAAAGCCCCCTTTGTTTGGCACCTCTAAAGGTTTAAGAGTCTAAGGCAAGGCATCATGGTGAGAGTCGGGATTGAGTGAGGATTATATCTGTCTTCTGTAAGGTGGGAGAAGGATGATTACGGAAGAGGTGTTGGAGAGAAGAATTGGCCTAGTGCCCGGCTACAGGCACACTATTGGGCACAAAACCACACATTTTTGTCCATGATTAAGAGATAACATGCCCAGCTTTGAAAACAGTTATTATAAGTTATTCACAAACTAAATGCTTGTGTGTTGGGGAGGGGGATAGAAATGAAACTGAGAGGATTGGCCCAGAAGATCCAGCATCCAAACAATAGGATTTCAAAAGAAAGGAAAAATCAAAACAGAAGGAAAGAAATTATCAAAGATACATTATATTGGAATTTTGCTGAAGTGAAGAACAAGACTTGTGATTGAAAGTTCATTGTGTAACAAACACAATAAACAAACAAAGCCCAAAATTTCATCACGAAACTTCAGAACGCCAGAGATTCAGAATATGTATGAAAGCATCTAGAAAGGAAAGGCCACATACAAAGGACCAGGATTCATAACAGCATGTAATATTGGAACAGCAACTGTGGAAGCTAAAAGACCGTGGAGCAATGCCTGCAAACGTCTGAAGAAAATGATTTTTAGCCTAGAATTTTGTCCTCAGACATATTACCAATTGAGTGTGAAAGTAGAATTAGGTATATTTCCAGACATGCAAGCCCAAAATTTTACCTCTTCAGCACCTTTTCTCATGAAACAAATGGAAGATGGACTCTACCAAAACTGGAGAAAAACCAAGGGAGGAAGATACGGAATTCAGCAAAAGGAGAGATAGAAAGATAAGTTTCAGGACAAAAGTCATAGATAGGAAGCTAGCAGCAGGGCCTAGAAAACAACTGATTCAGATTAAAGTAAGAAAAAGAAGGCCCCAAGGAAAAACAGAACTAAGTTTCTCTGATGTGTTTGGCCATATGAAGAATAATTTGGAACATTTAGAAAAAAATTAGTGATAAACACATAGAAAACTAAACAAATGTATCATCTGGGCTCCTTGTCTTTGGCTTCCAGTTGGCTTTGCTTAGTTGGATGCATCGGTGGGAAATGGGAGGACAAGAAGAGGCAGAAAGTGATCTATTGGTTCCTTCAGCTTCCACCTGCCCACCAAGGCTGGGCAGTGACTGCATCATCCACCGAAGGCCACAATTCCTGCTCTTACTGGGCTCTGGTAATTGATCCCCCAAACCTTGCCCCTTTTAATCCTAGAGTTGGTGATGGTACCTTACTATTTTTAGTTTCACTCCTACTAGTCCCAGGTGGTTTACCAACCCTTGCTGGTTCCTTCACTTGGCCTACTCCTTTGTAAATCATTTCTTCTTTAAACTTCTTTAATCACTGCTTTTCAGTAGACCATCTGTTTCTGTAGGGACCCTGAACAATATAGCCTATGAATTAGAATATCAAAATTAAAGCTTTAAGAAATCATTAGAAACTTCAAGTGTTTACCTATAAGGAGATTCATGGGTAGGGAGGGATAAGACAGAAAACTATTGTGAATTCTTTTAAATATATTTAATGTGGGCCTTTACTATTATTTGACCTTTAAATTATAGGCATGCCTTATTTTACAAAAGTAAAAAAATACTAAATAACTATACAAATTTTAATTTAAAATATTAAATCAACTGAAAAATGCTATATAGCAAAAGGTAGATGAGATTTCATATATATATATATATATAAAATGAGAGAAATTGAGAGAGTAAAGAGTAGCTGAAAGGGAGGGAGAAGACGGAGAAGGGAGAGATAACAATCTTAACAGTGGCTAGTGGTTAATCATAGGTGGTAGGATTTCAGCTAGTGTGTATGTGTGAGTGTGTGGGCTATGTTTTCTTCATTGTGCATGTATATTATGTTTATAATAGGATAAAAATAAACGTGGGGGACATTAACTTTCCGAAATAGGTGGTGAGAAGAAATGGGTCTCCCGATGAATGGATAAACAAACTATAGGATACTACTCAGCAATAAAATATGTAGAGTGAAAAACTGAGATATGTGTTAGAAGATAAACTGATGCATATTAAAAAGTATAACAGTGTCTTTGAGCAAAAATCAATTCAAATCAGCACCCAACCAGAAGTGATTAAGAGTGTTCCACCAATAGAAGCTAGGAGCGAGACGTTTATAGAGACTATTTGATTGGTTGTCAGGTCGCCGTACTTGGGAAAGCCTAGTTCACTGTTTGTGACTGGCTGTCCTTGGGTTTCTATTTCTTATCCTTGAGGCATTTACAGGCTTAGGTTTTGGTTTGCTTACATAGGTTACCAAGGCATTAAAGCCACCTCAGCCCAATAACCTCCTTGTTTAATTGATATAACAATGTAATAACATGGATGAATCTCAAATGTATTATACGAAATGATCAAAACCAGACTCAAAAGACTACATATTCTATGATTCCATTGATATGATACCATTTTTCCCCCAAAATAAGACCTAGCTGGATAATCAGCTCTAATGTATCTTTTGGAGCAAAAATTAATGTAAGACCAAGTTTTATATTATATTATATTGCATTATATTATATTAGACCCAGTATTATATTATATTATATTATACCTGGTATCATATATTATATTATTATTATTATTATTACTATATTATATTATACCTGGTCTAATAGTAAAATAAGACCGGGTCTCATATTCATTTTGCTCCAAAAGATGCCTTAGAGCTGATGGTCCAACTAGGTCTTACTTTTGGGGAAACACGGTATCTAAAGGAAAAAGAATAGGACTAGAAATCAGAGTAGTAGTGTTTGCAATTTATAGAGTCTACATAAACTGTTGTCTTGATTGTAGTAGTGGTTCACTGAACTATAAATCTGTCTAAACTCATAGAATGGTATACCAAAAAGAGTGAATTTTGCTGCATGCAAAATTTTAAAAGTAAATTTAACGTTTTAAAAAATTTGGACAAAATAAAAGTCAATGAACTTCATATCTTCTCATGCCACTTGAGTAGATTTCTTTTTTCCATGTTTTCTACCTATGGTCGGTCATTGAAACATAAATCAAAACCAAACCATTTAAGCTTTGTTTATTTTCTTAACTCTCAGTGATTTGCAGCAGAAAATTAAAATGCCAATCATTAAAATCCAGAGATAATCCTAAAGCACAATTTGAGCTTCTCTTTACAGTCTCCGATTTAACACTCAAAACGTCTTTCCAGAATTGCCAAGGAGGCTTGATTGAGTTTCAGCATCATTTCCAGACCTCCCGGGTGGACCCATTAATAATCAGTGAAATGGCCCAAAACGAGAGCACTGAAAGGAACATGAGTTTCAAAAAATGTGCTAACTGCATTGTCAATTTCAGAATCATGGGAACTGAATAGAAAGGCTGTGTGGTCCCGCCTTCCCTGTCTGACACACCGACCACACTCTGAAGCAGAAGCCGACATCCTAACAACGATCTCATGGCATTACGTAACCCTGGGGAGGCAGGGATGAGGCTGGCTGAGGCTGGAGTTGTGCTGATTGTCACCCATTGATCTGCACAGTCAGGAATGTCCCTACTCAGAGTCTCTGACAACCAGGTCCGGTTTTGACTTGTTCCCAAGTGACACTGGTGATTATTTTATCTCCTAATGTTACAGTTTAACTAATTCACTAATGATTAAGACAATTTTAAAGACTGAGCAAGCCTCACTAGCTAAATTGTTGTTGTACTTTAGTTAACATGCAAAGGGTGTCCACTGCCTGCAGTTAGCTAATAACGCATTATAATTAATAGTACTTGGGAAAAGTGTCCTGTCAGCGGGAGCCCTGAGGTTGTTTTCCTAATGCGCCAAGACGATCTCCATCAGGCCTTTTCTGTGTCATCACAAAGTTATCGGTGCTGTCCCTACTCTCATTCTTTTAATTCTAAAAGTAATTTGGGTTCTGATTCCAAAAACTCACAGAATTGTCTTCATTATCATTTTCTTGAACTGCATTTGTGGGGTGCTGGGATGATATAGGTGAATAATCATCTTCTGATTTACCCACCTCCGATTCTGCCAGCAAAAGCACATCTAGCTCAGCAGGAGGGCTTGGGCAAGCAAAGCCCAGGGGAAGTCAGGACAATGATTCACCCAACCCAGGGAAGATTTCTTCATTTGTTTGCTCTATCTCATGTTTTTCTCGCTGATTGTTGTATTTGTGTTTCATGTTTATTTTCCTGTGTATAGAATCTGCTTTATCCCATCAGTCTTAATTTGTGCTAAAAAGTGTATTTTGTATATAGGGAAAGCAATCTTGGATGTCCTACACAATTAACTATTACATCACCTAATACCACTTTGTTGGAATAAGACACAGGTGATGATTTCTGAGACCAGAGCAGTTCAGTAAAAGCCAAGTAAAATAACAGCAAACAATAGTGTGACAACATAGCCAAGGACCCATCCTCATCTCCCTTATCATTATTCTTGTCAACTAAGAACATACACAGAAATATTTTTGGAAATTCGTGGCAATCCCCAGGTCCCACTTCCCATCTCTGCCATTCTCCACTGCCCATCCATATTCCAGCGGCAGGGGCAGAAGAGAACTCAATGAGGTCCATGTCCCTCACACCACATTTTTCAAAAGCAGAAGGTGACTAAATCGTGTACATATGATAGAACTATCAGAATGAAAGTGGAATGAATTATATAGAGAGAGGGTGCCAAAAACATGTATACACATTTTAAGAAAGGAAACAATCCATTAAAGTTGTAATGCTCAATATATACCAATAACAAAAGATGAACACAAGTCACGTCTGACTTCTGCAATTACAAGAGGTGCTCAGAGTGGTTACCATCAGCATCCAGACACTTCTGATTATGGCAAACCACTGCTTGAGCAATGTTGACCAAAGTGCCCACTTGTATACATTTTTTGGCACCCCTGGTATATACTGTGACGCAAGAATCATTGTTTTACTGGTTCTGCAATTATGTAAAATATCTTTTTTGTTCAAGTTAGAAATTAGATACAAAGAAAAGCTCTAATGACTTTGGCATTGGATCACCTAGTGGAGAGTCTAGCTGTGTCGTCTGCGTCCTGCGGCAGAGTGTTCTATTGTGCTATGACTGTCAATCAGGTTGATTTGGTTGATAGTGTCGTTCAGGTTTCCTGTTTCCTTACTGATGATTTTTCCTTTACTTGTTCTGATTATTGAGAGAAAAGTATTGAAATCTCCATCTGTAACTGGACTTGCCCAGTTGTACAACCTGTACTCCTCCCCAACATTTATACCACTCTGAATCTACTATTCTGGTCACCGTTTTACAAATGAGGAAACTGAGGCTCCAGGAGATTAAGTAACTTGTACAAGGCCACTCAACTAGCAGTGGTAGAGTGGGATTCAAATTGAGGTAGTTTGACTTCAGAGCCCCTGCTCTGCATCCCCATGATACGCTGCATCCTGTCGCGTCTGTGAATTTCAAGAGCAGGTGAGATGAGGCATGACTTTATTCTCCTTTTACAAGGTGTTTGCAGCACAAGCCAATGTCTAGGGAAGCTTACGTGCCATCACATCCTTCACTCTCTCTCATCTCTACCCTGACTCAACGCAATCTCGAACCCCCCTCCAGGAGTATTGGAGGGGACACTCTGAGGGGGTGTTGCTAGGAGCTGGAGCTTTCAGTGGATTAGAAGAGGGTAAGAGCCCTTGCTTTGGTAGGAAGTGTTCTTTGCGGTTATCTCTTTCTTTCTAGCTTCTCTTGGTTCTTAGCTCCCTTAGTTTTGTTTTCTTCCAGGATGCTGGGTGGACAGGTCTGAGCCCCTACCCTGGAGAGGCCTGGAGGTGGGGCAATAAAGCCCAAACTGCTCTGTGGTTTAACAAGTCACCTGTCCTGCTTCTTTTTGTCGTCAGAGTGGTAAGACCTCAAGGTCAAATACTGAGCATGGGCTTTGAGGAAGGAGCCATGAAGACCTATTTTCAGATTTGGCCTTAGGCTAGAAAGGCAAAAAGGAGCCCTCCTGATTCACTCACAGTTTACGAAGTTTAGAAAGATCAGGAAGTCTCACAGGAGTGGGGTCCAAGTTATACCGGAATGAGCAATGTGTATTCTCCTGGAATATGGCTTTTGTGCACGGATCTCTTAGGGAGACTAGAAGGGTGGGCTGCTGGCCACTTCTCTTTTCATCAGAAAAAAACTCAAACCATAAGATTCTCCATTAAAATTGAATAACCACTTCTAAACCTAAGAAATGTAAATTCCCATTCAAGATATAGCTGAAGAACTGTTCAGCTGTAGGCCTCAGATTTGTTTTCAGACTTGAGGGTCTTTCCGGTTTAGATTAGGGCAAACTTTGGATTCAGTGCAGGGCAAGCTGAAATCTCAGTGATGGCCAGTGCACCTGACATCTTGAAAGAGAGAAACGACCCACCACTCTGTTTAGTGGGCTCAGGAAGGACTATGAGGTCTAAACTCAAAATATAAGGCTGATATCCAGGTTCTTCAGAAAACCAGCTCCCAAACACACCCAGACAAACACACCAAGTGGTGTTTATCCTGCCACAGTTACCACAGTTAGTTACCACAGTGACCTCAGCCTTGTGGGCTCAGAAAGTCAATCCCATAGGGTCCCAGAGGTGCCTGGCTTCAGGGGTACAGTGCAGATAGAGGTAAAGAACGGGGATTCTGGAGCCAAACTACCTCAGTTTGAATCTGGGCTCTCCTTTTTACTAGCTTCAATTACTTAACCTCCCTATGCCTCAGTTTCCACATTCAAAAAGTATGATAATCACAGTAGCTACATTCTAGGGTAGTTACGAGAATTAAACGAGTTAATATTTGAATGGTATTAAGATCATTATCTGGCACATAGTGCGATGTGAGTGTTATTACAAAACTAATAAGAGAGTAATCATAATGCCAGAGTAGTAAATTATTTTACAATGAGAAAACAGAAATGTTGTGCAACCTGGAGACTCATGTCGACCTAACCCGGCTCCAAGGGAAGCCAAGCACTGTGGTTGTTAGTTAACATGGGATGTCAGCAAGAGGAGTTGTCGTGACTTAAATTTCTAGTAGCTCTGACTGGAACTTCCTAGTATAGATATGTTAGTATATTTATCAGGCAAGAATTGTGGACCTCAGATGTCATCTAGACGCTACACGGTTATTTTTGCTTATCTCTGCACTGATCTGTTGAGGGAGTGATGATGATGACGATGATGACGACCGTATAATAATTGGTGAGCACTTACTACATCTGTTATAAAGACATTCTCTCATTTATTCCTCAAAACACTCCTATAAAAGTAAACACTATTATAGATGAGGAAACCGAGATTTAGAGAGACACACATGGTCTCTCTGGAATTTGGCCCTTGCATTCTCCTTGCCTGGAACACACATTTGCCAGTCATCGGTATTACTCCTATTCATCCTTCCAGACTAGGTTCTAGTGTTCCCTACTCTAGAAAGCAGGCCCAACTCCCCTTCCTAGAGCCTTCTCTGGGCTAGGCTCCCTTCACCTCTTCCCGCAGGCCTCTGCAAAGCACTTGCTATGTCATATTAAAATGGTCTTAGCGGTCTCTTCCACTAGGGTAGGCTGCACTTTGTTATCTCTATATCTTCTTTCTTTCCAGAAGTGCTCAGTATCTGGCAGAAATGCTTATTCAGTAGAATCGATGCAATGTCTGGTATCGAGTAGGTGCTCAAATACTTGGGAAATCACAAATTAGATGACAGTGAAGTCTTTAATATCAAATGAGTGGATGGACTGAGGCTGCTTTAAGGTCCAATCATGAGACACTACGGTTTTGATATTCAGATTTGAGCCTGGCTGGCTTGAATAGATAGATGAAACTGAACTTCATTGAGAAGAGAGAGGTGGTTTCAAGAGAAAGATGAGGAAGTCAGTTCTGAGTTTAAATGAGTCAAAGAAATTGCCCCTTCCAAGGTGATAAACCCGTATAAAAGGGAAGGACCCAAACATTTTTTTAAAAGGATAAAAAGCCCTGCAACAATGTCATCCTATACTACACCACGTCTCATTTTCAAATGTAAATCTCTACATAGTTTCTAGGAATGATAGTAGTTTGACCCTAGAAATAGGGTCAACTTGAGTAATATCCTCAAAGGATAAACTGTTCCGTCATATAACTCAGATTATATCTTGCAGGACAGGAAAATGCCGTACAGGAAGGGAGGGGTCAGCCCTTCCCTGTTATCAAATGTCCATGGCAGCAATAGCTGTGAGCTCCTGCAAAGTTCTATTTCCAGCCTTGATTGACTGTTGACCCCTATTGATTATTCCTGTGGCCTTCACCAAGGTGCCTCATGCAGGATTCATTCTTTTCTGCCATCTAAGGGCTTCACAAACTGTAAATCAGTTTAAAACTGATGACCACACATCTCTCCCGCTTTAACTGTGTTGCAAGGAATGGTTGTTTCCATTAGTCATAAACCTTTCACACTAAGAAACCCACGGTGAGAGTCTGTCAGTTGTAAGCATATTTATTTCACTTAAGCCTTGGAAACTAGCTTAACAAACTGTGTAGCATGGTTCCTTCTCTCTTGTTTTTAATGTATCTTCATTGCAGAAAAAATATGTTGAGGGCTGTCCGGTAGAAGGCTGGTTTTGATTGCCAATGTCATCGTCGAAATTTCATCACAAATATTGATTGAGTCAAGAGTGACAAAGGAGAATGGTCCCCAATTCTCTGTTATAGAGCCAAGTTTAATCTGACTGTTGAGGGAATATTAATTCCTTTGTGGAATTCAATGCAAGAAAATGTGCTCATGTTCCGACGCACATCTGTAATTTCAAGTTGGGTGTGCCAGTAACAGCGCCACTAAAGCAAAAATCAAAGTTTAATGTATCTGTGTTCACGTGTTTTCTAAATGCATTTCAGAGTCCACTGATAGTACAGATAAGCTCTGAAATCTGCTATTTTGGATTTTATCCAAGAAACTCTACAAACAAGGTGTGTGGTTATTTTAACTTGTGAAAATCACTCCTCTTGAGGCAGTCCATTTCTTTTAGACAGCGATAATGTTGGAAACTGCTTCATTAAATTGAACCAAAATATGCTTGCCTGAAATTTCTTCCATTTTTCAGATGGGGACATCTTCCAGGTAAAAGCTACAGGGCCCTATTTCATCCTATCATGAAGAATAACTTACTAACAACCCAAGTGCTTTGGTGAACAGTGAGTTCACTATCAATATGACTATTGCTTGAAGTGAGCATACATGAATTGCATGTATACTATGTGCCAGATATTTTTTAAGTGCTTTATCTACAATAAATTTTCTATCACAACAGTACCTTTAAGTGTGTACTATTATTTTCCATTTTCCAGATGAAACAGGCACAGGGATTTTCAGCAACTTGCCCAAAATCACACAGGCAGACAGGAAATGAGTAGAGCCAGAACTCAAATCCAGGTAGTCTACATCCACTGACCACCCTGCAAAGCCCTGTGTATTGTATCACCATTTGACACAGAAAATTCCAGCAGCAAAGGAGGTTTGCACTATTATGACATCTGAAGTCTTTTCCCACCATGAGGACACACTGCAGGGAATTCTCATGCAATGTGGAACTTTCCCCTTAGCCATCCCTTCCCCAGAGTCTAGAATAGTCACTTCTCTTATGTGCTCCCTTAGATGCTTGTACTTCCTCTAAAATGGAACCCATCCAACTATTTTATAATTACTTATTGTGTTTCTCCCACACAAAACTGTACTTTCTCAGAATGGGAACCACTTCTACCACTTCATCATTGTATGCTGAGCACCTAGCACAGTCCTGGCAAAGCTTCAATAAGTATTTGTTAGATAAAGGAATGAAAGATATAATGAACCAATGGTAACATCCCATTGTTCTACAGTTTAAATGTTGGAAAGCCTTATTGTAGAACTACATTCTAGAATGAAGCCTAGAAGGAAACAGATATACACACACACTAAAAGTTAAGGGTTTTAAAATGCATATCCTTTTATGCTAATTGCATGTTGCTTACTATTAAAATAATACAAATTTATAACAATAGAAGATTAGTTAAAGAAATTATTATCTGCTTACCCAGTGAAATATTGGACTTCTATTTAAAAATGATGCTGGAGGGAGCTGGCCCGGTGGCTCAGGCGGTTGGAACTCTGTGCTCCTAATGCCAAAGGCTGCCAGTTCGATTCCCACACGGGCCAGTGGGCTCTCAACCACAAGGCTGTCGGTTCGACTCCTTGAATCCCGCAAGGGATGGTGGTCTCCGCCCCCTGCAACTAACAACAGAAACGACCTGGAGCTGAACTGCACCCTCCATAACTACGATTGAAAGGACAACAACTTGACTTGGAAAAAATCCTGGAAGTACACACCGTTCCCCAATAAATTCCTGTTCCCCTTCCCCAATAAAACCTTTTAAAGACTAAAAAATAAAATGAAATAAAATAAAAATGATGCTGGAATATAAGTTAATGATATGGAAATACATTCTCAATACATTAAATTAAAAAAAAATTAACGAGTAAACTCACTTTTTTGTGCATGTGAGAAAGGAAAAGAGAAACAAATGAAGTGGTATATACACATAAACATTACTGAAGGGATATAGCAATAATGTTTCTCTGCTGTAGAATCAGAGACGAATTTTTGTTTTTTACAGGTAAAGTTTTGTTTTTCTTTCATTAAATCTCTATTTACTAAATTTCTACAATGATGACATAGAAATGAACATTACACTTAGAAAAAGGAAAAACAAAGGTTGGGTATTTTTTTTTTGCTAAATACAAATGAATTATTTGTATAAAATGATTAGAAAGGAATGGGTGCAACTTCTACCCATGTTCTCAATGATCTCTTTTCCTAATTCTTTAGTTGATATGCTGTATTTAGGCATGTGTAAGGGGAAAGGGTGGCTCTTGGGAAATATTTTATCAAAGTGGAAACAAAAGCATAGTAGACCATCATCACCCAAATTTGACTAACATGTTCAGAGGTTACTGTGCTAGCATGAACCTCCTCATGGTTTTGTCTTTTTCCACTGGTTGTAACAAATGCACTAAAAGTCTCATGAAGTGATTGAAAACAACCAACCAAACAAACAAGCAATAATAAATGTTTCATAATAACAAGTGCCACTGGAAAAAAAAAAGCAAGTGCTGGTCGTAGAAATGAAGAAAAGGCAAACAGCTGTTAAGACAGTGATGGTTCTTGGCCCAAAACCATATAATTTAATGAGAGAAATTATATATAAAAATTCCAAGCAAAAATAGTTTTCTAAATTTTCTGTAGGTCTTCTTATTTTTTCCCCTCCACTAACACCAGATTTGGCAATTTCTAAAAAAAGTTATGCCATGATTTCAACTTCTTAATTTTTTCCCCTGCTGTAACAACAAAAAAGGAGTGGAGACAGAGAGGGGATTAGAGTAAGAGAGAAGGGGAAACGTGGTAAGTAATGCTGCTGCTGGCTCTTGTTAAAGAATTCAATTGTCAACTGATACAGGTAATGGTTAGGAAATAGTCTAAAAAAGAGGACGGGAGGATATGTGGAGGAGGGTGTGCCTATGAGTTAATAAAAAGTGTCCCTTGTGGGCAGGGTTAGAGTTTGATGCCCAAGATTGGGAGAAGGAACAGAGCCAGGGGAGTGCCATTTCAGACGAGACCATGGAATAGTCAGAGGGTAACCAGTTCCATCTCTCTACATCTTAGAGTCATATAAACAATTACCTGGAAACCATTTATCATTATTATAAGACCTCCCTACAAGCCACAGAAACTCTGTACTTTAGTAAAACACAATATTGAGTAAAACCTCCTTCTCAAAAGCTTTTTCTATTGAGAGATGGCATGCATTTACAAAAAAACAAAAAACCCAAAGCATTTTTTATTAAGAGTGCTACGGTCAGTGAAAGGCAATAACTTGGAGGGGGGAAAAAAATCACCATTGTGAGCGATAACATGCAAAATGAGTCCATAGTAGGTACGTTAAACGTCTGAAGATAGAGTGCACCCTAAGAAACGGTGCTAGATGTGTAGCTGATGCGGATGTGAGCTATACTGGCCATCTGATCTCGGTGTACAGCGTCGGGACTGCACTACAACGGCAGATAAGCATAATCCAATCACATGTGTGGAATCTGACTGCTCCGGAGTGGGATGTGGCTAGGAGTGATCTTAGAGCACGTGAGAAAAATCTATTCAGAACTATATACAGCAACACAGATGAATCCCACTGGCTAGTATAGGGTAAAATGTGTTTTTAAGTCCATACTGTATATCCATTTACATGATGCTCTAAAATACACAAAACAAACCTATGTGCCACAATTCAGAATAGTGGGTGTGGGGACAGAACCAGGAGGGCAGTTTCCAGGCTCTTGCCCTCACGTGGAATGGTGCTCACTCGGGTAGTAAATGGCCATCAGCTGTGGCTAGTTGGCTGTCAGCTGTAACCAGTGAGTCATTGGCCACTAATATAACTGCCGTGGCTCCGCTAGCAGAAAATGGGGGCTAGCAAGAAGATGGTGGCTGAGCCAGCAAGGTGGATTGCAGCTAGCAAGTGAGGTGGGTTGTCAGAGAGAAGTGGACGGCAGGTTGCGAATTGTGTGGCTCCTGCTTCCTGTGTCTCCAACCCAGCTGCCAGCGAGAGTATAGTGGTCTGACTCCCCTGCTTATGGCTCTGTGGGTGTTCCTTTTTGGCCTCACCATGTCCTGTGTTCTTGTGTGGGGAGCGGGACCAGAGACCCCGCAGGCCGACCCACACGACGGGGGTCAGGAGAATGGAGTGAGGTTTTGACCAGAGGGACAAGAGGTAAGCTACTGCACTACTAATAATGTTCTATAATTCATTACGGCAATATGAAGTATAGACATCTGTAAAAGTTTGCTGAGTTCTTAAGTGCACACTTAAAATTTGTTCACTTTTCTGTGTGTGAGAGTAGCAAGTTAAGGGAACAAAGAGAGGATATTTTAAGTATTCCACGGCACTTCCCAAAACAGAGGCACTTCACTTGGCAGCCTAAATCATTCCGTCACCAGAGAGGCCCACCCTGTTAGGAGATATTTCTTGACATTTCTGTCGGGATCATTCCTTTCCCTTTTCTCAGGTGCCTGGGCATCCTTGTTCAATCTCGTGGGAAGGCTAGCACAACTGGAGCCAGAGACACCTGGGTTTAAATCTTGCCCTTGTTATGCTGACAAGCTTTGGGAACTTGGACATACTCTCCATGCCTTGGTTTCTTCATCTGTAAATGAAATACTAAAATGTAAAGCACCTGACACGTTGACAGCTCAGTGAACGTTCACTCGTTACCTCCAGTTTCCCTTCCTAGGAAAGAGAGTCTTTTGGGTAATAAACACAAGTTATTCTGCTGACTAGTAAGTACTTCCCTCCTCTGAATAATACTTCAGCATTACTGCATGTAGCTGTCCTGTGAGCTGATCCTCCCCTGGAGATTGGCCCAGTCTCATCTCTGGGCTGAGGCAGGACCCCATTGTGGAAAAGCAGCTTCGAGAGGCCCCACGACTCCTCTTTCTAAGACAACAGCTGATGGACAAAATTTTGGAAAACTGATGCTTCTTGCAATCCGATCTTATAGTGTGTTTCTCCCATACCCCTCCCTGGCCCTACATACCATTAGTTCCCCGGAACCCGTTATGAGCCTGACATACGGGGACCAGGCCAAAGCAATCTGCACCCTCTACACACTCTCACCACCTAGCTTACCTGGGAGGCTTTCATAAAGCTCATCAGACCATTTGAATTTTTGTATTCAAAGATGACATTCTGGTGATAAATTCTGGCATTTTTTTATTTTTGTAATTTAAAATAAAAATGGAGTAATTGGCAGTCCTGCATATGTGGTTGACTGCCTGCTGTTTGCAAAATATCTACAGCTACTGCTGCCCAAATTACTGATTACTGCTTACCAGATGGTAGTGTGGCTTGGACGGTGCCAGGACCCTGAGGATTGCTGCATGCCAGGTGGCCGCTCCACCACGCTCATTTCCTAGTTGCCAATGTCAACTACAGCCAAAGCACTACTTGGCTGTAGGCACCCGCATATTCAATTTTGGCTAGTGTGGCCTGGATGCTTCGGCTGGAGACAACAGCACTCATGCGCCATTCCTTTATGACAGTGGTTCTCAACTCTGCATGTTAGAATCACCAGTGACACTTTAGAAAAACAATTGCCTGTGCCTGGCTCCACCCCTTCTACCCCCGGGATTCTGCTTTAATTATTCCTGGATGGGACTGGTCATGGTGACATTTTACAAGTTATTCAAGTGAATCTAATGTGCAGGTTGGGTTTAGAACGATGGATTTAAGAAGTCTATAAGGATATACACGAAATATGAATAAAATATGAATACTGGGTATAGCTAGGTGGTGAAGTAACGTATAAATTCTATTCTTTTTATGTTGTTTTTGTTTACTGGGTTTTCTAATCTTTAAAATATGAAAATGTGTAAATTGCATATTAAAAACTTTTTTTCAACAATGAAATCCATGAGTTAAGTTAAACATGAAGTTAAATTTTTATTCCATTTTTACTAAATTCATATTCCTACATTGGAATAAATTTGAGGTGAGTTGTGGAAGTAAGAATCAATGATAATTCTCTTTTTAAAAAAATAAATGGGATAATACAAACAACACCTACTCCAAATTTCGGGGAATTTAACATGGTACCATGATTTGAAGAGTTATTTTAGAGTCCTCCCTACCCACAAATAGCTGCACCAGGGTCAGAAGGCCCTTTCCTTACCCTTTTTGCTCTTTCTCCAAGTGAGGGACAATGGCTCACCCTCTCTCACATGTCTGGACCCCCTCAGGGCCACCCATCCTGAGGACCCATCTCCACATAGACAGGAAAGACATAGAGACCCCTTTCTGACAATGACAGCTAAAAATCACTCACACAAGGTGCTCTGTTTGCTAGGTGGCATGACTTGCATAAATGTGGGGTATATGTCTGCCAACCGCAGATACTGGAGTTCTCCAGAGTTCCTGAAGAGGGGAGAACTCACCTTGGTGAGCTATATACTGAGTATTTAGGGAGATTTTATGTAGAATGAGGTATCACTGCTCATTTCTTGATTACAAATGCCTCTCATCTGATTTCCTTCTCACCGGGCAACTCTCTCTTTATTAAAATTGACACCATCACTTACCCTAAACTAACGTACCTGTTCATATGCGACAGCTTTCCACAACAAAGATGTATCAGGGCCACAATGCCAGGAATGCTAATATGGAGAAACCCTGCTTACATATATATATATGATTTCATTTCTATTTTCTGAGGGTTACTGTACTCACTTGTAAAATGGGAATAGAAATACCTCCAAAGTATTTTCCAACCCTTGAAAATACAAATGATTTACTCAAGACCACCTACCTAGTAAATATCGAACCTAGGTTTCTAAGTGTAGCTATCTTTCTACTACATTACAATCTTGGCATCTTGCTTGATTCCTATGGCTCTCCTATTTGTACTCCTGTCTCCCTCTGTTCCTGAGCCTGGTAATCGCATTTAACCCTCATTTTTTTCTGCCTGCGTTCCTTACCTTTTCTGACCTCTAATACCGTCTTCTCTTATGTCAACATTTAACTTTTCCTGCCTCCTGGTTCTACGTGAGGCCCACAGCAGACTAGTAGTGGAGCCTAAAATTCCTTCCTGCATTACTGAATTTTATGCATACAACAGAATAACATTTGGGATACAACCCTTTTCTTAAAAATACCTTTTCTTATTGTTTTCTTAATATAGCTGTTCATTGTTAAAACTTTTAAAAAGATAGCAACAGAGAAAATTGAAAATAATCTCCAAACACACAAAATATCACTTTCAGAGTTTTATTTGTCTGAATATATATTTTTTTCTTCTATGCATATACATTTTCTATGCATATATATTTTTCTTCAATTAAAAGGTATTATAATGTCAACACTATTTTGTAAATTTTTTTTGCACTTAACAATACATTGGAGATTCTATCTTTAAAGGCTCCATAAGTAATTCATGGTATGTGTGTATTAGAATTTGTTTAACCAACCCTATATTATTGAGTAGTTAGGCTGCTTCCAATTTATATCTTTTATAAACATGTCTTTCCAAACATTCTTAAAGCAAATCTTCAAGCACTCTTATCACATTCACACCTGGAAGTGTAATACATGGATTATATGATATGTGAAAGTTTGAGTTTTGACACATAATGTCAAATTGAATCACAATTTTCCTTCAAATTGATTAATTTTTTCGTTAGTGGGGGTTGATAAGCCATGGACATTCTTCATCCAGGTGGGCTTCTCACTATAGTGGCCCCTCATTGCATATCTGTGAAATGAAAAGCCAGAGTAAGGCTGGAAATTGGTGGTGCGGTCAGCACATACACCACTACTAAACTAGCTGAATAATCCTGAAATTCAATTCCACTGAACTTTACTAAATGCCAATAGTATTAAACACAACGTGGGCACTATAAAGATCAACTGCCTGTGTTGAAAGTGTTTATAACTTAGTGTTTGCACATAATCATTACATAACACAAAATGTGATAAGTTCAGTAAGAAGTTTACAAAGCGCTGTGGGAAGAAGAATATTTCTGAATAGGGTATTTGGGAAGTTTACATAAAGGAAATTCCACTTAATCAGGCCTTTGATGAGGATAAAGTCAGACTTTGACTGGCAGTAGGGAGAAGGGCATGTTGGGTGTGGAGACATACGAAGCAAAACACTCAAAACCAAGAAAGTGCGTGACATTCATTTTAAAAAGGACAATAATCGATGTGTCTCATGGGTACGGTTAATGGAAGGCAAGAATGGGAGGTATATAAATGATAAATGTCTATTACGTTGTTTTGTACACCTGAAACTGATAACTAAAAACAAACAAACAAAAAAAAAAACAGGAAAAAAAAAGAACGGAAAGAACGGGAGCTACTCTGGGGAAGCAAACTGTTTATCAAAGTTGAACACTTTGCTGAGGAGTAAAACTTATTTGGAGAGAAATGGAGAGATGATGAAGGGGAGAGGAATGCTGCAGGAAGATTACTGTGTCAAGATCAAAGCAGTATCTGGTATAGGACATTACTGCAGTAGCCCTGTGAGAAAGTAAATAAGGGTCTGGAAAAGGAAAGGGGCAGGTCGAGAGGTTGACTCTGGGACCAAAAAAATGTATTGCTGAAACTCTTGAAGCTACATAGAATACAATAATGCAAGCAAGTGAAAACTGGCAAACTTAAAAAGCTGGATTTATAATCTGTGTTCCCCTCCCCACAGACCTAAAATTTTCCTAAATAGATATCGGGTTGTCAACATAATAATATTTGCCCGTTTATTTAGCTTTATTTGCAAAGCACCAGCACCACCTGGTGACAGTAACGTGGATTGCCCCTCCAACAGTCCTAAATTCCATCTTTTTTCCTTTCAAATTTTTTTTTAAAAAAATTCACACATACCTAAAAGGTGAAAGAACACTCAAATAAACACCCCTATACCATCACCTATATTTACCAATTTGTAATGTTTGCAACATTGGCTTTAACTCTTTCTATATGGGCATATATGCTAAACCATTTGAAAGTAAATTGTAGACACTAGGACACTTCCAACTTCAAAATTTCTGCATGAACTTCCTAAGAAAAAGGTATCTTCTACATAAGCCCAATACCATTGCTTTACCTGAAAAATTAATAATTTTACATCACCATTTAATATGCTATATATATTCTAATTTCCCAAATGGTCATAAAAATGTCTTTGTTTGTAGTTTTCAATCTAAGATCTAATCGAAACTTAAATTTTGCACTTGCCTGTTATGTTTCTAAGGTCTTTTTTAATCTAGAACAATTTTCACTACTGTTTTCTTTTTCACTTCCCGGAACATTGCCATTTTTTAAACATCCAGGCCAGTTAGCTTACAGAATATCTTATGTTCTGTATTTTTCTGATTATTATCCCCATAATTAGATTCATATTAAACGTTTTGGCAAGAATACTTCATAGGTGGCTTTCTTTATTTTTTTATTGAATCACTTCAGGTTACATAATGTCAAGTTTTCCCACTATCGTTGTTGCTAAGTTTGATCACTTGGTTATGGAAGTAATCCCAAAATTTACCCTATGTGTTAATGTCACGTGTGGGGTGATACTTTGATGCCACATGAATATCTTGACCCCCAAAATTTTTATCTGAAGGTTTTAACATACATTGGCAATCCTCACTTGAATCAGTTACTACACTGGGAATTGCAAAATGATGATTTCCTACCTCTACCAATCGTCTGACATTTATTATTAAACAAAAAAAACAGAAACAAGTTATCCTAACTTGTTAACCTAATCAAACTGATAAAATAATAAAACAGAAAATAATTGTGATTCAAGTAGATTTTGACCAAGTCCTCTATACAACCTTAGTGAAATGTGATCTAAAGAAAAACAACTGAGAAATAAATCTTAAATTTTACTTGGTATATTAGTAATCATATAGGTATTGTAGTTATGAAATTTTTTATGTAATTGTAGAATAAAGCAAATAAGCAAATATATTCATAAAATTAGGAACACGATTTCACTGTAAGAGAAAAGAGATACATATGTAAAATACTTCCTCGTTCTGTCTACTAATCATTTAAACAAAGATATCCCAGTAGCAACAGCATAGCTAGCACCCAGATCTTGGTTTCTCATACACTTACTAGCCATTTGCATATCTTCCTTTGTGAAGTGTTTGTTCAAATCTTTTGCCTATGTTTATTGGGTTGTTTGTGTTTCTTATGATAAAGTTGAATAACTTATTTCTGTATTCTGGTTATGAATTCATTATCAAATACATGTTCATGAATATTTTCTCCCATTCTATGGCTATGTTACTTATTTTCTTAATAGTGTCTTCTGATGAGCAGTTTTTAATTATGATAAAGTCCAGTTTATCCATTTTTTCTTTCATGGTTATTACTTTTCTGTGTCCAGTACAAAAAGAAAGAAAAAGAAAACTTTTGCCTACACACAAGTCACAGATATTCTTCTAAAATTTTTATAGTTTTACTTTTCCCATATAAGTCTATGAAACATCTAAAATACATTGTTGTGTATGATATGAGATGGACACTAACGTTAATTTTTTCTATATAGATATCCAGTTATCCCAGAATCATTTGTTGAAAAGATTTTCCTTCATCTGTCAAATGACTTTGGCATCTTTGTTAAAAATCAAATGTGTAAGTTTGGGTCTAATTTTCTCCATTCTCTCCTCTAATTTACTAGTCAATTCTCTTTTTTCCCCAATCTAGTTGTGGAGGGCGGAGCTCAGCCCCAAGTCAAGTCATTGTTTTCAATCTAGTTGTGGAAGAGGCAGCTCACTGGCTCATGTGGGAATCGAACCGAGACCCTGGCGTTATGAGCACTGCACTCTAACCACTGAGTCATTTGGCCGCTCACCTGCGGCTCAGCTCTAAGCTGAAGCCATTGTTTTCAATCTAGTTTTCAATCTAGTTGTGGAGGGCACAGTTCACTGGCCCACATGGGAATCGAACCAGCAACCTTGTTGTTGAGCTTGCACTCTAACCAACTGAGCCATCTGTCCACCTCTACTGGTCATTTCTTATGCCAGTACCATACTGTTTTGATTGTTGTAGCTTTATACTAGTTTTGATGTTAGGTAGTTAAGTCCTCTGACTTGTTGTTTTTCAAGATGCTTTGGATAGTCTAGATCCTTTGCATTTCCAAATAAATTTTAGAAAAAAAATTGTTAATTTCTACCATAAGCCTGGTGGAATTGTGACTGGGATTGTGTTGAATCTATAATGAGTTTGGGAACAATTGACATTTTGACAATATTGAGTCTTCTGATCATGAACATGGTATACACACGCGCGCGCGCGCACACACACACACACACACACACACACACACATACCAGGGATGCCAAAAAAAATGTATACACGTGACTTGTATTCATCTTTTGTTATCAGTATATATTATCACAATTTTATAGTTTTTTTTTTCCTTTCTTAAAATGTGTACACATTTTTTGGCACCCTCTGCGTATACACACACGGTCTGACAATTAAGTTAGCAAACTTGCCACCTTGCGCTTACATTGGCAGCTCCATACAAACAGCTCAGTAAGGTTTCACAACCTTGGTATATCAGTGTCTCACAGCTGTGTTCATGTCGACATGTGACAGTGTCTTGCTGAATGGCATTCATTATTGCTGCATGCTTTTGTGTGCCTCGTGAGACTGTCTGAGCTTGATTTAGAGCAACGAACAAACATTAAGTTTCTTGTTATCTTGGCAAGAGTGGAAGTGAAATCAGGGACATGTTAGTCTAAGTTTATGGGGATAATGCCATGAAGAAAACAGCAGTGTACAAATGGGTTAAACATTTTTCTGAGGGGAGAGAACATATCACTGATAGAAGTCAGGACAGGATAGAAGTCAGTAATGAGCAGAACTGACTAAAACATTGCAAAAATTCATCGGTGTGCGTCAAAATCACCGGCTGACTGTGGGAAGCATAGCAGACCAAGTAAACATCGATAAAGAAACAGGAAAATCTTAACTGAAAATCTTGGCATGAGAAAGGTATGTGCAAAAATGGTACCAAAGGAGCTCACCGATGAACAAAAGCAAAGGAGAATGGAAGTTTGCCAAGACCTTTTGGAGAAGCAAAATGATGTTTTGGGCTGTGTTATCACTGGTGATGAAACACAGGTGTAGCAATATGACCCTGAAACAAAGCATCAAAGTGCAGAATGGAAGTCAGCCAATTCTCCACGACCAGAAAAGTCCCATTAGTCCAAATCAAGAGTCAAAACGATGTTGCTAAGTTTTTTTGATATCAGAGGGATTATTAATTATGAATTTGTACCAACTGGACAAACAGTTAACCAACTTTACTATTTAGAAGTGCTGAAAAGGCTGCGTGAAAAAGGTAGATGAAAACGACCTGAACTTTTCACCAACAATTCATGGCTCTTGCATCACGACAATGTACCCGCTCACATGGCACTGTCTGTGAGGGAGTTTTTAGACAGTAAAGAAATAACTGTATTGGAACACTGTCCCTACTCACCTGATCTGGCCCCAGTTACTTCTTTCTTTACTCAAAGATAAAGGAATTATGGAAAAGAACACATTTTGATGACATTCATGACATCAAGGTTAATACGACAACAGCTCTGATGGCCATTCCAGAAAGAGTTCCAAAATTGCTTTGAAGGGTGGACTAGGTGCTGGCATTGGTGCATAGGCTTCTCAAGGGGAGGACTTCGAAGGTGACCATAGTGATAGTCAACAATAAGGCATACAGTACTTTTCCTAGGATGAGTTTGGGGACTTAATTGTCAGACATTGTATATATATATATATATATATATATATATATATATATCCCCATCTAAGTAATCCTTTAGTTTCAGCAGTGTTTTATAGTTTTCAATGAAAAAGTCTTGTATGTCTTTTAATAAACTTATTCCTAAGTATTGTAAGTTTTTGATGCTATTGTAAGTGGAATTAACTTTTATTTCCTAGTACTTTAGGGTAATATATAAAAATATGATTTTTTAAAATAACTTTATATCCTGAAACCATACTAATAGTTATTTTGTAGATTCCTTAAGATTTTCTATGTAAACAATCACATACCTGCCAAAACAGAACAAAGCAAAACATGTTTTCTCTTCTCTTCTGATACCATGTTTCCTCGAAAATAAGACCTAACCAGAAAATAAGCCCTAGCATGATTTTTTCAGGATGACATCCCCTGAACATAAGCCCTAATGTGTCTTTTGGAGCAAAAATTAGTATAAGACCTGGTCTTATTTTCGGGAAAACATGGTATGTATACATTTTACTGATTTTTATTGCCTCATTGCAATAGCTAAAACCTTAGAATGAATAGAAGTAATGACAATGAGTATCCTTGTCTAGTTCTTGATTTTTGGGAAAGCATTCAATATTTCACCATTAAGTAGAACTGTTAGTTTTTCATATGTATGTGTTTCTATATGTCTTGAAATCTCTCCTTATCAGGACTTCACTTATTGAGTTTAAAGCCCACATAATCAATATGATCTAATCTTAATTTGATTGCATCTGTAAAGACCCTATTTCCAAATAAGGTCACATTCATAGGTTCTGGGGTTAGGACTTCAACACATCTTTCACAGGAACACTACACAATCAAAAACACCTGGCAAAATTACCTTTCAAAACTGAAGGTAAAATAAAGATGCTTTCAAACATACAAAAACTAAAAGAATTTGTCATTACAAATGTGCATTACAAGAAATGTGAAAGTATGTTCTTTAGGCAGAGAGACAATAATATTAGGTAGAACTCTAAATGTACACAAAGGAACCCAAAACACAGAAATGGTAACTACCTTGATAAATACATACAATTCTTGTTCTTATATTTAAATCTCTTTAAAAGACAATTGACTGGTTAAACAAAAATAACAACAATGAATTGCGTTTTTTATAACATATGTACAAGTATAATCCTTGACAAAAATAGCATAAAGGCTAGGAGGAGAAGTATACTAGTGTATGGTTCTTATACTATGCACGACATGTAACATACTTAAAGGAAGTCTTTGAAAAGTAAAAGATGTATACTATAAATCCTTAAGCAATCCTTAAATTAACAAAACAAAAAGATATAACTAATAAACCAATAAAGGAGATTAATGGAATAATATAAAAAATACTTGATTAATCCAAAAGAAGTCAAAGAAGAAAGGGGAACAGATGGGACCAAAAGAAAACAAGTGACAAGATGATAAACTCAAACTCAACCATATCAATAATCATGCTAAATATAAATGGTCTAAACCTCCAATTAAAAGATAGATATACTCACATTGGATTTTTTTAAAGGGCAAGATATAACAACAAAAAACCCAAACAACCCAATTTAAAAAGGATCAAAGAACTTGAAAAGACATTTATCTTAGAAGACATACATATGGCCAATAAGCACATGAAAAGATATTCATCATTAATCATCACATCAAAACCACAATGAGATACCACTTTACACCCATTAGGATGGCTATTGTAGAGAGAGAGAGAAAATACAAGTGTTGGTGAGGATGTAGGGAAACTGGAACACTCATGCATTGCTGGTGGCAATGTAGAATGGTGTGGCCACTATGGAAAACAGTCAGGCAATTCTTTAAAAAATTAGACATAGAATTAGCATATGATCCAGAAATTTCACTACTGGGTATATATCAAAAAGTAGTGAAAGTAGGGATTTAGATATTTGTACACCCATGTTCACAGCACCATAACTCACAATAGCCAAAAGGTGGGAGCAACTCAAGCGGACATTGGTGGATGAGTAGATAAAACAGAATGTGCACACACAAAGGAACATTATTCAGCCTTTAAACATGAAGGGAATTTTGACACATGCTATAACTTGTATGTACCTTGAGGGCATTATTTAAATAAAATAAGCCAGACACAAAAGGACAAATATCATGATTCCACTTATATGAGGTGCCTAGGGTGGTCAAATTCATAGAGACAGAAAGTCGAGTGATGGTTGCTGGGGGGAAGAGGGAAATGGGGAGTTAGTGTTTAAATGGGCACAGAATTCAGCTGGGAAAGATGAAAAGTTCTAGAGAGAGATGGTGGTGATTATTGCAAAACCATGTGAATGTACTTAATGCCACAGAATTGTACTTAAAATGGTTACAATAGCAAATTTTGGGTCCTGTATATTTTACCACAGTAATAAAAAAGCAAGCTCTGTGTTGCTTACAAAAAATGTACCTTAAATATAAAGACACAATAGGTAAAAAGTAAAAGGATTTTTAAAAAATACATTGTTACCACTAGTCAAAAGAAAATTGGAGTATCTATATTAATATGACAAAGTATATTTTAGAAGAAAGGATATTAATAAGGAAAGTCATTTCATAATGATGAGGGTAAATTAATCAAAAATATATAATAATCATAAACATAAAGCTCCTAATAACAAAATAGCTTCAAAATACATGAAGAAAAAGCCAATAGAAATGCAAGGAGAGATACATAGTCATTTCTATTATAATTATAATTGGAAACCTTGATACCCACTGCTGTGATTTGAATGTCTGTGTCCCCCTAAAATTCATATGTATGAGGGTGGAGTCCTCATGAATGGGATTAGTGTTCTTATAAAAGTGACCACAGAGATTCCTTGCCCACTCCACCACGTGGGGACTTAGGAAGAAGGCTCCAGTAATGAACCAGAAAGAGGATCTCACCAAAATGTGACCATGCTGGCACCTTGATCTTGAACTTCCCAGCCTCCAGAACTGAGAGATAAACTTCTGTTGTTTATAAGCTAGACAATATGTGGTATCTTGTTACAGCAACCCAAATGAACTAAGACAAGTCCTCAATAATGCATAGGACAAGTGGACAGAAAATCAGTAGGGATGTGGTAGACTCGAATAATCCTATCAACTAACTTGACCTGGTTGGCATTAATGGAACACTCCACCCAACAATATCAGAATACTTGTACATATTTTTCTCAAGCTTATGTGAAACACTTGCCAAGACTGACCATATTTTGAGCCATAAAATAAATCTCAATAAATTTAAATTTTAAAGTTATATAAAGTATGTTCTCTGGCCAGAATGTAATTAAAAAAGAAATCAATAACAAAAATCTTTGGGAAAATCCCCAATCTTTGGAAACTAATTAAAACACTACTAAATAAGATTTCTGGTCAAGATGGAAAAGTAGGTAAACACTGTGCTCACCTTCTCCCACAACCACATCAAAATGACAACTAGGAGTGACGTCATAGGAATGGCGGCAGCAGGGCGCACTATCTGAGTTCTCCTCCAGATCTTGTTGCAAACGGGAACTATAACCCATCGAGGAAATTTTCGCTCACCACACAATATTGTGGAGAGATTCGTGGATTGCTTGAAGCTAAGAAATTCTTGGGGGTGCGCTGGCTGGACGGAGCAAGGAGAGGAGGAAGAGGGGCGGCGTGGGAGCGCCCGGCCGGCAGCGGCGGGAGAGCCCAGCCCCCAGCGGAGCCTCAGCTGGCGGGGGCGAAAACCGAAAACCACTGTGCCGGGCACGCATGGGATCCCAGGCGGAGCGGAGAGCCCAGAGACCGGGGGTAGGCTCTTTCCCTGCTCCCACGGCTGATTTCTCCCGCCGGGAAGGCGGCGCGCCCTGCGGCGGACGGGGGGCGCAGTCTCCATACCTGGGCCCCTCCCCCCGCCCTGCCCTCCCAAGCCTACCCCGCCCTTCCAGAGGCTGGGACTGGAAACCGTGGTGCAGCCCCGCTGTGCCGGGCGCGCAGAGCGCAGAGACCGGGAGGCGGGCGCTTTCCCTGCGTCCCGCGGCTGATTTCTCCCGCCGGGAAGGCGGCGCGCCCTGCGGCGGACGGAGGGCGCAGTCTCCATACCTGGGCCCCTCCCCCCCGCCCTGCCCTCCCAATCCTACCCCGCCCTTCCAGAGACTGGGACTGGAAACCGCGGTGCAGCCCCGCTGTGCCGGGCGCGCAGAGCGCAGAGACCGGGAGGCGGGCGCTTTCCCTGCGTCCCGCGGCTGATTTCTCCCGCCGGGAAGGCGGCGCGCCCTGCGGCGGATGGGGGGCGCAGTCTCCATACCTGGGCCCCTCCCCCCCGCCCTGCCCTCCCAATCTTACCCCACCCTTCCAGAGACTTAAACCGGCCCCTGAACCGAGAAGTGGTATCTAACGCTCACGCTTTGGGAAGCCTGACGGGCAGCCCTGACCCAGGCAGACTGGGCAGTGTGCGTGATTTTGGCTGCGCTAGGAGAGAAGAGACGCCTCCACCCCCAGCCACCACCTTTTCTGGCCTGCGGGAAGAGGGCGACGCACGGCTGGGCTGGGAGAGTGAAGACCCCTCCATCTCCAGCCCCCACCCTTCCTGGCTTGCCTAGGGTGGGGTGGGTGCAGCGGCCGAGACACACCCGGAGATCAGCAGTGAGGCAGGCGCAGCTCTGGGCTTTCAGCAGATCAGAAATCTCCTGCCCGCACTCACACACACACACTGAAGAGGTGCCTTAAGACTCAAGAGTTTTGGTCACATATCTGGTGGTGCCACTCTCAGTGTGCATTTGTGCAGGCAAGGGCAGAAACTGCACTGATATTGTAAAAACTATCATCCAGACCCCTCAGGCCCACGCTTTTAAGTCTGCAGTCCCAAAGTCTCTCTGGGCACCAGGTGACCGGCTCTGCCTGCGCAATAAGCAGGGGGCTCCTTGGTACAGCAGAGAACAACCTGGACATTGCTTGGTGGGCTTAGGCCGAGACTGTCGCTGCTTTTTGTATTGCTTTGTTTTGTCTTGTTTTGCTTTGTCTTTATATCTTTGATATCTTTGCCTCTGTCGAGTGGGGTTATCAGGTGGTTTTTGCATGTGAACGTATTTGATATTTTTCTTTGTTGTTGTTGTTGTTGTTGTGCTTGGTGATTTGCTTTGTTCTGAAACTGCCCTGCCAGGGCCCAGCTTGTGAGGCACGGTCAGCAGATCAGAAATCTCCCGCCCGCACCCATACACACACACTGAAGGAGTGCCCTAGGACTCACGAGCTCTGGACAAAGGACTGGTGGTGCTCCTCTCGGTGTGCATACGTGCGGACAAGGGCAGAAGCTGCACTGACTTTGTGGAGACTATCATCCAGACCCCTCAGGCCCACGCTTTTAAGTCTGCAGTCCCAAAGTCTCTCTGAGCACCAGGTGACCGGCTCTGCCTGCGCAATAAGCAGGGGGCTCTTTGGTACAGCAGAGGACAACCTGGTCATTGCTTGATGGGCTCAGGCCGAGACGGTCGCTGCTTTTTGTTTTGCTTTGTTTTGCTTTGCTTGGTTTTGTTTTGCTTTATCTTGTATCTTTGATATCTTTGCCTGTGTTGAGCGGGGGTTATCGGCTGTTTTTTTTTTTTTTTTTTTTTTTTTTTCTTTTCTTCTTCTTTGCTGTTGTCGTTGCTGCTGTGCTTGGTGATTTGCCTTGTTCTGGGACTTCCCTGCCGGGGCCCAGCTTGGGTGGCACGGGACTCGGCATATCTGGGGGCCAACTCCAGACCAAATCGGAGTGCAGCCGGGGTTGACCTACAGGTCACATACCTAGAGGGGGTTCTCGGCAGGCTCTGGAGCCCATAGAGGCCAAATCACATTGGGGTGGTCAACCCTCACGCAGCAGAGTGCCCTGCGGGGGGCAGAGCCAAGTCTCACGGCAGGTCAGCCCAGGAGTTGACCCCACCTGCTCATTAGCGGGAAGCAATTAAAGATCTTCTTGAACGGGACAGTGTACACAACACAAGACTCACCTTTGGAGCACACGCAGAGGAGGACGACGTGGTGCGAGTCAAATATAAAGGACACATACTACACAAGATAACCTAGCAAGAACTAAGAACTCTAGGGGATCTACCTAATATATCAAAATAAACACAGTCAGCCAGAATGGGGAAACAAAGATACACGTCCCAAATAAAAGAACAGAAGAAGCTTCCACAACTGGAACCAAATGAAGCAGACGTAACCAACCTCTCAGAGACTGAGTTCAGAACACTGGTGATAAGAATGTTTAAGGAGCTTAGAGAAGACATAAAGAAGGATGTAGAAATCATAACAAACGAGCTTAGAGAAAACATAAAGAAGGATGTAGAAATCATAACGAAAAACCAGTTGGAACTAAAGAACACAATTACCGAAATTAAGAACTCACTTGAAGGAATTACCAGCAGGCTAGATGAAGCAGAGGATCGAATCAGCGACTTAGAAGACAAGGTAGCAGAGATCACCCAAACGGAACAACAAAAAGAAAAAAGAATAAAAAACAATGAAGATGGCCTAAGAGACCTCTGGGATAACATCAAGTGCAACAACATGCGCATCATAGGAATACCAGAAGGTGAAGAGAGCAAGCAAGGGATTGAGAACATATTTGAAGTAATAATGTCTGAAAACTTCCCCAACCTGATGAAGGAAACCAACATACAAGTCCAGGAAGTGCAGAGAGTTCCAACCAGGATTAACCCAAACAGGTCCACACCAAGACACATTATAGTTAAAATGGCAAAGCTTAAAGACAAAGAGAGAATCCTAAAAGCAGCAAGAGAAAGACGGAGGGTTACATACAAGGGAACTCCCATAAGACTATCAAATGATTTTTCTACAGAAACATTGAAGGCCAGGAGGGAGTGGCAGGAGATACTTAAAGTGATGGAAAACAAAGGCCTACAACCTAGATTGCTTTATCCAGCAAGGCTATCATTTAAAGTTGATGGAGAGATAAAGAGCTTTCCAGAAAAAAATAAGCTAAAGGAATTTATTACCACCAAGCCAGCATTGCAAGAAATACTAAAAGGTCTTCTGTAAATAGGAGAAAGATCAAAACAACCTAACTACAAATTTAAAAATGGCAATATCTATGTACCTATCAATAATCACTTTAAATGTAAATGGATTAAATGCTCCAATCAAAAGACATAGGGTGGCTGACTGGATAAGACAGCAAGACCCTTGTATATGCTGTATACAAGAGACTCACCTCAGAACAAAAGACACACACAGGCTGAAAGTGAAGGGTTGGAGTAAGATATTTCATGCAAATGGAAACGAGAAAAAAGCTGGAGTTGCAATACTTATTTCTGACAAAATAGACTTTAAAATGAAGAACATACTAAAAGATAAAGATGGGCACTATATAATAATAAAGGGATCGATCCGACAAGAGGACATAACCCTAGTAAACATCTATGCACCCAACATAGGAGCACCTAAATATATAAAACAGGTACTGACTGACATAAAGGCAGAGATCAACAGTAACACTATTATAGTCGGGGACTTCAACACACCTCTGACCACAAGGGACAGGTCTTCCAGACAGAAAATCAATATGGAAACAACAGCCTTAAATGATACATTGGACCACTTGGATTTAATCGATATTTTCAGAACATTTCACCCCAATGCTGCAAAATACACCTTCTTCTCAAGCGCACATGGAACATTTTCCAAGATAGATCATATGTTAGGCCACAAATCAAGTCTTGATAAATTTAAGAAAATTGAAATCATACCAATTGTCTTCTCTGATCACAATGCTATGAAATTAGAAATGAACTACAGGAAAAAAACGGGAAGACACACCAATTCATGGAGGCTGAATAACTTATTACTAAATAATGAATGGGTCAAGCAGGAGATCAAGGAAGAAATCAAAAGATATTTCGAGATAAATGAAAATGAAAACACGACGACCCAAAATCTTTGGGATGCCGCGAAAGCAGTCCTAAGAGGGAAATTCATAGCTTTGCAGGCCTACCTAAAGAAACAAGAAACATCACTAATCAACAGTTTATCTTCACATTTAAGGGATCTGGAAAAAGAACAGCAAAATAAGCCCAAAGGGAACACAAGGAAGGAGATAATAAAGATCAGAGCAGAATTAAATGAAATAGAAACCAGAAAAACAATACAAAAGATCAATGAATCCAAGAGTTGGTTCTTAGAGAAGATAAACAAAATCGACAAACCATTAGCCAGACTCATTAAAAAAAAGAGAGAGAGGACCCAAATTAATAAAATCAGAAACGAAAGAGGAGAAGTGACAACGGACACTGCAGAAATACAAAGAGTTTTAAGAAGTTACTATGAGCAACTATATGCCAACAAATTTGACAATTTGGAAGAAATGGACAATTTTCTAGAGGCGTACAACCTTCCAAGGCTAACTCAAGAAGAAACAGAAAACCTGAATAGACTGATTACCACCACGGAAATTGAATCAGTAATCAACAGTCTCCCAACAAACAAAAGCCCTGGACCAGATGGCTTTACAGGTGAATTTTACAAAGCGTTCAAAAAAGAATTATCACCAATTCTCCTCAAGCTCTTCCAAAAAATCCAGAAGGAGGGAAGACTCCCAAACACTTTTTACGAAGCCACTATCACCCTGATCCCAAAATTAGACAAAGACACCACAAAAAAAGAAAACTACAGGCCGATATCTTTAATGAACATAGATGCAAAAATCCTCAACAAAATATTAGCAAACAGAATTCAGCAATACATTAAAAAGATCATTCACCACGATCAAGTGGGATTCATTCCTGGTATGCAGGGGTGGTTCAACATCCGCAAATCTATTAATGTGATACACCACATTAACAAAATGAAAAATAAAAATCACATGATCATATCAATAGATGCAGAAAAAGCATTTGATAAAATTCAACAGCCATTTATGATAAAAACCCTTAAGAAAGTGGGAATAGAGGGATCTTATCTCAACATAATAAAGGCCATATATGACAAACCCACAGCTAACATCATACTCAATGGGGAAAAGCTAAAACCATTCCCCCTAAGATCAGGAACAAGGCAAGGATGCCCATTATCTCCGCTTCTATTCAACATAGTTCTGGAAGTTCTTGCCACAGCAATCAGACAAGAAAAAGAAATAAAAGGCATCCAGATTGGTAAGGAGGAAGTAAAGTTATCATTGTATGCAGATGATATGATACTATATATAGAGAACCCTAAAGACTCCACCAAGAAGCTATTAGAGCTGATAGATGAATTTAGTAAAGTGGCAGGATACAAAATTAATATTCAGAAATCAGTTGCATTTGTATATACCAATAATAAAACATCAGAAGGAGAAATTAAAAAAACAATCCCATTTACAATCGCTCCAAAGACTATAAAATACCTGGGAATAAATTTAACCAAAGAAGTAAAAGATCTATACTCAGAAAATTATAAGACACTGATGAAAGGAATGAAGGAAGATATAAATAGATGGAAACACATATCATGTTCATGGATAGGAAGAATTAATATAATTAAAATGTCCATACTGCCTAAGGCAATATACATATTCAATGCAATTCCTATCAAACTGCCAACGTCGTTTTTCACAGAAATAGAACATATAATCCTAAAATTTATATGGGACCATAAAAGACCCCGAATAGCAAAGGCAATCTTGAGAAATAAGAACAAAGTGGGAGGTATAACAATACCTGACTTCAAATTATACTACAAGGCTACAGTAATCAAAACAGCATGGTACTGGCATAAAAACAGACACATAGATCAATGGAACAGAATAGAGAGTCCAGAAATAAATCCACGCCTATATGGCCATTTAATCTACGACAATGGAAGCAAGAATGTACGATGGAGTAATGACAGTCTATTCAATAAATGGTGCTGGGAAACCTGGACAGACACATGCAAAAAAATGAAGTTGGACCACCTCCTTACACCATATACAAAAATAAATTCAAAATGGCTTAAAGACTTAAATGTAAGGTCTGAAACCATAAAATACCTAGAAGAAAATATAGGAAGAAACTTCTCAGACATTACCCGGAGTAAGATTTTTACTGATATACACCCTCGCGCGAGGGAACTAAGAGAAAGAATAAACATGTGGGATTATATCAAACTAAAAAGTTTTTTCACAGCAAAGGAAACCATCAATAAAACAAGAAGGGATCCTACTGAATGGGAAAAGATATTTGCCAGTGATATATCTGATAAGGGATTAATATCACAAATCTATGGAAAACTTACTCAACCCAACTCCAAAAAAACAAACGATCCAATTAAAAAATGGGCAGAGGACTTGAAGAGACATTTTTCTGAAAAGGACATTCAGATGGCAAACAGACATATGAAGAAATGCTCAACCTCACTAACCATCAGAGAAATGCAAATAAAAACCACAATGAGATACCACCTCACCCCAGTCAGAATGGCTATCATCAATAAATCAACAAACAACAAGTGCTGGCGCGGATGTGGAGAAAAGGGAACGCTTGTGCACTGTTGGTGGGATTGCAGACTGGTGCAGCCGCTATGGAAAACAGTATGGAGGTATCTCAAAATTCTGAAAATGGAACTACCTTATGATCCAGTAATTCCACTCCTAGGTATCTATCCGGAGAAATCCAGAACTTCAATTCAAAAATCTCTATGCACTCCTATGTTTATTGCAGCACTATACACAATAGCTAAGACATGGAAACAACCAAAATGCCCATCGGTAGATGATTGGATTAAGAAACTGTGGTACATTTATACAATGGAGTATTATGCAGCCATAAGGAAGAAAGAAATCTTACCATTTGCAACAACATGGATGGATCTAGAGAACATTATGTTAAGTGAAATAAGTCAGACAGAGAAAGATAAGTTCCATATGATCTCACTTATTTGCGGATTCTAAAGAAAAGAATAAGTGAATGAACTAATCAGAAACTGGGAGACAATGAGGAAAAACTGAGGGTTGCTAGATGGGCGGGGGGAGTGGGGGGTGGGGGGGAGGGTGAGGGGATTGGAGGGCAGTCGGTGACCACAGGATGGCCACGGGGTTTGAAAATTAATCTGGGGAACGTAATTTGGTGGTTACCAGAGCGTAAGGGGGTTGGGGGGTGGGGGATGAGGGTGAGGGGGATCAAATGTACGGTGATGGAAGGGGAGCTGTCTCTGGGTGGTGAACACACAGTGTGATTTATGGATGATGTGATTCAGAATTGCACAACTGAAATCTATGTAATTCTACTAACAATTGTCACCCCAATAAATTAAAAAAAAAAAAAAAAAAAAAAAAAAAAAAAAAAAAACTATAAAAAAAAAAAAAAAAAAAAATGACAACTAAACTATAGACCAACCATCATTGAGAACCACCTGAAGGCTAGCTGAACAGAAGTCCTATAACTAAGGATATACCAAAGAAGTCACCTCAAGACTGGTAGGAGGAACAGATACAGAACAGGATGGTTCCACACCCAAGTGTGATGGTTAAAAATCAGGAAGGATATCTTGGCTACGGAGGTTCCCCCTGAAAAGTGAGGGGTCCCAGCCCTACACCAGGCTCCTCAGCCCAAGGTTCCAGAAAGAGGAGTCCCCATAACTTCTGGCTGTGAACATCAGTGGATATTGCAGCTGAGTAAGACGGAGAGCTGCTGGAGTCCCAAGCATTCCTCTTAAAGGGCCCGTGCACGGATATACTCTATAACATACTCACTCACTCTGAGCTCCAGTGCTGGAGAGCAGCTCAAAAAGTGCCAGGGACATACAGGGAAGAACTGAATTGTCTGGCTACAGTTGAGGGCTGGAAGGGCAGCTTTCTCCCAGACAGAAGTGCTGGCAGAAGCCGTTGTTCCTTCGTTGAGTTCTCCCCTCACCCAGCCTACAGGTGCAGGTGCCAAGTCTGAGTCTCCATTAACCTGGCTAATATCACCCTGTGCTGGTGTTTCCCTGAGAACTCACCCCACCCAACATGTGAGCCCACCCAAGCTGTTTCCAGTGGCTTTTCCACACAAACGGGCTGTCGTGGCTGATGCTGCAGATTGTCCTAAAATCTCTTAAAGGATCACAATTGCCAAATAAGCAGTGTCTGGACTCAGCATATGCCATACCTCTTGCTAAGAGGCCCCAAACCAGCACTACTGGCGGCCAGCCTTGGTTCACAGCTTAGCCTTTCCTAAGCACCTCCAAGCCCAGCACAAGCAGCAACCATCAAAATCCCAGCAGACTATAGAAATTGAAAAGCTTAACTGTGGATCAATACAATGGGTACCATTTTGTATTGTATTGTATTGTATTGATCGAATTGTATTGTATTGATCGAATATGACATACACAGTCCATCATGAAAATGCAAAAGACTAGAATAGCCAAAACTGTGAAAAAGAGGAAAGTTGGAGGGCTAATACTAGCTGATTTCAAGAATTACTATAAAGCTACAGTAATCAAAACAGCATGGTACAGACATGAAGATAGGTATATAAGTTAATGGAGTAGAATAGAGAACCCAGAAATAAAATAGTTACATTAGACATCTGTCAGTCTAATTGTTGTCTAGGTACAGAGATGGATTCCTGGTACTTTCCACTCTTGCAACATCCCAGAATCTTCCTATATCAAGTTTTTAAAGCTCAACAATAAGAAAACAAACTGTACAAAAATGTAGGCAATAGATCTGAGCAGACAGTTCATATACAAATAAGTATATGAAAAGATGTCTAACATCATTGGTTATTAGAGAAATGCAAACTAAAATTACAATGAGATACTACTAAACACACAATATTATGGCTAAAATCTCAATGCTTTACAATTATAAATGCTGCTGAGAATGTGGAACTAACTCTTCATTCACTAGTAGTAGGCATGCAAAATTGTACCACTTTGTAAATAGTTTGGCTTTCTTTCAAACAGATGACCCATCAATCCCATTCCTAGGTATTTACCCAAGAGAAATGAAAATTTATGTTTATACAAAATTCTATCTACAAATGTTTATAACAGCTTTACTAAAAATCACCAAAACCTGAAAGACATCTTTCAACAGGTGAAGAGATAAACTATGGTAAGGTGTTTCCCTGAAAATAAGGCCGGGTCTTATATTAATTTTTACTCCAAAAGATACATTAGGGCTTATGTTCAGGGGATGTCATCCTGAAAAATCATGCTAGGGCTTATTTTCCAGTTAGGTCTTATTTTGGGGGAAATACGGTGTATCCAGAAAATAAAGTTCTACTCGGCAATAAAAAGGAACAAAGTATTGATTCATGCAGCTACATTGCTAAATGAAAGGAGCCAGAGCTAAAAGAGCTCATATTATATGACTCCATTTTTACGATATTCCAGAAAATGCAAAACTACAGGTATGGAAAGAAGATCAGTGGTTTACAGGGGTTTAGAGGGAAGGTAGAGTGTCTAATCACAAAGGGGGGCAAAAACGTAAACGTTTCAGATGATGAGAGTATTTTGTATAGTACTGTAAGGGTAGAGACATGATTACACATTTGTCAAAACCCATAGAACCAAACACCACAAAAAGTTACCTTTAAGGAAACCAATTTTTAAAAAGTCAGCCAATATTTTGGAGAATTCCAGGATGGAATGCAGACTGTGACAAATGAATCCAAATGAATTATAAATGTATGATATAACTTCACTGAAGGGGGTGAGGAGGAAAAGAGCTGACCTAAGTATGGAAATTGTGTTTTGACTGGATACTGAAAGGCTAAAGACAAAAATTATTGTAAATTTGTCTAATGTTTTTCTCATAATTAGACTGGAGATATGGGCTTTGGGAATAAAGACCACAGAGGAAAGTACCATTTTCTTCCCATCATATCAAAGGTACATTTTCTCAATATGGTTTATCACTGTTGATATTGATGTTGATTACATAACTTAGGGAGCGTTATCAGGTTTCCCCACTGAAAAGTCACTCTCCCCCCACTTTCCATACTGTATGCTTTGGAAGGTAGTCATTATGCACAGTGGGGATTTATGCTCCCCTCTTTGGGCGCAGAACATCTACATAAACCAATTTAAGTTTTTCTGCAAGGGACATTTGTCTGTTTTCCTCCACTCACTTCTTTATTTGATCATTTATTTATAACGCTATGGACTCATATTTATTTTATACTTTGGGTTATAATGTAGTACTATTTCATTTGTCTTGTTGCTATTGACCTTGATAACCTGGCTGAGGTAATTGTTTGTCAGATTTCTCCACTGTTACTTTTTTGTCTCTTTCCAGATTTCTTTGGAAGAAAGTCACTATATAAAGCCCACACTTAAGGAGTGTTACACTTCGTTAAAGTTGGAATATCTATATAAACTATTTGGAATTTTTCTGTGCTGATATCTATTATTCCCATTTGCTTATTAACTTAATCATTTGTTTATATCAGTATGTACTCATGAATATTTATTTTATACTTTGGGTCATCATCCTATATGACTTGATTTTGTTGCTCAAGCTGTTCCAGCTTTGGCCATTGGAATCTCTTTCAGTTATTTCTTGTGTCCCTTTGACATATCCTACTGGTGTAAGCTTTGCCTTGCCTTGCCTTGCCTTGCCCCTTTTTCCTTTCCCCTTTCCTTCCTTTCTCTTTCTTTCTCTTCTTCTCCTCCTCCTCCTCCTCCTCTTTCTCTCTCTTTCTTTCCTTCTTTCTTTTTTCTTTCAGCACTCCCCTACATTCTAGCACTACAAATTTACCAACTAAAGTACAGTTTTTATAACAGTAATTTAGCACTACAAGATGCTCTAAATTTATCTTCTGTATTACCTGCACTAGTTTGTAGAATCCGACATTTGCCCCACATGATTCTTTTGAAATTGATAATATATATTGTAATCTAACTATCCAAAATATCATTTCAACATGTAATCAATAAAAGAAAATTTTAATTAGATATCTGACATTCTTTTTTCAACTTTACTGAGGTATAATCAACAAGTAAAATTGTAAGAAAATTAAAGTGCACATTGTGATGATTCAAAATATGTATACATTGTGAAAGAATTCCTCTCATCTAGTTAATTAACACATCCAAAATGTTGCATATTTATATTATTGGTGAGAAAATTTAAGTTACACTCTTACACAATACAATATTATCAACTACAGTCACCATGTTATACCTTAGGTCTTTAGACCTTATTCATCTTATAGCTGGGAGTTTGTACGTTTTATCAACCTCTCCCTATTTACCCCACCCCTGTCCCCAGCCCCTGGCAACAATTTTCTATTCTGTATTTCTATTAGTTTGACCTTTTTTTAGATTTCACATATAATGGAATCTAAGCACAGCAGTTGTCTTTCTCTGCCTGGCTTATTTCACTTAGCATGATGCCCTCAAGGTCCATCTGTGTGTCATAAATGGCAGAATTTCTTTCTTTTCCATGGCTGAATAATATTCCCTTGTATGTATATACCATGTCCTTTTTATCCATTCACTCATTGATGAAAACTGTGGTTATTTCCATGTCTTGACTATGTGAATAATACTTCAATGAACATGGAGGTACAGACATCTCTTTGACATCCTGTTTTTATTTCCTCCTGATATACACCCAAAAGGATTACTGGAGCATATGGTAGTTCTATTTTTAATTTTTTGAGGAACATACTTGCTGTTTTCCACAGCAGTTGTACCATTTTACTATCCCAACAAGAAAGAACAAGGGTTCCTTTTTCTCCACATCTTTGCCAATACTTGTTGTCTCTTGTCTTTTGGATAATAGCCATTCTAACAGGTGTGAAGTGATATCACACTGTGATTTCATTTTCATTTCCCTGATGATTAGTGATATTGAGTACCTTTTCATACCTGTTGGCCATCTGTATGTTTTCTTTGGAAAAATGTCTATTCAGTTTCATTGCCTCTATTTAAATCAGATTTATTTTTGTTATTTTTTTTTGTGAGTTCTTTATATATTTGGGATATTAACCTGTTATTAGATGTAGAGCTTGCAAATATTTTCTCCCATTCCATAGGTTGCCTTTACATTTTGTTGATAGTTTCCTTTGTTGTAAAGAAGCTTTTTTAGGGTGATATAATCCCACCTGTTTATCTTTGCTTTTGTTGCCTTTGCTTTTAGTGAAAAAATCCAAAGACTCATTACCAAAACCAATGTCAAGGAGCTGCCCTATATTTTCTTCTAGGAGTTTTATAGTTTGGGGTCTTATGTTCAAGTCTTTAATGCATTTTGAGTTGAATTTGTGTATGGTGTGAGATAAGGGTTCAGTTTCATTATTTTACATGTGGCTATCCAGTTTTCCCAATACCATTTATCCTTTCCCCATTATATATTCTAGGCCCCTTTGTTGTAAAGTAATTGGCTATATAGGCCTTAGTTTATTTCTGTGTTCCTTTTCTAGTCCATTGATTTATACGTCTGTTTTTATGTCAATATCACACTGTTTTGATGACTATAGCTTTGTAACATAGTTTGAAATCAGAAAGTGTGATGCCTCTAGCTTTGTTCCTCTTTCTCAAGGTTACTTGGCTATTCAGTTGTTTGTAATTCCATACAAATTTTAGGATTTTTCTATTTATGTAAAACATGCCAATGGAATTGATAGGAATTGCATTGAATCTATAGATTGCTTTGGATAATATGGACATTTTACTAATATTAATTCTTCCCCATGAACATGAAATGTCTTTCCATTTATTTGTGTTTTCTTCAATTTCTTTCATCAAAGTCTTATAGTTTTGGTGTATAGGTCTTTCACCTTGATTACATTTATTCCTACGTATTTTATTCTTTTTGATGCAATTGTAAATAAGACTGTTTTCTTAGTTTTTCTTTCTGATTCATCATTGTTAATGTATAGAAACAAAACTGTTTTTGTATATTGATATATCTTGCAACTTCACTAAATTCATTGATGAAGTCTAACAGATTTTTTGGTGGAGTCTTTAGGGTTTCTATATGTAATGTAATGCCATCTGCAAATAGAGACGATTTTACTTCTTCTTTTCCAATTTGGGTGCTGTTATTTCTTTTTCTTGCCTAATTTCTCTGGTTAGTACCTCCAAGACTATATTGAATAAAAGCAGTCAGAGTAGGCATCCTTATCTTATTACTGATCTTAAAGGAAAAACTTGCAGCTTTCCACTATTGAGTATGAAGTTAACTGTGGGCTTGTCATATAGGGCCTTTATTATATTGAGGCCCTCTATACACAGTTTGTTGAGAGGGTTTTTTTTTTTTTATCATGGATGTATGTTGAACTTTGTCAAATGCTTTTTCTGCATCTATTGAGATGATCATATAATTTTTATCATTCATTGTTAAAGTGGTGTATCACAGTAATTGATTTGCAGATATTGAACCATCCTTGCATTTCCTGGAATAAATTCCACTCCATGACAGTATACGATCCTTTTCATGTACTATTGAATTGGTTTGCTAATATTTTGTTGAAAATTTTTGCATCTATGTTCATCAGAGATACTGACCTGTAATTTTCTTTTTTTTTTGTAGTGTCCTTGTTTGATATATAGCATCAGGGTAATGCTATCCTCATAATATAAGTTTAGAAATGATCTTTCCTCTTCAATTTTGGGGGAAAGTTTGAGAAGAACTGGTATTAATTATTTAAATGTTTGGTACAATTCACTAGTGAAGCCAAATTTTCTTTGTTGGGAGGTTTTGAGTACTGATTCAGTCAGCTTAGTAGTAATAGGTCTGTTTAGATTTTTCTATTCATGATTCAGTCTTGGTAAGTTGTATATTTCTATCAATTTATCCATTTCTTCAGGTTGTCCAGTTGGTTGGCATATAATTGTTCATGGAGTCTCTTCTGATCCTTTGCATTTTTGTGGTATCATTTAGGTCTATCAATATTTGCTTTATATATTTAGGTGCTCCTATATTAGGTACATAAATATTTATAATGTTATATCCATTTGTTGGATTGACCCCTATATCATTATATGACTTTCTTTGTCTTTTATTACAGTCTTTGTATAAAAGTATATTTTGGCTGATAATGTATAGCTATCCTAGCTTTCTTTTGGTTTCCATTTGCATGGATTGTCTTTTTTCATCCTGTTACTTTCAGTCTGTGTGTGTCCTTAAAGCTGAAGAGAGTCTCTTGCTTTTGCTTTAACCATCGTCTATATACTGGTGATTCACAAATATCTTTCTCTATTTAAGATATCTCTCTCCCACAAGAATCTTAAACTCGATTTGGCCAAAAGTGAACTCAACTTGCCATGGAAACTTGCTTTTTCTCTTATATTTTCTATCTCAATGAATGGTACCACCATTCCCCCAGTCGTTAATTTGATGCTTTCCTATTCTTCTCACCCAGTGTCTCCCTTCTCATTTCGACTTCCAACATTACTTAGGACATTCTTTCCACCTTCCCTTGTAATTCTCTTGAATCTGTCTTCTCTATGTTCTCACAGTCACCACCTTTGTTCACCAACATTAACTATTTCTTCCTAATTGGTTTCCTATTTCCAATATTCTCTCCCCCTAAAAAATTCTCCATATCATGATCAGAATGGTCTTTCTAAATTAAAAAAATACATCCTTGTCATTTTCTTCTATATACGGTTTATATATCTTTCTATTGCCCTTGAGAGAAAATCCAGATTCACCCATCTCTTTTTACTACTTTATCAGTCACATTAAACCAGTGGAGGTCCAGAATGATGTCACAATTCTGTCACTTATAGGTTTTTTGTACCCCTAATCCCTCTACCTAAAATGCCTTTTCCAAACCTCTGTTCATTGCTTACTACTCCTTATTTTTCAGATGTCAAATTAAGATATCACTCCCAGAGAGGCAGTCTCAAGATCTTCTAGACCTGTGATGCCCTATATGATAGCCACCAGTCACACAGTCACTGAACCCTTAAAATGTGGCTAGTCTGAATTGAGATGTACTCTACACCAGGCTTTGAAGACTTAGTATAAAATAATCTTATTAATAATTTTTATACTGGTACATGCGAAATATTATTTTAGATGTACTCAGTTAAATTTCAAACTATATTATTGAAATTAATTTCATCTCTTTTTACATTTTAATGTGGCTACAAGAAAACTCAATTTATATGTGGCTTGCATCATACTTCAATTGAACAAAACCTAGACTAGATGAGAAGGAGCCCCCTTTTTCAACATCCTACAGTTACTTCTTTAGTAGCATGTATTATAGCTGCTAAAATGCTAGCTTGTATCCTGCACTAGACTTCAAGTACATAAAAAACAAGAGGATGTCGTGGTCAACATGATAATTTCAGCACTAAGGGTGCTACAATAAAAACAGTCAATTCTCCTTATTTGTGGATCCCATATTTATGAATTTCCCTACTTGATAAATTTACGTATAACCCCAAAATCAATACATGAGATGCTTTCACAATCATTTGTGGACATGCACAGAACAGTGGAAGATTTGAGTCATTCAACACATATTTTCCTGACTAAGGTCAAACAAGGCCATGCTCTGCCTTCTATTTTCAACTGTCAAATGGTAAACGAGTTTTTTTTTCAGTCTACCTGTGCCACTTTTTCACATTTTTTTGACTTTTGTTGGTGACTTGACTGTTTAAAATGACCCTGAGCATAGTGCTGAAGTGCTGTCTAGTGTTTTTAAGAATGAGAAGGCTGTGATGTGCCTTACAGAGAAAATACATGTGTTAGATAAGCCTCCTTTGGACATGAATTGTAGAGCTGTTGGCTGTGAGTTAAATGTTAATGAATCAATATAGATTAAATAAACACATATAATACAAGATAATATATTGGTCAGTTGATGAAAATGTTGTGACCAGAAGCTTACAGGAACCTAACTTTGCATTTCTCCTAGAAGTAACGATTTTGTGTTCCGGTGACTTCACTAGCCTCAGCTGTATTTATTTAATGAATGAAGCTGGATCATTTTGATTCCAAATCCAAATCTTATGTGAATTCACTATGATGCATATGATGGTAGTTAAAGCAGTGATTATGGAGCCAAACTGGCTAGAGTTCAATGTTGGCCTTCTGACTTGCTAGCTGTGTGATTTGGAGCAAATTACTTAACTTTTCTCTGCCCTTTTCCATAACTGAAAATGTAAATAAAATAGTTGTTAATGATTGCCATGGGCTGCACGTGAGGGAGGGGACTGACCAGAAGAGGGCAGGAGAAAACTTTTAGAATGAGGAAATATTCTATATCTTGATTATAGTGGTATTTACACAAATGTTTATGTTCTTCAATATTCATATAACTAAAACCGGTAACTTTTACTTTGCATAAATAACTTAATAAACTTGAGGTTGAAAGAGAGTAACAGCCAAGAGTAAATAATGCACGTAAAACAATTAACTACCCGCTTACATAAATACTCTTTAAATATTAGCAAACACTCTTAATAACAACAGACAGGAAAGGTTAGGTAATGTAAGGAAAAGCAGAGTGGGCTCACGAACTGGATTCTAATCCGGCTATTTCTATTAGCTAGAGGCTGAGTTGTTTATGGGAGTTCCCCTGTTTATTGCAAAGGTTAAGTTACACAGCATGTGTGAAATATCTGTGTAACTGTAGAGCCACATAGGAATGTGAAAAATAGGACTGTTCATGAGACAGCAATACGAAATCACAGGGCCACATAAACTGGGGTGTGGAAGTCACCTCTCCAAGGTAGGAAAATGTGGTGGGTTGTGAAATGAAACCATGAAAAAGGGCTCACATCTTTTTTTAAAAAACTTTGGTCCTTAATCCTATACAAGTCTCTACTGGCTACAGATAACCCAACCATTCTAAGGAGGATGGACATATCTGTAACTCGATAGAATGCCAACGCCAGGAGGAAAGAGCTGAGTTTGGCAGAACACCTTCCTGAATTGGACAATGTGGTACCAGTTAGACATCCACTTGCCTCCACAACTCCCTAACAGCTTCCGGAGGGAGAAGTGAGTTAGGTCATTTCACCACTGCTTTTTAGTTCAGTTCAAGAATGTCTCACGAGTTCCCACCCATGGGAGTGGGCAGGGCACCCAGGGGCAGTCGCTGCCATGAGTCATAATGGGTGGCTGGGGTTCTCTGCAGAGCATGCAGTGTGCATCTGGAAAATAAAATACCGCACTTGGACTCTTCCTGGAGGAACAAGCTGGGTTTGACTACCAAAGAGGGCTGCAAGATGGACCAGAAGTTGGAACCCAAAGTTTCCTCCACAGCCACACTGGCATCCATTGAGATCTCTTGCCTCTCGAGTTTTGACAACCTACAAGTAACAACTGGCACGCACCTGAGGGCAGGGGCCACCATGCGCGCGGCCCAATTCCCATAAACTTCCACTGAAACTTGAACACAACGAACCTAAAAGTTTGCAGCAGGAAGTTTCTTTGCAAGCGAGTTTACCCTCAGCAACCCGCCTCCAGAAAATGCACTTCACGCGCCGGAAGTGCACTAATCCGCAGCACGTGGGGTAGCCAGGACGCTCTTCACGTGACTAGGCGGGGCCTCAGGAAGCTTGTAGCCAATGGTAGCCTGGAAGGGTGGTGCCTGTGACGCGCCGGACCTATCCCGGAAATGGGACTGAGGTGGGGGCGGGAAAGGGCGGGGAGGCCGGGGTGTGGAAAGTGTGGCGGCCCCGCCCTGTCTCTTGGAACTACCGCGGCCGCCACCGCTGCCGCTGCCGCCGCCGCCGCTGTAGGGGACCGGCGCGGGTGCGCAGGCGAAAGCAGCTCTTTCTTTGCTGAAAGGTAAAGACATGGGGGAAAAGTGGTGGGGTTGGGACCGGAGCGAGGCAGGGCCGGGAAAGGCGACGGGAGTCCCAACGAGGGAAAGAGGAAGGCTGGATGGGAGAACGGAGGCGAGCGCGGCACTCGCCAGGGCTCAGGCCCGTGCGGGGCCGAGCCGGGCCGAGGATGCCTGCAGGACAAGGGGGCGCCTGAGAGGCCGGGGATAGCACGCCGCAGCCGGGGACCGGAGTGCGCGCCAGATGCGCGAGGGCCAGGTGCTGCTGGCCTGGTCATGTTATCCCCATCCTTCGCGCGGACGTGCGGCCTGGGCTGGGTCCCCCGCAGTGGGGATCAGGGCGGCGGCGGAGGGCCGGGCGGTGCGGCGCTGTGCGGAAAGGTCGCCGGCTCCGCCTGCGGTGGGACGATGGGGGCCGGGATTTGCTGCTCCCAGCCTGGTGAGCCCCCTGGGCGGGTATCCTCCACCCCCCAGCTCGCTCTCTGCGACTTCCTTCCCCACCTTCCCATCAATGGATGGAAAAGTTTGTAGAGGCCAAGAGTTAGAAAGCGCCCACTGTTCTTGGGTGGGTCTTCTATAGATGCAAAAATAATAGATCCACGATGCTTGGCACGTAACCTGTCCGAAATGAGATTTTTCGTTACCTGATTGCCCATTGTTAAAAAGCAAACAAACTTTTTGCGTAGTTCCCTCCGAAAAGCTACCATCTCCCCAGCCCACCATGGCGGATGAAATTGATTTCACTACTGGAGATGCTGGGGCTTCCAGCACTTACCCTATGCAGTGCTCGGCCCTGCGCAAAAACGGCTTCGTGGTGCTCAAAGGACGACCATGCAAAATAGTGGAGATGTCAACTTCCAAAACTGGAAAACACGGTCATGCCAAGGTAAGTGCCCTTCCAGGTCTGTCTTTACGTTGAGATTTTGATCATTTGTATTACATTACAGAACATGAGATTTCTGTACTTAGAACTTTGTAATAAGCACTTTTTTTTTCTTCCCACTATTACTGGGTGTTCAACTATCGTTTTGAATACTGAAAGGTAGCATTTCCTTCTTGAGCTCTTATAATGTTTCATTAATTGGGAACTGAAACTTTCCTGAATCCCAGTGAGTCAGAAGATCTGTTCAGTTTACAGATGAGAAACCCTGTTCTAACATAATTCCAAGGAACCTAAGTTCATTTTTCTTGTGCACTCTTATAATTGAATTACTGCACTATATAGGATTTGAGTCTTGATATGTCATGATACCATTTAGTTGTTCACTGCTTCTCAATTTTATGACCGCGACATTTTTTTAAGAAAGTAAAATTAGATGACCTTGAAAGGAGAAATAATCTGCTATAATCAGCGTTGGTATTGTGCTCCTGTGTATGTAATGAGTGATATACTTGGCAAAGATTAAACAGGTTTCCTGTTCTCCCTTCTTTGTTAGGTTCACCTTGTTGGAATTGATATTTTCACCGGCAAAAAATATGAAGATATTTGTCCTTCTACTCACAACATGGATGTTCCAAATATTAAGCGAAATGATTATCAAGTAAGTACTAATTTCCTTTAGAATGCTTGTTTCTTAAAGGTGTGAATACATTCTACTATCAATTGTAATTTAACAAAAGGCCGTAGTAGTTTTGTAGGCTTTTCTAACGAATTATCAGTAACCACTTAGAAATTGGAGGAATAGTTATATTTAACTCTTGTACCTTATTTAGGATTATTCTAGTTTGCTATTTTTTAAAACATTCTTGCATTTTAAAAAAGTTGAACACTTCTTATTGTTTCACAAACCAAGTAACTGTATGTTGTGACTGAACAAGTTTAGCGCTAATAAGATTACTACCGTCTTTGTTGTAAAATATTTCAATTTTAGATAACTCCTTCTCAGATGTTTTATGTCTTTTCATTTGTCAGACCTAAGATTTTCAAGAAATTAAGAAATTATTGGAATTCATGTTCCACCAACCAAGTTTGTGTACTAATGAATATGAGTCAGATTTTGGTATTCTTAAATAGGGAAATAAGTTAAAAGCCTTAAATATAAAGGATAAAATACATGGTCACTGAATATGGTGAAGAAAATACAAAAACTGTGTAATTGTTTTATTTATATTCAGTGACCATGCTGTGACCTTTTGTTAAATTATAGGTATAAACTTCAAGTTTTAGTTCCAATTATACATTTGGGTAGGTCATGTTTAATGATAGCATTTTGTTGTTTGGAGTATTGATAGTAACCAAACCATTGACCTCATAGGATGTGGGAGCTCAGATTAATCATAATTAAAGTCTTCTTTTGAAAGTCTTCAATTTCTATATCTAGCATACCATGTATGGTATTCCTTTCTGTTCTTTTTACATAGTGAAAAATGTGAGTGTGACAGATTTGTTTTATCCAGTTAAATTGATTTCCTTTTATACCTTTTATTGTACTGTATAATTTTTAAAGAATGTTACCGTCAACTGTAATTACCCAATGATTTCCTTTTACTCTTTGTCCACTTGTAAACATATTTTTACATGGTTTTAATCTAATAAGCAGTTTTATATTTTCACTTTCCCATTTATCATAAATATTTTCTAGGTTGCATCGGAGTCTTTGTAGAAATTTGAATTTTCTTAGTATAATAATAGTGTTTTTTTAGTCAAACAGGTCTGGGTTTGGATCCAGTTCTACTATTTTCTAGCTGAATGTTCTTAGATAAATTACACAACCTCTCTGAGCCTCACTCTTTCCATCTCCAAAAGAGAGATAATGTGAGGAGTAAATGAGAAAATGTACCCCACAATCACCTCCTGAGTAGATGTGTATCAAAAAGCAGTTATTTTCTGCGCCCCCTTTCCTGTATAAAAATTCCACTTAATCATTCCATTATTCTTGAAGTACCTAATTTAGACAAGCATAGAATTTCCTTTTGCCTCAAATGAATTTCTGTTTTCATCCTTAACATATGAATGCTTTGAATATTCAGTATTCATAATATTCATTAATATGCATTCAACATAGAATGCTTTTGCCTTTGGATGTTTCAGAAAGATGGTATCAGTAGTTCAGATAATTACTACTGTGATCAATTTAGCCAATTATTGATTAGCGCTCAAGAGTTAACGTACATGAAAAATTTGATTTGGGTTTTGTTTTGGGATGTAGCAGGGTCCAGACTAGGGTGAGGGGTATAGGTTAGTGAGCCCCCTAACCTAGAGTGCAAAATTTTAAATAAAAATAGGACCAGAAATAATGCCAAGCCATGTAGGAGCCTAAGGCAAAAGGAAAAATCAATAATTGTGATTCTGTCTTTGTTTAAAATTTTGATATTTTGTTCATTATGGAATTTTTATCCTAATTCTATTTTTTAAAAATATTTCATTAAAATATTTATCCGATCACTGATGGTTCTTTTTGGTGCCACCTTAAATTTTACACCCGAGACAAGTGCTTCACTTGCTTCACTCCAGTCCCAGCCTGTGGTGTATAGTTTGTACTGCAGAGTGGGTAAGAGAGTGACTCAAACCAGGCAGTCTGGGTCCACATTCTTGCTTCGACATTATCTGTGTGACCTCAGTTGGCAAGTTACTTAACCTCTTGCCCTCCTTTCCTTATTTATAAAATGGGGATAAGAATCATAAACAACTCATGGCATCATTGTGAGGTTTAATTAGTTACTACTTAGAACAGGGCCTTACATAGTAAATACTCAGTGATCACATCCCTTTATTATCAAGTCACCATAGAATACTTATATTTGCTCATTTAAAATAATTAGCTCTGTGAGCCTTTCCAGTTATATTTATTGTGCTACGGTGATCTTCACTCACCTAGCCAAGTGCCTTGATTAAATCCCTACTTTTCTTATTATTTGGCTACATGAAGTCCTTTGTATTTGCTTTTTTTCAGTATTTCAAGTGCCAGTTTGGCAGTCAGCTGAAATGAATATATAAATGTTCATATACATATATATATACACACACATATGTATATACACACACACATGTATATATATACACACACATATATATATGTGTGTGTGTAAATTAAAAAGTAAATCTTTGTTTAGGAATATTTACAATTTCAATTTTGTATATTTTAAAATAAGTTCAAAATAAGAGAAAAATTGTCTCCTGACTTCCAGATGATGTAGCTAGGATTAGAATTGCTGATTTCCATTACTCCTCCCAAAAGTAGTTACGGTTCTCTGGGCCTCAGTGATGGTATAAAATGCAAATATATCCAGTTACTCGGGAATCCCCAAATTTTTAAATATAGAAACTCTTATTTTGGCATTTACTAAAGTTTTACCTGTCATTTGAAAACCATATTTCAGAAGGAAAGCTAATAACTACGGGATATGTTTAAGAATACAGAGGGTGCCAAAAAAATGTATATACATTTTAAGAAAGGAAAAAACTATTAAAATTGTAATACTCAATATATACCGATAACAAAAGATGAGTACAAGTCACGTTTAGCTTCTGCAATTACAAGAGGTGCTCAAAGTGGTTACCATCAGCGTCCAGACATTTCTGATTATGGCGAACTGCTGCTTGAGCAACGTTGACCAGTGTCCACTTGTATACGTTTTATTGGCACCCCCGGTATATTGTGGACCTTTGGATTATTGGTGAATTGCCAAACCTATGAATATTAAATCCTAGTATATTCTTCAAATAAGTGGTATGCCTTTTGGATATTGGAATATGTGAGTTAAATGTTGTTGTTGTAACTTAAAAAAAGAACAACAAAGAAGATAATGATGCTGTCAGTTCTTTGGGGTTAAAGTCTTTTTATAATTTTCACCTGTTCTGTGGAATCTTTGTTCCCTGGTAGAAGTCTTTCTTTGGGAATAACACATTTCTAAACCAGAAGGTATTGTAGCGACAAGAAGCAACTATTTTACTATAGTATCAGTAAGGGTAATAGTGAGAAGAGCCACAACCTTTGGTTCCTAGGTCTATATATTCTACCTATGGGAGAAATAGTACCATGTATTGAAATGTATTGCAAACTATAGAACAGCACCCAGGCCCACAAACTATCAGCCAGCAGGTGGCAAAAATGACACCTTCAATAGGCCAATCCACACAGGCAAGCTGTTTTAGAATGATGGAGTGCATGGACCCGTGAATTCTCTGAGCATGGTCCTGCTGCCTTTTTATTTTGCCTGTCAAATGAGGGTTTTACTCAGAAATGATCCCGTGTGCAATACTGACAGGAATGTGGCATTCTATAAATCCACAGATGAGCTTTTAGCAGAAGCACTGCAGGCCGGGAGGCAAATCCATCTGTAGAGTAAGAAATCAAATGCAGGGTGGTGAACACGCAATGTGAGATATAGATAATGTATTACAGAATAGTACCCCTGAAATCTATGTAACTTTACTAACAATTGTCACCCCAATAAACTTTAATTAAAAAAAAAAGAAGACATTAAAAATTTCTTTCCAATGTTAAAACATTTTTCTTAAAAAGAATCTAATGCATTGAGTATAAATTGCTGCTGCCTCTTCCATGATGGAAGGGATACAGTGTTACCAGGTGACTGGCTTTAACCTCTGGGGAATGGTGCCATATCAAGGACTCTGTATTGGTCTCTGCTGTGAGGTACTCAGTAGTGGCTTTAGTCAAATCAGCTTTGGTGAGAGAGAGTCTGTGTCACTGAGCCTGTGCCACCATGGCCGCTTTCTTCATAGGCCAATTGAGCAAGGATTGGGAAGACTACAAAAAGAAGCTGAAAGATAGTCACACAATCATGTTGTCCACCTAGTTATCTGCCTTCTCTGTAGCAGAACCCCTCTAGAAAGCATTCATATGGGCACATTCTCTAACTATTTGGAGAAGTCCTTCCACATACCACTTCCCCACACGTACATAATTGTCACCAATTTTTCTGTATTGTTCTTTCAGTGACCTTGACCTTCCACCCAAACTCTTAGGCATTGCCCATAATCAGTGTAAATCCAAACCTCTGGTTCTCTCCTCTTTTACATCCATTGCATGAAGTTCTTACCTCCGCTGTCTTTCAGGGCCACCTCTGAAGTTTCATCAGACCATGCATAACCATCTAGAAAGTATTCGGATTTTTTCTCTTTTTTCAGTCAGCAGGTCATCGGGGCACTTCCTGTAAAGCCATTGGTATAAATTGAGGGAGAAGTTGTTGGTGTAGCAGAAGAAGGTGCTTTCTCAGTCGGAGCTACTTCTCATACAACTTGTTTGTGCCTTTAGGACCTGCTCAAGTTGATCTCATATATGCTACTTCCGCTTGATGATGGAATGCGGCTGTGCATACCCAACTTCATGGCTTGGTGGGTCAGAAGATGGCTCCAGTTGATGATAGTGTGATTTGCTTAGCTTTTATAATAACGATGATGAAGCATCAGGTCTCTACCAGGGACCAGCAGCTCCAAGGAAGTAGCCTGAGAGCCTGGGGGAAGAGGAAGAGGAAGAAAGAGAAAGGAAGAGGCCTTACAAGTCTGATAGTTTGCAATAGATTGAGGAATGAAATTAAAGTCAGAAATTAGGGCTGAGAAGGCACCTATAGTGATGATATGCCTTCTCCAGCTTTCTGGTATAGACCAATAATAGAAATACAGGCCAAAAAAAAAAAAGTTTCTCCATAATTCCTCCTTTTCAGTGTTCTTTCTTATTCTGACCACATCATGAACAGAATCTGTGGTCATTACTCCTCCCCACATCCTTCCTTGTAGTTCATGCTTTGCTTCTTCAGCTCCCTGGGGCTCCAACCATTTAGTGGCTACAGTGCTCTTTCTAGAATTCTGACATACCAAAACATTTTTCTTTTTCACTTTTGATTGTGGAAAATTTAAAAATGTAATGACCCACATGTACCCATCATTCAGCTTCAATAATAATCAACACATAGCCAGTTTTACTTTATCTCTACCCCATTACCTATCTTTAGTTCCTGTACCCTCTACTTCTTGATTATTTTGAAGCTAATATCAGATATTATATCATTTATCATTTCATCTGAAAATACTTTGTTATACATTTCTAAAGGATAAGAACTTTAAATATAGCCAATCAATATCTACATTTCCTGTTTTTTTTTTTGATTTTTTTTTTTTGCTCTTTGGATGTGATGGCTATTGTTTTTGTTTTATAGTTCGTCTAAATCTGGACCTAAATAAAATCCACACATTGAAATTGGTTGGTGTATCTCTTAAATTTATTTTAATCTGTAGGTTCTCCTGTCTCATGTGCTGGAGTTGTCTTTCTTCTCTTTCTTCCCTCCCCCTCTCCCTCTTCACTTTTTTGATAAAGAAACTATATCATTTATTCTGTAGACTTTCCACAGTCTGTATTTTGGTAATTGCATTTCCTCGTTGTTTAACATATTCCTCTGTCCCATATACATCCTGAAAATTGATAATTGGATGTAGAGGCTTAATTAAATATAGTTTAGATTTTTATTTTCTTCCTTTTCTTTCTTTAATACAAACTACTCCATAGTTGATGTTCTATGCAACCATCAGGTAAATAAGTCTGATTGTTTCTCTTTTTGTGATGTCATTAGATACATGATAATCGCCTCAACCCGTTAATTCATTAGGGAGACAAAATAATCTGTCATTCCTTTTTTTTAGCCAGAACACTTCTATGAAAAGAAACTTCCCTTCATCATTTTTTGTTTGTTTACCCTGTAGTACAATGTATAACAGTAAAAGCAGTATAAATACTTGATTCTTTCCCTTTAATTACCAGTTTTCAAAATGAGTTGGTTCCCTAGTATTCACTGAAGATGACCAATCAAATATTTTTTTTCACTATGAACTTTAACCATATTTGCATTTCAATCCATTGTAGTTATTATACTTATCGATTCTCAAATTGTCCTATCTTTGGCCAGGGGATCTTATTCAGGTTAGCTCCAGACTATCTTTAGTATGGGCCTAGTGGTCTTTGATTGCGCCATGCTTTCTAGTGTAACAGCTGGCTCCAGGTTCATCTTGTATACTTCCTACTCTGGACCTGGAATTATTCATTTTTCCAAAGAGGCATATGGAGAGAAATAGTACCTATGGGGGAAATAACACCATACATTGGATGCTTTTAGTAGGAAATAATAGATACCACATTCTGATACCAGTATTTTGGGGGTATAATAAAATTTCATTTGTCAGTCAGCAGCGTAATATACCACTGCATGCCTAACTAACACCTTTATTACAAGTTTTCTGACCCTGACCTCTCCCGTCTCCCTGCTTGCTAATAACAAATAATTACATATTCTCTCTACCAAAAAAGAAGAAAAATTATTCGAAAGCATCTTAAAGTTACCAAGTGAGTAGACGTGTTTAAAGGTGAAGGAAAGAAATACTTAAAATTGACTTATAACTGTCTCCTCACCATCCTCTCCTTCTAACTCTTTAGTCAGGGCTTTGAGAGAAGATGAAAAAAAATTGCACAAAAAATATGCTTAATACTCAGCAATAATGCCGTTCGCTTTTACTTATTTATTTATTTATTTTTAATTACAAAAGGGATAATGGTATACCTTTAAGAGTGGAAAAATCTGGCAGACGCTCCCTTAGCCAAGTGATCAAAGTTAATAGCACAAATTGACATAATTTGTCTCTTGGTATGATACTCTGATCACTTATGTAGTGTTCCCCCAAAAAATCATAAGGAAGCAATTAGACAAACCCAAAATGAGGAACATTCTGTAATACAGGGAACCTGTGCTCTTCAAAAATGTCAATGTCATGAAAGAAAAAGGGTGAGGAACTGTTCAATTTAAGAGACTAAACTGACATGACAGCCAAAGAAATACAAGGTGTGTTTCTGGAGATGGGATGAAAACGTTGCTTTCAAAGACAATATTGGGACAACTGGCAAATTTACATATTGAAAAATATTGTAGCTATATTGAATTTCCTGATTTTTGAAAAACAAACTGGTTATATAAGAGTAGGTCCTTGTTCTTAGGAAAAATACACTGAAGTATTTGTTGCTAGAGTCATGAATGTATGTAACTTACTCTCAAATGGTTCAGTAAAAATAAGAAAAGAATAAAAATGTGTGTGATACGTATTTTATATATTCCATAGATAGAGAGAGAAAAATATGCGTAGCACATGTGGTTAAATGTTAACAATGAATGAATCTAGGTAAAAGATATGGGATTTTATTGCATTATTTTTTAATTTTTCTGTATATCTGAAAATTTTTAAATTCAAGAAAGATCAAATAATTCATTTTCATCATTTAATTTTGTTTTCTATGTTTAGTTTCATTTTTGAAAATTTTAATTTTATTTCATAAAGCAATTTATTTTAATAAGATGTTTAACATACATAAATACATTTTTACAAGATGTTTTATACTATATCTATACATCTTTATATTTGAAATGCTTTATATTTCATCCCAGAGTTTATTTTACAAATTCTTAACTCAAAAAACAAAGTACCAGGGCATCTGGATGGCTCAGTTGGTTAAAGTGTGAGCCTTTAACAACAGGGTTGCCGGTTCGATTCCCAGGTGGACCAGTGAGCTGCGCCCTCCACAACTAGATTGAAGGACAAAGACTTGGAGCTGATGAGTCCTGGAAAAACACGCTGTTCCCCAATAAAAAAGTGTTTTTTAAAAAAAGTACCACCATTATATAAATAAATATCAAAATACCAGAATTACTATTTGGCTTCTATGTTTCAGTCACTAATGGCACTGGGAACCTTGAAATAGACAAGTTCCACTTCTGGTAAAAGAGCCAAAATCAGAAAGATCTGCCTTGTGAGCCTGTAGTTAATCGTTTAAAAATTATACTACTGCATCAACCTCCTTGCTCCTGACTCCTCTCCCAACAACCTCACAAACATTTGAGGGACATAAAGGGTAATTAAAAGTGTGGTTGCTTTGTAGGGTAATTTTTTTGTTTGTTTTTGAGATTTCAGACATGCGCAAAACTGAAATCTGTGGTAGTTGGGGTTTCTGTGGAAAGCCATAGCCAGATTTGGCAGTGCCGTAGAGGAGAGATCTGAAACTCGCCCCTGCGGTGTGCCTGTGTTGTATCATATGGTTAAAGGGGTTCCAGGACCGTGTCTTTGACCCCTTTTGTGTATGTCAGTGTTAACATCTGGTATCCTGGTTGATTGCCTTCTATAAAACCTGTTAGGACTCTAGGCACACTGATGGTATACATGCTTTTAGAATACATGAGTGCGGCCTGGCTGTTTCCTCATGCCTAGAACAAAAGAAATTCAATTCTATCAAAACTGTGCCTTTTGTAAATTAGGTTGATGACTGGATTTGTTTCATTTTGTCATCAGCAAGCTAGTGTTTGTCTTTTTAAAAAAATCTAGTGCTGTTAGCAGTAAAGTTGGAGACTAAAAAGTTTCTACTTTGTTCATAATGAAATTATAAAACATTGTTTGCAATCATGAAAAATTAAAAATAACCTTTATGCCCATTAATGGGAAAATGGTTAAATCAGTTACAGTGTATCTATGTAATTGTAAAGTGGTAAAAGAGACAAAAGTTGGTCCATATTTTCCAATTTGGAAAGATTTCTAAGACATGTTATTAAGTGAAAACTTGCTGAAAAATACACTATTTTTTTAAATATAACTATATTTGTATTTTGTACATAAATGTAAATGCTTCAGGATACATTATAAAGAAGCCAAAACTTGAATAATGCAGAGACTTGGGGGAGGAGAGATGCAGGGAAGAATGAACTTACGCTTTTAGTCTATATATATTTTATACTTTTGTATGTCTAGCATTTTTTAGCACCAAGAATATATTATTGTATTACCGTGTACTTATATTAATGAATGTATATTTCAATTTAACTATGTAAATATTACAAAGTAGTGGGTATTATCTAATCAGTGCAAATGATGTAATTTCTTTTAATAGCTGATATGCATTCAGGATGGTTACCTTTCCCTGCTGACAGAAACTGGTGAAGTTCGTGAGGATCTTAAGCTGCCAGAAGGTGAACTAGGCAAAGAAATAGAAGGAAAATACAATGCAGGTGAAGATGTACAGGTAAAGACCTATGGGAAGATTTTTTTTTTAAACTCTTTTATAAAAATTTGGCCTAAACTAGTTACATAAAATACTATATATGAAGTGTAGCTCTTAATACTCCTGAAATTCTGAAAATGATCTCCATAAGGCAGTTTTCCTATAATATCCTTAGAAACCCATCACTAAAGAAATTATCAAAGTTCATTTTTTGCTACATAGACACAATCAGCCTCAAAGGTGTTTTGGAGATCAACATCTGAGCTACTCTTCCAAGTATAAGAAAGGATGCTATGGGAATATGAGTACATGACACCTAATAAGTGTTGAAACATTTATAGCCCTTATTCTGCCTGTTTCCTGGAAGTTGTCTTGAAAACTGCAATTTGAGAAATTTCACTTTAGGACACTAGATTATTTGGTCTTGGACTACCTCTTTCCAAAGTCAATATGTATAAAATATCCACAAATATACAATATATAATGAATTAATTATGTCATACATGCATATCTGAATAACTTTTGCTTGCATTTTTCCCTTCTAGGTTTCTGTCATGTGTGCAATGAGTGAAGAATATGCTGTGGCCATAAAGCCCTGCAAATAAATGGGAACACCAAGCATGAGCAAACCATTTAGGTCTTGATCAACGGCAGATCTAAAGTTTGGTTCTAAGTTGTCACCAAAGCTATGGCCTTCATCAGCAACCTCATTTATTTTTTATTTGTTTTCAAATTGTGCTGAGTTCGTTTTGCAGGCAGTTGGTAATTTAAAAAAATAATCAAGATGTATAATTTTTTTTTTTTAATTTTGTAGCTGTTTTTCCTATAACATTCCTGTGTTTTTCAGTATGTGAGTCTAAGAAACAGACAAGGTAGCTTCAGCAGATATGATTTGTCTGAGCAAATCATTCTAGAATGAATTAAATGATAAATAAACCAGGGTTTAAAATCAAACAATGTAGCATCTAGTGGTATTGAAGTACCACATTTAAGTTGAATTGCTCTGTGTTAGTTTCAGACTTAATGTCATAGAGTAAGTAGATTATGGATTGGAGCTTTCACAGTTTCAGCCTGTGTGTGGCAAGCACAGATACTTAAAAATGTTATCAAAAAGTGTCAGTTATGTGTAGCCACCTGTATTACGTTGGTCATACTCTTTGCCAAATCGCTGACCGACTTAATATAACCTTATATACAAGGTGTGACAATTAAGTTCGTGAATTTATCCTAGAAAAAGTGCTACATACCTCATTGCTGAATATCACTATGGTCACCTTCGAAGTACTCCCCTTGGGAAGCTATGCACCGACACCAGTGCCTAGTCCACCCATCAAAGCAATTTTGGAACTCTTTTTTTGGAATGGCCATCAGAGCTGTCATCATAGGTCATCAGAGCTGACATTCAGGACCGTTGGTGTCCTCAATGTCATCAAAATGTCTTCCTTTCAATGTTTCCTTTATCTTCAGGTAAAGAAAGAAGTCATTGGGGGCCAGATCAGGTGACTAGGGAGGGTGTTCCAGTTCAATTATTTGTTTACTGGCTAAAAACTCCCTCACAGACAGTGCTGTGTGAGCTCTTGCATTGTCTTGATGCAAGAGCCATGAATTGTTGGCAAAAAGTTCAGGTCATCTAACTTTTTCATGCAGCCTTTTCAGCGCTTCCAAATAGTAAACTTGGTTAACTGTTTGTCCAATTGGTACAAATTCATAATGAATAATCCCTCTGATAAAAAAACGTTAGCAACATCATTGCATGAATTTCGCGAACTTAATTGTCAGACTTAGTATGGTGATTTTCCTATCTGCTTGTGGTTGACAGAGGCATTAAACTGTTGGGTGACTATTAGCAAGTCATACTGTAAAGTGGACACAAGGGACAGTGGCAAAGGGCATTGGCTAAAACTATAGGTTTTTATTTGAGACCTTTGTAATCAGCATAAAAATAGAAAGTTTTTTTCTAGTTGTACTTTTGCTTTTAACTTTTTTTGTTCTTTCCCTCTAAAGGAGTGACCTGCTTTATAGGATATTATGCAGTGCTTTTATCAATTATTTTGCTAAATTCTTCTATCAATTATATTGATAAATTATGTTGATAAATGTTGATATTTACAGTAGTTGCTCCTTTCCAACCATTTGTAAATAGACTTTTTTGACATCAGAGTATTTGGCAGACAAAATCTAGAAATTCTTACTTCAAATTGATGAGTAAAATGTTAAATTTATGTACATTTTTTTCTAAAGTGAAATGAAAGTTAATTATGGAAGAAAAGTTACTTTATGTGATAATCATTATTTAACTTAAGAAGTACATATATGTATTTTTTCTGATTGTCATGTGACTTAATTCAGTTACTCGAGTGAAATATAACTAGGAAAGAATTCTATAAACTAATTTATTTTAAAAAGTGTTTTAGGTGACTGCTACATTTCTATTTAGGCATTTACATCATATATACCTTATTTCCAGAATTCTAAACATTGTCAAAGGGTTTGTGAGGACCTTTGACTCAATAACAATGATTATATTGGAGTGAAACATAGAACAGTTACTATTTCAGTAATACCTTCGTTCTCCAAGACTGATTATGAGACTTCTCCCATCATGTCTTGGCTTATACAAGACCTTTATTCCTATCATCTAGAGGAGAACATTTATGATGCTGTAACTGATCTAATCAGTGACTGGAAATAGCATTAGGAACTGAAGTTCCCAAAGTTTTAATTATTTAATTTGCTCGTACTTTTAAATCTTAGCATCAGCAAATGCATTTGGAGCAGAAGCAAGATTCTTTAAGGAAATGCAAGGAGAATTCTAAAGCACAAGAAATATTGAGGTTGTAGTTAATCATTTTTAGTGTAACATTTTAGCTTTTGCCCATCTAAAGCACAGTTAGGAATTAGGTGAAATTCTTTCCAGTATTCCATCTAAGTATCTACTACATACTACTTCAGTTTTTTTTACTACTTTATAATGTGTGTCTTACTTGCTACTGGTTGGCATTGTTACCCACAGGAATTCCAGAAAGTTATCAATCTGTGCTGCTTGCTGGTCATGCATATGGCTCCAGTTAACCATGCTAGTATTCTGGTTTAGTATTAATTCTGGATCAGCATGCCCTTATTCTTCCTAACCTATCAGATTCACATAAATATATTTTCAATTGCGAGGTAAGTGTATATAAATTATAATAACGCATCGCTGTCTTCATACCTTGAATGGCAAAAGCTATTTATGCATAAATATTTCATTTTAAGTACTATAATGAAGTGTAAATACTCTTCTGGAATATAAGTATAGATTTTAAAGATATGGGACTGCTTGTTTATTTTCACATAAGTCAGTACATGTTTCTCTAGAACAAAATATTTCATTTAGTAAAGCTTTATAAATTGTATTAAAAAGAAGCAGGGAAACATATTTTTAACATAAAACAGAAGTGACTTCATTTTTTTTTTTTGACATCAGAAATGTTAATATTTGATTCCTGGTATTTGTTGTACTTTTTTGTAGCAAATGTTACGTATCACAAGTTACCATGTATATAGAATGTAGATTGTCATGTTGATAGATTATACAGTGATACACCACTTTTGTCTGTAGACATTTCACCAATTAATACACAATATTAAATTAACAAGTGGAATATGTGTTTCTTTCTAGAATAACATGCTTTATTTCTACTGTGAAGACTTGTTATACCTTATTTGCTACAAAGTTGTATACCCTCTGAAATAGATCAAATCATTGCTACTTTGACTTAGCATTTGCATAGCATTTGCAACATAATTATGATGTTTCTTTCATGCTCCCCTGGAAGGGCTGTCAGTCACTTGAAATTGTTGCTAACCAAGCTCTTGAATCTATTTCCATTGATAATATAAAATTCAATACTAATGCTTTATAACAATTACCAAAACTCTCCTACAGCCAGAGCATGGTATCTTTACTAGGAGATGCTGCAATAAAATGTTTAGGCTATAAAATTTGGGGACACTGTTTTCCTTTATAGCACAATGTGTGTGCATGTGCACACACAGCTTTGTATGTTTGTTCTTTTTACAAAGTCCTTCTAACTCTTACAAGTACTGTAGTCTGGTAGTGCCTCAAATGTTGGTAACTTTTTTTTTAGTTTACAACTTTTCCAGAATTTGTTTTTATACTTTTAAATTTCTCAATTAGATTATTTCTAGTTGAGCTGTAATTTGAATGCATTGTTCTCAGGGCTGTTTGTGCAAAGATCTGAAGTTTCGTTATTTGAAAGCTACCTGCCTGAAAGTATATTGCAGAGTTTTCCCAAATTATAATACATACAAATAAAAAATCCTTCATATCAACATACTTAAATTATATGGAAAGTATTGAAGAAAAAAAATGGGGACATTGTTAACACCTATACTGGAAATCTTGCCATATTTTTTTCATTTTAGAATAGAATTTGATAGTCTTAAAACCCTATCCTTAGTGATCCTTAGTGATATATCTGAAAGCATATCCTATCCTTAGTGATACATCTGAAAGCATTCCTTGAGCATGGACCCCAAAGATAGTTTCAGAGCCAGACATTGATGTAGTGGTTCTCAAACATGTTTAGGGACAACAGCGAAATTCATAATGCTCTTTTGGGTACATTAAAATGTTTACATATTGAATTCTATAATATGAACTAGGAACAGATTTACCATGAGAAAATATGGCTCTTAAGAAGTGTAAGAGCAAACTTTAGGCATATTTCCATAAATAGTGTAATATATTGAACTGATCAACAGTTTAAAATTTTCTAATATCATTTAGGCATAATATTTCACAGTTTACAAGCCTTCTTTCTCCTAGCATTCAGACAAGTAGGCAATAAAGGCTTAAGAAAAAATTATTGTGAAAAATCTTAAAATCGAGAGAATTCAATATATTAACTTTCTTTAAATTAGTTTTTTCTTAATTGGTTATATGTCATTATTTGATTTTAGCAGGGAACATTTGGATTTGACTTATGGAACACATGTTCTATGGGTACATGGCTTGAGGTCACTATATAATTTAATGTTTTTCCATTAAATATCTGAACATCAGCTTAACTACCAAGTGAAGTCAAGTGCCTGAAAAGTGCTGTATACATTTAATTAGCACGTTTTCCTTATGTGAAAGATGCGTCTTATAGCAATGCATATCAGACTTTTACCTGCTAGAAACATACTTGTTGCCAAGCTTTACTATCTACCACTATTCCTCTCTCCTTAGAACAGGTTGAAACCTATTTTACAATTGAAAGATAAGTTCTTTTATTTATATGAAATCCCTAAAACTATTTCTTGGTATTGCTAGACTTAAGTTTATCTTAGTTCAGGATTGTACTTTTTAAAAACTCTGGACACTAAACTATATTCAGTGATGACTGTACAGCTTGTCATAAGTGATAGTTGTGACCTTTCTTGAGAGGAATTCTTTACGGTGGTTAATATCTAATATAAATAAGCACGTGTGCTCGTTACAAAGTAATGCAAATTACTAGTTCTAAACTAGAATAATGAAAATGACAAGTTCTATACTTTTGTCCTCCTCTCCAAACAAGAAATAGTTGAAATAGCATTGTCTAATCCAATGGCAGTTTATTAGTAATACATTTTATTTGTCTTAGGTATAGAAGAACTCTTGCTTTTACCTGCAGAGACTTATATTTTAGCTAAAATGTTAAAATTGTAAGATATGTAGTATGGGTATTACAATTGTGCATTTTACATTTCAAAAATGGATAAAATCCAAATGTTAAGTCTTTGGCTATACTAAAGATATTGTTAACATCCTTTAAAATGTAATGATAAACTTACCAATTACAACTTTTTGTTATGTTAAAATATATTTGTTAACTTCATCAGTTATGTTAGATAAAAATAAAGTTAATTTAATAGCTTGCACTATTCTTGTATATATACATTTCTAGAAACATTTTCATACTAGAAAGTCGTATGAATTTATAAGTATATCACTGTTAAGAGAAAGTGTAACATTTGTTTTTATTGTGTTTTTATATTCTAGGTCCTTACTAGAGAGTTGACTTAGCTTTATGGTTGGGAATGCTAATTTCTAAGTTTTAGTTCCAGATTTAGGTCCAATGTTGGTTTTATTTTTAAATTTTAGTAGCTTTTCAAATATGTCAAATAGTCACATAATTTAATATTTTACAGGTACAAGAGTAAAAATACTTTATCTTCTTCATCCTCTTTCTGTGCATCCTTCCAGACATTAATGCAAGAGAACCCATTTTGGCTGTCTAAAGTGTGTGTTCCACTGGGAACTTAAAACATCTATTCCCATAATACATTAAGTGGTGTATCAGTTACAACCACCGAGTATGTATTGGTTCAAAAGGACCCACCTACAAGTTTATTATCAATCCATTGTCCAATTTGAGAGTTATCTCTGAATCTAGTCAAAATAATTTTTGGACACTTCCCAGCCTCATAATGGCTGTGTCCTAGTGTTTAGGAAGCCCAAAAATGCTTGGCAACTTTAGTTGCCATCAGATCCCCAACACAGATGCTAATTGGGAGAATGGAGGTTCTTCTACCTAACACTGATAGTTTGTCTGCACTTTTTGTTCACAATAAATGTGTGTGAGTTTCACTTAAATTGTTACTCTAGTTCATTTTAATTGCTGTACAATCAATGAGGTAAATCTTTTGGAGAATATATGTGTATCAATAGCATGCTGGTAGTAAAGAATATACCCAATATACCTTCCTTTCAAAGGAAAATGGGACTCTCAGAAAAAAGATATTTAGGGCACAAGGAAAACTAATTTCTATAAAGTAGAAATATTAAAAACACTAATACCAATCTCAAGTGAAATTGAAAACAAACTAAAAATAAAAAGCCTTCTACCTGGAAATTTTATAACCTATTACATAATTCCAGGATGAAAGGAGAACCACAATCAGAAATTAAAGAATTCCTGAAAGATAATGATAATGAAAACATTATGTATCACAGTTGCTGTAATGCAGCATAGAGGGAAAGTCATAGCCTTAACATCAATATCAATCAAAATGAAAGAATGAACATAAGAGAAATTCCTAAACCATACAACTAGAAAAATAACAGCAAAATAAACCAAAAGAGCACAAGGGAAGAAATGATTCAAAAGCAGAAAGTGAATAGAAAAATAGCAAATTAAAAAAAAATCTGGTTCTTTGAAAAATTAACAAAATAAACCACTAAGGCACATAAACAACACAAGTATAAAAAAATAAGAAAATGACAAGGAGGAAAGACTAATTAATAATGCAGAAGAAATAAAAACAACATTGTATGCAAATAAATTTGAAAACTTAGATGATTTAATTTCTTAGGAAAATGATTATCAGAATCAACCTCTGTAGAAATAGAAATATAAAGCTTCAATGGAACAATTTGAATAAAAGAAAGAGTTATCAAGAAGTTATTCAACAAAACCCAGGTCCAAATATTTTCACAGAAGAATTTAATCAAACCTTTAGAGACCAGATAATCCCCAAATTACATAGATTGTTTTAAAGCATAGAAAATGAGAACTACTAAATTCTTTTTATGACATAAGTATTAAATTTTTACCCTAAACTTGATAAAGATAACAAAAAATATATTCATGTAAACATTCTACTATACTATTAGTAATTAGACTTAAATACCACATGAAGAAAATAATACACATACATGGAGTTTGTATCACATGCAAGAATAGTTCGAAATTAGAAAATCTATTACTATAATTCCCTTCCATGGGAAATAGATTAATGTCTTAGGAAGGCTCTCTTAATAGTATTTACTGTATTAATAGATCTGAAGGAAAATATCATATTATTTTCTCCAGATACTGAAAAAAAAAATTTAGATCAAACAATATCCATATCCATCCTCAAAAAATCTCTTGAGAAAATAAAAGTGGATGGATACTTATTTAACTTAACTATATGTATGTTTATGTTAATAGTATACACATTATATATGTAAAGGTCATATTTACACATGCATGTGTGTACACATGCATATATATATATATATGTATATGTATATATATATATATATATATTTTTTTTTTTTTTTTTCCCACGTGTGTGTAGGTAAAATTCAAAAAGCTAGCCTTCATGGAAGAACACTAACGGCATTCTCACTAAGGTCAAGAACTAGGCAAGAATTCTTACTATCTTGACCACTTACACTATTCTGGAAGTAGCAGCCAATACTATTGGACAACAGAAAACAAACACATTAGAACTGTAAAAGTAAGAAAAAAATAAAACGTTTCTATTTTCAGGTGACCTGATAGTATACCTGGAAAATCCCAAATAATGATAAAGCTGACTCAATAAAATTATTCATCAAGGTAGCAGGATATAAGATTAACATGCAAAAATAAACAGCTTTTATATGCAAAAATAATAACCAATTGAAGACATGATGGAAGGAAAACCTCATTTACAGTAGCAACAAAAAGATAAAATATAATAAAGAAAATTACAAGGAAATATTCAAAATCTATAGGAAGAAAAGTATAAAACACTCCCGAAAGACAAAAAGTTGACTTAAACAAATGCATAGACATTCATTATATAATACTTGACTGATAGTTCAACATTATTAAGATGATAGCTCAACCTAATTTAATTTATAAATTTCAGATAGTCCCAATAAAAATACCAACAAACTTTTTTATGAAGTTAAACAAGTTGCTAAAAAGATTATATGGAAATAAAAACATGCAAGAATAGCTAGGAAAACACTGAAAAGAAAGAGCTATGAGTGGGGCCTAGAATTAGGAATTAATACATACCACAAAGCCTCTATTCTCAAAAGAGTGAGGTACAGGCAAATGAATAGAAGGACCAATGGAATGGAACCGAAAGTCCAGAAACAGGCCCAAATACATACATAAATTTAGTATACGATAAAAATATTGCAAATAACTGGGCAAAGATTAATTAAATTGGTCTGGGACAATTGGAAAAATCTGGAAAAAATAAAGGAAGATGAATTACGTAAAACACACAAGAATAAACTCCGAATGAAGCAGAGGTCAAAATAAAAACAATAAACTAAGTCTTATGAGAAAACTTAAGTAATTTGTCCGTAACTTGTTTTCAACTATAACTGAAAATCAGACAAAATAAAAAGTTTTATAGAATTAGATAAATACAGAGAGAAAGAACAAACGATAAAGGAGCAAAATGTTAATAGGTGAAAATCTGGATCAAGGATTGACATACAAATATATGTGTGATACATATTTTTATGTATTCATATGTATGTATGTATTCTTTAAACTATTTTTATAATTCTCATAAGTTCGAAATAATTTCTAAATAAAGTTTCTTTAAATTCAAAGACGTACGTATAGTACCATTCAATTTTATAAATGTATGTAATTACTTGTGTAATCTAAGGGATATACATGCCTACACACATACATTCAGAGACATCCATGCCCCCAAAGCATTAAAGAACAACTTCTAAGCAAGGGGGATTTTAGGTATTTTAATGCAATTGCTTTTTTGCTTCTTTATATTTCCTTTCACGAGCAATTTTTTTTTTGGGGGGGAAGGGAAACAGGACTTTTATTGGGGAACAGTGTGTACTTCCAGGACTCTTTTCCAAGTCAAGTTGTCCTTTCAATCTTAGTTGTGGAGGGTGCCATTCAGCTTCAAGTTGTTGTCCTTTCAGTCTTAGTTGTGGAGGGCGCAGCTCAGCTCCAGGTCCAGTTGCCATTGCTAGTTGCAGGGGGTGCAGCCCACCATCCCTTGTGGGAGTCGAAACCGGCAACCTTGTGGTTGATAGGATGAGCTCCAACCAACTGAGCCATTCGGGAGCTCAGCGGCAGCTCAGCTCAAGGTGCTGTGTTCAATTTTAGTTCCAGGGGGCGGAGCCCACCATCCCTTGCGGGACTCGAGGAGTTGAACTGGCAACCTTGTGGTTGAGAACCCACTGGCCCATGTGGAAATCGAACCGGCAGCCTTCAGAGTTAGGAGCATGGAGCTCTAACTACCTGAGCCACCGGGCCGGCCCCACGAGCATTTCTTTTGACATAAGAAGATAATCATTTTGTTAACTTAAAACGTTCCTCAAAGCATTGCTTATAGTAGTGAAAAAAATGGAAGTAATCTAAATGCCCACCAAAAAGTAAATGACTAAGCTAAAAATGACAAGTAATAAAATTAAGCAATGAAAAAAGATGCTTTTTCTCATTTTAAAGGTTGATCAATTATTCAGCACTCCTGTGGCATTGTATACCAAGAAAATCTTACCCTGAAACTGCATTTGTTAAAAAAATAATAAAAACAAATAAGTTAGGTTTTCCTACACACTGAGAGAAAAAGTGCATTGAAGCAAGCATGCATTTTTTAACCATAGTTTTTAATGCTCTCTAATCAAATTAGTAAAGAAAGAGCAAGCAGAGGTGACTTCAGTTCCTATTTCTCCTGCCTGGTGCCCTTGACTTTCATTTATAAGTATCTAACAAGGAACATTCCTGTGTTAGAGGAGTTAAAAGCAGTATTCTTCAGTAGTAGTAACTTTCCTCACTGCCTCAATGTTGTTGGCACAGAAGGCTGTGGCACATCTTTTGTCAAAGCTGTGGATTGCTTTCATGGGACTGTTTGTGCTGCAACAGCATTCAAGTATATTTTTCTGGAGATGGGTAGTGCGAAGCTTCATGATGCTCTCCACATGCTCCCCTTTGTAGTACATGGCACAGAAAGAAAGAAAGAAAGACCATAAAAAATACCAACGGTATGTTTACTACATGTACACAATCTTTGGTTGGTTGGTTGGTTGGTTTTACAATGCTTGAATGGTAGTAACACTGATGACTGGAAAGTTTGTTGGGTAAAGGGAAATTTACAGATTCCTGTTTTATAAATCAGCTTCTAACAAATAAGATGGGTTTTCATAGTTAATAAGGAAATATCAGAGATGCAGATGTTGTCTACTTTCTATGGTACAGTGTGATCATTTGTGATGTTAATAGAGCTGAGATCTTCCAAAAGAGAACACTGAAAGAATAAGGTACACCATCTGATCCTGTAAGAAACTATGTGTGATGCACACACCCAAGACAGATACAGAGCTGTAGGAGGAGCAGATGCATGAAATACAAATGGAACATGACAAAGAACTCTGTTCAGAGCCTTGTTTGACTAAATGTCATAGCATCTTTTCAAGGTTCAAAATACACATTGGTACTTACATGGATAAATGTTTATTAGAATATTACATTCATTAAAATACTTGTAGTCTTTCTAGTACAAAACACTGGTGTGGATTTTAAAGTTTTATGTGGACCACAGGGTTTATGTTTCTGCAGGTGTACGATGATTTGCATATTTTCAATTAAAAAAAATAATGAAGGTTTTGAGAACTGTTTTTTCTCCACTGTTCTGAAGTGCAATTTTGCCATAAATGGCAAAAAGCACATCTGTGTGAGTCTGTTTCTGGGCTCTCTCGTCTATTCTATTGGCTTATATGTCTAACCTGAAACAATATCCAACTGTCTTAATTATGGTATCATTAAAATAAATCTCAATCTATAGAACAAGTCCTGCCACTTTATTTTTCCTCCTTCAAGTATATTCTGGCTATTCTGCTATCTGTGTTTTCATACAAATTTTCCAATTGGTTTGAAAAAAGGAAGGAAGGAAGGAAGGAAGGAAGGAAGGAAGGAAGGAAGGAAGGAAGGAAGGAAGGAAGGAAGGAAGGAAAGAAGGAAAGAAGGACGAGAGGGAGGAAGGGAGGTTGTTATTAAGCTGTTGTTTGTGATCACATTGAATCTATAATTCAGTCTGGGGAGAATTGGCATCCTTATTATATGGGGTCTTTCAATCCATGGACATTGAATGTGTTTCTATCTATTCTTAAATTTCTCTCAATTATATTTGATAGTTCTGCATAAAGGTCTTATACATCTTTTGTTATTTTTTTCCTTAGATATTTGACATATTTACGTCATTAAAAATGACATCTGTAACTTTTATCTTTAATTTATTGCTAGTTTATAAATATGCATTTGATTTTTGTATATGAACTTTGTATCCAGTAATATTGAAAAACTTACATATTCTGATAATTTATCTGTAGATTCTTTTAAATTTTGTACATATACAATTACATATCAATTACAAATAATGACATTATCACCCAACTTGCTGCATGGCATATTGTTGGATATGGTTTGCTAAGAATATATATGTGAACATAAAATATATATATATATGATATATATGATATATATATTATTGATGATTATATATATAAAAAGTATACCATACATATATGTATATGTTTTTTCATAAATGACATTGAACTATTAGGTTGATGCAAAAGAAATTGCGGTTTTTGCAATTATTTTTGACCTTTTAAACCGCTATCACTTTTGCACCAACCTAATATAATTTTTCTTTCTTAAAATGTCCTTTTCCAGTTTTACTATCAAAGGTATGCTGGCCTCATAAAATAAGGTGATGATTGAAAGCATTTGTGTAAAATTGGTGTCTTAGCCTATTGGTTGCATGCGTTGGTTTATTTTGGGAAATGATCCCAGGTAACAGAAGTAAAGAATAGGGAAGTATGAAACTGGGAGGAACAAAAGCAAAAAGAAATGTGCTGGAGACAAATGAGGCTTAATTTTACTGGGAACTTCCATGTAGTGATGTAGAATGTACTTCTGAACTGTCCGCTCAAGAGAAAAAAGGCAACAGCAACTGGTATTATTTAGTGATTTAAAAAAAATTGTCAGCTCCATTTCTGCAAGCTTCTCTCAAGGAATCCTTTGTGCTTGGATGTAAAGTGCATTTCTCCAGAGAGCATTTGCATTTGCTTCTGCCTGGCACTACCAATCCACGCACACTTTAAACTACATTTTTAGGTTGCAGCTTTTTCATGCTATTTGAGCAGCTATTTCTAGCCCTAAACTCCTATGAGCATGGTGGCTTGTCAATTCTGCCTCCCAAAAAAATTCTTTTACTTTTTCACCAGCTTAACCATACATTAGTAATTATTTATAAAACCATATTTTAGCGAGTTTCTTATAGTGGTTACATATGGAGGGGATTCTCTGTGAATTTAATCTGCCATATTGTCCTTCTGTATTTTATTTTACTGACCAGTTCAAGCTCCAGTATCATGTAGATCCAATGACTGAAGTTTATAATGTATTGGAAATATATCTATCATATATTACAGTATGTTATGTTTTTGAATAGCTGGAAAGACAACTTCCCCTCTTTGTTCTGAACTGCCTGGGCTCTTTTTGGACATTTATTATTTCGTATGTTTTAGAATTCCTTGTCAAAATGAGTATCTGTGGGGCACTGACAGGCATTGTGTTAATATATACTGTCTCTGAGTGTAAGATTTGGGAAGAATTGAGTTATTTCAAACATTTAATCTTACCGCCTGCACATTTCTTAATATTTTTGTTTTTCTTCCTAAGAAAAAAATTTTTTCCATTGTAATTTCTAAGTAGTTATTTTGAGATTACTAGTTATTTTGAAACACATGTTATTTTTAATATTCCCACTGTACAAATGGCTTAACAGTTCTTAAGGTGCTTTTTTTTTTTTTTTGGTCGTAACGTGGAAGGCTGCCAAAAACAAGCAAAATAAACAACAAATGCCTCAATTTGTGGCTTATTTTCAAAATATCCAATAATATAAGGATTATTTTTGCTCTGCAGCCTGGGGCAACCCTTGAGGAGGAAATGCTAACTGCGCCTTTTTACCCCTTAACGTTTGGAAAAGAAATTACTATGGTTCTCTATTGAGGCAAAGAACCAAAAAATCTTGATATGGATTTCTAGGAATTCGATACCTCTATTCAGACCTTACACGTTGAATGCTTCATTAAAGCATAGTTCCCACTATTACTAATCTCTGTCTTAAAGGACATACACAGTTGTCAAACTTTCTAGGGTTACACTAAAGTAAAAACAAAAGTCTACCCCATCCCCTACCCCTGCCCCTAGGTATGATAGTTTCACTTCCACAAAAAATAGTGCAAAGCTCTGAGAGGCAGGCCACTTTCATAATCCGACGTCGATTTACAATCCTTCAAAGTTCAAAAGCTAATTTTTTTCCTTTTGTTGTTCACCATCGACCCTCGTGCATTACACGTTTTAGTAGTTAGGTCTCAGAAAACATTCGTTGAATTTTAACTGGCAGGTATTTTGGATGGAAGTGAGTCCTTGGGTTAACTCTAAAATCCATGATAAAAATAGAATAAATTACGCCCAACGTGTGAACAAGTGAGCACTCCATGGTTTTCTCTTAAAGGTTCCCCTCCCCCCTCAGAACCTCCTTTATTTTGACTCCCCGAAATACTGATTTCCCTCTACAGTCTTTTAGAAAACAAGATTCATGGACAAAACATAGATAATCGAAATAACTTTTTCGCTAAAGGATTATAATTGCAGTATAAGACAGGAGAGCTCAAAGCAACCTGAGACAATGCCTTGCCCTGATTGGAAAGAAGACCGAGGCGATTAATGAAAGATGTGTCTGGTGTATTTGGTGTATCTGGGTGCGGGTAATTGCAGAGCCACTAAGGTCAACGCGCGTCATCACCAGCGGAAAACCGCGAGTCGTTTCAATCACTGCCGCTGGAGGGCGCTCCTAGGAAACCTAATTGCCTACTGATCCTGTGCTCCCCGGGCCACGCCCCCGGTTTCCTGGGTTACTGGCCCCCGCGCTGTTCTGCAAGTTCTTTTCCGGCAGGCGAGCATCTTACGTTCTCGGCGCGTGACGCAACACGCATAGATAAAAATACGTGCAGACGGCCGCCTCTTCCTTTCTGAGAGCTCAGCCTGCTTTCAAGATGGCGCCGGTGAGTGATCGTGGTGTCGCTGGGCATGTCTTTCTTGTGTGTAGATGATTTTTGCGTCTGGCGAGTTGGAGGTGTCTCATTAGAGATAAGAGGAGAGTCGAAATGGAGACTGGGTTAGGGATGTAAACCACGATGTTACAGCTCTAAGTTGTTCCAAGACTTCTGGCAACTGCCGTGCGGTCTGGTGGAGTAAGAGCTGGGCCCGGCCTTGGCTTAGGATGGGTGGTCGTGCGAGCGCGGGGAAGGAGGCCCGCGGCGCGCGGGGCTAATGAGACAGACAGCATTTGGACCATTTCTTTCATCCCTCGCGCTTAGTAATGCCGGTGTTACCCACTTATTTGCACCAGCAAAGGAAATGTGGGTAATCGGACAGGTCTGACGGCTTTGTCGAGGCCAGGGGTGTCCAAACTGCGGCGCGCGATCCATTGTTAATTGGCCCGCAGCAAATTCCAAAAATATATTCAGTTTACTTAAATAAACCAGGTGAGGCAATGCGTACTTCACCTCGAGTGAGTGGCCCGGCTGTTTGCGTATTTTACCGCATATGGCCGTTGGTGAAAAACGTTGAAAAAAGTTTGGACACCCCTGGTCTAGGCGGAGGGATCTCTGAGGCGCATGGCTGCCGAGACAGCCCTGTCCTGAAAGTTCCAGAGAACGTTACAACTGAGTTGGGGAAGAAGTTTCTTCATTACCTCATGAAGGAATTATTTTGAAGGTACAAGTCGTATAAAAGGAATGTGCTTCAAAGATTCTGTTTACATTATTAATAATTACCAGAAAGAAGCTATAACCGCTCCAAAAGAGCATTTGAAAAATTACCAAAAAGAAAAAAGCGTTTGGGAGAGGAAGAATGACACAGATTCCTCGAATACCTAGGAAAGCAAATTGGTATTAGTACCTGCTATCCATTTGGGTGGATCTAATTTAGAGATGACAGTCTCTGATCAGTACTGATTTGTCTGTTTTTCCCTACATTGTCTGAGTATATATTGTTAGTAGCTACAGCACCATTTTACTTGTGTAGCCTTATTACGTGCTATTGGTCTGAAAGTTTTGGGTATGGAAAGTTATATGTATATTTAAAAGAAAAATCTTTACCAGAAAACAGCATAAGGATTGAATTCTCTGAACGTAAGTGGGTAATACTGTGGTCTGGCTTGTAATTGAGCTTGGACCAAGTGTACTAATCTGTTCCCCATCTGCAGTGGGAGTGGCAGTGGTAAAGCCGTGCCTGGCCTATAATAGGAAAAAAGTACTTGGTAATTTAAAATTGGACATCAGTGATCTGGCAAATAATAAAAGTTCATTAAAACTTTCCTTGGTAACTTGAGCAAAGTGGGCTTGGTTAGAGGTTCAAACCAACCTTCGTGCATGTTTATACTTTTACCTTGCAGCAGAAAGTAGATTGATCTTCTTAATCTTTTCCAGGGTAAAAATAGGATTATTTGTAATCTTCTGGGGAAGGAAACCATATACTTCGAGCTTTCTTGAGTGTTGCATTTGTGGGTCACTTGTATGACCAACGGGAATTTTCCATCAGACTTCACAGAAACTTGGTTTAAACCAAGCCTGCCCTTTGGATAGTCTAATTTCAAAAAAGTTAAGGAGTACCCGATAGATGTTAAGGAATTCTTTTAAAATTTTGCACAATTTCATGTATATAATCTTATACTAGTACATTGTACATCATTGCTCTGATAAAGATTTTTAAAGTTTGTGTATCAAGTGAATAAATTGTTTTAAAGAATCATAATTATGTTAATGTTCTGTAGCAGAAAGTCAAGAAGCCTAAGAGGTCAGTCTGGAAGTTTGGTTTGGACCTTACTCATCCAGTGGAAGATGGTATTTTTGATTCCGGAAATTTTGTAAGTATCATTCTACTCTTTATCATTCTACATTTTATCGTTATTCTTGAGATCTGTAAGTATGTGATATTTGATTTTAATCTAAGTTCTATTCCTAGGGTACCTTCCCTAGTGAGTATCTAGGGTTTTCTTCCCTAGTTTTGCATTTTTTCTTTTTTTAAAATAGGAACAGTTTCTACGGGAGAAGGTTAAAGTCAATGGAAAAACTGGAAATCTTGGGAATGTTGTTCACATTGAACGCTGCAAGAATAAAATCACAGTTGTTTCCGAGAAACAGTTCTCAAAAAGGTTCGTATTTTCCATGATGTTTTAGCGAAATTGTGGAATAGATAACGATGATGAAGTCAGTAAGATATATCAAAAGAACTTTAATAAGGCCTATATAAATGGAAAATATATTTAGTAACAGTAGTTACTTCGGCTGGTTGTCGGTAAGTGTAATTTATTGCGAGAATACAGGCAAGTTATATCCAGGCCTCTTGTCCAGTCAGCCCCTGTAATCCAAATTTTATATAAACTAATCACTAGGGATTCGGACATGAAAGGTACTATTTGTCCTCAATGGACATACAGATAAATATTACAAAATGCAATACTCTTAATTGCTATACTGAAAGTAGAGATAGAGATGGCACAAGAATTTACAGAGAACCTGAGAGTGAACAGTTGCCAGTGGGATGAGGTGATCCTAGCATAGGGAGCAGCATTAACAGGACAAGGGGGCTTGAGAGGAATGCTTGGTCGTTCAGAATTGCTGTAAAGTATAAATGGAAGAGAGAATGGCTGGAGTGATGAAGTTATGAGGACTGAGCCCCATGCTAGTTACACAGCTCTCCATACTCTTGAACTTGTAAATGGAGTTAGCCCTGTAGACAGGTTGCCTACTTTTGATCCAGCATGGGATTGAGGTTAAGGAGGTTGATAGTGGTGAAGAGAATGTTGACATTTTAGTACATATTTGAAGAATGAAATTGCATATTGTTTAATTAAAAATCTGATGGTGGCGGTAAGACTGATGAGGAGACCACTATATTACTCTCCTACATAACTGGCTTCCAACGTAAGAATATTAGTTTATTTTAAGGAGATGGGAGAAGAAGGGTTTTATAGTTATAGATGATTCTAATTGGGGTTGAGAGGCTGCCTTATTTGTATCCCTAGCAATCTTGCACAGTGCTTAATACAAATAAAGTATTTTGGAGGGAACTGGGAACACAAAAGATGAGTATAATGGTGCACATCTATATAATAAGGTTTTGCAAAATAGGTATTCATGAACTTCATGATTTTATTTTAAAGATATTTGAAGTATCTTACCAAGAAATACCTTAAGAAGAACAGTCTTCGTGATTGGCTTCGTGTGGTTGCATCTGACAAGGAGACTTACGAACTTCGTTACTTCCAGATTAGTCAAGATGAAGATGGATCCGAGTCTGAGGACTAGGTGAAGCCACCCATCGTAGGGCTTTGCTTACTACTCAAACAAATGAAAAGAAACATCCAGAAGTGGACTTTTAGTTTATCAGTGAATAAAAAAAACATACTCTGTGTGTAAGCTTTCGTCTCTTTTATTTAAGTATATGCTGTTTACATGATGCTGGCTATTCTTTGATAGTTTCTGTAAGCAATATTTAAATAGCTTATAGCTAGAATTTTTTTCCAGGATTTCTTTTTTTTTTTTCCAGGATTTCTGAAATGTATTGTTTTCACAAATTTCCTCAGTGTTGTGTAAGAAATTATGAAGCACAGTTTGGGGTATAACTACATAGTAAGACATTCAAAATTGTCTTGAAAGTCCCAAGTGTTTTTGTACAGTTTGTAAGTGCAAGCCTTAGTGCCTAGAACAGTTCTTACACACAGTTGCTGAGTATCGAATCTCTTCCTGTACTCTGCTTCAGAGGATGCTGACTTTCTAATTAGCGTAAAGGCTAATTAGCGTGAAGGATGTACGCTGTGCTGCTCTAAACCAGTGTTGAATCACCTGTCAGAGATCTCCAACCAGATGCTTTGTAGGCACTAGAAACTGCAAGCCTTCAAAGCTGAACTTTTATCATACCCACTAATCTGCTTCTGTGTTCCTTGTTTGAAAAATTATAATAATTTACTGAGCCAGTTGGAATCTTGTTCACTTAAAAACCATCCCCCTCACTGATCATTCTAAAAATGTAAATCTTCTATACTTAAAGCTTCTCAGTTGATGAGCCCTTTCCACCAAATAAAGCGGCCTTAGAGTTAGTAAAGCAGAATGGTTTGGCAAAATCCAGATTGCAAGAGATTAGAGGATAATGGGAGGGAGGTGCTAGCGCTATTATTTCCTGGTTTTCCTGTGGTCCCAAATGTGGCACCTTTTCTACACTCACCTGAAAGTGGTGGTTTCAATAACTCGGGTACTTAGATCATGGGCCTTCATACAGTAGAATTATGTTGCCAAATCTTGATTATTCTAATACACAGATTTACATAATTGGTTTTGGGAGTGTTTGAAATGAGTTAATTCTGAAGAGCTCCACAACTTGAATGCACTGCCATAGTGCAGCAACTCCGTGGTTCTTTCCCAAATGATTGTAATAATTTCCTAACTCAGCTGTCTCATTCTTCGAGTTGTTCGTTTTCCACCAATAGTTAAGATCTTACTATGTGCTTCCTCTGCTGAGCCGTGTGGATAAATGGAGCAAAAACACTCCACCTGCTCTGTGGTATGGTGAAGGAAACGGTGACCAAATCACATAAAAACTTAAAGTATGACCCAGAAGCGTTTATACAGAATGTGACCTAGTCAAGGAAGGCTTTGAGGAAGTGTTTAAGCGGACCTAGAACTGGCAAGGTATTAACTGGATAAAGGAAAACGGGTGTTACATGCAGAGAACAGCTTGGTGAAGCTCGGGATGTTGGGAGTCTGGTTGGCGTAGAGGATATCTGGTTGCAATAGAAGTTAGGAGACGAATCTTGAAATGTAGGCAGAAACCAGCCTGTGGGGACAGCCAGGAGTGCAGTTTCCAGGCTCTCGGCCTCACGTGGAAAGGTGCTCACCCGGGTAGTAGATGGCCGTCAGCTGTGGCTGGTTGGCCGTCAGCTGTGGCCATTGAGCCGTTGGCCACTGGTATAACTGCTGTGGCTACATTGGGGAGTAGAGTGGAGGAGAGTCGATCGGTTGGCAGAAAGCGGATAGCAGGTCGCACGTCGTGTGAACCCAGCCTCCAGTGAGACTCTAGCAGTATGACTCCCCTACCTATGGCTCCGTGGGTGTTCCTTTTTGGCCTCACCACATACTGTGTTCTTATGTGGGGAGCGGGAGCAGAGACCCCGCAGGCCGCCCCGCACGACACAGCCTGTGCAGGACATGTCCATGGTCTAATCTCGAGTGCAGTGGAAAGCTACTGAATTCTAAGTGGAGGGTGATATGATCTGATCCAATGAGAGGTGCACTTTGAAAAAGATTAGTTGTGCGGTGGAAAATGGTTTTCAGTGGGGTTATACTGGATGCAAGGAAACAGGATGCTATGGCGGTGTCCTGTGGATTATTACAGGACTGGGGTGTTGGAAATGGGGAGAAGCGGATAGATTTTAGAGATTTTTCATAGAATAAAATCTTTGGAACTTTGGTGATGGACATGGATGGTAGGGGAGAAGTGTCAAGGGCGACACAACTGGCTATCTGGTGGCATTTGCTGAGTTTGGGCACAATGGAAGAAGGCAAGAGTCGGGGAACAGTTCCAGGTTAGGCCATGCTGAATGTGAGATCCAGAAGATGTCAGGTATGAAGTTGAATGTATAGGTCTCGCACTCAGAGGAAGGATCTAGGTGAGGATGTCTGCTAGTCTTATGCACATAGGTAGTAATAAACGGGGGGTAAATTGCCCATGGAGAGAGTACAGTGACGCCCAAGTGTTGCAAACACCGAGTCACCTTCATTCCTCCCCTAGAGGAATCTTCCAGAAATGTGGTGGTGTGATGATAGTCACATGTTTAAAATTATTCAGTTAATTTAACTTTTAATATTGTGTACTGGGGCCTGAGTACATTGTGCCAAATAAGATTTGTGTGACTTTAAGAGAGTTGGCAGGTTAGTTGAGACAAGTAAATACATTTATTTAACATGTAATTTATGTTTAAAGAGGTCTTAATTCCTATATTAGTCCCCTCCCTTCTGTTTCCTCCCCTTGCAGGTAGCCATTTAAAAAGAAAATTATGGTTTATCTATTTTTTTAAGAGATGCACCATTAGTTAAGTGATAGCTTACTGTGCTCAGTTTTCTCCACACTCCTTTTTTTCACTTAATATCCTGGAGTCAATCGATCACTTCTGTGTGGATGTACCATAATTTATTCAAACAGTTCCCTGCTGATAGGCATTTGAGTTGTTTCCAAATTTGCTGCTATAAGTAGTGCTGCATTAAAAGCCTTTTGCCCATGCCTTTTCTTATTTTTGCCATTTAATCTTTGGAGTGGGTTCCTAGAAGTGAGACTCCTAGGGATTCAGAAAAGAAAGAAATGTGCAATTTCAATATATAGTGCCATCCCTCCATGGGGGCTGTCATTTTACCCTCCCACTAGCCTTCCAACCAGCAGTGTATGGAAATGTCCATTTTCCCAGAGACTCACTACAGATTATATTGTCCAATTTGAGTTTTTTGGTCTATCTGATAGGTGAGATGGTTATCAGGACAGTTTTATTTTGCACTTCTTTTTGCTTAAGGGCCACCTGCATTTCTTTTTCTGTTGGGTTGCCTGTTTATATATCTCTAGGATGTATATGGGATTCTTGGTCTTTTTATTCTTTATTTTTTGAAGCTTCCTCAGTATTAAGCCTTTGTCTATGATTAAATTGCAATTTTTTTTTCAGTTTGTTGTTTGATTTTGCCGCATATTTATGGTGATTTTTTTTGTTGTTTTAGAAGAATTTTTTTGTATGCGATTAGGTCTGTTGCTCTTCTTATTGCCTCGGGATTTTGAGCCAGTGTTAGAAAAGCTTTCCCTATTTCCACGTTACTGAAGAATTCATTCATGCTTTCTTCTAATGCTTGTATGATTTCATTTTTAAAATTTAGGTCTCGGTTCTAGTTGGAATGTGTCCAGGTCTACCATTTGAGAAGTAGATCTAATTTTACATTTCTTTTTCCCGTGCTGTTACTCACAACATTAACCCTGATTAAAAAGTACTCAGGTAGTTTTGATTAACACTGATTTTCCTACTTGTCTGGAAATCCTTGTTTGTGGTTATGCTGAAGTGGTTGGAGAGTCTGCGTTTATAGTTTCAGTGTGCTGCTCTTTTTACAAACTGGATGATTTAAAAGCCAGAAGGGACATTTTAAAATAATACATTGTGGTTTTTAAAGGGCTTTGTTTTCTGTCTTGATCCTTCAGCAGCCCTGTGTAGCAGACTATCATCTTGCCCATTTTGCAACTGAGGAAACTGAGTCAGATAAACTGGCTTGCCTAAGACCACAGCTGGCCGTCCACCTGTCAGCCCTCAGCCAGGGTTCCTCCCGCCCTAGGACTATGCCGCTTCACCGCACAAGGTGAAGGTCAGGCTGTGAGACAGGAGGGCACTAATCGGGGGCCGGAAGACCTGCCTCTGATGCCTGCTAGGCTGGTGATCTTGGATGCACCTCCTCGCCCCTCCGGGCCTCAGTTTCCTTATCTGTACATAAAGAAATGGTTGGAAACAGATCAGTGTTTGTCAAACGTTAGTAACCCAGCCTCGTCTTGATAAACAGCTGTTTCTGTGCCCCAGTTCTGATTTCCCTTCCCGTGATATGACTGATGCATAAATATCCCCCGTCAAGAAAGGTTTGGGGGCTTTCTATTCTAAAACAACAAAGTAAGGTTCCTTCAATTTCCCAATAAATACAATGTTGAGTGTGTTTTTTAAGACACACAAAGCTTCTTTTAAGTAACATGTCCCTCCACTCCTACCCCTCTATGAAGAGGCATTTTCTAAAGCTTTTTCCTGCCCTACAGTTGATTCAAAGAACCAGACTAGGAATCAGGAATCTGCTATCTCAGTTATGATTGACTGGATATGTTTTCTCCCAAGGGGAACCATACAACTGCTCTTTCCCTGTTTCTGGGTGGTGTGAATTACACAGACCCCACAAGTTAGAAATACATGGTCACTGATTTCTGTTCTGCCAGGTCCTGTCCTCAGAGCTTACGAGTGACTTAGATGTGCTCTCTGCACTCAAAGAACCCACAGTTCTAATGGGGGAGGCAAACGTGGGGACAACCTGAGGTAAGTGTGGTAAGTGCCACACTGGATCACAAGATGCTTGTAATGAGTGGGAAAGAACATCCAGGAAAACCTGGAAGAGGTGGCTGACCCTGAGGAAGAGTGGGAATTACTGAGCCAAAGAAAGAGGAGGACGGGACTCTACATCTCATTTAATCTCTATAACCATCCTTCAGGTTAGCTATTATTTCCCTTTTACAAATCTGAAAACCAAGGTCTTAGGGTGCTAAACAGTCTACCTATGGTCACACAGCTAATAAATTCCAAATTAGAATTTAGACTCCAGTCTGTCTGACTTCAGTGCTCTGTAAATGCCTTAGTGTAAATGTTTGTAAGCGTCCCTCTCTGCTAGCAATCTTATTACAGTGATGCCCATTCAACTGGCCCCAAGCCTTTTTTTTTCTGCTTGAGACCACAAACTAGCTTGATAGAAGTTGTCTGGCACACATCTTGGTTGTAACAAAGTCAATCATGGGAGCTGCCCCCTTCTTTCTAGAAACAGCATCAAAGAGTCCTTATTTCACCACTCCTATACTTTTCATTTAGGCATGAAACAAGTTTTTACAATGGGACTTTTTCTCTTTAGCTGAGGTCCCCCAAACTGAGAACAAAACTAAAGGTGCCAAATAGTCTCACTTTCCAAAGTCAGGTGTTTACAATCTGCAGAGTTTGCTCAGTTTCCAGTTTGTACGCCTTAGTTGGCTACCTACTTCCAGGACACAGAAGTTAAAACTTCTGGGTATTTGACTCATCCTTGAGAAACTAAGGCTAAGGGCAGTGGCTGGAGCAGTTTACCTATAGCAAAGCAATGAGAACTGCATTTCCACAGATGCAAGGATGCATGAGTATTTCCTCTGGACCAGATGTTTTTGTTCAAAGAGAACTATTTGTAAGAGAGGTGGAACCCCAAACAAAAAGAATCTGTGTAGAATAGTCTACCAAATACTCAGGGGCTACAGGTAGTAAGTGCAATCTAAGAAAAGGCATTGCCCACATCGCAAACATTGCAGCTAAAGCTTCTCAGTGATAAATCTTTGAGAAATTAATTCAGAAATGTGTCCTTTGAGAGAAAGAAAAAGACTTGAACTTTCTATTTAACAGAAAAATCAACCAAATATAATTTGTGGGCCTTTTTGGATCATGATTCAAACAAATTAAATGTAAATAGACATTTTTAAGATGAGCAAAGAAAATTGAACATGAACTGGGTATTTAAAAATTTAAGCATTAAATATTTTAAAATTTATTGTTAATTTTATTGGATATGATCATGGTATTTTGGTTATGTTTTTATCTGTTAAGAGTGTCAATCTAAATAAAGAGGTAAACTTAGGTAAGCTGAAATTAGCAAAATTGAGCTTATTCATAAATAGCAGAGGAATTGCAATATGGGAAATGCATGCTATAGCAAGCTACAGGTGAATCTGTTGAAGGCTTGGGGTGGGTTATGTTTATGGGCGAGGAGGGCAAAGTAAGGGAAGTCCATGCAGAGTCTAAGCAGTAAGTTCATTGGCTTGAGAATAGGGCAAGACTTGGTGGATATTCATTGGTCTGGAGGTAAGTTTCTGTCTTCTATAAATCAGACATTTGTGGGAAATCAGTCTCTCGGTTCTTAAGTTTCATTTTCTTGAGAGTGTATGTGTGAGATTCTCCATTTATATTCTCTGCTTCCATTTTAGAATGAATTTCTTTCACAAGAGATACCTACTGAAATACAACAGCTCTGCTTATCCACAGTTTTGCTTTCTGTAGTTTCAGTTATCCTCCATCAACCATGATCTGGAAATATTAAATAGAAAATTCCAGAAATAAAGAATTCTTAAGTTTAAATTTCACACCTTCCTGAGTAGCATGATGAAATCTTGCTCCATCCCGCTCCCTCCCACCTGGGATGTGAATCATCCATTTGTCTATCAAACCCAAGCTGTGTATGCTACCTGTTAATCATTTAGTAACAGTCCAAGTATTGCACTGCTTGTATTCAAGTCACCCTTATTTTACTTAATAATGGCCCCAAAGCTCAAGAGTAGTGATGCTGGCAATTCGGATATCCCAAAGAGAAGCTGTAAAGTGCTTGTTATGTATTGTCAGAAGGTCAATAGTTGCCTAACATTATGTCTAACGTTACACAACGTTGCCCAACGTTATGTAACTACGCCATTTCACCTCACTTCATGCCATCACAGGCATTTTATCATCTCACATGATCATAAGAAGAAAGATGAGTACAGTACGAGGTATTTCAAGAGACTATATTCACATAGCTTCACATAATGTATTATTACATTATATTACTATAATTGTTCTACTTTATTATTGTTAATCTCTTATCATTCCTAATTTATGAATTAAACTTTATTATAGGTAAATATGTATAGGAAAAAACATAATATGTATATAGAGTTTTGTACTGTCTGCGGTTTCAGACATCCCCTGGGGGGTCTTGGAACGTATCCTCCACAGATAAGGGAGGGACTATTGTATTTACAAGTAAAATGATAAAATGTGTTGGATTTTGTTTTAAATATGCTTTTTTCCTTGATACTAATTTTTGTTACATGATGGGTATGTTAACTTTGTAAAACTTTGTTGTCCTTCATACTTATGATTTCTGCACTTTTTGTATCTAAGTTCTACTTCAAAAATTTTACAAAACATTTAATTTATTGGATATTTGATTTACAAATAATAAGTATAGATGGTTTAAAAAATCAGATTATATGTATAAGGGCATACAGTGAAAAGTATGTCTTCCTCTCCCTGCCCCTCTTGACCCATTTCTTTTCTCAGAGGCAGTAACTATTACCAGCATTCACCCGTAGGTATTTTTATACATGAACAATTGCGTGTATGCAAGCATGTCTTAGAGATAATTCCATGTCAGTATACACAGATTTTCTAACTTTTAATAATCACATGTTATTTCACTGTTCGCATTACTGTACTTGATTTGACTAGTCACCTAGTGCTAGACATTTAGGCGGCTTACAGTTTTCGTGACTCCACATAGTGCTTTCAGGACTTTTTGTCCATAGGTCTTGGTACTCATGGGTTTTGACATGTTAATAGATATTGCCAAATTGTCCTCCAACATGTTTGTACTAATCTACCCCTCTCCACCCACCAGTATAATCAGAGTGCTCGTTCACAATATATTGATGCATAAATAGCAATGCCCTCAAGAGGGAGACATTTTCAAAATAAATTGACCTTTGTTTATAAAGCTCTTATTCAAGTACTTTAAACAAGGAAGACTTGGCTTGATTGCATATAATACTGATTGTATATAGTACTGAGAATTGTTAACCGAAGTACTTTCAGAATGGAAGGTTTTTCCTTCTAAATAGTGTGACAAATAAATATAAATTTTGAAAAAATAAAATCAGTAAGAAAAGTTTGAATTATCCTTATTTAACAAACAAGAAGGCTAATGAGATAAACTCAAAATTTTGAAGGAATAGATTTTTTTTTTTATGTTGATGCCCTTTCATTCTGACCCTCAGCTGAGAGGGCGCTTCTGGTACAGATTAGGTTGCACTCATTCTGGGGAAAACATTGGAGCAAAGGTGACTAGTGTTGGGGAAAGTAGGCGGCAGTACAGAAAAAGCTTTGTAACCTTTAGTGGATCCTGCACTCTCTTAATGAGCACTCTAGATCTCTCCCCAGAAAAGTGCACACACCCAATTTATACAATATTTTTCATACAATTTGTAGGGGAGGAAAACTTTCCCCTTCTTCCCTTCTAGGTTCTTTGACTGGTCTAGTAATTAAATTGACAATAGACAGATTAACAGGAAAAAAAAACACACTAATTTTGTATGTATGGGAGCCCCATAAAAATACGAGACTCAAAGAAGTGACCAAGGCAGGAAGCTTTTATATTTTTTAGTAAAGGAAACAAATTTGTGAAGAATTGACAAGGGAAAGGGGTTTGGGTTTGAAGTAGTAAATTAGTGAAGTAACGACGTTTGTTTATACAGACTTCTTGGCCCTTAATGCCCTGTCGCTGCTGATAAGGATGCTGTTTACCCTCCTGGTCCGTGGAGGATACTTTCCATTGGAGTTTTATTTCCTGCTTTCAGAGGGACAAAGGACATCACAGTGTTCTTCTTGCACAGGATGTTTCTCAGGGAACTTTAATGCAAAATAATTAATATTCCAAAGTGGCATATTTTGGGGTGGCATATTCTGCTCCCCTTCAAATTCATAACTCTCTATAGGCCTCTAAAATCCTTGGCCTGGAGGGCTTACGCAGGAAAGGACCTGGGATATGTTAAGAGTCTCTGGCCAGAACTCTTACAAAGAGTAGCTAATATTTCCTGAGGCTTTATCTGTAATAACTTATTTAGTTGGTGGTTTTGTTATCCCATTTGATAAAGAAACCAGGCATAGTAATTTCCCAGGGAGTGGAGAAGCCAGAATACAAATCCAGGAAGTTTGGATCCGGAGCCCGAATTAATAATCTCTTCAGTAAACACTCTATAGAATGTTGATGCCCATGAGTCCAAAGACTTCTACAAACACACCTGTAGTCCAACCAAGTTGGGTTTGGTGACATGTTGCAATGAGAGTCAGCACACCATCAGGGACCTGGGGACATCTCAGTCTAAGGCTGTTGAAAGGGTCTTGCAGGATTGCAGCTTCTGTTAGGTGATTCAGGGAGGTTTAAGGCAACAGGTACTTGCTCAAGGTTAGGTGCTATCAGAAATTAGTAATTCTATGACTGGGTTTCTTACCTAGGAGGTGGGAAGAATAACTTAGGGCTGAAGTTGTAATAATAAAGCAACAGCAGTCCCTTATATTAGCCAGAAAAAGGGGACATTTGATCATTTTTGTGGTTTGGACAGTGTTCTTGTTTTTGTCTGTGCTCAGACATAATTACCAAATTGCCTTGTTTTTGTCTTGCTCCAGTCACAGAGTGACTGACTGATGTTAATATTTTGTGAAATTGTTTATGTTTAACAGAATACCTTGGTCTGCCTGTGAGTGACAGGCCAGCTTCTGGCTGCTTTTCTCTTTTTCAAGAGGTGAGACTCAGGATGCAGCAAATTACAAAAAACTCAAATCAAATTGACTTAAGCAAAAAGGTAGATCGAGGGCTAAAATATTCTCTTTACATTATATGTATTGTATTTTTATAGATGAGGACATTTGAAGCTCAGAGCAATTAAGAAGCCGAGGTAGGATCTAAACCACTACTATCAGTCTGATTCCATGGCCTCTGTTTGTTCCACTATTTCAAGGCACTAAGGTATGAATGAGCAGAAGGAAATGGAGCTATGGACATGGCATGAATGGAAGCGAATGGGGCATCGTGAGGGAAAAGGTTGGATGGATAGTTAGAGTGGAGTGAGAGTGAGGAGGAAACGAAAATGGAGATACGTGTTTTGGGGCAGGGGAATGAAATGATGAAGGCCATGTTTTAGGCAATTTAGTCTGAAAGTAACATGCAGAATGTAGCAGTTGGGAGAGAATGAAGACTGAAATTAGCAAAAATGCTAGGAAATTAGGGAAAAAAACAAAACAAAACAAAAAAACTAGTGAAGAGACTAACAGTTTCCCAGGCAGGAGGAATTAAAAGTTTGGTCTGGGAAGGAGTGCATGGATCCAAGACACGCTGATGTCATTTATTTAGTTTAGCAAATATTTATTGAACGATTCCTGTGACCCAAACATGGTACCCATGGCTAGGACTCCAGTGATAAACAAGACAGACCCAGGACCTGCCCTTGCAGAGCTTACAAAGGCACCAACAGGTTTGATGATGGAATGGACAGAGGGGTGAAGGAAAACAATTTGAACCCGGAGGTCAGATTCTCAGAAGTGAAGACAATTCTTATTTCTGATTTGATGTCACTGATTGTGAATTTTGAGTTTTTTCCTGCTGTATCTTCTTAGATGAAAGTTTAACGTAAAGGGGTGGGTGGTTAGGACACTGATGCGAGGAGAAGAATTGTGATTTCTTACATGTCAATCTCTAACATCACAGGTTAGAACAGCACTTCCCTTGAATGGTGCTTGGTTTCCTCAAATGTAAAATATGCGGGTGTCTTAGAATTCACTGGCCCTGACTCTAGCTGCACATTAGAATTACTGCGGGGAGCTTCTACGCAATACCCAAGCCCAGGCCTCACTCCAGACCAGTTAAATAAGAATTTCTGTTGGTGGGCCCAACGCAGGTGTATTTTTTTTTTTTTAATTTATTGGGGTGACAATTGTTAGTGAAATTACATAGATTTCAGGTGTACAATTCTGTATTACATCATCTATACATCCCATTGTGTGTTCACCACCCAGAGTCAGTTCTCCTTCCATCACCATATATTTGATCCCCCTTACCCTCATCTCCAATCCCCCACCCCCCTGACCCTCTGGTAACCACTAAACTATTGTCTGTGTCTATGAGTTTTTGTTTCTCATTTGTTTGTCTTGTTCTTTTGTTATTTTTGGTTTATATACCACATATCAGTGAAATCAAATGGTTCTCTGCTTTTTCTGTCTGACTTGTTTCGCTTAGCATTATACTCTCAAGATCCATCCATGTTGTCACAAATGTTCCTATATCATCTTTTCTTAACCTCTGAATAGTATTCCATTGTGTATATATACCACAACTTCTTTATCCATTCATCTATCGAAGGACATTTTGGTTGTTTCCATGTCTTGGCCACCGTAAACAAAGCTGCAATGAACATTGGAACACACGTGTCTTTATGGATAAATGCTTTCAGATTTTTTGGGTAGATACCTAGGAGAGGGATTGCTGGGTCATACGGTAATTCTATTCGTAATTTTTTGAGGAACCTCCACACTGCCTTCCATAACGGCTGCACCAGTCTGCATTCCCACCAACAGTGTATGAGGGTTCATTTTTCTCCACAGCCTCTCCAACACTTGTTACTATTTGTCTTGTTGATGCTAGCCATTCAGACTGGGGTGAGGTGATATCTCATTGTGGTTTTTATTTGCATTTCTCTCATGATTAGTGATGTTGAGCATTTTTTCATATGTCTATTTGCCATTTGTATGTCCTCTTTGGAGAAATGTCTCTTCAGGTCCTCTGCCCATTTTTCAATTGGGTTGTTTGTTTTTTTGTTGTTGAGTTTCATGAGTTCCTTGTATATTTTGGATATTAGCCCCTTATCAGAGGCACTGTTTGCAAAAATCTTCTCCCATTCATTTGGTTGCCTCTTTATTTTGTCGATGGTTTCTTTTGCTGTGTAGAAGCTTTTAAGTTTCATATAGTCTCATTCGTTTATTTTAGCTTTTACTTCCATTGCCTTTGGAGTCAAATTCATAAAATGCTCTTTGAAGCAGGTGTATTTTTTAACTTTCCCAGATGATTCTAATACTCAGCAAAGGTAGAAAACCACTGGTATAGATAATCTCTAATGCTCCTTTTCCACCTCTGAAGAGGCTGTGATTCTCTAGGGCAGAAAATAAAACACCCTGATGGTTACATTGTGTAGGTGACTAGGGTATAGGGTAGGAATGAGCTTAGGGAATATATTTACATTTCTTAATCCAAATCTAAGGAAAAGAGCAGATCTTATAAAAACTATGACTAAGTATCTTTGGATACTATCTGGCATCAAAAAAATGGAAAGGCACAGAAAAGCATCCTGTGTGTGTGTGTGTGTGTGTGTGTGTGTGTGTGTGTGTTTATTGTACACACATTTTATATTTTTACTAACACTTCGTGGAAATATTCCACGAAGAAATATGAAGGGCTGTAATTGGATATTTTTCCATTAGATGGAGCCATATCTTTGTTATAGGACAAGTTTATAAAAGGAATGTATTATAGATGATGAATTTTAAAGTGGAACAGGAAAGAACTACAAATTAAAATTGTTTTTAGAGTAGCCATGTTATTTCTAATTTTTGAAATACCTTGAATTGTTAATACGGGTGCCTTTTCACAGATCTTATACACAATCTGTTGATACAAAGCGTATTTAATAAAACTTTGTGGGGGTTTGTGTGTGTGTATGTGACTCTAACAGAGAGTCCAACTCTGCTCTTAAAAGAGTAGCTGTTAACAGTATTTCAATTAGGATATTTCTAGATACAGGTCCACGATCATTGGTTTGTAATTCTGAAATCCAGAAGGCCAAATTTTGCAAATAAAAGCCCAGGAAACGCAGTTAAAGTTGAATTCTAGATAAACATTGAATAACTTTTCTAGTGTGTGTTCCATGCAATATTTGGGATATATACTAAAAAAATTATTTGTTGTTTATCTGAAATTCAAACATAATTGAGCATTCTGTATGTTATCTTGCAACACACTCTGAAAACCAAAGATTTTTGTAACTTATTTGATGGCAAGGTGTAGCCTAGATTACTATGAGGAAATTTATACTCTTTACCCCACTTAGTGTGAATATTTGTATGTATCATTGTAGAAATATTTATGTATTTGATTAAGGATAGGGCCCTGACTCCACTGGAAGTGTTACATAGTATATGATATTTGTACCATATTCTATTTTTAAAAACAGAAAAGTACTAAATTCCAAAATACCGTGTTTCCCCGAAAATAAGACCTAGCCAGACCATCAGCTCTACTATGTCTTTTGGAGCAAAAATTAATGTAAGATCTGGTATTATATTATATTATACCTGGTTATATTATATTATATTATATTATATTATATTATATTATATTATATTATAATGGTTATATGGTTATATGATATTATATTATATACCCAGTATTATATTATATTATATACTTGGTATTATATTATATTATATTATACTTGGTATTATATTATATTATATTATAAGACCCGGTCTTATATTATAGTAAAATATAAGACCGGGTCTTATATTAATTTTTGCTCCAAAAGACACATTAGAGCTGATGGTCCAGCGAGGTCTTATTTTCGGGGAAACATAGCACTTGTTTCCAAGGCTTTTAGAAAAGAGATTATGAACCAGTGGTGAGTTTTTTTAGTAAGCAAGAAAAATAAGTAGGCAAAAAGTTTTTTCTGAAGGTACTGTATGAAATTTTTAAAAATCCAAAATTAGCTCATTATAGATAGGTAATGTAACTGGAAATAAACCTTCTAATTTCCTTTCGAAGAGAGTGTCTTGGTTTTCTGCTGTCTTCAAAAAACTCAGAAAAATAATGTAGCAGACAGGGAGGGCACTTGCAGTTCAAACTGAGAAAACAACGGAGAAACAAGTTAGTCATCCCCAGCCTAAACCAAAGCACCCCAGACTCTGGCAGACAGGTAGCATCTTCCCTTTCCTTCAAACAAAACAAACCCTATGGAGGGAGAACGCCTAACTCCCTCGGCATTCTATTCCAGAATGTTGTTAACTTTGACACTTAGGAAACGCTTTCTTATTTATGTTAAAATCTGCCTGCTTTCAGTAGATATTTAATAAGAGTCAACGTTAATGACCATGAAAATAATGGCTCATCAACATTTTCACAAATATGCCTTTTTTTATTATTAAATATCTATTGATTTTCTTCTCAGATTTCTGTTTCCATCTTAAATAATCTAAGTTCCCTTCAAAAGTTTTCCATTGTACCATGTTTCCCCGAAAATAAGATGTAGCTGGACCATCAGCTCTAATGCGTCTTTTGGAGCAAAAATTAATGTAAGACCCAGTCTTATTTTAATACGAAATAAAGACCTGGTTAATATAATATAATATAATATAATATAATATAATATTAGACCAGGTCTTATATTAATTTTTGCTCCAAAAGATGCATTAGAGCTGATGGTCCAGCTATATCTAACATCTTATTTTCGGGGAAACACGGTAACGATTTAACAAACTTTATTGTTATTTTACAATAACTAGCTTTAATTTTGTATGCATTGATGTATTAAAGGCATAATATATAGGAGGATTACCTTTCTGTAGGCATTTTTAAATATATATACACATCTAAAAATCATGTTGCAGAGCAGTCTCAGTGTTTACTAGGTCTTTTCTTGCTAACTCTTTTTATACTAAATCAGTTTCTTCTAATAACTTTGAAAATGGATTTTTGCCAAATGAATTACCTAATGTTCCCTTTTTATATACATGTTTTGTCTCTATCTTTCAATTTTCTAAAATGAACTTAAAATCTTATTACATACATGCCCTCATGTTGCTACAGTATGGTTGCAAGTTAGTGGTGGTCTGTGTCATTAGTTAAGAAACAATACTAGTCCTTTGGTTGTGCATTCGTAACATGAATCATATCCAAAGGGCAGCAGGTCTTTTTAGGACCATTATATGAAGTTGTCTGTTCACAATGGATGTCAAAATATGTACAAAAACTTATATTATGTGATATAGGTGCAATCAACATAGTTTTGATCACACTACATGAATAATTTTATATCCTTATTTTTAGTTAATATTATAATGAGATCACTTTCCCAACAAACATAATTTTTATTAGGACAAAAATCCAAAATTTCTATTTTGTCTCACATAGATTTACCATAATTTCTCTTAAATAATTTCTCTTGTTGGACATTTTGTTTATTTTTAAATTATTTACTACTATAAACAATATGGCAATGAACATAATGTTTTGATTTTAAACATTTGGGATTTTTTAGGATAGATTTCCAACAGTTGAATTGCTAGGTAAAAGAATGAGGGATAATATAAGGCTCTTGATGCATATTGCCACATTTCCTTTCAAAAGGATCGTGTCAAAATATATTTTAACCAGCAGTATATGAAAGTGGGTACTAAAGACCTTGAGTCAGGTACCTAAATAGGATGATCCCTTTCTTAACACTTTTTGATAGGATTCTTTACTCAAGAATTTTATTTAAAGATGACTAAAAGCATTACCCGGAAGTGACTAAATCCACCCTTATAATGAGTGACATGCAGTTTACTAAACCCAATGTTGATAAATGGGTTTTAGTTAATACCCCGTTGGAAGTACAGAGAGTTTCTGATGTTAGTGCTAATCCTTTTCCATTAAAAAATGGTGAAACTAATCCAAAATGGTTGACGCACAGTATGGGGGCAGCGGGAGGACAGCCTGCCATCTCTCTCGTATTAAATTAGCACCAAATTTCCTTGTAACAGTCATTAGGCCTGTTCCCAAACACTGCACTTCTCTTTCTGAGCACATGATCACATGGCACATTCCCAACTCCTTCTCAAGTGAAGGGAGCCAAGTGACTTGTTCCGGCCAGTGAAATGTGAGCAAAGTGATAGATGTTCCTTGCGGGTGGAAGTTTTAATAATCAGTGTACATTTTGCCACTTCCCCTTTTTATGCCTTGTTGGTTGTGGAAGCACATGTTGAGAGGGCATCTCTGTCACCCTGGGTCCCTGATCGATCAGTGAGCAGAACATCCAGTGAGCCGATCTGCGATGGATACGTAAGGATGAGCGAGAAATATAAACATTGTTGTTTCAAGCCCCTGAGATTTTTGAAGTTGGTTTCTGCAGCAGAATCTAGCCCAATTCTGATGGATACCAACTTACAATCCAACTTCATGTGGGAAAGTCGCCTCTTTCCCCATCTACGGTCAGAGCATATGTGTCGTCTCATTCCTGTACAATCCCTTTCTTCTCCAAAGTGCATAAGCCCTCTTTCCCCTTACCACGTCATATCTAGCTTTGCTTTATAAACTGTTTCCTCTGTTAAAAGGCAAGATAATGGAAGTTCTTTTGGTTATGTGCAAGGATGTAGAACGAAGGTGGGAGTGTGGTACTGGGGAAGACAAGCGTTTGCATCAGGACACATTTTTAGGAATGTTTCCCCAGAGCTGAACCTGATCCTCCTTTCCCTCTTTCCCCTCCCCCAGGTTCACTCCTTGTTATTCCTCTATATCCCATGGTTGCTCACATCTCAGGCAAGTCACGGTTTCCTCACTTGATAGGACTGATAATAAAAGTGTGAATTTCCCTTAGTTTCTCTTTTTACAGTTCTCAAGTCTAGATTATAAATGTAGAATCTTCACCAACTGTATTTCTACTTCTAGTGCCCTGCCACACAATTTATTTACTACAGCATGCCTCTTTAAAATGCTGGAGGTTAAGAATATGTGGCTTAGTGTTACTCTGCCTGAAAAGGAATTTTTCTTTTCATGTGACTTACAAGTAGGGTATACAGGCTGACCTAGCATTATTTTTGTAAGGGAAACAACTTCAAAGTTGGACTTGACCTTGAGATGTTTCCTTCCTTGTTAAAACAAAGAGACAAACAAACAAAAGTGTAATTCTATGGCTATTTCCTCTCTTGTATTATAAAAGCCATCCCTGTATCTATAGCTGCCTGGATTTTGATGTTTCGATATTTCCCACTCATTTATGTGAGGGTTATACAGACATCTTACGATTATACAAGGAAACAGATATGGCATGAAGTTTAGAACGAAGCTCTGGAGAGAGAGAACCTGGGTTTGTACCCTGGACTGCACTCAATGTAAACTGGGGATGATAAAACCTATCATGAAGGGTTGTTGTGAGCACTTGATGTGAATGGAGCAGGAGAAAATAGAATTGTTATTCATAATCTCCCGTACTTTATAAAGAAGGCTTTTAATTTGCAGATGTCTAGGTATATAAGTATGCAGGTTGGGAGTGAGAGCTTGGAGGAAGGACAGGTTGCTCGTAGGGCTGAAGGCTCTCTGGGGAATGAAGGGCGGCAAGGAAAACCCAAACTCCAACTGGCAGAAAGCTGGAGGGGGTGGAGGGGAGAGTCAGCTCTGGTTTGGATGTTTGGGGCAATTTGCTGAGGATGTGTAATGTAAAATCCTCTTTTCTGTTGCCCCTTTGAAATCTGTAGTAAAGTTAATTTTTGAAAAATCTCAAAATGCTGGGAATGACTGTGTTTCTTGTGTAAAACAGGACAGGGGCCTGCGTAGTTACTGGTGCTGGGCGAGGACAGAGTGGGCCTGTAAGGATGAATGACAGCCTATATCTTCATTACAAAGGAACACACTTAGCACACTGCCTGGCAGGTCCAGGGGTCTAAAAACCCCTCTGCACCCATTGTCTGAGAGAGAAGAAGGTGTTTTGTAACAGGAACAACAGTGGACATTTATGGCATTTGAACAGAGTTGTATCTGCAAAGGCCTGTGATGCAGCAATTAAGACTGAAGTAGCTGGCAATTAGCGATATAATTAAAGAAGACATTGTTTCTCTTAAAGTCTGTGACTTGAACAATTAGAGACAGAAAGACTAAGAATTCAAGCACAATATAAAGAAATGACGTGTTTGAGTGAGAATTCAGACTAGCATGTGGTATGATCCTGCAGGTAGCCATGGATGATAATATCTTAGGCTGAGAATCTAGATGGAACCAAGGCTTCCCAGGTAGTTTCTCTAATCATTTCTTCTGTATCCTAGAGAGAACAGTTTGGGGATAAGGTAGGGTTTTTTTGTATACTATTTATATGGCACTGTTTTGGTTTTGCTTTGGAACTTTGTTTAAATGTTAATAACTTTATCACAAATCATTCCTTAGTATGGGACTGGTTTTTCTTAATGAAACTTTTAATAAAATTCTTAGAAAAGACACTTAGGTACTTAACCTAGATGGACACAAGATTACATTTATGGCTGTGTTTCTGAATCTCAGAACGTGGTGTAGGTAAGTAGCCATCCTTAGGAAAACTTGTCTCAGCAAAACTCGTTTCTTTATCATCATGCCATGCACTTGTGAACTGCATTCTGTGTGTCTGTTTGGCAATCCAGGAGTTTTTTGTTTTGTTTTTGTTTTTTCAATATCCTTCCCCCAAATTATGAAACTAATAAACACTATAAAGATTTAAAAACTATAAAAACAATAACAAATAGGAAAGCATAAAGAAAAAAATGAAAATCATACCTAATTCCACAACCCAGAAATAAATGTTTTGTGGCCTACAATGTTTAACTTTGAGTTTTTGAAATTAAGTTGATGACCTCTATAAAGAACAACCTTGGAAATCAAAGATTTTCCCTTAGTCGAGATTGATGTGTATAGATGTCCTTTAAATATTCTTTAAATTTGTAGGAGATATCTTTAGTTGTTTTTGTTTGTCTGGTTTGTTGTTTTTTAATTATTCCTTAAGTACCCTGGAATTCAAGTATTTGGAACTGCAGAAAAGAACATTATTTATTAAAATAATCTTTAGCTAATGACTCCCTTGCTTAATTTGTTTAACTACCAAACTAGAGAAGTAGTTAACGCTCCAGGTATTCTATCACAGCTGATACTGATGTGTGAGGAAATGGGAAAAAGTATCCACTGTTTATTACAGTGTTCCTTAACCTCTTTACATGATGTCTGCATTCGATGTGTTGCTTTTCTGATTTTACTCTGAGAAATAAGATAGATCTGAATGAAGAATCTAATTTTAAATAATTAAGACTTAATATATTGAGCCATCTCACTCTGTAGTTACAAAAAGAATTATTAAGTTCTATGGGCAAAGTCACAAAGCCTCCTAAGGAATCTGTATACTTGTCTAGGGTGTTTGATACAATATTTTGGTGATACACAGGCCTTGCCTAGAAAGATAAGGTTCAGTGAGAGCAGTGTTTGTGGGGATGTGTTTAATCCCCTCCAATGGAGAGAAAAAGTAGGGAAAATTCCCAAAATATGTTCATTAGCCTACAAAACAACTAATTAGATCATTTTCTCCAAACACATTAGACTTGCGAATTGGTTTTCACTTAGTTAAGTAAAATGCTGTAAAGGCCATTAAAAAACAAAAACGAACTTTCATTCCCTACACACTTATAAACCAGAGCAGCTTTATGGAGATGTTTAGATTTAACTGAAATATCATTAGCATATTTCATTTCTTAGTCAAACCAAACAAGACAGATCCCTGATTTAGAAAAGATGCTACTTTATCTTGAGCTAAACTAAAACAAACAAACCTCTCTTTGACCAGATTTCTCTTCAAATCACTGTTTTCGGGCCAAGTCTTATTTCTAACAACAATCTTCCACCAACAAGAGAGAAATATCTGTGATTTTGAGAACGTCCCTACTACTGCTGTGTTTAAGAAGAAAAATGCGTCTTCTGAAAGCATCTTCAGCTGGCATTTTTTATGAATTGATGGACATCTGTTCAGCCTGGGCATTGTGCAGCTTAAAACACATTTATTCCCTCAGCATTCTTAAGGGGCTCTGTGCGCGCACTGGATGCCAAAGATAATATCTAGATCAGCAATTTCTCATAAATCATTGGAACATAGAACATGAAACAAGAAGAAGAAATCAGGAATTCAATAATAAATATGGCAAGGTGCACAAACAAGAGAATTGAAACCAGATGAAAAGGAGCCTTTCAGTACAGAAGGTCAAGAAACGTGTTTCCCTAGCTCCCTCACAGGTTTAGCATAATCCCTCGGTGCTTTGGACCAGCCATCCGCTTACCACTCGGAGTTGGTTTTGGAATATTTATGTGGTGGGTTTAAGGCTTTAACATACAACTGAAAAATTAGCATAGTTTATTTTAGTTTGCGCACGGCCCCAGGCCATTATGCAACGAAGAGGAAAATAGTGTTTATTGTACTTTAAGGAATAGAGTGCTCGCAAGCCTTGAGACAAATTCTGGATCTGTGTATATAAATGTAACCCAATTTATACAATAGATTTTTAAAACCAAAGCGACATACATGATAATAAAGTAATGTGACTCATTTTGTTTTTAAACAAAATGTCAGGATTTCTCAGAAGCCATCTTAGGAAGATCTACTTTTCTTCCCAACACTGTTCACGTTACTAATTAGGTCATGGCTATATCTCTTTGAGTCCTTGAAAAGCTGAATTGCACTTTTAAAAATAGCCTCCATTGGTGGCAGATCATCGTCATTTGTCAATGGGTTTGAAATTCTGGACACACAGTCATTGGTGACAAGTATGGTAAATGATGGAGGTGAGATGATTTTTTAATTTTTTAAAAAACAATGCAGAATAATAAATTCAAAACAAAAATGGTTTTGATAGCATCTCCAAGCAAAAGTTACAAAATAGGACCAATTTCTCTCCACATGATTTTTCAATATGTAAGCTAAATATTGGGATTTTTTTTTAACCTTTGTTCTGTCTTATAACAAAGAGGTTCCTTTTACCATTCTTTTGAATATTTTGATTTAAGTGCATGATGAGAGCTCACTTTTAAAGGGCATCCTAAGCAGTTATTATTGACTAAGTAATTTATTATGGAAATAAATAAATAGTTGATCAGTTTGCAAATTCAGATTTGTACACACTTGTACATTGTTTGTGTTTCTAATCTAGGGGGGTCTCATGGCCCAGTTTGTGATTCAATTATCCTTAAGATACCTACCGAGTTGACACATTTTGGTCTCTTCCAGGTTGCCTTCGATTTATTTGTTTGCCCTTAATTTCAGTTTTTCATATCATTTTTACCTTGTAACACAGGAAGACTGGCCTTGGACCCACCTCCCTCCACGTCCCTCAGAGCTTCTTTCATAGGATGACTTCTCTCCATGCAGAGATGCATGTCCCCTGCAGTGATCACCACACAAAAACAGCCCGCTTTTGTTTTGTCTCTGAGGTTTCTCAGTACATAAATAGGCATCATATGTGGTTAAGCGCGTGGGTGTAGCCAGAATACCTGGATCCAGGTCCCAATCTCCCACCTGCCAATGGCAATCTCATCTAAGTTACTTAACTGTGCTGTGCCTCAGTTTTCTTGTGGGCAAATTGGAAAGAGTCACAGCTCCTAATTTATGTTGTAAGGTTTAAATGAGTTAAGATATTTAAAATGCTCCGAAGAGCATCTGGTACATGGTGAGTCACAATAAACATTTGCTATTGTGACTTAAAATAAATGTGCAGAGTGAGCCATTTTGCTGTTATACATTTTTTTCATAACTTAGAAATTTATGGAGGACCTTATCGCATACCTGTAAACATGTCTTATAGCTGATAGTGTTTCAGTTTATGGATGTACTATAACTTACTTCATGAATCCCTTATGTTTGATATTTAGATGGTTTCTATTTTTTCCTGAATAATTCATAGGGTGCATGCATTTTTAATTCTCTTGATATTTTTTCCTAAATTGGCGACTAGAAATATATCAACTTTCATTCCCATTGATAAAGACTAGATTGATTTCTGTAGCTTACTGTGCTCATTTCGGTCTGCCTATCTAGCACAATCCCTCTTCTACTACTTTAACATATTAGACACCTCTCACTTTAACCAAACTCCTCACATACAAAATCAGTTTTTCTAGTGTGGTCATCCAAATCGGTATCAGTGATTGATATATTTGGGATATAGTATCTCCAATGTTTGATTCTTTCACACTGCCTTTATCTTTATTTTATTTTACTTTTTAATTTAATTTAATTTAAGTATTGTTGACATACAATATTATATTAGTTTCAGGTGAACAATATAATGATTCGACATTTATGTACCTCACGATGTGATCACCACATTAGATCTAGTAACTGTCACCACACAAACTTATCACACTTATTGACTATATTACCCTTCATGTTTTCTACCCATCCCCTTAGCTCCCTCCCATCTGACAACCATCATCATCTCTGTTTCTATGAGTCTGTTTTTGTTTATGCATTTGTTTTGTTTTTTTAGAATCTCACATAGAAGTGAAATCATAAGATATTTGTCTTTCTCTGTCTGACTTCTTTCACTTAGCATAATACCCGCTAGATTGATCTGTGTTGTCATAAATAGCAAGATTTCATTCTTTCTTATGCTGAGTAGTATTTCATTGTATACACATGTGCCTCTTCTTCCTTATCCATTCATCTATCTATGGGTACCTAGGTTACTTCCATATCTTGACTATTATAAAAAATGCTACAATGAACACAGGGGTGCATATATCTTTTCAAATAAGTGTCTTCATTTTCTTTGGCTAAATACCCAGAAGTGGAATTGCTGGGTGATACAAGCAATTGTTCTTGTAGAGTTCTATCTATAATTTTTTGAGGAGTCTCCATACTGTTTTCCATAGTGGCTGCACTGATTTATATTCCCACCAACAGTGTACAAGCGTTCCCTCTTCTCCACATCCTTGCCAACACTTGTTATTCGTTGATTTTTTGATAACAGCCATTGTAACAAGTGTGAGGTGGTATCTCACTGTGGTTTCAATTTGCATTTCCTTGATGATTAGTAATCTTGGTTCCATTTCCAGTTGTCCCTACTCCTTGCTCCTTACTCCAAAAAGGTACAGTCTCCCAACCGCAGGAATTTTCTTTAGACCTGCTATCACCAGAGTTCTTAGAAGCTTAGGGTCGCTGCAGCACAAAGATCTGATCTTCTTCCTTTCAGCCAGATGGAATGTAAGAGGAATAGAAAAGAAGGCTTATGGGTGGCTGGTTAGCTCCGTTGGTTAGAGCATGGTGCTAATAACACCATGGTTGCCCGGTTGGATCTCCACATGGGCCCTTGTGAGCTGTGCTCTCCTTAAAAAACAAAGAAAAGAAGGCTTACAATGAAAGCAGTGACAGGAAAACCATAAAACAAGGGGACAAAGAAGGCATAAACAAAGGCCAGTAGAAGGAACCTCTATTATGGCACACAATTTTAAGGTAGGGGTTATGTACGGGGAAGTTCCTTCTATACTGAAATGTAAACATATTCAAGATGCATTGTTAAATGTAGAAACAAGGTATGGAACAGTGTATGTTGAACAGTGTGTTCCCATTTGCATTAGAAAATGGGGTCTAAGAATATATGTCTATTGCTTGTTAAGCATAGTGTATATCTGACAGAATACAAAAGACTCTTGTGGTTCTAAATATCCCTGGAGAGAAAAACTGGGGAGTGGAGCAAGGCGTGTGAAAAGATTCTCTCCACTCTCTATCCTTTTTGTACTGTCTGAATTTTGAACGATCTGAATGTATTGTCTATTCAAAAATAGATAAGTAAAACATGTTAAAAATTTTCTTTCATAAAGGAATATCTTGTATCACTCCTTAGCTTACATAACGGTGTTTTCTTTTCAGAACCCATTTGCTGCCTTTATCCTAGATTGTCCTATTAGCATACATAATAAAGGACCCCTGAGACTAAAAGGCACTCTTCTGACAAAATTGTTAATTATAAATTTCAATTACCCACATGCCAAATATGACAAATCTTTGTCATATAAAGCCTTGCAAGTTATCTTCATTTTCATTTTGTATTAGGTGAAAACTAAGGTCTAGGTGGGTAGTGGGGAAGCAATTGCTTCCATGTTTCATAGACTCAGTCGCAGGGTTGGGGGAAAAAAACTAAGCTTTCTTTTCTTTCTTTTTCAAAAGAGGAAGCTCATTATTTTGGGGCTCCCACAGCTATATACTCTAAAAACATTTTGGCTTCTTTTTTTTGAGGTATTTAATAAAATGCAATTCAAAATTATTCACTTGGACAAGTGGTCTTAACAGTAAGGAAAACAAACACTTTATGAAAACATCGTCTATGAGCCTAAGCCTCCCGTCTTTCATCTTTACTATTTTCTCTGAGTCTGGCATGCAACAGACACACACCAGCCTCCACAGGGGGTTAAACAGAGAGCCATCCAAACATCACAAGGCGCCGTCCAGCACGTTGATGACTTCCATCCTCTGACTCTGGTGCACAATGCCTGGCTGGCCGTGCGAGACTGTGATGTCCTGCCCGGGACAGTCTCCTCAACCCCCAGCACAAGAGCACATGTCTCAAAACAAGCCTCCAACCATTTTCTAGGGAACTAAGCATAAATAGCTGGTTCTAAATCTGGCTCAAAGTCCATTTCTGCTCCATCTTTAAAGTAGGGTCTTAGCTCCCATTGCCTTTTTGGTCAGCCTTCATTCAGCATTTACTTCAGCTCATTTGTTTAATTCACTAAGCTATTAACTGCTGTATAGTATCACACGTAGGGATGCAGGGAGAACCAAAGGATCCAGACATCTGCTTTTAGAGGGAGATCAGGACAAAAGTGGGGGCTAAGGCATTAGTTCCTGGGTCTTCAGATCCAAGAGAAAGGAACCTTCTCTGGAGCCTGAACTCTGTGAGAAGGTACAAAGTAGCTTTTGAATCCAGACGGGCGCGTTACACATACGGGAAAATACTATATGGAGGTGTGTTAAATACTACTAGCTAGCAGTTGTTTTGAGTGAGGTTGTCAGTAATTCCTATATTCTTCTTCATAACTTTTTGGACTTTTCCAATTTCCTATTGTGAGCCAACTACTTAGTAGGTCTATAAGCATGAAAGGCTACATTATCTCCTGGAATCTCTCTCTCTTTTAAAAAAAATCTTTAAAATGGAGACAAGCGTAAACAGTCTTAGGGCTTATGGAAGGATGACATGAGATCAGAAACATGCAGCGCCTGACTGGTAGTTGTTGCTCAGTGAACACTATGCTTCCTCACACTCCCCTTTCATGAGGGTCAGGGATGTGATTTAGGACCACCAGGGAGGGTGACTCCTGTCAGAGCCGATCTGTCCATAACGATGCTTCTCAGCTTTTAGTGTGCATCCGAATCACCGTGAGGGCTTGCTGGAAGGAGACTGCTGGGTCTCAGCTCTAAAGCTTCTGATTCAGTAGGCCTGACGTAGGGTCTGAGAATTTGAATTTTTAGCAAGTTCCCAAGGACGCTGCTGCTGTTGGCCCAGAGACCACACTTTGAGAACTGCGGATCTACAAGGTGCCTGCGAAGGTTAATTTCAAATTACTCTAAGTCTAAATATCTGATCTGTCTTTTTCCCCTCCTGTCCTCCCTCCCTCCCCACTCCATATATATGGGGAGAGGGGTGCCAAAAACATGTATACAAGAGGACACTTTGGTCAACGTTGCTCAAGCAGTGGTTCACCATAATCAGAAGTGTCTGGACGCTGATGGTAACCACTTGGAGCACCTCTTGTAATTGGAGAAGTCAAACGTGACTTGTGTTCATCTTTTGTTGTCAGTATATGTTGAGTATTACAATTTTAATACAGTTTTCCTTTCTTAAAATGAGTATACATTTTTTTGGCACCCTCTGCCATATGTATATGGTTGGTACAAAGGTAATTGCGGTTCAAAAGGTTAAAAATAATTGCAATAACCACAATTACTTTTGCACCAAATATATATACATATATGTGTGTGTATATATATATATGTATATATATATATATTTATGGAGGTTATAGAAACCACCAAACTTTGTATTTCTCACCTCTGTATTTTTTGTCAACAGCTCAAGTCTCTTCTTATGTCAAAAAACCAGGAGAGAGCAATATGTTGTTTTGCTTAAATATCATATTTCATTCAAATACCAAGAGAAAGAGAAACAAGTGTTCTCTGGATGTTCACTAATCTGAACCGATATTGTCTACTAATAAAAAAAAGATAGTCTCTTTGATGATTGATGCCTAAAAAAAATTGGAAACTCTATAGGCACCCTGGAGCCAGGGAATATTTTTGACATTTAGGGTTTGTTTAATCTTCTATCAACATAAATATTTGAAAAATAAAATGGTCAGGAAAATGGCTAAGGAAAACATTTCAGAACAGTGCTTGGAATAGCAGGTCCTGTTCAGCTTGAAGCCTTAAAAAGCCCTCTTTGTCTTCCTAAACTCTGTAGGATAGAAGTTCTTCGCTTGGGACCCACGAACCCCCTGAAGTTGAATGCAAGATGGTATGTTTGCTAATGTGTGTTTTTCTGGGAAGAGGGTCCATGGCCTTCAATGGATGATCAAAGGGATTGTGACTCAGACAAGATTAATGCTGCCATGGAGACATGCTTGGTCAAAAGCTACATTTCTTGTTAATTTCTTGATGAAGAAAGCAAATTCCTAGCATGGAAGAAGGAGTTGGGAGAATGGGCTGGTAAGTGGCCCCTTGAAAAATGAGTGAGGAGCAAACTCTACTGATGAACTCTAACAGGGATCCACTGGTTTAACCTTTCTCATCTTTAGTTCCCTCATCTATAGCATAGAGATAATAAAAATACTCACCTAGATGAGTTGTTGTCAAGTTGAATGAGGTGTTTACAAGGCCCTTAGCAGAGTTTCTGGTACATGGTAGACACTAAATAAATGGTAGCCAGTAGCAGTGGAAGTCATGGTTGCCGTGAGGTGTGCCTTAGGGTGATCATGACACAAGTACTGATAGCAAGGATCTTCGATGTGTCTTGGGTTCTAACTGAAGGGTCAGAGGTCTCCATCTGTAAGGTAAGGTTTATTACCCTCATTTTACCCATAATAAAAGTGGGCTCATTTCCAAACAGACATAGGGCAGGCAGGTTGTTATTTTTGTTGCATTCATTTATTAGAGCCATATTTTCTGCCAGTAAATTGTATCATATCATTATGTAAACTATATAAATATTTCATCTATTGTGCCTTGCAGGAAGCACCATGATTTCCAAGCACTCACCCTCTCAAGAAGTCTGAGAAGCACTGACCAAGGTGGCAAAGGCTGGGAACCTTATTCGTCTGGTTCTAAACTCTGTGCTCTACTCACTGAACCGCTGGCTTGGCTAAGAATAATACTTGTCCGCCTATATCATGCTCCCTGAAATTAGTTTTGCATTTAGGCAAAAACTTATCTAAGAAAATGGAAATATAAGACACACCAACACAAACACAAAACAATAGCACATACATACTACTTAAAATATATTTTTTTCTGAAAAAAGGTGAAAACAGACTCCATGTAAGATAATATTTTAACTTATACTGTTGGGTTGATGATAACGCTCAGCAGAAATGCTTACTGTTATGCCCAGCTAACGAATCTCTTGTGTTTTTATCGTTCCTTCTCTTAGCCAAGGACCTCAGCAATGGAGGCGCTATGTTCTCGCTTCTCACTATGTGGTCCGTGCACCAGTAGGACCAGCATCTGCACGGAGCTTGTGAGGGATGCAGGATCTCAGGGCCACCCCACAGCTGCCGAGTCAAAAGGTACATTTTAATACGATCCTCAGGTGATTCATGTGCACATTAATATTTGAGAAGCATTTGTTTAGGAGATTGTAAACACATTTCCAGAGCAGGGAGATGATTTTCTCCTTCCTGCCTTTCTTCCTTGCAGCACATGTGCTAGTCAGTACCAGGTGTATCTCTCAGCATCCTGGTACTCTATGCTTGTTCTCCCTTTGTGGCGTCTGGCTCATTGTGCATCCAAGGAGGTGTCACACTTTGGCCAGGGATCATTGCCAACTTCTCCTGAAAAGTCCAGAGCTCAGAGTATCAGACACCAAGCCGAAGCAGCCCTCTGGTTCACCACAATCCTTCTGATTTGGCACTAATGGGCAAAGGGGTAAGGCTGCACTCTCCAGTGACAGAACTTCTAGAGCAAGTTTTAAATGATTTAAAAGGAAAGAAATCACTGCTGAAGACTCCAATCCATAATAATAATTAGGAGCTTGTTGGAGAAAAGGAGAGGTTAGGAATAGATGAGTAAAGAGAAATGTATTTAAAGTTGAAACATGGTTTCAGCTCCTTGTTTTAATCTTTTTCTGGGGTCTGGTTCCTGTTATAGGTGAGCCATTTACCTAAAAGAACTCCTGTGTGTGTTCAGAGCACTTTAACCCAGTTCCAAAGGTGCTGATTGTCAGGGAGCGTCCTTGCATTAGGGAAGCAAATTTGATCCTCTTATTGGCCAAGAACGAGCAGACCATGTGGATTCTGGGGCTGTCATTTCAATGTCACTATCACAGAGGGGTTGGGAATTACTATTGTTATTATTATTATTGAAGTGGTCCCCAAACTTGGGAAAGAAGTACCCCAAGGGACACAGCAGGTGGTTGCTGCTCTCCAAAGAGAGAGGGAGAAAGAAAGTACATTGAGGTCCTGTGGGTGGGAACCAAGAGAGATCATCCTTTTGGGGCCGGACTTTGACAGGAGAAGGAGTCCTGGGACACTGTAGCAGAAAGTTCGATGTGGTCTCCTCCCAGGCTTGGGGAGGTTAATTGATTTGATGGAGGACATAGAGCTAGAAAGAGGCAGGGCTGGACCAGGAATCAAGTTCAGTGGGTTCCTTGGCCTGGACAAGTGCAGGCCCTGAAAAAAAAGTCTGCTTCTCAAACATTCGCTGTTTCAGAACCATCTTCAGGACTTGTTGAAACACAGAGTGCTGGGCTCCATCCCAGAGTGTCTGATTGTGTAGGTTTGGATTGTACTTCTAACAAGCGCCCAGTCAATGCTGATGCTGCTGGTCCAGGGACTGCACTTTGAGAACCACTGCTCTGTTACCGGCTCCCCATGGCTAGATAGACAATGCTGATACTGCTTTCCAACAAGTCATTGCCATGTTCCTAACTTCTTAGGGTGGCTGTGTCTACTGAACTATAGCAAAAAAAAATAAAAAAAAAAATTAATGCATAACAGGGACAGGAATAATCAATGTACATGTTTTCAGATTTCTCCTCCTTTCTACCATTCCTGCTCCTCTTCCCCTTTCCAGCTTCTAGGTGAAGGAAGATTCTTGCTTGATGGTCAACTCCCAGGTTCTTTTTATAGTGCTGAATCCTGGACCTGGGGAAACAGAGAAACTAAAGGAAGACTGAGAGGCTAAGTTGATGTACACAATAAAGTCTTAAAAGAAAAAGGAGATTCATATCCTTCAACAGATGCAATTAGAGGTTGAAGCATCTTTTGGTTCCTGAACTGTTCCTGTGCATATAATGCCATGTGAGTCAGGGCTGTGTGAGTCCTGGGATTCATTTGGGACATAAAATTGGTCTTGCAGTGGTGATGATGGCTTTATTCTGATTCTTCCACACCTTCTGCTCCAGTTCTTACAGATGGCAAGAAAACAAGCTGGCAAAGCAATATCAGGATCCCCAAGGAAATTCAAGAACACTAATGTAGCTTATCTAATTTTGAGTTTTTCTTAATCTGCACTATGATTCTTGTTACCTTCAAACATTCAGTAAACATCATCGCTTGCGGAATGAGGAAAGGGTAGGGTGTCCACGTTGGGGGCAAAGTAATAATGAAAAGGACAGCAGCTGATAAGAGCAGTGATGAGGAAAGGGGGTGGGGTAGGAAAATGAGACCAGGAGTGGTGGTTTGGAGCGGGATGTGATGAGCCACACCATAATGTGAGTCCTCCCATGCAATGTGTGGAGTGCACGGGATTTCCTAACCTTACAGTTATTTTGTTCGGCCATTGAAAGCGAAGATGATCCCAAAGGCTGGAGAACAGTGGCACCTCTTTACATTGGAGAAGAGAGTCGGATCCTTTGTGCAATTTTTATGAACTCATAACTAATTTAAATGTACATATGATCAGCCTTGAAACAAGAGACACATTATGCTAAGGGACAAGTCACTGGGAGGGCTCTGACTTAATAGGAACCAGGATGTGATAAAGAGAAAGAAAAACCTCATAGGAAAGAAGCATTTTGATATATTCCCAGCTGAGTTCACTCTGATCAAAGAGATTTGGACAAGGAGTTAAACATCTGGATTATAAGAAATCTTTAAAGAACATTGGTATTCTCAAAGGCCCTCAAAACCTGATTTAATTTAACCAGCTAGTTTTTAGACTGAAAAAAAATCATCTGCCTGGCTCTGAAATACTTGGAGAGCAATTTTACATTCAAATGCACAGTAACCTAACACAAGTTCAAATTCGTGTATTTTTTGAGGCTGAGCTTTCCATAATTCCAGTTTTGCTGCTGTCATTGAATCCTACCTTTCCAGACTGTAGAACTGAAAGAACTACCTTATTTTTATGCTGTGTCATATTTATATTCTTTATTGTGCAATTATCATAATAAAGAATTATCATCATAATTGTCATTATTATATGTATATATCTATATTTAAAATAGCTTGGCCCAGCAGCCCAAAATGCCTGAGGTGACCAGGCCCAAAATATAGATGCCCACATCTGTGGTGTGATTTGCAAAATAGTGCTGCTAACATGCCCACATTCCCCTTCAGTATAAAGGCCATTTTACCCAGGAGGATGATCCATTGGACAACTCAGATAGGTTGCAGGGAGTCACAAAATCCCAGTTCCACAATTTACTAACTTAACCTCTTCATCCTCAGTTTTCCCATCTGTAAAATGGAGAAAATAAGAATATTTCCTACTACAGTGCCTGGAACTCAGTACAGGCTCAATACGTGTTAGTGTCCTCCCTTTTGGTTGAAAGGACAGTTACCTGGGAGGGTTAGTAATTGGCTTCCTAAAAGGGACAGGATGTGAGCATAAGGATGAATATTGTCTTCAGACCTTGAGAGAAGAGGACAGATACAGGCGAAGTGCTAGGCAGGTCAAAGAGTCCTGAAACCTTTTCAGTATCTGAAATCTTTTCAGTGTCCAACATTGTCTGCAGTCTGCATAAACAAAATGCCCCACACATTCCATTTTTCAAAAGAAAGGGGATGCTGTTATGGTTCTTAAAAATGCAACTTCATTAAAAATCAGTTTTGAATTTATGGTAGCTTTAGTCATTCTCTATGTCCTCAGTCAACGGACTATTAAAGCACGACTACTCTAATGGAGGGCCGGCCTTTCACCCCACTACCCCCCTCCTTTTTAAAAAATGAAAATAAAAAAGCAGTCTCAGATTGGAAAAGGCCGGGACTGTCCCATCTGGGACTGGAGCCTTGTCCCAGAGGCAGGAGACAGGAAGGGTGTGGGTAGCCCAGGACTGTGGCGCTGGCTTTGGGGACTGAGGAGGGAAAAGGAAGCTCTCAGCAGGAGAACGTGGGACTGAAAACTGTGGTGGGGTCAGTTTTGCTCAGGTTGTCCCAGAACAGATGCAACATGTCAGAAAATGGCAACATCCTCAAAGCAAACCTGGCTGTGGGAGAAAGACCAGGGTCTGCAATACTCTGGGAGATTTGAAATTCCTTCAGCAAGGCGAAATGGAATTAATTCTGTTTGCTTCCTCCTCCTATTCTCCGATTCCTCTTGTTTTCCCCTCTGAAAATCTCCCTTTCTTTCTCAGTTCCACTTTTTTTTTTCACACCCACAGAGAACCTGATTCCAGTAGTGTGGATAAACTTGTGAAACAAATATTTTGGTTGTATTACAAATCAGTTGTCATTTGTTTCCCATTTCCGCTGACAATTTACATCTGCCTCCCTGCCTGGCTTTATTTGGATAGAGGAGGCACACTCAAGCCTTAGTGCACAAACCAAAACAGGATGACTCCGCGGCACCATAACTTGCTCAATCCAAGTGTTAACCGTTATTTGCCACTCTTGGAACTTTGAATCACACTGTAGATACTTTGTAAAATCTTACTTTGTTTTCATTGATATTGTATAGTATAAATTGTACCTTGTCATAAAATTATTCATAGAGGAAAACATCTCTAATGGTTGCATTCTGCTCCAGTGTACAACGTAGCGACATTTATGTGATCAACATCCATTTGTTGGGTGTTTAGGTTATTCCCACTTTCTGACTAACTATAAACTATGCTGCAACGACCATCTTTGTGAATACCATTTGCATCTGTGACCCTTTCCATGGGATAGTCACGCTGAAATGGAGTTCTTTGGCCAAAGAATGTGAATATTTGGAGAGCTTTCTGCATGTATTGCCAACTTGTTTTCCAGAAAAGCTGCACTGTCTTTACTACTCCACATCTTCTGCCCCTACCCCTGTCTCCAGCCTCCACGTGAGTATTGTTTGTGAAACGCTTGGCATATAGTACGGGCACCTAGTAGTGACTCAATAAATGGTAATGATGCTGAGGATCAACAAATTTATTGTCACATTGCCTCTCCTCCCCCGACTCCTTGTAGAGGTCCAGTGCTTCTATGGTGCTCTGGGCTTTTCTCCGTTGTATATCATCTGGAGGGCCAGAATCACCTGTTTATGTCCCTTCCTGCAGCGCACTGCCGGGGAACTGACTAGCTAACGGGATAAATTACTTGACACTGGGATTGTTGGAAGGAAAATGACTTACAGTTTTAGCCACCTTGGATTTTCGGTATCTTAAGACTGTAACTCAGTGATTCGGAGCTCACACTGTACGATAGAATCATTTGAGAGCTCTGTAAACAATACCAGACCACAGCTTTAGTTGGTTGAGGTGGGGCCTGGATACTGGCATTTAAAAAATCCTCCCCAGGCAATTCTAACACAAGCAAGAGATGAGAATTCTAACCCAGAGATGAGTCATTTGGAACTTCCAGGCACCAATGGCACCTACCGAGGGCCTTATTTCTGGTGTTTCTCAAAGATCAGATCAAGAACACAAGATGAAACCCGAAGGGGCCTCAATCTGCAACAGGTTGGAAGTGTTTCTAACCTTCTGCTGCTTGAAAGGCCAGGTACATCCATTAACTCCTAGAAAAGCTGTATTTTTGCTGCGTTTGTACTTCCATAGTACCTCATAAGGAAGAAACTGGAGCTCAAAATAGTTAACTTGTTCCGAGTCTGCTAGAAAGAGGCCAATCTGGGAATCAAAGCCAGCATCCTGAATCCTGTAATTTTTCTACCACATCTTGTTGCCCTTAAAAAAATTGCATTCATCTTTCTGTGCTTGTGTAGCTGATTCTGATCTTACGTTTTGCGATGTGCGGCTGACTTGGTTCCTCATTTTGAAAGAAGCTTGCCCATAGACACATCCCCCTCCCACAACAAACAACTGTTTGGATCAGGTATTACGGGTGTGTTCCAGGCATAACCCAAGAGGAATGCAGCTGTAGCTACTCATCACTTTATAAATATTGATGGAGAATGGTACAAATGTTTTAAAGGAAACTTTATCTGAAGGAGTGTCTTGGAATTCAGCTGTTTCTTTTCATGTTTTTCAGATCTCCTGCCCTTGGCACTGAAATCCAGCCGCCAAGGGTGGGCCAAGTCCCAGTGTTTGTTTATTATTTTGACACCAGCGATTCTGTACCTGGTAACTGGCTTTGGGGTAGGGTGACCCCAGGGATTCCAATTGGCACACCCAGTCATTGTCCCTGAGCTGTGACAAATATTTCATAACACAGTAATTCCACAGAAGGAAGTATTGAGTTGCAGATCACTTGATGAACTTCTTTTATTCCAAGGGTATGAGAAAAGAAAAAGCCCATTTTATAAAAGAGAAAACTGAGGCAAAGAATGCATTGCTCAGCTTGCCTGAGGACACACAGGGTAGTAACACTGGCCACACTGGGAGGAAACTTTGTCCCTTGGATGGCTGTGGTACACTGGGCCTGCTTTACCACCTTCATTATTTTCCTCTATTAGTTACTCATTTAAAAACTGGGGGCAAAGAAATATGCACGAAGAAGTTTATCACTGCATTGGTTATAATAACAAATTGAAAACTATTTAAATGACAAACAATAGGGGAATGGTTATAATATACGGCCTATTCATTCTATGAATATGTAAATATGAAAAATAATAGTTAAAATGTTTTTAATAACTTGGAAAAATGCTTAAAATATAAACTATTTTTCTGGTTCTTCTTCATCTTTCTGACCTCTAAGCCCGTGGTATTCGGTGTGGTCCACTGACCAGTGGATCACCTATTAGCTTGTGAGAAATGCAGAATCTCAGACCCCACCCCAACCCCGCAGAATCAGAATCTGAATTTTAACATCTCCAGATGATTCACACCACATTCACGTTTGGAAAGTACTGATTTAGGAGTTCTCAAAGATTCAGTCCTCAGACATCTTCTCTACTCTAAATACAGTTGTCCCTTGAGTTAATGATTCTGGTACCTAGTGACATATTGAGTTTCTGATTCCATTGTCTGGGGTATGGCTTTGGGGACTGGCATTTGTGTAAGCACCTTCGGTGTTTTAAAAATGCAGACAAGGTTGCAATGCCCTATCTATACGATTTCCCCTGTGATATGATTTTATGTAGAAAATGCATGAGACCAAAGAACATATTACTTGTGACATTGGTTATGGGAAAACTACATAGAGAAAATACTGGAAGAAAATATACCAAAATATTGACCATGAAACAAATAGAGGTGAGTTTTTTGGGAGGGAGTGGGTTTCTTTGTGTATTTTTTTATATAGTGGTCATGAATATCAGGCCACAGACTCAGATGTACAAGATACGTAGCTTTATTTTTATATACTACATATTAATTTTTACTGTGAGCCCCAATCTGCCTGTGGTGAAGACTTTTCGTCAATTCAGAGGGATCTCTGTGAAATCAAGGTTTGCTCAGTCAATCTACCAGTAGCCTATGGCATCATTGTGGAAATTGGAAAAAGTTCCCCTCCAGGTTGATGGAGCCCTGCACCAGCACAGGTGGTATGATGGTAAAACTCACACTAGACTTTGGTCTCTGCCTGTTCCCTGGGCTGGGTGTCTCTGCAATGAACAATCTGCATCCTTATATTTGGTGGTCCTGGGCTCAGCTAGTTTAGGACTCCACTTCTTTATTCAGCGTTTTAGGTAAACTCCAAGAAGCTTTCATGGTGGCACTGGGTCAGGAGGGGGGCAAGGAAGGCATGGAGTCCCCAAGGCCTTCATCACTGACACGGTCCTTGCTAAGATACCCTGATTCCTATCTGACCTCCAAGGGCATTGGTTGACCAGACTGATGCTGGAGCCTTCTCACTGGCTTACTGGTCCAGAGTTTCTCTAGGCTGGGTTTTCTCTCAGAACATCTATGCCCTTCTGGGAAATATCTGGCTACCCCACGAGCCTTGTAGGGAACAGGGAACATTGTGAGGTCATCTCCAGCCCTAGCCATCTAGAGACACCTGCAGCCAACCCGCCTTTGCATTTGACCTTGCTGCACAGTACTTGCTGCCCTCCTGGGCTCCACCCACATGCCCCAAACCCTCCTGTGGGTTCTGTCACCTCCTATTCCCTGGGGCTGGCTGGGGACTGAGGCAGGGCTGGGCAGAACACAGAGCACCTTCTCAGTTCTATTTTTTGCGTTTCTACCCAGATAATTTTTTGCTCCTCTGGGACAGGCAAACTGCCTCTTATATCACCTTACAATCTCCCAAATCTAATGTTTATTCATGGACTTCCTGTCCTGGTCCAAGATTTACAAATCAAAACTTTGACTTGAGTCACCAAAGGCATTCTTTTCCTTTTCTCCAGTTTCACCCTTACCTGGCTCAGTCGGGGCCTCCAACTGAATGGGGCAAGGCAGGGGTTCTCTTAAGGAAACATGGGGAAAAAATGTTGATTAACATTTTAAAATACTTCTTGCTACATGTGCTTTCCATAGTTTTAAAATAAACCAACAAATAAAAAAGCTGTAGAAAACAATCTTGTAAAATTTTTGTTTGTGTATAGAGCGAGGTTACACTTTTTAAATAATCACTTTTCCTCCTCTAACAGCCACTAACACTTACTGAATACTTATTCTTTGGTACCTATGTACTATTGAAAGTGTGTTGTATGTATTACCTCTTTGAATCCGCACTGTGATATTATCATCACCAATTTTGAGATGAGAAAACTGAGACAGGAAGAAGTGAAGGCCTCTTCCTGCTCAAGGCCTCGTATCTGGCGACTGGTAAACGCACTCAGAATCCAAGGTCAGAGCTGCAGGAGAGCCCTGCGTGGGATGCGAGGCCGCACTGCTCGCTATTTTTCCCCACGTGACTCGCTTCCGTGATCAATGATGAAAAGATTCCCATTGGCCCACTTGGCGTTCAGGAGCAACAGCCTTTCTTCCCTCACAAATCTGTAGTGAGTATTTATTTTTTAAGAAGTCCTTGGTAATTGTGGTGATGTTTTTGCAGGTGGTCTGATGTCTGTTATTGAAGGGAAAAGACGAGGTTCATGACGAAAACCTGACACTGCTTTTGGCTCATTCCTCACAGGAAGTCGGGTTTTCTCACTAAATTTTGTTGATCAAAATGAAACAAAGGCCATCCCATCCAACACAGCATGAAAGGCACAGTGCTCACTCCCGGGTGCTTGCAGATGTTTATGGGGACATTTAGGAGCAACACCGGGGTGACGGGAGAGCTGTGTACTGCCTCATTTCATCTCACCTAGTGAAAAATGGACTTCACGCTCACCTACCCATGAAATCACTGATAGCCAGCAGCTGGGACAGTTCTAGTGGGACTCCGGGGGCAATGATTCACCCCTGGGCGTTTGAATGGATAAATACAAGTGCTTAATAGATAAGAAGACAACTAGTGAATGTCTGAGAAGCATTTGGCCCAGTGCTGCCACATTCGTCAGCTCGCAATACATACTAGTTTCTGTCCTCCCTCCTTCATTGGAATTTAGAACGCTGTTATGGTCTGGTTATAGAAATTTCGTTAAAGAGCTTTCCTTTTTGTATTAGTCTGTTCAGGCTGCCGTAACAAAATACCACAGACTGAGTGACTTAAACGTGAGGGCTGGAAGTGCAATTACCGCCCTGGAACCACTAGGGGGCGAACACGCTTTCCCTCTCCTCAGAAGAGAAGGACCGGGAAGGACGGGCGTTGTGGGCATAGGGGCTTTAAGGTAAAGCATTCAGTGTGGTATTTGAGCGTGGGGGTTAGAAGCTGTTGTAGGTTTTTTTGGTTTTGTTTTGTGTTGATTGGCGAGGGTGTCAAAGACCTAGTTATTTAAGTAGTAATATAATGCGTATTGACCTTGATCTCTGCAAACCTAGCAGGCTTCACCTAGCTGGTGAAGAGTTCTGGGGTGTGATATCCCAAACAAATAACTGTTCACTTTAAGATAACTAACTTACATGTGTGAGCGTGTTGTGCATGCATCATATGGCAGAGTACTCTATGCACGCAGACACAAGCACACACACACACACACACACACAGACATGTTTGCTGACATAAATACTTAGCACACTCTGCAAATATTGCTTCACATACTTAGCACACTCTGCAAATACTGCTTCAGGTTGGAAAATAAGTTCTGTCCAAATTGTGCCACCTTTTCAAAATACATCTGGAGAGAAAATGCTGCCTATTTCAGAGAGCCTTTAAATTTCACTGAATAATGGTGTATCAGTCTAGCCTGTCAAAAGCTAGGACGAGTCACCGAGTTGGGGGCACTGATCACACGTAACACCAGGTCCCAGTCCTCCAGCCATCTCCTATCTTCTGGCCCCCTACACAAATTTGTAGCTCATGGCCCAACTTGCTGGTATTCCTCGTTCTTCCAGGGCCTGCCTTCCCTAGGGTGTTTCAGCCACTATAACCTGCCTTCTTCTCTTAGTAAAGAACCTCTGAGGGCCTTCTTTATATTCGGGATAATGGGATGAAAAGACCAGAGTCACGAAGCCAGCTTCCCCCATAGAATCCGTAATTGGGGTTTGCCCCCCTCAGCTCATCTGTAGGAGGTGACAGTCATAAACAAGGGTAAGACAAAGGGCAGGGGCCCTACGAGAGTCATAGGGCCAAGGAAAGAAAGTTTGCTCCCTGTGGACCAGGCACTGGGCTTGATGTTTTTAGTGTCATTATCTTATTTAATCTGCAAATATGCTATTATTATCTCTATTTTACCAATGAGGAAACTGAGCACCCGAGACACTAAATAATTTCTAATGGTCATACGGATCTGGGATTTGAACTTAGACATTCTGAGCTAAAATCTAGTACATTTTTTAGTCCTGGCTACAATGTCACTGTGTACTTTTCGAGAACTACCTGAAAACTTCTTCCCTATTCTCTAGCTTCTCCATGCATGTAATTGAGGATCACATGTTGGCAACGACTATAAGGATGATGGTGGTGGTGATAACGAGGATAATAACAGCTAACTTTTACTGAAAGTACTTTCTATAGGCCAAGCAAGCAATGTGCTAAGTGCCAAGCTTTCATTATCTTCAATTCTCACAACTCTACACTGAAACTACTATTACTACCACCGTTTCAGAGATGAGGCACCTGATAATTAGGAATGTCAAGAAACTTGCCTAAGGTCACACAACTAGCAAGTGGTCAAGCTGGGATTTGAACCTAAGTCTCACTGCCTCTAAGCCCGAATATTTAAACCACTATGCTTTCCTGTGCGTCTTTAGAGTTCTAAGTCTATGGAGAAATACTCAGGGCTATAGGACTTCTCAGAAGAGCCTTTAAAATTTTTAAATAATAGCTAAAAGGAGATAGTTATATCTTCCTGGGGCCTGGTATAGTCATGCAGCTGACAAAAAATGTTTACACGCTAAAATAGGATGATTTCTAACATTCTCTGCTTAGAGAAACAATCAACTTTGATTGTTTTCACGTATTCTGTTCTTGAATTGTAGATTTCTGGAATCTGGTTTTTATTGCATAGGAACTCACCCTGGACTGTTTACTGTTTGTCAGGAGCCCCTTTCATCATTTCTACAATCAGTTGATTGACTTGTTAGCATCTAGGGGATCTAGTTCATGGGTGTTTCTGGTTCACTGAAGGCCTGTAAGCAATCACCATTGAAGGAATGAATGGCTATTTTCTTGTCAACTACTAGCGTCTGGCTATGAAACAATGAATCAGGGAGTGACTAGGGAAAAGTAAAAGTATGGTTAACAATGAACTTGAGTTAATCGGTCTTGACACATTGAACCTGAGTCAGTTGGTCTGCTATTCTACCTGCAGCGCTGAGAATGAAGTAGATGGATTCCTTCTTACCAGGAATCCATCCATTGAAAACAATTAGATATCAAACGGCATCTCAGCGACTAGTCAATACTCCCTGGAGTACTATTTTTAAACCCGACTTTAATAATTCCCTAACGGTATTTCAAAGAACAGACAAAAGAAGGTGTTCGGCAGCAAAGGTCAGATGAGTATTATCCTCATATCCAGGATATGAATAGTTTGCTAATCGGTGAACTGAGCATGAAGGATGACTCATTCAGATGCTGGGCGTTGCACAGGATGGAGGCTCATGACTGCTGTCCCACGCAACTGCCCAAGGAGGAGAACTAATTCACTTTAATTCCCTAGGTGGCAGCAGCCAGCAAGGTTGTAGAAATGGCATCTTGGGGAAGCAGTACCTTCTTCCAGAGATGCAGACGGAAGCTGGACTTGCTATTGAGTTTACGATTCTGAGATGGGTGAGGAAGGGTGTGGGAATAGGAGATGCTGTCACACAGTGAGGAATAAGAATCAGGAAGTCTGGCTCTGCCACTAGCAGGCCGTGGCTCCTGGGGGCAGCTCTCTCAGCAGTACCACCCCCACCCCTCATTTTCTTCCTCCTCACCCTCATCCAACAAATGGGGTTGGATGAGGTCATCTCTAAGTACCTTTAGATGTTATTATGACTCACAATTTGATAAAGGCCCTGGCAGTTTCATCACATTCTTTACAGTGAAAGAATTTGATTACACTGGAGGGAATTATGGAGGGGAGGATTGTACGTGAGTGTTTAAGAGAGATGCATTATGCCACTGTCTTTTTTTAACGGTGTTCTATGTTCAGATAATATGCTGACCTTCACAAGCCAGGACACTATTGTTGTTCTGCCATTGGTGAAGGCGGTTTTTGCGTGGTTGGTGACATAATGTGGCCCACCTATTGCCGCCTCTCAGTTGGATCCCCTTGCAGTCCAGCCGCTGTCCCCATAAGGGACGGAGCTTTTGGGCATTTTTCCAGCCAGCTGAGCTTGTGAGTATGCCATGATAGTTATAATTTGTTTGTTCTTTATATAGTATATCTCACATACATATATCTCTTTTATTTTACCTTCAAGTAGGTTTTAATTGTCCTTGTTGAAACGAACTAACCACTTAAGCCAAGTTCACCTTAATAATAGCTAATATGTACAGCGTTTATTATGTCCCAGGTACTATTCTAAGTGCTTTACATATGTTATTTTATTTAACTTTCAAAATAACTCTATGGATTAACAGTAGTACTTAACATTGTGTATAGATGGAAACCGAGGCACAGAGTGGTTAAATAACTCGCCCAACGTCCCACAACTGATACATAGCAGAGCCAGGGTTTCAACCCAGGCAGTATGGTTCTAGGATTCCCGAAGATCTTTACATATTGCTTCTATTTTCTTCCACTAGATAAAAAGCAGGTTTTGTGTTTTTTTTCCCCCAACTTGATAATTTACTACAGAGACATTCTGATTTGACTTTGTTTTCTTCCCAGGATTTCTAATTTGTGAATGTAGTAGAAATAACAAATTCCTCCCTCCCCCGACCCAAGACGATGTGACTTTCCCCTGGAGTTCAGTGTGTGTGTGTGTGTGTGTGTGTGATTGGAAAGGAAATAGTTGTTGGAAGATGGAGAAACCCTATGAAGAGAAAAGAGGCAGATGCCTTTGGTTATAGCATTGTCTGAAGGGGGAAGTTATAAGGGTACAAGAAAAGATATCCATGCTTGAATGAATCCTTTACGATGGGGTACAGAGATGAGCAACTGTGAAGACACTGTGTCTGAAGTGACAGACATGCCAACTGTGGGGTCACAAGTTGCTCTTGAAAAAACATGGCTGGAGTCCAACGTCACACTGGACAAGTGGCAGTGAATTTCCCATATTGAATTAGGCTGAAGGCACTGACTATGCTTCTAACACTTTTCATCTTGACTGCAGGAAATCGGTCCACTTTATACATGTCTCTTACTTACTATTCTTTGGAGGATTTCTCCATGGAATTAGGCTGGTATCACAACCTAGTGTCTCCATTTCCGAGATGGAGACATGAGTTTGAGGACGATTAAGCAGCTGGCCAGCAGCTCACCACCACCCTATGTGATCAGGAAAATAGCTGAGCTTTCCAGTCAGATTGCTTTTCGTCCCCATCCTGTTTACCTAAGAGCAGACACAGGTGTTTATGTGATGTGTGTCTGGGGCCAGCATGATCACGAATATGGCTTCTGCATATTGTATTCAGTATTGATGCATTTCAGAGGTGCTCCAAATCCAATCTCAGGGCCAAATTGGCCACTGGCCATCGACTTCTGTTTCCCCAGAGGGAGGGCTTGCTGAGCAGCCAAAGGCTTTTATTCCTGAGGAATTTAAATCACAGTCTATCTCTGTTCCTCAGGGAAGATGCAAACACAGGCTAATCTCATGACTGAGAGTTTATTACTGACACGATATCGTTTGGAACACACTGTCCCAGCGATTCTTGGCAAGTCAACAGAGTTTTTCTCCAGCATCAAACTGTTTGGGTTTCAACAGCATTAAGACTGAAGGCTTATACTACATATGCATAGAACTTCTCCTAGAGTTGTTCCTTGGAAGATGTTGGTAAAAAGACATATTAATTACAGGAGCACCTGTAGGGCCTGAAGGGAATAGGGTTGGGAGTAAGTGCCATTTGAAGTCTATCCTGGACTTCCCCTGCATCTTGTCAATACCCTGAATGTTTTGCTTGGGAGGGAGATATTGAAAGCTTTCTGATGATTTAGTCTCTCCTTTGTTTCTCACCCAAGTGAAAACTCTGGGGACATCTGATCCAACTTCTTCATTCTAGGAGATATTGCCTGATTTTCACCCTATATAAGACATCTTGACTTATATGGGTGCTTTGGTATACATGGCAAACAAATCTTATCATTTTATCGTTCATTATTCTGAATTTATTGCACTATTCCCTTTAAGAAATGCACATTTCACCGTCATTATTGTAATAGGTGATAATAAGGAACACTGTTTATGTTTTTCCAATATTTGAAAGTACTACAAGTCTTCCCCAAACACACATTTTCTTGGAGTTCCACAAGAGCACTCTTGAGGTAAGTTATTGGAATTCTAATTTGTTTTCTGCAAAATAAAGATTTGGAAAGTTAAATGCCTTGCCTGAAGCCACACAGATGATAAGCAACAGATCCCAGACTTAAATGCAGGTGGTCTGACTCCAAGACTCAACGTTTTAGACAGTGCTGCTGATCACCAGCCTAGATTAAACAGACAGATTCATGTTTTCTATATGACCCTTTTGTCACTTTCTTCTCTTCAGGGAACATTCATCACAAGTTCCTGACTGTCCCTGAAAGCACACTGGGCCAACATTCTAGGTGTTTCTGACCACCTCCATGAAGTTTTTCTATAATAACTGGAAGCATTTTGAAGGCTTTGTCCAGCCCTATGGTGAGGACACAAGCATTTTGCTCCTCCATAAAAGAAGAAATAAAACTGTATCTGTATTTCAGTATGATTATGAAGATTAAGTGAGATGATGTAGAAAAGTGCTAGCAGGGGGAACCGTACATTCAGTAAACGCTAGGACATTTCTCCTAGCCTTACATCTTTTCCTTTTTAAAAATTACTTCCTTAGGATAATTTCCTAGAATTGAGATTACAAGGGCATATATCTGGATCATTTTTATTCTTCTTTCTTATATGTAGCCCAAGAGTTTGAAAAATCAGCTGGTCAGGATGCCAGCAGTGTATGAACTTTTAACGAATTGCTTCTCTGCATTGTTTGACATATAAAAATAAGTTTAGAAAAGTTAAAAAGAAAAAGAGAGAAGAGATAAATCTCCAGTTGAAACAAAGAAGAGGCACTCTAGACTAAATAAGGTATAACTGTCTTCTCTGAGAGGCTGATTACAGGCAAAACACTTTAGAAAGAACCCATCCATTTAAGAGGTGGGAGACAGAGACAAAGGGCATTCAGGGAAATCTGAAAAGAACTTCTGCTGTGTCAGGCAAACTTACCTGAAACCAGAGAACATTTTCTTGGAAGCCAAGGGAGAAAGAGCTTTCCTCATATAGAGACACTAGATTGATTGAGCTGGATAGTGGATAAGAGGTTGGCACTCGGATATGGGGAAGCGTGGTCCTCAGAGCCAAAAGTTAGGAAGTAGCTCACAGGGCCCAGAATGTTTATAGAGCTGGCTTGGGGTGCATGATCCAGTCAAGCACGTACCGTCTACTAGGAGTGATGCTCTCTGGAAGGTTCTCTGGCCATTTGGGAAGCAGGGAAGATGGGAGAAGATGTAACAGGAGCACTTAAGATCCTTTGATTACCCAATGGCTGCTTCTCCTAACTAGTTAGTGTAAAACCCTCAAAATCAAAAAGCCCTAAATGTTTATTTGGAGAATCCATAAGGAAAGGGAGGCTGAGAAGACTATGTTCTCTGTCTTAGCATATCTTAATGGAAGAGGAAGCCCAAAGTATAGAGTAAGGGATAGAATAGGCAAACCTATAAAGGAAATACAAGCAGTTTGAATCCTTGAGACCCCTTGGAAAGAAGAATGGAGAACAGAGGGGCAGGTGGAGGGGCACCTGCCGAAGTCCCCCCACCCCCAAGCCTTTAACAAGCCAACTCCTAGGACCCATCTGGGGTGAGTTGGGGGGTCAGAGAGGAGATGACCAGCAAGGAAGCTGGATCAAACCAAGTGTTGGATGTTTCTGTGTTTTGTTACTCAGACTATTTAGGTTCCTGTTTCAGACGGTTGAATGAGTCCCATCCTGTTGCAGTGGTCAGTGGGTCTCGCCCAAATCCTTCCAGTATTTAATGACACTGAGATGACTTAATAGATGTGATTCAGAAGCCAGTTTGTCCTTGTCTTATTTTAGTTCAGGCAAAAAAGTGTTATTTTAGGTCCCTGGGAAGATTCACTACCCCTAAAATGCCGTAGCTTTTCTCTGCCTTTGGCCCCTGGCCCTCATCTCTTCTCCTGCCATGCCACCCCCCAAAATGGAATTGGAAGCCTGTATTTTTAGGGTGAGAACTATATTTTTTTAGCTTATGGCTTTAAACTTGGTTAATGAAACTGCTGCTTTAAGCTATTATCTACCATAGATGTGTTCATTGTTACTGTTCGCTCAATGTTATACGGTTTACAAAATACTTTTTCATGCATTATCTGGTGGAAACAACACTGCCAGCCTTTGAAGGTATGTTCCCCACAAAGAAACCTGAGGCTGTGGCCGGTTAAGTAAGTCATTGGAGGTAACACAATTAGGACACGGTGGAGTGAGGATTCCAATACCATTAGATGCCAATATCAGATATTTGTCACTACAACAGCCTGCTTATTAAGAAGAAGGTGGTGACTGTGGCCAGTCAGCGCCTGGATTCTGGAAGCACACCTCTTGGGTTCCAATGCCAGTGCCACCAATGAGTATTGAATGACCTTAGACGAATCACTTAGCATCTATTGCGTCAGTTTCCTTACCTGCAAGCTGGTAATATAACACTAGTCCCCACCTTACAGGGTTGTGGTGAGGATTAAATGAGTTAATACATATAAAACTCTTGGAACAGTTTCTGGCACACATGGGACACTATATGAGTATTAGATAGTAGGAAGAAATCTCTACTTTTAAGAGACTTTGTGGTAAAATGACCTTTATACATCTCATTCTGCCTTTACTTATCTCTTGGAGAGCAACAAGGAAGCAAAATAGCTGCTTCCCTGATAGAAGCACTAAACTGAGCCTTTCTGGAACTTTCCATAGATTTCCTCCAGGATGAAGAAATTAACTTGTAGAATTATAGACCTTTTGGGCTAGGAAGCAACCTTAGACAAATCTGGCTCCCTACTGCTTGGAGGGTCCCACAGCTAACTGGTGTTTGAGCTGTCTACTGACTCCTAATCAGGCTAGTGTTCTGACTTTGAGCTATAGACCATAGACACAACACCTTTTTTTAGGCTTCTTGTTCTTTGGCAATGTGGGGACAGAGCCAGGAGTGCAGTTTCCAGGCTCTCGGCCTCACGTGGAAAGGTGCTCACTCTGGTAGTAAATGGCCATCAACTGTGTTTGCATGGCCATCAGCTGTGGCTAGTTGGCCGTCAGCTGTAACCAGTGAGCCATTGGCCAATAATATAACTGCCGTGGCTACACTAGCAGAAAATGGGGGCTAGCAAGAAGGTGGTGGCTGGCAAGCACGGATTGCAGTTAGCACGGCGGATTGCAGCTAGCAAGGGGAGTCGGTCAGTTGGCAGAAAAGCGGACAGCAGGTCGCACGTTATGTGAATCCAGCCTCCAGTGAGACTATAGTGGTATGATTCCCCTACCTATGTCTCGTGGGTGTTCCTTTTTGGACTCACCATATCCTGTGTTCTTGTGTGGGGATCGGGACCAGAGTCCCTGCGTGGGACCACCATCGGGACCACAATCCCATCCTCTAATATAAATGTTAGCAAGTTTTGGATTATTCATTTGAGAATTTTTCTTGATGCCGTTAAAAGGCAAGTCATAGAATACAAAGAAAAAAAGACAAGTCAGTGATTAGACTTTCAATTCGTGTACTTTAACATATGGGTGACGGGCATGCAGCTGTTTCATCAAAAATAAGGGAACGTGTAGTTTGCTTGTGAACAAAAGAATCTAGTTTTCTCAAATTGGGATGGGAAGCAGAGATTTAAAGGGCAGAGGCATAGCTGACTCCCAAGGAGCCCCTGTGAAAAACCTGCACACCTTCAAAAATCAACAGGTCCCCCAGTATGAGTGTGCCGGCCTTTGTGAGTGTGATCTGGAAAAGAGATCCTACCCACAGTTTTCCCCAAGGGAACAGAATTAAAACTGTAGATAAATCACACAAATTGAAGGCAGTGATTATTTCTCTGAGTCGTATGCCATGCCTCATTTCTTTAAGTTACATCCAGACTGACCACCTGGGGTGTAAGGAAGCTCATCCCTGACTCGGGCAGGACCTGGGCAACAGTGCAATTGGAAGCCCATATGCCAGGAGTCTCAGTATTTCCAAGTAATAAATTAAGCTAAGGAACTGTTGAACAAAATGCGTTCTCTCTTTTGACCTTGACAAATACATCTTGTCTATTGCCTGGGGTAAGGATGTTCCTGAAAGGAAGTTCATTGTCTTTCAAGACAGCCCAGAACACAAGCAGTGGGACTGGTCTATAGCTAAATTAACGTGTTGTAGCTTTTCTGGGATAACCCTGATTTTAAAATACGCTCTTCTGTTGTCTGACCCTGGATTGGGCTATTGTGTTGTCTGACTACGGATCAGGTGACAAGTTACAGTTTTTAGTTTGGTCACTACAGGCATATGTGTCACTGTCCAGTGGTTCTGAAAGATGGCAGCATTTGCGTTTTTGTCGGAATAATTCTTCATTGTATGGGACTCTCATAAGCATTGGAGGAATTTTAGCATTCCTGATCCTTTCTGGTTAAATACCAACAGAAGACCTCAGTAATTGACAAGTAAAAATGTCCCAGCTTGTTTTCAAATGCCCCCTGCAGGGGATGGTACAGCTCCTGGGTCATAACTTCTGGTTCATAGAATCTTTAATATTTCCTATAAACTGCAATGGTTAACATTTATTGGACTCTTTCTCTATATAGAATGCTTTCTTGGGCTCTGCGTTGAATAGAGGTTTGATTTGGTGACATAGTATTATCAGTGGTATCACTAGGATAGCTGAAGAGAAGGTTGAAAAATTATTACTTCTTAAATGTGTATTGTCTTAAATCTGTATTGTCGCAATGTCAATAATGACCTATCATGACAAACCAAACTTTTAAGAGCACTGATGTTTTTCTCATATTTGGTCTATAAAGAATATACTTGTGATTTTTCATCACAACCATTGTGTTAATCATTTTTGGTAGCAAGAAATAGGCACTTAATTCACTTCAAATAGTAGATTTATTGTGAGAATTCTCTTAGGAATAAGTAAGTTTGGATTGTTAGTCCTATGTCGGGGCCCCATGGATACCCAGGGGGTGCTCGATCAGGTCTCATAAGGAGAGGAAGGAACTGGGTTTGTGAACTAGTAGGCTGAGGTCCAGTGCAGTCTAGAGGTTGAGTCACCCGGATGTCCCCTTAGCAGCTGCAGTTGTCAATTCCCACTGAGATGCTCTGCAATTATGGGGACTCGGCTCTTTGACTCTGTCATTTATCCTCCAACCAATCCCAGCGAACCACCTTCCTCTCTGATATATGTCCTTCAGCTTCTGCTTACTCAAGGGTTTTTTTTTTTTTTTGGTGTACAATTCTGTCTTACATCATCTATAAATCCCATTGTGTGTTCACCACCCAGAAGGGGTTTTTTTGTTGTTGTTGTTCATTCTTCTTGTTCTCCTCCTCCTTTCTCCTCTTCTTTCTTTAATGGCTCTGCTTTCTAATATCTTCTGATTCCTTTATGGTTTTTACTTACCGATGTCTTGAACCAACTCATGACCTCTGCTGCTTCATGGCCTTTGATACTGCCTTCTCTTTGCATGTCTTTCTGCTTCTGCATCCCTTTCTATGCCTCACGTTCAAATTCCTAAGAAAAATATTTGGATTGGTCCAGATAGTCACTGTTATTTGTTAGGGACAGATCTTGCATGCTGAAGTTTGAGCTGTTCTTGGCTCAAGCAATGGTACACAAAATGGCCATCAGGGACCTCTCTGGGGCTGCTGCCCTCTTTGGTATGTGTGGTGTGTACCTGAGGCTGGAAGACAACTGTCCAGTACAACTGTGTGAACTATATGGGACAAGGACATGCTTTACAAGTCAGATGGAAGAAATATTATACTTATGAACAAAGTGTGGAATGATAGGGAATTCTTATTTATAGGACACTGAAACCCAGGTTTAATTTATTGTTCTTTTTTTTTTTAGTTAAACATGAGAAAATTGTCTTCTTTCTCCTTTACAGTCACCATGTATAATTTCTTTAACTTATCAAATCATATTTTATTTGTCTCTGCCTTGTTATTTACCCTAATGCATACAATAGCAAGTCTGATGTTACAATGATGTTTTTTTGGTGTTTTATTTATTTATTTTTTCACTATGTATAATTTGATTACAGAAGATCTTGGATGATTGATGTAGGTGGTCTGAACTTCATCACCCGCATAGCGGGGCTGCACTTCCCAGAGCACCAAATGGGATTCCCAGGAGATTACAACTGTGCCAAGGTTTTGTGTGTGCTTATGCTGCAAATGAGTCTTACTACTTTTCCACTTTAAAAATGTGCGTAGAAATAATACACATTATTAATAGTATGTTCAAAGTCCTTTAGAATCTTCTCTCCCTTCCCTCAATGTATTCTATCTCTCCTATGCTTCAGTTGGGCAATATTACACAGGCAGCATGTGTGACTTCTGGAGTGGCTAATCATGTGGGTGCTGGAACCTCACCAACACTATCTTCTCTAGAAAGTGCGGGCCAGTAGGAGGGTCTCCTGGACACTGTCCATGGGGCTTTGGCAGGAGGAGTCCTAGACGGTGGTTTCCCTGGGCACAAGGCCTAAGCACAGCCCTCTGGCGTGACTTCATGCCTGGGGCATGCTGGCCTGGCCTGAACCAGGAGATAAACAAACCATAAGCACAGAAGGACACCTCACTCTCCTGACAGATGCTCTGAAAAAACAAAACGACCAGGCAAGGCAAGAAAGTCACTGCCGAAGGGTTTTTAGCTCCAGTTCTGTTAGAAAATCCAGTCTTAGGTTTCTGATTTATAACCCTCCCGGTGTGAGGGCCTCAGACTTCATGCCTGCAGGGGACATGATTCTTCAGCCTGAGACATTTCTGAGCACAGTGATGTTGGGAAGAGGAGGGAAATGGAAGAGCAAGGCTTATAGATACCCGAGCTGTGTGCCAATGTTGGCTTTGCAGCTGTGATTTTCAGTGTCCACGTCTAACTGATGATTCTCCAATCGGGAATAACAAAGTGTGGCTCAGGGTGGTTTATTTAAGGAATCTGTTGGTCATAACCTGAATGTAGGTGGCTGAGACATGCAGGAACCTCCACAAATTTGGCCATAAATTCTTTGATACTCCTCCCGGTGAGAGGTAGGGGCTCTTCTCCTTGAATCCAGGCTGGCCTGTGATTGCCTTGAGCAATAGAATATGGAAGGAGTGATGCCGTGACAGTTCCAGGCCTAGACTTTGAAATAACTGGCAGCTTCTATTGTGGTATCTTGGAGCCCTTGGCTATCGTGTAAGAAATATGACTAACCTGCTGGAAAAGCCATTTGCAAAGGCCCTGAGACTACAGGGAAGTGAAGAGGGGACCCACCGCGCCAGCTTTCCAGTTGTTTTGGATGCTCCAACCCAGTCCAGCTGCTGACTGACTACTCCTGAGTGGCCCCAGTTGATACCACGTGGAGCAGAAGACTTGTCCAGCCAAGCCCTTCCCAAATTCCCGACCTACAAAAGCAGATGTATAATAAAATGGTGGCTGTTGTAAGCCACTAAATTTAATGTAGTTTTTAAATGTAACAATAGATAGCCAAAATATTCACACTAACAGGAAAGGAAGCTGGAGTGGCTTGATCCTGAATAAAGGTGATATAAAAGCCGGAGACTAGTGAATGAATTATAAAAGGATTATCCCAACTGGAGGGCGGGTATCATGACATAGGATCGAAACGCCTTTAAAAGTTCAATTAACTGTGCATCTACTGGGGCTTCTAAAACTCTAGATCCATTTAGGCTGTGGCAGTGTCAAGGGTGGTAGGGCAGGACACTCTAAAAGGGGCCAAACTCAGAGTCGGTTTGGGGATGGGGCATTGGGGTTCCTTGACTTCTTGCTGGTTTGTGCAAGGCCCAGCTCCAGAAGAAGTGATGGGAAGTGTTTCAACTTCTTAGATGAACAGCCTGGAAGTCAGGAACAGAACCCATCCCCAAAAGAGACCTAGAGGACAAACAGAGAGAGAAACTCAATCATGTGAGTGAGAAAGTGGGAGAGGATCACAGCGAAGTCTGTGTGTGGTTCAATGGCCTGGGGGGGCCTTGGATCCGCCCAAGTCCTGGTGAGTCTCAGAACTGGGAAAGTCTGCAGTAAACCTGTAAAGAAAGGAAGTGGGTTTGCAGAAGTGACTACCCATCAATGTATACGTGTGTATGAACACGCCCAGATAGATAGATAGATATAGATATTGTTTTGTATTTGTTCGCGTCCCAGGAGGAAACAGTCCACCTGAAAGGGTCTGAATAAAAAAGTCTCCAATGAAGAAATTATTTACAGAAATGTGGGCAGATACGCGGAAGAAAAGTTAAGATAGTAAACTGCTCTCCTTAGAAAGTTGCAAACTTTGGCCCTTGGCTGGCATCCAAGAAGTTGGACTTGGAGAGGTTCCCACAATTCCCTGACGAGAATGGCTCACTGTGTCCACAGTGTTTGTGCAAATAATAAAGCTTATGCTGAACACACCTTTTCCTTCTAGGAGTCTAGGATTTGGGAATGTGCCATTCAGAGGGTGTCTCCATGACCAGACCCCAATTAAAAACCTTGGGCACTGAGTTTCTAATGAGCGTCTCTGATAGACGACGTTCCACAGGTGTTGCCACAAGTCATCACGGGAACAATTAAGCATGTCTTGTGTAACTACACGGGGAGAGCACTCTTAGAGCCTGTGCCTGGTTTCTTCCCAACTCCACCCCATGGGCCTTTTGCCTTTGTTGCTTTTGCTTAGTAAACTTTTGCTGGAATAAATCTTAGCTATGAGTATGACTATGTGTTGAACCACATGTGTTCTTGTAGTGAATGACCTAACCTGAGGGTGGTCTTAGGGAACCCCTCGCCCTATACAGTGGGATAAAGGGAAGCATCAGGGATGGTGAGACATCCAGTGACTAGCAACAGTGGGAGGCCATCACCACCTTTAGACCTGAAGGGGCAGGAGAAGGAAATTTGGCAAGAGCTATAGCTGTAGAAAAGAGACACAAGACCTGAGGTCTTGGTGGAGAAACGCAGCCCCGACCAAACACATAGCTGCCTCGCTCTCCTCCTGACCGGCATTATCCTGCTGGTACCTTCCACGGGCCACACCCACTGGAAGACAGAGCCAAGGAAGCCCAGTGAAGTCAGCTTCCTGGGCCACAGCAGAGGAGAGAAGGTGAAGAATGGAGCAGAGGGGGCACACGGAAAACAACTAGGAAAGTTTAAACGCAAAGCATTTAAAAACGGTACTGAGCTAAGTTGATAAGTCAGCTTATAACTGAAAAATATTATTTTACGACATTGCATTACTCAGCAACCCTGGATGGATCCTCACTGCACATACAACATAAAATTCAAATTACCTAGCATGGCAATTCAAGGTCTTTCTGAATCTGGCCCAAGATGCCAGGTTTATCTCTCAGGCCACTGTCTCCTCAGTGTATCCACTGTGTGGGGAAGGTATTCACCCCACAGCTGAATACATTCCGCGCTCCTGGTCCACCATGACCGGCCTCAACACGGCAGCATTCTCCAGCCTTCATACTTTGTTTCCTCTTCTTTGTACTTCATATGCCCATTCCTGTTACTTCTGCTTAATGAAGCCCTACCAATCCTTCAGGGCCCAGCGTACCTGTCATTCTGCTTGCAAAGCCTTCTTGAACACCATCCATTCTCCTATCAGATAGATTTGTCCCGCCCCGTGGTGTTAACCGACCTACACCAGGTCAGGGTTGGGCCATGTCCTCGTTTACCAGCCTCCTCTCAGTGTCAGGAAAAGGCCATAGGCACCATCTGGGAATGTCCAACTTAGCCCTGACCTATGAATTCTGTCACACATCAGCTTCCCTTCGTGATAAGCCGCTTTGAGCGGTTACTCTGGTGCTACTCTGGTACCCTGACAATGCTGCATATCTTACTTACCCCTTTGGTTCACATCCAACCAATGCAGGCTGTGTTTCTGCAGACCCCAGAGCTGGTGCTGGGTCTTTACCTGCTGTGCCTGGAATGAATGTGGAGTTCCTCTGGACGCTGACACTGGACATTAAGCACAACTCCATTTCTTCATGAGGTTATGACCATCTTGAAGACAGTGACTGTTGCATATTCATCTTTATACTCTCCACATTGGTTAGTACATTGACTCATGCACAGGAAGTATTCAATACACATTACTGAGTTAAATAATTAGGATAAAAGTAAATAATACCAATAGTTAAACTTTCTAATATCTGTCACTTTTAGAAGTCAGGAAAAGAAATTGTTTCAGCTTTTAGTTTTGAACCTGGGCCCTAAGAAATAAGGAGAAAATGAATCCTCTCAGAAGTAAGACTGTCTGTACCCTGGAGGTTTTGTCTTTGAGAGACAAAATGAGTCAGCCATATTAGAAGGAAGGAAAGGTTTCTATGATATGAGCTTTCACATATGGATAAATTAATGAACAAAGCTAAAACTTGAAATTTTAATAACAGTCAAGTTTTTCAATTTTTAAATTAAAAATGTGTTTAGAATTATGACAGAGATTTAAAGTCATTCTGGATGTGTCCATGGACCTTGTTTTCTTCTTTCCCTAAGGCCATGTAGTATACAAACTTGATTAGAAAGAAAATTTTAATATTCCAATAGGTTAACATCACCAGAAAGTGGTATCCTAGCAACAAGACGTGAGACAATGGGGTGAGTAGATGCAAACTGTGGATACACTTTCCACCTGAGATTTCTTAAAGGCAGTTGATATGGTGACCAGCTCATAGACGTGGCTGATCAGGCATTCAACTGTGTTCTTGAATAAAAGATCCAGTGGGGAGAAAGTTTTCACTTAATTTGGCTATGTTTTATGGTTTTTCTCAGAGAAGATTAAAGAGTTTTTGAATGAGTTATTCTGAAAGCTGGCCATTTAAATTTTCTATAGGGTAATAAACCTGAATTTGATTTTTCTGCACACTCTCATTTCTATAGGACCTGTCTAAAGAACCAAATTCATAAGAAAAATATTGTAAGCTTTGCCAAACAACAAATCAAATAATAATCTTTGTGGGGTAGTTAGGGAACAGGGCCATAGACTTTCAAGTTATTTTAAATACAAATCAAGCATGTGCCTGATTTATTTAACTCAATTATACATATTCTTAGAAATGGTAAGTATGCTTATAATCCTCTGGAATCTCTGGGATAGTTTAATAAACTATTACCACACTCAAGCTATTGAGTTTTTGCCAAACCAGAGTTATTTTTATAACAGCTCTGTTAAGACAAAATTCATGTACCCTAAGACTCACTCTTTTAAAGCATAGAATTCAGTGGTATTTAGTATATGCAGAGTTGTGCAACCTTTAACACTATTTAATTTCAGAAATTTTCATCTCCATACAAAGAAACTCCATACACATTTGCAGTCATTCCCCATCCTCCCCTCCAGCCAGCCCCTTACAGCCCTAACCTTTCATTTCTATGGATTTGCCTATTCTGGACATTTCATCTGAATGGAATGATACAATACATATATGTACCCATTGATTCTGGCTTCTTTCACTTAGTATACTGTTTTAAAGGTTCATCTATCTAGCATGTATTCATATTTCATTTCTTTTTATTGCTGAATAATTTTCCATTGTATGTATATACCACATTTTGTTTTTCCATTCCTCAGCTGATGAACATTTGGATTGTTCCCACCTTTCGCTACTGTGAATAGTGCTTCTGAACTTTAGTGGACAAGTTTTCATTTGAACACCTGTTTTCAATTATATTGGGTACATACCCAGGTGTGGAATTTCTAGGTCATATGGTAATTCTGTGTTTAACATTTGAAGAGCTGCCAAACTATTTTCCAAAACAGCTGTACCATTTTACATTCTTAGAGCAACGTATGAGGGTTCCAATTTCTCTGCATTCTCATAAACACTTGTTATTCTCTGTCTTTTTTAGTATAGCTATTCCTAGTGGATGTGAAGTGGTGTCTCGTGGCAGATTTGATTTGCCTTTATGTAATGACTAATGGTGACGAGCCTCATGTCACATACTTATTGGCATTTGTAGTTCTTCTTTAGAAAAATGTCTATTCAAATATTTTGCCCATTTCTTAATTGGGTTATTTTTCTTTTTTATTAAGAGTTCTTTATCTATTCTGGGAATAAATCCCTTATCAGATATGTGATTTGAAGACATTTTCTCTCATTCTGTAGGTTAAATTAAAAATAGACTATTTTTTAGAGGTTAAGTTCACAGAAAAATTGAGCAGAAAGTACAGAGAGTTCTCATATATTCCCTGCCCCCATATGTGCACAGACTTCATGAATATCAACATCCCCTTTTACCAGACCGGTACATTTGTTACAACTGGTGAACCTATGTTAACACATCATTGTTACTCAAAGTCGATAGTTTATATTAGGGTTCACTGTTGGCTTTGTACATTTTACAGGTTTTGACTCATGTATGACATGTGTCCACTACTACAGTATCATTCAGAATAGTTTTCATTGCCCTAAAAGTCCTCTGCACTCCAGCTATTCATCCCTTCTTCCTGCTCTCCCCGTGGCAACTGTTGATCTTTTTCCTGTCTCTATAGTTTGCCGTTCCCAGAATGTCATATAGTGGAATCATACAGTATGTAGCTTTTCATATTGGCTTCTTTCACTTAGTAATAAGTATTTAAGTTTCCTCTGTTTTTTCATGGCTTGGTAGCTTCTTTATTTTAGTGCGGAAATATATTCTGTTGTCTGGATGGACCACTGTTATTCATCCTCTCACTTACTGAAGGACATCTTGGTGGCTTCCAAGTTTTGGTAATTATCATTAAAGCTGCTATAAACCTCTGTGTGCAGATTTTTGTGTGGACATTAGTTTTTAGCTCATTTGGGTAAATACCAAGGAGGACATTGCTGGATCTATGTATGGTAAGAGTACGTTTAGTTTTGCAAGAAACTGTCAAACTGTCTTCCAAAGTGGCCGTACCATTTTGCGTTCCCACCAGCAATGAGTGAGAGTTCGCGTTGCTCCATATCCTTCCTAGCATTCGGTATTGCTACTGTTTTGAATCTTTGCCTGCATTGACTTTTACTCTCTTGATGTCCTTTAAAGCACAAAAATTTTTAATTTTGATGAAGTCCAATTTATTTTGTTGTTGCTGCTTATGCTTTTGGTGTCATATATAAGAAACCATTGTCTAACTTAATGTCATGAAAATTTACTCCTATATTTTCCTGTAAGGGTTTTGTCTTTTTAGCTCTTACATTTAGGACGATAATCCATTTTGAGTTTTTATTTCTGTTGTTGTTGTTGTTTGTTTTTTTGTATGTGTGTGTGTGAGATAGGAGTCTGACTTTATTATTTTGGATGTGGACATCCAGTTGTCCCAACACCATTTGTTAAAAAGAGTATGCATTCTTTATCAAAAGGTTTTTGCATCCCTATTGAAAAATCAGTTGATCATAATGCAAGGGTTTATTTCTGGACTCTAAATTCTATTGTTTGACCCATACAACACTGCATCTTTGTATTAAGTGTGTCTCTTTAAAGTGTATCTTTGTATTTAGTACTCACACCATGAAGTGAGAGTACTAAAATTTTGTTCTTTTTCAGGATTGTTTTGGCTAGTCTGGGTCCTTGATATTTCCATATAATTTTTTGAATTAGCATGTCTCTTTCTACACACAAAATTACTGGGATTTTGATTAGGAGTACACCAAATCTATAAATCAATTTAGAAAAAATTATATAATAACAATGTGTTCTTTGATCCATGAAGATAGTATCCATTTATTTACATTTTCTCCAGAATATTTGGTAGTTTTCAATGTACAGATTGTGGACATATTTTGTTAAATTTATTTCTAAGTATTTCATATTTCCATAATATTATCAGAATAATAGACACATAGATCAGTAGAACAGAATAGAGCCCAGAAATAAACCCACACAAAAATGGTCAACTGATCTTGACAAAGGAACAAAGGCAATTCAATGCAGAAAGGATAGTCTTTCCAACAAATGGTACTAGGACAAATGAACATCCACATGCAAAACAAAACAAAACAAAACAAAACGAAACAAAACAAAACAAAAACCATAGACCTTACCCTTTCACAATCATTAACTCAAAATTGATCATAGACCTAAATGTAAAGTGCAAAATTGTAAAACATCTTGAAAAAGTAGGAGAAAGTTTACATAGCCTTGGGTTTGATGATGAATTTTTAAATATAACACCAATGGAAATGGAATTTTAAAATTATGGATTAAACTTCCTTAAAAATAAAAACTTCTGCTGCTCTGCAAAAGACACAATTAAGAGAATGAAAAGACAAGCCACAGACTAGGAGAAAACACTTGCAAAACACATACCTGATAAAAGACTTGCATCGAAAATATACAAAGGATTCTTAAACTTAACAATAAGAAAAGATTAAGAAATTGGCAAAAGATCTGAACAGATACTCCACCAGAGAGATACACAGAGGGCCAATAAACATAAGAAAAGATAGTCAACATTATTTGTCATTAGGGAATTTCAATTTAAACAACAATGAGAAAGCACTATACACCTATCAGAATGGTTAAAATCCCCAAAACTGAAACTACCAGTTGCTGGTGAGGATATAAAGCAATAGGTACTCTCATTCATTGCTTCTTGGAATGCAAAATAATACAGCAACATTAGAAGGCAGTTTGACTGTTTCCTACAAAACAAAAAATAGTTTTTCATAGGATCCAGTAATAATGCTACTAAATATTTGCCCAACTAATTTGAAAACTTATGTCCACAAAAAAACTTGCACATGAATGTTTACAATAACTTTATTCACGATCTCAAAACAAAAACAAAAACAAAAACCTGGAAACAATGACAATATCTTTCAACAGGTAAATGAATAAACAAACTATGACACATTTACTCAAAGGAATATTATTTAGTGATAAAAAGGAATAATCAGGCTACGCAAAAACATAGATGAATCTTTAATGCCTATTACTAAGTGAAAGAAACAAGTCTACAAAGGCTGCATATTGTATAATTTCAATTATATGACATTCTTGAAAAGGCAAAATTATAGTGATGGTAAAAATCAGTGGTTGCTTAGGGACTCAGCAGAGGGTTAGGGAAATTGGGATTTGAATAGGTAAAGTATAGATAATATTTTTAAGTCAGTGAAACTATTCTGTATGATATTGTAATGATGAATACAAGATATTAAGCATTTGTCAAAATCCATAGAGCTTTAACGCACAAAAATAAACCTTAATGTATAAAAATTTTAAAAATCCTTTATGAGGTCAGAGAATCTGAGGATGAAATGTAGGACATGATAAAACAATCTAACTCTATTCCAAGCGTAGGAAACAACCTCACCGAAGGAGGTAGGGGAAAGAATGCTGATCCAAATAACTTTGGAAATGAGTGGAGTGCGTAAAAACTAAAGGCAAAAGAAATTGCATACAAAAACAGTACTTTAATTGATCGTGTTTCTCACAGAGGTAGAAGTTAATAATTCTGAGCTCACTGTGCATGTATAAATAATTAAGCAAGTGGATGGTACATTGTGAGAGCCAACTTTCTTACCGTTGGAGTGGGAGGTTACAAGGGAGAGGAGGGCAGAATGATCCTTGTAGTGATGGGTTAAGTTGAAGACATCAATATGAACTTATGTTTATCTAATATAGATACACATGGTTACATTAGAAATATGTATACTTATGTGTATATATGATATATGCATAGTTATGTACGCAATGACGTATATACACAAGGAAATATATTCACATATATATCTCCTTGCTCTATCAGCTAAGAGGACCTAGAAACAATGATACCCCAATAACAATGAACACACCTTGTGCCCATATCTTGGTTTCCAGTACTATTCCTTAATAAAAGGAACCAGTTCTCCTTGGAGAAATGGCTGTTTCTAGGACTGGAGCAGGACAGACACAAGATGTTTTTGGAGCATGTTGTAATGCCATAAAGTTAAAAAGTGCTCAAAATAAAACCCCACATTGATAGGAATATGTCAAAGGGACCTAAGAGTCAACTGAAAGAGTTCCCAGTGGCCAAAGCTGGAAAAATCTGAGCAACAAAATAAAGTAGTATTGGATTATAACCACAAGTATATAATAAGTATCCACAAGTCCATACTGATATAAATATATGATTTAACAAATAAATGGGGAAGAATAGATAAATCACTTATGCAGAAGAATCCCAAATAATATAATATATGTAGATATTCAACCCTTAATGAGGTGAAACACACCTCCTCGCTCCTTAAGTACAGGTTGTGCATAGAGACTACCTTCCAAAGAGTACAGATAGAAGGAGTGGAAAGAAAGAGAAATTTTACATTGGAGAAACAAATACCCCCTCAAACCAGGTGACCAAGTTAACATCAACAGTGATAGGTCATATTGATATTGTGTACCCTTGACATGCTTTGGTACAAATACACTTTATCGCTACGGTTTTCCTCCCCGAAACCCATAGCCCCCGTCTCATCATGAGAAAAACATCAGACAAATCACAGTTGAGTGATAACGACAAAATACCTGACCAGTTTTCTTCAAAACTGTCAACATGATAAAAAATAAGGTATGTTGGAGAAACTGTTACAACCAAGAGGTGCCTATGGAGAAATGACGACTACATGTAATGTAGTATCTTGGGTGGGACCTTGGAACACAACAAATAAAAAGAACATTAAGGAAAAACGGAAGAAACCTGAATGAAGTATGGACTTAAATATACCAATATTGGGTCATTAATTGTAACAAAGTTACCATCCTAATGGAAAATGTTAATAACAAGGTAACTGGATATGGGGTGTAGGAGAATCTCTGTACTATCTTTGCAATAATTATGAAACCTACAACTGTTCTAAAATAAGAAGCTTATTTAAAGAATTAAAGAGATTGAGTATTTCTAGGTACTGAAGAAACAATACTGGAGTAAGACTGCTAGATTATATATAAAACTGGTTAATATCCAACAGGGAATTCAAATTGTGCTGTGGTCTGAATGTTTCTGTCCCCCTGTCCCCAAGTCACATGTTGAAGTCCTAACCCCCAAGGTGGTGATACTAGGGGATGGGGCCTTTCAGGGGTGATTAGCTCATACAGAGCCCGCATGGAGGGGATCACTGCCCTTAGAAACGAGAATCAAGAGAGAGTCTTCCCTCCTTTCACCATGTGAGGCTGCAGGGAAAAGATGGCCATGTAGTAACAGGCCTTCACCACACACTGAACCTTAGACTTCTCAGCGTCTAGAACTGGGAGAAATAAGCTGTGTGTTGTTTATAAACCACCCAGTTTATGGTAGTTTTGTTGCAGCAGCCCACATGAGTTAAGACAAACTGTAACCCTTTGTGTTATCTTTTCTACTGGCCAGAAATCCGTCTGCAACATATTAATCTTCCACATGTTAATATATAGCTTTACAGAATCTGGCCCCTAATCGATAGCAGATACTAAATCAAGAAAAAGTACATTCTCCTAGAGCAGGGGTTGGCAAACTTTTCTTAAAGAGCTAGATACTAAATATTTTAGGCTTGCAGGCCATTTAATTTGTTCTGTAGCTACTCAACTCTCCTATTGTCGCAGGAAAGCAGCCGTAGAAAATTTGTAACGAATGGGTGTGACTGTGTTCTAATAAAACTTTATTTACAAAAACAAGTGTCCAGCTCATGAGCCATAGTTTCCCACCTCTGCCCAAGAGTATTAAATAGTCCTCGGTGGTCCTGTTAGACAATGTTCTAATATGACGTTCAAAGGACATGCAGTTACCTGTTTGCCTTTAAGTTTGTATACATTTTCTTATCAGTCCCTAATTGATGGCCTTCTGGAATGAGTGCAGTCAGCTTTATACTGTCATTTGCTGTTGCTGAAACAACCTTCTTTGTTGCCATGATGTCTTATAAATTCAGACAGAACTCACCTCTGGACATTGTAGTCCACTTGTGTTTACGTCTAGGGCCAATGCTGTGTCCTTCACCTGTGCACGAGGGAATCCTGCCTCTGAGAGGGAAATTGGGCCTCCCCTGCCTATTGTACTGTCCTGCCACTGAGGTTAACTGGGACTTTGCTTTTGTTCCTATGGAATTTTGAGTTCTTTCCCACCAGGGAAGTATAAAAATCTTTCAACAAAGGTTCTGTTTCTTCACCTTTGAGAAGATCATGTCCCTACACACATTCTTGAATCGGTCCTTCTGGAAGAAGACGTGCCTGCACTAAATCTTTAAGACTTACTAAGAGTTAAAGTTGAGGACTTTAGGTCATATGACATTCTTTATCCCTATCACACCTCAAATATTCCAATCCTTCTCAAGACAAGCAGTCCTCGGTTCTCAATATATAAAGTCTTTATGAGGTTTTAAGCAGTTCTAGATCTCATGGTTAAAAGTATAAGCCTTGCTTCCCAGTGCATATGGCTTTAAGAAATAGTTCTTGACTCTTGAATCCTCATTATTCAACAATGAGGAACATCATTATTAGAAGGAAAATTCCTCTCCTCTCTTTGGGTATACAAGGGAGTCCAGTTATGCCTTGGGGTTCTTGGCAATTCTTTGAGGTAGGTATATTTTTTTCCCTCATACTTGCATTTTTCCTCATACTGTTTTGGGGAAATAGAAGAGTGGTTCCCATAGAAGAGTCGTTCCCCTCTAATCTTACCTTGTCTTTGCCACCATATCTTCCTGCTAATATTTCTATTTGATTATTCTATATACTGCTACTTTCAGAATGTACACAATAGGTGGACACCCCAGACTATCTGGTCTTCAAACAGATAGTCTTTAAACATTTGTTTGATAACTTGCCTTCTCATATTTGGAGAAGGGGTTGAGTGTTTGATGGAAGAAAGGAAGATGAAGATGCAGTATCCAGAGACAGTACTTGGCTAAGTGTCTATTGTCTGGAACAATTCAGCTCTGGCCTTGAGCTTGCAAATGCTATTCCACAAAATAAAATTTTTCTAGTTAGCCAGAGCCACCTTTCTTAGAAGGCAGTCAGAAATACATCCTACCCCTGCCCAGATCCTCCTTCTTTAGGTAACTTCTGCACATTTTTCAAGACTCAACTCAGGTGTTACATAGTCCAGCTGAGCCTAACACTTGTGTATTTCCAGAAACCTGTGCATAGCACTTACCTCACTCCTTGAAATGAGCAGTTTATGTATCTGTTCTTCTGCGCTTTGAATTCCTCAAGGGCTGGCATCAGTCTTAATTATCATTGCATTCCCTGAACCTAGAGTATTGTGCCTGACACATAGGTGATGTTCAATAAAGTCTGGTTCAACTAAACTGAACTGAACACGCATTACTTTATTGAAATCTTAAACATAACATCATAGTGCATTAAAATACTTGTTCCTAACTTAATCATCATCTTTTCTTCAAGACTCTCTCTAGCATGATTCATGTTGTTTTTAAATAGAAATGATGACAGTCACTATCAATTCACATACTTTCTAGACTGAACTAATCTCGATGGCTAAATATTTTATTGAAATGCTAGCTTGCTTTGCCTATGCCTTCCAAAAAACGACAAAGGAAGAACATCTGGTAAGAGCTTTACTAATTCTTTTAAACTTCTATTTAGTGTCCTGATGCAGAAAAATACTAAACGCTACCCTGAGACTTTGAAGGTATAAATACAGCTCAGAAAGAGCCCTGTGTATTCCCGTGGAAGAAATTCTTTTAGGAGAATGTGGTTCATTAACTACAATGACATGTCAAAGAGAGATGGATACGGGAGCGTTTTCACAAAAGGGCTCTGAATTTGTTTGGTATATTAACCCCTTGTTGAATATCTTGCAAATATCTTGTCCCCTTCAGTAGGTTGTTTCTTTGTTTCGTTGATGGTTTCCTTCACTGTGCAGCAGATTTTTAGTTTGATGTAGTCCCAGTTTTCCTTGCCTAAGGTGGTATATCCAAAAAAAATGTTCCTAAGACCTATGTCAAAGAATTTACTGCCTATGTTTTCTCCTAAGAATTTTATGGTTTCAGGTCTTACATTTAAGTCTTCAATCCATTTTAAGTTTATTTTTGTATATGGTGTAGGAAAGAGGCCCATTTTCATTTTTTTTGTGTACGTATCTGTCCAGTTTTCCCCAACACCACTTATTGAGGAGACTCTGCTTTTCCCCACTGTATAGTCTTGCCTCCTTTGTCATAGATTAATTGACCATATAAGCGAGGGTTATTTCTGGGTTCTCTATTCTGTTCCATTGATCTATGTGTACCATACTGTTTTGATTATTAGAAAGAGCTTTGAATTTGTGCAAATGATGCATGGACTAGATGTGGGTATAAAACAGTGGTGAGGGGGAAAGGTGGAATCTTGAGAAGCCTATGAGACTAAGGTAGCATTTCTCAAATAGTTTTGATTTGACTCCCAGGAAGAAAATAATTTTACATTATGATCCATTACATACCAATATGCATATATATTATGTATACTCGTATGTGCTATGTGCTGAGGAGTGGCAGAATATTAGATTTTTCAAAAGCAGTTCTTGTTTTGTTATGTTTTGATATCCCCACATCCATGAAATTAAACACTTGCCCTTATTATATGTTTACTTTTCTATTCAATTTTACTTTTAAAAATGCTAGTCTAACCCACGAAATTGATTTTGCCTCCCACTAATGAGGCAAGCTTCACAATTATTTTCCCAACATTTTATAATGAAAAATCGCAAATACATAGAAAAGTTTAAAGAACTGTATATCATGCAATGTTGTTGTATGATTGTACATTGCACACTACTATACCCACCATTTAATTTCCACAATTCAAATGTAGTTTCAGACACTTAAATACTTCACATTATGAACTAGAATGCAATATTTTTATAAATATTTGGTGTAGGTAAAATTTACGTAGAGTGAAATGCATAAATTTAAGTGTATGTTAATTTCCTAGGGTTGTTTAACAAATTACCATCAACTGCGTGGTGTAGAACAACAGAAATGTATTGTCCCTTGGCTGTGGAGGTTAGAAATCTGACATCAAGGTGTTGGCCTGTAAGTTCCGCCTCGCACCTCCTGCCAGTCCACACTGGACTTGTGATTCTATCGTGCTGCAAACAAGAAAGCTGCTCCGTTTGGGCTGTTATTTAGGGAGGTGATGGTTGAAATGCTCAGTAACAAAGTATTCTCTAGAATCAACACTCTTTTTTCTTTCCCAGTGAAATGGCATCTCTGAAACTTTTTGCCAATTCTTAGCACTCCATTTATAAGGAAAAAGCCTCATCTCAAAGTCCTTGAAATAGAGTCCCTTAAGCTCTAATAAACTCTGTTTTTCCCACCACACTTATAAAGTGGAACCCATGACAGTGTGAACAGGTGCAATGGCGTCTGTGTGGCTGATCCTCATTCTCTCTCTCTCTCTCCATCCCCTCTGATAATAAACAATACAGGGCCAAATGCTTCATAAAGAGATGAAACTAGAAAGGAGGACGATAATAATTAGGATTGGATTTAGGTGAGTTAAAGATCCAAGAACCCACCTTTTATGGTAGAGAAGGGAGTGTTCAGAGGTGAGGGTAGAAATCACGTTTGAAGATGCCAGTAACCAGTGGTCAAAAGTGTCGTAAGTGTTTGAAACCAAGTTATTGAGGCAAAGGCCAGGGCCTTTGGGATTCTCAGCAATGAGGATATGGGGAGGGGGTTGAAAGTTTGGAGTTCAGACAAAGGATTAAAAGAAGGTAACCAGAGAAGTTAAAGTTGCTGGATCAATAATCCAGAAGGTTAGATGATGAAGACAAAGAACTAGTGGCCAGGGGTCAGGAGTGGAGCTGGCCCAGATCTATTGGATGGTTTATCTTCAGACATCACGTGTGCTTTCTGCTGGGCATGGGAGGTCCTGGGTCTGCAGGGCGCCCAGGGAGGCAGGCTGTGTAACGGAAAGCGTGATGGACAAGAAGCATAGGACCGAGGCTTCCATTCTAGCTCTGCCCCACACCATCTGGATGACCTTAGGCAAGTGATTGAAACTCTCTGAGTCTCGGTTTCTTCCTCTGAAAAACTTTGATGAAAACGCTTGTCTTCTGCAAGGATGAAATAAGATAATGTGTATAAAATCGCTTTGAAACTTTAGAATGCTGTGCACATGTAAGGTATCACTGTCATTATTACTGGAGGGTACTTGAGCTCTCTGGTTGAAATAATGTTCCAGACCTCCAATGGAGAAACTATCCATATGCCCTTAAATTATTATTTTTTTTTCTCGGCAGTATGAGACTCAGACTTCTACGACCGTAGCAAGATAATGCTGACAGCCTTTCATTTTGTATATTAGTCAGGACTCCAGGCTTCAAATGACAGAAACCTGAATTCAAACTGGCTTAAGTTAAAAGGGAAGTTTGTTGACTCAGAACAGGAGCACACAGAGATGTATCTAGGTTCAGACATGGCCCAATTGCAAATGATGTTGCAATTTCTCTCCGTCTCTCTCCCCACTCAGCTCTTTCCCTCTTTGTGGCCTTGTTTGCTCTCACGTTGCTGCCTCATCACAGTGTTTCAGCCCAGCAACCTCAGCAGGAGACATTCCCTTTTCCATCCTCTCTATCTGAATCCAAGGAAAGACTGGGATGCCCGCCAGCACTGCCCTCTCCCCAAGTTATGGGTGACAGGCCCACCTCCGAGCAAATCAGAGGTGTATTTACTACAAAGCCAATGCAGCTAAATTGTAAAACTTTCCAAAGTAAAAATTTTAATCTATCTGTTTCCACTCTGACTTCCCCTCCATCACACTTCCCTTGTGTCCAGCAATGTTGAGTGGCCATCGGCATTTGTGCAGAGGCAGGCGAATTGAGTACACATTTGGTTTGGCTTTTGTGGGATATATTTACATGCTTGACAGAGACTTTTATGTACAGTTTAGATATTGCGAGGCATTCTGGTGTAGGAATGGCTCCGGAAATACCCCTACAGGACTTTAGCGCAACTTACGTGACATCTTGACGTGAAGATGCAGTGGCAGAGACCATAACATAAACAAATGTGTTCAATTGGCATCCAGGACGAGTGAATGGAGGGTGGAGAAAAAAACAGGGTTTGAAATGCACGTAGGCAGAAGCTAGTCTGTGGAAATCCTTCCAAGTATCAGATGTATAAAATTAGAAGTGAAGAAAGCCATTCTCATTAACACCTAGCCAAACCAGAAGTTTTGTTCTATCAAAAAATATGTTTGGTAATACAGCACGTACAATGATAAATGCACCATATTTTTTCCTTCTTTTGATGGAAATCACTTGAAATTGAACCTATTAGAATGCCTGGGTTTGTAGCCTATGCTTGTGGTATTTTTAGAGCTTTTCATTTTTAAAAAATTTATCTTCTCTTCGTATAACACTTTGTATGTACCGAGTGCGTCTCTGATTACCGGGCTACACAAGTAAACACAGCAAACTCTCATGGAGCTGTCAGACGACAGCTATTCAAACAAGAGGACCTCCAACAGACTTCTCTGTGGACTTCTGGGCAAAAGCTGTAGTTGTCACTTCATGGTACGCTTTGATTAAGACAACAACAACAACAAAACAAACTTCAAGTAGCTCAGTAACCCAGCGTTGGAAGACAGACAAAAACAAAAGAGAACTATGGACATCTCTATTAACAAAACAGAACAAAATAAAACAACAAAAGCAAGACTGCAGTAAGAGCAGAGACTAACGTTCTGTGATTATTTGAAGTTATACTTGAAATGGTTGTCATATCTAGTTCTTGGAATTTTATTTTGGCTATTTAATGAAGCCTATATAACAATGACCAAGAAATGCATAAACTGGAAAATGCAGCTTTTCTTCACACAGAAGAATATTCCCTGGGCTGAATCGGAAAGTAGCATAAAATCCGGGCACTATTATGCTGGGGAAACATTTCAAAAGGGGAGAATCAGACTAAAATTTGTCTCTCAGTTCAAAAGGCACATGTTTCTAAAACTCTCCCTCCTACCACATATAACAGCACAGAACATAAGAGTAAAAAACTCAAAAAGACAGGGCAGAGAGATTATGTGCAATTTAAATAGAGACAAGACATCTCCCAAGTAATAAGAAATTTCAGCTTGCATTTTGCAATATGTATTAAGACAGAGTAAATCTTCTTAAATTCTAGCATGTAATGAAGACTTAAAGAATGAACTTTAAAAGTCATTGCTGCCAAGAGATTTGTGAATTCTCTAAAACATTAAAAACTCCTCTATAAGGAAGTGGCCATTTCAAATGCAGATGATGAGGGTGGTGAATGCCTTTAGAAAAGATGAGAATCTAGAGATTGACAATAAATGAAAAAGAAACATTTCCCTTGGCCGTCCTTGGCTCAAGGTTTTAGCAATTTCTAGTTAAGAAGGATTGAAGGATTGGAAGTTATTACCAGGGCTATGCTATTTATTATTCTTTTTATGTAAATACACACACAGATAGATATGGATGTGAATATAGACATAGATGTAGATATACGTATAGATAGACACACTCGTACTTACGTTACCTGAATAGTAAAGTATGTTTCGTTTTCATTCCGTTGAATGAGTTTAGTTAATTTTACTTAACATCTTTGTTATCATTACAAAATTCCAGGTTCAATATCCCTTGTGGTGAACTGAAAAGACTTTGTAAGCAGACCGCAGTTTAAACTCTGATTCTTCCACTTGCCAAACATGAGACCTCAAGAAAATGGCTTGGTGTCGGAGCTGGCAAAATGAGGAGAAAAAAGCTGATGCCCAAGGCTGCTGTGGAAACTAAATTATATAAAATATAATGTACCAGATATTCACCACACCCACAACCCTAAAGGAAAGATTCCTGCCCAAATTCCCTGCTGACAGGGATGAGTCTGCCATGTTTAGAACAGTGTGGCCTCCTGTATTAATTCTGATCCTGGACGGCAGCCTGCCCTCTGAAGCAGAGGAGGAGATGGCAGTGGTCATGGCAGTCCTGCCAGCCTCAGCATTCATGGGTTTGCCCTCAAACTCACTCTTTATTTTATCCCGTCTCTGTTCCTTTCAGTCCTGGCTGGCAGTGTTTCTGTCGATACAAAATTATCAAAATACTTGTTGATCTCTCATGCAATTCATGTGAAGCCACCAGACAAGAGGGTCTTCCACAAATCTTTTCTGGATAACCGCATCTCTATTAGCTTCTGCAGAGATGATTGATTGAATCCATGAATCACACACCTAATCTCTTTAGCAAATGGCTGTCCAGCTGGACCCCTGGCTCTGTTTCCAGTTAGGGCTATCTGAATAGGCGAAGAATCTTCCAAATCATCAAGTACTGGTTCCTTTTTGCTTAGCAGTTCCTTCTTTAGTTTATTTCTATCTTTTTGCATTTTACTATAAGCAGCAAGGAGAAATCAGGCTACACCTTCAAGACTTTGCTTAGAAATCTCTTCAGCTAAATATCCAAGTTCATTGCTTACGAATTCTACTTTCCATTCAGCAGAAGGCAATTCAGCCAAGTCCTCTGTCACAAGGATCACCTTTCCTCCAGTATCCGATAACATGCTCCTCATTTCTGCCTGAGATCTCTGTTATGGACTGAATGTGTTCCCCTCAAAATTCATATATTGAAACCTTAAGCCCCAATGTGAAACTATTTGGAGGCAGAAACTTGGGAAGTAATTAGGTTAAATGAGGTCATGAGGATAGGGACGTTGTGATGAAATTAGTGTCCTAATAAGAAGAGAAAGAGAAATTACAGCCCTCTCTCCACCATATGAGGACAGAGAGAGAAGGCAGCCATCTATCCGTAAACCAGGAGGAGGGCTGTCACCGGGCATCTAATCTGTTGGCATCTTGATCTTGGACTTCCAGCCTCCAGAACTGTGAGGAATAAATGTCTGTAGTTTAAGTCATCTAGTTTATGACTTTTTTTATAGCAGTCAAGGCTGACTAAGACAATCTCACAAAAGGCACATTTAACATTCATGTTTTTGGCAACATTCTGTTCATGCAATATATGTATTCTCTGAGACAATAAAACCTTTTTCTATAGTCCTTTTCTTTCTGAAAACTCACCAGAATCTCCTTTAACATCCATATTTCTCCCAAAAGACTCTTCTGAGCCATCTAGTCTTTTACTATCATGCACGTCAAAACTCTTTTAGCCTCTAATCATTACCCACTTCCAAACCCACTTCCACATTTTTAGGTATTTGTTACAACAGCACCCCATTTCCAGGTACCAATATCTGGAGAGTTTCCTAGGGCTGCTATAACAAAGTACCACAAACTGGCTGGCTTAAACAACGGAAATTTATTATCTCACAGTTCTGGAGACCCGAGTCTGAAATCAAGGTGTTGGCAGGGTTGGTTCTTGCAAGGGCTGTAAAAAACCATCAGTTTCAGGCTTCTCTCCTTGGCTTGTCAATGGCTGTCTTCCTGTCTTTTCACATCGCTTTCTCCCTGTGTGCATGTCTGCGTCCAAATTACTGCTTCTCATAAAGACATCAGTCATATTGGATTAGGTGCTCACTCCACTCCCGTGGGACCTCATCCAAACTGAACTAATCACATCTATAATGACCCTGTTTCCAAAGAAGGTCACATTCTGAGGGACTTAGGCTTAGGACTTCAACATGTGAGTTTTGAGAGCACATGATTTAACTCATAATAACTCCTTCACCCTGGTGCCAGCTGATTGGGCCAGGGTTGGGCACTCGATCTATGGATTACTGATTTACAGTTGACCTTTGACCTATAACATTGCGTAGACTGAAAAACTCACTTTTGGGTACTTGGCTTTAGAAGTCTAGAGACAATCAAGAAGTTAGTATAAGAGCTGAAGCTGAAAGAGAGAGAGAGAGTCCCTGAGGTAAATGGGGGACACTGAGCAGGCCAGTATGTAGGAGCAGTAGTGCTGAGTTTTGAATAAGCTGAGATCTGTGCTTAGGGTAAGGAAAAAGGGCAGAGAGAGAGAATGTGTGTGCACGCAAAAGGAGACTCAATAAGCCATACGAGGAGAAGAGCAGACCAAGAGTGGTGGTGTTCTGCGAAGGTGGAAAACTAAAGGAAAATTGAGTGAGATCTTTCTGCTGAGATCCCTGGGGATGACTGACATGGTGGTTCCAGGCTCCATAATGCTAACTCCTGCTATAGCCCTCGCTCTTGGAGTCCTGTATGATTTCTGTCTCTGTCCGAACTCATGCCCGCCTTCCTACACACAGACACCTCAAACAAAAAATATCCCAATTGATCCAGTCCAAGTGCAATTCTAAGAACCCACGTACACCATCACTTAGTTAAGGCATGGCACAAACTTGGTCCTCAACAATCTTAGTTTCCATCCCCTCCATCAACTAATAACTGGGTGGAGATTCTGGGGCACAAAAATACCAGGCTAATGAAGCGATTGCCCTTCCAGAATTATTGGTGCTTAAACCGCTTTCACTCTTAGGTGGGTTTTAATGAGTTAAGACAACATTAGAATCTAGCTTCTTTTAGTAACAGGTTCTTCAGACTGTAACACCTTGGTAGGAGCATTAGGTACCATCACACTTAAACAATCCTCATTTTTCTGTTTATGAACTGAGAAGAGAAAGTCATCACAGAGCAGTAGCTTTCATTCCCTTTTGTCTACAATTGTAAAGGCAAAAGAGGAAATTAGTGAGAGAAAAAGCGATGGCTGACTGTTGCTAAGCAACCTTTGTTGGCATGAAATGTAAAACTGAGACTCAAAGAGCTTCTAATTGGGCAAATATCTTAGAATATTTATAATTCCTAAGAGGGTTGTTTTCAGATAATTCATTTTTTTTACTGAAGCCTTTAACCACTTATTTTAGAGATGGTTGTCAAATTACATAAAATTTTATCACTTAAAGCTAATTTTGGAGTAACTGATTGATTTCCAGGTATTTGCAGAAGAGACTTTATTTTTTTAAAAAATTTAAATAAGCCTCAGACTATATATTACTTACACATGACTACCATAGCGCTCCATTTCTATAGCCAAGTAAAGTGTCTCCCTAGAGCTATAATAGCACTGGAAAGGAAAGGCTTGCACCTAACTTACTACTTACATAGTTATGGTCTCTCACAGGGTGACAAATTCATCCTGATTTGCCCAGAACTTTCTCTAATTGTGGTAGTAAAACTGCATTCCAGAAACCCCTTAAATCCGAAGCTTATGTGGATGGTTTGTTGTTGTTATTATTATTATTATTATTATTATTAATATTATTATAGCTGATGGTTGGATTGGATTTGGGATGTACTCTGGAACTAGCATGTCTTGCAGGATCTTTTCTGAGCAAAGCTGAACTTCATATCTGGGTGTTCCCCTGGGCAGCTGGCTGGTTCGGATTGATGGGGCTCTCAGCAGCTTGACGCACCCCTAAGAGAGGGTCGTTTGATTGAACCCATTGGAACTGCTTGGTAATGAGAGTGAAATCAACCTGTTTCTCCTCCATTTCAGTTTCCTTAATTTGTAGCTGTGGGGACAGAGCCCCAGAGAGCAGTTTCCAGGCTCTCGGCCTCACGTGGAAAGGTGCTGGCTCGGGTAGTAGATGGCCATCAGCTGTAACCAGTTAGCCATTAGCCACGTATTTAACTGCTGTGGCTACGCTGGCAATTGGTCGGTTGGTTGGCAGAGAAGCAGACAGCAAATTGCGGATCATGTGGCTCCTGCCTCCTGTGTCTCCAACCCAGCCGCCAGCGAGAATATAGCGGTATGACTCCCCTATCCATGGCTCCATGAGTTTTCCTTTCCAGCCTCTCCATATCCTGCGTTCTTGTGCGGGGAGCAGGAGCTGAGTCCCCACACCACAGTAGTGTTGACCCATATTTTAAGTGTGAGGTTTCAACTTCGTTTAGGCCCCCAGATGGTTTACACATATAATAGGTTCCCATCAGTAATGTCTGTCATTATACAAAGCAATTCCCGCTGGCATAGACATAGTGGGGGTCTGACATAGAGGAGGGGTAGCAGTGGAGCATGTGCAGTGTGAAAGAGAAAGCCGTTGGCAGATTCTTAAATGTTTCCCAGGGAAGGGGCACTGTTCTCTCTATGGGAGCAGTCACATCTTCTCACACAAATATGGAAGAATTCTTCCAAACTCCCTTGGCCAGAGGTCAGGCACAGAGCAACTACGTGTCCACTTGTCCCTGAGGTTCTTGATACATAATCCAGTTGGTTGTATGATCCACTGATCTGCATCTCATTGTCTACATCCCAGAATTTTAAGACAGTCAGCTACGGATCACAGCAAACTGAGTGCCATGTGGAGGCCCAGGGAAGGGGAGTCCAAGGTAGATAAATGGTTGGGCAATAAGGAGCCTGACAGGGATAATTTAACCTAGTGACAATAAGACTGAGGGGTAATAATCAGTGCTCAAGTAGATAAGGATTTTCTCCGGGAAGGGATGGCTCTTTCACTGAAAGAGAACAAATAAGAGAAATTGTGTGCAATCTAAATATGCCAGATTGAGGAACGATATACTGACAACCGACATGTAATGTTTCTATCACATCTAATCGGGCAATATGAGGGTACTATGTCCAAAATTAACAAAGGATTAATTATCAAGGCTTGGCCTGATAATTTTCCGTGTTATCAGTGTTTGTACACTGCAGGAAAGACCCTCGCTGAATGTACCACACATGTGTCCCTCAGACTAATCCCTGGTAACTCTCACTCCTTGAATGAATGCAAGGATGCTCTACAATGATTTGTATTTGCGTGAGCTGATAGCCTAGAGGCAGATAGATGAAATAAGGATGCAGATTTAGCAGCTAGATTCACTAGCACTAGTTAGGTTGTAAAGATGTGGAATGAAACTCAGTCTACAAGTGTTAATACACAACTCAGTCAAATGAATAGAATTAGTTTTTAGGCTGGTACTACGGAGGGGTGATGGGGCCTCATTTTAACCTAACAAATTCTGAGGGAGTTACAAGTGCTTTTCAAAGAGGATACAGACTTTTTGCAGGTGGAGAAAGGTAGGTAAAATCTGAGAGAGAAGCAAAATAACAACGAACTCTCAACACACTCTCACTCTATCCTGGGAAAATAAGGATGCCAGCTTCTAGGTAAGGGTACATTCTTAACCCTGTAAGAAGAGGTGATACTATCAGTACCCAAAATTACGCTCAGCAAGTCAAGTCAATTCACAGAATTCTAAAATTCTGAGTTCATCTTTTTGGGTTCAGGATTAATCCTACTCATACTGAGTCAGCAAGGGGTGGGTGGGGGGTTAGTGTGCAGTGGGGGAAGTTTCAGAAATAGCTTTTCTACGCCATCCATCTTGTCTCCAGATGCATCCACAGACACACGGACTTCACCCTAGACTTCTGGGGGCTACCTTGTGGTTAGGCACTCAGTCAGCCAAGCTCATCCTTCCTGTACCATCTTCTTTGCACCAACACACAACCACACACACATGCACACACACACACACACACACGCAGTAGTCCCTTGGCCCTTCTAAGCCCTTTCATTACTTGCTGCCCACTCTCCAGGTCCTGCCTGTTCTCTTAACTGATTTCTGTTGTAACCCCCCAGTCATCCTCTGCTCCATGGTGGGGGCTGTGAGGTGGGGACAGGCTTTCTCAGATCCTGACCTGGGGGTGTCTGTGCAACAAAGTTCCTGCTAGAATATCCTGCTAAGAGAAGCTAGAAACTTTGCCTTTCCCTCTCCCAACCTTGAGGTACAATACAAAAGCCTCTTTCTCTCTTAGCCTCAGGAGCCACAAGGTTCCCAAAAAGGGAAACTTGTCCCGCCACCAAAGCATCTGAGGTTTATCGCCATTAGTGCATTTATCGCCATTAGTGCATTTATCGCCATTAGTGCATTTATCGCCATTAGTGCATTTATCGCCATTAGTGCATTTATCGCCATTAGTGCTTTTATCGCAGAGCAAGGGGGTTGGACAGGCTTCTTCAGTAAGCAAAGGTTTGGATGAGAGAGGAAAGAAGGAAGAGAGGAAGGGAGAGGGGGAAACACAAAAAGGCAAGGAAGCAAAGGAAAAGGAAAGTCAGTACCCTTTTTTGCTAGGCCTGCGGCACGAGTCTATGTCACAGAAGCTGTATAACAGGATGGCAGGAGTTACATAAACTCTTCTCGAGACTCTTGCCTTAGCTGTTTCTTATCTTCAGAACGCTCTTCCAGCAGACTCTGTGGCTTGCTTCCCTGCCCCCTTAGCCTCTGCTTAAATGTCACGTTGCTCAGAGAAGCATTTCCTGATTGTTTCTGACCACTTTACTCTTCATAGGTAAACGTAGCACTGCCTGACGCATTATGTGGTTATTTGCTTGCTATCTATTTTTCCCACACTAAAATGCAACAAAGGAACAAGACAAACAAATAAAGAAGCAAAAACTCACAGACAACAGTTTAGTGGTTACCAGAGGGTAAGGGGGAGGTGGGATGGTAGATGAGGGTAAAGGAGGTCAAATATATAGCAATGGAAGGAGAACTGACTGAGTGGTGAACACATAATGCGATATACAGATGATGTATTATAGATTTATACACTTGAAACCTATGTAGTTTTGTTGACCATTGTTACCACAATAGATTTTAATTAAAAAAAAAAGTAAGTTCTGTGTGAACCGGGACTTGCCGATTTTCTTCAGTACTATCCCCAGAACAGTTCCTGGCAACGTAACAGAAGCTCCAAAAATATTTGGTTAATAAAAATTAGGGATACCGGTCTCTGTGGAGCTTTATCGACGTCTCCAGGATTCACTGTATTGGCTTAAAGCAAATAAAATGGGGACTGAAGTAGTACAACTGTGATGTGTGGTCTTCAGCTAAAATAATAAACACCAGAACCAAGCCAGTCACTCCTTGATTTGTAGACCACCAGCTGCTTCCTGGTGGATAAATTTCCTCCCTGTTATAATAAATGAGGGAGCGCCCCAATACCTGGGGTGTGAATGACTAAGGGCGATGGTCTTTCAGACACTGTGAGCTTTTGGCTGGAGAAGAGTCCTTGGAGAATCCAGTTAGATGCGAATAGGACAAGGCAACTGGGAGCCCCGTTCTTGGGGCCTCAACCCTCACTATTCAGTAGACATCTTGATTTGACTGGCTGCAACACACTTCAAGTTTCTGCATTAATTGAAGCAGGAAAATATGTGCTCCAAAAGACCTTTGAGATCCTGGTATAAAGAACAGATGACTCAAGATTAGACGAAGGCCTATGGACATGGGAGAGTCAATTAATGTTAGTTGACATCCCACTTGGCATTTGGGTTCATCTATGAAATGCTTTGCTTGTTCCATCTATTGTAATCCCCCTCGACTGCTGCAGAGAACTTGCCTTTTATCCAAAGTAAATATTCCAGGAGATGAAATCTAAGCAGACCATGTTAGCACTGTAAAGTTGAGTTCTAATGGCTTTCTCCCATGCTGGGATTTGACACTTTGTAGTGGAGGAGAGGTTGGTGAGGGAGCTGTAGTTTTGAAATGAGCAGTGTCTTCTCTCTAAGTCGATTTTTAATGTATCCACACCTCTAGCCTAATCAGTTGTATCCGGCTGAAAGATAAACATTTTCCTTGGAAATAGTCTCCCCCGGCTCCATTACCTGACATAGAAAATCTGGCCTTTTTCTAGCTGTTTGGATCATTTTCCACTTTATTTGCACATTTGCAGATGCACCTTTCCCCTCTCATTAGCCTGCAGGATTTTCATGCCTCTTCCTTAACCTTGATGGACATCTAGCCCCTTGCTGTCAGACTCCCAATCTTCATCTCTGGGCCTTTGCAGGTGCTGTTTCCTCTGCCTCACGGTCCTGACCTACTTCCTTTCTTGCCCCTCATCACTTGGGAGATCCCCATTCATCCTTCATTCTCCAGACCAGGTTAGCTCCTCTTGCATCTGCTTCTACACCAGAGTCTACACCTCAAATGTGTTCGGGGGCAGGTAAGTCAAATGGGTGAAACTGGCCCTATGTGAGATAATTAGGCATAGGGCAGAGTGTGGTGAATTGGAGAGTGCATGCGTCTCTAAATGGAAGGCCACGTCTCAGCTCCAGGCAAGTATTGTCATTGGAGAACACATGCCAACTTTTGCCCTCTTTTCTGATTTTGAAGAAGTTAGAAATCCAGATTTTCATGGGATAGGGCCTTACATGTAACATGTTGTGTAGGCCCAGATGTGGTCTGTGGGCTGTCAGATGAGGCTCCTGTTGAGCTGTCTCAGTTGTCATCCCTGCTAGACTCTAAGTGCTGTGAAGAGAAGGGCAAGAGCCTGTCTTGTTAATTGTTTTACAGTGTTTACAGGGCCTACCATGGCGTGTAGCATATAGTAGGTGCTCAAAAAAAATACTGGTTGAATGAACAAACAGCTAAATTAAAATGTCAAACCTAGCCTATTTTGCAAGCCGCTGCCTCTCAAATCACTGAGATCTTACCATCAAGATCTGTCCCAAATGAAATGACATGAGCTGATCCTTTCTACTACCACCACCCCCTTCCAAATTGCTCTTATTTTCTGGAATTGATTTTCATCCATAAGTGGCATTGGCTTAGGTAAAATCATGAGGGATTCTATCTTCTTCCATGACCAAACAGGTGGGTAGTTTCCTAGACAGAATAGTGAAACTCAGAAGATAGACTGTTGGTAGGCTGGAGAGGGAACTCTTGGCTCCTCCTGAGCTTTCCTCTCTTGGGTCTGGACTTCCAGTCATCTCCATTTGCATGAAGGCATGCCCACCTGGGTGGCAAAAAATATGTCGTCTCGCATGGGCAGGCTGACGTCTGGCTGGGAGATAGCCATGTAGGGGACTCCACACTGAAGATGAGAAAACTATGTTTTGTAAACCAAATTATTTAGTTGCAAGCTACTCTCTGTTTATCTACTTTTTCCGTTCCAAGGCCTTTAGCACCGTCTTGTGGAAATGTTCCAGGCTTGTTTGGAAGGGGAGATGCTCCAGTAAGAGCAATAAATGAGGAGCATTGCCCATCAGAGGCCACCCAGTGGCAGCAACAGTAAAGGGGAAGTGACACCTTAGTGTGGTCTGAGGGTGCTTATTAGAAATGCAGGTACCCAGGCACCCCACTCTCCCCAGACCTCCCTTCCTCTAGGAGTGAGGCCCAAATACCTGCATTTTGAAGAAGTGCTCACAATAGTTTGAGAAACACTGCCAGAGGAAGGGGAAAGGTTGGGGGAGGGGAAGGGGAAGGGGAAGGAGAGGTAGGTCTTTCCCTCCTACATGGCTACCTTGCAAGCTCCGGTTTTGATGTTAAGACAGATGGCAGTTAGTTTTCCAGGGCACAGGGAATGTTTATTTCCTGGCAGTGTGTCTTACATGGTGTGATCTAATACAGGCACATCAGGCTCAATGGTCCTAATGATTTGGTCCTTTGCCACAGTCTCCACTTAAGCTTTGTTACCCACTGACACTCCCACCTGAGACTTTGGTGGGTTTATTTTTGTCACTGAGGACACGAAGCAATCCGCTTCAAGGGGGCTATTTCACAGTCATCCCTCTCACTTGTTTTCCTAGTAGCCACATGCAGGAACGGACTGTTCAAGTGCATAAAAAGTGACACTCAGCAGGGAAGCAGGTCTTTTCTAAATAAGCAGCCTCATTGTTTCCCTGCTCTGTGGTGTGTTTACAGCAGCAGAGACTGACTGGCTCAGTTGATGCAGAAACAGAAAAAAAAAAATCGGGGATCAGGGAGCTGGGGAGTTGGTTCGCCCCTGACTCTCTGCATGGTCTGTGGTGACGTCCTCAGACCCCCGCACAACCCCGCCTCCCCATAACGAGCTGGAAACAGGACCCAACCCTGTAAACTGAGGAAGATAGAATCACGGATTCTGGATATTCGAAAGAGGCTTGCAAATTCCAAAGTGAGAAGGGTCTGCCATTTGGAAGTAACAGCGAGAAAGGGGACTGTGAACAGCTGTTGAGCCACATGTGATATTGTGGGGAAAATATTATCCCAGAGTTAGACCAGGTTTGCGATCTTGGCTTTGATACCAGCTTAACTGTGTGACATTGAGCAAGTCACCTGATGTCAGGCAAGTCACCCGACCTTGGACAAATAACCTTCTTGGGCAACTCACCTGACCTCACCCACACCCACTTTCCTTAATGTAAAATGGCTGGGCAGGGTGGGGCAATCAGGTGACCTGTAAGATCCTCTTGACTACTCCAGCTATGTCTGTGAGTTACTGAGAGGAAAACCACTCTGGAGGACGATTTCTTCCTATGACTTCCTTCAAGGGCCTGTCAGAAGTGGGGTGGTCTCTGAGCAGATATCCAGCAAAACTGGCTGGACTAACATCTCTGGTTGTGCCTTCACATATACATTAAAATTAAATACTGTGAAACTATAAAGCAAGTGTTAGGACGTGCCATGACGTTCTCAGTTTTCCCATAGGACTGTTTTGATACCTTTTCTTGGGAATAGTAACCAAATTCTTTAGCAACAATTTCTTTTGGTGCCTTTGATTTGCAGAGACCAGAATGTGTGTTTATTCTTCCTTCTGGTTAACTCAGCACTGGAAAGAGAGTCTTGCTGCTTCTGCAGGGATCCTGTTCATAACTGAGACTCTTTCACAAAGAGATAGCTCTGCGTAGAGAAGAGGAGCTGAGGTGTGAGCTGTACGGTAGAAAAGAATCCTGAGAAAAAAACAGTAACCAAAAAACACTCAATGATAAAGTGAACCCTGCAGTCAAGGTCAGTTCAGATCTCCCGTCCTTGCTTTGATCAGGACAGCTGAGAAGGGAGTGGCACCTGCTCATGGGCTCTCTTTGCCCTACCCCAAGTCCAAGTTGGCTGATTAGAAAAATGCTCTCAATGATTATAAGAAGATCTCTGAGATCAGTAAGGCTTTTGTCCTTATGAGGAGCCTTTTGACTAGACCCTTCCCAGATACTGGACAGAACAAGGAAGCCTCTGCCGATTCACTTGAGCCCTGCACTTCCAAGATGGGGCCTCCAAGTTCCTCTCCTCTTCCCATTGCCTCATCCTTCTTGTCCCTTGTAAGTTTTGTCACCATCTGAACACAGCTCCTCTGCCTTTGGGTTGGGACTTACCCTCCCCTGTGAAGCAGACAGCAACCAGCAGCTCAGTCATCTGCCAAGACCCAGCCTCATGGGAAATGACGAAGAATCTGCCACTTCATTACAGTCCTAGTTTCTTCTCTTTAGGGTCCCAGGGACAAAGGGTCAGATGGTCTCTCCCAAATGGCTGACACCTAAGATATTGATTACCTGTAAAGATTGAGGTGGTGAGCTGGGGTCAGGGAATGTCACACAGCCCAGATCATGGAAGGCTTTTCTTCCTTAGGTTCTTAGGATGGTGACACACTAAATAGTTTTAAACAGGAAGGTGAAAAATCAGATTGGTGTTTTGAAAAAGTCGTATAATGATGAAAACATTACAGGGCAGCAAAGGGGTTGGGGGGCAGAAATAATGGTGGCTAGAACAGGGGTTGTAGGAAGGAGAATGGAGAGAAGTTAGAGAATCAGATCTGGATGGTAGCATTGACCAGTCATTGATTTATTGAACCTGGGGCGTTGGGAGTAAGAAAGAAAGATGAATCTAGTTTGGACAAATGATTGATACTGAAACCATTTACTAAAATTGGAAATACAGGTGGAAGAACAGTTTTTTGTCTTTTGTTTTTTGGAGGGGAGGGTGTTGACATGATGAGTTTAATTTTGAATATATGATTCTGAGATACCTATGAGACATTCAAATGCAGATGTTTATTAGAAAGTAGCATACATTTGTTTGGAATTCAGGAAAGAGAGTAGAGTTAGAGAAAACTATGGGGATAGTTGAGGTTGTCCAGGGAGGGGATGCAAGTTTTCACAACAGAAGCCCCAGGACTTACACCCCAGGGAACACTTATGTTAAAATCCTATCAAGGAGGGGATGCCTCCCAGGGAGGCTGAGAAGGCAGGGTCAGAGAGGAAAGAAGAGAACTGGGAGAGTTTCAAGGAAAAGTGGTCAACAGCATCCAATATGGCCAAAAAGGTAAGAAAGACGAAGGTGAAGTGTCCATGAATATAGCAAAAATGGAGTTGTTTGTGACCTTGTTCCAGAGGTGTAGTGGGGCTGAAACCAGAATGCAGTAAGAGGAGAGAAAATAAAGAGATAATTGTTTCAAAAAGTTTGGCTGCAAAGAGGAGAAAGATAGGGGAAGCTGTGGAATCAAAGAAAGTTTATTTATTTATGTATTTATTTGTTTATCTATGTATTTTGTTTCATTGTATTTTGCATTTAAAATGAGAGATTGGTGTAACAGTATAAAAGAGAAAAATGGCCATCATATATTTATGCAACAACATAAATAAATTTCAAAAGCATTATGCTAAATGAAAGAAGCCAGACACAACAGACTTGAAACTGTTTGATTCCATTTATATGAAATTACAGAAGAGTCAAAACTACAGTGACAAAAGCAAATCAGGTTTGCCAGGGCCTAGGAGTTGGGGGTAGGAACTGACTGCACATGGGCACCACGGAGCTACGTGGGGTGTTGGAAATGTTCAATACAGGCAGGCAGTCCTTGGGGTACATGCTTTTGATACACCCAAATTTCAGTTATCACAGATTAGTGAAATAACACCAGTCTCCCAACAACATAGTTCATATTCCAGTTACTATAGTGTCTTACCTGGGATTAATTGCTTAGGGTGCAAACATTGCAGCTAGCTCTTCAGTCCACGAGTCACTATGTGAAGAACAGACGTGGTTCATTATTAGTGACTGACCACATCTCTTCTTTCAGTCTGTTGATTATTGGTCACTGGCCACCTGTTATCCAGTTTACTCGCAGATAGCAAAACATTATCTTTGTGTTACCTCCTTGTATCCCAGTAATAGACCCATATGACACTTTGCAAAAATGGACAATTGAAAGAAGGAACTGGCCAAAGAAGGTGAAATTGCAGCAAAGAAATGAAAAGTAATAATGTTGGAAGTGAAATTCAAATTGAATGTAAATGGATAGAAGAAATAGCTGACAGTGGAAATGCCATTATTTGAGAGACTTTAGATAAACAGCCAGAGGAATTTAATGAAGGTGTACTTATTATGGACATAAATGAAGACAATGGTTGTGATGAAAAGAATGAGATATCCCAGAAGTGGCAAAAGCAAAACAAAACCCACGTTAAAAACATTCTCAGAGAGCCGTTTCATGAGTTGGATGACATTGAAAGTGCAAAGGATACAATACTGGAAGGTGATCCATACTTAGAAAGGAGTGTGACAATGCCCCAACATGGAGAAAAGATGCTCACTCTGTATGATAAAAAATACAACAAGAAAAAGGCAAGCACTGTTGAACTACTCTTGATAAGCCGTAATTCTCAGTGTTTCTGATATTTTAAATTACAGTGTACTAAATATGTCTTTATTTTACTACTTTAAAAAAAACTATTCATTAATAACTGACAAGAGAGTTTTTAATATTTTGACCAAAATTTTCCATTATTTATTAAGATCACTTGGCATGGTCTCAGCTTGCATGGTCATTTTTCCAGGTAGTGATTCCATACTACTATGCAAAGCAAGGACTGCCTATGTCTTCATTGAGGGATGGTTACAAGACTACATGTACTTGTCAAAACTCATCAAATTGTACATTTACAACAGGTGACTTTTATTGTATGAAAATTACATTTCAACAAAACTACTGAAATAGCTATTATACAGAGGGTGCCCAAAAAATGTGTTCACATTTTAAGAAAAGAAAAAACCATATTAAAATTTTAATACAATGAGTGATGCTAGCATTCATTTGATTAATGCCATCTTTTGAGCTAACGTCACACTACTCGTTGCTACTGTAATTCAATTCAACTTCGAAAAGTAATACATAGATAACATCTCTTAAAATGTGTACATTTTTTTGGCACCCTCTACTGAAACTGCTATTTGACTAACATTTTTCTCATATGTCTAATCTTGCAGCAACCCTGCAGGGTAGTTATTTTTATCCCAGTTTATAAATAAAAGAACAAAGCCTCAGAGGTGGTGTGACTTACTCAGGCCATACAGCTAGCAAGCGCCAGAGCTGTGCTCCAAGCTCTCCCTACACCAGTGGTTCTCCAAGTTGGTTTTTAATTATTAGAATCACCAGAGATTTCTAAAGTTCTGATGTCCAAGCCTCACCCTCACCAGGTTGGAGAACCAGTGCCTGGACTACACTGTCTTCCATCTGGCCAGCATAAAACAACATGCAATGACGTGTTACAGGGAAATATATTTTAAAATCTGGGTGGAAGGATGGGCTGTCTAATTTTTATAAATAAGAATTAGTGAAGGTTCATTACAGTTTTTTTTTCTATGTAGAAGCTCAAACTACAAAATAACCGTTATTAATACAATTTACAAACTTCTCTAGACAGACCAAAAAAATACAGGTAGAATTGAGATTTTCTTTGCACGTAGGAGATTTGGGTTCTAAAAGATTTTGTTGTTTTTGTTGTTGTCAAGGCCTTATTTTGTCGAGCTGTTGTAGGTCCCACAGCAATACTGAGCAGAGGGTACAGAGGTTTCCCGTATGCCCTCCTCCCCACACATTCACACCCTCCGCCATTATCAGCGCCCCACACCCCAGGGCTACATCTGTTACGATTGAGGAGCCTGCACTGACACACCCTTATCACCCGGAGTCTGTACTTGACCTTACAGTTCACTCTTGGTGTTGTACTGAAAGAGCTTTAAATCTTAGTATTAACTGACTTTTCAATCCTCAGTTTTCAACAGTTACTGAGTACCAACTATGAGCCGGGCACTTGCTAAGGGTTTTTTTTTTTTTTTTTTTTTACAACTATCTAATTCAGTCATCAAACAACACAATTACCCTCATTTTATGATGAGATTCAGATGAATTAACTTGCTCAAGGTCTTACAGTAGCAAGGCCTAGATTTAAACCCACATCTGACTCTGAAGCCTGCGCTTTTCCATGCTTTATCACATTATTATTACTATTAAATTGTTATTAAATGATATTACCCTAAGCAAAATGTTTCGTAAAGCTCCTGGTACATAGAAAACATTCAGCAACTGAATTTCCTTCCCCGAGGATCTTGTCATCAAGGCGGTAAAGGACTTCCTGGGGCCCATCAGGTGGCAATGGGAAGGCAGAGGAAACCTCCGGTGGCCCAAGCACTGCAGGATGTGAATGGGACTCTGGGCAGACGGACAATAAAGCAGATGGGGTGTGTGTGCCTTTCATGACTGAGAGGCAGAGTTATACTGGTGAGAATGATCACACGATGTGACGCTTCAAGGTGGATTTGTACCTGGCTTCGTGAGGCTGACACCTAGGTAGGCAAGGGGAAGGATGCCCGCTAAACTGTTGGAATGCATAGAACATCTGCTTAGGTCAGGTTCATTTTATTTTGGAAAGACCTAGTTAGAGCAAGGATGTTATGTTTGCTAATCATGAGACTAGCTTTTACAGGCCATAAAGCATAGGAGTTAAAAGCTGGGTGGTTAATTGCATAGGTGTAGGTGTCGGAGGCTAAATCCTGGGCTGACCACTTCTTAACTGTGTGACCTTGAGGAATTTTTTTTCATCTAATCATCTCATTCATAAAAGGGAGAAAATTGCCTAGGACCAAGCTTATTGTAATTATTAAGTAAGTTAATGTACATAGAGCCGTCAGCACAATGGAAGTATATAGGAAGTTCTCAATAAATGGTAGCTATTATTTTTTCCCACTTTTATTGAGATGTAATGGACATAAATCATTGTATTGGTTTTAGGTGTACAATGAGTATTTGATATATGTATATATTGAGAAATGATTATCACAGGTTTAGTTAACATCCATCACCTCACATACTCACAGTTACAATTTTTTTTCCTTGTGATGGAACTTTTAAGATCTACTCTGTTAGCAACTTTCATATATACGACACAGTATTGGTAACTATTATACTGCTGATACACAAGCAGTTGAGAAGAAAATGATCTCTTATTTCTTGATTCCTTTCTGTATGATCGTTCTTTTTTAGTGATCAACCGTTACTGTAATGCAACGGTAGTTGAATTTCACAGTAAAGCCGAAGGTAGGGTTTGTATCTGTCTCCACATGTTCCATCCTGCACAATTCATGTGTTAACTTGTCTGTGATGCAATTCTTCTTTCCTTTATGTTCCCTTAGCCTGCTTAAAAATTTTTATTTTAGCTTTATTATGACCCTTCACAAGCTAAGTGTTTTGTACAAATATAATAGCATTGGGATCTATGTTAAGCTTCAGGGAGCGTGTGAGTGTCCTTGGAGAAAGTACTGGGAATTTTTTTTAAAATCAATATTTAAAGAACTGAATTGAAAGTGTACACCCTAAATTTGTCGATGCCAGCATAAACCAGATGGGCACCTCACAATTTGGAATGGGTGACCATAAAACAATTAGAAAAAAGCTGGATTAAAACTGAAGGAGATGCCGCCAGGTGGTAAACTTAAGGTACTAGCTCCCCAGACTTCAAGCTGTAAGTGAGAGAATAATACAAAACAAGTGTGATTTGAATAGGGGTCAACGGTGTGAAATTTTTGAAATTTGCAAGACCCAGAGTGGAACCCAAAATGAATAAGTGAATAAATATTAATCTTTTGTAGTGAATATATCAGGCAATACCAAATTTTCAAGGAGGGGTTTTTCTAAATTTTAAGGAGCATAATGATGTTGGATATAGTCAAGAAAAGAACAGCAAAACTGAAGAGAAAATGTGAAAAACAGGAGAAGGGACAAGGAGAAAAAGAGACAGGAGAGAAAGGAAAGAGTTGGCATTTTAGAAAAGGAAAGAGTTGGCAAGAAAAATTTCTCAACAGAAAGGGCAAAGTTGGTGAAATGGATGAAACTGTTTCCTTGCATGCTTGAAGGCCACCTTCAAAGTTAAGGATGGACCTAAAAGGACCTCACACAATCCCTTCGAGTGCTATGATTCCATGAGATGTGGCTTTCTGATTTGTGTCCCTGAACACACCACATGTTTTTAAATACCAGAATCTCAAAACTTGCAGCTTGAGCGTCCATTCTTCCGAGGACTCGAATCAGATCTGGCTTTCTCACTCTGCGGTCAACATTTAATTACATTTGTTGAGCAGCCAACCAGACCCTGTAAGAGCGGAAACAACAGGTCAGCTGATAGCGATAAGGGCCTTTCCAATCAAATTGGACTTTACGTCAGTATCCAGATGATTTGGAGTGCGATCTGTATGCAACTAGAAAATGCTGTTCTTGTTATTCTGCTGCTCCTTTGTAGAAGCTCAAGGATGTACTGTACATTCGCCTGAAAGTTTTGTATTGCACTTTTATTTCTGTCTGTGTCTGTGAATAGCCACTCATGGATTTCATGCCTCACTTCCCTGTGACAGAGCACGCAGGGGAAAATCACCATGTATGAGGGATAGGATATGATTCAGTTCTGATATATTAAAGGGTCAATATTTCTTGCTAAGAATGGCTCCTGCTTCCTTGGAATAGAAAATATGGGCTGACTGGAGTACCTGGGGAGGAAATCTTATAGAAAGGAAATTACAGGATTGGATTCCAAACCGTCTGCCTTTCCAATTAAGATGGATGGGACCACAATGCAGGCCCAGGTACCCAGAGTCTCAGAAAGAAATCTAGTTTGTTATTTACAACAATACCCCCCCAGAGTGCAATAAAACAATCAAAGGATCTGTGCTTCTGAAAGAATATGTTTCCAGCTGTTGCCACATGAAACCCTCCCTGATACTAACTGAAAAATAATCTGTAGCCTCATTTTGTAAAATTGTATTATTAAAAAAAAAAAATCTTTGTGCTTAAGAATCTTGTGTTCCTGCTACCAAGCTCAGAAATCTCCCCTCCCTCTTGTTCTCTTCATCTACGCCTCCTGCCCCCCACTCCATAGCTCCACAAGTATCATTTTCCTTTACCAGCATCTCCATGCTTTCATTGTGCCTCAGTTAATGGTTCTCATTGACGCTCTCATTACCTCCCAAATTAAGCTCCCCATTGCACTAACAGGCAAGCTTAAAATGATTTGGAAGCCAAGCTTGTTTTTCCACAAGGGCAAAATGCCTGTTGAAATAACCATGTGAGATTGGGTACCTTTGAGGAATGTCTTTTATTAAAGTGAATGATTAGACTTAATTTGACTTCCTACCTAGGGTCAAGGTCAAAGCATCTCTCTTATGTTGCCTCACCATCTCTGTTTTTCCACCTAACCTGAAAATAATAGCCCATTCCTCCAGCGCTTCTCTCTCTGCTGTCTTTTTGTAGATGGTCATCAGTTCCCCCTTGCTTCCCAGCTCCCTGGTGACTTACAAGTATTCAGCTTTGCATGGTAGTGGTAAAAGCTGTTTTCCTAAGGAGAAATGCAACAGCACAAAACAGAGTGGCAGAGCAGCCCTTTGTAGACTTTGTTTATTCAGTACACCAGTTTATTTCTAGGAAGAGCCTATGATCAGCATTCAAAGCAGCCTCTGAGATGTGTCATCACGAGGTCAGTAGCGTCATATACCAGAGAAATAAGAAGGCAAATCGGTTTCTTCTCTGTGAGCTTACCAGTGTGAGATCCGAGCAAGATGCTTAACCCCATTGAGATTCATTTTTCTCAGCTGTAAAATGGAGGTAATAATATAACTTACAGTATGTGAAGATTAAATAAGAGGACGTGTATAAAGTGATTAACCCAGTACTTAAGAGGTCTGTATAATCTGTATAATGCAGTGAATAAGAGTGCAAAGTAAAGCTAGACTGCCTTCTCTAAATCCTCTCTCAGGCTCTTGTTGTATGTGTAATTTAGGGCAAGGCAAATAACTTTGTGCATCAGTTTGCCAGTCTGTAAAATGAGCCAATAATAGAGTGTACCTTATAGGGCTGTTGTGAGGATTCAATGAATTAATAAAAACTACCCAGAACAGTGCCAGGCCATGACAATCGGTATAAAAGTGTTTGCTGTTAAAGAAAATACTAGTATTATTCCAGCTATTGAAATAAGTTGTGGCTTTGAAAATGATGCCCTGAAAAACTGATAAAATCAAAGTGGAGCAGTAAAGGTTTAGTCTTTAGTTATATGTAGACTAAGATGTTTCCCTTTTTTCTTTGACAAAAGGAAGCAGAAAATTCTGGATGATGTTGTCTTGGGAAGACCATCTGGGAGAGAAAGAAGTCCCAGGTAATCTGGTTATCTTCACATTCCCCGGAAGCCCATTGGTTCCCTGAAGACCTGCACAAAGGGAAATCTGACCTTATAATTGAACAAAGCTGCTTTTTAAACCAGGGAAGAGGGGGCTAAGAGGATGATGATGAGGGGTAGTGTTTCCCTTCAGGGAGAGAACTGAGTATAGCTGGAGGTCATGGGACATAATCCTCAACGCTCGTTCACAAATTAGTATTTTCCTTATTTTAAAAAGAGTGGGAGTCAGTTAGAAGCGCGGTGGAGAATTCCATGCTGAGGCCAGAACAAATACTTGCTGATAAGGTTTGAAAACCCACACATAACTACTTTCAGCCTCATTTAGGCCTTTGTTAAAGCTTCTCTGTGCCAATTATTTTGTTTTTCCTTATTTTTAAAACTCTTGGAAGAACATATAACTATTGTTAAGTAAGAGATGCAGGAGCCATGTAATAAATATGAACAATGAAAACCAATTTTCCTAAACTTAGGTGTATTTTGTGTTGCTTTTTGAAACAGGTGTCTAAAAGAACCATGATATAGAGTGATCTCGTGTAGACATTGAAGTAAGGTTCTTCTGGGTTTAGTGACCTTGGGCAAATCCCTTCTCTGAATTTTAGTTTCTATATCCTCTGCTTATACCAGAGGGTTATCGTGGACACCAAATAAGAAGAGAAAACTCTCTTTGCATGCAAAAGTGGTATTAATGAAAAGAAGTTATAAATGTAAATTTATAAAACTGAGATTGGGAGAAAAAGGATAAGGAGAAGGGGAGAGAGAGAAAGACATCTTTGGGGAGAAAAAGAGTGAGATGGGAGGAGAAAAATCAGTTTTCAAGATCCTAATTTCAGGTGCAAGAAGAAAACAGTTTGGAAGTTAAAAGGCATAACATAAATGAACAACAATAAGAGAAAGCTAAAAATAAATCATGTATAAGCATTAGATGGCTGTTATGTGGTATTAAAAGTTATGCTTATGAAATGTCTGAATGGCATGGAAAATACTAGGACATATAGAGCTAACTGATAAACAGGGCACTGCATTGTACATGTAGAGAGAATGAAATCAATTGTGTAAGAAAAGCATGAAAAGGATTGGAAAGAAATATGGCAAAATTGATTGTCTCTGAAAAATGGGCCATTAAAGGAGTTTGTTTTTATCCTTTCTGAAGATTCAAATTTTCCTTTAGTGGACAGAAATCAATTTTTAATTACCAACTAAAGTAAATTCACAACAAAAGTCTGTGGGCTAAAATGTGGGATTGGTGTAGTCTAGTGTGTCAGTGGCAACCATAACAATAATAATAAAAATGACAGCTTTTAGTTATATATTGCTTATGTAGGACCAGGAACCTGTTAAGTGCTTTATATGCAACAGCTCCTCGAATTCTGACTAACATCCCATTGTGTTAGTTTGCGAGGGCTGCCGTAACAAAGCACCACAAAGTGGCGGAGACAACGACTTTTTGCCTCACAGTTTTGGAGGTTCAAAGTCCTAAATCAAGGTCGGCAGGGCTGGTTCCTTCTGAGGGCTGTGAGGGTAGGAGCTGTTCCAGGCCTCTCTCCTTGGCTTGTGGATGGTTGTCTTCTTCCCGTATCTCTTAACATTGTCTTCCCTCTGCATGTATCTTTCTTTTCACACGGTGTTCTTTTTATAAGGACATTACTTATGTTGGATTAGGGGCCTACTCTACTCAAGGATGACCTTATTTAATTAATTACATTAAATGACCCTATTTCCAAATAAGGTCACCTTCTGAGGTACTGGGGGTTGGGATTTCAACATATGAGTTTTGGAGGGACACAATTCAACCTATAACACCCATGACAAAGACAGGACTTTTGTACTCCATTTTATAGGTACAGAAACTGAGGCCCAGAGAAGTTAAGTAACTTCCCAAGGTCCCGGAGCTGGTAAGTGGTAGAGCTGGGATTCTAGGGCAGGCAGTCTGACTCCAGAGCCTCTCTGGAAAGCTAGAGGAGAAATACTATAGAAATAGTTTTCAATTTTCTTACATAGCCAGGCAAGAGAACACAGAGACTTTATTTCTGTGGTGAGTCTTAAAAATTACCTGCTGAACCAGATAACTCTGGATTCAATAAGCAGGTTTTGTCCCAGTAGTCTACCTGTCTATGTCTAATTTACACCCCAAGATGCCTATTACCAACTGGTTTCACCCCCTTCAAAACACTGGTGTTGCGTACTCTAACTTTATACGAGGTCAGGGTACAAAGCAGATGGTGTTAGGTTTCTGCAGCTTCGGCGAGGTTGATCTGCTGGTGAGTGAACGGGAAGAGGCGTTCACAGCAGCGTATCCCAGACGAAGGGCCCAGCATTGCAGCACAGCCTGTGGGGATGAATTTGAGGTGTATTTTTTACATTTGAGGATTTTCTGTCTAGCATAGTAGTCTGGCCAGGAGATCAAATGGGCATTATTACCAGGAGGTATGACCATGACTGGCCAGAGCTTCATCTGTTAGGACTTAGTGGACCTGGAGTGATGCTACAGCATAGATTAGAAATAAATGAAGAAGTTGACAGCCATTGTTTTACAAAGAATTCTTCCAATCAAGAAGCTTTGCAGACACGCCCACATTGGGCCTTCTGTGCCTGCTGCACCCCTGGGAAAATCTGTGCCCCTTGAAGTCATGCAGGCTCTCCCCCAGAAAGCTAAGAGAGAAGCTGCTTAGCCACGGCCGCATGGTGAAGGAGGGAGGACCACCTACACTGGCCAGTGCAGGGTCAGCAGCATCACGGGGACGTGTTGATTCCTCAGGCCCTGGGACCAGATGACCAGGGCCACATCTGGGCCTGTGCCCATGGGCCTGAGCAGAAAACCAGAGCCTTGTATCTTGAACATTTGTACAGCCAGTCTCGTGGGAGTGTCTAACCCCACCCTCAGAGCCCCTAGCAAGCCACCGCTATTTGATCACTTGAATCCCAAGTTTCCAGTGGAGTCTTAGAATTTCAGCATTGGGAGACACTTCTGAGATCACCCTATCTCCCCGGTGTTACAAATAAGGAAATGGATAACCAAGAGGCACTGAAAGGCAGTTTATAACCAAATCAAGGGCAGAGGTGCTGTTTCCTGACAGCCCGCCCCATGCCCTGTCCAGGAGGCCTCTGCTAGAAAGATGCCCGCTCTTGAAGGCTGCTTAGATGGCTTGCTTTATTTACATAAAAATAAATTTCTCCATTGCACAATTCCACCAGGCTTTCCTTTGCTTTCCATGCCTGCTTTCTCCTCTATAAAATGAGGGGTAGTGAATAGTAACTACCATAAGACCAATGAGTTAATACATGGAAAGCACTTGGAATTCGTACTGGCACATAAACACAACACATGGCACATTGCTGTTGTTATTAATACTATTATAATAACCATTGCATAAGTTTCCTAGGAGCGCTATAACAAAGTACCACAAACCAGGTGGCTTAAAACAACAAAAATTTGTTTTCTTACAGTTCTGGAGGCTCGAAGTCTGAAATTAAGGTGCTAAGAGGGCCGTGTTCCTTTCTTTCAAAGCCAGCCTCTAGGGGAAAATCCTTCTTTGCTTCTTCCAGCTTGTGGTACCTCCAGGTGTTCCTTGGCTTGTGGCAGCGTAACTCCCATCTCTGCCTCTGTCCTCACATGGCCACCTTCCTTCTGTGTCTGTGTTTCTTCTCCTTGTCTTTTAAGGACACCAGTCACATAAGATTAAGGACCCACCCTACTCCAGTCTGATCTCATCTTAACAATTTACATTTGCAAACGCCCTATTTTCAAATAAGGCCACATTCACAGGTACTAGGGGTTAGGACTTCAACATATGTATGGCGGGGGGAGTATAATTTACCCCATAGTAATCATTATCGTTGTCATGAATCAACTAATTTTAGAACGGGTATTTTCATGTGGGTTATAAAAGGTGATCACTTCTTTCTTGTCATAGTCCCGGACAGAGCTGCCTCAGAACTCGCCAGTATTTATTTCAATCAGCAAACTGATCTAGATACCAGGCATGCAGAAGTTTCAGATCTGCTAGAGAGAAAATAAAAGAGGGCTTTTAATTTGTAAAGACACTGCAAAACCAATGTATTAATGCAACTCTCTTGTTTTCATTTAAGAAAGTCATTCATTTAAGTCATTTCATTTAAGAAAGTAGGGTGGTTTTATTGTGGCCATTTATTTCTGACCAGCAATTTCTTAGTATTCCGGGTTTGCATATTTGATTCCTCCAGAAATTTCCTAGGGAGAGAAAAGACAACAAAACTTGAATACAATTATGACTGTGACCCTCCATGTATCCCAGTCCTGAGGTTTGCTGGGACAATTTGTCCTCGTAGCGTATTCAGAAGAGAGGACAATAAGAAAAATGCACACATGTGTACATACATATATACGTAATATGTGTGTATATATATGCATATGTATAATATGCAAATCTATACATATATGTATACATTGCTTATATATGCAAAAGATGAGTTATCATTGCTCTTGAAATTGAGTTATTGTTTACCATTGATAATGTAACTGTAGTTATATAAATTTTGAGGGAAATGAGTAAATAAGAAAGATAATTCAGCCCATTTGATGATGCTACTTTTCCTTGGCAACGTGTTGCAAGCTCTTGCCAACTGAATCACAAATCATGAGCCATTTCACCCACTTGTTCTCTATGTCACAAACATCTTAAATTAGTCACTATTTCTATGGCTACTACTAACACTCTGTTACATCACCATATTGGAAGAATTATGGAGATCGTATTTTTGTCCAGATTTGTGATCTACACGTTGTTCATTATTTTCCTGTGAGTCATTTTGAAATCCAGGGTGTTTGCTCAGGACCTCAAATTACAGTGATTTTATTGTTTGGTTTCTTCCACATGAAAACAGATTCTAATGTGGATCTAATTGAGTTAATATAATAAGTGCACTTTTCATGTGAGCAAATCTCTTGTGGGCTGCTGCTTTCTCTTTGCACATGAATCACCGGTTATGAAATCTATAAATACCAAAACAAATTTGCTTGTGTATCTAAAGGAGGAAAAATACCTTGCCATATTTTATTTATATTCAGAATTCCTTTTCAGTGAAGGAGAGATATTGACTTCCTAAATTTTTGAGCAGTAGTAGATTTCTTCAGTACTTTCTTGAGTTCGAAAATAAAACGGATGACAGAATGTTCCAAATCAGTAATGATAATTTCAAGCAGTTTTGTCTCATCTAAACTACATTACAAAACATCACACAGGAGTTCTTGTCAGAGCATTTCACATCGATTTTCTTTTATTTTTTACATTAATGTTTGCTCACTTCTGAATCTTGCCTGTTCAAATTGAACAAGCAGCAGTGACAGGCAGGAATGACTCTGTTCTCTCTCATCTTCTAAAACTGGCCTCAGGCAGAATTTCATTTTTTCTTCTGCTTTCCTCATGGCATCAGAGAGTGGGATCGCACGTGTCCAAGCAGAGGGCAGCAGCATGAGGTCTCTGGTGGAGCCCAGTCAATATGATTTGAATCTGTTTTTATCAGAAGCCCCTGGCAGTTGCTACCAAGACTTTCCCCATCACTTGACCACCATGCTCCTTTCACCTAGCTTGGAAGTCCTTCTATCATCATACATTCATTCATTAACCAACACTTATTAAGCAACTACTAATTGCCAGACACTGACGTAGGTGATGGAGACCCAAATATACTGTCTTTATCCTCAAGGACCAAGTCTGTTGATCACTTAATCCTTCGGAGGCTCTAGAACACTTAGGCATTAGGCTCTTAACACCACATTTTGGGTCCCATAGGACTGAAAAATCTAAAGGGAATGAGTGTTTTAATCAGATTTCCATCTTCCAATCTGGCTTTGTGAATGCAAGGGAAGGATTTAGAAGAAGGGTTGGGGAACACTGATGTACATCTGCAGAGTTTCTTTTTATAGTCTATAGCCTGCCTTGTTTGTGGGCATGGTACCGTCTAGAAATGACCGCTGCCATTTTGGATCTGATTTGTTTGTGTTGCTCTGTAAGCTTAAATCTTCTTCATGTCTCCTCAGCTGTATCATCAACAACTAAAAAGAGGAGGGACCCCGCCTTCCATTTATTTGCAGTTTGCATATGGTATTATGCACCAAGTAGGTTCTAAATACATGCCTTGAGACACAGATAGATGTGTATTACTGATTCGTCATCAAACTTTGTATCAGTATGAATGTACAGATCGGTACACTGTACCAGCTACTTAGGACAGAGTTTCCTCCTT